>NC_141708.1:17202975-18402975 GCF_971803275.1 Cyanistes caeruleus
ACGGTGTGAACACCACTGCATACAAAAAAGTGTTTGTTCTGAGTTACTCTGCTTCTGTAGGGATTCTCAGGAACAGAATTAAGTTTGAAAACATTGTTTAAACTTGGAGTCAAGAGAGGGTGCTAACACTAATTCTTATTATTTCCAAGCCATCTCCATGAACTCTCTGAACACAATAAATTGGAGACCCCTGCCTAACTACTGAATTAATTGTAGCCAGCCTTGAGGGGCTTGATTCTCACTGAAACTGGCCTCATTTCTTGATGCAGCAAATTCTTTGACACGTGGGTGCTAATGATATGCTGCCTTGCCTGGGAAAATTAATGAAGTACTTGTTAGTAAACAGAACCTGGGAGTCACCGCAGAAACAATCCTGATTTATGGAGAAGGACACAGTCTGTGGAAAAGCCGAAAAGGTGATTTCTCAATGAAAAGCATCACAGCTCAGATGATGCCCCTGCTTAGTGAGAAATAATGAAGACTTTTCTCTGCTCTCTTCTTAGCTTACACCATCCTACATTTCTTTGTTTTGCAGGACTGCTGGCTGGGAATTACCTGCAACACTTTACCTATATTACCTTGTGGTGGCACATGGGATTTATGATATGTTTTCTGATATCATTGATGGAAACCAAGTGAAGAGCAAAAGGTATGTTAGCCCATCGGAAAATGGAAAAGAGAGTGAAAGTAATGCATAGAAAAAGAGAATAGAAAGCACAAAACCTAGAAACAGAAACTTCCCAGGATGGGCTGTCCTTACTGAGAGAACCAGGACAGCTGAGATAGTAAGCATGCTGTTTTAAAATGCCGTGGCAAGACTGAAGCCCAGGTGGTCTGGCCTGGAGCTGGACATAGCATGAACTCAGTTTAGTGCTATAAAACACAGGCTCTGCTCCATGCCATGGAGGGGTTTCTTTGTGCTTGTTGGGTTAATCCTGTGCTGCAGCAGAGGTGCAAGGAACCCTTGTGTTGCTACAAGGATGATGTACAAGTAGTTAACAGTCTTCTGAGGGAAAGTGTAAGGTGCTAGTGTCCCTCTTGCCCAGACACTGGCCACTCCAGGACTGCATTTCTTGGAAATGTGAGTTTCAGAGGACTGTTCTGCACACATGACTCCAACAAGCCACAGATTGCTCTCCTGACAGTAGTTTAACTCATGTGATTTGTAGCAATACAGACTCCAGTGCTTGGAATTTAAAGAGACAAGTGATCTTCTGTGACTTTTATTGAATATACTGTTCTTAAGCTATTGGTATTTAGCTAAAAAAATTAGTTTACCTTATAATTTCCCTGGTGAAGGCCCTTCTGAAAAACATTTAGTTCCCTTCTGGCTCACATGAAACATTTGAAATGTTGTCAAATTTTGTCAGGACGTAAGAATCATGTTTCCTACACAGACTGGGTAGGTGACAGCTTGTCTATGCACTGAGTCTTGGCACCTTTTGGAGAAAAAAACCCTTATTCATAAAAAGAATTAAAATTTTTCAGGACTCTAGTGTTCATTTACAAGCATGGCAAAGAGCACTGAAGCAATAGGTTAAGCAGAAGTGAACCTGTGACTATATACATTTGCATGAGTCTCATACTTCATCATGGTTGGGCTGCTTAATTGTTCTTCAGTTGAAACTCTAACCAGAGTAATCACTTCAGTGCTTTTCAAGAGGACCTGGGATGTGATGCTGGATTAAATGGTAATTTACACTGTCGGGAAAATTGTTGCCTGAAGCTCTTCCTCTGTTTTGGAGAGGATGGGTTTTTTTTCTTGTTTTCTTTCTTGTTTTCTTGTTTTCTTTCTTGTTTTCTTGTTTTCTTGTTTTCTTTCTTTCTTTCTTTCTTTCTTTCTTTCTTTCTTTCTTTCTTTCTTTCTTTCTTTCTTTCTTTCTTTCTTTCTTGTTTTCTTGTTTTCTTTCTTGTTTTCTTTCTTTCTTTCTTTCTTTCTTTCTTTCTTTCTTTCTTTCTTTCTTTCTTTCTTTCTTTCTTTCTTTCTTTCTTTCTTTCTTTCTTTCTTTCTTTCTTTCTTTCTTTCTTTCTTTCTTTCTTTCTTTCTTTCTTTCTTTCTTTCTTTCTTTCTTTCTTTCTTTCTTTCTTTCTTTCTTTCTTTCTTTCTTTCTTTCTTTCTTTCTTTCTTTCTTTCTTTCTTTCTTTCTTTCTTTCTTTCCTCTATTGGTTTGTTTGTTGTTTTTCTTTAATACTTTTTCAGATTACCATACATTTATTTATTTTTGTTAGGAAAGGATTAATTAAACTATTAAGTTGTTTTATGTAGCATCTTAATGATTCAATATTTCTTTCAACAAGTTGTAGCTTATAAATTCCAACAAGCTGGTCAGTAGATGCTGGTCAGTAGTGAATATTTTAGGATCCTGGTGTGAAGAAATATTGGTGAGGAAGGCCTTTTCACCTTTGAGATGTTACTCACTGTTTCATGTGCTTAGTCCAACAGCACATTCACCACATGCTGAAAGACAGAAAGATAACTCTGTTGTGAGGATCCCAGTGAGTGTCACAGGTAGGTGTTATGTCTCTGTCTGTTACATGCCAGCCTAGTTTTCTTCAGATTAACTGCCACTGAAAGGGTGAGAACTGGTGCCAGAAACTAACACTACAGCCAGTGATATTGTACTACTTTAATTAGAGAAGGCTGGAGATAGAATAAGTAATTTTATATGGTTCTTCACCTTGCTGAGAATAAATACAGAAATTATTTGGAAACAGAAATTCTCAAATGTAAGGCAGAGGGCTTGGATTTAAGATGCATGCTTACATGTTTATGTTTTAAGACTTTTTAAAAAATTTACTTGAAGTATGTGAAACGTGATTTAAACTATAAAGGGAAAAGATATTTTTGAGGTGCATGCAGGCATTTGAAATACGCTTGCCTTGCTCGGAAAGACTGAGTGTAGTAGAGAATGCATCAGCATCTTATCTTCAGGGCTACCAGCAATACTTCTCTTCCCAATTAGCATATAAACTATCAGGTTAGACATGAATCATGTTCATTGGTTGGGCTGGGCTAGAAAGAGAAGACTGAGCAAAAGTAATGGAAATGGCTGGCCTGTTTAATTAAAGACTAAGAGGCTAATTATACTGGGAGCTTTCATTTAATGCATGGGATTGAGTTGCTTCCTTTTTCCTGACATTTGAGGTGTTCTTGCAGAAGGTTTGGAATGTGTTTTAGTTAACAGTAGCTTGGGTGGCAAAGTAGTTACAATTGTTCATGATTTTAAGTTTTAGATTTTATTCTCTTTATTCTTTTCACTCCTCCATTTCTTTATTTGTGAAACTTTCTTCCCTTCTCTTTCCCTCAAGGTCTCTTGACCTGTTTTGCTGCTTTCCTTTTTAGGTAACTGAAGGATGTTATTGCAGAAATGACAAAGGAAAATGCTTCTGTGTTGTAACTTGTTCCGTCAGGCTCCCATAAGCTGCTGTTCTCACGTTTACCTCCCTGGGCTGGGTTTCTGAAGACAATTGTTTTATGCTACTGAGTAGAAAGCACTGAGAGGAAAGGCAGCTTAAGAAAAAGTGGTACTTTTAAGTTAACTATTAACCAGATTCAAACAAGCTCCAGCACATGTCAAGTGAGGGTAACTAGTTGGGCTGGTGAACAAGGAGGAACTCCAGAGTGAAGAATAGGCATGGGGATACTCTATTCAGAGGTAGGTAACCATTTTCTGCAGTTGCTACTGAGGGTATGGATATTCACTGGGCTTGGTTTGTTCCCTTCACAGCCTCCCATACACAGGCTTGTAGAGAGATCTGGAAGTTTTTTCCCCTTTGTAAATGTTTTCCTTTGTCTATTAAAAGCTGCCAGTATTGTTAATAGAAGCAAAGAAAACGCAATAACCAGTATAATTACTGTGGCTTCACAAAATATGTGTTCAACATTTTCTGTTGTTCTGTGTTGAGATCAGAATGATTCTGTACATGGTGCAAGCAATGAACAACTTTGCAAAAAGCAGACAGCTCCTTGGCTTACACTGAATACAGATAATAAAGTTAATGCCTAAGAAAACCTCCTGCTCCCCCCGCCCATATTGTTTTAGGAAGGTAATTTTTTTTATCCTAATGGGTTTTTCTCCAAACTATGGTTCATTTAAAATTTTCCTGTACTTTAGCATAAATTCTACCTAAAAATATTCTGTTATAAATTTCCCATTTGTACATGTGGGAACAAATGAGGATTTTGGCCCTTTGTGACTGTGAAAAGAGTGTGTTGCACTGTGTTTCTTTTTCTGGAGATAGCATTACATAGCTGTTGTTTTTAAAGGTTACATTTCTGTGCTGAAAGCCAGCCTTTTATTTTTAAAAAGCTATTCAATGAAATCAAGTATCTTCTCCTCTTTCAGTATTGCAAGGAGCTTGAATCTGTGCATTCATGAGGTGACTGGCAGAACAGACTGTAGCTTTTTCTGAAAGGATTTCTTGCCTCTCTCCAGACCTACTACCCTGGGATAGTGTTGCAGTGTCTAGCTTAATTTCACAGGTGTTCAAATGCTGTCCATGTTTTCCATGCTTATTAATTAATCTTTTCATATACATTCATTTCCTCTCTTTAAACATTTTGAGATCCAGTTTTGCTGGTAAATTATGCTTCATTTATACAGGGTAGAAAGCTAGGAAACTAAAGATAAAGAATTGTAAGTTGCCTTTTCTGAGAAGTATGTATCTGCTATTGGTGTATTCCTCAGCATCCTAAACATAATTTAGACTTTCCTGTTAAGTTCATAGCATGCTTTTGGAATAATTTTAATGCAAAGGAAGAGGCTATGGATTGGTTCAGAATATTTTGATATTACAAAGTGTCTTCCTTTTTTGTAAATGATTGCAAAAGAGCTGATGTAATTTAGGCAATCCCCTGGAGTTCTAAAGGAGGAAGCAATTATAAACTGAAATTGCTCTCCAAGTTGCAAGACAGGCTTTACCTTCACCTCTTCTCTTTTATGTGAAATGCTTTGTCCTTCATACTGTGCCTTTACTTCAGGTGTGGTAGAACTTGCTAAATAGCTGGAGGTTTATCACTAGCCCAGCAAAGCTAAGCAGAGACTGATGCAAGAAATTCTGAAAACATCAGACAGCTTCAGATGTGGTGGCTCATCTGGATCTGAGTAAAGTACTAGGAGCTGACATCAATCATGTTCCACAATTGATTAAAAAAATAAAAATAAAAAATAGGTTATATAATTGTCCTTCCTCACAGTGAAAGTGTTATTGCTTTTCTTGCACCCCTTATTTGGTTGAGAGCACTGAGTGCTCTCAACCATGAAAAACTTTGCATGTCCTGTGAGTACTTCTCACTTTTCCTGAGACCCTATATACAGAACAATTAAATCCTGGTCTGAAAGGCTTGCAGAAGAAGGAGTATTGTAGAAAGAGAGATTTTAAACACTCAGTCATTGGCATATCTAATCTTCAAACTCTACTTTCCATTCTCCAGTGTCTGCCCACTGCATTTTATTCAGCTGGGCAGGCTGTGCTCTAGTTCATTATTAGCCCTGATGCTATGGCTGAGAAAAGGCACCTCTGGTGAGTGTGGAAGGAGTTTAGTTCTGTGGTTCTCTTTTCTTCCCTCCCTTCCACTGTAGGATTTGTGAAAAGTCACACTGTCAGGTTCATCCTGTGCACCTTGTCTGAGTGCTGGCTGGTGCTGCAGGAGTGTGAATGAGAGCAGAAGTGAAGGGCTTTGCTGCCAGACACTTGAGAGAGGCCTTCTCTTCCTCTTCACCTTTACCTGCTCCCCTCCCCTCAGACCTGAGCCCGTGTCTGTGTTGGGTGCAGTGTTGTTGTGCCTGTGCTGGGTCTGCCCTGCTGCTTTATGGAGTTGGGCCAGGTCTGCTGTGAGTTTTCTGGGGCAGTCAGGACAGTGGGATTGATAAATGATGTGGCGTGGGCAAGAGTAGCTGTGGCAGTAGAGATGGACAAAGACATTCTTCTTTCTTTCTTTGTTTCTTCTTACACCATAACCAATCTTTATTCTTCACAGCTTGTATTTACGTAGTTATCAGAAGGCATCGTATTTAATTCTAATTGGTTAGCAACCTATTGTAACTCAGTTCATTGGCTAGAATTTGCTAGTGTATGTGTAAGTCAAAAACTTTCTTTCTAGGTATGTTTACGTTCTTGTCTCCTGGGAAGTGGATGTTTCACATGGGTAGAACCTTTCTCCTCACAGGTGCAATCAGTTCCCACAGGAACAGACTGATATGCAAGCTGATTCTCATTGTTGTAATTATTTTCTCATGGGAACTTATCAGGCTAGCTGTTAGTTACACTTAGTAACAAGGCTTGTTGAAGTAACAAGGCCTGAAACAATTTTACAAGGCCTTTGTTTTGTACGGTTTTACCTATATGTGACAAGTAGCCACTCTGTGTCTTGGACTGCAAATCCCTCCTCCAGAAGCTGAGAACTGGGCTCCCACTGGTGCTCGCTTTAGAGTTTGTTGTTGTGGGAGCACTTTTCTTCTCACACATCCCTAAAGGAGACCCCATAGACCTGTCTGTCCTCAAGTTGTCAGTGCAGCTCTGGGAGCAAGAGGGATCTCCTGGCTGTCCTCCACTTCCATCACACCTCTGCTTCATAGTCCTGCTCCTCACCACAGCTGAGCATGAGCCCAAGATATCACCTTTGGATGCTTTGGGTATGGCTTGCATCTTGCATGTGAAACTCAGGTATTCTGAGCACTATCCCATTGGTTTATTTCTCTCCTGGGTATGATGGGTGGATAACAATAACACAGCAATAGTAATAACAATAACACAAATACGAACCTGATTGTTAAGCTGTGTCACTACTGAGGCAATCTTCTAACACTGTAGGAAACTGAGTTAGATTTTTCAGTCTCTTATCCTCCAGGTTTTTCTATAGACTTAAAGGAAATATGTTTTCTTGGGTTTTAGGTGGAACCTGCTGTTTGTACCTAGCACTGTTCTAAATCCATACTTGGCCTCCCTGCTGATACTTCAGATAGATGTTGTCTGTTTGTAAGAAATTCTATTATTGTCTTATGAGCAAACTTCGGAGAATAGTTTAAAACAGTCTTAAGCACAGTTAGTCCTCCTTTAGATAGGGTTTCCAGAGTGACAATCCAAAACAAGTGAGAGGCGGGAAAGAGATTTGTAGCTGAGGCTTCACAACCACAGAAATCCTGGCACATGCTCAAGCCCCAGCCTGGGGCCAGGCAGGTTTCGTGTCCAATCTGTTGCCACTGGAAGCCTGTTTTGTTACTTTGCTCTGCTTATGAATATAAATCTCTTTCTAATTTTTATGCTAAATTTCTTGGTCAGATGGATCAACTTTTTTTAGCAAGTTCCCTGAAATGAATTGCTCTTCTTTAACACTGACCCTTTAATTTATTTTGGAACGCCAACAGCTCTGTCTCTCCCTACCCCAGCTAAGCAAATCAACCTTTCTTCAGGCTCTCCACATTCCTCAGTTGTAGAGATGTTTCATGCTCCTGCCATGGTCTGATCTCACTTTAGGACCCAAATGACAAGAACCCTATACACTATCTCAGTGAAGTGTCCTCTATAACATCTCTTTCTGTGGGAGACACTGTCTAATATAACATTTGCCTTTCTTGGACAAGTGACCAAGTGCTACCTATTTGTAATTGTTCTTATCTTTATACTTTCCTAACACAATTTTTTCTGAATCCTTATTGTTATTGATATGAATATCATGAACTTACAATTGTTGGTACTGCTTTGTTCCTTTACCTAAATATTCTGCTACTATGTTTGCTCTTCCAGGCATGGAGTCATGTTTGCCAATTTGGGAGGCATGTTACAAGTTTGGGCTGGGTGGCTTTTCACTTTTCTTTGACTAAAAGGTTTTTTCAAGGATACAAACCTGTGGAGTGGGCCTCAAAAAAAAAAAATCCCATATAAATGGGAAAAAAGTTTGTGTTGTTTTGTTGTTTTTTTTCTTTAAACATGAATGGAACACTTTCATGCAGACAGTATAATTTCTGTAAAGAATCCCCGTTCCAGGGGAATAATAATGATTCAAAAATAAATAAAATTAAATACATCAGTTACCAGGTATTAGTTGTTGGAATGAATGAGAACTTCCTCACATTCTCTGTGCCCTGGATGTTTTCTGAGAACAGCTGGTTTCAGAAGGTGAAAGAGCACACGTGCCTTGTGTGTGCTGGTCTCTGTGCATGACTTCAGCCCCAAATAATGTGGTCTCTTGGGGAGTGGTCTGTGTACCATCATTGTTCATGGCTCTAGAACTGAGTTCAGCAGTAGTAAGGTTTAGAAAAAAGATCCCACGATCAACAAGAGCATCAGTCAGAAATGCCTTGGGGTTAAACGCCTAGCAAGTAAAAGTCTTGGAGGCAGTACAGGAAGAAAAGCAAAAGGGCACAACCTGGAGCAGCTGAATGAGCAAAACCAGCCTAGAAAGGAGTAAATTTATATGGTGGCTGGGATTTGGGCAGATGTTCAACCAAAGAGCAAATCTGCTGCATCTTTAAATAAGCAAAGCAGCACCAGAGAACAAGAGTAGTAGGGAAATAGGAGGTGCAGACAGACTCCACAGAATCTTCTCTTTCCGAGACATGAAGATACAGTACTTGACACCAACATGACAGACAGCAAATTTCTAGAGAAAACTGATCTTTTAGGTGGCACTGGTGTGCAAATCACACCGAAAGGGGCTTAAAAGAGGCTTTTCTCCTCAAAATCATTAAAACAGTCTGGTGAAATGCAAAATACCGAATGGTATATGTAGGCCTCTGTAGAAATACAGACAGGTGTGCAAATTTAAAATATGGCCTGTGTTCTTTGTAGATTTTTGTCTGACATAATAAAAACAAAACAAGAAGTGGTGCAAGGTCTGGTAAGTATGTAAATTCTTTATTTGGAAACAAATTACTTCTCTTACGCAGCTGTCCGTAAAACTAAGCAGCAATTATTCTGGAGATAAACATGTTATAGATCAAAGGTTGGCTGAAAAAGTGTAAATAAGATTAATAATTTTAGGCAGGAAGGCAGGTGGGTAGAGGGGAGGACAGAAGGGAGGGAACTAGCTGGAGGAGTGAGGAAAGAGCTCAGAGTTTAGGACTACATCTTTTTTATTTAGAGTATTTAAGATGTGAAAAAAAAGGAGAATGGAAAAGAATAAACTACAGCTAATATTTAAAGAAAATTTCTGTTTTGGAAAATGTTGGGTAAAATTCTCAGTATCAAAGAAAAGAAAGACTTACTCTGCTTTTGACTGGAGTACTCAAATGCTACCTCTCTGCCCCGCCTCTTAAATATTAGTTTCTGCCTTTATTAGGCTGTTAGAAACTTGCAGATCTCCTGCCCTTCTCGGTTTCTCTTAGTCTGAATTCTTGCCACTGGAGAGGGAAGGAATTTTAGCTCAAGGATGTGCAGAAATACTGAATGAAAAGCTGACCAGCAAGCAGCTCTCAAAAGCCAAGCAGGATCTGACCTGTGGGCACACTGACAGGTATTTTTTTATTTATTTCAAGGTCTAGAAAAGAAAAATTGGTGGGGGTTTGG
The DNA here is from genome assembly GCF_971803275.1 of Cyanistes caeruleus. NCBI lineage: Eukaryota > Metazoa > Chordata > Aves > Passeriformes > Paridae > Cyanistes > Cyanistes caeruleus. The sequence continues at coordinate 17,212,483 of NC_141708.1, forward strand.
TTTTTCACCTTTCACCTGAAGTGCAGTTCTCTTCTGGGAACAGATGAGTCAGGAGTGGTTCCTTCTGTTCAGCAGTGCTCAGCCAGAGGGAAAGCCTGATGTAAACCCAGGCATGTGGGCTTGTCCCTGCTTGCTGCTTAATACAGTGACCAACTCCTGTGAGAATGGAAGCCAGTTTTGTTGGTTTGGTGTGGGTTTTTTTGTCCCTAATGGCTGCAAATAAATAGGATTTATTTCCTGGATTATAGAAATAGCGTCCAAAATTAACAGAAAATCCATTCCACTGTGCAAAGGCTGTGACTTTGGGGCTGAGAGCCGTGTAGCAGCTGCAGGAGTGTCTCCTACCACCATCTTCTGGAAGGCACCAAGAACTACAGCCTCTGCCAAGTATTTCAGGGTGTGTGAGTAGTAAGCCAGAATGGGAAGTATGGATGTCTTAGTGAAACACGTGCTGATGAATATTATCTTCTCACTTCAGCCCATCTGTCAGGCAGCTTATAACAACGATTTCAATAAAGTTCATCTGCTTTTGGAGCACAACAGCAACTATCTGAATGTCCAGGACAGCTTCGGTGGAGACACCCCCTTAATTTGTGCATGCAGACAAGGAAACAACAGGATAGTTAACTATCTTCTTAGAAAACACGCTGATGTCAACCTCAGAAATAAGGTAAGTGGCCACTGACTCTCCCTTTGTGGGACTGTTCTTTCAGATTCTTGGAGTGCCAGTGGGGACACTGGCAAACACAGACAAACCTTAAGTTTGCTTCTTACTGAGGATATGTGCAGAAATAGGTAGAGCAAAAAGACCTCTCTGCTTATTTTGGTGCCCTGTGTCGAAGTCCATTTTGCCCATCTGTAGCAAGTTTAACACTGTAGCACAAAACTTTACAGATATGCCCTTTAGTTGCTTTGGTATATTCAGTATTCAAAGAATTTTTTTAAGCTCTGTTCTCAGCAGGAGCCTGTGGTGGTTATTGTTACTTTCCTGTTTTCCTCTGGTGTCCCAAAAGAGACGTTTCACATGTCCTTGCTTCAGTAGCCAGCACCTCCATAAGGAGGGGGGCTGTGGTGATTCCTCCTGCTGATTTGCCTTGCTGTGTGGCACCAGTAGCCACACGAAATGCCTGCTCTCTTCTTCAAATTTCTGCAGCCAGGTCCAAGTTTTCCAGCATACACATGGAATCCTTTGGATCCCACATCCTCCTTGCAGGTGTAGTCCCATTTTCATGACCCTCTATGTGTTAAATGTGTTTCTGCTTGAAGGAAGCAAGATGCATGTGTCTATTTATGTTTGAAAATCACAGGGGATTTTCTATTAGTCTAAAAGAAAGCTTGTGGAATTTAAAATGGTCTGCTCTTTCAGTATTAAACAAGGTGAGATCACTGAATCTGGTACTAACCGGAGTTACTTTGTGTTTAGAAGGACCGCACTTGCCTCCATTATGCTGTGAGAAAACGGTTCACCTTCCTGGACTATGTGCTCATCATAATCCTCATGCCAGTTATGCTTATTGGATACCTTCTCATGGTGAGTCTGGATGGAAGCAAGAATGACCCTGGATCTTTCCCTTGAACACATTCTTCACGGCAGTGTTTCAGGCCAGGAACCTCTGTAGAATGTGGACTGCTTCCTTAAAGCAAGACTGAATGTCTTGCTTCTGAAAGCAGAAGGAGCAGGAATTTTGCTGTGACTGTAGCTGGTGAAGGAGAAGATTTGTATTACTGTATCACTCTGACATTTCCATGCCTATTTTTGGGGAAAAACCCCACAGTATATTATATATATTAAGTATATTTAGCACAAATATACTTCAGACTATATGCAGATGAACTGTTTTACTGTGTTACTCCTTTCCTTGCTCTAAACAGGTCTCAAAGACAAAACAGAATGAACACCTGGTCAAGATGTTGCTTAGAGCTGGAGTCGATGTGAATGCTACAGACTCTGTAAGTGGTTTTATACAAATGCAAACGTGGCTCACATGCAGGAAACAATACTAAAAACAGACTACAGAATCTTCTAGCAGCATTGTTGGAGTAGGAGCATCAGGGACTGAACGTAACAGACGGATTCAATGTTTCTCCTTGACACTTAGGCAATAGATTATAGTGTATGCAGAAATAGTTCCCCACTGATCAACTAATCCACCCTTTCTGAACAATGCCTGCAATAAGAGAATCCAGCAAGCTGGGCTGATGTACTTACGTATTAAATACCCAATTCTGTAAAGATTCTAGTGATATAAGCATCTGAGTTTATCAGCATTACAAGATTTTGAACTGGAACAGATTTGTGGGCTACAGGACAAGACCCCGTGTCTTCTCTTGGTCTTCAGAGTGTGCTATCTGCCATAATACAGAGTTATCGATCCACTAGCCCACTTGGGTGAGGTAAAGAGCTCCTCTCCTCTAAGGCAGAAAAGGAGAAACACCAATTTAATCAGCAACAAAATTCTAGAACACTGAAGTGCGAGCAAACAGTATCATTTAAGATGTAGTTTCTGAGATCAAGCTGGTGTGATCCTCTGAAATGATTGGCTTCCTGCTAATGTATCAAACCTGCTTTAGAAGTTGTGTTCCAGGGAAGGAATTAATTTTTTTGTTCCTGTTTTTCTCATGGTAACATTATTTGTTTTACTGTGGGATATATTGTGACAGGAAATGGTATGTGTTTTGCATAGGTAGTCCTGCTTACCTAAGGCCTACTAAAGAAGTTTCAGAAATAAAATTAATCTGCTTATGTTCTCCTTCAGTCTGGCAGCACAGCCCTTCACTATGCTTGTGAAATGAAAAACCAGGCAGTCATTCCTCTACTGCTTGAGGCTCATGCAGACACTTCTGTAAAGAATCAGGTAAGAAGGCGAGGTTGATAAATGTATTTACTAATCATGGTGGTCGACCAGTAAGTTCATTGTAGGCCTTAGCTGGTGCAGAGCAGTTTTAAGAAAAGGGTGCACAGCTTCCTGGCAGCCAATTTGTTTCCTGTTTGATATGGAACATTTGCTCCATTGCCTTTATTGACAAGACCAACTTTAAAGTATGAATCCTTCACTGCTGGATTTCTACCAGTAAAAGCTGCCTGCATGTCCCCTGGTTTAGCACATCTCTTAGCTATATTTAGGTTGCCTCTTAGCTCAAAGCTACTCTGTAGTTGCTCCTAAGATGAGGGCTGCAGGGCAGGCATCAAAGTCTTCCTGGGTGGTTTTTGTGCTGCTGAGGACCCTTCTCCTGAAAGGCTAAGTCAAGCTGCTTCTGTCACCAGAGCTGCTCAAGTGTTGCCCAAATCAATACTGACCTGGGAATATCTGCACTACTGAGTTAAGGTGAGAAGTGTATTACCTATATTGCTCTTGAAACCAAATCTTAGCTGAGTTCTGTACATTTGGATGTTACTCCCAGGAAACAGTGGAAAGGCTTTCCCTATTGCAGGGGAGGTCTCTGTTCCTTTCTTCAGCCAGAGCAGTATTAGGCCCAGCATGTCCTGAAAACTTTATTTTGGGGCAGAAGTGACAGGGCACCTTACACAGGTGACAAAGTTGGGAAATCTCTTTGTACTTGACCCATATCTGTCATATTGCAATGTATTTCATGTGTTTCTTTCAGGACGGGGAGACTCCCTTGGATATAGCAAGAAGATTACAGTTCCACAACATTGAAAGCATGATAAGAAAAAATTCTTAGCCATCAAGGACTCTCAAACATGAAGAAAATTACCTCATCTGACAATCCACCTTTCACAACAGCAGAAGTCCTGCAAAGGATGAGGGCTGATACTTGATAAAGACCCAGTCCATATCCACCCATTCCCTGCTGCAGACTTGGACAATTTTCTGTGAGATTTGTCAGTACCCCAAGGCCATGACTGGGCTGAAAGAAGTTAATTTTATTTTGTAAGCCATGAATTACTACAAGAGTGTTCAAAATATTGTCCTTCCCATCTGTTTCATCAATTTTATTACTTGACTTCTGCAGACTGTGGATTTTGAAAGCTAGCTATAAAATATCTAGAAGCCTAAACATTGCATATGATGGTTGGCAGCCAATGCAAAAATAAAATATCCTTTAGAGTGTGTGTTACTTGTTCCATAGGGGAACTAAACAATATGCTACAGCGGTTATAAAAAGGCTGGTACCCTTCTTCTTAGTATTTCTCTTCCTACAATGGGAGGGGCTGGGAAAATAGATCTCTCAGTTGAGCCCCTCCTCTTTCCATCCTACAAGGGTAGAACTATCTTTTGGTGTTTTGTTTTGTTTTGTTTTTTTTTTGTTTTGTTTTTTTTTGTTTTTGTTTGTTTTGTTTTGTTTCCCATCTAGAAACAGCAAAAAGAGATTCAATGCCTTGCTGGAGACCATAAAGTAAGTCAATTTCCAGACCACTTTAATGCATTAAAAAATAGTAAAGAAAATGTGTTTGGCTCAGTAGAGAAACAGGTCTCTTGACTACTTTTCCAATATAAACAGTGTACTAAAGGAAAAAAAGAGTCAATAAATGAAATGCTGTTGATGGAAACCAGATGTATCATTCCCCTGGGACTAGACAGGATAGCATGCTGTACAGAGTGGTGCATGCAGCAGGGGATAATACCAATCATAATAATAATATATCCATGAGTCTACTCTTGCATAGGTGAAGGCAGAAGAAAACCTGCAGTGATAAGCAATGTATGAAAGTGGCCCAGTGCTTTGTGATTCAATAATGCAGCAGTAAAAGGGAAGCTCCTTTTATACACTGCTGTGTTGTGCCTCCTTGGCCTATTGGATCTTTATTTCTGTTGATAATTTTGGCCTTTTCCTGTAAGCTGTCAAAAGCTAATGCAAATGCAGTGCAGCATTGCTAATGGATGCCACAGTAGGTGCATGGACAAGCTAGTGCACTTTTCCTGTGTTGCAAAGACAGGTATATTTTTCAGTGTAACTGTTGCATTGGATGTCAACTCCAACTACAAAGGGTCTTGGCTGGACAAGATGAACTTGAAGCTGCAGCCAGGAAGACCCCATGAAACAAAGCTCCTTGCTGGAGTCTTTAATAATGAGCATTTTGTGTGCAATCTGGGGACAGACTCCAGATCAGCTTGTAGGTGAGAAGAGGGGAGGCACTTGCTGTGGATTATGGGGACACCATCTCTTATGGCAAAGGGCTGGAAAGGGAAAACATCCAACTGCTTTCCCATGTTTTAGGAACTGCTTGAATGAAGAATGGCTCAGACACAGAGCTGTGTAAAAGTGAATGCTGACAGCTCAGAGTGCTTGCAACAGCTTCATTGCCAGTGTGAAGGATAATTCATAGGGTGGAAGCTGTATTGCCTGGGGTGCACCTTCCTGGATGGGTCTGCATCTCCTTATTCCACAGCTGCCATCTGTGGTCTTTGAAACTGTGAGGGGTTCAGGGTGTGTGAACAAACATTTGGGTGATTTGTAGGCATGGAGGACAAAGGAATACTTCTCTGATTTTTTTTTGAGGTTGGATTCCTTGATGATTTGTAGTCATCTATTATCTGCTCAGTTTCTTGTGTTTGAAGATCTCTTGGTTCTGTTGACATTAAAGGGTTATTTGAAGAGGGAAAATAGAAGACTGCTTCTCTGTCAAGGGTTGCAATAATTTAATTTAAACAAAATTGTTCATTTCAACGGAGAAATGATCAAATCACAATTTTGGATCTCCATAGGAAGACAAAAATTGGGTATGAGAATGCCTCAGTTGGGTAAGATCTATCTGAGAACAACCATGAATTCAGGTGTAGGAAAATTAGTCTTGTAAAAATAAAGACTGTTGAAATTCAGTGATCACTGCAGTATGTACTCAAATATATTCATGTTTTCAGCTTTCATTCTTAAATACCTCAGACGTCTCAGAAAGACAGCAGTCACAGTAATACCATGGAAAAGCTCAAATTATGAGGAAAGTAATAAATAAATAAGAACTAATAAATACCTATAGATGTATCCATTATGTGTGCCTGTATGTTTACCTCTTCCCCTGATACACTTATTGCCAAATAGAAGTTTTGGAGGTTTTTACAATCCACACTCTTCTCATGGGTTCATTAATATTTTCTTATTAATTCAATGATTTTCAGATAAATTTTCTCTGTTGCATCAAGGCCCCAGATGAAATCAAGATGTCCCCAAGGAGGAAAATGCTCATGGTAAATGAGATTAGTAATCCGAGGAAGTAGCCTTGCCATGTCTTTTGGATCTGCAAATGTGTCCTGTCCACCACTCCAAACAGCAGTTGGTGTCTTTATGTCCTCAATCTTGTACACAGGAGGAGCAGTCTGTAAGACAGGGAGGAGACCTGAGTGAATGCTGCTGCTGTATCAAAGCTGTGTTTAGAGAAAGGTTTCTGAGGAAGCACCTCTCTTTGTCTTTTGCTTCTGCACTGCCTACAGTAAAACCATAGGGATGAAGGCCACCCTCTTATTGTTCATTGCCCTAACCCCACTCCCTGCCTATGGAATGCCCCATCCTATTCCTGTTCTTTCTATAAAGCATGGCTAAGAGTTGTCTTGCAGTTGGGCCCTGGCTCGTGCTCTTCAGAGGTGTGGGCATGGAAAGAACTGAGTAAGTATTCATCAGTCAAGGACTGTGGAGATTTCTCCTGTGTGTATTCAGGGTGAGGGGATCTATAAGTTTTTTTGGGATGCACAGAGTGCAGCTTTTGGTCTTAGTTTTCATGCTTGGAACTGAAGTGGGACTGAAATCATTCAGTTGTTTATGACTTCATATAGAAAATTGCTCAGTGTGTGAGATAAAAGTGACTGATTGTAGCTCTGGTGCCTTTCTGTTTTTGGAAAACAACTTTTTGGTAGAGCACAGAACACTGCATGTCCAATGTGCGGGTCAAAAGTGAAATGATTGCCAGTCCACTGGAGGGGTCACTGTAGCTGTGAGATCCCTTTCCTCTCTTAAATGAAAGGCAGGTTTTGAGGATTTTTGGGCAAGTGAAGAGCTCTGTAGTCACCCAGTACTAGGACTTGGATGTGGTTCTTATTCATTTCTGGAATGGTATGTAAGTTGACATGTCATTGAACACATCCCAGCATCAGTAAGGGAGGCAAAATGAAGTTCTGCTAATTGTCTGTAAGGGTCTATCTCTGCCTGGTTTGTGAACAGACTTTTACACTTATGTGTGATTCAGCTGAAACACTATCTGAGACCACTCTGCCTTGTTAGTACTCACAGGTACTAAAATTTAAATTTTTTGATTACTAGTTTTACAAAGACCCAAGGATAAGTTCTGAGGGAAGCAGTTTTGCCTTACCTGGTTGTATTTCTTCATGTTTTCCTTAGAGCCATAGTCATAAGCTTGAAACTGGTCTGTATGTACTAGCTGTTAAAAGAACAGACAAAATAAGAGAGATGAAAGGTGAAGTAGTAGAGTGCTGGCAGCATATTCCTTGTCTGTGGGTTAAGTCGAGGCTCAGGTAGTGGACTATAGTTCCTCCCACACCTTCCTCTGGTTGCAGGGTGCTGAGGACAGATCACAGGGTAAGTGGCATCCTTGTCTTTTTTCTTGCTAACTTTCTGTCCTTATCTTCTACCCTCAGTATTTTTTTTTTTACTTAAAAGTTTGTTTTGCTACCTTACCTTATGTAACTAAAGTTGAGGTCCCTGATTGTCATGCAGAGTTGGGTTCAGCTGTCACATGGAAAGAGAACTGAATGTTTATAATGTATCAGGGCTACTACAAGTCTTGTGTAATGTGCCTTGCAGGACTGGTAAGTGAATACCTGGAGTTATTTGTTTTGGTAATTTAATTTTTTGAACAAACATGACAAGAAATTTCACTTGTGAGTGGTGTGTAAAAAAGGGTGAGAAAAACCCAGTGTCTGTCAATTTAGAAAACATTTTCTTCCAGGATTTAAGTAGCTGGGTATGGGCTAAAAATCTGTCTGGTGCATTGTCTTTGCTGTTCTGTCTTCCTGTATCTGTGTTTGCTTTGCATCCACTTGATTTTTTTAGAGGCTGGTAAAACAGACCATAGAGTCACCAGCTGCTCATGGTTTGTGTCCATTTCCTGGCCAGTTGTATCCTGTGGGACTGACTGCTGGGGAATCTTTGTCTTCAGGAGCACATCTATATTGTAGACCATATTAAACTTGCAGGTGCTCGTGGTGGTAGGTGAGAAGGTATGGTGGTCAGTTTCCCAAATCCAAAGCCCCTGGATTTCCCTGTAGGCTGTGAGTTGCATATAAAGCAGTAGTAAGAGGTAGTTTACGTGTCAGTGCACAGTTATACCTGTCGCCAATGAAGAATGTTCTGTACCGATGTTCCAGCTGGGGAATGTCCTACATACGCATCTATTCGACTCTGGAGAGAAAGCAGAATTTTTATAAAGACAGAGATCCAGTACTGTGACAGAATAAAACTGTGAAGAAAGTAAGTTTCTAATATTAAAGAAGTCATCTTACAAAACATTTTTTATAGTTCTGTTAAGGAGATGTTCCAATTCCATCTCCCTGGATTCTTCCTCAGCTATATTACCTTACTCTGAGAACCACATTAGGGACTTAAGAAAGGCAGGAAATGTCCTTAATGGTTTAGCTCTGCAACTCAAAACTGCAACTGGTTTTGAATTGAGTCTATTTGCTATTGCATTTGAGTCTAACTGCTTTCCCATATGTCCTTTTAACAAAGATTATAGATGAAAAAATGGGCCCAGCTGTTACACACACTGCAGTAACAAACATTATACAGGCCAGCTTCTGCATACTTTGGCCACTGTAAAGGGGATTGGCACCACAGTATCCATATATCGGCAAGCAGAGGAAAAGCTGCTGTCTCTCCTGTCTGCTCTGACTGATGCACAGTTGTTGGTGAATCTGACTGTAGGTGGCAAAGTGGAAGCTGTAGCTCTACACCCTGTGGACTGAGCTGTTGGGCCCAGTTCTAAGATCAACAAAACCAAGAAAATGCCCCTTACAGTAGCTCTTTGTGACCAAGTTTTGGTGCAAACAGTCTGAAAACTGGGAAGAAGAAGAAGAGGTTTTTCTCCTGCCTTTTAGCTCTTCCAGTGTTCAGAGGACCCCAGTGTCTATATGCTGAGGAAGGAAACTGGCAACTGTATTGCCAAGAAGTCTGACTCCATCACTCATTGTCTCTTTTTAGAAACATCTGTGTGTGACAAAAATCTGGTTGGCTTAGCCCCAAAAGAGGGTGCATCCTGACATAAGCAATATAGCTCCAGCTTGAACTCAGTTCATTCTTTCTGGCATTGCAACATGCCTAGCTGTTGCCCCCACCCATCACTAGGCCTGTGTTGCTGCTGTTGACAGTACACAATGTCCTGGCATTCCCTCAGTCTGCTGAGAACTACACTGTGGTTTTTGTACGTTTACATGCGCGATGGTAACTAGACAAGGATATAGTGCACAAGTGCAGCTGCCAAAATTCCTTTAGTTTTGCTCTGAGTAAGTGTTCTTGCATATACTTACTGTGTTGATATTTTTTATACTGCCTCCAGCTATGTAACAGAGAACATGGGCACAAAACTTATCCAGGCTTGTACAGAGCTGTGTCACGGGTCCTTTCAGAAATTCGATCTGGTGCATAGCTCCTTTGCAGCCAAGTGCTAACTGAGGGAAAGGAAAAGTGCAACATTTTTTTTTTCTAGTTAGCAAAGAATTTTATGCAGAAAATTGTTGCTAATAGCTTAGCCTTCATAAGGCAGCATTCAAGTAGTGCTGGAAGAGCTTACCCTCACAGTACCCCTTAAACACTCTCGTCCCCACAGCTCATCATTTATTCTTCCTCCTTCATATTATTATTAGCAATCCTAGAGGAAGCTAACATTTCTAGTGTGCTGACTTTAATGCCTACTCATTTTTAAAGTCCTAGAAATTGTCATGTCTGTTATTGCAGTTCTGGTTTAAGTCCTCCTGCATGAGACCAGCAACATTTTAGATAAGCAGCAGGAATACTAAAACAGGACAGAGTTTCACAAGTCTCCTACTTCATTGGGAGCTACTGCTATGAGCTCTATATCCTAACTATTTTCACCACAGGGTTTGGGGAACAGTTTTTTTGAGAGCACTCAATTCATCCAAAGATGAATTGTCTTGTGTGACAAGATCTCAGTGTCAGCATGTCACTTGTTTGTGAACATTTGACCTCAGGCTGAGAGAGCCCCATGAAGATCAGTCAGGCACTGGACCTCTTAGAAGGGAAAAGTGACATACCCTGAGCAGTGGTTCAGGAAGATTTGTAATCTTAACCAGAGGGCTTGTGGCATGTGAACACACAGTTACTGGGCCCAGAGCAAAGAAGATTTTCACCCGTTTAGCCAGCTCAGGGTATGTATAAAATGCTATGAAGCCTGCAAACACAGAAGAGACAGCCTGAGTTAGTGAAGATACCCTCCACAGACTAATTAAATGCATAAACAGCAGATAGCAAACAAGATATCATAGTAGGTTGGCAGCTCATTGTCTGTTGTTCATGTTTGTGGTTCATGCTTTACTCAAGGAAAGTGTTGAAGCAAAGTCCTGAAACTAATTTTATTTGGGAGACAAAGTTCATTTTAAGGTTTAAAGCATGTATGAGCATTGTCTTTATCAGAACCGTTTTTGTAGGCAACATATCAGTAAGGTTTTGAAGATAACATGAATTCCCTCTAAAGTTTATGAAACTCTCACAAAAAAAGAGTTTTTCAAATTAGAGTCTCTAAAGATCTATGCATGTTTATGCTTTCATGAAACTATAGAATAATTAGCTGAATACTAGGAGCTTTGAGTGTTTTCAACTGATTGTTTGCATCACAGGCAGATAAGAAAACCTAGATGCTTGGTTTGTTTTGCCATGGGGGTCCTTAAATACTCATATGAGAAGCAAAGAAAGAAAAGGTCAGAATTTGTGTCAATATATGATTTTCCCACAGTTCCTTCTCTTTTTTTTCTGGGTTGTTTACACTAATAACTGGCACTGGCTCCTTTCTAATCATTGTCTTGGATCATGTTCATGATCCAAGGCAATGATTACTGTTCATGGATCTTATACATAAACCATAACCATCAAGAACTTTCTACTCAGGCTAAAAGAAAGTTAGCTGCATTTAGAGGCCATGAAATGAATAACGACAAATGCTGAACCTAAGAGAAAATAAACTATTAATGGTTTTGCTTTCCTGTTTTTTTGTCTCTGGCACTATGTTTTCAAACAGAAATGCAGCCAGTTATATCCATTCATGGACCACAACTTAAATTGTAAGATTGACACCAAGTCACAACTTAGTAATGTTGAGGTTATTTTTCCTTGTCTTCAAGCAATTTAATTGAAATAAATTTATTAATTCAAATTAGGTATTATATGGGCTTTTTTATCTTTTTAGTTTTTCCATCCTGTTCACAAGAACAGTGTCCACAGGGCAATGGTCACAGCACCAATTCTGTTTGAAAAATACTCTCAGGCACATGGTGTGAACACTGGAGATGGTCTGGGCAGGTCCAGGAGCTGGACTTCAATGATCCTATGTCCCTTCCAGCTCAGGATATTCTATGACTCTGTGATTCTAATTGTCTGTCTTAATACAAAAGAACTTCATGTAAATTCCTGTTGCTGAGAAAAATACCCTATAGCAGTATCAGAATTACCCAGTAAATGACCCTTAATTAGTCTGTAATTATTTAAAAAGTTGAACTATCCCTGCATCTTCTATTAAGTTTATTTGCTTCTTAAGGGTAACCAAAGCTGATTTTAGAAATGTTTTGCATGTTTTCCAAATCTCAGCCCAGAAAAATCTGTTTTCCTAGCTCTCTACAAACATGAAAAAAAACAGAATCAGTGGGGAGATTCACCTACTGATCAAATAGCACAAATCGTTGTTAATAATTCTCCTGACATTACCTACAGTTGACCCTTCAGAGTGACCAACATAGTAAACATCCTTCTGTCCAGTTTTATTCATGATGAAGTTCAGCTCTGCAGGAATATCGTATTTACCCATTTCATCGAAGCTGTGGGGAGAAACACAAAAAGCTGGCAGACAATTTGTCTATCATGGTGTGAGTTACTGACTGTCAGTTTTGTTCATTGCACCAAGCAGGACCCCCAGAAGGAGGAGGTTGCACACTGAGTCTGCATCCTTGCTTGAGCTGGGGAGGTGGGCAGAGGAGTGCAGCTGTGCAGCCTGGCTGCCTGATGCTTTGGGCTCTGTGTGGATGAAGTGCCAGTTTCACCTGACAGCTGCAGCCCTTGGGGAACTGGATTTAATCAGTGCTTTCAACTGCGTGGGTTACAAAGTACATTTATCTCTTGGTTGGATTGAACTGTGAGAGATCAGATTTCTAGACAAGGCTGCCCAGCATGTTCCAGCTGAGGTTCTTGCTCTCCCTCTCATAGTATGGTCTTCCTTTTCCTTAGCATCCTGTTTCATTTCCCAATCTTTGAAATCTCTTCCTCAGCCAATGCTCCCAACTCTGAGTAGTAATGAGCATCCATCCATCTTTGTCTGGTTCTTTACCCTCCTGGGTTGGTGTAGATCCTGATCTGATGCTGGTTTAGGTGAAAGCCATCAGACTGAAGCTATCTAGTCCCCCTGGAGTTTCTGTGTTGAGTCTTTCTCTCTCTACTGAGTACCTGAACTGCCAGAACTCCTTCTGGCAAGGCTTAAGGGTCTTGTGTTTTAAAGACCAGGTGTTCCCTCTGCTGTTTCCCAACCAGACGTCATAGCCGGCATCTGCGAGCACAAAGCCCAAGCTGTTGTTGGGCAGGTTGGAAATCCAGTGAGTAGCATCTCCTAGGAAAGCATGCTGCAGGAACACTGCAGGCCTTTGCCCTGAAAAAGATTAAAAAATTATTTCCTTGGAACAGCAATTAATGCGCATTTAATATTGGAGTGCAGAGTTCAATTTTTGAGAGGTTTCCTTCTAGAAGCTCCCAGGAGAACTATACATAGATATTGATTTTAAAAACCTGAAGGATTTTCTCCTGTGCAAGCAGCAACCTTTTAATGACATTTCATAACCATTTTATGACAGGTCTGGCAAATAAAGGATTTACTGAGGATTCCTGTTCTACCTCCTCTTGCACTGAAAAGCCAGCTTACAGCCCCTATGCTGAAGCCATCTACCCGAAGCTGAAAACTGCTGAAGGCAGAGCAGTGTATGGAAGAGAAGGAAAAAAGAGTCCAGAGAATGAAATCCACGCTTCAGTAACCATTGAGCAGGGCTGAGAGACCCCTGATCTAACCTGGCTAGCCTTACTTCGAGAGTCAGGCTAGTCCAAATGATCTCCAAAGGAGATCCACTTAGGGGAAGGGATCCAAAGAAATCATTCTATAATACTAACAAGGACTAATAATTAAAGCAGCAGTACTCAGCGTACCTCAAATTCCAGCTTGAAATTTTTATGCAGTTCAGCAAATGTGATGTAACCAATGAAATGTATTTACTTTTCACTGACAACCTGATTTCTTTCCTTCTTCCTTGAGAATATCTCTGTCCTTCAGAAACCAGGGAATTAACTCATATGCCTAATGTATATTGTTTAGATTGTTAAGTCAAAACCTCCTCAAATCCTGTTTATCAGCCTACCTGCCAGAGCATTTAAGGGAAAAAAAACCCTTCATCCCTTGGATGTAACAAAGTTATTAGAAAAGTCTGAAATAAGGACAGAGACACTGAATGTGTGGAGTTCAGATAGATTCAATATGCAAGTCACACTTCTGACCAGGTGCTCTTGAGGACATGGAAAGGTATGGAACATGCCATTGCAGGTGAAAAGGGGAAAGACGGGAAATCTGTGTAGGAGTTGGCTCTCAGAGCTTCCTTGTGTGCTGTAACTGTGTCACACCTGAACTTCGGTCATTCCTCCCAGCAGGAATTCTGTAAAGAGCAAGAATGTATCCATCCTCTGTTGTAACTTCATATTCCTCACTGGGAAATCCATGATATCTGATAATTTCACTCTGTGGAAAGCCAAAGGAGAGTTAATGTGCCAATTGTCCTATTCTGGAGCCTAACCAAGATGAGAAGTGCAGGTGTGGGATGTGCTGTGGGTAGTGCAAGGCCCTGGCCACAGGGACCATGGCTAAGAATAAACATTACAGGTCTTGTAAAAAGATGAAGCAAAGTCCTCCTCAGATCTGTTTAGATGGTGGCTGTCTGGTATTTAGGCCCCTATTATGGGACAAAGCAGAACTGTACTGAGTGACCAACACCTTTCTGAGAGATAGTTTGTCATGTTATGCAAGGCTAGTACAGATTGTACCTTTCTACAGATTAAATATGCAGCCATATCTGTATAAGACAATGCCAATAGCTGTGGGGATGGTCCATGATGAATCCTTGCCAAAATGTGGTTAGGCAAGCCATGCAGGCAAAGCAAACAAGGGTGGAGATCTTGTCAAATGAATTGATGGGACCACCTACACCTAATTTTCAAGTACAATTTTGCACGTACTCTGAGGAAATCTTTGGTGACTCAGGGCAAAGCATCTTTGATTAGTTTGCATTGTGGGAATCTGAAGAAGGGGTTCAACCTCCCTTACCACTGCTCTGAGCAAACAGTTTGTCACGGAAGGGCAGGCCTTTGCTTCATCTGATATTAAAAACCAGCCTTTGCTTCCATGGCAAAGGAATTCTTCTCTGTGGCAGCCAGACTGGATGGGAGAATCAAAGTTTCTTCCAGGATAGTGCTGGAAGGTTCTCTGTTCTCTTGCCAGGTTTGCACTCCTCCCCTTATGCAGTGGCCTGTAATACTGACATGTGCTGGGAAAGCTGACTGCAAACAGTATCATGAACTGTGACACAGCTCCACATTTATCCATAAGTGAAGTGAATCCATGAAGCCCATATATCTGTTGGGCTCCACCATAAATGCAGACAGCAAAGTTTGTTGTTCAGTTTGGTATGGACTGGAGCATGTAGTCTGTGCTCTTTCCACAGTCTAGTGCTGAGTCTGGACACTGGGATCCAAATTACATAGTCTGGATCTCCAGTGCCCCTCAGAAGGTTCTGGGGAGATTCCTAGCCTTGGAAGCAAAGGTAGCATTCAGCAGTCCCCACAGCAATGTGCAAGAAGCACATCAGTCCCTGGCACATTCAGAGCCAGCCCGCATCATAGGAGGGACCCCACAGCAGTGGTTCTGGAAACAGCAGGCTGGGAAAACAGGAGATGCAGAAGGGGCCCTTCTTGTCTTTCTTGACAAGGACTGCCAGCTATGCAACTGGAAGAGAAGCTTCAGAAGGGGAGAGAAGGTGACCCAACTCACAACATTCATGAAGCATTCGGGGTTGCGACTCTTCTTGCAGCGGTTTGTGTCAGCACCTGCAGTGGGGGCTGCCGTGAATCCTGCTGAAAAGGCAATTCCTTGGGAGCAGAGCAGCACGAGGAGGCACCACATCTTGGGGCTGTGTGGAAGAGCACATGCAGAGGTGTTTGTGTTAGGAAGAGAGTGGAATTCCCAGGAAGACCCAAGAAGAGAGTGTCCTGAAGGTCGCCCAGGAGTTGTTCCCCAAGGGCTGCCAGAATAAGAACCTGTGTGAGGACAGGTTGTCTACAGCTCACCCTGTTTAACAGGTAGGGTTGAAGAACAGGAGATGAAAGCGCCTACGGATACCATGCAGGAATATGCCTGAGCACTCTGCAGGTTTCAGGGGAACTGGGGTTGGTACACAGGGCCAGCTCTTGGCACAAGCCTAGCAGAAGCTTGACAAAGAAGTGTGAGCACTTGAGATGACCATCACCTAACTTGTCTGCCTTTATCTGTCTCTACCCTTCTGCCAGCAAAAGAGGTGGAGGGAGAAGAAAGCACCGTTTGTCTCCTGTCTCCTCCAGAATGAGGTGAAAGAGGTTCAGGATGGGCTCTCTTTAAACCTCCCTTCTCTTTCTCTGGGACTGAATGCTACTCTTGTGTCAGTGGTGTGCTGGGGTGAGGGACCAGATAATGAGGCTCATGGAGGGGCCAGGAGTAATTCAGGCACTCTGTGAGGAGATTTAATGGATGTTGGGCAACATGATTGTACGTTCAGTGCTTTCCTCAGAGGATGATGTGCCCCAGAACATGATCAAGTTCTGTTTGAAATCAGCTCCTCTGACAATATGGAGCAAACAAGGTGACCATGCATGACTCCCCAAAATCCCCATGAGTCATTTCCTAGTTATTGGCCACCAGGTGAGCAGCCATGAGGAGTGAGCAATAGATCCTGAGACTGCCTTTGTGCTGCCAAGGGCCTGTCTCCATTACCTCTTAGAAATGGTTGTCCATAGTGCAAATCATGTATTGGTCATGGGGAAGTGAGACCTTGACCTTTCCTGAGATGATGGATGGCTCCACATTAGCATTTCTGAACAGAAATTGCAGAGTGCAGTTGATCTAGTACAAGTTTATGCCAACTCCATGTGAAATAGATATACTTCCAGGTTTTAGTCTTTATTTTCTAGAACCCAGGTTAGTGAGTGCAGGAACACTGCTTTCTTTGAGATTCCCAAGCTTTTTTTTCAACAAGATAATTTTGACACAAACATCCCTTAGAAAACAGAAGAACAGATTCTGTGACCCAGTTACTGAGTGTGGGATTAAAGGTTAAAACTGTGTGGAGAGCAAGTGCTCACAAATTCAGTGCTCCTCACTTCTTCTTTCTGAAGAACTGCAGAAGACTGATCCATGAAGCTCAGTATGTGGATACTAAATGCAAAAGCAAACAGGGAACAGAGTCTGTGTGAAACTAAATCACACAGGCTTCTCACTCCAGCCTAGGAAAGCATAAGAAGGAATCCAAACAGTCCTTGGTAAAGGACAAGGATCTGCAGGTGTTGTTTAGTCAAGGGTGGTGTTCCATTTAACCAATGATGGTGATGTGTACCTTTAATTACTAATGAGAGTTTTGAGACCTTCTCAAACATGTGTATAAAAGAAGATTAAGAGTAATAAACTTTGCTCTCTTGGACAATGCAGCTAAGGGAGTCATGTCGTATTGCTTCGCTGTTCCTAATATAGTGTGACATCAGTACTGCACTTACACATTCAAGAAAAGCTACATCATACATCATACAACAAATTTTTGTTTTATGCATGTGCTTTAATGTGTGAGGAGAGAATGATGCCTGTGAAGAGTAGTCATTCTGCACGTGTATAAAGACCATAATGATCAGGCAGGAGACCTAAACGTTTGACAGTAGAATTCATGGGATTTAATGCAGTGTAAGGCTTCAGCTCATCACAGCCACTTGTAATCTTGTAAGATTGCCTCACTTGTAATGTCTGGGAACACCACTACTCTTGCAGGCTGGGCTTCCTCAGAAGAAGAGGACACATTTCTATGACTGTGGTGTGTTTGTGTTAGCTTACCCTCTGTCCATCCTGTAAGTGACTTTTGATGTATTAAATATCTGCCAAGTCCAGCACTGAGACACAAGCCTCTACAGTGATGGGGTCGCAGCAGCTCCTGAGGACTGCTTGTCAGGGAAGGACTGCTCCAGAGGGTTCAGCCTTGCTGGAGGGAAGGCAGATAAAGACAGCTGGTGTTATGTTCAGCAGCAGCCAGCAAGAGTGTGACTGTCAGCATTTCAGAGTCCATGTAGCATTGCAGTAGCCAAAGCATACAGGGTTTGTGAGTGAATTTCATAGCAGACCTGCCTGTCTTAAAGTTCTTGTTAGAAGTTAAGGAGTCTCAGGAGACAGGTCTTTTGGGAACCAGCCATTAGGCATGGAGAATGCAATTTTTAATGATGAACAGAGGTTCTCATGTAGCCACATGTTTCTTGAGTCAGCTTCTAGCATATCTGCTGTGATGAGATATGGTACTCTGTGAAGTTTATTTGCACTCAAGAATGTTCAATATGAAGATCAGGAGAAAATAAGAAAGTATTCACCATCAAGTAATGGGGAAGAGCAGAATTTGTGGAATGAGAGAGAGGTAAACAAGAAAAACATGTTTTGACTTTTAGTGATCTTCAATTTGGCCTTTAAATTTGACTGAACAAATTTAAAGAAGTCAAACCTCATGAGTCATCAAACATTTGAAATGAAGCAGCATTTGGAAACACCCAAAACTTTAAATTTGGCATCAAAACACATTTAATTAGATTCCTTTTGTTTATCAAATTTTTTTAATTTTTTTTTTTTTGTCAGAACAGGAAGCCTCACAACTATATACTCAGGCAGTGCAACACAGTTTTGCTTTCTGCTGTTTTACTCTGCTCTAGTGGAAGTAAAATAAGATTGCCTCTCCCTGTTCTGGGAATCTCGATTTGGCAAGAAGAGGTTCTGCTAATATCTCAACTTGTTTTCTAATCACTACCAGAATTAATTGAGGCAATGCAGAGGCTTTCATCAATGCACGCTGTGATCACCTGGCTTAGCTGACATGTTTTATGGACTTCCAGGTTTTCACCTTTTACTCAGATGCAGGGGGCCAAGTAGCATCAATCTTGGCAGGCCACTGCTCTCTTAAATTCTAGGAATAAAGACAGGAGATGAAGCTGTTTTTGCCTAGTGAGATGAAGTCATAAGAAATGACTGAGCCTGGTAAACTATCATAAAATAACATGCTTAGATGGAAAAAAGATCAGAGAGAGAAATGCCCTTGAAAGTTCCTCTACACACTTTTACAATTTAGTGAAGCTAAGACGCAAGCCATTCCAAAATTTGTCCCTCTATCCTTGTGCATTAAGCAGTCTAAAATTTACTTCATAGAAGCGTAAGGCATATGCACACCAACCAGAAGAGCAACTGTGACTAAACACGCATGAGAATTTGCTGCCTTACTAAGAGAACATACTCGTGCATTATACGGAAGGAACAGGAGGTCCACATTGTTGCAATACTTGCATATTCATTCCCTTGTTCTCAGAGGGAAGAAAACAAGTAGGAAAAAATTAAATTGTTGCTCTTTTCCCTTTTGTGCAGGTCAAACTTCTAGTTTAAGCAGAGAAGCACTTCTGTGCACAGCAATAGGCTTACAGATGAGAGAGGAAAAACACTTTATTATAAATATTGCTTATTTTTACAACCAGCTGCACAAAAGCAAGGCAGCACATCTTTAAGACAGAAAACAGAGAAAGAGACCATAAGCATGTATGTACAAGCAACTTACCTCTGCTTTGACTGCCTTGCTTCTGTCTTCTGCCACGGTCGCTGGTCCGTCTCCGCCAGCAGACTGATTCACTGGCAGAAACCTGCGCGGATAAAAGGAAGTCAAAACAAAATGAGCACTTCAGGGAAGCAGCTGTGTAGGCAGCACGTATTGCAGAGCATGTTTAAGTACTGATCTGGCAGTGTTTCAGAAGTGGGGAAATATTTGTGATGAAAAAGATGATCTGGTTTAATTCACCATCCCAAAATGCCCCATGGGGCAGGAGAGTGTAGAGAGTACCTATAAATCAGTGGTTAGTATGTTTAGCTGGGACCTGGGTGTTGCAGTTCTCTGGGGCTGTGGCAGACCTTGATCTGTACTGTTGCCCAACTGAGGGGCTGCTTCAAATGTAATCTTTTAAGATGAAAGGGAGGAAGTGTCCAGCTTTTCTCAACATAGTGTCTCAAGAATGCTGTCTCTGCTATTGCTTTTCATTTGGTTTATGTTAACTTTAACACTGCAGACTGACCTAAATCTGTTTTCCAGTGAGCAGCACAACTCATGAAACCCACTCTATTTTGTATTAATCACACTTCAGTGCCAAAGAAGGCTTGAGCACTACATGTAACCTTTTTCCCAGTGAGGGAACAAGCAAGGGTTCTTGGTATCCTAAGACATTTTCGTCACCTCTGAAAACACGGTATCTGGAGATCTTTGCTTAACAGCTGAATCAGCTGTAGTCAGCCTGAGGGCTCAGTCCTCACTGAGATTGGCTCGATGAACATGGGCAGAAGGACATGTTCCGTGTCCTTGGGCAGCTGGGCTATAAACTAAGCAGAATACATGAGGATCAGCCTGTTCAGCCAATTAACTCACAAGTGTCTTCAGAAGAACTTGAGTTTCATCATGGGCTGAAGGGCATTTAGAAGAACACCAGATAAGAAGGATGTATTCTTGGGAACACTACTGCAAACAGTATGATGCCTTTGACTAGAGAGGGAAGGAAAGGTTTAGTGAAACTGCTGTTTCATCACGAACGGTTGTGGGTGACGGCACAGTAACAGTTCTGCTTTACATACAAAGTAGAGAACATTGTTTGGGATAGTGGGAAAGGTAGTTCAATAATTTTTCAGTGAAAAACATTATAACTTGACTTTTCTGATATCTGTAAGTGACAATAACAATCATCAAACTGTAAATTGATGACTCAGAAGGACTTCTGCAACATGCCTCATCCCTTCCAAGGTGGGATCAATAGTTCCCATGATCTGTCCAATGCTGTTTGCTCAATCTGCTTTTCCTGATTTTCCAGAAAATTCAAATCTCTGCCTCCTCTATGGCATCCTAGGTTGCAAGATAGCTGCACAATTGCAATCTCTTTTCTAGGTGACTTTATGGAATGCTCTGCCTACTCTCAGGTATGATGCTGTTGCATTTAGCATGGAAAGCATTGAAAACTTATAAAGTAGGTCTCATGTCCTCATACATTTTCCCTGCAAGCAGCAAGTTAGTTGAAAGATTGACTGTCTGAAGGGTATTTGTCTCCAGGAATTTGTATTTGATGGAAAGAATGTCCTTGTCTGGAGGGGAACTGTTTTGTTTGGATCAAACTCTAGCTACATTTGTGAAACAGAAGGAAACAAGACAGCCTTCAGCAGTGGGCCCAGGAGATGAGAAAGGCCTGTTGTTTCTCTTGGAAGGGGAAGGTGCAGAAGTGGTAACAGCCATGGTTAATTTGTTTGGCTAATTTACCATTACTCAGAGTGAGACACTGGCCCTTTGGTCATACAGTGTCACCAGTGAACTGTCCCAGTGCAACAGCTGCACTGTGCTGGCTCATGTCCCAGACTTGGCCCACAGTCACATTTCATTGGAAAAGGGAATGAGGGTGTCAGGCTGAAAGGAAACCCCTAAATGCACAGTGTTTCTTTTCACAGTGAAGCTAATGGCACACCTTGTTTTGGGGGAATGGTGACCTATAATGCTGCAAACTAATAACCACAGAGCTTACCCATCAGCTGAGTGGTTTTGTGCAGTAACTACCTATTTGAAACAAGGTTGGTAGAGTCATAATTACCTCAGGAAATTTATCGGATGAATAATTCTTTAGCAGTGTCTTGAAAGCAGCTCTTTCCAGTAGTGGTCAAAGTGTTCTAAATTTACATGGGATGAAGACAATGGATTCTTTCTAGCAAGGTTTAGGTACTTTTCACTTTAGTGTTTAAACTCCAAAGAGGCTGCTCAGTGCCTTGACTAAGGTTAGATGATCTCAGCTCTGTGATAGCCAGTAGCTTACATTTGAAACAGCAGGAGGTGTGAGGTTTCTGCTGGGTTCAGGGTGTAACTTTGGAACAAATGGTCCCATGGAAGTTCTGCCATTGCCAAAATGATTAAGATTGAATCAGCCAGGATTTCTCTTTCTCAGGGTGGGTTTTGAAGCCAAGTTTCCCAGCTTCCAGGTGTATGCTTGAACCATGATACTGGTTACTGTTTTCTGTTAGGCCTACCCTGTGTCCCTTGCTCTTCCTCATGAAAACAGGGAGCATTCCTGTTTCAAACAAAGACAAACCTTCTTTTCAGGAGTGAGTTTTTTTTTGTATTAACTCATTTTCTTGTTTAATAATCTCGTTTAATAATAAAATTATACAATACCACAATTGTTAGAATAAGATTTTGATTACACTATGCCTTTAAATATCTGCCAGCCCAATTAACTGAGCAATAATATGAAGAATGGAAAACAACTATGGAGCACAGAATGCATCCAGAGAAAGGAAGTGCTTTCATTACTGTTATAGTCTAGAGAAGAGAGTAGGCTGGAAGCAAACCCTGTCCTCTGTTTGAAAAGTATAGTTATTGCAGAATTGAAGATGTATCTATTTGGAAAAGTATTAGAGCTCCACAAGGTTGCCAGAAAACATGAAGTGCACTGTCAGGATGCAAGAGGCATTGGAGTGCCATGTAGTGTGCAGGAGGAACCCTTTCCCTGACTCCAGGTGCAACAGAAGGGGGTTTTTTGTAGCCAGTGAATCGAAGTGCTGTTGAATGGGTCAGGTAAGGCATCTGGTTGTGGGTTAAGGATACTTCTGCATCAGGTCAATAATTTCATTGTACACATGCAAAGGTGCATCCAATCCCCAGATGAAATCCAGGTGTGCCCATTCAGGAATCTTCTTGTGATAGATAAGCTTCTTAATTTTAGACAATAAAATGGCTGCATCCTTGGGATCTGCAAGCAGGTCTTGTCCCCCAGTCCACACAGCAGTTGGTACAGTCATCTCTTCTATGTTGTAGAGAGGAGGAATAGTCTGGAAAACAGTACAGGAATGAATGTCCAGGAGAGCACAGCAACTTTAAACATTCATTTGGGGCTTTCTTCTGTCACTGCTCAAAGTAGAGGTGTCTAAACCAAAGAGGAAGGAAGTTCCCCTGTTTGCCTTTTCTGTCTGTGCTCACAGGGATTACTCAACTGATAGCACAGTCAAGAGTAAAGCACCTCCTGAGCTGACAAAGAGTTATTGTGGGTCTCTGCCCTTTCAAGTGGCAATCTTAGGGCAGGAGCCTGAAACTAGACAGAGATGTCAGGATGCCTCTGGATAAACCCCCATCATGGTCCTTTTGAAGTACTGGTCAGTCCCAGAAGACATGGGCTAGAGAGAAAACACAACATGTGACAAGGATGAAAAGGCTTCTGTAGGAGGAGAGGGAAAGCAGCTTAGGACTCCTGTGTTTGGGAAAGAGATGTCAGAGCAAGGACAGGACACAGGTTTATACAACCACAAATGGTATGAAGAAAGAGCACTGGAAGTAATAGTCCCAAGCACAAAACCTAGAAGGCATCCTGTGACTTTCCAGGAACAACCAAATTCAAGGCAAACCAAAGGAAGCTGCATTTCATGCAAGTCATCATTAAAACATGTAACTCATCATGACAGGCTGTTGTGGAGACCTAAAGGGTAGGAGGGTCAAGGATGGGATTGAGTCTTAAATGGAAAAGATGTTCCTCAGGGTCTGCTTGAGGACAAAGTCCTTTTGTGTCTGGCTGCCAAAATCTAGGAGTGGCTGTTAGTTTTCCAGTTTTCCTATTCCTAATATTGTCATCTGTTTCAGTTGCACTAGTAGGCAAGATGTTTTTGTTATTTTCTGTGTACTCTTCTCTTTCAAAAATTAATTTTCTATTTTTTCTGCCCTTACTTCCTCATTCCTATTGAGCATTTAATTGAAAAGTTTTTCTCTTATTCTCTCTCTCTCTTTTAAAATGTATTCAACTTATTATTGCCACTAGTGCTTGTATGCTTCCTCTGTTGACTTCCAAACTGAAAAGCAATAATATTTTCATTGACTTATGTTATGAAAATGTGTCTCCTACAACATCCTCACTCTCTTTCTGTGTGTTTCTGTGTTGTCCAAGGCTGCTTCACCAAAACATACCTGTTGGTATTTTTCCATGTTCTTCTTTGAACTGCCCCAGTCATAAGCTTGGAACTTCCCCGAGCGGGCCTCCTGAGAGGATAAACAAGAGAAGGGTAGTAATAAAGCCATAATTTGGGAATTTTGTGTGTTCTTTCCCTGATGAGCCTCTGACTCCAATCTAACGCCCCAAGAGAAGTTCTTCTAAGAGCTTTGGAAGAGCCAATAGTAAATTAATTAAAAGGGTCAAAAAGTGAAAAGGAGTCAAATGTTTTTGTCATAACGAAAGAAATTCACATCTTCTGCAGACAGACCCAAGGATGTCCTCACAGGCAATTTGTTCAAGTTTGTAAAACTGCTGTTAACAACTGCTGTCAGCAAGTCCATCTCAGTGCTACTGCCTTGTCCTATTCTTACGGCTGTGTTGCCGACACTCAGCTCTGTGAGTGGCTTCATCTTATCTTTCTCTTCCCACTCTATTTTGAATATAGAAATTACCATTTTTAGTTCTTCCCCTTGGCTTTACCTGCAGTGTGGGTTGTCACTACTCTGAGAGACACTCTTACCAGAATCTTAGTATTGAAATTCCGTTAGCTCCTTTAGTTGTAATAACAGTAAGGACAACAAAGGAGTATTACTTCTGCATGTTTGTGCTTGCAGTCTGTGGTTAGATGCTGAATTACATCTGAGTCAATCTGCGGAATTCCCCCACTCTGCTTTTGTAACCCTTTTTCTTTACAGGTCCAGCTACCCCATGACACATGGTTACAAAAGCAACTAACCTACTGTCTAATGCAAACTCACAGCCAAAAGCAGAATTTTGTGTAAGTGCCTGTGCAGAGTTCATTCAAATATATCTGTGTGTTTGCTTTGCTGAAAAGGGCACGAATGCTCCTGCAAACTCTGTGTCCTCACAGCTGCTTCCTGCACTGCTCCAGAGTCCGTGGTGCTGCCAGGAAACCTGCCTCACTGCAGAGGCTCCCCCGAGGGAGCTCTTTGGATCCTCTGAGCCCAAAGACAGAAAAGCAGCTCCCATCAGCACTGCTGCTGAAGAGGTACTGTGGCAGTACCTTGTAGGCAAGGGATATAAACAGTCTACTAAATTAAGTATTTATTATTTATGGTGCTATTGCTGTCCAGACACTGACAGCCTTGAAAATGAAAACTACAAGGGTTTTAATAGTAAAATGGGACAATTTATGTGGCAGCCTAGATTCTGCTCGTTTCTTGACACTATATTGGAAACATGACTAATTTATTAAGGCAAACTCCCTACAGAACTGTGGACACAATTTATAAAAGCTACTGGATACACAACCAGAAGAGTGATGTGAACACCTGCACACACAGCTTCCAGCCTATATATTTCTACTCAAATGCAGCACTTCATTATTGCCTTCAAATGTACCTGTATCACATAAGGCATTTCCACACTGCTGGCAAAAGAAGGAGCAATGAAAAGTAGTGTTCTGGACTGAGCCTTCAGTTGCAACGCACAAGTTGCATGTACTTCCAAGAAGTTGTCAATGGCTTCACAGATGGTTATCTCTGTATCTCTCTATTCAGCTTGAGGTGAGTACCTATTTTATCTTTCAGGGGTGTGCTCATACCTGACTCCAGTGGATTATGTTCTGCACAGAAGTTCCAGCAGAGGTTTGGGCAATATACACGTTGATTCGATTCTGAAAGAGAATATTCTGTGGGAATTTTCTTCTTCCCTTCTCTGCAGATATACATGTAACATATGGTACAGCAGTGTCATGGATCATTAAAACAAATAGAAATTGGAATGGCATGATTGGAGACTCCCTCAGATTTACTTCACAGGTGGCAGTGTGTCAGATTAGGAGTAGCACTCAAAGAGCAATCCCCAACCAGAACATTTTCTGAGATGACTGAGAACCTAAAAGAATCTAGCAGGTGAGAAGGAATTAATAGAAAGCTAGCAATTTAGATCCCAATCTGTGTGGTGTTTTTTCTGAATTCTGTACCAGGTTCTGTGAGAGAGGACCACTGTTGGAAAGAACAACAAAGGGAAATGCAATTTCCTGATGAATGCACGAATTTTTGAAATAAAACACATCCTAGCACTGCAAGGATCACATAGCAGCTCAACAAGCTGCTATGTGATCCTTCCTTAGTGAACACTTTCTGAGGCATTTTTTGAAAAATCATTGAGCAAAATTTTGACTCCCAGGTGACCTCACCTACAGCTGGACATAGCATGAGGTGCCCTATGTCCTAATACTCTCCTACTCTGATGGTCCAAGGCTTGGAGAATGAGAACAAGGAGGAATATGTGTGTTCCTGTCTGTGTTGCAAAAAAAAAAAAAATATGAAACAGGTAGGTTTTTTATTTCTTCTTCAGTGTGCCAGCATGTGAAATATCTCTGATAAGACCAGTAGCCACAGTATGGACCACGGTATGGTGTCCTGGGTGAGGTCTGTCAGAATCCAGACTGCAGAATTCTGGGGAGCTGTGAGCAGCTGTCAACTGTAGAACTGGTGTCAAATGCTTTTCTGAGGGGAGAGGCAGTGGTTCCCTGCCAGAGATAGAGCAAACAGCAGATACCACTGCCCAGTAGTGAAGACTGTTCCCTGCAATGTGATACTAATAGAAATTCAGCATTCACACTACAGGATAGAAGGTGAATTTGGGGAGCATAAGCTTAAACTCCCAATAGAGTTGGTAAAAGTTATACATACCACATCAATGTTTTTCAGGTTACAGCCACCCAGATTGAAGAAGACACTTCTACAAAGCCTGGCAAAAGCTCGGTGGCTGCAGACAGGGGCTATTATCCTTGTTAGACACTCAGTCTGGGGAAGGAATTCTCTGTTGCCAAGCATACCCTTTGAAATACAAAGATAACATTAATTTAGGAAAGTACACACTTCCCCAGTAATTTCAGTTGCTCTTGCTCGCCCTTTCTTCATTTGTCAAATGATGTTTCCACAAATAAGTGAGAAATTACTTGGTTTTCCATTGCATCAGCCTGCTTGGGCATTACTCAGCCTGGGTTACATCACTTTTAATGAAGCAATATGCTAAATGTTAACTCCAATGCATAGTTTAATCTTTTATATCAGTTGTGGCTTTGCCTGGAGGAATATTGGAAACCTTTTAGGATCTGCATCTTTGTACCTCTCTGGGTGACCTGTCCCTGTGCTGCACTGTTGCCTTGGACTGAAAGCTTTTCTTATTGCCCTGTGTGAACTTTCAAAGGCCTCACCACAAGGCAAACCTGCCCACATGCAAGTGAGTCAGCTACACAAAACCCTACACTTTCTATTTATCCATTTCAAGAACTGAACACACAAGTATATGGTCCAACACTAGAAACCAAGATATCACACACCCTGAGCATTTTTTCAGGAAGATAGAGGAGTTTTGTTGCTGGGCCTTTAGCATACTTAATAGCAGTGACAGGCGCCAATGCAAAGTAGAGTTTGATTTTTTGAGCCAGCTCTGGCATTGTTGAAAATGCAATGAAAGCTGAAAAAAAAAGAAAAAGAAGAAAAAAGAGGAATTAAAAAATGATCACTTATACATTAGACTGTTTTCAGTATTAAAATATGATATTCTACATTTTCAATTTATAAGCAACCTTGTTAGTCGTTCAGAGACTATGAAACAGCCTAGATTTATATGAAATCTCTCTTCTCCATAAGTTACCAGCTTATAGGTTTTTTCCCTATTCACAGAAATTTCTTTCTATATTTTGAAGCTTTCTTCCAGACTTGATTAAACATAATGTGTACACTTCTGAAGTACATTCATGTATTTCTTATAATACTGGGAGGAAAAGACATTTTTATTCTGGTCAATCCAACTTTGTATTTTCTTTTTTCTTGTATACATCTGGTCCAAACTGGCCAAATTCTCTTTCTGTAGTCTCATCTTCCTGTTTTGTTTATTTTGGAGAGCAAACAAGCTGCTGTTGGGCACACCCTTGCATCTTGAATAGAAACAATTTGCATGGCCCACGCACAACAATTTCCAGTATAATTCTTAGTTGACAGATTTCCAGCAGCAGTACATTTGATCCATTATGCTTCATTATCTTTATAATAAATTTTAAATGCCTACATGTTGAAAATTGTTTATACTAACACAGTATTTCACAACTACAAAGAGTTGATGAAAACTTCAGATACATTCAGTAACTCAGTATTTTAAATCAGATTTTACTCCTGTTTTCTGGAAGAATTCCTCTCTTGTGTGTAACTTACCAATGGTAGTACCTTGTGAATAGCCAATATAGTACAACTTTTCCTGTCCTGTTTCCTCCAAAATGAAATTTATTGCTGCTGGAAGATCAAACTTCGCCATCTCATCAAAACTGCAGGCAGGAGATTGAAAGAGAGGCATGCATAAATTAAAAACCAGACTTAAAATTGAATTCACATTTTTATAATTAGCTCGTCAGCAAAGAAAGTCTGACTGATTTAGTGAATAGCTCAATTGTTCCAAGTTCTTTGTTTTTCTGGCACTGGATATGGAAGATACTGCTCAAGATTTTTTGGGTTATTGTATTACACAGACTGGTGTTTCTAAATAGCTGCCAAAACTGGCTCCAGGGCTGAGGAATGGCTTGGAGGTGGCCTGTGCAGGTTCCTCTAAGTTGTTCTGCTGCTATGCCTCTAGTTTGACAAACCTGTTCAAGCAGTAATTAAAGTTGTCCCCATTACTATTACACTTCACATGCTTTTATAAGGGTACCTCAGCAAAAGGGAATGTAAAGAATGCTTATCAAAAAGTAGCATACATAAATCCCTGATTTACCCAGCTGAAGTAAATATGTAAGGATGGGCAGTGGATATCCCCTTCACTGTTTCTGTCTACCTGAAAGCCCAGAATTCATCTTGATCAATGGAATACTTTTGATGTTTTCTTGACCAGCGATTCCCTCTGCTATTTCCCATCCAAACGTCAAATCCAGCATCAGCTAGTAGGAAGCCCAAACTGTTGTTGGGCAGGTTTGTGACCCAGTTACTAGCATCTCCCAATAATCCATGCTGGAGAAACACAACAGGTCTTGAAGCTGAAAAATAGAGCAAAACCAAAACAGTTTGTAATTGGTTTTATCTTTTCATTTCCTGGTTGTTCAGAGATATTATTTTCTCATATTCAATACTGGGATTTTTTCCTGAATCAACAAATCATAAGAACAAAACCCCTCTTTCTGTAACTGACAATTTCTAAGATTCTGAAAGAATTTATGGCAAGATCTGCTTAACACCATAGTAAACTAACTTGGCACCCTCTGATCGTTGTCTGTACAGCTCAGACACATCAGCTTGAGATTCTCAACACTGAGAATGAAGGTGTGCAATTATTTTCAGAGGTTTCCTTTACCCAAAATATGAATCAGACACTGATACTAACCAAGTGTAAGCAAAAGCAAAACAAAATTAGAAGCTGGAAAAGCTTTTACAAAACGGGCTGATTAGGCAACCAATTACCCTATTTTTAATTTTTTTTAAGTTTTACTCATCAACTCTTACTAGGAAGCATATGCTTAATATTATGATGGATTTTTTATTACAAATAGGTGTGCTTGACATTAATTCTGTAGGTCTTGCAGGTTGTTCAGGGCAGCCAGAACTCTGCTAAAATTTCACTCGTATACAAGCTTTGGTAGATCTTTTAAAAACACAAGCTATCTCTTTTGGGAATATGCCCTATCTAGGCTGGTGTTGTGTCATATTAAATAACTGTACCTGGGCTTCCTTGATTCTGAATACCATAAGGGATTCTGTTAAGGGTAATGGTGTAACCATCTTCCGTCATCACTTCATACTCCTCGCTGGGGTACCCTTTGTAAGTAATCAGCTCATTCTAGGAGAGAAAGTATAAACACATTTGCTTGCACAAGCCTATTTCATACATTATAAGGTAGTCACAATGAAGAAGTGTTAGAAAGCAGGTACAGCTGGGGATTTAACCTACATATATTAAATATCTGAATGCATGTAACCCTGAAGCAACAACAAATTTCCTTTATGTTTTATCTAGGGGTTTACTACCCAGTTAAAATATGTCATATAAAATCTGTATTACACTCCTGCCATACAATCATCACAAGCCCTTGCATTCTGGAGCTGTAAGAATCACTATAAGCTCATAGCAGGACTTTATGAGATGAGATGAGATGAGGGGTGTGGCTGAGACAAGGATCTGTCTGGGTGCAGTGCTTCTGATTTGCTTCCATACAACCTGGAACCATCTTATTTAAACTACCTTCAGAGAAATCCAGACAGCTTCACAACTATGGTTTGGTGAACAGCATAGATGCAGTGAGCACTGCTGAAAAGCTGATTACATTATGAAAAAAAAAAGATCAGGCATTTGCATAGTTGCAAGGGAAATCCCTAGCTCAGCCCATCTTAAGCTCTGAAGTAAATATTACTTTTGACCTGTAACGTTCCTTCTGTTTTGTTACAAAAGAGGATTGGTTTTTATAACTTGTACTCAGAGAATTACTCAATGTATTTTGCCATGCAGGACGGAACCCCCAGGATTTTAAGAAACGATGAAAGACCTAAGCAAGCTTGCTTGGCAAGAGGTGTTTTTCTGAAAGGCTGTCCATTTCTGGTCTCTGCTGGTCACCACTAGTTGTTTATAGACTTCATTGCTGATGAAATGCTGATGGTCCAGATAGTCATTCTTTCAGACAGGCAGGTAGTGCCAGCAATAGCGAGCTGGTAACAGATGTTTAAAAGGAAATTAAGTCTGGAGACTTAATATTTGCTTTAATTTCTATCAGAGAGAAGATGGTCTGTTACACATGCAGGCAGAAGAGAATAGAAGAGAAAGCAGTAGTATATACAATGACTAGAGAGGATAGGTTAAATAAAGGCACTTTATCTACCCTGTTACTTCTAACTCTTAGAAACTCCTCTGCAGTAAATCATGCATAACATTCCTCTTCAGGTCACTCCATTAAACAACTTACAATACTCATAAAGGCTTCAGGATCCACAGCTCTCCTCATTCTTCTCAGTTCTTCTGAATAAATAACTCCCTGAAACAAACATGTCACAGCAACAAACAGCCATATCTTCTCCCTGCAAAATCCAATATATTCATCTATCAGTAGTTCTCCTCTGCACTTGCAATCCTGATAGGTTCTGTACTTTTGTGGTGAGGAAAGTGCTGTCTAATAATGAATGGAGCCAGTCTGATACTCCCTACTTGTTAATTAAATGGAATAAAGCTGACTTCAAACACCTATCTGAGGGATTTGGGCAGTAACCTGGACTCTCTGCTAAGGTTTGGACTGGGATGTTGCTCTTGATCAAGGCAAAAATATCAATGAATCCAAGAAAAGGAGCAAAGCTTCTGGACAAATGAATTTCACTAATTTGTCTGAGAAGGAGGTCACTTGCATTACCATACCATGCATTTGATATGTAGGTGAATTTGGAAACATTTCTGGCTAACTGTGAAACACACAGTCGTTGGGTAACTTGTAAGTAAATCAATCATTGTCACAGTGAAGCTTTCAAAGTGGAGATAACCAAGTTGTGGGATAATTAGTGGGAAAAAGTAAAAACAATTGCAAATAAAAAATAAATATTAATTATTTAATCAAAAACTTAAGAACATAAATAAAGCAGTTCTTTATAGGTGCAAAATTTATACAAATCTGCCTAATGACAAAATTTATCTGCTCCATGGGATGAGGATGGGTAAAGGAAAAGAACACTTTCCTAAATGTAATGCTAGGTAGATACTGAATGCAGGGACATCCAGATTTGTCAAGCAAAAAAGGAACAATAACAACCTGGGGGGTTGCTGTCCTGCTTAGATGCACACACAGCAGCACCACTGTCTGTGAAGACCTGCATACACTTTGCTCAAAGAGCATCTTCTCTACATTATATAATCCCCCAGAGGCCACACCTAAACTTCTCTTGTCCCAGTGACAGATCTTTCAGTCAGACTGATTCAGCCAAAGAAAATCTATTGCATTTATTGTTTTCCTAATTGAGAAGACTTTTAAACTATTTTTCCCCTCAAATAATAGGAATAGCTTTTTTTTTTCTTCTTCTTCTTTCAGAACAAGAATTCATATGCTAACTTCCTGGCACTACATTCTGGTACAATCTGTGTGTTGGAAATACTTAGCTCCTTTTGTAGTAAAAGGGACACTTAGAAACCTTTGTTTTACTGAGCTAGCACTGTTTCTTTTGGTTGAAAGTTACCACTTTCTGATTCTCTCACTTGCCATCTTCCCATGCTCTTCAGCTATCCCAGAGTTACCTAAATTCA
The DNA here is from genome assembly GCF_971803275.1 of Cyanistes caeruleus. NCBI lineage: Eukaryota > Metazoa > Chordata > Aves > Passeriformes > Paridae > Cyanistes > Cyanistes caeruleus. Next base: position 17,244,187 of record NC_141708.1, read on the forward strand.
GGCTAGGTGAGCCGGCCCTGAATCTCTTTAGTCAGAAGGAATCCTGCAGGAAATAGCCATGCTTTCACCTACCTACAAGCAAAACAACACAATGAAATACATTTGTTCCCAAATAGTGAAGCAACTCCTCAAGCTCAGGTTTCATACCACCTTTTGCAGCTCCCATGAAGCCTTCACCAGTTTTGGATCATAAATAAATCAAAGCATTACTGACCTTGTACCCAAAGTCATGTGTTTGGCTGAGCAACTGCGGCTGCAGAAGAATGAAAACTCAATTCCTGGCTGTTTGGAAGCAGTGCTGGCAGTGAAAGGATGGTCATGCACTGTTTTTTTCCCCAATCATGCAGCAACTTGACAATAAGCCTCTGTTTCTTTCCCACTACTCATTCCTTCTACTATCAGTTCAGCTTTTCCCTATTGCAGCACCCGAGAGGGGTGACTCCTTTTATTCTCAAACCTCATGCTTTTCAGCTCCTTAGCCACCACATCTATAACAAGGCTCTTCTACTATCACAGATTGCTGGATTTTTAAGGAGAATACCAGCCTCTGTAGAGTGGCACAGCAGGATCAGGAATTTTGAAAACAAATATATTCATAGATATACCTTATCATGCCTAATGAAATTGTCAATAGACCTGCAATAATTTTCTCTTTTACTAAAAACCTATCAATTCCAGCTTTTCATATTATCTGGAAAGGAAAGAAGGAACCCTGATATCTCTACAGATGTTACTCCACATATTTTTCTTCTATTTTTTTAATGCTTTTGTTGCTGTTCTATAATTCTATATCGTTGCTGGAGTAGTTTCTGGAGATTTTCCTCCATTTATATTTCACCTCTTAAATGGTCATAGAATTTAATGGATATTCCCTAAATGAATAGCTGTGAAACTAGAAGGTTTTTCCATAATCTGTATGGACTGAGAAAACATTGCTGAGATGGGCAAATGTGTCAGTGGTCTCAAGTGGGCCAGAATTATTCAGCAGTGGAAATTAGTTAGGCCTGAATAGAGTCCAGACAGGTCTTTTTTAAGGCATTCAGGACAGTGGCCTTCTTTAGTCTCTTCTTTCTCTGGAGGACAAGCCCAGTGCAGCCATGTTCCACCACGAGTGGTGTCCTCACCATAATTCAAGCTTTGCAGAAGTATGAGTGAGGATCTTTTTATTTATTTTCTTTTATTTTTTTTTAAACTTGTGTACTCTGGTATGAAGCTGGTGGGTTTTTCATTCTGCATGTTCCAGGCATTTTTAAATCTTGAACCTAATTATTTCTTGTTCAGTTTCAAATTTTTACTTCTCCAAATATTCTTTTCATCTCAGAAATACTGTTCATCCACATAGAACAGATCAGCTTAAACACTGAAATGAACATTGACCAAGGTTTTGAGCAGGATTTCATATTTCTACTTATACTATAGCTTGCATACTTTCTTCTTTCAGTACTGCCTGTGGTTAGCATCAGAAATATCCAATATATCCTCAGAAGTTATTTTCTTTAATATATACAGATCAGAAAGAAATGTGAAAGAAAATCTCAGGAGAAGACCTGTTCCTACAAGACTTGTTATCAGGCCTTCAAAGAGAAACTAGAAACATCTGAGTTCAGTTTCTGGCAGCAAATTAGGAGAGGAAATGACTTTCAAAGATATGGTTTAGAACATGGAGTGTTATCAAATATTGATTCTACACACGCATGGGATATTTTTCTGAATCTTCTCATTATTTCCTTTATATACTCCAAGTTCTTTCATCTTTCCTGTACAAAAAGCAGTTTTCTGCCTTTTTAAAGTCTCAATGTTTTTGGAAGCTCGACAAGAATTTTATGAGTGAACTGTTTAAATGTTACTTGCCTTTGAGTATCTCATGCTATTCTAAGTCATTAAGATGTGCTATTAACTCACTGTGAACAAAGCTTGCTTCATTGTTTAGTGCAAAACAATGCTCCAATAACAAAAAAATCCCTCAGTAAAACATTGCATAAGGATGTAGTAAATAAACATATTGTATATTGTATATGTATATGTACCATAAACAGCAAATGGCTGGATAAAGTCATTGCAGGCAGTATATGTTTGAAGTGAGTGTTTGAGATGGGCAAAGAAGGTGAGCTAGGGTGAGGGTTGGGCTGATTTTTTTAAAATCCAGACATGCACACTCTTGTAAGTTGTTTGGTTTCAGTGGAAGTTACTCACACTATAGTCAGGTATGGAATTCAGTGGAAATGCTTAAAGGTTGAGACGTTGCTGTCAGAGTTGTGGCTGCATCCTCACAAGTGTGGTCATATGCAAATGAGCTTTGAACAGGTTAGTCTAGGTGCCCTTATATAAATAAGTGCCTTTATAGAAATTGTTCAACATGCTCAGTTTATGAAGCTTCAGCTCTTTCCAGTGCTTTTTATGGATAAAACCCCCATCAATGTACAGAATATAATCCCTAGCATTTTCATGATTTCTGTAAACTCTGCTCTCCCCATTCCCTCCTGCTCCAGGAATTGGACCTGGCTCTGAAAACGACTTAGGAATGGAAGATATTTTTATAAAGCTCAATATAGCAGTTCATCATGGATCAAATATGTCCTTTTGGCTTCTTCATGCAGCTAGTGAACGTTGTTATCAGAAATGTTTGGCTATTTTAAGTATGTTAAGAAGGGACTTTAAGGGGAGGTATGCTTTATTGAGAGACAGACTTGTTTTTCTGGAAGTTGCCATCCAGGAGTCTCCAAGGGAACACATAGCAGCAAAAACAGAAGGATCCCCTTGTGCACTCATGGCTTTAAAAACATTTTGTGTCATAATGGTGTAAACAGTTGCTTCCTGAGTGCGAGAAAAACACTGAGAACTAAGCCCAGGGTCTATTAGCTGCTCAAGTGCCAGTCATCCATAGAAGGGGCAGCTTGCAAATGAAAAGCTCAGCACCAGCCTGTCTGTTAACTTATCCAAGGGAAGTGCAACGTGCAAAAAGAACAATTATTTCCACCATACTTTCTGGCTGATGCTGAAGCTTGTGAAATGTATGCAAGCCAGGATTTCTTCACCTCTGAAGGTGGATGCAGATGAAGTCTGTGTTGCAATTTATGAGCTTTGCATTGCTCATATTGTTTTGCCTCACAATCTGCAGACAATTATTTTTTATCCTTCTGCTAATTTTGTAGTAATGTATAGAACAGTATCTTTTCACTTCTGTGGTGACAAGATATCAATAATATTGACTATCATTAGAGAAGAAAGGAATTTACACATCTGCCTACATGTGTGGAAAGCTGAAAATTACATATGCTTTATTTGTCTTGTACTTGTTGCTAAATAAAAGTATTGGGAATGTGAATTAAAATCCTCTGGCAGAAGAACTGGGGCCAGTACAAGCACTGTGCAGGCCTTGCATTCAGTGTGCAGCAGTCTGCTGGTGAGCATGGGCCATTCAGCACTGGTAAACACAGATGAAGAGGTCTCTGGTCAGCTTCGTGCTGCCATCAGCTGGACCTCCCCAGCTATTTTTAGGGTCAGAGGGACTGTGGGCAGAGGGCCTTGGGTTTTTCTTAATCCTAAGAGTTAAAGTATAGAGTTTGCTCTGGGAAAGAAGGAGGGTGCTGGGGTGGTTAGAGACAGCATCACAAAACCTCTGTCCTCCATTCTATCTGGGGTTTTTGCATAACTGTAACTGGGTTGAGTGGGGGCTGAGACATCTGAGACATTTGAGCACCCCAGAGTGGGCTGGGACCCCTGTCTCTCTTCCCATGAACACCTTTCTCCTTGCCTTCTTTCTGCTAGAAAATTCTTATCAAATATTAATTCCATTACTAATCATCTCCATCATGGCTTTTTCATTCTTTCCTTCCATTAAAACCAACTTCCCCCTAACTTCTGCTATGGCAGTAGATTAGATAGTCATAGACCTGTCTTTACAAATTGTAAAGCACTTATTTTTTCACTTGTACCTTTATATATAATAGGAATTTCTTCTGAAACAGCAAAGGTTTTGCTGACTCATAGATCTGATCTTTTTTCATTAAAAAGTAAAGTCAACAATAAAAACTAATGGTTTGCTCTGGGCATCAACATTAATTTTCTCACATGAAATAATCTACTGTAAACAATAAAAAATTAAATATACATTAATTATAAAATTAACATGGTTACTTTGTACTTAGGGCTTTGAATATTGTTTTGATATTTTATAAGGAAAAAGGAACATGATCAAAGTATTTTAACCTTAGCTATAGAACTGCACTTTAAATAGCAAAGCTGCTTATCAAATATAGTCTGTGTTCTCAATGGAAGCTTTCCCTTATAAAGACAAAATTTGCCTGCTGACCCCAAAGTGATACTTTCCAAACCAAATGAAGAACCTACATGTTCTATTTTACTTATGTCAACAAAATGTTTCATACTCTTGCTACGTGAAGGAAGTTAACTTCTAAAATTTTAGTGCCAACACATAGTTCCACAACCTTGCACAGAGGATAAATGGAATTTACGGACCTATTTCAAGCTCTGATCCACTGAATGTTGCCCTAGACACTAAAAGTTTTCATTAAACAAAGGAGTATTCTTTCATTAAGACAAACAATATAAGGCAAGGGCATAATTCTTACCATCCCAAAATAAATGCATGTCTTTTTGATGATCAGGATGACCTCTTTGCTCTGGAAGCAATTTGTGAAGGGTCCTCATGCAGGAAGATCCCTTTGCAGAGGGGTCTCGTGGCTGTTTTGCTCCCCTGGAGCAGATAGTAGTGGTCATCTGAAAACTAGTCAGATCCCAAGGTCCGTGTAAGAGGACACTGTGTCCCTCTAGGCTGGTAGGACTGTCAATCTGCAGGGGACAGGCTCCAATATTAGAGGAGAACGGGTCTAAAAAGCTGGTAATTTGTATTTTCCTTTTGAAAACCAACAGGACAGCTAGTCAGGTCTTCACTGTCCAAAAAGATGTGATGATCTTCAGGCTGGTTCTGGTCTGAGCTGGCAGCAGCCCTACAGGGCAGCACAGGGGGGTATCAGCTAAGAGCTGGCTCTGGCAGCATCACTTTTAGGGTCTGTACACCTTGCACTGCACCCTGTCCCTCAGCTGGCCAGGCTGGGCTGACATCTCCCTGCTGCAGCAGTGCCCAGCCAAATCAGTCAGCACTGGTTCCATCCACAGTCTTGCTCAGGTCATCCTGACATCTTGAAATAAACGTCCGCTGTCCATGTCTAACAAGTGGGACATTGAGCCTCTCATCGCTGTTATTTGATCTTCTCAAGTAATTCTGATCTCCAGGGCTTTTATTTCCTTCCTGTGCTTCAGCTGGCACCACCAATTCGGAGGATTTTGTACACAAACTGCCCCTGCTCCTTGTCTGAACAGCTTCTAAACTGCAATCTTGTTAATCAGAATGAATATTCAAATAAGTATATGAAAATTGTGGCTGAAATCCTTCCCTTTTTGCCCTAAGGGATGTCAGATTGTTTTTTTCAAATAAATCATAAATCATGCCCAAATTACAAATTGTGCTGAAAGAGATTTTAGAGAATGGATTACTCTAATGGAGTATGAATGGATGGAGATAAAAATGTCACCTTTTTTTGCCTTGAGAAGAAGAAAATATTTGAAAGAAACATTTAAAGAAAATTTTAGCAGATAAATTCTTGCAGTTAACAATGCTGTAAAAAAATTAATTTGATCCTATCAGAATTCTTTTTTGTTTAACAAATTTTTCCCTGAGCACTAGATGAAGCCACATTGGTTTCCTGTCAGTTTGTACCTTACAGCTGATTGCAGGCTCCAGTCAAATATTTAGGGTGTCTCTCTTGCTATTCTTCTTCCTCCTCTAATTTCCTAATCATGCTGCAGTCTTTACTGGTCAGGACACTTGTAATCTTTCTCTTCTTGTTCCTCAACTTTTTGTTATCGAACAACAAAGCCTTAATTATTTTGTGGAGGACTATGTTGAAAACCAGGGAACATGCAGATGAACACACAGGCAGCATAATATCCTGAATTTGATATCCTATTTATTCCCTTAGGAAGGCAGCTGAACCATCCTCCCTTAAACCTTTGAATAAAATCTCTGTATGCTTCTATACTCCTGCTGGATTTTTCATCTTCATGTTTTGAAAATGGATTGTGCCACTGCAAAACAGAATTATTTTTTTAGACTAGTTTAATTTTCAAATAATGAAGACATGCAGAAGTACTTTCAATAAAGGAGTTATTCTGATATTATGGACCCTCTTCAATCAAACTCACCCTTAAACTTACAGGCAATGTATAGTGCCAGATCTGTATGTAATGCATGTACTGGATACCTGCCTTTACTTTCATGAGAAATCATTTGTTTCCACAGAAGGCCCTGGATTAGGAGGCAGCCTGAAATTAGTGCCACTGTTTTCTTCATGGCTGTGCATGGTTCACTTTGAACTTTTTAGTTCACTTTTGAGTTTGAAATTAGACCAGTTCAGAGAAAGTGGGATCCACCCAAGAATGGACGGGAGTTCTCAGTCTCCAAGGATGTTGGCATATATGTGGAAAGAATTATTACCATTTTGTGTATTATGAATTCTCACCTGACATGTTCAGCACCTGGGAGGTTGCTCCAGATTGTGCAGAAGTAACCCCATGTCCACACCAAGTTCTAGCACAGGACATTGAGGAGGGCCATTGGGATGATCTGTGGAAGGAGACAGCCTTGCCTTCCCCACTTCAGGATTGCTAAAATCAGCAGATCTTCCACATGATGCCTCCCCCACAAGTGATGCCTTCCCCACACATGGTGCTGCCACTGGCGCCGGGGAGGGAGAGAACATGAGGGGCAGGTCAGCTCTGAGATGGCTTCTGTGACCACTGGTCTGTAATTTTCACTTGGGACTGCAGAGAATTACAGCCTTGGACTTTATTTATTAGAAAATTAAATCAAAGCCAGGGCCAGATAATTGCTTAAGGCAAACTGACTTCTCTACATGGTACACCAGCCGTCAGCTTCCAGTGGGTAAAATCATATATACAGGGTGTATATGCACACAGGGTGTGCTCTTTCAATCCTCTGCTCACAATGGCTACTTTTTCCCCTCACATGGCACTTCACCTCAGAGGGGATTTTGGAGAAAATGTTTTTTGCAGAATCACAGAATTTCAGGCACTAACCTCTCTGCTTTTTCCCTTTTTCTTTAGTCCTTGGTCACTGTTACCTGTGGGGCACTGGACAAAGCGTGGAGAGTAGCAAAAGAAGGGTTACACAACACACCAGTAATCAGATCCTGGATCCATCAGCAAGAAGTAACCAATGTGCTTTAGGGCCATTTCAAATGCTCTTGAGAACCTTGTCTGCCTCTGGGATTTGACTCAGACTTTGTATGTAGTCATTTTGGCTGAACCAGTTTCTTGCTCTATCATGTCTGGACTGTGTTTTATCTAAATCTGCTAAAGATTGCTTTATTTACAAAACTGTAAGTAAATAATGAAGACTGTGTTTTCAGGTAAACTTCACTTGGTTTATGCAAAGCAGCAGCCAGATTTTCAGGGGTAGAAGAAACTTTCCACTTGTGATGACGGATGGGCACAAGTTGTTTAAAATCCTGAATATCAGTGGTCCGCAAAATTTACACTGTATGTAGCTGAACATTATAGGGAAAAAAAGGATGAAAGAAGTGGTCATTTATGAGAGGAATGCTAAACATTTTCCCTTTCCCAGGTGATGTAGACTAGTCAGTTCTGTGCGTTGAAAGCCACAATCAAACGCTCCAGGATCAGCAGCTGCTCCCAGTTTTCAGGATTTTTCTTTGTGACAGAGGCATCCCTTTGAATAGGAGCTCAGGGTCTGATATCCTCACATGACTCCAGGAGTAGCAATCTTTATGGAAATGCGAACCAATCTTCCAATAAAATCCTAGTAAATTCATTAATTATAACATCATTATAATTTAAATTGTGTTTTTTCATAGCTGTAACAAGCCTGGGAATTATTAGCATGATTGTATCTGGTTTGATATTATCCTTGGACTTCAGAATACTTGATAGATAATATCAATTTTTTTTATCCAGTTCTTTGATGTTGTGCCAATTAGAGGGCTTTGGTTTGTTTGTTTGGTTTTTTTGTTTGCTTTTCCTGTTACTGATATATTTGTTTTCAGTATTGAGTCTGGTGGTGAGGGTACCATTATGACTTTTCTAGCCATGGTGTATTTTCTTACCTGCAACAGACTTTGGCTTGCAGAGATCTGTCCAACACAGGGTATGTGTATAATCACGCTGCAGAGGTTAGCTCTGTTAGCATGTGAACCCCAGAAGGTTTGCTGCCTTTGAAACATCAAATGCATGATCCATCAGCTAGCCACCAGGCACACATGCAGTTCTGTCTGAGAAACAGTGTCACTGCACCTAATTGGAGACAATCTCCCTGATATTTTCCATCAAAGAAATGTGGACTTACCAAAGTGACACAAAATGAAATACCAGGCTCTTATTATGCAATGCACACTGTCTTGTTTATTAGTAATAGATAGGGGTGGTCATATAAGATGAACCTGGTTTGCTCAATACAATCATAGCATGGGAAGGTGTGTTATCTCTTGGAAGAGCTGAGGAAAAGCTGGTTTGCTCCAGTCAGGGTGCTACAAGGACAAGCTGTTCCCACACACACCCTGGCGTGCCATGCTCACTGTCCCATGCACTGACCTCCCTCTGCACGAGGAGTGATGCACACTGTCCTGCTGCTCCTGCCACAAAACCACCCAGCGATGCTGTAACAGCAGAGTATTGCACAGTGTTCCAGCCATCTCAGAATTTAAAAGCTGATGGAAAAGTTATACAGGGCAACGAATCATCGTGTATCCATATTTGCCTATGTTTGTTATATATTTGTGCTTTTTGAATCTGCCTTCTGGTCTTTGAAGAGGAAAAAGACATTCCTAATATATGAGCAATTTTAGTTCCTAATTCAACTACATGTTGCCATACTTCTGCTCAGGGAGAAGAAAAAAGCAATCTCCATTTGCCCTCTCCTGCTTTTCATACACATCCATTTATGAATGATTCATCCAGGGCAGAGTGAGTTTATAGGCTTGTAAACTCAGAGGTCTGTTAAAGTTTCCCATTACTACTTTGAATAAATCAGATTTAGAACATGATTAAATAGATCAAATGAAATATAAACCATAGTATAGTAAAACAGAAATTCTACTTGGCTTCAGTTCTTCTTAGCAGCTGTTCTGCACAGGTATTGAGTCATGTACACACCTACTCAGCTTCACAAGAAAGCTTTTCATAGATGGCCAACTTTTCCTTAAAAGGATAGAACAAAGGCAAAATTCTACTACTAAAATTATCTTTCATCTTAGCAACAACAGCATTAAAATCATTATAGAAGAGATTAATGTTTTCAGAAATATGATTTAACTTGTAATTTCTAATTGCTGTTAAGGGAAAGCTCTGTAAAACTTAACAATTATCATTGCTGATTTTCTACTTGAAATTAGCTTTGACTGAATTCCATTCAACTCATAATTTTGACTGTGCTTGCCTGAGATGTAAATATTTTTAATAAGAAAAATCACCCATTGGAATGGCTGATCCAAATGCTAGTAACCTGTGGGTTGAAGTCTTACAAAAAAGGTTTAAGACATTGCTCAATGTGATTTTTCTTTCACTTTTGTTTTCAATTGTTTTACAGACTTAGATGGTTGTAGGACAGTTATTTGAATAATTACTTTTTAAAAAAAGGTATTGAGTAACAAAGCTCAGCTTGTGCATGGCAGCTCCGTGCAGTGCAGAGTGCAGTGGCTGCATGCGCATTTCACAGGTCACACAAGGATTTTCACAGCTATAAGCAGGTGACAAGAAAGAAGAGAGTCTGTCCAGAATGGCACACAGGACATTGCTTTGGAGCAGAGCCAGCACAGCGTCTGCAATAGAATTTCCATGGCAATATAATTCCATGTGGTATTTTTTACTTTGCCTTGTCTGGTAGCTTGTCTGACATGATCTGTCATGGTACCTTGTCTAGATACACAATATTGATGAAGTAATTCATACCTGTGCCACAGTTTCAGGATGAGCAGCACTGAAATTAATTGGTTTGGGGCATACTTAAATGTAGCTGTGGAACATAAAGCAAAAAATATTTTGCCATTTTGTGCCAGTTTTTCTATGGTTGAAAGTGCTATGTAAGTAGAAAACAAAAAGACATCAAATTTTGATTTAGAAGGAATAAGCTTGAATAAGGAAACATTTGTGTCTGTGATAACTAGTTGGAAGTGAAGAAAACATGAAACAATAAGCTTGATAAAATGATTATAATAGAAATTCAGTATTTTAGTACTGGATAAGAGCCAGGAAAAGTAATGACAAAAGCAGAGCCTTCTCCATTTCCAAACCAGTCAGCAAGAATTTGTTTGCAATTTCTTTCTTAGGGCACTTCCATGAGAGATGTTGACAGTAAGACTGTCATATTTTTTACACTGTCACAACATGTAGTCCCAATGTGAAACATGTAACATATCTATGCTGGAGAAGACACTGAATATCCATTTCTGCAGCTGGTAATTTCCTCTGAGCTTGCAGATGCTTGCATGAGAAACAGATGCTGAGATGGAATAATCATTAATTAGAGATGAATAAGATGGAGTTCACTTTCCTGCCTGGGCCTGGGTTTTTGAGGGAAAGGTGCTGCTAAAGGGTACAATTTCCTTTTCAAGTCAAATCCCCCAAGAACTTCTCAGATCAAGCTTTCTTGCCACGCTGCTGCAAAGTTATATATACAGAAAAGGGCTGGGGACTGTTTCCTCAAGAGGCAGAGAAGTAAAAGAAGTAATAAAGAACTCAGAGCCAATCTCCCCACCTTGAAAGGGAGAAATGGAGTGCTACTCAAAAGTTGTATCATTATACCAAATTCCCCCAGAGAATTTTACTTGAGTATGGCTTAGAGAGTAGCTTGTGTAGAAGAGTTTCCTCCCCTCAGTTTTATGCACAATAGAATGTTTTTGTGTTCTTCTGCTTTCTCATGCTTTTGAAGGAAGTAATGCAGTCTAGCAAAAACATTACTAAGAAAAATCTAAATGCTTTTTTTACCGGAACAGAAGTGTGGTTTTTTAAAATGTGTTTATTTATTTTTTTTTTTACATACTGCATCAGCAGGCATCAGGAGCTGGAAGGTGAGGTTTGCTAAAAAAACCCCTGGAAAAACATAACAAATTAGCTAGGGCTGCCATATAGTCTCTCTTTTCTGGGCACATTCCCGTGGCTTCTTCCTCCTTTCCTTCTAGGCACAGTTTGGAAGATGTGAGCCCCCTCTGCAGTGTTGAAAGCCTCACTAAAGCTGCAGCTGCAAGTGTGTCTCTGCAGGGAGTGTGGGGGCAGTGGGGATCCAGGTGCCAGCAGGGGGCTGGGGGCCCACAGGCAAGGTTGGGCATCTGGGTGAGTACCAAACACAGCTACTCTAACAGAGGAGTTTTGGAGAGGGAGGTACAGAAAGGAATTATGAAATTATATCACAGTGCATGTAATTTTGTTTAGCATGACTTGATCAGGACAGTATATCCTTTTAAATAGTGCTCTGGAGGGGAAAAGTTTGGAGTGAATAAGTGGCTAGGCAGAAGGAAGAGATGAAAGTGGAATAGGGATTAGCATTAAGATGCTGTTCACAACTTCCTCCTGAGCTGTAGGAAGTCCAGGATGTGATGAGGAGGAGCTGCCAATAAACATTACTCTTCCCTTTTATTTACTTTTTATTTACTTTTTTTTCCTGTCTGACATATGGATTCCCTCTCTAGTCTGTGATCCAAAGACCTGGGTTGGTTCCTGGTGTTTTCCTAGATCCTCAAAACAAAACTCAATAAAGTCACATGCTGAGTGAATAATTGCCTAGAATTAGAATCCAAGTGGTACCTCAAACATTCTTTAGCGTATAACCTATGCAGCCATTTCAGCAGTGTTATGTCAGCTGATATGTGGAAGTCATATTCCTGCTTTTGCATCATGCCAAGCAGACAAGGGAACTGACATCTCCAAGCAGTCCCAGGCAGGTTTGGGATCTAGTTTCGGTTTCTGTAACTCCCCTCACAGCACAAAATGCAGGAGGCCAGCCAAAACAGAAACTGCCTTTCTGTCCCAGCACACGGGATAATCTCCTGGCTGGGATAGGAGAAGGTGCAGGGCTGAACAGTGGTAGGGTTGCAGGTGTGTTAGCATTCAGCATTTGGAATCAAGTGGAGACAGGTCCTCTCCCGCATGTGGATATGACTCAATACTGAATTAGAAGCCACCAATGCCACTGATGCTGATAGTGCTGTTTGCTGATGTGTAACTGATGTTACGCATCAGTTTGTGATGAGCCTGTAACTGCTACTGTTGCAGTTACAGGCTCAAGCAGGGCATGTTTGATTTTAATTACTGACACTGCAGAAATTGAACCCTTTTCTATCCAAGTGTGCCTTATTTCCCTAACACTGATGTTGTTTGAGTAAAACATTCATTTCCATGTTTCAAATATGGAGCAGCACCCAGAGAAACTTGGACCAGAGTCCCTGTGGGGATTTAGCAAGTTAGGAGGGTGACTATCCAAGTCCCTGGTGTGAGGTGGGAGCACTGTGGTGGGGCAGGTAGTGTGCCTGTCTCCAGGGCTCTGCAACAACTACTTGTGCATTGGAAGAAGAGAGGAATTGTAAGTGAAGCTTGCACCAAAATCTGGTTTTCCTGCATATAAAACTTAAATGAAATACTGCTTGCAACATACCCGTTCCCTACATTTTAATGGGGACTGTCAAGTAGCATTATAGAGTGTTTCCACTTCACATGTTAAGCAGGAAAATTTTTCCTGATGAAGAGGAATCTTTGGTGGAAATTTTGAAGGAAACAATTTCTGCCAGGATTACCTCACAGAGTTTTACCTTACACATGTATTTCTTTTGGATGATTCATCTCATTTCCTTTCAGTATGTGAATCCACAGGAGTTTATAGCTTTATGCACTCTAACTCAGTGGATTAATCTCAATGGACCAGCTGAGTAATGAATTTTTGCAATGCAGGCAAAAATTACATAGCAGAGTTCATGTAGTGGTGTGTGGACTTAAAATTCAGGCAGCTCATATTCAGACACAGTACACTGCAAAGTTAATAGCATCAAGTTCTCACTCTTTTTCTTTCTCTGCAATTACCATACATATATGAGAGCTTTTCTCATACAGACCCCCCTCAACCCCTTATAGATGCTTTCAGTAGCCCCTAGGATTGCTCTCACAGCTAGATGTAGGGAGTGGGGCCAACAGAGAAGTGCATGCTCGAGTGAATAATCTCTGAGGCCTCTGTAAAGTCATCTGACACCCCCTGAGGCTGAACATTTCCTCTGCACTGGGTTTTAAAGAAAGCCTGAGGCTTTGTTTCTTTAAGCAGCTGAGCTGCTCTAACAGCCTGCTGACTTTGAAAGAGATTCTTTTATCCCCCATCCCCTTCATTTGTGGCTGGCCCTCCCTGAACTTATTTGGCTCATTACCCAAGAAGATAGTCACCTGCTTTCTTTTTCCTAATTATTGTTCTTCTGGGCTAACAGGTCTGTATGCTGATGGAGCTGAAAGGTGGCACCAGGGGTGGGAGGTGTGGTGAGGAGCAGAGGGGGGATGTACAAATGGACTCCTCAGCAGGGAGAACCTGGGAAGCAGCTCAAGTGCTGTTTGAGGTACAGCTTGTCTGCCTCTGAAGGAACAGCCACTTTCCCAGCATGGATGCAGGCTCTTGGCAGACTCCAGGGTGAGTCAGCCATGCACCTTTACTGAACAGGCAATTTAATACCACAGAAAAGACAAGAAGTGTTGTTTTTTTTTCTCCAGCCTTTATTTCCTGAGCCAGCTAGCTGTGGGGCTGCAGAAGAACCAGGCCAACAGAAGGGAGAATGCCAGAAAAGCAACCAGGTCCAATGCTGGCTCCATGAAGCCTGAAAGAACACCTTACCTGTAGCTTCTTCCAGTCTTGATTCTGAAGGGAAACCTACAACTAACTTTTAAAAGATAAGCCTGAAAATGGAAACCTAATTGTGCAGACTCTAACAACTGCAAATGCATTTTAAGCACTTCACAGAACAATGAAGTTTGCTCCTTACACACTTCAAAGTTCCAAAGGTGCTGTCACCACATTGCTTTGCCCCTTGCCAGCTGGCCCTGATGTCCCATAGGTACAAATCATGGGGCTGGCTGATCAAGGGCTGAAGAATGAAATTTGTGGCAGAGCATCTGTTCCCACCTAGGATGCCCAGGAGCTTTGCTAAGGGCTAGAAGAGTCTACAGCAATACCGTCTTTCTCTTGTCAGCAGATTGCTCAATATATTGGGAGCAGTGCCTTTTCAAGTACGTTTATTTCCCTGTGTGCAATTAATTATGCAATGTTTCAAGAAGAGCCTTGGATGATGCAGAAAGTGGGCTTTGCTAATGAAAGTGGGTCTAATTGCAGAGCAGATGTGTGGTCAAGCTGGGGAGCCAGCTCTGCCTTTTTGGGCAGAGGACACCAGGGTGTTTATCCTGTTAGCATAACTGGTTGGGACCTTGATTGGTGCAGATATGATTGTCACCAGCTTTAGAGGAAAATAGCTTTATTTTTTTATCTCCTAATGTAATGTAATGAATACACCAGGCTGAGGGTGAAGCTGTGATTGGATCTTAGGCCTGCTGCTATCAGTTGTGCAGTGTCAATGGGGTGCAATTTTCTGAAGATATTTCTACAGGTGCAAATCCACCCTAAAGGCACATGTGTACATGACTTTTCCCCAGCACTCCATGACAGGGTGGAAGGTTAATTTCTGTAGCCAGAAACAGGAGGTCTCTAATCCATGTATCACGCTTAGAGCAGATTGATACCAGCTACTTTTTATGTTGGTGATGCAACAAAAAACTTTTTGTCTGTCTCATTGTAGGGCTGATAAGTGTGTGCAACCCTTCATAAACTGTTCCTGTCAACAGTTTCATTATGAAACACAGGCAGTCAAACATTGTGAGTCAATATCTTTCATCTTCCTGATCCATATCACAAATTAGAAGTCACTTAGAAAGAGCTTATTAGAAAGTAGCACTGGTTTCTTATCTCAATTGCCTTCTGATTACACTTTGACCTGCTTTCCTAAATGAACATGGTGATTGTCTCTTGAAGACACGAGATCTTAAATAGAAGAAATAATGTATTTACAGGAAAAGCACCCAGCTGATTGGCTTCTACCTTATAAATAGTCTAGCAGGTCCCAAGAACCTTCTCTAATGACCATCACTTCCCCCGAGTGCTCTGTGTCTGGGCTCAGAGCAGTTACAGCTTTTCGTCCCAACAGCAGTGACAGTGTGGCTTCTTGAACCATGTCCAAGGGAACCCAGCCACCTGAGCTCTTCCCACATACTCAGATGGGAGCTGAATAGGAGGGAAATGCTGGATTATGACTGAATGGTCCTTGAAAGGCAGAAATTATGCCAGGATTAAGCCAGAGTTGTTCAGAGAAGAGCTGGCATGGAAGAAACGGGTGGGACAGTATGGTAATTTTATTATTGCCTTTGCCCTCTGGGGGCCATAATTACACACATTGGAGTCACACACAGTCTGCTGTGCCAGCGTGCTGCTGAACCTCAGGACCCGGGCTGCCATATCATCCCAAAATTCTTCTAATTCAAGAGGGCTGTCCAAGCAGGGGACATCTGAAGGCCTCTGCTCCTGCTTAGGTGTCTCCAAGGCCGGAGATGATTTCCCTGCTGGGCTCAGAGAGTGCCTGGGGAGGTACTAATAGGTGCTAATGCCAGGGGTATGCTTGGTCTCAGCCCAGCTCGGAAACAGGTTTTGCACGTCTCAAGCTGCTGCAGCGGGTGCAGGCGCTGTGAGGGAAGCTGCGGGCTGCAGCGCCCTGCGCTGGATGCGGCCCAGCCCTGAGCTCTGCAATGAGCTCTGAGGGCCAGAGGCACACGGGGGCCCCAGCAGAGGCTGCTCCGGGGCACCGAGGTCTCCTCTCCTCCCGCCTGTTGCTGCCAGAAGAGGGGCACAGCACGGCTGTGGTGTCGGGCAGGAGCACCGCAGTGGTGTGCGGTGCTCAGCAGGGGTGACACAAGTGTGAGGCCTTGGCAGCAGAACGCTCGCTGTGCTGGCGCTGCCCTGGCTGAGCCACCGCCTGTCCCCTGGGCCTGCCACAGTGCGTGGGACCAGGGAGTGCAGGCAGCCCCTTGGAGAGTCACCCCGAAAGTACGGAAGGCAAAAAGGGCCCCCTCCTGGGGCCCTGTGGCTGCTGGAGCATCTGTTCCAGGGTGGCAGGTCTGTCCTGTCCTCATTCCTGCTGCGGGCTCAAAAGAGGCCAGCAGAGCTGAGAGGGGCGATAATGATGGGGGCATCAGGTGGGGTGAGGATGGGTGTTGTGTCCGATGTGGTCTCCTCAGCCTCACTCTCCACATCCTCCAAGCTCTCGCTGACAGAGGGGATGATCTGCACCACCTTCTCCTGAAAGTGCACTTGCTTGCGAGGGACTGGCAGGGCCGCTGGCTGGACAGGAGTTTCTGGGGCTGAGCTCCTGTCCTTGCTGCCCTTCAGGATGCTCTTCATATGGCCCAGAAGCGAGCGGTGCTGCTCCCTCTGGGCTCCGTGGAAGGTGTAGGTCTGCTCAGTGTCACCAATGATGGTTGGGGCTGCCTCAGTTGCTGAAGGGTCCACGTACTGACCTCCCTGGGGATGTGTCTCTTTGTGCCCTGGGCTCTTCCTCCTCTTGCTCAGCAGGAAGTAGGCCAGGGCAGTGAGCACCAGCATGGACCCTGGGGACAAGACTGTGTTGGCTGAGGGTTCTGGCACGTGAGAAGGTCCAGCCAAACAGCGCTTGGTCTGGCTAGCCCAGTGCCATTGGCCACCAGCCCAGCTCCCTCCACATCCCCATCTCCACCCCTTGAGAGATGGCACTCCTCTTCCATCTGCACTACTGCCCACCCAAGCTTCTCACCAGGGATGGTGACATGCCAGACGAGGACGGGATGCAGGAAGCAAGCCACTGAGAGCAGCGTGTACCCCAGGAATTTCTGGAAGCTCCCTGGGCATCTAGCTCGCTTCCAGCAGGCCTGTGACAGGGATTCAGGCTTGTGACTGGGGAGAGAAAGAGAGGTCCTTGTGGGATGAGGCACCAACGATATGCCAAGGAGATCTGGTCCTAACCATGACCTGTCTAGAATGTGCAGACCCTCACTCTGGTTTGTCAGGAGATGGGTGTGTTTTTCACGGAAGGTAAGCAGAGCCTGAACATCTGTTGGGAGAAGCACATTTGCCAGAGACCAGCATCTCAGCATCTCACTAATCAATTGCCTATTATCTGGAGTAAAGTGTTGCCTCAAAACTGTGAGGATTTTTGAGTTTATGCTAGAAGACAGCAGTGGTGCTCAGCTGCTGAAAAGGGCATAAAGATTGTCTACATTTTAACTTTAACTTCTATACTGTCGCTGAAGGAAGCTGAGCCTCACCCTGGGGATCTGGCTCTTCCTTCAACCCTGGTGCCTTGTGCCTACTCGCTGTGTTAAGCACATGCTGAAGACCAGGGTTTGTTGTGCTGATGCTCAGGAAATTAAGGCACAAGCGTGGGTTAAAACACAGGTTTAAATGGCTGTGTACATGGGCCCATTTACCTCCCCCCATCTGAGTGCACTTGCCTTGGCATTAGGGGCAGGACCTTTGGTCTGGCACTTGCAGCTCCCCCAGATCTGGTGATGCCTGTAAGGGGCAAGGTGCCTTTGGGAGGTCCCACCGTGGCTGGAGAGTAGTGGGCAGGGTCTACTCACGTGAAGCACATCTCCAGGAACAAACTGATAAAGAAGAAGCCTTCACAGACAGTAACTGCAACCCCTGAAAAACTGAAAGGTGGAGCTGTCAGGGGAGCAGGGCTGTATTTGATATGTTCTCCAGGTGGGCAGAAAAGACACAGAGGGCCAGAATTTACTATCCAATTCTCACCACAGTCTATGTGTTGGAGTCTGAACACCCTCTGCTCATCTGGTTTGTGGAGGAAAACTCACAGCCCTTCTGCCCCTGGGGAGTCAGCTTGCAGCCAGTGTCACCTCTGGCCTGCCTAAGTCTGCAGTAGCATCTCTTTTTCTAAAAGAAATAGCTGATTTTTCTGAAACCTCAATATGGAGAACTGAAATACCCAAAGCCTTGGACACTGTTCCCTTCTGCTGTTACAGTCTAGTCTGGTGTTATATATGGTGGAAGGGTTGACCTTGTCACCCCTGCCAGCTCTGATTTCAAGGGCAAAAATACTCACAGCAGGTAGAAAGCCAGGCTTTTGAACTGTCCTCGCTGCAGAGTTTCTACACCCACACCGATCAGCACTAGAAAGAGAAGGTAGGAAAGATGCTGACTGCAGGGATCATTCTCAGTTCCCCTGGGTTAGTTCCCAGGATAGATGTCCCCATTTCCCCAGGGGCTAGCAAGGCAGCTTTGCCCATGCAGAGCAGCATGTTAGGACTGCCAGCACCAGTGATTCATGCTGACATACCAGCCCAGAAGAGTCAGAGCTGAGTGCTGCCTTTGACATACAGCCCTGAAATCCATCCCTGCTGCACCCCTGTTATGCCAGCCTTGCCACTGCGTGGGCTGGGGAAAGGTGCTCTGGGAATACCAGCTCACTTTGAACAGCTGGGGGAGGTGAGCAGCAGCATCCTGTGACCACTCCACCCTCTGCCATAGTGGCACATCTCAGCTGCCACAGGGCCCACTGCCCCATCCTTCTCTATCAGGGTCTCCCCATGCTTGCCAGCCCCTCTGCCTTGGCCTCCCTGCTTGTCCAGGCCTGCTGCACCCAACATGTGGCTGCAGAGCAGGGGAACTGTGCCAGCTGCCTTCAAAAAGGGCTGTAGCCATAGCATCAGGATCCTTTGCTAGCCAAACAAAAAAACATATAATGGGAGCAGGCAGATTAAAAACAGGGAATGAACATTCTCTCAGTGCCTCAGCCAGTACAGAGCACCAGGGAGTCAGTTTTAGAGGGATTAAGAGTATTAGCAAGGCTAAAATCTTTGATGGATTGGCCAATAGCTTCAGGGGACAGAAAATTTCCTTCAACATCCTTCAATTCCCTTCAAGATTATTTCTAAAATGGAGCAGAAATGTAATGCCTCACACCAGCTGCAGCAAGTTGGTGAGTACATGCCAATTCATAGGGCACAAGTGTCAGTAGTGTGGGGCTGAATGAAGCCCAGGTTTCATAGCCAGAGCATTGCCTTGGGAAATGTCCTGTCTGCACCTGATGTCTCCACCCCTCACTGAGCAGTCCCCACCCATCCACTGGTGCTCAGGAAGTTCACCACTGGTCCTGTCCCACATACACTGGCCAAGGTTTGAGGTGCAGGCTGGATCCATTTCTCTGAGCTGTGGTTTTCCCCACCTGGAGAAGGGTACCAGGCTCCCAAACAAAAACATGGATTGGTGTCCATTGAGACTGCAGTGTAGGCCAATGCCAAGGGTCAGCTTTCCCATCTGGGCAGAAAAATATCTATGTTTTCCCTGTGTGTCCTGCATCTGCTGGTCCTGGTCAGCCAAGGGAACACATGGGGCCCATGTGTCACTCCTCTACACTGCCTTTCCAGCCCTGAGCAGAGCACAGGAAAATCAGTCTCATCAGAAGGCTGTGGAGCTGCAAGAGCTGTGCAATCCTATGTGCAAAGTACTGTCTTTTACTATCTTGTGACTGAAGACCATTTTGTATAAGTCTTCCCTACAAATGTGGAATTCATTCATTCTCATTCATTCATTCATTTATTCATCCATTCCCTGTGGATGAATGCACAATTCTATAGCTTGGCTGTTAGCTCAAGCCTCTGTTCTGGATGGGGAGATTTCCTCCTTTTGCACAGCTTCTGCTTTATCCACAAAGCTCTTTGGATGAAGAATCTGCAAGAAGAAAAGAGCTGTTTCGAGGTGTTTGTTTGGACTAGTCGCTGCCTTGATTTGGATCTTGTCCAAACCATGTGGCTAAAGGCACATGATTAGGAATTAAATGGTTGAAAGCATGAGAATTAAGAAATAAGTAGGAACTCTCTCCTAGATGCAAAAATCACAGGCCTAAATTCACTGAACTAGAGATGCTGCAAACACTGCAGCAAATCACTGGGCTGTTTGACGACTCTTTGCTAACTTGCCATAAGAAAAGCTAGCCATTTTCTGATACAAAGTAAGCCCTGCAGCCTCACCATTGCAGAGAGCCATTACACTCCAAGATCTTGGGGGAAGGGGAGATTTATATTATGTGGGTAACTTGTATTTACTAGCAGCATAAGGAACTGGCCAGGCCTTCTCAGAATCAATTAGTGAGGCTGATGCACTCTCCATTTCATAGGTTTTTTTTTTTCAAACAAAACCCATGGGAATTTCTTCAGCATGGTTTCCATTTCATTCAAAAGCCTCACACACCTCATCAGGCACTAAACACTGCATCAAGCTGATTTCTTACCCCATTGAAACACACAGAGGAATAAAACACAGGCACATCCCATTCTTCACAGGCCTTTTGGGAAAGTCAGGTGATACTGGGAATGCACCAGAGCTATGGAAAAGCACAGCAACTTGTAGTGCAGCTCTCTATACTCTGTGATGTTAATCTGACAGATAACTGCATTGCTCATTAAAAAAAAAAAAGAAAGAAAGAAAGAAAGATGTGCAGATGCTGCAAAATGATGAAAAAAAAACATGCAGGAGAGAAAGATGATATTCCACTAATACATTTCTACATTGTAAACTACTTTCAATTTTGTTGTTTTAGTTTTTTCTCGACAACAAGCTCACATTTTCTCCCAGGAAGGTCTCCATGCGTTTCCTTGGAGTTTTAAGTGAGAATATGACCAGTGTGAGGCTCATGGGGGCCCAAAGGGATGGGGATGAAGAAATGAACAGATCTGCATTTTCTGATTAAAGCTGTGTCCCATCTCCCACTGCTGCAGTATCATCATGACATGCACTTATCTACTGTGAGTTTGTATAAACTCAGATCTCTGCTTGTTATCAGTATCAGTCCTTTAAAGCACATTCCAGAGCCTCCATCACCCCAGCTGTGTCCTTGGGAACCTGCGCACACTTCAGCTGACCTATGTGTTTTCTACTGTGTCCCTGGTTTGAGCAAAGTGTCTCTTCATGACTGTCTGCAGCTGATAAAGGAAATACAAAGTTAGGAGGGCCTGCTGTGACTTACTCTGCAGTGTCTGACTCTGAAATCCCTGGGGTTCTGAAACAGGAACCACAGGCACCACCTCAAGTCACCTCTCACCAGGAACTTCTGGTTCACCCCTCCAGCTTTTAGACAAATCAGACCCTTTGATCTCTGCTTACTGATGGGGAAACTGAGGCAGAGAGTGCTGCCTGTCCTGTCTCATAATAGCTAGTCAGCAGCAGTGCCAGAGTCAACCCCTGAGCCCTCTGCTTTAGCTGATTCCCCAAGTCCCATCTGGAGGTGCTCCCTGTGAGATGGTGTTCCATCCTCCCAAGTGAGTCACTATCTGACACCTGGCTCAGAACACCTGCATTTCATCTGAAACCAAGCACTTGGGTGTGTCTGCTCAACCTGGCAGCAGGTGAGAGGATGCAACTCACCAGGTACCAGGTGGGTGAGTTTATGGTGTTTGTACTGCAGCTATAACCTGGACTGCTCTGAGCTGCTCCCTGACAGGCTGCTAGAGAGGCAGAGCAGTGCTGTTATGGTGACTATGCCATGATGGCTGGGACAGAAATCTCTCCATCCTGCCTGGCACAGGACATCTCACGGTGTGCACTACAAGGAGCTCCTCCTTCATCTTCACATCCCACAGTGTAGCCCAGTAGATTTCCACAGCCATGAGTATTTTGCTTTTCAGTCGCATTCACATCTTGCCTATGCCTATGTCTGTTTCAAAAGAATACAGTTTAGTTTTCTTGATTTGTTTTTGTTTTTCGTGTATGTTTTAGCTTGCCCTCCGAATGTTGGCTCTTCCTTTCTGATGTCTCACTGTGCCTCCCACAGCATTTGGAAAGAGCCTGGCCAGGCACCCAGCACTCTCCCACCCTAGGTCCCAAAGCAGAAGTGAGCAAGTTCGCTTGCCCCCCACATAGGATAGGGCTGTGGCTGCAGCTGGCCAAAGGCAGGGAGGCAGCCTGGAGGTCCCAGCACCCACTCAGTGCCTTTTAGTGCCAAAGACAAAGAGAATTTGCTCTTACCTGCTGCAGTGGAGATGCCCAGCAATCGGCAGGTATACTCCAGGACGCTCCAAAATGCCTTGTGCTGCATGGCGAAGAGATGAAGACTGCGGTACAGCCAGACAGAAACTCCTCTTCAAAACCCTCACCTCACACGTAGCCCAGCGGCTCCCAGAAACAGGCAGAGCCTCTCGTTCCCTGGACTGAGTGACCTTCCTGAAGGAAAGGGCAGTGTGCAGGACTGGCCACCTCCACAGGGCCTCCCAGGGGAGGGTGGTCAGAGAATGAGCTGCCACCCCAGGGAACCGGTCAGCGCTGCTTCCTGCTGCTCCCGTGGGGGCTGTGGACACCCGGCCTTTTCCTGCTTGCCGCGTGCTCCTTCTCCTGGGGTGATTAATGATTGGTAAGGCAGGGGTGCAGCTCTGGGAGCCTTTGTACCCCAAGTGCCTGGGTGCACGGCCTTCCCTGCTCCTGAGGTGGAGGCTCTGGAAGCCCAAGCTGATTAAATGAATGTGAAGTCATTAGTGCTGTGCAGCTCCCGGCAGGTTAACCATTTGTGAGGATGACGATGTTTGCTCTTGGCAAGAGAGCAGCATGTTTCTGGCAAGTCACAAGGGGCACCCCAGACCCACTGCCTCTTGCAGCTGAGTCCCCAGCCATGGCTGCTGCTCACCATCCAGGTTCCAACTAGTACAGCTTGAGAAGTGTCTGTGCTGATATGCAATCACAGGAGCAAGATCAAACATATTCAGAGGGGTCCCACAGACTTGGGACAGTCATAGCAAGAGAGATGTGATTTTCTCTTTTTGGGAACACCAACGAAATACATTTTTGTTTTTCCAACTACCAGAGCTACTTGAACAGCATCAGGGTCTCACAAGTGTCATAACATATGGAACGAGCTGCACAGGTACTCTAACCTCTTTGCTTTGGATTTGGTAGACAGCCTGGGGGTCCTTGGCTTGTCCCTGCAGGACACACTGCCTCAGGAGAGGGGCAGCCCTACATATATCTGAAGGACAAGACATAAAAACACTCACTGTTCTGGACCTCAGCCCCATAGTCCTTTGTGCTTGAACAGGGTACATGTCACTGGAGGTCACCATCAATCCCCATCTGCTGCCACTCAGGGAAGAGAGAGGTGGTGTGGGCAGCAGTGTGGCAGTCCTGGCAGGAGGGTCATGTGAGCACAGCACAGTCCCAGTGGGCAGCAGAGATGTGAGGTGCCAGCAGGGTGGTGGGTTCACAGGTCAGTGGGCTCACCTTGTGCTGCATCTGGAGTCTGGAGAGTCACTGCAGCCCTTGCCCCTTGGTGTGCTGGCTGGGAAGCTGCTGTGGGGAAGGGACTGTGTGAATCATGCTCAACTCAGAGCCAGCCTAGCAGGGAGGGAGCAACCAGCTGAACCTGTCCCCCTGTGATCCCTTCTCACCTGCCTGACACCACAAAGCTGAGACTGGCCAGTATGTGTTGTACTGTCTTGTCCTGGGGGTAGAGATGATTTGTACCAAGGACACAGTGACAGCTTCTCCTCTGTGGGTTCTTGGTCTGTGTTTTAAACCAGTATTTTCCCAGGGCAGCCAAATGCCTGAGCTTATGAAATGGGTTCATGATTCCTGTAAATAACTGCTGATACTGGATTTTTGGACATTCAAAAGGTTGTGAGTGGCAGAGATTTTGCAGCAGGCAATCCTGACAAGGTTAGAGCACAGTGCACGTTTTCCACGTGAGAAATGGAGGGGCCCAAAGGAGAAGGGTTTTCCGAGCATCCTGAGGGGCAATGCTGAATGGTGCAAACCCAACTCGTGTCTTTGCTTTGTGGCACTGTCACACTTTGGGTGTTCCCATTTCCTGTTGTCCTCCTGCACCACCTCGGGTGTTTGACGGAACTACCCGTTTTTCCACAACTGGTGACTCAGTGGTGAGCCTTCCTCTTCAAGAGAGTGGAATCAGAGGCAGCCAACAGGGAAGGTCACACAAAGGCTGAGTAAAAACCCCACTGGGGTACCTCTGCTGTACTGCCTGCTATGGCTGGGCATTGCCTGGGTGATCCCCATGCCCTCTAATGGTGCTTTGCTGCAGGCTCCAGGAGCACCCTCTGCTTCCAGTAATCACCAAAACTTCCTAAAGGTCCAGGAGGTTACGGAATACAGATTCACAGAATATTCTGAGCTGGAAGGGATCCACAAGGGTCTTTGGGTCCAACTCTTAAGTAAATGGCCCATACACGGATTGAGCCCACAATCTTGGTGTTATTAGCACCATGTTCTAACCAATTGAGCAAATCTCAGGGATTCCCAGGCTGTACAGGTTGTGCAGGTTCTTTCAGGTTGTGCAAAGAGTCTGGATTTTTTTTGTCCTTGCTGTCATGTTCTTTTTTTAACATTGATGTATTGAATTGAAGGTGTCTCTTTACAAATATGGAAAGTAGCAAAGTACTTTAAAAGCAAATAGAGAAAAGAAAGATAAAAGAGTCTTTCAGAATCACTTAGAGCCATGAGTTTAGGCTTGAAGAGATGCAGAAAACAGTGCAGCCCTGAGCTATGACCACCTATCCTTCAGCTGCATCCAGCAGTGCTCAAGGCAGCAAGCTGCTGCCTCCTCCCGAGGTGGGGGTCCCCTTAGCCAACATGGGCAGTACAGCATACTGGACTCTTACTCTGGCACTCTTCTGAAACTTCACTGAGCTCTCACACAGAAAGTAAATGACTTTTTCTAAGTGCCCTTCACAGCAATGTTTACCTTTTGAAAAGCAACATGCCCTAGGGTTTTAAATAAATGTAAATATATGGGTGCCAGTGGTGGTGGTCACGGAGGAACAGAATCTATTTGGAAAAAGCAGATTAATACATTAACAATTTAAACTTTCCATCTCCTCCCTGTGTTCCTTTGGCTACTACCCAGCCTCCATCCTCTGAGTGGGCCTATATTAGCCTTCCTGAGGGTCCTTGTCCTCCATGTGGGGAGACCCTTAGCCTGGGGCAGCATAATACCTTCACTCACTCTTCCTGGTGCACTAGGTGTTTCTCACACTCAGTGTTTCTCTCACCAGTGCCCAGCAGGGTAGCATGGAGTGAACTGGTATCCTCAGACTTCATTTGTATCAATACCCATTTAGCAGCTCCTTCCACTTAGGACTTTTTTGGCTTGTGCAGTTACAAAGCAACCTCACAAGAACTTGATTTTTCTTGGTGGAAGAGTCCCTTCTCCTTCTGTCTCTGTTCAAGTGGGGACATGATACCCTTAATGAAGGTGTGTTTTGGTGAGGCTTATAGGAATGAGTTTATGCAGTCAGAAGAGGACTGACAACTTCTGAGCTTAGAGGGGTTTAATAGCCTGTAACCAACATTGCAAAACCTATGCACCAGCACAGGCTGGTGTGGGACACGTAACAGCAGTGGTCCCCACAGCACATTAAAGCACTCCTCCTGCACAGAGGCTTACCATTTGCACTTTGGCTGCCAGCCAGGATTCACATTTACAGTCTGCTTCCCATGATGTATGAGTTGATTTGAGAGGATTTTACCTCAGCATTATGGCTTCATTGGTCATGCTAGTCTCTGTCTTCATCTCTCCCTACTCACACTTTGTTTGAGTCACTTTTGCTGTGGCACGACCACTGTGGCCATTCTTCTGTGACCAAGGCCACAGGGTAGCATCTGGATTGGCTGCCCCAGTAAGGATATAGGGGAGCAGCACACTCCCCTCATGTTTGTCTCTGCAAAAATGGTGGTGCTGCAAGAGTGCTGCAGATAGTGGAAATCCTATCCAAAGGTATAGGGTACTACAAACCATGCTCTGGAAGAAACCTAAGGGAACATGCTAAACTTAGCTTGCTCAAGGTACAAAAACAGTTTTCAAACTGCCTTGGACAATGTTCTGGAAATCTGTTTCTGATATTTCATCTCCTCTCTTCATCCCTCAGCTATAACCACTATGTCAGGTGGCCTTGCTCAGTAGCCTTGGTCCCCTCTCTGAGCAGCAGCAGCTGAGGTGCCCCCACCAGAGTGTCCAGCTAAGGCAGCCTGACACCAGTGCTCTGCCTTGTCCCCCAGAGGACAGGGAGTCAGCAGGCGGCTGCCCAGAACCTTTGCAGTGGTGCCAAGTGCCACCTCCCTGTGCCCTCCATCCACCAGGTCACTGCCATGGAGAGGAAATGGACTGTCACAACAGCAGGCTGATGGCAGATGCACCCAGTCCATTGGAAGCACCAATGAACTGCAGCTGTGGGTTCACTGGCTACGAATATCTCCTTGCAGTCAGCAAGAGTTTCACTCTGCCTTGTATCCCCAGAGGTCCACTGCTTTCCAAACCAGTCTGAGTGTACTGACAGCATCCTGAGGTGAGCTTGGAAAGCCTCCCTCTGCTCCTGAGCCAGGGGAAAACATGGCAGAGGGCTGCCTGAAGTCACATAACCGGCAGAGCTGAAGAGAAAATCCTAAGAGAAAATCCTTCCTTTGCTACAAGAGGAAATTATGCCCTCTGCAGTCTCCAAAGCCGGGGCAGCACTGCAGGACGTGCTGGGGATGCCCGGCAGGGGACAGCAGGACCCCACCACTGCACAGACCGCCCTCCCTGGGCAAGGCAGGCTGCAGCCAGCCCCCTGCAAGGCGGGGATGAAAAGGCATCGTTAAGTTTTACTGTTTGAACAAGAAAAGCATGACAGCCACGACACGGATCTGAAGGGGACCGGAGAGAGCCCAGAGCCACAGTGAACACAAGTCACCAGCTGGCCTGTTGTGCTTTATGCTCTGCGATCAAAGGGATCAACACGCTGCCGAGCGCTTGTCTGCTCCTCCGGGAATCTCCCACCCCAGCAGAAATGCCAAGGCTCAGCAGCACAGTGTCCCGACGGTCCCACATCCGAGCAGCCGGCCCCAGGAGGCTCTGGTGTGCAGCTCCAGTGCTGCAGGCTGAACCAGCAGAGAGGGTGAGCTGGGAGGGCTGGTGAAGAGCCTTGGTGCTCCCAACCCCTCCTGGGGACCGTCTCGCTGCCGGCACAATTGGAAAGACACTGCATTTATCCCGGGGCCGGGCCTGATGTCTGCCCAGTGTGTCTGTGCAATGGCTGGGGGCTGAGGTCTCATCCAGGCATCCAGTGTTAATAAAACTCACAACACATAGTGGTGTGGGATCATGTGGTCATGATACTGGGGAAGGGGGCTGAGGGTGATACCTCCGTGGCAATCTGAAGCAGAAAATGAATGTAGCAACAGATCTGATGTACTTGTGAGGATCTCACAACCTCTACAGCACCCCTATCACTCTGACTTGCTGGTGATTTCTGCATTCCCTGTGAAACCTGCAAGCCTCCTCACCCCAGCCCCTCACTCAGGAAAGCGACCTCCCAGAATGTCAGCATGAACTTCCTTTCTCTTATTTGGTCACCTGTTTGACACCAACATTAGAGGCTTTCCAAAATGTGGACTAATACCAGTTCCCTGTGGCAGCATGTGCGAGGGGCTCCTGGCTGGCCATTTCCCAGGAGTAGGGTACAGCTCTGTATGGCTGGGATCAGTCCCCATCCCACTGCTGCTCTGCTCTCCAAGGGGTGGGCTGAGAGATGTGTGCTGAGCTTGTGACATTTTACATAGTATTTGGCAGAAAGATGTGATGAGGATGTGTGCATACATAGGCAAGTGTATGTATGTATGTATGTGTTGAAAACCTCTGTGTTTTTCTTAGACTAAGCTGTAATAACAAGAGCTATCAAAATTACATTTATTTATTATGCATTTGATCTCTAGTTCCACAGCGGGGCTCCCAGAGATTGGTGTCCAGCTCCCAGAACCATGTGATTATACAAGACTCTCCATGAAAACACATTTCTAGATCAGAAAACTGCAGAGAAAAACTGAAGAAACAGACTCAAAATCCAGAGGAAAGAAAGCTCCCAAGTTAAATCTTTGTTTCCTATTATTAATTGTATTATCTAATTGTATGATTGAATGTGTGATCTTTGGAGGATTACAGTAAAGCTAAACTAGGAATGTCACGGTGGAACTAAGGAGAGGGGACATCAGGAGAGCTGAGATTAAGGTCAAGGCAGTAATTCCAAATCTAAGCCCCAAGGCAAGAAATACTTTTGATCTCAGCACTTCTCAGCTGCCTGTGAAATTTCTTTGCTGACACAGTGTGAGGACAGAGGCAGGAGTGGGGCTGGGAGCTGCAAAATACCATGAAGGGCAGCAGAGGCCTGACCTTGATAGGGGTGCTCCCTCAGATTAAGAAGGAGCAGGGGATGCCAGCCAGCGAGATGTATGAGCCTTCTGTCCAGGGAGCTGCCAGGGAGCTCCTCAGGGGTGTGCCTGGTGCACAGGGGGGCTGCTCTGTGTTGTGGGTAAGCCCTCTCCAGTGGGACTGTCTCCACTGCATCGTGAAGCAACACAGCCACAGAGCTGGTTGTCAGCTCCTCTGACAGGGAGTGGGCGAGGGGGACCCTCAGCCTGATGGGGTTGCTGTGGTATACCCAGGGCAAAGAGCACAGCTCAGTACTGGCCTTGGCAGTGGGGACTTTGGGGCTTTGTCCCTCTTCCTTAGGAATCTCTGGTCTTTGTGAGACTGATCTTAGATCTTGGGTGGATGAATGGAGACCTTAACTTGCATGTAAACAGGGAAGGGAAACATGGAGTTACTTATGTGATCTTAAGACACAGCTACACCCTGCACAAGTCCCTGCATGTCTTCTATGCCTGCTGCCCCTCAGTTCTCATTCTGTCTTACAAGCTTCATTAGACTCACTTGCTGTGAGCTGCTCCCATGCAGTAACCGTGGGAACTCCAGACGTGTTCAAAGATGACATGTCACAAAGATCATATTGCCCACACATACAGGAACCCCCTACCATGAACCAGTCAGCTGCAGAACTTGGGAGAGACTCATCATACTGAAATTGGCATTAGTGCCTCTCTATGGACTATCACACTAAAAATAGATCCATCTCCTTTTTCCATGTCTGAGCTGAAGTCTAAATAATTCCCAGAGCCTTAGTTTGATGGAAATCCTTTAGCAGGTGGGTATGTTGGTTAGCATTATCTAAGAGGCTGCTAGAAGTCATCAATAAGGCACACACAGGCAGACAGAGCAGATGGAAAAGGCTGTGTTTAGGATCACTTACTGCAATATGATCATGGCTTGGGATCTGGAAGTAAAGGCCATGGATTTCTCCTCCCTTGGATCCAGTGAGCACACATGCACTTTTCCCACTGACACTGAAAAATTCTTCACCCCAAAAGAAGTCTCATAGGACAGGAGTAATCAAACAGGGAGGTAAATGATGATTGAAAGACCATCCACACCTTTAATAATGACAATGTGTTGTTTGTAGCAGTGGACCATAGTAAAAGAAGTCCAGCCCCACACCACAGGTCACAAAACACCAAAGTCCAGGGGGCACCAAAGGTAACAACACAGCAGCAGTGCAGAGGCAGAAAAATTACACACGAGATCGTCCAGAGTAGCCTCAGTTGATTTGCACAGAGCTGAAGAAGAGATGAAATCAATCACACATCTTCTGTCCGAATATGCCATTCAGCTGCTGGCACCCCTGAATAAAGACTGTAGCTTGCTCCCAAAGCCAGCCAATTCCTTCCTCAGTAGCTGGCAGTGGATGTGAGCTTTGGGCTGTCACAGTAGGTGTTTGAACTGCTAGCCAAGCTGCTCTAAGGTTCCATCTCCCCTCTTCTGACTTCTCCATCCCTTCAACTTCCACCCCACAAAAAAACTTCTGTCATCTGCCATCACCCTGGGAGACAGAAACTTGCAGCAGCAGTGCAGGAGCCACAGGCAGGTGTCAGAGGGTGTTCACAAGGGGCTGCTTTCCCTGGAGCAGTGTGACATGTTACAGTGTTCTATATGTGCAGGCTCTCATCACTGAGACCCAACAATGAGGCCAGCAGGAGTGCTGTGTCAACATAAAGTAAATATTCTCAGTTGTTCTATTGCACTGATGAATTTTTATTTTGAATGGGGAAACTGAGGTGGGATGATGCCTCGATCCAAATAGCATCACACTGCATTGTCAGCAGCATAGCTTACTAAAGGATGATGAATCTTGCCTACCTGTCTGTAAATCTTCACTTCCCTTGTGTAATACAGTGCTAGCTCTCAGTCGAGGAACTTACTTAGCTAAGCTCTAACCTAAACCCATGATTCATTCCCTGAACAAAAAAGTTGTGCTCCCATAATGAAGGGTGAGATCCACCTCTGTGTGGAGCAGGTCTGTAACAAGACAAAAATACCACCTTAACACCACAAAATTTGTTGTTTCACTTACTCCTGTAAAGAAGAAATTGCCACCATGGGAGGAAATGCAGTAGTGTAAAAGGAGCTCTCAAAGAGATCAAATATTCATGTGCAGGCTCTTGGTCTGGAGTATATTTCATAAGGAAGGCTGGTGGAGCAGTGTTTTAGTAGTAAGTAGGAGGAGGGAGTAACTCAGTATAAACAAGCTCTCTGCATGATCTTTATCCCACAGACGTTCATCCATCCATCAAAACCATTTGACTCTTTGCCCTCTTTTCTGTCAAAGGGGACTGGTAACTTCTCCCTGCATGGGAGCAAACAAGGTGTGCATGGCAGTGATTTATGCACTTGGAGGTTAAGACACATCAAAGAGCCTGCTTGCTGCATTTCTAGTCCCAGAGAGCAATTTATAGAAGGGTTTATGTAGATAAATAACCAGGGAGATTTATGTGAAGCAACACAAAACATATGTTTTTGGCTGCAGAGATGTAGAAATGCTCAAGGTCTTGGAAGCTGTGTAGCTGAGGTTATTTGTAAGTGTTCCCGTTAGTAGGATTTATTCCGGGGCTTCGTTTTACTTGGCATTGCCTCCCAAAGGCTGCAGAGCAAACAAGCATAGCAGGATCCATCACCTCTTTTACTGTGTTGTCTGAAAGAGTTTCAAAGTTTTTATATTTTAAAGCATATAACTTTAAAACCAGAAGTTGGGTCACATCACCCCTAGATGGGGCTGGGAATAGGAAAAGGCTGAGAGCAAGGAGAAGCAGCACCAAAGGAGACAGACCTCCTGGAGATGGAGGTTGGGTGAGGTCAAGTCCCTGGAGACACCCCAGACACCAGCTTGTTCTCTCCCTAGGCACTGGGTGCTTACCTCTGCAAACCTTGCAGTTCTGCCATGGTTAGTGTGATTTGAAGGGAGAAGAGGAGATAGTCCTGGCCTTAGCTGGAAAGCTGGGATGTGGATTTGAATTTGTTCATCACACCACGTGAGTCTGTGGTAATGGGAATAAATTTCTGCCATGTATTATATTTGCCTGGCTTGGACATCCCCTGCAATCCTGGGTCCCACTGGCTGTGTAGTATTCCCTTTGCACTGAGATCCAGTCCCTGAACCTGGCATGAGCTCATTTGTGCCTGCTGAAGGTTAAGAGTGGGCTCAGTGCTGTGTTAGTGTGACAGTGAGCCAGAGCCAGGACGTGCTCTCACTGCTATCCCACCCTGAGAACTCACAATCTGAGGAAGTTGTGTGCCCTGGACCACCTTCCTCCTGCTCCTTTGCCCTCATGGGATGGCACAGAGGACTGTCAGAGGGGCCTGCTTGACAAAAATCTCTTGTGTCAGAAGAGACTCACTGTGGGCCAGATAGCAAAGTCACCCTTATCGGACAGAGAGCGTGCACCAAGGAGGGCTTGCACTCCTCACACCCAGTCCCACCACCCTCCATGCAGACCCTGACACATCCCTCTGACAGAGGGGCAGATCCTGTACCACCGTGGGATGTTGCACAGGAAATGGAGGCACAGCTGTCTGGCAGCCTGAACTGCCTCATCAGTTATTTTTCAAGTCTGAGGTGTTCCTGTTTCAGGAAGGAACAAAGAAGTCACTCAAATTATACCAAACTGTCCCCATAAGGTGTGCACTCCAATGAACACTGATGTGCACATATATCAGCAACACAAGAGTAAAACTGGTAATCCCTTCTGCCAGTTATCCATAAAATTCCTCCCTACATATCTCTCTGTCCCCTGACCCTCTCTCCTCCATGTCTTTGTCTTCTGGTGATGAAGGCAGATCTTGGTGTGCCACTGCCTGTCATTTTCTACCCTAGGCAGAAGAAAATATCAGCTGTTTCAAGATAAATTGTGACTGCTCCTAAATCTTACGCTCCGTTTTCTTGTGCAGGAGTGCAGAGCTTGGGATTTGCTTGGCAATCAGCCCTCCCATCGATGGGAAAGGCCCCCTGCCCTCATGTATGCTCACCACATGGGCCACTTTATTTACATAGCTGGGTCCACACATCTATATTTAGTAAGTTTGAGAGGCCACCATGGAATTAGAAAGCTAAAAATGAGGATAGAATAAAATATATGGAAGTTAAGGGGGAGATATGAGTGAAAACTGAGGAGGCTGGAGGTAACTCCAGGGCTTGCTCAGCTGTGTGACCATGAATGCCGGACCCTCCTGCTGTGAGCAAAAGGACCAGAAGTTGAGATCACCTTTGGGTATGAACCCAGATCAGATTCAGGCTGTTCTTCAAACATTCTTACTTGAATATAACTTGAAATTGCAAAACCAACCCAGTCTTATGGACTATAAAACATCTATATATCTGTCTATATTTATCCCAATGGATAAAAATATTCTGGATATATTTATTCCCAATAAATTGGAAATTTTCAGTCACCACATAAGTCTGACCAGAGTTAGGCCTGAGGTTTCTCGATACAATGTTTTAACTCAGGTCTCTCAAGTGCTCACCCAGGAGATTATTTGCTGTGATTCACTCCCCCAGTGAAAAGTCCCCTCCCACCTCAACTACCCCCTAAAAAAAATAAATCATTTGATGACAGCTGGGAGCTGATTATCGATTCATCTTCCTCCCACACCCTACACACATGGAGGGAACGGGGTGGATTTGTTTCTGCCACCATCTCCAGTGGCACACAGCCTACTGCAGCTCTAGGAACCTCTCACCTGAAAGGCCTACTGGAGGTGGTCTGTGATAACAAACAGCTTTGGCTACAACTAAAAGGTTGTTTCTCACCTTAAATGTATTTGGTAGAAATGTTGCATTCAGGGCAACTCATTTCTTCCATTAGTAACTATAAGCAGAGTAAAATTAAACTTTCATGAGTCTCAAGTACATAACTCTTCAAGCTCCAGGGTCTGTTTTCTCTGGCCATCCTGCACCAACAAGGACTTTGCTGGTGGTGCTGAGGTCCTGAGCGTAGGTGGTGCTGCTCACCCGAGCTGGTGATGTAACTGGTACTAAATTATTGCTCATCACTCTTGGCCTTGGTAGATTTGTGTAGCTGCTGATTGAGGCTGGTTGTGAGCCGTGGTTACTGGGAGCAGGAAGGGCAGCAGGTGCCTCCCTGCCATGGCTAGGATTGCCCCCCACACAAGCAAAGAGGGCTTGAGGATCAGCCCAAGGCCAGCTGATTGTTTCCAGGAGCTGAGTGCCAGCAGTCCCTCCCCTGGAGGATATAAATTGCCCTCCTGTGCTTTGATGGGATATGCTGCAATTATGAAGAGAATGAAACAGTACTTCCCCACCCACCAGCCCTAAAAAGAAACTTATTGACTCTTTAGCCTGTTTTGTGCATTGCTGGCAAAAAAAAAAAAAAAAAAAGGAAGCAGGGGGAAATGAGCATGGTTTTGAGGTTTAAACAGGTCTGTACCCAACTGCCAGCTTCTTTTGAGTCAACGCATGCAGCAGTTCCCAGGAAGGTAATGTTTCAAGGCTCCTAATAGTGCAGTGCTCCGTTAAAAAAAGGTGCTGAAACCCTCCCCTCTCTGCAGCCACAACCATGGTGAGTCCCACAGAAACCCCAGTCACTCTCCTGGGAATGGGGTTTTCCCATCCACACTGGAATATCCTGAGCCCTGAGAGGAGCTAGGGCTTGGCGTGCCTATTTTGATGCTAAGGTTGCCTCTCAAGAGTGCAAGCAGATACAAATTTCATTTACTGTACCTAGTTCAGTGACTTAGCATCCTTGTGGAATATCTGTGACAGCATTTTGTGGATGGATATGAAATTTCCTATGATTATGTAACACAGGATTCTGAATCTCCTGTAGCCTATGATGAAATTTGTTTCAACTCTGGCACGAAATTCAAAGGCAATTTTAGCCTTTTTCAGAAAGGCAGAAAAAAGTTGTCTTGACCAGAGGCAAAATTCTCTTTTAATGACTCCAAGCTTTCTTACTCTCATATTTGCACTTCTAGCAGAAGTTATTCTTGCTTTAGGTTTATGTCTGCTTGCAAAACTCAGATTGAATCTAGCAGCATTTTCTTATGAGACATGTTGCATCATCTAGCTTCAGTCAAAAGCCACTCAATTTTACTCCTCCAGGTGAAAAGTGAACTGAGGGGAGATGATATCCTATTTTAAGAAATATTATCTGTGCTGGTGAGATATTTTCTGGAGGATTAGCTTTCCCCTTGGCACAAGGAGAGACAGTACTGAAGGCAAGATTTTGCCTTGGTGCTCTATGACCTTGATAAATCAGACACCACAAATCACTGCTGTTAGAACTTGAAAGTTTCACATCCCTTAATGAGTGGGAGGCAGAAGTGCCCTATCTTTTGAGAAGATCCTCCTGTTTCTTACTTGCATGTTAATTTAGCAGCTCCCGAAATAGCAACCTATAGTACCTAGATTCATAACTCATAATTAAAACTCCTAACAGTGTTCAGGCTCCAGTGTTGGTTTGACCTCTATGCCTCTCCATGAGCCTACATCTCAAGGGATTATTGCCCTCTTTTCAGGGAGGGGCCTGTGACTTATCCCATTAAGCTAACAGAAGGTCATATAATAGTCATAAAAATATTATGGGACCCTCCCACATTCCTCACCCATGGCTAAATACTGCAACAGGGAACAATCAGTGCTTTTTAGCTGGGCATCCAATAAATCTGGAGAGGTATTAGGCAGAACTGAAGCTCTACAGCTGCTGGGGTGGAGTGTGAGCACAGATGGATGACTTGGGAAATGGATTTCTTTTTTGCCTCTGTTACTGTTTGGAATCAAACCTGTGTTTTAGGTTTTGCAAGATCTTTAAAAAGTGCAAATGTTGTATTTATTAAAAGATCGTGTTTTCTGTTTATTTGTCAGTTGTGTTATGTAGGGAAGTGAATTCAACAAAATTAAAGTAGTTTTGCAGAAATGCTGTTCTGCTCAGTTGCTTTCTCAGTAGTGGTTAAGAGGCTTAATTTGCATGGGACCTACCCAAAAGCAACCTCTCTCCAAACTCCCTGTGCTGCTCATTGCTGAAGTTTCACTGCTGCCAGATGAGCAGCTTTGAGCTTTGTCCCTTGGATCCCAGGACAGTGTGTAATTCAGGCTTTTTGTACAGAGAATTGCAATGTCTCCCACAGGCTGTCCTTCTCCTCAGCTCCTCCAGCTCCAGCCCACCGAGTCCTGTCCATCTGGCTGCTCTGGCCTGGGCTCTGCTTGCACCTGAGGACTGAGTCATGCTGGCATTGGCAGCCCTGCAAGCAGCCAGGGCATCTCTTCTCCCTGTGGTGCCTGAGCTTGTCTCATGGACTCGTTCTTTACTCTTTCCTAAGCCCCTGGGAAAAACCTGGGGGAATGTGGTTCTTTCTAGACATTTGTTATTTGATCTGCTCTGGGTCTGAGCTGCTGTGTGCTCATAACCTCTGGGTGGGGTATTTGGGGTAAGAGTTGTGCCATGTGAAGTGGGATGATACTGGTTGCTGCTACTTAGGCCAAAGTTTTCAAGCCACTTCAGGTTCCTTAAGGGAAATTTGTCTGACATACATGTTCAAACTTTCCTCCTTCACACTCCCCCGTATTCGCTGGAAAGCCTTAGTTCCCTTGTGCCTTGTCTTGGCATGTACAGAAACACTGTGCCTTTGCTGAGGACTCTGCCACCATCCCAGCTCTACCTTGAATCTGGGTTCCACAGCCCTGCTGAGTCCTGCATGTCATACCTCAAGCCTAGCTTTAGCAGAGCCTTTATCTATGAAATACATTACATTTTGCTAAAACGTGTCACAAGGGTCAGGAATGAAAGGATGCTGCTGCCATGTGACTGAAGTCCATGTTCTGAACACTTTGCAGGCTCTCATGTCTTTGCTGTCAAATGTTTGTTGTGCTGTGTGCTTAAGAGAGCAGGAAAACAAACCTTGCCTGGCCTCTCTGGAGCCAGTTGTGCAACAGTCGAGATGCAGCCAGTAGTCAATAGAGCTGCAACTCCTGCAATGACACAACCTTTCAAGATGTACATTGACCTTTATAGGCTTAAGTGCATTTCTCCCAATGAAGTTTGGCCATGGCTATATTCCCAAATGATTTCTCTATGGATGGCCAATAGCTGGAAGAAGTGTCTAGAAACAGAATTAGCAATTTGAAGAAACTGATATATGCTCCTGCTATTGACTCTATTGAAAAGTTTCTGCAAGTATTGAATGAACAAAGGAGCAGACTGCCCAGCTGCATGACTGTTGAAGAAATCTTCCTGATGCTGGAGGTCAGAATCTATTAGAATTTTATCCAGAAGTGAATTAAGGTGTTGACAATGTGCTGCAAGGGTAAGGTCACATGCTGTCACTAGATTTTTCTCAGGAACTTCTTTTGCTGCTCAAACAGTTTTGAGGCTGAAATGATATATGTGAAGAGAGCAGGATGAGAGACAACTCCAACTCCTTGCCCCTTAGCCTTTTGGAGAAAGTTCAGATTTTAACATGGGGGTGCCAGCCACACTGTCTAGGAGGGAAGTAGTCTAGTTTGCTACATCTGCATGCTAGCAGGCACCCTGTGCCACAACTTTGGGCTGTGGTGTGTTAATGAGGAGTCTCAGCCTTGCAGGGAGTCTGTGTCCTGGCTGGCACCTCTGGGATGCACATGCTCGCTGCCTCACAAGAATGCACTGGGGACATCTCCTGTCCAGGTGGGATGAACAAGTGTAGATCAGTTGCTGTGCAGTTGCCCTTCCTTGGAGGGTGTCTTTCAGCAAGGTGCTGCCTAATGCAGAGTGAGGCTGGTCTCTGCAGGGATCCTGGCCAGTCTCAGCCTTGGACACCTCCTGAGGTTGGGGGCCCACTGTAACCCTTGCTCAGGCAAAGGCCAGGCAGAAGGAGAAAGTAGAACTCATGAAAATAGTTTCCCCAGGGAAGCTCCTGCAGGAACAAAAAGCCAAAGCCTCTGTAACAGAGGCAAACATCAATGAAGGAAAAATCTAATTACCCCTTCTTGTGGGGTTTGCAGTACAGGAAATGTGGCCCTCTGGGACAGATGTAAATATAGGCATAATCTAATGCCATACTTGCCTGAACTCCCTGAATTCAAGATGTCTCTATTAAGCAGTCAGCTGGTTCTAACAGGAGTTGTTGAGCTGGAGGTGGTGTCTGCTTTTTCTGCTCTCTCCCCACCAGTCTGTGCACAGTGCAGTAGGTGAAGGCCAGGGGCATTATAAAATAATTGGCATGAGTTACTTCTCTTGATTCCTTTAGCTTTCCACATAATGTACTAATGTCTGTAACCTCCTGGCTGTTTCTACAGCTATTGCTGGAAAGGAGTGTAAAAAGGGAACCCTTCAGGTGTGGGAAACTGCCCTGAATAGCAGCCTGTGTGTCTGTCCATGCTCCCTCCTGGCAGCACTGCGACCTCTCTCCAGCAGAGATCTGCCTCAATTTGAGTGGACTTGAGAGCTTCAAGGCTTGGGTCTCAGTCCAAGGGATTTTAACTTGTGATTTGTTGCTGAAATCTTGAGAGCTGACAGGTCTGGGTTTGCTTTCCAATCCTGCATTTGTGAGCAGGTGGGGTGGTCCTGGCATGATCAGTGCAGTTTCCACATAGGTGTGTAAGGTTTATTTCTTCAAACTGCTGAGTGGTGCTTCAGTGTAGTTGTGTGAGTGCATCAGACTAAGGGCCAAAGAATCTTCAGCACCTGCGAGCTCCACAACTGCTGCTACAGTGCAGTACACACGTCGGCATTTGGCAAAGGCTTGTCAGCAGTGGAACCTGCCACTGAGCAGAAACTGCTTGAAGAACCCTCATTGCTGACTTGGGCTCAGTTTGGCTGTCCCAGCCAGAGGGCTGTGCCTTTTGGAAGCAGCGTGCTGCCGGAGGTGTGCCGAGAAGAGAATAGAGAAGTTTCCCTAGCACGAAGAAAATCCATGTGGTAGAGACCCAGAAGACTGGCTGCAGGGATAGCATTTAGCAGGCAAAGGACTACTTCAAATGTCTTTTGTTGTGTTAATTGACTGCTATCCAAGTGTGTTTTCCCACCATGCTTTCGAGCACCGATTTAGCCAGATGCAAAACACTCTCCTATGAAGGAGCAGCTGTGTGTGTTAGCTGGGTTTGCTTGGCTTTCAGTCCCAGGGAATCTGAGTGCTCAGCTGTTCCTAAGAAATTGCTGGTGAGGAAAACAAAGTAACAGACACAGCGGGATTTTGTAGCGTTCAGTTGAGGAGCTGAGATCTGTTTCCCCAGCAGAGCTGGGCGGCCGTGATCGCACGCAGCCTGCAGGGAGCGGGCTCTGTGCGGGGGCTGCGTTTGAGCCCGGCCCCGGGGAGCCGCCTCCCCCCTGGGGCAGAGCCTGCGGGGCACAGGGGCTGTGGGCAGCCAGCCCCTGCAGCCTGGCCAGAGGCTGGGTGAGGAGGGTGAGGAGGGGCAGAGTCCGGCCAGGACTGGCACGGTGTGTTACTATGGAGGTTTGGTTCACTGGCCATAGAATTCAGGACCAGAAATCAAGACATGTTTTTTTTCAATAAAATCTGTGCAGGATAGGCAAAAACTCATCACACCTTGGTCCATCCTAGAACACTGTCTTGTTCCTGCCGCAAGCAGTGGAACATCAGACTGCTGCTGATGGGAGAAGAGGGTAAAAAAGTAAGTGATGACCAGTTCATTTAGTGCTGAAAAATTGCCAGCCTGCCTTCATTGGCCTGTATCCCTGGTGGACCAGTAATGCCAGTTTATGCAGTTGTGTGAGTACCTCCAGCTTCTTCAGGCTGGAGCCCAATTGCTCTGTCATGTTTAACAGAGGGAGAGCAGGAGTGGGTGAGGTGATGTTACCCAGACCCCTGTTGTTTTGGGAATCACCCAGTGATGCAGGCAGCTCCCTGTGCTTAAATGAAGTTCTTGGTAGCAGACAGATAATATCAAACACTCAGTGCCCTGGCAGCACTTCTGAAAGCCAAATTCTGGAGTGAATGACAAAGTGTTTTTCCGTTCCTTGGAAAGTACAAACTGCTTTTCTTTTTGCTGTCCCACCACTCACTGCATGTGGGGGATTTGTTTATGTTAGGCTGTCTAAGGAAAAAAAAAAATTTTACATGTTATCTCAAAGCCGGGCAGATTAATCCAGAGGAAGATTTACTTAAGTGCAAATCAAAGGCTTAGTTTTGTTGGATAGTTCTTCAGTGTCTTGAGTCTAAATCCATCATGCTACCCTTGAAGGATTCAAATGTTTCAAAAGAATTTGGAAAGTTTGCTGTTCACTGCAGTTTGTAACCAGATTGGAAGTACTGGTGTACTGCTGTCTTCTTTTTTTTTTTTTTTTCCCTTAGGGCTTCAGCTCTGCTATTTTTTATCTAATTTATTTTTGTTATGTTTAGTGTTCAAGATCTTTGAAGCCCTAAGGAAGGCTGTACAAATTAAAGGTACAATCCAAATCCAGGATTTGCACTCCTAGTTCTGTGTAAACAGATTCTAAGCTGAGCCTATGTAAATGATGTGCCCAGGTTTTACATAATATTTCACCTCCCAGAAGCAGGACAATATTTCCATGTTTGCTACAATTGTCTACACTTTTCCTAAGTGTTCTAGGCAGGCATTATAGGACCCTTTGATTTAAAATGCATATGTATTCATTGTATTCCTTGCTTTTGGTGTTAATTTTCCTGCATTGTATTCTCAGGTTGCTGTTGTCCCACCGCCTACCTGGGGTGGTCTGCTGCCATATCTGCATCAGGCACATTAGGAAGTTGCTGGGACCAGTAAACTCTCCTCTTGAGCAATGATTTTTTTCATGTGAGTGTTGGGAATTGCAGTGGGCTGCTGCTTGTTCTGACACCTTCTGTGCAGGGAGAACTTCAGAAGTAGGTAACACTTCAATTCCCAGCTTCTGCCTTTAAAATATGAGTGTACAGAGAATAAGGGTCTCTATATATTGATAGCTGGAGATGAGCAGTCCAAGAAATATTGGCAGAGCTCTGAGATATAGCAGAATGACACTGTGGATCTGATTTAGAAAGTTGGGCAGGATCAGTTCTGGGTGTTGAAAGCTTATGGCTCGTGTATAGCAGCTTGGCTTTCTGGACTGATTCTCGTGTCCAGTGTGATCTGGAGGTATTCCTGGTGAGAAATTGAGTCCTGGCTCCTCTGTTGCATCCATGGAGCAAGCTGAAGACTCTTGTCTGCTTTTTCCAGCAGTTGTGAGCTCTTCCCAGTTGATCACATCTGTGCAAGTAAAATGATTTTTTAAAAAGGTATAACGAAATAGCTCCTATAACTGAGCTCCACATCTGGCTGTCAGGCTGCAGGAACGCTGAATGCAAGGGGCTGGCCTAGAGGAGATGGGGAATTCAGACTCTGAGCCAAAGGCACTGGGATCACAGGGAAGGATGGAAAACCAGGTGCAGGAGCAAGAATGGTGTTTCCATGGT
The DNA here is from genome assembly GCF_971803275.1 of Cyanistes caeruleus. NCBI lineage: Eukaryota > Metazoa > Chordata > Aves > Passeriformes > Paridae > Cyanistes > Cyanistes caeruleus. The sequence continues at coordinate 17,284,905 of NC_141708.1, forward strand.
CTGATTCCAGCAAAAAAGCAGAGAGCTTAGAAGATAAAAGGTTAATTAGCCGGAGCTTGGGGTGTTGTTTGGAATGTGTCTTGTGTTGGGAACTAGCATCTTTAATGAAGCCTCTCCCTTTGGGGTTTAAATGCTGGGTTCAAATAGCAGTCAGGACAATAAGTTTTGTTTCCCATGTCACATCAAACTGGAAATGGCAAGATATCCAAACAGATTGGCAGCTCACATTGTCAGGTGCAGAAGGCTGAGAACTGCCAGCCAAGTCTTTCCTGGGCTCTTCCTTCAATTTCTTCAAGTTGTTAGTGTGTGTAAAGGTTCTGACTCAGTCATTTCTGCTCTGGGCCCCTATGGACCAGCTTGTCTTCCTTTTGGCTGAGGGAGCACTGAAGCAGATCTCAAGTGAGAAGCCTTTTTGTCCAGCAGCCTTGAAGCAAAACAGTTTTCTCCTGCAAGGTTTGTGCAGCTGTGGGCAGTCATGCACACTCCCAATTTTTTAAATTCTTTATTCTGTCCATATTTCTGGCTCAGGCACCATAACTGAGAGCTGGGTAGAATATTTCATTTGCATTGCTGCCACAGATTTCTATCTTGCTGCTGATGCTAGGAAGGTTGCACTTCCATATTGGCATGATATTCCAGTAATCAGTGCTTGCTTTTGCTTCACCGTACATAAAATTGGTGTTTTTATAGTTTTTCTAGTGCTTATAGAAGTGTTTCCTACAAAGGGCAGCTCATGAGCAGTTTTTAAGATACCTTTCTCTGTGATAATGGGATTGCCCATGGATTTAATGTCTTTCAAAACATTTATCAACAAAATGATGGATCTGCTGCTGCATTTGTTATCAACCGCACACAAACATTTGGAGACACACAGTTAGTACATTCAAAACCATGAGGAGCTTCTCCAACTGATTTTCTTTTTTCTTTTTTTGTGCAAATCTGTTCTGCTGAAGTGGATGGCAATTCTCATGAGTGTGAGCAAGATGAAATCAGTTAATTTCTGCTCGGATGACAATAGTTTTTGACAACTTTCTGGAAAGCATAGATAAATAAAACACCTTTTCATAAGAAACCTAGATAAATGAGAATCCTCTGATATGGAGGCATTGCCCACTTTGCCAGAGTTTTCTTGGAAGCAAATTATCTCTGGACAAGAGGCATATCTGAGCTCTTCAGTTTTTTCACCAGCGTTGTTGAACAGGGTGAAAGTGTTGTCTAATCCAGGAGTAATTAGTTTGATTTTACCCGTAATTTGTTAGGTCAGATATTGTTACTTAAGTAAAAACATGACAATTGGTTGGGGTTTTTTTAATTTTTCAGAGTTTTATCCTTTTCCATGATATTTGTGAGTGAGAAGTTCAGAGCCTTGCATTCTACTTTTCATGTTAACTTCCAGATCCACTTTCTCTCTACTCAGATCTTGTTGGTATAGTTCTCTGTGCCCAAGTGTTAAGGTTATTTTCCCTGGCCCAGATAAATACTTCAGTTTGGTGAACATCAGATAAAGACCAATTATCTCCTTGATGTCTGCTTTATTTGGAAAGGCCCTTCTACTCCAGTCTGATGTAAATTCACTGCTCTCATGACTGACTCAGCTTTTCCTTCCCCAAGCTGTATCCTCTATTTCTGAAGCAGGCTATAGAGATTCTGCTCCCCTGGATGTCCTTGTACACGGTACTAGAAGGCTATTTGCACTTAAAATTGGATGACACTTCATGGTTGGCTGACATGAACATGTGTCTGACATTTCAGCTGGCCCAGCTTTAAAACCAAGTTCCCATTTGTAGTTGCCAAAATCTTAATGGGATATATAGTATTCCTGCTGATGGCAGAGGTTATTTTCACAGGGGGCTCAGATGGAAGGCTTTTTTCTATCTCCAGTCCTTGGGATTAGCAGCATTCATGGACATATGTGAACATTTGCAGATCCAATGTGAAAAACCAGACTAAGGACTTCATTAAATCTGTAATCTGTTGTCATTTGGCTGCATATCTATGACTGCAAAAAAGCAGCCACACATTTTTTTTTTTCAAGAATTTACTTCCAGGCTGAGATCTATTTGAAGAAAAATAATTTTCCTGTATATAATTTCTTTGAACTCTTGTAAAGATGTTGTGCTTTGTGTATGGCCTAAGCCACTTCTATAGGCCCCAAGAAACAGTTGGAGTGCCAGGGCTGATCCACCTACAGTACTGGTTCCAGCCACCATGGTAATTTACTGACCTCTGCTTTCCTCCTCATTTTTCAGCTGGTTTCCTATTCAGCCTTTTGCACAGTATACTCTTTCATGCCACTTTGGTCCAGCTTTTGACTTTTGATGTTAAGCACTGTCCAACACCTTTGTGTACATTGAATTTTTGAGGGAATTTTAGAGCTTGAACAAGTTATGCTGCCTTTATATTGCCTTTTGAATGCTCTGCTAAGTTATTTGTTGTCCTAGTTAGTGCTTTATCAAATTCCCTGCCAGATGTTTTCTCAGACTTCATCCCCTAGGAGGTGCTCTGAGATAATTTCCCACTGTTGATGATTAATTGGCAAGTCTGTCTTCTGTGTTTGCTCCTTAAATCCTTGTTTAAGCTACAGCAGGACAATGTGCTAGTTTTCTTTTTAGCCATAATGTAAAACTTGACAGCTGAGACACTCTCTATAAAGGAGGATCTCTTCATCTAGTTCTTTTGTAATCAAAGCTTGGGAAGGAGTGCAGTGAAAAAAAAGTTTTCTGGAAAGAAAGGAAGTTGCAGCCTAAACCTGCTAAAACAAAGGAGTGCATAATGCATTGCATAAACTGTAAATCCCAGCAAATATCCTTTCAGAATTTGCTCTGGGATTGATGCTTGGCAGCAAATCATGGATGAAGACAGGTCTATTTTTGGCCCAGTTAGGATTTCCCTTCATTTTGTAGCCAAGTGCAAAACCACCATCCAGCTGTATTGCTAGATATAGCACTGACCTTTTTACCTTATTGGACCACAGTTTGACTCTTAATTGAAATTGCACTATAATTACACCTCATGTCCCCATGGACACTTGTCTGTCTCATGAAAACAGCACAACATATTGGAACAGTCTGTTTTCAAGTGATACAGAGCAGACTCTGAGGAATCACTGTCTCTCATCTCTGCTGGTGGTGGTGACTCCTCCAGGACACCGCGGCTAAAGCTGCTATCGAAGGAGGTGTTCACTTGGGTTTAAGAGGGTGGTGAGATTGTGGCTGGTTTCAAGGGTGTTGGCTCCCCCCATTAACTGACCATCCAAAACATTCCCATGAAGCAGAAGGAAAAGGTCATTGGAAAAAACTTCTTTGAGATCTCATGGCAAGAGGAAGATAAATCCATAGAAACTGGAAGTTCCTTCAAGTCTTCTGTGACATCTGCACAGGTTGCAGAGCAGTGTGCACTGTTAGTGTCAGTACACCTTGACACTGGCTTCAGGACTGGAATATTTGTCCTGGCTGTATTTCAGTCCTGTAATATGAAAAGTACCAGCTCCACTGACTTCTCAGTCACAGAATGGGTCAGGCTAGAAGGGACCACAGTGGCTCATCTGGTCCAACCTTCCTGCTCAAGCAGGATCATCCCAGAGCACAAGGCACAGGATTGTGTCCAGGTAGTTCTTGAATATCTCCAGGAGGGGAGACTCCACAGCCATTTGGGACAATCTGCTTCAGTGTATTGTCACCTTCCTCCCTCTCAAAGGCATCCTAAAGGACAAAAGAAGGCTGTTACATGTTTGGCTAAATCTCTGATTTGGGCAATTAGAATATCATGATTATGAGGATATAAATATGCTGCTTGGTTTAGCCTGTTTGCTTTTGTTTCCTGTAGTTCTGGTGCTTTCCTGGTTGAAATAAAATACAATTTACACCAAAAGACTCAGTGAACTTTGTGTAAGGAATGCAGTGATATTTATATGAAGGATCACTTTAACATTGTACCTTATGCTTTGCCTAGGAAGAAGGTGCACAAGAGTTTTGTAACACTGTTTGCAGGCCCGCCTGCAGGGAGTGGGAGAGACCTGTCTGAATCTGGAGATCAGCAGTGAAAACACTGCTTTCCACCTAACAAGACTAAGTGAGTAAAACACAGTTTCTCTGTGCAGCTGAAATATCTGCAAAACAGTGATACAGAAAATAAGTGCTGTAGCAGCAAGTTCTTCAGTAGTTGTTTGGCATATGATGTATGCAAAAACTCTATTATTCCTTTCAGAACTCTGTCCAAGATACCTTTAATGGCCTCAAATAATGGGAAATCTGTCACTTTTTCCTGGACTCCTCCTTGGTCTAGGAGCCATTTCTTCCAGTCAATCTCCATTAACTTTCCTTTGGTCACATTAATACAGTTATACCTTCTCTGGCCTTTCTTTCTCTGATTGCTCCTCTTTGCTTTATACATGCCTATGAGAGCTGTACAAACAGTCTGTACCTCTAGGATAGTTACCTGCCCCAAGAGGAATTTGCCAGTGCTGAAGATAGGCATTTTTATCATGATGGATGACCTTATGGAGACAAAGTGAAATGTGGAGTCTTGAGGACCTGCCTGTGAAGTTGGATAATTGGTTGCATATGAGGCAGGTTAATCACTGTCATAGTCTTGTGTGTTGAATGTACAAGAGGAAGGTTGCATGGTGGTTTGGGGCTGTCTTGAGGGGATACACAGAGTTGAGAAGATGCTGTGCTACAAGATCAGTGTGGCTAAATGGTGAATGCTGGTCAAAACCTGGGAACACAGGTAAAGACTGTGCAAATCAAGTTTTCAAACATCAGCCTTCACTCCAGATGGCATGGCACTGACAGGTAGATGTGTGTCATTAGTGTTATTCTGGGTGAGTGTGAAGGACCCCACTTTGGGTGGGTACCTAAAACCAGGTAGAACTTGGTGCTTCATTTCCTAGCATAGCTGCTTGTGGTCTTTTGCTCTGTGTCCTGCTGTTTGGTCTGTAAACTGGGAGTAATTCTTCCCTACCTTCACAGGAGCTTGTTAAATGTTGTGTTTGTGGGGCACTGAGACCGAGGAGTGGTGAGCAGGATACATTAAGGGAGGGAAAGTAATAGCACTGTGCAGACAGTGGGGCTTAGGAGCCCACGCTGAGCCATCAAGGGGGAGGAAACTTGTGAGGATCTGTTAAATGAGTTTTACCTTTCCTGTGTGCTCATGTTTTGTTGAGCAATAGTCCATAACCTGCATTTTAATCCTGCCTACACTGGATGCTTTTCTCTGCTGTGTTAAGGGTGGTTTTGGCTCTTGTTGATCATTTTAGCTCAAGTGGGGCAGGGTGTATAAATGCTGTGTGATGAAGCATATGAGGAGGATACTGGGGAGCACTAGGAGACACAGCTGATGCTCTCTGCACATTGACTGTTCCAGGCATTTTTCCTCTTCAGCTGGGCTGCACTAAGTCAAACTATCTGGGTGAACACAGGGACAAAGTGACAAAGAGTAAATCAATTGAAAAATGGCAAGCCCAGAATTATGCATGTTATTTCTGTCTAGTGAACTTGAGGAGCCTGATGGGGAACTGTTTTGTCCATTGATGGAAATAGTTTCCCTGATAAACTATTTGCAATTACCTGTTAATTGTCTTTCTTCAGCTCCTGTCATGCCATCTGGAAATCACCAAAGCCTGGCTATTAACAGCTGGCTTCTCAGCTCAGCAGGAAGACTGGGCTCCTGATTTGCTAATCAGGGTATCAGGCAGTCACTGCTGCTCCTCTTGTCTGGGCTTGAAGTGTGAGATACAGCATGATTATGGTTGAGGGCAAGATTATTGCATGGGGCACTCCACATTTACCCTCCTGTCTTGAAGAGCTGTCTGTGAACACAATTCAAGTGAAGTAAGCAGGGGTTGTTTCTCTCCTTTTCCCAGACAAGATAATTTCTGCTTGGGATTGTCCAAGGTGCTTGGGGAATGCTCTACTCTGCTCTTACAGCAAGTTGATACTGAACTCCCACTTCATGCTTTTCAGTTTGAAAGGTCCAGGCAGAGCTTTCCCATCATCAGGATTAATTTGTATTGGATTTTCTTGTGTCTATATAGAAGACAGAGAAGTTCAGAGTTTTCAGTAGCTAAGAAAACCTTGCAGCAAACAACTGCAAAGTCACACTGCAAACTTTCACACTAGTTTTCCTGGGAGTTCTCTATGAGGGCAAGCAAGTGACAAATGTGAACATTTTGACAAGATATTTGTGAGCTGTGCATTCCCAGGGAAAGCAAGGATGGTTTTCCCTGTGAGATGATTTGAAAGCTTTGTCTGATTGGCCACAAACTTCTGCTAGAAAAGAATCTGGCAGGAGACCACACAGGATAAACTTCAGGCAGAAATCATCTACTGGAAGGGAAAGGACACAAAACTCAGCATCTCTGGTGGGAAAAAAGAGTTAGAATTATAACAGGATAGTGACTGCTCTTCCAGTGCAACCACTCCACAACACAACTGACAGGAAGGAGTAGTCCCCTCTGCCTTGTTCCCTGCATTGGGCAAGGACACCAAAGGCTGACCAGTGTTATACTTAGTCACAAAGCTGGTGTGTATTTTAACTAAAAATTCATAAGGAAGATGAGGAACAAATCTACTTTACTCCTGACTTATACAAGCAAAGAGAAAGGAACATTGTTAACCTTGCACCTTTGCTAAAATGAATTAGCCATCTGGAGCTCAGTTTTTTCTTCAAAAATAATTACTGGGAATAAAACAGCTGTAGTTGTTGCTGTATTTTTATTTCCCTTTTTGATTTGTCTGGGACAAATTTTCTAGATTTTCATACTTAAACAATGGCTGGAAACATGGAACAAAAATCACGTGACCAGCACTCAGCCTGGTGTTCAGTGCCCACAGCCATGTCCAGAGCAGCACCATGGTACCAATTTGCACTGATGCAAACCCATGTCATCTTCCCCTCTGGAGAGTCCTTGCTGTGAAGCTGCCCCTGTGCTGTGGCTGCCTAGTGTGGTGGGAGCTGCTTGGGTACTTTATGAGGTTTAATTTCAGCAAATGGTGAGACTAAAATCAAAACCCAGGATTCCCGCTTCCTTTCCTTACCACTTTCTCTGGATAAAAAGTCTTGCATGTTGAAGAAGTAGAATAAAAATCACAAGATTTGACATTGCCAAAGTAATTTCTTCTCAAATTTGGCCTATGCTTTTTGAAAAATAGCTTTTATCATTCTTCCCAAGAGTGTACTTCTAAACAAATAAATATTCTTCCACCAATGTTTACAATCAGAAGGGGCAGCCAGAAAATTTGCAAGCAGTGAATAAGAAATTGGTCAGTAGGTATCTTTGCCAACAGGGAAGTAGAGGAAAATAAACAGCATCTATTATGGAAATATATTTTATTTGAAAGGTGTTGTCCACTCCAGACTCTCAAAGACCTATCACCAATGTTGAGGTGTCTTGGCTTATATCTTTGATTTATGTTTGAACTTGTTCACATTCATCCAAGTGTTGAGAAATGTCCAGTTTAACAAACAAAGCCTTTTATTCATAGCTATACAGGGTTCATATTGCAGTTTTGTGTACAGATAATTACATTGTATATCTTGACACTATCATTTTTCATGTTTGCTAATAGTTGCTGTTTGCCAACAATTACTGTCTTTCTGGAGACTTAGCTGCAGGCAGTTGCTTTCTCTGTAATCATATTTGCTTCAGCAAAACAGTTTTATTCTGATTTTGAGCATATGAGACCACTGATTCACTCCAGAGGTCTGCCTTAAAATTTTACTTTGAGTAGGTTTGTGTGGTTTACTGGATCATGGACTAACAAGGAAGAGACCTCCAGCTCAATCAGTCCTGAGTAATTAAAATATCATTGGGAGATTAAAGAAATGGATTGTGAATCAGTCCAGCAGGATCTTTGAGGCTGTGGCTCAGCTATGCTGCTGCCCTCGGCTGTCTGAGATGCTCAGCTCCTGCAGGAGCAGCTCTGCATTCCAGGTTTTGCTGGTCAGACCGTCTGCCATAGGTAGCAGACGTGAGAATTTATCTTCAGACTTGGTGCCTGCCCCAGGAAGATCCATGAGAACAACAGGGAGGCATAAACTCAGTGAATGGTCTCAGCCTGGTAAAGATGAGGCTCCTGGTCAGCTATTCTGCTCACAGCTCAGCCCCGTGGCTTTCGATGTGTGCAACTGCAACTTGTGATTCAAACAGGCATTTCTGTTGTTATAAGAGTGGCACTTACCTTCCAAGTGCCTTGCAAACTTTATTAGCTCACGAGATCTTTGAGGTACAAGAAGCTTGTTTTTACAGACTGAATTTGTTTTTCCTTTGCATGTTTCAGATGAGGGGAGATCCCTTTAGCACTGATGTAATGAAGAAGGGGCTGTTTTATGCTATCTGGAATTGATTATTATTTCCTACTTCTTTTATTTGAATAAAATTTACTTTACTAGGAAATTCAGGTCTCATCACTGCCAAATATGGGGTCCATGTTTCATGTCCATCATAATGTGTGAGGTAAAATCCCTTACTGTCAAATTATACAATGTTAAATTTTTTAATCTCATTTTGGAGGTGCTGTGTAGCTCATTATTCCCTTCTGGTGCCCCAGGATGCCTGGGTAGATTGTGGTAATACCAGCAAGGAAGGGTGCAGACAAGCCATGATGTGCTCAAGCGAGAGGTAGATGGAGTGGAGGAGTTAGCTGCTAAACATGGACAGGCTCCCTTGTGCTCAAGGGGTCTCAAGAAAAACCTGTGTGGCTCCCATCAGCCAGTACACAGGGAAAGAGAATCCTTGTGACCATGGGGCTAAAATAAGACAGTAAATCTGTCAGAGAAGAGGGGAGCTGTGGTTTAGAAGTAAATACAGGAAAAAGTTCTACATTTATTATATCTGTGTCATATATCAGAGGCAAACACGTTTACTTGAAAAGGAGCAGGTATCTGTTCAAAGAACTCCCCTGGTCACTTGAATTTCCACCACTTCAGTCACTATATTCAGCTTTCCTGCCTATAGGAGAGAAAAAGGACAGTGAGAAGGGAAAATAGTTGGAACTTTGCATCTTTCAATTTGCTTTTTGCAAATGCAGCATTGATATTTGCTTCTTGGTGGGGAGTAGAGCAACTTATCAGAAAATCCTGTCAATTTTTCAGCAAACCTTGTTTCCCCTTGTTCCCAGCCTGTAGGAGGTCTGTCAGGTAACAAAGATGATTGCTAGCTCAAAGGTGATAACGCTGGCAAATAGGAATTATGAAGTTAAACAGAGCATCTTGGTTTATGACACAACCATGGACATCAAATGAATGCAAGAATCATGAAAACCTCCCTTTGTTGCTGGCAATGATTCCAAGTCTGCTTTAGAAAAGTTCTTACTCCACTTATTTATCTACTGCATCTTGGAAGAGAATTTTGTCTTATCGCCTTGCCTTACATGGTGTGCAAGCAGAAGAGCTGCTTTGTCAGGAAAGAACTATTATTTTTGCCCTTCTAGGGACATGGGGGACATTTAAGTGCACCTTTGTCCTGTGGGTGTGTCCTCAAGAAAGAGATTTGGCACTGAACTGGGAGCTTAACTTCCATTACAAAGCAAGGCATGCCTGTGCTTGGTACACTGACTGGCTTCATAAAATGGCTTAATTTATTTTGTTAACCTCAGCTCCTTGGGCCATTGTTGATTGTGTGTGGCAGTGTTAATCAAGTGTGTTATAGGGAATAATTTTGGCTGAGGTTTTGGATCTGTGCTATGTAAGGAGAATATTTGGGTGGCATTAAGTACAGTTGAAGCTCAGTTTGTGCTCACTCTGTGCCATAAATTGATCAGACATGTTCAACAATTATCTAGCACTCCAAAAGCATCATTGTAAATGAGAAGAGTTTTGTGTAACTGTGAAAAGCACTTAATTTGATAACAGCCTAGTCACCAAATTCACATAATTTACCCTATTTCTGCATGACTGTCATGCTGAGCTGTGGATGGTATTGGAGAGAAGCTGCTTTAGCAGGACAATCTGCAGGATGGCCATTACTGAAGAGGGGTAAGTATGAGCTGTCCTTCCTCATAGCTAAAAGTTTGTGAATGGTGTCTTCGTCATATACATGAGTATTACAGGAATCTCTCCTACTGACCAGCAGTTGAAAATCATTCTACAGAGACAAAAGTAAGATACTGGCAGCCTTGACTAGGACAGGTTTGTTGGACTAGCCATATAACAGTACACTGGAAATTCCTTTCAACAAGAACAGTTCTGTGGTCTAGGTTGCATTGCTGACAGAATATTTGGAGCTCTTGGTCAGTTGGGAAATGATTGAAATATTTTAAAGGTGTTTTTTTGTATTGGTTACTCACAAATGAAATACAGATGTAAAACTGCTTGAGCTATAAATCTGGCCTCAATCATTCCTAACATTTCAACATCATACTGTGCAAAATGGCCTCCACTTAAGTAATTTCCAAATGACTGAGCTTCACATTTTTCTTCTGTTATTGTCATCAACCTCAGCAGATGTCATAATCAAGGAAGAGCCACTAATGAGAAGCTGCTGGTAAATTTGGCATGCCTCAGTCATTTCCACGTGAATACCTGGAGAACAGACTGAGCATCTACAACAGCCAGCGTGAATCAAAAACAAAACTAAGAATAAGAGCATGGATGTGAGCTGTTCTTTCAAACCACTCTATGTAAATAAATAGCCCTGTCAGTGTATACAGAGCAATAACCTGACTCAAGAACAAGATGAACCTTTCCAGTCTTGTGTTTACACTATTGCACTCTACAACTAGACCTAGAAAGACAGCTGTCATCTGCACCTTGGTGAGCATGATAAGCAGTGACTATTTTGTAACCAACACAAGTCTGTTCTTTATATTCATGCAGCTCAGCTACATCACTGATAGATAAAAGGAAGTTGCAAATACCTAGGTGCTTCATCTCTTTTAAGATCAGAGATGTAATCCGTAGCAAGATGGCAAAGAATGATAAAATTAGATGTTATCTTGCTGCAAATATTGCAGTCACTGACTAAATGTTTCCATAGTTAACTCTTTCTTACACTGAACAGACATTTTCCAGATATTTGCATGGCTTAACACATCTGTTTACATATTTCCTCAACCAGCCAGATTTTCTCACTGATTGCATCTGAAAAAACCTATGGAGAGAGAGAGAGAGAATATTGAGAACAAAATGTGTGCAACATATTTCTCTTGATGTATGTTTTCATCCCAGCTGCTCTTGTAATGGAGATGTCTGAGAGCATTTTGGACATGATGAACTGTGACCTTTAGTGAACAATGGTCCATCCCCAATACACAGAGCTAAACTTTCTCAGACTAAGGATTGTCCTCATCCACTCTACAGTGTGTAAGTTTCCTTTATGTGGATCTCTATGATGGAATAAGCCAAGATCCAGGTCTGAACATTTAAATATCTTGGGTAAAATCTAACCCCAAGGCCCCTGTGGCTGCACTTTATGATTGTACAGAGAAGTTTTTGTAAAGCTGAAACATATTTGTAAACAATTTGTTGAATGAGAAGCTAAGTTACCATCTGGCCTCTTTGTGTAGCTTTCCCTTTTGTTGTTTTGCAAGTTCTTGCACATGGGACAATTAGTATTGTTGATGGAAGGTGAATTTTGAACCTATGGTCAACATGCATGTATCTAAGAAATAGATTTTTTTTGCTATTTAACTTTGAAACAAAGGTAATGTATTTAAGTCAAGTAAGGTTACGTAGTCATCATCAGAAATTGTGGCACATGCCTGAATGACCAGGCACAGAGACTAAGCAGTAAGTTGTGTACACTGGGTAAACATGTGTTAAGGCACAGTTTCAGAAGCACCTGGTGCTCTGCTCCCTTGGGAAAAGCTGTATTTGGCTCTATTAAATGAAAAGAGGGATAAATCCCCACAATCTACCTAGAGGAAATTTGTAAACAGAGAGGCTGGAGAAAAACTATATTGAAAAATTGTTCACTAGTCCTAATGATTTAACGAATACAGTATGGATATTTCAGTAGTGGAGAGGATGATGGGACGTGTGTTAGAGAAGGCTGGATTGAATCCAGGCCTCTAGGATGATTTTCTGTGACAGTTCGGTTAATTATAAGAACCACATGAAAAAAGGCACATAAACTTCATCCTGTTCTGTTTTAAAACTTTCCCCAGAGCATCAGCCCTTCTTTAAAGGTTACCCTCTGATATGTAACACGTCCCGTGTTGTTTTGCTAAGCTATGACTCTATAATAAGTGTTTGAAATTTACAGCTTCAGTTAGTCATAGACTTGAGAAGTGTTTATTTTTTCTCAGTTGTTCTTGCTATGTAATGAATGTAGCCCAGTGAGTACTCTGACTCCAGCCCTGGACTCTGGCAGCCGCTGTCTTTCCGAGAAGCAGCGCATTGGCTGCAGCACACTGGTAATACGAGTGAGGCCTTTCTGCCCATTACCGAGTAATAATTCGCAGGCTGAGGAGGAGAGGCTAGAACTGAAGTCACACAAGGTCATTTCTGGCTGAGCTGAAAATAAAGCCCATATTTTAAAGGCAGCTTAGGAAAATTGCAGCCACTTATCCATATTGGTTTGCAGAAAGAGCCTGTCTGCCTATTTAGACGTGGTGGTTGCAAAATGGGGGGTTCCTTTTCCATAAGTAACTCATTTGTTTTGGTGAATTAAAATTCCCTATTTGGATAAAGGTCTGTGACTGCTGGCAGTCATAGTAGTTAGTACCATGTTGCAAACAGCTCAGGGTTTCATGCACAATGGGAGCTGCTGTGAATGAAGGATCCTGGATCTTCTTCAGGCCGCTTTGGAAGCATGTGTTTGTATTTTGAGAAAAACTGAATGTGCTTCATGGGAAAAGGAAACACCACCATTAATACTACATGTATGTTCTGTAAATGACTAATACTGCAACTAAATCCAAATTAAAACTACGCTTCTGTTCATCAAGATTGATTAGCAAGTGTTTACTGTTAAATAGTTGATTTATTTAGCATTTCCACAATGTTCTTAACAATAGCTGCATAGCACTTATGTAAAGATTTCTTTCAAAGAAGGTCTCAGAAGCCTTTTGCTGTGGGGAGAAGCTCAAGCTCTGTGACTTGACTTGCTGTTGCCCCCAGTGAGTACCTGCTCTGTGTGTGGTGGTCACAGGGTGGGTTTCCTCTGCTGCTGTCCCAGGCAAGCTGTGATTGCTCCTGGGGTGTTATGGTTGCCCCTGGAGTGTTTTGGTTGCCCCTGGGCAGGCTGGCAAAGACTGTGCCATGCTGTGGGTGGCAGTGGGGGCCCAGCAGCACTGCCTACAAACTGAAGCACAGCTCCAGCTCTAACAGCCATTTCTGAGCTGTTGGGATCTTTGCCAATGTTTTGATGTTTGAGGTAAAGCTCTTTTGCTGGTGCCTGCTTCAGACTAGTGTGTGCATCTTTCTTAATTTAATGAAAGTAACAGGGGGTTGATTTTCTTTTGTTCAGATAGTTAGAGGAACTCCTCAGTTCTGCCTGTGTCCAAGGGAGGTAGGTCACTGGTTCCTTTTTACTGGCATTAGCTGTGAGGTATTTTATTCTCCCTTTCATTATTTTTCCTTCGATATTGTCAGTCTGGGCTGGACTTTCTCATTGGTGAGTCAGCTTCCTTTCTGGTTGTTCCCCCATAGAATTACCTTATAGGCTTCACCTATCTTCCAGCTCCTGGAATGCCATAGAGCTGTCAGTGTCTAAGGCTGAGGTGGGAGTGTTTGAATTTCCCTGTCTCTCCGAATTGTCCTCATGAGGAGAAGCTGGGCTGGGGGGCTCTGTTTCTAACATATCTCTTACTCATGCATGAACATTGATCAAAGGTGACCAAGTGTCCTAGTCCCCAGCTGCAGCAAACACTGATGGTGTGGACAAAGCTCTTGAGACTGTTTTCAGCCTTTGCTATGGACAGTATAGTGTGCTGTGTCTAGCAGTGCTCTCAAAAGACTAAGGATGGAAATATATCCTGCCTTTTATTTCACTGAAAACACTGGGAAAGCTGCCCTGGACCTGTGAGGTTGTATTGACTGTGCGTGTTTTGATCACCCAAGAATCGGCCAAGGCACTAGATCAAGTGGTGATGGCTTTGCCTGCTGCTGAGCTTTCACAAAGCCCCAACTTGCAGGTGGGTCCTTTCCACAGACACCATCTGGTATCTCCCTGTACTGGCACCATGCAGGTTTATATCAAGGATAAAGCAAACCTTAGATAACATCAGAGAATCCCTTTTGGAAGTGCATTGAGAGGGCTGTAAGCATGGGCCTCTGAAAATGCAATGGAGGCTTCATTTAATTACTGTGTGTCCAGAACCTCTGCTCTGTACAGCCTGTAGACATCTGCCTTTGTAGTGGTGTCAGGCAGAAAAAACGACCAGGGCATTTTCTCTTCAGGCCCTCCACTATATTCCCTATGAGAGGCTTGAAACTGCCGGCTCAGGGTTTGGCAGCAGCCTGAACCGATAACTACTGGCCACACAGGCTATGGGACACACAGACCTGGGACACAAGATCTGCCAGGAACTCAGGGCTCAGGGAATAATCTCACAGGCTGCATTTCAGTGTAAATTATTTCCCTCTGAAAAATATTCCTTTTTCAGGGCTTTACTGGAACATAAAATATGGCCCTTAGGAGGTGGAGGCTGCTTCAGGTTTGCTGATTGGATTAAAATATAATTATTTCCTGTTCTCCCCAAATCACTTGGTGCCCAGCTGGGGGTGCTGCAAAGAGGATGCACTCCCCTTGCCCAGGAGCTGAATAGGATTTCTCTTCATTCAGCAGAATGGAGAAGAAAAATAGAGAATAACACATTAGGGACTTACATGCTGTTGTACAAACAATTGCTTGGCATCAGAGCAAAGCCAAGTAACTCCACCAGCTCTCATTCACAGTCCAGCAGCAGCAGGAGGGTCAGGTTCATTACCTGGGGGATTCTGCTCAAATGCAGGCTCCAGTCCAGCAGGGAGATGTCAAGAAAGAGTGAAGGCAATGTAATCAGCTCTGAGTGTAAAAGTTACAATCCGCTAGAGGAGCTTATAACATCCTACAATACTGGGGCTGAAGGATGAAGGAAATCGGGGTGGAGGATTTTCTGGCTTTTGAGGTTTTATGAACCTTGCAAACTGTTTTATGGGTTCACAAAGCTAGTTGTCTGCAAACCATTTTTTTTTTTTTTTTTTGTAATTTAAATCCTTTCTTTCCAGGGCCATCCAGGTTAGCAATAAAAATAATGTCAAACAATGAAGTAAAGCTGAGTCTGTTCTGCAAAGACTAGAGCATCCCACCAGAGACAGCTGAGCCACAGAGAAAAAGCACACTGTCTTTATTCATGGAATGGTGAATAAATGGATGCTCATGCTGGCTGTTATTTGTTTCTATTCTCATCTTTATTTTCAGTAACTTTCACTCTTCTCTGTATTGTGTTTGGTTTTGTTTTTTTTTTACTTTGGTTTCATAAGGAAGCAAAAGTTACGAAATAAATTCATTTGTACATGTACGAGTGTCTTTCAGTCTCACCCATCTGGTGTTCTTATTTCATCCAAATTTATCAGAAAGGCACAGTTCTCAGAGGTAATTGTGCTCCAACATGTTTTGTGAAAATAAGTGCCTGAAGAGAGGGACAAGACCTTGTTAATGTTTTGAGCAAGGGGCAAAACTACAGGGAGTTAAAATCATTAAGAATTACAAACATACTCCCCACAAAAAAAAAAAAAAAAAAAAAAAAAGAGGGAGAAGGCTCAGAAGAAACTCACTGTGCTGCAGCTTCAGAAAAAGCTTACAACTACCATGAGACTGAAATTCTTATGAGACCGTGTCATTAACTCATGGACTTCTCTGTGTTTCTGCTTTGCTGAATGTCTCTGTAAAGCAGTATGTAACCTATAACATCTGAGAACAAATCAAACTGACAATCCAAGCAGCAGTGAAACTAGATCAGCCTGTTTGTTATTCCATGGCTAGTCATGAGAGAAACGTGGGGCTTGTTTCACAAATTGAAACATCCCAAATTATCAGCAGGCCTGTGACCACTCTGCATTTTTGTTTTTTATTGGCAGTTAACTGAAGCCAAACAGGACCAGACCAAGCCTGTTACTTCATCTCTGCTTGACTGGAAATGTTGCTGTGTCTGATTGTGCTCCTGGAAATATCAGACATGGCTTTGTATTGGAGGATGCTGGATCCAGAGGCAATGATTTGTGAGTTGATCCTACTACTTGTGGGATGAATTCCCTTTAGAGTCTACTGCTTGCTCTGGACTCTAAAGGACAGACATATGTGCAAGGAACAGTGAAGTAAATGTTCTGGAGTTAGCTCTGGATAATTTTGTTTCCATGTCCAAATTTCCATATAATCCCTGCAATTTCAATAGTATGCTTAGGAAGAAGGAGAAAAAAGTAAAATATGTAAATATTTTTAAAAGAGAGGGAGAGTGGCTCCCTTCTGGTCAACATATCTGTCATGCACAAATGTCAGATATTCCAGGGTAAGGAGTGAGTGCTCCTTCTCTAATCCCTAAAGAGCAGCTTTGCTTGCTGACAAGGCAGCACTTACTGGGCTGGGGTCATAAGTGGTGTATTTTCTGCAGCTTCTCTTGAAAGATCATCCTGAATTTTGCATTCCTTAAACTCTTGTGTTCATGGCAAGCACTCTCTTGGTCATATACTGCTACCAGGTAAGTACTTTCATGGCCAAAAAACAGGTGCCTAAATGTGTGTTTAGTGAAAGCCATTTCAGAGGTGAAATTTGGGATTGCCTCCAAATTTGGGATGCAGCTTTTAGGGTGAATACAATTATTTTGGGAAATGCACAGAGCTTCTCTGTGCAGGCTCTGTCCTCCTGTATCCTGCCCTGAAGTGGTGCATGCAGCCAGTCACTGGGAATTCTTACCTCCATGTCTGACCAGCCTGTAAAATCTGCCTTGGCTGTTGGTATTTCACCGCTGTTGGAGGTACCTGCCTGAGGCCATGGTGCTCTGCAGGACCCTGCACAGAGGAGGGCCCTGCCTGTGTTAATTTGCAGCCTCAACAGAAACATGCTTGGGTGAGAAAATGGCAATCCCTCTCTCTTTGGCCTTGAACCAATTTCCTTGTACATGGCTTGGTGAGAAATTCAGTGGCTCAGGAAAGGCTGTGTTGCAGTGTCGTGGATGTTTTGGTTCATGGGTTAGAAACAGAGAAATCAAGCCCTCTCATTTTCAGCTGCTGTTTGCAGGAGTTTATACATTAAAAATGTAAAACCTGCTGTTGTAGTATTTTATTTTACAAACCATGAGGCCTGACTGAGTGTCCCTGGTAGCCTCCAGCCATCCATCAGTTGGTGTGGGGCCAGGGGGGCTCTGGCTCTGTCTTGGTGCCCTCAGAGTTGTCTTTTTGCTACCCAGAGCCAGAGGAGCTCCAGGCTGTGGTGTGTTGTGGCCATATGGCTTTTGCCTTTGGACAGAGACTGAATCTCGCCCTGAAAACCATGTCAGGGAAAATAGCCTGCTTTTTGGTGTGAATTGATTCCTGAGTAAGCCTACAAGACCCTGGCTGGAGGGGTGTCCCCCATGGTGGATGGTTTCCCATCTGGCTGAGTAAAGATGGTAGATAGGCAGTGTTGCAAGCATAGGTCATGACTTTGCTGTTCCAGCCACAACTGTAAAAAACAGCTGTCAAACAAGATCAGCAAGGGAGGATTTTGCTGCTTTGTTGCTCAGGCCGTTTTGGGGGAGGAAGGAGTGAAGAAGCTGGGCTTGATCCATTGCAGGCTACCTGCATTCTTTCTCCAGGCTGGGTGCTTCACAGTGCAGTTCCCTTATGCTCTCTTATCAGCAATGGGAAGGTGTTTTATTACTGGGTTGCTGCTGGCTGCTCACCAAGCACCCTTGAGACAGGAATCGTCACTCAAGCTAAATTAAAAAGTGCTTGAGTACATACAGGGGAAGGAAAAACAAACTGTCAGGAACTGAATCCAGAACACCTGACATTCAGAGCTGCCTGGCTGACATCAGGCTTTTCCCCCTCCCTAAACAAGTGCCCCTCTTGCAAATGAAATCTGTGTTTCCAGAGCTGTCCAAAGGAGTTAGGCACCCATCTTCAGAGTGAGATGCCTAATGTCAGAATTCAGGATTTCTGCAATTTCCCCTGAGTCTCACTAGCTCTTTGTATGCCCTTGGGTACAACAGTTAACTTGCATTAGGTGTCCTACTGTGTGCAGTGATCCCCTGTCACAGCCCAGTGATGCTGCAGGCTGTGGAGACATGCAGTTGATCAAGCTGGGATGTGATGAATTGCGTAAGCCAGGGCAGGGTTAGGTTATTTCTGCAGGTGTTGAGGTATCTTCTGATGCAGCAAGGCCACAGATGCTCTGCTTCACACCCCACCTCCCAGGCAAGGGGCTGTGCTAGCACAGTGCTGGTGCACAAGCTCTGCTGTGCTTGCCGTAGGAGATCCCCAAGAGCAGCTGGGGTGAGATGCTGAGGGGCTGTGGCTCCCATCGTTTGCAGACCAGCCCCATACACAGCCCAGAGTAGGGCAGGGGCTGCCTTCTCTCAGGCATGATGGTTTGAAGCAGCCCTCAACATGAATATAATACAGGGATTTTGTTTTGTGGGAATTTTAATCTTCAGCTTCCGCTTCCCTTTGAGATGAGAATGTGTGGATCTGGCAAGGAAGGGGAGAGTTTGGCAGCTCAGCAAGCCTTGGCTGTGAATGGAAACAGATTGTATGGTCTGCGTTAAGGTTCAGGCTGAGGAGGGATGGGGTCTGTCCATGCACCAGTGGTCTGGGAGTATGGTGGGGCAGGCAGACAATGAAGTGTGGGATGTCTGCAGTACTGAAGAGTCTTGGACATCTTATATACTGCCTGTTGTAAGCCCACCAGAGCTTACATTTATCCTCTCACGGGGAAGGAGCAATTGAGTTCCCTTGAGCTGTTGCTTTGCCTCCTTTCATTATGTGAAGCCAACACCTGCCAGGAGCAGGTCTGTGTGTATCATGGAAGAAGCATTTTCCCAAGGAGAAAAAAGTTAAATCTTTGGTGTATTTTCCCACGATTTTGAATTTTAGGATAATTGATGAAATGCATATTTATAGCATTATGTCAACAATTATTGTTGCAGAAAATATTATTTTCTGCCAGAAAAAAAAAATTTAAATTTATTTTACTTACCTATATGCTTGTCAAACAATACCTGAACAACTATTTGTGCTGAAGGAGAAGGAGAACTGTGTGTAGAAAAGGGGAAGGTATTTATCAACACCCCTTGTGAGGGAGCTGGATGGGTCCCTGCTGAATTCCCTGTCATGAAACAGCCCTTTTGGCAGGTAGAGGAATCCAACCCTCCACTCAGAAATGCCATGCCCCCAGGCATTATCTATCCCAAGATTTTTTGGCAGCTATTTAAATACCTGTGTCTTTGAATCACTTGTCCTTGAGCAAACTCCTTTGTTAAATCAGCCCTGAATTTGACCCGCATCTTTGAACCACAAGAAACACCAGCTGACATCTGTCTGCAGCGTGTAAATAGCGTGGATGCTTTGGATGGGTTGGCTAGCTGCTTCTCCCTCCTGGAGGCACGAGACCCCTCTGCTGGTGGTGGTGTGTGCTTCGTGGCTGTGACAAAGCTTTATGAATGTTTGAGATCAGACTTTCTGTGCATTTGCTGAGTAGCTTAGTATAGTACAGGCTAAATATCTGGGGGCAACATCTATCATCATGACAAGCCCTCTCTAAACTCCCCCAGAACCATGCTCCCTCTAAACAGCATTGGGCTCCTGCTATGATTAGAGTCCACACTCAGCCCCTGACCTGTTTCAAATTCACTGATAATGATGTCATTTATTCTTGGTCTGGGTGCAATTGCAAATCAGGTTGGCTCCCTGCAATTGTCTTGTTCAGTCTCTTCCTTCAGTGATATGTTCCTCTGAGCAATGTTTTGGTCTCATCCACAAACATTAGTGTGCAGTGAAGGAGGACCAGGAGGGGTCATGACAGCTTTCCAATTTCCTGCTAATTTGTTTGATGTTTGCAACATGCCAGGTTTGGATCCTGAGCAGAGGCCAGGCAGCACTAGGAAGAAAAGGCCTTTGGCAGGGGGATTGGAAAAGGCTGCTGGAGCAATCAACACAAGAACAAAGCAAAGGCAAGGGTCAGGCAGATTTTGCTGCGTGCATTCAGCAGTTGAATGAAATTGGGAATTGATCACCAGGGCATGGGGGTAGAGATAAGGGCACCTCTCCCCACCACAGCTGCAGCAGAGGGGTCCTGTGTTTTTATCTTGTTACTTCTTGCAGGGGTTTGAGCCCCTCTTGGATTTGAGAGATAAAACAAATGTGCCTCTATTTCTCCTCAGCGAAGGCTGGGACAGAGGATGGGTTTAACTGCTGTGCTAGGGTGGAGGAACAAACCAGTGTCTTCTGCTACGGGAGTGCTGGAGATGCCCAGTTATCCAAATGGCTTGTTGTTGGGCTCTGGAGGGAGGAATCCCTCAGGAAAGGGCACTAAACTATCTCATTGTCACCTGGTAAGGAATAAAAAGATGGTGATTTTTCTCTAGTAACTGCATGTGCTATATTTTCCCAGTTTTACAGCATCTTGCTTGCTTTTCTCCAGTGTGGGTTCTAGGATGTTTCAGAGTGTGTTTTAAAATCTCTAAATCCACTTATGATTTCACTGTCTCCCCTACTATTGGTAACACCTCTAAATTAAGTTTCATCTGTGAATTTATTTCTTCCCCAAAGAAATTGCTTTCTTCCCCAAAGAATGCAGTGTTTTTATGGTGACAGAGTAAATATATAAATGCAGTTTGCAGGAGTGAGTGGAGACTAACAAACTTTGTAGAGGGTTTTGGAGTATCTCCAAGGCTGGATAAGCTGGATACATAGGGATAGTTAATTGTCTGGAATGCTCCAGGGACAGGGGGTGTCTGAATATTTGAAGACACCCGAATACCTGTCAGCTCATTCTTCCAGAGCAGAACTGAATCCAGAAATTTTAGTGAAAAACCTTTTTACCAAATTAAAAAACAGGCTGCAGAAATAGAAATGTAACTCAGTAATAAAGTACTGCAAAAACCAGTTTTGTGCTCTGTATGTGGCTTTGGGAGTCTCATGACTCTGAGAAGCTTGGTATTCAGGGCCAAACTATGGTCTCCTGTGGAACCAGAGAAAAGTGTGCATTCAGATTAATTTGTGTGTATGTCATGTATTTATCAGTTTTCATCTGCTAAACACATACAAATCTGATGTGTACTCAGAAACAAAGGATGGAATTTTATCGCTTGTCAACTTTACCTCCCTAAAGCTGGAGCAGCCACAGGTGTTGAGTTTTTCCTAAGGGCTAAAGTTAATATGAAAAATCATAGATTCATTATAATCTTGTAGTGCTGGAACTTTGCTGGCCTGCAAAGATCTCCTTCATCACTCTGCATTTAGGCAGGAGGATTACTTCCACAAAATGCTTATGGTTGTTTGCCTGACTTCTTATAAAAAACCCTCCAATATTTAACTATGCTGATAGTCAGAGAGCATTCTTAATTACCCCTTTAAATCTGCCTTGCTTGGAGAAAAACTGATTTTTCTTCTCTTCCTCTTAGGAAACCTGGAGAGCAATTGATCATAATCTTCTTGACCTTTTAAATGTGGGAAGATTGCTATTACATCTCTCCTTAGTCTTCTATTTTCTAGACTAAACAAATGTACTTCCTTCATCTATCCTTCCTGGGCCATATTTTCAAATACCTCGATCCTTCCTATTACTATCCTTTGGACTTCTTCCAGTTCTCTACATCTCCCTTAACTGTGGTGCCCCAAAATGAACACAGTATCCCAGAAGAGTGATATCATTGCTCTTGTGTTATATACACATAACACTTGTGATAATACAGCTTAGAAGGAAATTTGTCTTCTTTGCAATGGCATCACACCATTGACTCACTGAGTTTATGGCTTGACCATTCTGTACTGTGTCTGTTCAGTCAGTGAGTAGCTCATCATTCTCCCCTGTTTTCACACTTGATTTTTCCTTTTGATGGTAATACTTTGTACCTGAACTTACCAAATTTCATGTTGGTTGGGACTATCTGTCCAATTATCAAGGCCATTTTTCATTCTGATCCTGCCTTTCAAAGGAGTGGCAGCCTCTTTCAATTTGTGATCCTTTGCAGAGTCTAAAATGGAGTTCTTTTGGCTGATATTCAGAAAGGACAGAGATGTTCATTCAGAGGGGACTAGGAAATTGGTTTAAATTTATAAAGGAGGGAGAACTGTGGGGTTTTTTTCACAAGCCACTTAAGCAGCTTCTGGTTGTGATGTCCTTTCATTTTTGAATTATTAAAATAATTGGCTTTTTTTAGCCATGTTGCAGTTGTAGACTACAGACATCTTGTAAAAAATGTATGAGTACTGATATCTTAATGCTCTTTCTTCACAAAGCTCTCCTTCCTTTTCTAGTTCCATTTGTAATAGCAATCTATTGACTTTTCTGGCCCAGAATGAGATCAGTTTTCCATATTATTTCTATTTAGGGAGAAGACTTACTCTTTAGTTGAGAAAAAGTTACTGTAAAGGCTTCCCCTGTTGTAAGAGTCCTGGGGACTGTGGTCTGTGGTAAGGACTCCATCTAGATCTGTAACTTGTCAGACTTTGTTTCTCTTGTCCACTGAAAGTTCATAAAGAGTATCTGCCCCAGAAAAAATCTAGTTCCTTGAAGTTTCCCCTTCTATATGTCATCAGATTTCTTCATGTCATCAGATTTCTTCTTGTGCAGCCTCCTAGTATCAGTCCTCCTCTTCTTTCTCTTGATCCCATACTAATAATGCCTCTTCCTGGGCTGTGCATTTATATAGCAGATGATAATGGTGTTCATAGAAATGGTGGGGAAGTGGGAAGGTTCTTAACATTAACTGAAGGAAAAGGGATTTCCTTGTTCTCATCCTTACAAATTGCTCACTGCAAGCAAAGTTTCTCCAGGAGGCCCTGCAGGCAACATGTGCAGCAGACTCCATTCCTGCAGCATATTTCCCTGGCAGTGTGCTGACAGATACTGCTCTGACCAGCAATTCTAGTAACATCCCTGTCTGTCCAGCTGTCAGAGGACTGCTTGAGTATTTTCAGAAAATCAGTTCTAATAGTCTCACCATTTCATCTGTGCAAGGTCATTAGTCCCCAGGTAACTATTGAGACAGACTGTAATTACCTCCTGTCTGCTGCACTATAAATCCTTATTTTCACTCACGCGTCTGCACTGGGGCCAGTCTGAAGTTTTCCTCTGATGTGATCAACTTTGGGGAGCAATCATCTCTCCAGTACTTCTGAGAGAGGATGTCTTTTCTGAAAGCTACATCCTCCCACCTAGATTTTGTTTGCCTACAGATAAGAGTTGCTGGAGAAAGTCCTCTGACCAGGATTTAGTGTAGTGTAAGGAACAAAGCAGTCCCTGGTGGCTTTGCTATCTGTGGACTCAGTACTCTTTGACCTGGATCATGAGGGTTTGTATTTAGGGATTGCAAATCCTCCTGAAACAGGCAAGCCAAAGATGGCAGAACTGGGAACTCCTGCCCTCAGTTCTCTCCCTGTGCAAATAAGTACAAATAAGCCACCTCCCTCAACTGATCTTGTGTGATGTATTTGGCTGCTTACCTTGGCTGGTTTTGCCTTCTCAAATGGCAATGGAGTTTGTTCTTGCTGGTGTTTGCTGGGCTTGGTTGATAAGTGGAGGGAAGACAGTGAAGAATGGTGCTACCTTTGGCACCCTTGTGTCCGAGGATGTCCTGGCTCGTGCATGACTGAGAAAGCACATGGTGCCCCCTCATCCTCACTCTTCAAGGGCAGAGCAATGCAGGCAACTCCCTCTCCCTGCTAAGAAACATCCAGGCTGGGATTAGTATGTGAGAAGCAATTGTTATCTGCTCTCCACAATCATTGCAAACCACATGCTTTTGAAGGCATCTTGGTCTGGGGGAGCCTGTTGTACAAATCAAGATGAATTAGGAGGATGTCAGGATGATCTTTGTACATAATAAGGAGAAAGAAACAGGCTGAGCAATATTGGACAAATGAAGAAAGGGAGCAATCAAGGAGAAAAGCTAGTTCTGGGCAGGGATACTTGGCTTGGCTGTTTTCCCTGAAGGCTTGTTCCATTAACGTTTGGATATTCAGCAAAAGCTGTCTTTGCAGGGGTAAAGAGATAAGCAGAAATGTTTAGTTTAAAAGTAGCAGAGCTCCAGGTTTCAAGTGCATTCTGTCTGGCTTCCTCCTCCTCCCTCAATGAAATACTCTGGCTTTTCTGTAGCAAAATATGTGAGTGAGTCTGAGACACGCCTGGGTTCCCTATGCACATGTGGTTCTACTCCCCTCTTCTGATTTCATCCAGATGTCTTTTTTAATTGTTATTTCTGTTAAACTGTGCTGCTATTAATAACTTGGAAATAGGATTGCTCCTCTGAACAGCAACTGGATACAAACCCAGAACTTCATTTAGTCTTCATTTAATAATGATGGCTTCTTCCTTCAGCTATTTACCATCCTAGTACTACAAGATGCATTGTCCAAAATAGAATGTCATGAACCTTTCTTTTGCACTTCTGAGCTGACACCTGAAGGCTGCTGTTATAGTAGTGGTTATACAGAATGCTGTGTATTGTTACAAAAATGTCACTAAGAGCCAAACCACCCCAGGTGGGTTGGCTGGCTGGTGGGGCCAGGTATATGAAATCAATGTGATGACTTGGCTGAGTTGAGGTCAGAGTATTCAGCATCTCACAAAAATGAGCATGGTCTGTAATTACCCATATCTGTAGTATGCACACAAGAATTTGACTTCACTCAGCATGCAGTGGTCCATTGCCTGGTCCTCAGCAAAGGCAGCACATAGGCTTACATGTTTCTTTTCAAATATCACTTTCACTGACTGCAAATGACTGCTGCTTAGTTTATATTGCAAGATTCAGGGCATGTCTGGAGGGATGCCACCTCTTTGAAAGAGACATTAGCTACAGAAGTTTTGCTGTAAAGGAATCATTCTGGGTTCACTGCCTTGCCTGGCACCTTTGTCTGAAGCCATGAGGGAGGGGAGCCTTTAAATGGCAGTTTAGCTTTGTGGGTGAGTCCTGTCCAGATATGAGATAGCTCTGATGTTTAGCACTGGCTACAATAGTGTTTCAAAACTTTGGAGGCATTTTTAGACACTTAAATTGGTGGCCCTACCACTGAGTTCTATGGAGCATCTGCAGTTCCCTTTGACTGTAGGTAGGTTTGCTGAACTTTTGGGGCCTATATGACAGTGATCATCTGCTGCTAGTTGAAACCAAACATTCCTAGAGCAAAGCCTCTAGGAACTGGGTTGTGTGGTGCTACGAGAAGTGAACTTGATGATCCAGCAAGTCCTTTCAGGCATGCATTCTTTTGGTTCTGAAGCTGGAAACATGAAACTGTGATTTCTGAGGACCTTGTTAGCTTTGGCTTTAAGTGATAGCATGTATCTCCTGAGAAACATTCATAATATGAAAAACTTTTCTTTTTTCATAATGATAAAGCCTAAACACTTTGCTCAACAGTGATTTAATGAGTAGAATATTCCCATTTCAGGGTCTGATGCTAATAATAGACAGATAGCTGACAGTTTGAAAATCAGTCAACACAAAATTTTTGCTATATTAAACCCAAACCATTTTAACTTGAAAAAAATTGAGCTGCTTATTCCATGGTCAGATTGTAAATGAACTGGCAGTAAATACAATTAACTGACAAGGTGTGTTTATACTGCAGAAATCATGAAAACACACATAATGTAAAATGGTGCATCTGATGTTAAGTGAATTATACATACAGAAAAATGGAGGTGGGAAGAAGAAGCCCAACAGAAAGTAGGAGCAAAGCAGTGATGAGAAACAGCAGAACCAACAAAAAGGGAAGATGAAATTCACTGGCTTGTTTCTAAGAGACAGATCTGCTAGATGCAGACTTAGCTGCTAGCTACACTTGGTGCTCTGTATTGCTTGGAACTGTCACCAAGAATGAAGCCTTTACAGGTGTGTTGGTTGGCTGCTGATCAGGTGCACAATCTAACAGATGTTAGATGGTCACTGGTGTCCCTCCTGCTACTTTGTGGGAACAGCTAACTCAGACTGATAACAGTAATGTCATAGATCCCAAGGTGTTTGTGGAAGCTAAGGGAAAAGCTGTATCTGGAGGTGTTTCTAAATTATGATGGCCACCCTTGGGTTTGGATCATCTATATTCCAGCCCTTTGTCAGGGGCAGTTCTCAGTCCTCAGTTCATTACTGTCAGTCCTAAACTCCTGATTTCTCTCCACTGTTATCTCTAGCTTTACAGGCTCTGAGATATAAGAGCACAGTGTTTGTGGGGAGCCCAGTGAATACACTGCTTGGGATTTAGACTAACAGGAATTCCCACAAGAACAGGAAGTTCCCTGGCATTTTCCACTGTTACAGCCTGAAACAAGGCATGAAGAACATGCAGAGTGTGTATTATAGCCTCTCTTCAGAGATGTGTCTCACTGTCTAATACTTATGGCAAAGAAGTCTCATGTGAGGAGAGTTATATTAAACAACTCTCCAGACAAGCACTAGAGAAAGATGCAATTCAAGATCCGTTTTCTTCTTGCATATGGGAAAAGGGCAGGACTTTTTCATTGTCACAGAAAGCTCAAGGTGTACAGTGTAATATACTAGAACAACTTCAGGGCTGCTCTCAAGGCTAAGAACTATTGTTTGGCCTCCACATTAAACTGAATCCCCACACTGAAGAAGAAAGAGTGGAAAATATCATATGGAAAAATGCTGTGTAAGAGTGAGCAAGAGATACTGTACCTGTCTGGATTTATAAGACAAGAAAACAATCTGCATAATGGCATTGACTTTCATTCTAAGGGACAATGAAAAAACAGAAGGAAGATTTAGAACAAAACAAAGCAGGCTATGGAAAAGCTGCAAGCAGTCTATTACAGAGTATTTATGCAGTAGAATATTATTTGTCAGCATTTTATGAAGAAAAAAATTTCCATTTTGAAAATAACAGTAATGATTAAGCTTTAAGAGAAAAAAGTTTCAAATTTAGTCAGTGAAAAAAAAATCAGTGATTCTTTATTCTAGATAAGATGAAAAGAATATGAGCTCAGTAACACCACTGGAGATCAAGTATTGCAAAATAGTGAAATGCAAAATAGCAGGTGACATACACCTGCTGAAGATTCAATTTTGAAGTTAACCTGGGTGCAATAAAAGGATGAGATGGATATACTTCAGAAGAGTCACTGAAACTAACTAGTGTAGCTTGGAGGAAGAAAAATTACTTCTTAGCTTATGATGAAAACCTTCAGTTTAACCAGAGAGCTAAATTTTTTTCTGCTATAACCTAGTAATGCAGATCCAACTGTAAGGTAGGCTTATCTTTGTGGTCCTGAGTCTAGTCCTTTCAGGTTAGCTGGAGAAATTCTGCAGGCAGTTACAAGCTGCCCATTTCCAAAACATATAGTAGAAACTACATATAGTTTACAATATTGAGTAGATACTAAAGGAAGTTTTAAGATTTACGTAACCTTGATCCATGTATTCTTTGGGTTATGTGTTTTTTGACCTCTAAATTATTACACCTTTTTTACTTACAAATATGCAGCATGGTGTATTTGAAATAAACTACAAAAATAGGTCCAATGGTAGGGGTGTTGCCACCTTGAACACAGTCTGTGCAAGACCTTCCTGCGCCCATTTGGATTTTGGGAGTGGTAACACCACATTGACTATGGTTGGGAACAGGCTTTTCTATGCTGTACCCTCACACATTTCCAGAATTCAGTCATACAGTTCGGAAGTAAAACATAAATTACAGCAGAGGCAGAGAGCAATTGACAGGTATGAGGAAAGGGGAGAAAGGACCTATTGTGTGAGAAGCAGACAGCTCTGCTGACCTGAAAATATATTATTCTATGGAAGCACAAACCAGAGGGTTTGTGGAATTTGCTCTCAATTCACCATGAAAATGCTGGGCTGGGGCAACCATCCATTTGATGCGGGTGGTCCTTAATGCATGTCATAATTTACACTTAAGGCATATACGATCCCTTGAAATTCCCTTCTTAGGAGGACCATAAAAACAGTGTTGCATATGGAGCACGCTGGAGGTTTCTGCAAAGCTCCCCCATTGTCAGACATAAACACATCCTATTATTCTAGCTTAGGTCAGAGTTCAATGACTCCCCAAAGCTTATTTCAGTCCTAAACTGATCCCACTGCAGTCCGGGTGGGCAAAGCAGAAGCATTTCCAACACGGCTTCTTTGCTCTGGCTGCTCCGCTCCACAATCGGAAGCAAACCTGACTCATCAGGCTGCAGGTCAATGTACAGCTTATCGGTGAAATCACCCTTGCCCATCCTCAGGCTGTTTTCTGAAGGATTTTGCAAGCATTACTGAAGTTTCCTCTTCTCTGCATAGGAGATCCTGGGATTATCATTAGCCTCATCTTCAAGAACAGGAATCAGAAGTTAAAAGACTTCATGCAGGGAATCCTTGTTAGCACAAGAAATAGATCACAGATGTGCCTTCGCCTGTCTGCTGCTGTGAAGGCAGAGCCCGGCCCTTGCTGCACCCTGTGGACTCACCCCTGTTTGGACACAGATGTCAGGGCTGTGCTGCTGTGCTGGGAGCTGCCCTGCTCCTGCACAGCCACTGCTGGAGCCACTTGTTGGAGACCTGAGTGGGTATGTACCCCTCTGCTAGGCACCGTCCCTGGGCCTGTCTCCAGCAGGGCAGCAGCAAGCAGACAGGGTGAAGATCAATCCACTTGGTCTAAACATGGAAGTTTCCCAGACTGAGGCTACTCCTTGCTCCCAGTTTGCCAAATGCACTTTCCAGGGCCATTTGTTTCTTGCTTGTCAGCATGGGGGTCACACAGTGATATCTCCAAGAAAGACACTGCTGCCTTTGGGAATGGTGACCCAATGGTCAGTGCCCAGGACTGGGCGGCTGTCTCTTTGAACTACATGGCTCTGTGGTACAAGGAATGGCTCCACAAGAGCAGGTAAGAAACGTTTTGGCCATAGCTGCTGTTCAGAGGTTTCAAGAGACAAATAAACAATGAAGGAAGAACAGAGAAAAACATCTGACCACAGTTTATAAACAGAATAAAAAGTGCTTCTTTTTAGCATCTCATAATAACTGGATCAGGAGAAAACCAGGACATTTTACTTAAAATTTCAAGGTGCATCAGTACTTGTTACTCCCTTTTACTCTTCTGTCTCTCAGAATCAGGCAGTTTGTTTCCTTAGATACAGTCATCAAAAGACCAGAATGGCAACTCAAATTGAGAGATTGCATGGCTGGATCTGGCCCTTGGTAGTATTTTATCTCTAATGGAGAGAAAATAGCAGTGACAAGGAATGAACATGTACAGTGTCTTTCCCTCCCATGGCCTTCCCGGGGGAGCTTTCCCTGCTCAATTCGTGACCAACAGGCTGTTTCCCCTCTCTGAAATATTGCCCATTCCCTTCACCAGAGGTTTCCTGTGCTGACTGAAATATTAAAAAGGCCAAACAACATGGGGGAAGTTTGTTTATTTGTAGGGCTGCATATTCATGCCTGGCTTAGGCTTCCCCTCCTGCTGAGGAATTTCAGCTATTTTGCTGGAAATCTGGTGGGGGGAGTTGAGGGCCTGGTGAGAATTGGGGGATTGTAGTGATGCTGGTGACAGGAGTCAGGCCCAGCTGGTCAGTGATGTCTCCATAACACTAACAGGGGTCAGTGGAGGAGAGAAGCTGTGTGGGAAGGAGACTGAGCCCACAGGAATCTGCTGTAGCAGGGAGCGAGTGGAGCCCAGGGGTCACTGAAGCAGCACATGTGGAGCCTGGTTTGTGCACCCCTCCCTAAGCCCATCCAGGCTCTAGCACCTCAGTTGCACCTGGGCATCTCCAGAGAGTTTTGTTTTCCCTTTGTAAGATCCCAGACCCAGCCTCCACTGGAAACTCTCTGGGAGCCTCCTTGCAGGGGAAGGCTGTGCTGGGACCTCTGCCCCCCACTGCAGGGCCCTCAGCCATGCTCTGAGAGGAGGGAAAACAAGGCAGCTGCTTGCATCCTGGGGCCAGTACTTTTAAAGGCAGCAGAGCAGTGATTAACGCTCAGCCTGGCAGCAGGGCCTCTCTCTGGAAGCACGGCTGCTGCAAGCTCCTGTGGGGCACCTCCTTGTGCCCTTCCCTTGTGGTGAGGGGCAGTGGCTCCCCAGATACGGTGTCTGTGGGGAACAGAGCCTCCATGGCTGCCCAGGCGCTGCCGTTAGGAAGTCATCATCTAGATCTTGGGAAGCATCTGTGCTTCCTGCCACTGTGGGTTCTCCATGTGTTAGCTGTGTTAGCCAACAATGCTCCTGTGCACCACCAGCCACACCAGGAGCGGGAATGTGGAGAAGGTTAGCAAGGATTAAACATTGGCTTGCCAAGCCCTTGGTAGTATGAGATGGCTCAGGCAGATGTCTATCTCTGTAAGCAGTTGGTACAGCCTGCTGCATCCGTTTCAAACAACAGCTCTTCTCCAGGTCCAATGGAAGTACAGGTTTGAAGTGTTGCCTTTAAATAGACAAGTTAAATAAAAATGGTAGCAGCAGAAAACTGCAGTGTGCATGCAGATTGTGATGACTGAAGCATGAGACCTGGCAAAGATTAACATCCCTCTCACGCCAAGGGCTGCAGGGGCCCTAATAAACGTACAGCTGCTTTTCTCCTGAAGCTGTAGAGAGACCAGCTTGTCTGGATTTTCAGCACAGAACAAAATTGAGATGATGGGCTTGCTGTATCTGGTCCTATGAAATCATGTTCCTGCATGGCAACCCACTGAGAAGAGAGGCTCATTGTGCTGCAGACAGTTCACTTGCCTCCTGAGTTTGGGGTCCCTTTGTCTGTATGCTGCCAGGACTCAGAAAGCTGAGGATATTGGTTTTGCATGCTCTTCATTAGTACTATTTCAGTGTTGGCTGTTTTTGTTTGTTTGTTGGGGTTTTTTGTTTTTTGCTGACAGTTTCTGCAGAAAATATATTTTTATTAGAAAATGCCGTGACATTTCCAAATTTCTAGTGTTGGATGGCATTTGAGTTTGTGTGTGCTTTGCAATTAGAATCTTAAATGGTTCCTAAAAATGAAAAAGAAAAACCTAATATTTGAGAGGGGGTGGATGTTTTCAAATGAAAAATTAGCTGTTGCTTCTGCAAATTGATTTTCTGGCAGATGATTATATTACAACCATTTTTCATTAAAAAATAATCTACTGACCAGCTGCAGCACATTCATGTTTCAAAAGAAAGAGGAAGACCTCCACGTGCTGCAGTTTGGCTTGGACTGTCAGAAAGTGTGTGTGTGTGGAGGGGAAACAGTAGTCCAGAGGTTTTCCTGAGCGCTGCAGAGCGTGGTGCAAGCGGAGCATGGAGTGGCAGGCAGATCCTGCTGGGCTGACCATGTGTGTGGCCCCACACTGAGCACCTCTGGCACCCCGATACAACACTCCCTGGAAGGCTGCAGGGACACAAACCCCATAGTCTGCTGATGTAGGACAGTGGTGCCAATCTCTTCTGCCAGGCTGAAGTCAGGATGTCTATCCCTCCAGGGGTGAAATCTAATTGAGAGGTTAAAGAACATTAAGACTTGGAGAGGGAAAGCATAAATGTAGTCTCTGAGCTCCCCAGTGACTTTCTGGAAATCACCATGACCGTGTACAGGCTTGAAATTCTGTCACATCTTGCAAATATAAAATGGAAGATGATGCTGAGGTGACTTTTGAGGGACCACAGCACTAAAATTAACACTGGCTTAGTGTACAGATGACAGTGGCCCAGCTGTGAGAGCTGCTAAGTGTCTGACAGCCAGGTTATACCCAGGCACAAAAAGCATCTGCAATTCCTATAGTGTGCTGCCAGAGCTGAGAACTGCAGAATGTCCCATTCTGGGCTGGAGGCTTATCAGGGCAGGATCAGGGCTGCAGCAGTGGGGCTGCATAGTTGGCAGCTTTCTCTTACCTGAAGTTCTCACTATATTTGGTTTCTTTTCCTATAGCCCTCTTTCTTTGGCTGTGTTAATGAAAGTGAGCATGTGTAGCTAAGGATCTCAAGTGAAAGGCTGCTGTCCTGAGCATCCCAAAGCTCAGTCATTGCTTTGTCCAATTTTTCCACACAGGAATTTTCCAGTTGGATTTTAGTCTGCATTTTAACATCCTGGTACCTTTGGGTTGTTATAGAGCAGCAGAATTACAGAAGAAAAATACTGACCACCACAGTTTTTCTGATCACTTACAAACCAACAGCCAGCTCTACCTCTATACATTTGTAAGGTAACCTGTGTTTGCCCAAAATGTGTTGTAATTAATTGCTGTGTTAGCAGGCTAGTGAAGTCACAAAGCCAGTAACTGCAGCTAGAGAGAGGACTGAGAGAGGACAGTTTGTAAACTTGCTCTTTTTTGCTATCTTTTCTTAGAAGTCTTATTTCTGTTGTGGTTTTGCATAGAAAGGCAATGGGTATGTGTGGCCCCTTCTAACTGCACAGGGGTTTGAGCCACTCCTGCCCTGGTGAATATCTGCTTAAACCTTGGCAAGCAGCAGGCATGAGGTTTGGAATTCAGGGAGCTGCACCTTGGGCTTGCAGCTAACAGCAAGCTGTGCCAAGGCTTTAGCCCAGTGTTCTCATCCAGATGCAGTCTGCAGTGTGTGCAAAGGTGTTGGTGTTGAGAGAGAATTGCCTGCTGACAGCCTAGCACAGAACACACCAAGGAATTCCAGCGTTGCAAGTGAGGGGTACAGTGGTAATGGTACCAACATAATGCCAAGCAGTCATGCTGCTGGGTTGCATTTTGCAAATGGAAAAATTTTCCACCACTTCTTTGTGACCTACTTATCAAGCTGGTGAATCTGTTGAGGAAGAGAAATACTGAAATATGAATGTGATAAAAGATGGGAAGCCATGCTGATGCTATTCCCCACGCTTACTTACTTGCTCTCCACAAATATTCCTGCAAGTAAAACCCAGACCACAAAAATTCTTGTAGAAAGCTCAGAGCTTCCTATCAGCACTCCAGGAGTTTGTATTGTGGCCAGTTATCTTCTGTGCTGTTTGCTTTGTTGAGAGCAATTGGGCACAATTAAACGGAGCGTATCCAGCGATGTCACGGTAGGAATCGGTTTGCTTCCCATGGACCATTATGTTCCAGCAATCTTCTCAGTGCTGTTGGTGGAGTGTGCTCAGCAAATCTATGCCCTCTGGCTCTGTGCAGCAGTAGAGTATTGGCATTGGACTACCAGCATGAAATCAGGTGTTGACCTGTAGCCCACCTCCCACTATGGAGGTACTCTGCCAGCAATCCTTACTGGGTTACATGAGCTATGGACTTGGTGCCAGAAGTTTGCTGCCATGGAGCTAGGAGGTGCTCAGCAGATTTCCCAGGCAGGAACAAAAAGCCTTATGTCCTATTCAGATTTCATTTAGGAGGGGGATAGCTCCTAATCTGGGCTGTTGTCTGGGTTAGCCAGCACTTCTTCCCCCTTCACTCTCACTGTGTATCACATGAGCTGCCAGTCAGCACCAGCTGGCTACCTGCTCCAGTTTGCTAGCACTTAGTGCACTTCAGATCTAGCCAAATTTGTAAGATGATGGTTTTGCCAGTCACTCAGGATATCTGAAACTCACTTGTGGTCTCTGTGCCCTGTACCATCATGTGTGGGAGGAAACAACACTTCATTCTAGGAGGTGGCAGAGTCCCAGAGGACTCCAGTTTCACTTATGTGAGGCAGTGGCTTTTTCTTCCTGTATCTGTACAGCATCAAGCACAGAGAGGGGCCTGGCCTGAGGCTGGTGTACCTATGTGGCATCATTGTAGCAGTAAACACAGAAGCATGTGATATTTGTCAGGGAAAAGCACAATAATCTACTCTGATTTTTTTGTATTTGGCTATATACATTACTGGAAATTTTGCAAAAACCTAGCCAAAGGAATTGTATAAACTGTCTTAAATGTAAACCAGATACAGTCAATTTAGGGCATTTGTAGTGGTGGCGTAAACTGAGCCAGAAATGCTGAGCTGTGAGTCCAGGAGACAGACAAAATGCAGCCAAAAGTCTTTTCTCTGTGTTTAATTTAGTACAAGTGTGATTGGACAGGTACCAAACCATGCTGGTCACACTCTGAGTAGGGAAACCTTAGGAGAAAGTGACTGGGAGTTTTGGTGAGAAATCACAGATCTTTGATCAAGTCTTATGATGAGGTAACAAAAGTTACCTTGAGCAGGTACCTGGAAAACTTGCCCTGAGTGTTCTTCTGTTATTTTTATCTAAGGATATGCCTGTGGTGTGATATACAAATAGAGGGGAGTTTAACCTGCCCATGCCCAAGCAGTCTTGAAACCATGGGAACAGAAACTGGATGACATTATGCCTCAGCTGATAAACTTCACTACAACCTTCAGTTTGGTACCTGTAAAGCCATGAGGCCTGAAGGTGCAGAGATGGGTCATGTAATTGGCCATTCTCTCTCCCTTGAATTTTATATTTGTATTTAAATGTCTGTTGATGGCTACTGTCAGAAACTGGGTGGGAGTGGTCTTTGGGCATCTGCCTTTTTTTCCTGGCTGGCTCAACACATGTGCCTGTGTGGGGATTAAGCCTTTTACAAAAAGAACTTGCAGATGTAATTTAAGCAAAGCTTTAAAGGTGACCAGTTCCAGCGTTACACGAGCTGCCAAGGGATAGAGATGCATGCTAGAACACTTCTCTTGGAGGTGTGGTCCAAGCAGATCCAGAGGACTGGAAGCCAGACAGTTCAGCATGGAAATAAGGTGCAGATTTTTTTAAAGCAAAGAGAATTAACTACTGAAATAATTTACTAGAGGCTGTACTGGGTTCTCTATCACAAGTAGTTCTAAATCAAGGCCAGGTGTCTCTCTAAAATATATCCTTCCTCAGCAGAAGGATGGGCTCACCCCACCACAGGGGATGATGTTCTCCAGCTGGTGTGGTGCAAAATACCAGCTTGTTTGACTAACATTTACTTCTGGATTTAAAAACCTATGGATCTTGGGGACAGAAAGAGCTGCATACTCTGTAACAGGGAATGTCTCTTGCATCTGGGAAAGTCTGTCAGATTTATGGAGTTGCCTCTTGATGGTAAAAGAAGGTGTTCCTGCATGTGAAAGACCAGAGGCTGGATAGTGGCTCGGAGGGGCTGCTGAGTACTGTGGACCTGGGTGTTTAAAGGAAGGGCTGAGACATAGTGCTGTACCCCACCTGCCTGCTGCTCCACCAGTGGATGGGATTGAGAAGGGTGGTGGATTTTATGGATGGATTCCTGTACTGGAATTTGTGCCAGAAACTGCCATGTTGCTGGAAGGCGATGGAGTAGGGAAACATGGCCCCTTCTTTACCTGCAGGTCAAGTCTGTGATAAGTACTTGTGAGAGTGAGAGTGGGGGAAGGACAAGGGAAGAGGAAACACAGCTCAGAGATGCACTGATAACAGGACTGAGATTAGATGTAAGGTTTCATTCTTATCATTAGCAACTGAAACCATCTTGGGAGGTAGACATCCAGGAATGCATGCATAGCTGGGTTCCTCTTACACTGGGCAACAGCTTGACTGCTGCAGGAACTTTATTAAAGTCAGGTTCAATAATTGAAGCTGTTCTGGAGAGAAAATAAAGAAAAGCAAGGAAGAAAAAAGGGATCCTTCCCTACCAGAAACTGGCTTTTCAGAGCAATTTCATATGAGCTACAAAATCCATGTAGTCAGCAGACCTGGTTCCAGCTGCCCTGAGGCCTGGAGAGGTGACACCGTGCAAACTGAGCTTTGAACGAGGTGAGAGCTGTAGGGGCACAACATGTCCTGCACTTGCCAGGCACTGGCAATCCCTTTGCAGAGCATGCTGAGCACTCAGCAGTGTAGCCATGGTGCTCTCGTTATGTTCCTACAAATTGTACATCTCTTTCAAAGCTGATTGTTTATCCCTTGGCTGACTGAGGACGTACACATAATCCATGACAAATAATTTTGATTCAGTGAGCAAACTCTCACCTCTCCCAGTCACAGCCATCACATTGGCAGGCTTTGCTGACAGATAATGCTCCATTTGGCAGACAAATTCCTGACATTTACAGCTTCTGCTTCAGTTCCAGTAGAAACAGCCTGCATGGCAACACAATCTGACCCCACTGGGTTCCTGGCTCAGCTCATTATCATTAGCCTGTTTTAAAGGCAGCCTCTAAAAATCTCTGCTTCCCTTCTGAGCACCTCACAGTGTGAATGCTGTAGCTGGTTTACAGATGGGGAAAAGAAGTCACAAGAAAACATAGGCTGGTTCTGGGATACTTCTTCACAGTCATCACTCATATTGAGTAGGTGTCTGCAAGCTCAGTCTGAAGAAGAGGCTATGTGTGAACACTCCTGCTGTCCCCACAAATTCCAACACACTACCCCCATGCATGAAGTGACAGAAATTTTTTACCACCTTGCTTGAACTGGCTCAGGGCCTGTGGGCTGAATACTGCTGAGCATCTGCAAATCACAAACTGGAAATGCTGTGGTTCCCCTCTCTCAGTGGGCAGTGAATGTGCACAGCTCACCATGGCTGAGGGTAATGTCCTTTCCACATTCCTGGCCCTCTCCACTCCTCCCATTGCTAGGCTCAGACATGCAGCAGTTCATGGGTGCCCATGGGTTGGCCCTGCCTTCAGTTTACTGCCCCAGGAATGGTGGATGTCAAGAAACACTGGCTCTGACATTAATGCTTCTGACTTGCCTAATTGCATTCCCTGGCTCTGGATCACTCTTAAGCCTTTGAGAACTGGATCAGATTTCCCAAGATGTTGAAGTGCCTACAAATGTAGGTGGGCTCCTGTCAGGATCTTCAAATATTCCAAACTGGCAAGCCAATTACTCCACAAAATCTGCTTACTATTTCTGACTCTGTGGGGGGGGGGGTCGTCAGTCTCAAAGGAACCAGACAGGTCAACATTTGCATGAAATGATGAAATGATTGTCTGTCCTGTTCTCTAACTCATCTGTGAACCTATAGCCATGGCTTTTGCCATGTTGCTTTTTTGCTTTTAGATGCACCTTGGTCTGAGCAGCACCTGATGTTAAAATCATGAGTTCAAAGAAAGATATGCACCCAAAGAGCACCATCAGGCTGTGACTGCTGAGCCTTCCAGAACAGACTCCTTTGGCCTCCATTGCTTTTCCTGCCTTTTGTGCCATTGAAACGCTTACTTCATTTTTAAAACCAGATTAAATAAGCAATCCCTGTGTTTTCTGATGGCTGTTTTTGAGCTTTTCTGAAAAGCACAGAAGAGGCCACCAGAAGCAGCTTTTTTCTTTATTTTTGCATCACATTTGAGCCTTACCTGTGATCACCTGACAGATCAGAGTAGAATTTCTCCTGCTGCACAAATTCTTTCTTTTCTTTGCTCCTCGTGTCTTTCCTGACTGAAGTACTTCTTTGGAAGGCAGGAGACCAGGAGTGCCCATGTGGAAATGACAAGGATTTGGAAGTCCCAGATTCCTTGGCTGCCTTTTCTTCTTGCACCAGCTAAAACTCAGAAATATTGCCGACAACAAAGAAAAATTTTCTCAGTTCAAAACTGAAACTCTTTTGAACCAAGAAACATTCTTGTATCTAGAAACCATTCAAATAATTTTTTTAAAATTGTACAGATTTATATTTTTTCAGTTAAAAATTGTCACCTGAATGAAGACTTTCACCAGAAGAGAAACTTTTATCTCTATTGAAAGCATTTGCCACTTCAGTATCTGTCCAGGTCTGACTGTGCCCTAGTATTAGGAGGTGTTTGTTGGATTTGCTTAGGAATCTTCAGAGGAGAGGTTTATGTGTCTTGTGTACAAATGTACACTTAGTGGCCAGGTGCCTACATTGTGTTATAGGACAAGGATGCTTTTTGGGCTGTTCCCAGGCTGAGCACTGGCCCCTAACACACCAGTCTGGTGAGCCTTTTTTATCTCCTCCCAAGGCTTTGATATTTGCATGTTGGTGTTTTTATTATTTCTGGGATATTTCCAGCCCCCTACATGTCATCTGGCAGAACAGTCCCTTCAAATTCCTACATTTATAGTTTCTCCTCCATTTTCACCCTCTGACTGCAGAAAGGTTTTCTACAGAGGAAAAAAAACCTCTGTGCCCTGAAAGCTGCAAAGTCACAGACTAACCAGAGACCAGAGGAGTGTATGAATATCCCTGCACAGTGGTTTGTGCTGCAAATAGACCAAAATCAATGGACATGAGAATGTCTCTCTTATATGACTTGTCTCAAGAGCAGGACTAAAAACATTTTTACATGGCAGATGGGTTATAGTGTTTCATTTTGTTTACATGGCTGGGAACCATCCTACTTTTCATAGCTGCCATCTGTTGGTCAAATTCATTCCAGTGCAATCAACCAGGTCATGGTTTTGGTTTGTTGATTTGTTGTTGTTGCTTATTTATTTGTTTTAATTTGTTTTGTTGAGGTTCTCATTATTATTATCTCTGGGAATTTAATTCTGAGCTTTTGGATCAGTGAGTAGAAAAATGTTTTCTCCTATCTTGCAATGGCTGCTTGAAAGACTTTACTGATAGTAGACAATATTCTCTCTTTCTGCTTGCTTGCAATTTTTTCAAAAAAATAAAGCAACCAAAACCAAACCTTTGAACAGGTGAGCACTCAGTCAAAGTAGTGGAATGATGGATTTGAAGTCTTCTCACAATGCTTTGTCCAGGTCAACAGAGGACAGTAATTAAAAGATCTGTATCAACATGGCTCAGGTTTCAAGCAAATTAAGAATTCTTCAGGCTGAAGAATGCCAAGAGCCTCTTTCTCTTGAAAAAGAGAAAGGTCACATATTGTTCGCTAAACTAAAGCTTCTCTCACAAATTCCACTACACTAAGATCACATTCACTCCATTCTTACTAAGTAATGATTTGCTTTGTTTATTTTTATCAACAATCCTTTTCTCTGCCTTGTAATTATGTTTTCATAGAATCTTTAAGGATGGAAAATACCTTTAAGATCATTGAGTGGGGTGGGCACAGTTTGTTAACAGGAGGTTCTTTTGGAAGAGAAATTATTTAAAGTTGTTCAAATACCCAGAGTTACTCTATGGACTTCTGCAGAAGAGCAAATACTGTGAAGAGTTTATGTGGTGGTAAAAAATTCACGAGTGATTCTACTGCAGGCATCAGAGTCATTCAGATACAGGCAAGAAGCAAATCCTGCCCTCTCTTTACTCAATATGGGCAACAAGAATGTGCTTTATGTCCCATGTGGCATAGAAGAACAGGATAGAGAGAATTGGTCTTTGTTTTGAAAGCACTGGAAATAAGAGACTTTCAAAGCATTTGCATGGAAAAGCTATAATTTAAGAAGATTGTAGTAGAGATTTTGGTTAATTTAGCTATTCAATTACCTATAGAAAATGGAATTTACCATTTAGGAAAAAAGAGTTGAAAAAAAAATACCCTCCTTAAAAGAAGCTGAAGATGTTGGTGGATGTTGGTTTCAGATTGACATTATTTTTAACTTCTACTGAGAAATTCAGACTGCGTCTGTGTATTTTTATAAAGTCCTTAGGGATCTGCTGCAAATTTCTTGTACTTTTGGGGAGAGAATGTGATTACTTTTTTTTTTAACTAGAAACTGGTCATACACTGCTTATTAGTTTTTAGGTGCATTTATATTTCTGACAAAGTTCTGTTAATTACTATAATAAGACCTGTGTTTATCTTGCCAGAAAACCCTGTTCTCATAAAAAAAAAAAATCTCAGAGGAAGAACATCTGTTTCAAAAAAAAAAAAATGTCCAAACCTGATTACTTGAAAGTGTTCAACCTTTTTCAACTTTTTTAAAAACAAGTTGGGAAAAAGTAATTGAACTTTAAACAATGTGGCCAACTGAGAATAAAGGTAACAACCTCTTAGACTGGCTACACGTGTAGGGGGTGGTGATGGTGGTGCTTTTCCAATGTAAGTACAAATTACTCCTGAGGTTTCCTATCTTTATGATCTATGTTAAGGTAGACCAGCTCTTTGATAGGAACCTGCCCAAAACACTCAAGCACAACTCTTCCACCTTAAAGTAAATGTTCAGTGAAGTGAAGCTGAATTCCACACAGCCAGGTAAAGACCAGTGGAGAGCTCACACTGCAGAAACTGAGGTCAGGTTAAACAGGGCTCTGTCTCACATTTCTTGTAGCTCCCCTGTCTGTAACTTGGCAGAGGTGGGCACCAGATAAAAGGAGAGGAGGCAAAATGGTGAAAGGGGTGATGACAGACAGACAACACCCATACATTCATCTTCAGATGCCTTTTCACATCTGTTTGGCATTTCAGGGGTAGTTTTCCTATGAGCATTACTCAAGGACATCCAAGCAAGGTGAGATGCTACACTTGAAAGGCCAGGAAGAAGAGTTAATCAGAAAGGTACATTGGACACGTGTGGTAAAGCGTGGCTGTATAAATTAAAAAGTGGAATGAGCCTTCAAAGAAATATAAACTATCCAGACTCTATACCAAAATCAGTGGGGTTCCCTGGGTTTTCCTTTTCTTTGCCAGGCAGAAAATATTTTTCCAGTGGCCTAAACTCCTGACCCAGACATTTGCAGATCTGCAAGTGGATGTCTTCTGTTACTTCTGAGATGGTACTATTTTTAAGATCTGCGTCATCTGTGGAAAACAGCACTTAGATGCAGCCTTTGTAGGAGCTCTGCTTGAGGCAGCAAAGAGTGCATCTTTTAAAATTTTCTTTCACCCTGCAGGTGTTCACCTATAGCCTTACAAACACAGTCATGGATGTATACATCCTTCCATTGCCTTCTGTCTGGTTCTGTCTAGCCAGAAATGCAGTGTGCTTTGGCATGAACCCTCCAGCCCCAGAAACATCACTGGCTACCAAATGTTACAGGGTTCTTCCTCTGCAGCCCTGGGTCGAGAAGCACATCCACCCTGTCACTTGCTATGTCTGCTGACATCTGTAGTGTGGAAGAAATGTGGTGTTTGTCCAGAAACAGCCTTAAAAGTGTCTTTAAACACCTTATTGAATATCATTGTTCTCTGACTTACCAATCTTTTTATGAGAGTTTTTAGTGGATTTTAATAAATGGAATAAATATACACATGAAAACTCAGCAAACACAGCTCTGAGACTACTCTATATAACAGCATTAGGACAGTACAATAGGCAAATCAATGGCATAGCTAACCTGGAGTTATCAGGGAGGCACCAATGAGCTCAAGGAGAAGGTTTCCATTTAAACCACGGGATCCCTGCACCAAGAAGCACTTGTGTGGGTGCCCAAAGGACATGAATTATTTCAAATGGATGTCTCAAATATGGTTAAGCTCTTCATGGGTACAGGATATAGTGACCTCTAGTAGTTTTTGTATTTACCCATGGAGACAGGCATGATCTAGCAAGATGCAATCTCTGCCTTGGCTCCTCTGCTGATACAGTAGAGCAGGATCTTCTACATTCTTCCATCTTGTATTAGAAAGAAACCAGTTACTTAGCCTTAGAAAACATCTTTAAGCTTGGGATCAATTAAGTGTCTTGATTTTGGAAACAGATTTGATCTATTCAAGTCATAGTAGATAGGTGGGAGACCCAATAACCCCTGACAGTTTTCCTGCAAAATCTGCCATTGGAGTGTCATGAACAATATTTCTTCCACATCAAAAATGCTGAGTGTGAATTTGGTCCACAGAAAAAAAAGAAAAAGCCATCCATCCTGGACTGCATATAAGGGGTTTTACCTATTAATGAATTTTCTGTCATTACTTCATTAACTCTTGAAAAATATTGCCTGGCAGGAGATTAGGGAGGCAGTAAAAGTTTACTTTTCCTCTGACATTTAACACAGGGCTACCTTTCCATTTTTGTTCACGTAAAGAAATACAGGACTGCTGCACACCAGACACAGGCCATATTTGGGTAACTTTCCTCATGAGAATCAAGTACAAGTTTCAGACAAAATTTTTAAGGCACGCAGTGGCATGGATCCAGTCTATCTCAAAGACTGCCTGTAGCTCTGGAATGAAGACAGTGAAGGGAAATCCTTTCCCAAACCACAGTGAGACTTTCTGGTTCTCAAACAGAACTCCTTTTTCTGGTCATGCCTTCTCAGGGATGAAGTTCTGTTCATGCCAACCTCCATGGCAGTAGGGCCTCAAACACTGCAGTATTGCTGCTGGATACCACCAGGCTTTAAAAATTCCCTGGACTCTTTGACAGGTGAGGTCTAGAGGGATTTTACCAAGAAGCCTGGAGCTCTCAGAAGGATTTTAGTTCAGTCAGTTGATGAATAACATAAACTTTTGGCTCAGAAAATAACAAGAATTAAGGTGATCAGGGATTTACAATCTGCATTCCTAAAACTCTAGAGGGCAAGGTATTAGGTGGAGGCTAGAACCATTTATTTTAGTTATATTAAATGGAAACCCTAGACACTTACATTCTGCCTGTTCCTGCTGCTAACACCACCTGGCAGAAAGGTTAAAAATATTATTATCTGCAGTTTACTTCTTTCCTTTTAAAAATCCTTTAGCCTTCCAACGAGAAATAGGCACAATGCCATGGGCTCCAAGAGACCGGGCTCAGATGAGGAAAACCAATCAGATACTGAAAGTGGTTGCAAACATTTTTCATCTGGTTGTCTGGGTAATCCTTGGAAATGCCAAAAGGATCTAGATGAAAACAGTCTGCTAAAAAGGATGACAAGGAATATTTTTTCCCAAAGATACAGAGCAGCTGTATTCATCAATCTGTTGTTCAGGTAAGTGCTGAAATGCTGCCTTACCTCCCACTCCAGCCCAGCCAGCAGCTGACCAGGACCATGGGAAAGACCATGCCTGGGCAGTGGGCACCAGGACTCCATGGCTCTTCCAACAGGTCTGTGATCTTCTCCACGGCACTGCACACTCCCCAGGCTCTGTCCCTCACAGTGCTCCCTTGTGGTATAGTTTGGGTAGCTGGTTGTTGTGTGGGGTTTTCCCAGGTACATGGCAGCTCCAGCCAGTGAGAATGGCAAGAGGTCAGTAGGGCTGCATCTGGGATTGTACAAAGTAGGTGAGAGCTTAAGTAGAAAAGAGATACTCTAAAACATTTCATGGGGCCTCAGAGCCCCAGCAGTTCCTTACAGTTCTGTCTCAGGACTGACTCTGCTGCATCTGACACCCCCAAAATTACAGATGAAAGAGAAATAAAGGAATTTTCCCTTTATCACTGAAAAGCCTTGAGGCAGTTCCAATGTTCAGTATCTTGGGAGAAGAAAATCCTTGCAGGTGTATGATTCTATTAATTTACAGTGCTATGGAGTGAAAATGCTTCTCCAGGAGGCTCTCTGCTTCCTTTTGGAGGAAGGAGATGTGTATGCCTACTTGGAATGGCAGCTCATGCCCCATGTGTCTGTGGGAGGATCACTGTAATGTTTGCAATCGCTCTGTCTGCACAAGGTCTTTCCAAACTCTTGACCTCCACCCCACTTGGTAAACCAGGGAGGCCAAAATTTTCTCCCTGGTTCTTCCTATAAGGCTGACACTCACAACATCTCTTTTAGCATGCTAAAGCATCACACCCACCAGGAACAATAAATTAATTTTAAAAATAAACAGCTGGCCATAAAAGTGTCCAGAAAAACCCTGGCCTCTGCTCTTCTGATAGCCTAGGGGGGTCTCAGTGCAAATCACCCTTGCTACCTACCCCCAGTGAATATTCCCTGCTTGTCAGGTCGGCTAATTGTTTCGGAGTGGATGCAATACATCCCCTGCCAGGAGAGACTTGTGAGGCACACGATGCTGAAAAATGATCTTCTGTTTATCTAATCTCTTCTCTTGCTGCTATCACTGTACATATACACAAACTGCCTTTACAGCCTCCCTCCAGCCACTGCTCTGGTTACAAGCTTAAACTAGTCCTTGGTCATTTTAGAGCTACAGACTTATTTAAGGAAATGACTGCATTAGCAGTAGGCTGTTGTGGTCTCCTAGCAGGTAAAGTGTTGTGCTGTCCCTATTCAGCCTGCTTTTCAAGGTGATGATCTTCGCAGAAATTCCTCTTGACTGGACAGATGCTCAGCTGGACATAGGTCTGCTGTGCTTTGTTCATTTCACATACACAGAGACAACCCTAGCTTAATTCAACCTATGGAAATAAGCCATAAAATCAAATTAACATATCCAATTCAGAGGAATGTACACTGGAGGAATATGTCCCCCAGGAGCTGGCTCCTGATTTCTGTTGATGAGATGGCAATGCAGCTCATTAGAAGACACTCAGGCAAAGCTGAAGCCAGATGGGACATGAACACACCACCCAACACCCAATGAACATTCCTAAAGCAAGGGCTTAAGCCACAAGTGTGGCTTAGTGTGTAGGCCAGCACTAGAACTGACCTTTTCTCTGTGTTGCCAGAGAGAAATGTGAGAACAAAGAAGGTTTTTCTGACAGCTTATAATCTCCCTATCACTTCTGCAGTGACTGAGTGGGTAGGTGATTAAGTTTTAATTGGAAAATTGGAGGGAATGAGGGAAAAATCAGAAAAAATAAACATTCAAGTCAGCAAGTCACATTAGTGACAGCAGCTAATGTTTCTAACGTGAGCTTTAAATCCTCAAGCCTTCCTGCAAAGCAAACATATTATGCATTGTTCATAATGCTCTTTATTGGAAATATTTAGTCATCCAAATAGTAGAAGTATATTCAATTATTTGCTCAGAGCCTGGATCAATACCAGTATTAATAGTTCATTTTAGGGGAGATCTATTTAGTTTTCATTTCAGAGATCACCTGCACAAAACAGTTTGAGATTTTAAGATTTGGTTTCCTGAAAACAATCTCTGAAAACAAGGAGCTGGCTGAAGGCATCAAGGTTTGTGATGGTGAAGAAAATGTATCAGGACATTCCTGGCAGAGAAGGCACTGCTTCAGCACAGAGGGTCTGTCTGAAGGCACCTGCTGAAGTGATGGGATTTTCTCTCCCATGGTGTACAAGTGGTGCAGTAGGCTGCAGTGACGTG
Organism: Cyanistes caeruleus; assembly: GCF_971803275.1. NCBI lineage: Eukaryota > Metazoa > Chordata > Aves > Passeriformes > Paridae > Cyanistes > Cyanistes caeruleus. Next base: position 17,329,866 of record NC_141708.1, read on the forward strand.
CATGTATCCCAGGCTGTGGCTGTCACCTTCGCTTCTCCAGGCCCCTCACTGCACTGCCCCATGTGTAACCACAGGAACAGTGCCCAGAGCTTCCTGAGTGCTGGGAAACTCCCAGTGGCCTTGATCCACCACCTGGTTAAGGCTCCCCATCTACTACAGACAGCCATTAAGTGGGAGGGATTGCAAAACACAGAGATGAACATGAGGGCAAGGCTCTCTTTAAAGCATCAGCAAGAACTGCTGGCACTGGTGGCAATAGAAAATTACATTTTCAAGGTAGAAGGAAAATTATACATTCAGGCATTCCAGTCCTGGGGAGAAGGAAAGCAGTTAACAAGTCCATGTCAAGATATATCCACTGCCTGTGAAGACACATTTGAAGAAAATCCAAACACAGGAACCAGCCCAAATCCAGCTCATTTTGGAGATGGTTTGTTGTTTGAGAGCAGCCTGGGTGAGATCTCAGCCCCTGTCCCACCACCAGGTGTTGGCAGCATGAAACACCCACCTAGTGTCCCTGCACACACGACTTCAGACCCCCAAGAAGAGTCCACTGTGGAGAGAGCTCATCTCTCTGCATGGTTCATGTATGATGAGGGTGGTAGGGGCTCTGGCTAGGGACTGAGGAATTACTGAGCTTGTAACAGGTTGTAACCTCCTGATAATCAAGAAGTTTACCATGTTTTTCAGTGCTTTTTTGTTACAAGCTGCTTAGCTTATGAAATTACCAAGGATTTAACAGGAAGGCTGCTTTTGCATTGGAAGTATACATGAGAAAAACTTGTATTTTAACCTTTGCACTACAAACTAGTTTTTAATTCCAAATTTTCTTTTTTTCCACTCACTTATTCAGGAAATATGGTGATTTTTCCTACAATCCTGGCTGAGGGAACAGGAATAAAAATTATATTTCTATATTCATAAAGAATAGAATATGACAAATGCAATTTCAAGACATTTCACCCTTTGCTTTGAATCTTTTCACACATCCTTCTGGGTGCCCCTCATACAGATGGGGTTTGCAAACTGCTGCTGGGGCTTCTTATCCCAGGCAATACCATTGTCCAGGATTAGAAGACATATTTGCCATCTCAGCAGTTGTAAGAGGGCAGAGACCATCCTGGGCAGAGATGGCTTGTGATTCTCTGCTAATAAATAAACATCTCTGTTTCCCTTTTGCAGTATGCAACTTGATGGTAAGGTTTCAAAGAAAAGTTGAGCTGACATCAAAAAAAAGGCTCTCCAAGGTAAATAAAGAGAGATTTATTTTCTCATTCAGGATTCTCAAAGGCTCCTTCTCTGTGCCTGTTCTGTACACAATCATTTTCAGCATTCAGGAATGCTTTCATTTAGTGTCTGAAATAGCTTATTGTATCTCCTGGTATCTTTCTTTAACTGTAAAATAAATATCCTTTCCTTAACAGGTCTGAAGATATGGGATTTGGGGCAGCATGTAAATAATTGATCCAGAACACAATTTTTTTTACTCATTTTACTTTTAGACACTGTTTTTCATCAAGCTATTCTCCGTGTTGGGGTCTCCTTATAGAAGTTTGGTCAGTATAATTCTGTAAAGATGTAATTTTGTGTTAGTTACACAACTCAGCTCTAACGTCAAGGATGTGATGTCTTTTGCATTGGTACAACTTATTTCCCTTGCTATAGAGGAGCACAAAGGGCAGGATGTTCTCTCTTGCACTGGTGTTGGGGTAGCTGCAGTGGGCAGAGCTGTATTCATGCAAGTCTGCTGGGATGGTTATGGGAGCAGGCAGGGAAACACAAATTACTGAGTGTGATCTACTGAGGGTTTATCTCACAGCTACTTCACCAGCTCCACACTGCTCTTGGGAACAAGATATTGGGCGAGAAGAATACAGGGCAGGTCTACTCTTGATTGAAACTTTATGACATTCTCTGAAGTCTGTTTGGTTTTTTTTCTGATGAAAAAGAACAAACCATTCCCAGCCCTCTGGCATAAATAGCTGCCACTAGCATTATTGAACAAGGCAGAATGCATGAGGCTCATGACACTGCTGATTTTTGAAATTTTGTTTAAAACTAAATTTTAAAAGTGCTGCTACAATGATGCTGGTACTTGGCTGTATTAAGCTGCAGACACTGGCAGGCAGGGATGCCTGTCTGTGAGATGAATTCCTGCACAGTGATAATTGGTTATCGGGATTTCCTGCATGGCTGTGTGAATCAGGGCCATCTGTCAGCAGCTTTCTGTGGTGATAGATTGATGCTGAAAAGACAGATGGAGGGAATCTGAAGTGAGAGACCTTCCCAGCTGTAGGGGAGGCCGAGCTGGATAGATTTACAGTCTGCATCATTCTCTTTAGGAATGATGCTTTCCTGAAATGCTTTTCTCTGTACATGCGATATTTTGGCATTAGGTTGTTCCCCAGGTGCTGCATTAGCTGCTGGGAAAGAGAACTACAGGGTCTCAGCTCAGGTACATCCTGGGCAGCTGTATCTCAAAACTTGCCTGAAGGTGGGAGGATGTTTTACCCCAGCTCTAAATTTGAAGCCTGAGGAGAAGACAAATCAGGAATATGCAAAGGGAGCTCACCCAATATCTGTAGCCAAAGATTGAAGCTATAGCTTAAAAATAGCGGCACTGTGCTTTGACAACAGCTTATCAAAATATTTACTGTATTCCCCTTGACTTAATGTAGTTTTTGGTATTTCTCTGTGTTACCCTACATAACTAATTTATTGCAATTTGAGTACACCATTGTTGGTTTTTGAACTCAAACAAATGGTTTTAGTGGTGATTTATGTTTAAGACATAGGAGTTGCCTAGTACTGGAGAGCTATCCTACAACAACAAACCAGCCCAGGCAGTGCAGTCCTCATAATAATGCTGCTTTGTGGCAGTACAGATTAGATGTTCAGCCTTTCTAAGATTTCTATGCTTTCTTTGTGGCACTGGAATTGCTGAAGATGAGGTGGTTTAAGGTTACAAGCAAGGCAGGGATGTTGGAGAAAAGCAGTATCTTTTATTAGTCTTTACTAACTGAAGGCTTGTCTAGTTTCTCCAGCTATGTCATTTAGTCTAATAAAAGATCCTGTCTCCCAAGCCTTTGTTGTGGATTTTTTAAAATTGGGCTTACATTTAAAGAAACTGAAAAATTTGAGAGGTTGCGGTGAGAAGCTACACACCCCAAAAAATTATCTGAGAGGTTTTGATTCCTTTGCACTACAGGAATTGGAAAGCTCAGGCTACTTATCACATTAAGATAAATAGTGGAACTTTGTTAGTAGGTGCTTCATGGGAAGAACCCAATTGTGAAGGGCTTTTTCTTCTTGTGAAGTTGCAGCAAGAACCACTGCTGGAGATAATATGTGAACTAGAAATAATGACATTTTTTATGGTACACTGATTTCTATGAGCTTTTCTCTACATTTAGCTGGCAGGCTCAATATGACAAACTGGCAGATGTAGGACCTGTACACATCACATTGATGGATCCCTTCCCCTCCCATAAAGAAAAAGTTAACAAATTAGTTAAAAGAGCATGGGATTAGCTTCAAGGAGTCTGAAGTTCTGCAGTGTCTCTGAGGCTAAGGAGGACACAGATTCCTGACTCTGTGTTTGCCATCCTCCTCCAGTGGTAATGAAATACCATACAGCCAGACACATACTATAAATAATGAATGACCTAAAGAACAAGTTGGAGACCACTAAACATTGGAGGGATTTAATGGTTGGTCTAGGATTTAAGAGACATGCATCAAAAGATCTGCTCTGTCCAAGGAAATTTGTAACTCTTCCCTCACATTTATCTGTGAAGATAAATGCATTAAGGCTTGCAGGAAGATCGTGTGCTGCAAAGAAAAGGCCAGGTGCTTAAGAACTAATCAAAGGACGTGGGCATACAATAAACAGGTTAGTGGCTGATTGGGAAAGGCTTTTAAGAGGATCCAAAGCCTTTCTGCTGCAAAAAGTAGAGTGAGCATTTGTCTTACTCGCTGTTCAAAGAGAAATTGTCCAAGCAGCTCTGGCACAACACCCAGTGATATTCTGCCCTGCCACCTTCTCCTGTTCGTGTTGCAGTGCACTTAGGCAGCAGCACCAGCCTGGTGAAAGCATGGAAATCACAGGGAGAAACAGCACAACACTGGCTGGGAATTGAAGAGCATCAGCCCATAGCCTTGCACCCAGTTAGCAAAGCCCCGCGTAAAACCGATTCAAAGTGAAGCAAGAACAGGAGCACGCACTTGCAAGTTTTTCCTCTCTTCTGATTTTATGCTGCCTCTTGGTTTCACTCACCCCCAAGATAATTTTGTCCTAAAAATAATCAAGGTCCTTTGGACTACATACATTAACAGCCTTGTTGAGACAGAGCAGTTTGACACTCACAAATGCTGAAGTAAGTAAGTTGTACCAAATGTTCAGTGGCCCACTTAGGAACCCTTTTCCATCTGACTGTGAAGTTGGAAAAATTATATTGCCTGATGTTCTTGACTTGCTGAGGACCAGTAATGCAGTGAATAATGTGTCTGATACAAGGGTGTAGTTAGGTCTCCCTGCACTGGGTAACTTTTTATCCACGTTGGGAATATGAGGTGAAGTTCCTACTGCTTATCTGGATGGGATGGTTGGCAAGAGAGCTCATCCAGGGTAGGAGGGTTCTGGAGACCTTGGTTTGTATGTTTTAGAGTACAGAGGAACCAAGCAGGAGGGCTGGGGTTTCTGCTGGGAGCTGCTCTCAGTCCAGCCAGCAGCACACAGTTCCCAGCCCCAGAACTGGGTGCCTCAGCTCAGCTTAAGTCTCTGCCTGGCTGTTATTCCAAGCCTATTCAGGCAAGGGGTGATCCACAACCTGCTGAAATCAGCGGGGATTCCCAGCTGAGTGCTGTGATGCAGATCAGGATCCTGTGCACAGGTGCTGCCTCTAGTGAGGCTCCAGCACAGTCGAAGGGAGCTCAGACATACAGGAGCTCATAAAACAGGCCACAAAGACTGTCTTCCCTTCTCCTGCCACAGAGAGGCCCCTCTGCTGCTGTGCTTCTGTTGAGGGGTGTCAGGTGCCTGCTAATTACAGCTAATGAGGACTTCAATTGCCCTTCAGCACAGGAGTAGCTGTGCAGTCAGTGTTTGCGGCCCGGTGTCAGCCGGGGGGTCTCCATGCCCCGCTCAGCCCACCCACACGGTGAAAGGCCCCTTCCCCTGGCCTCGGCTCTGCGGGACGGGCTGGCCCAGACCTACAGCCCCAAGCACATCCACGAGCCCTTCCCCTCTGCTCTTCTCCAGCTAGAGGCCCTTGGATGGGATAACCATTCCTGCCGGGCCTGCCCCCTCTCCTCAGCCTGGCCACCTGGGAGGGCTTCCCGGCAAGTGTGTGCCTGTGCAGGGCCTTGTGGCTGCGCCGTGCCTGTTCTGTGAGCCGTGTGGGCACGGCAGGAGGCAGGACCCCGCTGGTTTTAGTGGTGAGGGGCTGGTGAGCCCCTGCTGACAGGCTGTGTCACTGGCTTTGCCATGTGCTGGGTTTGCTTTGACCCAAATGGGCTGCTAGGTCTGCTTGTTTGGGGCATGGAGCAAGGCAGGAAAGGGCTGCTCATGGAGCGTGTGCAGGAGGGCAGATGTTGGCTTGGGTACTCTGTTTACAAGCACTTTACCCTTTGTAATGCACCGGTCTAAACCCATCTGTTTTGTCAGCGTTTCTCACACACTGACCCCCAGCACTGTGCTCTGTCCTGTGTGCCTCCCCTCTTCTCTGTTCTGTAGATACACTCTCATCTTACCTAGGTGTCTTTGTGTAGGCCATGTACCTCCCCTCAGAAAAACGAGTCTGCTCATTTCATTTTGTGCCAAAGATAGCAGCTACATTCGGGTGAATTCCAGGTGGGTAAGCTGGTGTGTAACACTGCATATTTCAGAGATACATGTTAAATCCTAGAAGAAGCCTAGCTTCTCTTCTAATTTAATAACTTTACATTACTCTTTCCCAGTTGACCAGATCAGTCACCTTTTTCTTTAAAAACAAAGGCAAAACCTCCCTCAAAAAGTGCAAATCCCACGTTAAAGTCACCCTTCGTTTAAAATAAAGGACATGGCCTTTTCTTTCCTGGAGGAAGCTGATGTACAACCAGGATTTTATAGAAGACCATCACTGAACAGCCTGACGGGAGAGAAGGCATCTGTGTGTGTGCTTGGTTGTGTGACCGAAATAGCTGTGCTGGCTGCAGAGCATGGCTGTGGGTTAGAGCTGGGTGTGATTCACCCTCAGCAAAACCAACTGGCTCCAGCAAAACGTCCTTGTCTGTTTGATTTCATATCAATTGAATGTGTTCGCAGAGAATTGTTGAAAACCGATGAGGTTTGGATTAGTCTGACAGGACACGGCCAAGAGCATTTTAACATTTCTAGCAGCTTTTTTTTTATTGCTAAGAAATTCTGAACCACCTAATCTGATTAGATGCCTGAATTCTTAAAAAGAAAAAAAAAATAATTAAAAAGGCAAGTAGTAAATGGAAGGAAACAAGATGATTTCAACAGCTACCAGGTGGTGGGTTACAGGAGATCCAAATGCCCCAGTAATACAGTCTGTGTTGCAGATGTACAGCAGGCAGCCCAGCTAGTCCTGAGGGAAAGGCTACAGGCCAAATTTTGATTCTGGTCTTGTTCGTGTAAGACTAGAAGAAGCCTTTCATACTGGAGAAGTTTAAAGAAATTGTTTTGAGCAAATCAGATGCACCCTTTCAAGAACCCTATTTTGCAGGCAGAATATTGCAAATACTAGGCTATAAAGCCTGTATTGAATCTTTGTTTTCCTGTAGAAGTACCTCATTCAGTCATGCTTTTAAAGCTCTTTTTAGAGGCTGGCAGGCCAGAGCTGTGCTGGGGGGCTGTGCAATAGCCCTGCTGTAGTTCACATCTGATGGCATGGCTGACACTGTTGTGACACACAGGCACAGGGGGAGGCATGAGCTTTTATGTGCTCTGAATGCCGGGCTCTGGGATGAGTCTCAGCTGAGTGCACCTGCAAAATGCAGGGGCAGCTGAGCACCACAGCACAGAAAAGAAAGGGAAAATCTTCCCCACTACAGAGATACTCCTTGTTGAAGAGTGGCCCAGTTGGAGACAGATCACCTGCTTCAATCCCTTGTGTTACTCCTCCCTCCAACAACTCTCTTGAACTCATTCTGCACACTGGCCTTGTCCCCCTCCTGCTTTGGAATGAGTTCATTTTTAGCACTTCCCTTCTACAGGTCAACTGTGGTTTCTGGCTTTGGGGTATGCAGTTGGTGGAGATAGCATTGGCAATGTACAGGGTGAGAGTCTGTAAAGGCAGATACATTTCCATGCTGTCTGGAGGACTACAAGGCGTCCCAGAGTTATTTGGTGCTTCATATCTGTGGGATAGATATTGAGAAGGCAAGCACATTTATGTCAGAGATCATGTAATACAGTTTCCTTAAGCAAATATAGCTGGTACAGCTTGAGGTGGTACCAAGGCTGTCCTGGACCACTCCTAGCTACTGTGAATGTGTCTGCAGTTAGAGAGCACTTCCACAATGTCACTTCCTGTAGATAAACTCACCTCAAGAAAGCTTAGGTAAAGTTTGAAGCTTGTTTGTGGGTCAGCCTCTTGTGACAGACATGAAGTAAAAGCAAGCTCAGACACTGCTGCCAAGGCAGTCAGGAGGGTACTCAGTGTGTGGCAGAAAAGGTTGCACCCCAACATCTCCAGAGGCTGACACTGAGCTTGCTCATGGTTCCAGTGGGAGAGGGATCCCAGCCTTATCTGCAGATGAGAACTCTGTGGCCACTTTCTTTTCTCACAGAGAGTGTTTGAGCCTTAACCTGCATATCTCTGCAGGAAACAGGAAAGCCCACAGCCTCTCAGCATAACCATCAGCATTGGCACTGGTCCTTAGCAGCTCACTCACTGTGGCATGTAGGTAGCAGCAAATTTGTTTGTGAATGGTTGCCAGATCCCAGAGCACCATTAGGTCTCTGTGCTTCTCCATATACCCAGCTGGTTTTGAGCATCAGGTCAATGGTGACATAGACACATCTCTTGGAAATGCCTTGTGGCCATCCTGGCTAGTAAAGAAAGAACATTTTATCAAGGTGAAGTCAAAACTCTGCAACAGGCAGAAACCTGACATGTTATTCTCATGTCACCTAGGTGACAGGGGAGCAGCTGTCTGTGGACACCTGATCTGAGCAGAGTGGGCCTCCCTTTCTGTTGGTCTGGGGCTTTGCGCCCTGTCACTGACAATTTGTCATGTTACACGTAGATCTAGAAGCTGACCTGTGTAACACAGCATAAAGCAGTGCAGGGAATATATTGGGATGGGGTGGATCCTAATCAAAAACATGTGTGGAATATCTTTGCATTAGTCAAAACTGTCCTGTCCGGAGGCATGTCTGTTAAAAGAGAAGGCAGTTCATTAAATGCTGAAGTATCCCTGGGTTGGTGGGTCCTGGAGCCTGAGAAATGTAGAACCTGAATCCCCCTGTTTTATAGCTGTGGTCATGACATAGAACAAAGAGCTAGGGCTAGGACAAAGCTGGAATAGAGGGGTAGGCTAGTGCTGGGAATCAGACACTGGGACAAATGACCCTTGCGTGACTGCAGCTGCTGTCAGGATTTAGGATGATGGCTGTAGTAAGACTTGCTGTTCCATTTTTCCAGCCAGAGTGGGGAGGGCTGTGGGACTAAGGAGTGATCCTGTAACTGCCCTCACCATGCCCACTGTGGATTTGCAGCACACCCTGGCTATGATTTGAACACCTGTGGGCCTGTCTTTTCCAAGAAGAGCTTTTAAAACCAGAGGAAGTGCTTATGGTCTCAAAAGGTTTATTGCTCCCTTTAATTCAGGTGATCCAGCTCCAGGCCACCCCTGGAGAGTGTATCAGCCGTTCTGTTCAGGCATGTTTGTTCCTCTGTATGAATCCCCTGGCAAGGAAAGCTGTGGCTTCCTGGCTTTCAAGTTCAGGGGATTTTCAGCCAATGTGGTTCCATTTAAGAAACAGTAATTAGCAGAGAAGACTTCACACCACTGTCCTGTGAATAGGGAACTTTCACAGCTGTTTTATTTCAGTGTAACATGTAGAATACATGATGTGAAGAGGGATTGCTACAGTAGAGCAGCTCCCAAACCTCCATATCCCACCAGCCACTGGAGCACTTGGAGGCAGGGCTGAGGCTCAGCATTGCTTTAAGGGGAAGAATATAATTTCAGCAGGGAAGATGGGTCTCTCCAGAAGTGTGCCAGTGCAGAGTGCAGATCCCCACATTTTGGGAACTGCATAGCAAGCTTTCAGCTAAGATTCTAACGGTTAGTTCCAACCTGGTGGTATCCCTCTCGCCCTTCAGGGCCCTCTGCCAGAACCATATGCTGTTATTTGAGCCGTTTTAATGGCCAAAATGTGGATGGCATCTGCCCAAGTGATAATTAACCATGAGCTCAACTCTGCTCACAAACAATTCTGTGGAAGTTTACTTCTCAGAGAACTCAAGCTTCTCCAGTGCCACTCCTGGACTAAATGCAATACTCTCGTAATGTAGCAAGCCTCAGAAAAGTCAACCCATAGAAGCCAGTGCCATTTTATCAATAACTTCACAACCCTCAGCTAAAGTGGAAACTTCTTTACTTCACTGCATAGTGATTTTTGATGTACTTCTGAGATGAGCAGACTTTAGATGCAGGGATGACAGCTTAGAATTATTTATTGCATGGGGAGAAAGAAAGCATTGTTTTAGAAAATATTGCATCTAAAAACTTGCTGGGCCATAGAACTGGTTGTTTTTTGTGGGGAGGGCTTGTTAGTGTTTGGTTCACGGGTGATTTTTTGAAGACCATCACAGAACTATTAATATAGTTATATTGTTGATTTAAACAGAATTCAGGGATTTAAGCTCTTCTCTTTAGCTCAAGAGTTCCCCATATCTGCAGTGGAATTGCTACTGAGTTGATCCATACACTTGTGGAGGACTTCTGGCTGTGTGGATAGCCCTGTAGGAGTTATTGCTCTTCCATGGAAGTGTTTGTCCTGCCAGTATATTGAATATCTGCGCAGCTCAGGCAGTATTTACTCTGATAAAGTATCTCACTGGAAAAACAGCTAATTTCCAGGGAAGCTTTAGGCTTCCAGGCGTGCTTTAGTCTTAACTGAAATGGGCAGTACCATTTTCATGGAGCTTTAAACATTTAAATTGAGATATTATTTTATTTTAGAATTATTTAAAAATTAAATCCTTTCTAAGGAAAGACAGAAGCCACTGTGAATTGGTGCCTAACTGTACTTATTCAGAAACAAAATGCTTCTCTTATGTTTCAAGGTTTTTTGCACTTACAATTGAAAGCACTTTTCAAGTTGTCAGTTTTGTTTCTTTAGGCCTAGAAGTCCTTTTTTACTCTCTAGAGTCATTGCTTTATGGTTACCTTGGATTTTTAAGATGATGAGATTTTTACTCCCATTCTTAAGACTATGTTCATGAATTTTCTTATGTGATTAATACAGGTAAAAAATTATAAAACACATGTTACTAATGTTCTGCTCGATGTTATGGAATCGGATAAGACTTTTTCAAATGACTGACATTACATATGTCTTTCAAGGATGTGAATCATATGTAAACCATATGTTTCATCTATTTCAAAGATTGTTAAAGAGTAAATATTGTAATGAAATTAACTTACAATCATGGTTCTGAAATGTATGTGTAAGTATTGATAACAGTATTTCTCAAATGTTCCTTGGGTGGAACTGAGGGCAGCTTTCAATTTTGTTTTTAGGGTAGTATTGTGGTTTAACCCCAGCTGGCAACTAAGCACGACAGAGCTGCTCTCTGACTCTCCCCTCCATCCCCCAATGGGATGGGGAGAAGAATCAGAAAAAAAGGAAACCTGTGGGTTGAGATAAGAGCAGTTTAATAATTGAAATAAATTAATAATAATAATTGCAATGAACAGGAAGATAACAGGTTGAGAATAAACCCCAAGAAAGACAAGGGATGCACAACACAATTGCTCACCATCTGCTGACTGTACTTTTTTCATTTTTAATTTTACCTAGAGAACTGCTTCAAGCAACCACCCCTTCAGTTTGCAAACTCCCATATTCACTTTTTTTTTTTTTTTTTGGTCCATCATGGAAAAACAAAACTGTCAAAAAAATGTTGGTTTTTTTTTTTACCAAGGAAAATGTGCCCTGCTCTTATTTCAGTGCCATGGAGAAGAAAATTGAGGCAAAATGAGACTGAATTACAGTGAAAATGCTGAAAGCCTCAGTCCCTGACTTCTGCAAGGTTCTCTCACAGAGCTCTCATGTTTTAATGTGTTTATATTTCTTTGAAGAAGAACTTGTCTAAAATAACAGGATTATAAGGATGTTTTTGCAGATGGAAAGGTGTTGAGCTCAAGGTTTTATGCATTTTCTATTTATGCATTTTCTATAGCTGCTTAAATATTTTTTTTTGTTCATAAAAATTTAATATGGAAAATTATTGAGGAGCTGGCTAGTGAGATGATACAGTAACTGTAGCCAGGCTAAAAGTGAGTTGTCAGCTCTGGACCTTCCCAGTCCAACAGGTAATTGCAGAATTGAGTGAGTGAGATACAAAGAGAGGCTCTGAAAGGTTCAAAGAGATTTATTGAATATTTCAGACCACAAAAATACATAAAACAAAGTCCCAAAAAGTTCCAGAAACAGGACAAGAGGGACCTGTTGTCAGAAGCAGCTTGTCATACAGTAATGATTTACTGTCCTCTCCCAAGTGATCTGTACAGTCTCTGTCAGCAGCAAGGCAAACAAATGGCATTCGAGGGGGCTTGAGATGAGGGTGTGGGAGAGAAGGCAGCAGTGATGATGGCCACAGCAAGTTCAGGCGGTGAAGCCTGTAGAGCTCTGTCTGAGCAAAAAGCACAGAACACTCTTTTCACCTCTCCTTTCAAAGAACAAACCCAGGTCAACTAAAGGAAGTATCCAAATATAAGAAGAATTTAACTTTGAAGTTATTCCCAGCTTCCTAGGGAATTTAAGTAGTTATTAAAATTAATGGGATGATGCATCTGCACCATGGTATACTGGAACTTTGAAAATTCTAGTCTAAGATTTTTCAAAGCCTTTCTCCATTTCCAAGTTTTGTTTGTTTCTTCTTTTAGCTAGATGTGAACTTGTGCTTTAATATGATTTGTATGTGAAGCAAAAGTCAGGTCTGCTTAGACTGAGTACTTTGGGCTAATGCTTCCATCTCTGCAACTTTTAAAACAGACTTGATAAACTATTTTGCTGATGATCTCCCAGGCTGCATTCAAGATTTCAATTCATGCTAAAAGCATGGAGGTTTAAAATGCATGTGTTTTTCTTGATGTAAAGGAAAATCATCCCAGTAGTCTGTTAGTATATAAAACAAAATAAACTGACTGGGGTTTCTTTTGGGTTTTGTTTTCTTGTGTTTTTTGGTTTGGGTTTTTTTTCCTGTGTGTGCGGTGGTAGGTTTTTCTTAAGTGGACTCCAGAAACCAGTAACTGAACAAAATGATAAATCCTGAAAAAGTCCATTCTGTGCCTACAGTGTTGGTGCTATATGCTTGGCAGGAGACACTAGAAATTTTACAATAATGCATCTCACTTCAGAACAGATATTAATTATGATAATAAAAATAATGTAGCAAATCATCCTCCTTTATTTGTGAGTCAACCACAGGTATGTTTCCACTAGTAAATAGCTTGCTCCAGGCATGAATGTGTGTCTGTGTTTGGGTGGTTTTTGAGAGGTTTCCACATTTGGACATCAAGGTGTGGTTGTCGTATTACCAGCAGGGCTGCTGTGGTCCATGTGTGCTCCTCAGCATCTCTGCAAGCACAGCTTGCCTTCCAGGTTGATGTCAATGCATCTCCCCATACTGAATTCCACCTTCCATGTTCCCCATGCCCTTCCTCTGCCCTCCCCTTGTGCTCTGTTCTTCTCTTAATGCCTGTTCTTTCCTTTATGTTTTTACAACTTACTCTTTTCTCAAGGATCCTGTTCCAAGCCCTCTTTCATCCAAACCCCTTTTGCTACATTATAGACTTTGTCTTGGCCTTCTCAGAGATCTCTCATCATTCCCTTCTTCTCAGGAAATCTTTCTTTTCAAACCATCTTCCTTCTGCTAGCAGGGAGGTGTGTTGCCATCTGCATCTATGACTAAGTGACAGGGAGCCATGGCCAAGGGCAGAGCAGGCATGATTGGCTGTAGATTTTGCTGAATGATGGTCAGTAGCAGCAGGGAGGAAGGAGAGCTTTGACGACTTGCTCTGATCATTAGTAGCACAGCTACTGATGCTTTCAAGGGAGAAACTTCTCCCAGGAAGTCAGGAGAGCAGTCCTGTTTTTCCTGTCTGATGGTTCCTTTTTGCTCTGTGGAAGAGGACAACTCTCCCTCTAGGTTTCCAAGCAGGCACTAATAACCAGCACAATGACCAGCTCCACGCAGTACATTCAGCACTTCAAAGGTGGATGCATCACTAACACCCCTCCTTTACGCCATGGAGCACATTTCCCTTTTACAGCAGGAAACAAGGCTCAGCAGCCACTCTCTCCTTGGACTGGCCTGCTGGCACACAGAGCCTTTGTTGGGAGAAAGCTGGAGCTGATGATAATCCCTTTTAGAAGTGGACTTGGTAAATGCAGTCTTGGCATTCCTGTCACCAGCTTGAGGTGAGGGCAGGACCTGAACAGCCTGAGCAGCTGGCAGTGCCCATGACAATTGATTACCAGCACAGCATGCTTCAGATTCCATGGCACAGTGAACCAAGGTTATTGAGAAACTTGGCTGCATCCCGAACTTGCCCCTGGCAGAACTGGCAGATCACGTAGCTCATATTCCTTTCCAGGACTTGGCCAGGCATAACTCACCCGTCTCCTTCCCTCATCTCCCCTGTACTTGGCTTTGGACTGTATTTGTTCATTGGGTTGGCTGCCTTCCCACCTGTGCACTCACAGGGTTTCATGTAGGGTGAAGTGGGTATATCCACAGTAATCTAATTCCATCTTTCCAGAGACATGTGACTCAGTATCAGAAACTGCATGTTTTTAAGTTGATTTTTTTTCCATAGCTTTTATGAGAAATGTCTATCAAAAGGCTTAAATCCAGTAGACTTACAACAATCTTAAAGCTAGCAAAATATATTTTAATTTTTTTTTTAATAGAAATTAGAGCTAGAAAAGTTCTAGTGATAATTGAAGTGATCATGAAATGGTTAGGCCAGGACTGTTACCAGTGCTAGAGTGTATTTTCTCCTCTCTAATATGTGACTTCAGCACAGGATTGGCATTGCCCTCCCAGACTGTGCTGTTGAGAAGGTTCTCTCTCATACCAAGCTATCCAGACTCTTCTGGAACTGAACATGTTCTGTACAGGGGCTTTAAACCTGTCCTCTGCACCCACACAGCAGCAGCACCGTCTTCCTTGTCTGTGCAGGCCATGAGTGAGCTCCAGAACTGGCCCTGTCTGAAATGGAATGGGCTGTTCAAGCATTTGGAGAGTTCCTAAACCCTGGGGCTAAGGTTGTGGCTGGCAGTCATCTGTGTTACTGGTGGAAAGCAGAGAGACAGGGCTAGTTGATAAATTTCTGGTTCATCAGTGGCTTCTTAGAAAAGTCCAGAAGGCACAGCCTAGGGCATTTCATTGAAAGCAGGCATGATTTCATCTGTGTGCCCTGAGCTGGGGGAGTGTCACTAGGCATCACTGTTTCTCTTGAGCATCACTGATTCTCCTGTCTCCAGCAGGTCCCTGAGGGTACCTAAGGGCTGGGTGCAAATAATCCATCTGGATAGCACTTTTTACACAACAGGGACCCAAAATTTTATCTGAATTCTTCTTTGCATTTTTATGAGTTTTGGAGGATGTTAAAAATAATAATAATAAAACAAATAAATAAATAAATAGCATCAGCAGCTTGACAGCAACTATTGGACAAAGCATAAAATGTTTTGTTTTAGGATGAAAAGAGGTTGTGATTAGCTTCTTACATTTACATTTCAACTACAGAAGTGGAGTAGCTGCAGCCCAGCAGTGATGCCTGTGAACCCTTTGATTCAGAATCCCAGGAGGTATCAGCAGGCCTGTTAAAATCTGTCACCTAAGCTGTGTAAAGGGTTATGCTTGGGCAGTCAATATACAGTGCTATTGTGCATACCACAGCCCTTGGATAAAAGCAGATGGCTGAAGGGTTTTTATCTTTCTCCAAAGTGAGAGACAACTTTTTCTTTTGAGGAGCAAAATGTTCCTGACTTGGCTCTGTTGTTTCTTGCTGGGTATTTTCTGTGTTTTCCTTTGAAATGCCTAGCCGTGTGCAGGGATAAGACAGCTGTGCTGCTTTGGAGTGCACAAGTTTCACATAATAAGTTGTATGAGAGTCCTAATTGCAGATATTAGAGATAAGGGGTTGTGGAGAAGCCCATTCCCCTGACCCCTTCATGCTGAGACAGTCACTAATATCTTACCACAAGCCTCCCAGCTACTGCCATTTACACCTAACCAGGCTGCTGAATATAAAGGTTTTCTCTCAGCAAAGTTATTGTTCCCTTTGCCCCTCATCTACATCCCTGAACATGGTCTTGTTTTGATTCTGGCAGTCCCTTGAGCATCTGGATTTGGCTTATAACTCAGGAGGCTATTTTTCTGTCATGTGCTCAGAGTTGTTTAGCACAATTTTATCCATTTGTGGCTGCAAGCCCAATTGGAAACACGTGGGCTGGTTAAAGACAGGTGGAGGCATTCCTTTTGTTAATTAGGCCTCAAATTCCATTTGTGTTCCTTGTAACCAGTGGCCAGGCTCTGATCTCAGTAACACCAGACAAACCCCATTAGTGGAGGAATAACCCAGGATTTGAAATGCTTATAAACCTCATAAATTTGCCTGGGGTTGTGGTGTTGTGGATTTTTTAGGGGTTGGTTTGTTTGTTTGTTTTTGCCTTTGCTTGAGTCATTTTTAGGAAAAATGCAGCTACATTCAACTAAAAGCCTTTTCTAGCCTGGAGGGGATAAAGAGAAATTTTCTGGGTCTGGCAAGGCTACAGAGCCAAGGCCAAGGTACTAGGATCAGACAGGAAAAGCAAGAGCTCCTTTCCCACCAGCATGTTGTCCTCTCTCCCCCACCAGCCCATTTCCCTTCTGCTCTACACCCAATCACTAATTTAATCTCCAAATCAAGGGGTTGCCATTTTGCACTAGGCTGGGAGCTGCTGTTCACCCCCCTGTGGGCTCCCCCAGTAATTAGAGTAACACCTTGTGTAGTGTTTAAGCAACAAATGCCTGTTGCTTCACCTACCCCAGCTATAACTCAGCTTTACTATCACCTCAAAGCCCTGTCAAGAGGGCAGGCCAATCTTGTTGCGGAAGGGAGTTCTCTTCTGCAGTGTGTGTGTGTGTATGTTGAGAAGATGGTGCAGAAAGAAACAGGCTTTACAAGAAGTTAAATATAAAGGTTTAGGTTTATTTCCTCGGGAGCCTGGGTAAAAGCAGCTGTGCAGGTACCTTAGCTGTCTCTTTCCTGTGCATAGAAGACCTTAGGCTTAATTAGTCAGCCACACTTGCGTTCCCTGTATTCCTGCATCACAAGGAGTTTCACTGAGTTAGGCACCTTGAACCTTTACTGATTTGGCTGTTGAATACTTGCTGCCCATTAAAATTGGTGCATCTTACGTGAAAAATGTAAATATCTCTGAGGTTTTCTTCCTTTATCTTTTGAGTTTTCACTACAACACTGCCAGCAGGAATTGTTGGTTTTGTAGAAAATTCCCGTTGTAGAAAAGCTGCTGCATCACTAAGCCTCCAGGGTTTGGGGAAATTTCATGGTTGCCACCCTTTTTTTTTGGGTTGGGGAGTTGGTGTATGTGCCTGTGTGCTGTGCTACCTCTGCCATGTTCCTGACCTGTTAGACAGGGCTGCTGTTTGCTGCCATCCTGGCCGTGGAGACAGTGGAATTTGGAGTGCCAGTGCACAGGGGAGGAAGGGAAGAAGAACAGAATGAGACCAAAGCTCCTTGCTCGTTTTTTGTTGTTGGGTTGGCTTTTCCCCCACCACACCCAAAATTAAAATGAAGACAGTTTGGAAATTGTCTTGGGGACTGCAGGGGTCCCTGCACTGCACCCAGTGCTGAGTGCCATCTGGGAAGGGTGACATGAGTTGTCTGGGCAGACTCCAGTGCAAGCAGCAGAATCCAAGGGGCAGAGAGAGGTGTGGTCACCATTAACACTGAGATGGAGAGGGGACTACAGCCCTGACATTTGAATATCAGACTCCAAAGACTGAGGCTCTTTGTGGGTCAGACTAGATAAAGAGATAGCTAAAACAGCAAAGTTTTGTGATAATTCACTGCCAAGTGCCAACCATACCACTGAACTGAGCCTGTTTGACAGGAGGGCAACAGTGCAGGATCACATTGGTGCCAGATATCACAGGATGTGGGATTTTATTTGCTAGATCAGTATTTTTACTTAAGAGGCCTAAAGCAGCTATACATTAAACTGCACTGACCCCCAGGGAATTCCTGGGGGCTGAGTCCTGCTCCCAGCCTTGTACTCAGGAGATGGAAAAGGATGCTGAAGTCAAAAACCTTGCATCCTTGTTTCTCTCTGCTGTGTTACCCACTTCCTTCCTGGGCTGTTCTCTGAACCTCTGGCAATAATGTTAAATAAGTAATAACTTTGCACAAATATGTACCCTCCCCGGTGTGAAAGTTAACCTCTTTTTTCTCCTCTGCTTTCCATCTAAACTGTGAAGACTAGAGTTAAAAATCCGCATTCCCAATATGCTTCCCAATACAAGGAGGTGGTTGAAAGTTTGCCTCAAAAATACTTTTCTGTGTCAAATTTGTGACTTAAACAGAAAGAAATTTTCCAGGTGGAGAAGAATGGTTTGCTTTCTTTAGAAATTTCTAACTGAATTTGTCAAAATCTAGAATGCTTGAAAACTGAGGTATCTT
Organism: Cyanistes caeruleus; assembly: GCF_971803275.1. Classification (NCBI taxonomy): domain Eukaryota; kingdom Metazoa; phylum Chordata; class Aves; order Passeriformes; family Paridae; genus Cyanistes; species Cyanistes caeruleus. The sequence continues at coordinate 17,347,800 of NC_141708.1, forward strand.
AGCCATAATACCCTTGCTAAAAGACAGTATTCCATTTTGAAATGCTCTCATAGTGTCCTAGGGGAGCTGCTGGCTTCATGTGCCTGTGCAGCTCTGGTGTAGGTGCTGTGCTCACCACACATGGAATCATAAATTTGTAGAAATAACAGAAGAAATTTTCATCTAATGGGTCACCTAGCCTGTCCTACTCCCCTAAAGCAAGATTAATTGCAACCTTCCTCTTCCTCACATGTATTTATCTATCAGTTTCTAAGAATTTGCAACAATGAAAGCTTCAAACATTCTTAGGCTATATATGCCAGTATTTGTTTAACTATGGCTAATTAAAGATTTTTTTTCCCCTCATATTATTTTGAAGACTTGTGGCCTTCATGTTTTTCTTCCAAATATTAAATACTAGTTTTAAAGTCCTTTCCTCATGCAAGGGGTGTCAGTTTTTGAGTTTTTTCTTTGTTTCTTTGGTTTTTTAATCTTCTGATTATTTTCACTGTTTTTGGAGAGATCTCTCCAAAATTAGCTGTATCCTTAGTTCAGTGCCTGAAACCGCAGCCCCTATTCCGATTAAGACCTTGCCACTGCTGAACAGACTGGAGGACTTTCTTGCAAAGTCTGTCATAGGGCACTTCTTTTTGTTCCAAGTTGGATTTTCTCACAGCAGGGTGGGAGTGTTGGCTGACTTTCAGATTTTTATCCAGTGCAGTCCCCAGAACATTTGCTGCAGGCCTTTTGTGTTCTTGGTCATTCACCATCTCTTGACTTTTTTGTTCAGTTGGTTATTTCTGCCTAATTATAGTATTTGACCTTTGTCAGTACAGACTCACAACCAGGCAAGCCACAGATTTTATTTCTAATAATTGTTTAAATTGGTTGAGTTTTGGTGTTTGGTGGTTTGGGGCTTTTTAACTTAATTACAACATCCAACCTTTATTCCCTCTGTTCCATCTCACTACTTTGGTATCATACTTAGGCTTTAAAAGATAATCCCTATTCCATTGGCAAAATCATTAATAGAAACAAAGAGTAGTGCCAGAGCCAGAACAGACCCTTGAGTAATCCAGTTCCATATATCTTTTTAGGGTGAGTCTAAGCAATTTAAAACTGATCTGTAATTTTTATTTGATTTTTTTATCATTTTGGCATCAATGAGAAGCTTCATTTACGTTGTGTTTTCCTCACTGTTTCTGAAAGTGTCACCTGGGAAAATGTCATAAGCCTTGCTGAACTCAGGATATGTCATCCATTGCTTCTTGCGTCAGCCTTAAAGCCTGAGATGAGAGCAAGAGAGATCATACATCACAGCAGATATAGCCCAAACTAGAACCATGCCCAGGGGAAAACAGGAGTGTGAAATACATGAAATACAGTTCCCAGAAGGTCCTGCAGGGCCTCCATGACAGAGCTGTTATGGTTTCCAGCCAAATACTTTCAGGTTTTGAAATTTTAGCATTTAAAAATGTGCACTGGTAACACTTTTCTAAATGGCTATAATGCATTCCTAGATCCTGTGTTGTTATTTACCAACATACCCTGTGCTGTGGTGAGAATGTGATCAACACTCTGATACACAGGGTGCTTGATGTCTGGTAAAATGACATGCATGCAGAAGCCTTTACTGAAACACAGCTTCACTGCAACAGGAGGCAGCAGAGCTGTGTCCAACATTTTCTGCGCCATGAAACTGATGATGTGCACACATCTACTGATCATTTCTGGCTGTACCTGGGGCCCAGTTATTCCAGTCCTGTGGCAGACTATCAGGTTAAAATTCATCCTCAAGTCCTACATATCTTCACTTGATGAATCCAGGCAGTTCTTGAAGCAAGTTGCCCTGTCATTGAAAAAGAAAGCCTATGCTGTAGGGAACCAGTTCGGCTGAACAAGCAGTTTGAGAGGCTTCAGAAGTACAGCACACATTCTGGTCATCAGATGTGCTCCTGTTGTTCAGTATCTAGATGTGCAGTACTTTTGGGACAATATCAGTCACTTAATCCTGAGTTTTAATTTGGAGGAAGCACAACATACCTTCGAAGATTCAGTTTTTCACATTTGGGGGAAGGAAAAAAGACTGCTTCCTACCCTATCAGCTTGAATGCTGTATTTCCAATCACAAACAACTGAGGAACAATGAATTTGAAAGCTCTCCATCAGTGTTATAACACAATATTATTCCCATTTTCAATCCACATGCATTAGATAAAGTTGATGCAGATATGCAGGCCAGGAAAAGGTAAACATTTTAGCTCTCCCATAAGGGAGAAATTTCTCCCTTAGACAGGAGAAACATTGGGTTGAAATAGGGGGAGGATACATATGTCAGCTTTTGTTATGTCCTGTATTTAACTAGTGGCCTCCTGAGGTGGCTTCTTGTAGGCATGAAGATGTAGAAAGAAAGAAGCTCAAAGACAAGAACTCTTGACTACTGTCTTTCTGCTTTGACTATGTGGGGCCAAAAGGACTGTTTGGAGCGGGGTGCTGAGACCTGAATCTCCTAAGAATGGGCAATTGCTCTGCAGACTGAAGCCTGGCATTTCTTATTTTTTGAATAAACCTACAAGGGAAGTGACATGCATTGAGAGCATGAATGGAGGGAGATGCTCCCATGTGAGTTTATTTTGCTTAGCGGGTAAGATCAGAAGAGGCCTAAACAAGGCTCTTTATTTTCAGCAACACTGATCAACTGCTTTGAAGTAAGATCCAAAGAAAATATACTCCCGCCTTCATCCCAATTAAAAAGCAATAAAAACTCTCTTCAAATTTTAAATATTGAAGGTAGGATATCTGCCAAGAAATCCTTTTCCTTTATAGAGGGGCAGATGTCAAATATTGTGAGGCCACTGCATCCTCCTCTGGTGTTATCCAGCATCACTCAATCGAAGACAGTCTGAGTTTTGCTGCCTTAGCGCCTGGCTCCTCGTGTGGCCGTGCCATTCAAGTGTACAGCTCTGCAGAGGTCATGTGCAAACACAGTATTTAGAGATAATGGCCCAAATTCATTCCAGCAGTTTCACTCAGCAGATTACATGACCTCCTGCCTTTTGGTGCTCTTAACATTGATGGCTACAGCAGAAGGAGGGCAGTGCTCTGTGCAGACTAGGAATAATTTGGGTGCCAGGAGGGGCAGTTGCCCTCAAGCAGGTCACTCTAACTACTTTCTATGCCTGGCACAATTGAGAAGAGGAAAATCATACCTCCAGCTCATGGAGGGAAAAAAATAAGTGCCATTTTCCACACTGGTATATCTAAGACACTGAAACTTTATCTACAGAAATATGATTAGAGAGTCAGTTTTAGTCACCAGCAACTGCTTCTTCTTTCTGTCCTGGAGTGTTTCTGTTCTTGTATCTGGTTTAGTTTTCGTTCCTGCAGCACGTATTAGGTTCACCAATGAGAATATAAAGGATTTGCCTGAATAAAAGAGTGAAGAAGCTGGTGGACATAAGAGAAGGGGTTGGGGGAAGGTGAGAAAGGAATTATAGGAGCAGTCTACCCCATTGTCATGGAAGACAAAAAAAAGTAAGAAATGTTTGTCTTGTAGTTTCTGTGTTTCATAATTAACCACAGATGGATATATGGGACAGTCTTTGAGGTAGGACTGGGTCCCAATATAAGTGAAGCACTCTCCCACTGTTTCTTTGCATCTCTTGCCTCTCCTTGTGGAGGAACTAGAAAGCAGTACAGCTGCCCACAGTGGGGTAAGTCAGGAGGATAGAGCAGCACAGAGAAGCAGCCAGAACTCTTCATGTTGTTGTTGTAGAGATGTGTAAATGTATCTCTTATCTATCCTCAGCTTTATTGGTAGCAAACTCACTGGATTCCACTGGAGAGTACTGAATTAAAGTAAGTCTTGGAGGAAAGGCCAAACAGAAGACTACTACTGCAGTTCTAAATTAATTCCTAACAAGATCCAGTCTGATCATGTTTTCTGAGCCCCTACAGTATTTTTTTTCAGTTTGGATCATAATTTGCTGCTGCTTCAGGTATTCTGAACTCAGTGAAGAATAAAATGCTACAATAAATCTACTTGATCTTGTGTTATGTGTTGGATGCAGATATTGGCAAATCAATGTATACATTAAGCTTCCCAATTTCTAGAATCCAAATCAAGCTTTGTTCTTCTGTTTAGAGCTGTCTTGGCTACAAGTTTCTTCAGGAAGGAGGAGATGCAATTGGTTCCTTCCCTGTCCAGCCCTCTCTTCCCCGTGTTAGAAAAACCCAGTTCCTTCAGCCTCTCATATTTCACATGCTCTAGACTCCCAAATGTCTCATCACCTTTTCTTGGGACTCCCTACAGTTGTGAGTGTCTCTCAAACAGGGTGGCACACAAGTGAGCTTCAACATATTTCTGCTATTGATCCAGACCAAATGACATCTGAATTTTGCAAAGTTTGCCCATCATTTGCTGCAAGAGGAAGTCTGCCACACAATTGTCTTCCTTGTCTTATTTTACCTTGTGTTCTCCTGATGATAAAATGTTGAGGAAACCTAAGAAAGATCTATGTGATTTTTTTCAAGCTACCACTGGCCTCTGCACTGATAGTGTCACTATCTTGCATATCTCTCTTCCCTATGGAAGGGATGAACTCTGGTGTTGCCCTGAGATAAGCAAGAAGATTATCAGACCCATAAACTGCATGGGAGACCAGGAAGCTGTTTGGTCCAGGCATTCCTCTTCCCCCCAGGCTACTTCTTTCTGGAGGAAGCCATTGATCTTTGGCAGGCAGACACGGTTGGGCATTCAGTCAATCCATCAGTGACAGACTAACATAAAACAGTGGCAAACAGCCTCCAGTGGTTTTGGGGAAGGGCTCCTTGGCTGGAGAAGCACAGATTCAGCATTCATTCAAACTAACTTTCAAGGAATTTTTTTATTACAGGAAACAACAATGATAATAATCTGGGGAATCTCTGTCAAGAAAGAGCTTTTGGATAATCTCAAGAAAAAAATATCTAAGCAGGAAGTCCCACTTGGTTTTGTTCATTTAACAAGATCTTACAGGTCTCCAGAAATATATTTTCATTTTATTCTGAATGGAATTTATGGTGGAATACGCAGTAGTGGCTTAATGTTATTTAATTCAACTTTGCAAAAATTTGAATGAGCACTCCCAGAAGAGCCTGAAATTTCAGAGAAACCTGGAGATGATAGACAGCAAAGTCTTCCTGAGATCTTTTTCTTTCCACCCTTGGAAGCTGAGTCCAGATTTCTTTTTCTACTGTATATATGTGTGTGTGTATATATATATATATATATATATATATAAAATTTTTATAGTATTTTATCTGTTTAGTTTTATGTGTTTGAAGCAGGGAGATTATTCCTCTGAGTAATATCAGCAAATTCCTCCTGACAGCCATGATGTCTTGTTAATTTCCTTTCTTTATCCCTTCTTTTTCATTTTTCTGGCACCTCAGTGAATTTGCCTATTCTCCGTGGTACTTGCACAAAGGCATTCAATATCTGCAAATGACTTCAGTGTCTCCATACCTTCCCTAGATCACTTTGTCAAGCTAAGCAGCTCCAGCCTCAATCAATCTTGCAGCTCCAACACAACCACCCCTAAAGGATTTCAGGATGGGTCCTTTACTAGTTAACATCTTCTACTTCCTACACTTCTGGATTGCTTTTACTGAAGTTTGGGTCCATCTTTCAAAGGAAAGTATTGGTCAAGTGTACTGAGCTGTGTGTGGCCATGCGTTGTCCCTGCTCCCACAGCTCTGCACACACAGAGACTTTGGGGACCCCTGTTTAGGTCTGAGCTGACAGGATGAGGTTATGTGATGTGTCACCAGGTGATACAGCACATGACTCCCATCCTGGAGAAGAGTTGCAGGATGGTGACTTCAAACCACATTTGTGCCTTTGCAGCTTCAGACTTGTCCAGGAGCTGAGAAAACTGTGCTACAGCCCAGGCTAAAGTTGAGGCAGCCATGCATGTCTTCCAGACTAGCGGGTAGCTCAGAATCATCTCAGCATTGTACACAGAATTTACACGCCATGTAATTAACATGCACGGTTTATGCAGCACACTAGCTTTTCCCTCAACAAGCAAGGGCAGAGGATCAGTAGAATGAGGGCTGAGGAGTTCCCTCAGCTGTTAATTTGTTGACAGAATGAAGACATTTGCTGGTAAATTGATAGGTAAAAGTTTCCTTATATTCTTGATGGGTTTGAGGAATGATCAGGAAAGGAATTCCTAATAACAAGCAAAATCCTGCATGTATGGACAGTTTCAGCTGGTGATACTGGTAAACAGTAATTTTATGTGTTGGCACATTTTTCAGCTTTTGACTGAGATAGCCACAGTCTGGTCTTTGTACACAGACACACATTTGCATATTGATTAATGCTCTCTGCCTATGGACTGAGTGTCTGGCAGCTCTTCCCCATCAGTTCAGAGGCCAGTAAACTGCCTGTGCCTGTGATCTAACATCAGAAATAAAATGGTATCACATTCTCTCTGCGCATTTGCAGGAAAGAAACTGGTTACATTACATGGACCTGTGGGATCAGACTCCTTGGAATATGAGATGTGTGTGGGTGAACTTGGCCAGTGAGGCAGCCAAGAAGACAATTTACTAGCCCACCCCTGAAGAACATGATGGTACTCCAGAGGATGGAATCAGAGGCCCATATAAATACTTAGAGAAGTTATTAACTTTTTTGGGGTATTTTGGTGCTAGAATTTTAAGCCTCATATCAATTATCCTTCAGCAAAGAACATTTTACTGTGGAAAAACAATTACATGCATAGTGGGAGCTCTCCTGACTCTAAACTGAGGCAGCAAGGGTGTTAAAATTTTAATGAGGACCTTTGTTTCATGCAGGGTTTCTCAGGTGTTGAGTTAAACCTCTACTAATAAAAAGTAAACAAAACCAAACACAAAGTAAAACTGTATGCCAAAACCTAAGTCCACCCTAATTTCAGGGAGAGACTGACAGGGCCAAGACACAATGTAAGTCGAGTGATTTTGAGTCTACTTGTTTTCAGTGGAGTTGAAAGTGTTCACTGTCCACATTACCTTAGTACCACTCAGGATCCTGGACTGTAGCACTTACAAAAATACTTACAGTGTTTAGTGGAGACTTTAAACCTCTGGGCTGGTATGCTCTGCTTGCCTGATCTTGAAATTCTTGTCCAAAATTCATATTTCTGGCCTACCATCCCAGTCATCTTGAAAAAAAGAGGAATTTTCCCTTTGGCTCCATTGAGATGTATATGACATTCTTTACACAGAAACAAATCGGAGAAATAAGTAAGTCAAAAAACATTTCAGATCTAATGTATCCATAATAAGGAACAAAAGAAACCCCCAAAAAACAGCACCAAATAAAGAGAATAGCTATTATATGGTTCATTTGTTTGTTTGTTTTTCCTCAGTTATTCGTAAGCAATAGGCTTCACTAGCATGCTTTAAAAGCATTAGCTGTTTCTGATAGGAGTCTGAAGAAAAGGTTCAGGACTCTGAAAGCTCTGGCACTTTTGTCATATACTCTGGGTCATTGGCTCACTGAAGTGCCAAGGGAAAGAGCAGTGATTTTAAAAGGGTAATGCAGAAATAACTCATGGCAATAAGTGCTGAACTCACTTCACTGGGATTCTGACAGACATTTCCATTTCCGTTTCCTCCCTAATCCTAAATGATGATTCATGTAAAAGTGGGACTAGGGCTGATGGTGGTATTTGTCAAACAAATCTCTGCAGTCTCTTCAGCCACTGTGTGCTCAATATTTTTAAGTTTTGCCATATCCAAGGAGGATTGGGCAATTAAATTAATTACGCACCTCTGGGAAGTAATCTATACCTTGAGGCTTTTGAGGAAGGGAAAATTCCACAGTTGCACCTGGTCAAATGGTTACACATGAAGGAAATGACCCCTTGACCCTTTTAGGTGCACTGAACATAAAACTTGTTTAACCCTCTCTTACCTGCAGAGCTGTAAACAGTATTACTGCTCACAAATCTATGCAGCCCCATGCCCCCAAAAAAGGGCAGTATTTGACTGACCTTAAGCAGCAGGAATTCTTCTGGGTGGCATGAGAAAGAGCTGCAGAAATTAAAAGTGACCTTATCTTGACTGTACTGTAAAGTTAGAAACTGCCTACTCCGTTTGTGAGTGCTGGATTTGCAGGACTATTTGAGAAGTCTTTGGGGTGAATACAATGCAAACTGTGCAGAATCAGCAATGCTACAGCCATGCTCTTTGTCATGAGGAGAGCACTGTCTTACTACTGTTTTCCTGTATGATACAACCTTATTGTCAAAGTTTTTTTGTCTTTATGTGACTGAAGGCAGAAAACCAAGTGATTGTTCCATTCTGAATAATTTTATCAATAGTTTATGGCAGCACTATAACTACTGCAAAGCCTTTGCATGATAAAGCATTGTCATGCTTTGTTTATTAAGAAGATTTACATTAGTAAAGGAAGGTCCCAGAGGGAGCTAAGATTTGTATGTGTCACAGCTTCCTTCTGGCTGCTGATTGTGTATGGCATGGGAGAGGCTTGCTTTGCACTCTTACATTATTACTTCCATTTTGATTCCCTTGTATTGCCTCTGAATTTGACCTAAATTATCTGTGAAGTTAAGGGTAAGAGTGGAATCGTTCATAGCTTGGTGTAATTCATCACCTGAATGTGAGAGAAGTAAAAAGTAAAAAATTAGGGAAACATGCAAAAGATACCTGTGACAGACAGGTTTTCTGTCTGAAATGATGCTTTGCTTTGCCCTAGATGTGTAATGAGTGGCTTCCATATATGTCTAGGGCTGTAGACTGAAGATAAGAACATTGTAAGTTGGTCTTATACTAGCTTGTTCATCAGTCTTCGAATTTGGCCTGCAGGAGGAGTAGGAAATCTAATTACTACTAAAAAGAAAAAAAAAAATGTAGAGAAAGTCTACATTCTCCCACCCAGCCCAAACCTATAGCTCAGAATAAATATGAATAATGATGTATGAAAGAGCAGCAGCCAGGAGAAGCTGTGAAGCTATGTCAGCCATCCCAACCCATTTGTAAGGCTGGGCAGTCGCACATCAGGGTTACAGGTCTGCAGTTTCCCATGGGATGGGCCGTGTTCTCAGGCTGCAGGGAAGAGCCCGCTGCTCTGGCAGCATCAGTCCTGCCTGCTAGATGAAGGCCCTGTCACTATGCCATTATTTCTATTTCAGGGCACATTCTGTCTGCTGAGATGGCTTGTCCAGGCACAGGGGATCTTGAGCCAAAAGCAAAACTTCCTGTCTGGGGGAATCTTTGATAGAACAGATATTTTAAAAATTGGCATCCATTCCGACTGCAAGGCTTTCCCCCTGCAACCTGCAGTGACACCAGCTGCAGCACCTGAGAAGAGCACTGCATTATAGGAAGTATATCAAAGCTGAGGGGGAGCAAAGTGGCCTTTTTGGTACCTGGCAAGGCTTGCAGAGCAGATGGCACCTGCTGGGAGCTTCAGGCTTTATCAGATAATTACCAAATCTCCCTGGTTCTCTCTTCTAGCTGGGTATGAGATTACTGACTGAATTTGGAGTGGTGTCATGGGCACGATGAACAAAGCTGCAGCTGACAGTGTGACTGGCCTGATCCTTACCAAGTACAGACTTCTCAATACTCTAAAGATGTATAGCTGCTTCTTCCCTGGGTGGCCTGTTCCAATGCTTGACAACTCCTTTGGTGAAGAAATGGTCTCACATCCAGTCTAAACCTTCTTGGCATAACTGGAAGCTGTGTCTGGGGCTGATGTATCTCTGTCTGTATCTCTATGGAAGTGACTATCAAAATCAAAGAGCACTTTGTCATAAAGCATTATAAAACTATAGCTTATTTCATACATATCTTTCAATTGCATCAGGACAGTTCAAGGAGAATGTGAGGGAAGATTATGAATGTGGTAGAGATTGTTGCGTCTCAGGTGAGAATCAGCAATTTTACCTGTCTCAGGGCTGAACAGTCAAATCATTTTACAAATCCTTCTGTGCCTTAGCACAACATTGTATAAGAGAGACAATGAATACAACCAATTAGCCAGAGAAATCAAGAGCTATGCAAAGAATTGAGTACCTTTATGGAATGGCAACATCTTGTGTTCCTTCATGGGTCTCCAGATAGACAAATATCTCTCTTTCATTACAAGGGTCAGCTGGGGTCACTGCCAGTCCTGCTTCAGCTGATGTGCACTGTCAAGCAGCAGAGAAAGGCTGAACTAAATGGCTTGTCATGTAGTAATAGAGTGGAGAACATGGGCTCTGCACAGCCCTCATTTATTCAGCATTTTCATAGTCCAGTATTGCAGACTTGGAGGGGTTTGGAAGATTTGGAAGGGTTTGAGAGGTGCTTTCCCAGAATTAATTCCTTACTCAGTGGGAGGGAGAAAGATTGAACTCTATCTTATGTTTAAACATGTCTTATTATTAAACATCTCTTCCCTTTGATATTCAGTTTCAGTTCAGAGGTGAGGGGATATCTTTCGTGTGAAAAGGAAAAAAGAGCCCAAAAAGAGAGAAAAAGAGAAATCTGAAGACTGGCATTTTCTGCTTAAGTGAGCCCAAAGCATCTCAGTTTCCATAATTGCCTCTCTTAGTGGAAGTGGGGGAAGAAATAGCAGCAGAATATTACATACCTGAACCCCATACCAGATTCTGCTGTCATAAAAGCAAAATTTAAAAGCAAACATTCATTTCCACCAGGAGACACTAGCTGTAGCAGAGACAGGCAGCCAGGCTTCTTCACAGCCCCAATTCCAGTATCATCTTATTTTGCTGACCAGGGATCTTTCCCAGCTTGGAACACAGACACACCAGCTGGCTGGACTACCACTGTGAGTGAACACATTTGGAAGTGACTGTGCTATCTCAACGCCTTACAAATACATCAAAGTGTGCTGCAAGCACAGCTGGGGTTTGTCTCCCTGCCTGCTGCCAGGAGAAGTTCCAGCTTCTTCTCCTCACTCTCTTCATCCATGTATTCTCAGTCCTTCCTCCACCCTTCAAAAACAAGTTAAACGGTGTATTATTAATGATCTTTGGTTTAATAGCCATGCTATTACAGAAAAACTGAAAACAGATAATTCCACATGCCAATAATCTGTCCACTGATTCTTCTTTTAGTATCAAATGAGCATGCAAACTATTACTATTCTGGTTAAATTCAGTTCTCAGGAAAATAAGAGGCCCTAACTAGAGCTGAGGGATAGTGCTGGCAAGCAAAATGAGAAAGGACGAGGCATTTCAATCCCAAACTTCATACTTAGCAAGTGATATCACCTTGGGCTGCTGGCTGTGTTAGGATTGGTTCAGCAGCCAGGGATAGCTGAGCATCGGGGGATTCTGTTCTGGACCAGGCATGGAAATTTTCAGGTCTCCTGTAAAATCTGTTTGCATTACATTGCAGAAGATTTCCTGTAATCTTTGTGACACAGTTTGTGCTCCAGGCTCTGGAGAATCTTTTTGTCCAAAATGCTTCCCTTGGTGGATTTCCAGTGATGCAGCTGGGAGGTAAACCCAGTCTATGTCACTGGTAACAAAGATTATTGCAGTCTCTGTTAATTCATGTTTCCTGTGTTAATGATTTCTTTCCGACAAACTGTTCTGAAATTTTTTTCTTGCAGCATAAAGAGATAAAAAAAAAAATCACACCCCCTCCCACCCCACTCCCTCCCCCCCCCACTGCCTTGGATCTGTTGCCAGTTTTTGCTGAGAGAAAGTGAAGATGGAAGCAGAAGGTTTTTGTCATTCTGAATTTCTTGGACAGTGTTTTTTTTTAGTTTTGTTTTGCTATTCTCTGTATTGTTGTAGGATACCTTTTACCCATTTGGAATTCAAGTATCCCTGTTTCCTATGCTGATGATCCTGCTGCCTCCAGCTGGGATTCTGCAACACAAAGTATTTACAGAATTAAATACTGGAACCTTTAATTGCCTGCAGATGAATCTTCACCCTCTCAGCAGCATTAGACAAATGCCTGAACTATGTAAGCTGGTGCAAACTATAAATTGATCTTAAGTGCCTACACAGACCTCCCTAACACTAATTTTTGTCTGGTTCTAAAGTAATGAGGATGGTTCTCTGCCCTCAGACACCCCTGTCTGACCAGTCATGGAGAACAGCACAGACAAGCCCTGGAACAGAGGCATGTGTCTTAGGAGTTGGAGAAGGAAGATCTCCAACCCCCAGCATACACAGATGTTTTGACACTCATGAGGAGCTTTTGCCATCCATGACCATGGGCCATTCTGGCCCAAATCAGGTTGTCAGTCTGATTATAATCAGAGCCATTAAGGGCAGTGTTCATGAATTTCCTATTCTTGTAACTAAGGCTGACACTAATGTATAAGCCCCAGAGCTTTGTAGTCAAGGCTGCCTTCAGAGCACTCTGAGAGTAGATAAAGAGATGTCAGCACTGGATATGCTGTGGTAACGTTGCTGTGGGTTGCACAGAAACATTGTAAAGTTCATATTTCACAATCACTAGTCTCAGCAGTGCCCATCTGTTAGGCACTGGTAACAATTGAAGTGTTTCATAGCAGATGTTCTCCCTGAACAAGTGCCTGCACAGAGTTTGCTGATTTCCTGGATCACAACTGTTTATCCCAAATACTTCTGCAAGTGACTGTCAGAGGTCAGTTCAGAGTGAATGTCCTGTTTTCTGAGTTTACACCGGTAAGAGCAGTGCAGAACTGCACCCACTGCACTTTAGCCCTGCTCTCAAACACTGGTACAAATCAAGAAGGGAGTCAGGGGAGTGTAAAACAGATGGAAGTGAGATCAAAATAAATCCTTCCACTTTTACCTCATAACACTTCAGATCACAGATGGGAGCACTGGGATGCAGACAAAATATGACAGGAGGTTACTTGAACATCTGGAGTCTAAACAAATGCTTCTTTATACAAAATAACATTTAGCAAAAAATGCCTAGAAAATGTGAAAACTGGACCCAATCCTGGTCCCATATAAGTCACTGCCCACACTCTTGTTCATGTCAGCAATTCTGCTCTGATGACATCACAAATATCATGTCTGAGTTACATCCGATGGCAAATGGAATTTTAAAAGCTTTCCCCGAATCTTTCTGGTAGAAAATTGTCTTTGCCAAAAAAAACTTTCCAAGGATATTTAAGGCAGGAGCCAAATGTCCAGTATTTGGATTCTCACTTCAAAGCCACAAATATCTATGTGGTGTTCAACTTACCACGAGAGCCACTTAGAAATGGGCACTAAATTCTGCTTTGTACCTTTGGAAAAGTCCAATCTGATTTAGGTTTTGGATGAGCTGTTTGAGACTAAAATAAAAGAGAATGACACAAAATCAATGCTGCTGAGTGTCAGAATCTCTGCAAGTGACACTTCTGCACTTACCCAGATAAGAACATCTATACAGAGAACCAGCTTCTTTGGGAGCCCAGTCTTTTCAGTTCTGTTGGGAAAAGATGAGAATAGGATGAGAACAGAAGTTTGTATAAATTTTTAGGAAAGGATGTTATAATAAAAAAAATCTTTGGATAACACATGAGGAATCTGGAATTCTTGATAGATGATTAGAGTGGACAAGCTCTGGGTATACCAGTGTGTGTTTATGGTTTGTATAATGAAGGACAAATAGGCAGCCCTGCCTCTATCCAACTGGAAATCTGTGTGTGATTAAGGAAGGGAGATGTACTCCCTTCACTACCATTAAGTAGAGTTCTCCCTTATATCACTGTCATGGGCCAGGATCTGATTTAAACCACGTGCTGTAGCTAGTAACCTCAGATAAATCAGCACTTTGTGTCTTTCTAAGGTATTGTCTGTCATTGCGAGGACATTTAACAAACTGCCTGTGTGGGAATTGTTGTTTAATCTAAAGCAGAAATACAGACATCTTGGGGTGGGAAGGCAAGAGTGAGACCAACAGGACTCATAACAAATATGTGAAAAGTATTAAAGTAGCCAAGACCTTCCACTGCAGGTGGTGGTCTGCATGCACATGTATAGGAGAGAAGTCCTCTGTATGGAATGTCTGATATCCAGTGCAGGTGTACACAGCCAGATCACATCAGCTGGGCTCAGTGCTTTCTGCAGGGTGAGGGGCACAGTGACACAGCTTCCCACAGCTTTACACCACCGTATGGAACCTTGCTGACCCAGCTGGAAACTGGAACCTAAGCAGAGCTACTCCAGCTTTGGTGATGCTCACACTTTTGGGTGTTCCAATACTTGCTGGTATTTTAGTAAGACTGTGCTGATCTTGTAGATCTTTCAGGCTTGGGTGGTTGTTTGATCTCTTGGTGGGGTTGGCTAGGGGATTATATACTTAAAATTCACAGATGTCTTTTTCATTTTGCTGAAGATTTAGATAAAGAAATTTTATGAGATACAGACTTCAGGCAACTTTAGATGAACAGTATTCCAAGCTGGGATCTCAGTCAATGCCTGAGATGGGCCAGGGTGGGGCATCATAGGATGTTAGAATAATTTGGTTTGGAAGGGACTTTTAAAGGTCCTAGTCCAAACTCCCTGAAATAAGAAGGGACACCTTCAATTAGATCAGGTTGCTCACAATGTCATCCAGCTGCACCCTGAATGTTTCCATCAAGGGATGGGTCATCTACCACTTCTCAGAAGAGCGAGAGTGTATATATGTATGTATAGAAAATTAGTGTGGACAGTTGGGATTTTTTTGTCTATTGCCTCTTCAGATGTAAAATCCTCAGCTGTGATCCAAGGGGAGTAGGTGCTTTGCATTCAGGTGCAGCACAGGGGGGACACATGCCTGCTCCTTAGACACCTCCTTGATTGTCCATTCATTCAGATACAACTGCATCTGTATTTTGCATTTCAGCTGCTGACTATTTTAAGCAAACTTAAGAGTCCCAAAGCCAGAGAGGATGTCACTAGAATAGACATGCTATGTGCAGTGTGCTTATGCTGTTAAATGCTGTTAATTGCCTTGGCTGGGCAGCCTGCTGTTCCCTGGTAGGTCTCTGCTGGGATCCCAGCCTTTGCTCCTCTTCTGCAGTGGAAACATTTCTCCCTTATTTATTTTTGCGTGAGAAAACATGTTTCCATTCTGAGCCTCTAGATACCACTCGAGTGCCCCCCTGACCTCTCCTCGTGGGCCCAGCCCGTGTAAATGACCAGACGAAGGAATGTGGATGAAGGAAGTGCTATAAAGTAGAAATATTGCTGGCTCGTAAATTCCCTCCAGCACAGCAAGTTTTCAAAATAAACAGAGCTACAGTCACATAGGACAGCATAACTCAGCGGTGCAAAATTCATCACTGGCTTTTGCATAGGAGGGCAGCCTGACACCAAAATTAAACTCCTCCAAGAGTGCTGTCTGCCCTGGCAACAGACCTGCATTACATTTCCATACAGGCTTCACCCAGCTTTGTTCTCCAAGTTATTCCCTTCTTCAAAACTTGTACCACGCTGAATCCAGGGTGGGAAGCTGAAGTGAATCCAGGGTGCAAAGCTGAACTACAGTTCTTACTCAAGTCATTGGGATTTGGTGGCCTTCATATCCTCTGTGTGGCTTTTATAAAAATTCACAAGTTTTGATATTTCTGTGCTCCTCTAGCTTGCAGCATGAACATATCTATACCTCCAGTACCTGGGAGGCCAGCCATGAGTCCTGCCTGCTGCTGGATGCCAGGAGCCGAGACAGGCTTGGTGCCTTCGTGCTGCTGCATCTGCTCAGCTGCAGATCACTCTTACTTCTGCTCCAGTGACACTTCTGGCTCTGTTCATAAGGTCTCAAGACCCCTTACTTCTGAAAACATCCCAGGTGCCAGGTGATTTCCAGGTGTTTGAAGAAGCAGCTTATGCACTGCACAGATTACTTCTAAGTGCAATATTCTGGTGTTTGCCATACCATGAAAAGGAAGGTCTCTCCTTAGACTGGGAGCTTTTTGAAGAGAAGGGAGCTTTCCCCTAGCCCACTCTGACAAGTAGTTTACAAATGACCATGTGCAGCTCCCCAAAACCCATAGCATGTCAAGAAGTGGGGTCAAACTGAGATTCCTCAAAACAAAGTTTTAATTTTGGAACGTAAGTACAAGCACATATCTCAACTTCAGACAGCAGTCCACTCAGAAGCCTGTCTTAGGGTCCAAAGCAATGGACTCAACATAACTGGCAAGCAGAGACAGATTTACTTTTCAACAATTTTTTGGCTTAACTTTGAACATTTTCAGAAGTTGAATTCAAGGAACTTTTGATGAGCTTGTACTGCTTGTTGAAATATATTCCATTTTGACACAAAACATACTGCCTTTCCACTGAGACCCAGAGTCCTCCTGCTCTTCTCCCCTGACTCTGCTGTTCTTATCTAAAAAGAATTTGGTTTGTTTATTTAGTGAAAAATTGAATGTTTCCAAGGGCACTGAGACTTTTTTTCTCTTCACTGAGAGCTCAAATATCTACTGAAAAAGCTTTGATGAGAAATTTTCAATCAGATTCAATGAAAAAAGAGATGGAGGAGGAAATGATGAGGTTTTTTTTCTTTTAAAGCGCACAAGAGAGTTCCTTAAGATCAGTTGTGGGAATAAAGAAGAAAGTGACTGCCTTTGATCTGAAGGGAATCCTATAGTTTTCCTGAATTTTGCCAGCTGCTCCAATTCTGCACTTCCACTCAGACAAAACCCTACATTATGACTGAGCCTGAAACCAACATAAACAATCGTCTGCCCTTTTACCCCTGCTGTTAGAAGATGGAGTATCAGTGGAGCTGCGAATTTACTCAATACATCTAAATGAAGTGTAACCTTCCAGAGTTAGATGGCACCAGCTAGATAACCCTGTTCAAGTGGAAATAGATGAAGGGTGACACTGAAGATTGCATGATGGGACTGTAGCTGATAGTCCTGCTTGTGACTTCTTTGCTAACTGCACTGGACACCAAAACACCAAAAGGTTTGTTATGACCAGATCTGCAAAAAAACTTCCAAAGAGACTAGCTAAAAGTTTTGTCTGTAAGTGAGGGAGAAGAGATTCATCACACCATAGACTGTATCATGCAAGAACAAGCTATTGATAAATGGATGAAGAATAAATTGAGGCTGCAATTAAGAGAAAATCCTTAACATTTCAAGCAGGCCTTGAAAGACTCTGTCATCAGACTGGATTAAAGAGGTGTGGAATAAGAGGGTTATTTGTGTGATTATGGGATCTGGACTCAGACCAGAGGATCTTTCCTTGTGTTGTATAACCCTGGAGTCCACAAACCTTTTTAACCTACACAGTTTTATAGCTTTTAGAAGTTAAATGTTTTCTACGAAAGTGAGAGAGAGGACCTAGTAGTGGCCACACAGGAATGCTGAAAGAACAGTCTGATACATCCCACAGAGTAAAGGACACAGCAGATATTTCTAAGCCCTCCTTCCTGAGGACGAGATGTTTGGGCAGTATCTTGTAAAGGGTCAAGTTCCTCATGCCCAAGGACACTGCTAGTGCTTATGCATCTCTAAGGGCTGTGTGGGACCCAGTCTTCAGCAGGTGTTTCCAGGGAAGTGGAGCATGTGGGAAGAGTGGGATGCGAAAAAGGAGAGGCAGAACAGAGGCAGAGCAGGACAATGAGGAGGCAAAAGGAAGGGAGAAGTAGGGAGCTGGAGGAACAAAAATTTAAAAAATGTGGAAATGAACTAAGAGTAAATGTGTAAGGAAGGATGAGAGGGTGGCAGAAATAAAAACAAATATGGAAATTGGATGGGCTGGCTGCAGAGCATGCCATAAGCAACCTCTGGGCTTGCAGAGTGGAAATTATGGAAGATGACTTCTCTGAGTCAGGTTCTAGTGTAAAAACCAGGTAGCTCTTGCTCATCTGTCTGTGCCACTGCCTCACTGCACTGTTCTACCTTGGTGCTCTGGGTGGTTTTCCCTGATGAACATGATCCACTCCCTCCTTCTGCCAGCCTCACAGCCCTAGCAGGGTAAATGTTTGGGAAATCCTTATTCCTCTTGTTTTACAGCATCTGGAGTTAGGGCTGAATAAAGCCCTTCAGGCTGGGAGGTTTTGGAAGGAAGCCCCACACTCACTGGGCCCTTTGCCAGTGAGTTAATCCTTTCTGTATTGACCCTTCTAGAAGCAGCAGTCCCAGGCCACCAAGGATCTGATAGCCTTGAACTCTCCATGCCTGGAACTGTGCTTGCTGCTTTTTAGTGCTGATCTCTTCCCAGCAACTTTCCCCTAAGGACCCAGGCAGCAAAGCAGGGGCAGTGCAGATCAGCTACATCAGTCCTCATTCTCTCAATCAGTGCTCTGGTGCAGCTGTCATTGTGTTAGTCAGAACAGAAGATGCTGTGCCATGTGCTTCAGCCACTTCTGTTTCTGTTGCCACTGCCTTGCACATGCATGCCAGGAACTCCACACTTCCCTACAGATACACCAGATTCTCTCTCAGGGCCATTGGGTGTGAGCTGCACAGGTCTGAACTCTTTGCCCCATGTGTGGAACTGAATCAGGCTGGGCTTGGGCTGAAGGCACAGAGCAGTAAGTGGTGCTGGCTGAGCTCATGCTCAGTGGCAGTGTGTTCGTGGGGGTTACAGGCAGCACGGGCATGCCAGGGCAAACCACTGCAGTGAGCTGTATGGATGTTTGTCTTGTGCCCCATGAGGGACTTGGGTTCAGTTCCATGGCTTGGAGTAGGTAAATGGAAGACAAGGAATATTAATTGTCTCTGGCAACATCTGAAAATCTCTCAGCTTTCACAAGGAACCATTGTAGCTGAGGATCACTGCGGCTATGGCAGTAATCTGCACCACTTGAGAGCCTGGGCTTAGTCTTGCCTTTAGTACAGACTTCTGAGTAATCCCAAATTCCATAAATAGCTGCTAGTGCCATAGTGCTCCTTGAGCAGCTGTTTTCCAAAGTCTGGAATACTCACAGCAGCCAGCTGGACCTGGCAGCACTCATCCGCAGCAAGCAAGATTTGGCCTTCCAGACACTGCTTCACCCCAAATGAAATGACACTCTTGTAGCCATTATTTGGAATAACACTCTGTCTTGGTTCTTTCATCCTTAAAATGGGAATAAAACACCAGGATAGGCTCCTCTGTGTGGGATTTGGATGCCTAGGTATAGGCTTATAGGCTTCTAATGCTGTTTGGAACAGCTCACGTGTGCAGCGTGCCTGTCAGATGATAAGAAGCTTGCAGACCCCAATATTTCTGAGATGGCAGATAGAAGCCAGGCAGGTACCCCACACACCTACAGTGAACATTGCAATGTCTACATAGAAATCTATTTCATACAGCCAACCCAGCTGCTTTATTCTTCACCTGTATTGCAGACTGCTCTCAGGCAGGTTCATTTTCATGGCACATCTTAGGAGGCGTGCAGAGAAGCATCTGCCACCTGGGTTTTTCTTCCACAAATAAAAGCTAAGCCCAAGGGTTTTTATGACCTTTAAACAACTTACTCTTGCTCCTGCATCACAGCTGCAGGCAGTCCACCTGGTCAGGGTGTTTGCTTGGGAGGAAAAAGCTACCTTCTGTGGGAGATCTGAAAAGCTTTTGTTTCCACATCAGATCTCCTGTTTGAGAGTGCATGCAACACCTCCAAGAAATGTAAGAGGGAAAACTACAGCCCCCATGGAACCAATGAGGCTGTAAACCCAAAGAAAATCTTCTTGTGTCATTTACGAGGCAGCACATCAGATACTGGCCTCTTGTGCAGAGTGGCTTGGTCCAGGCACATTCCTTCTCCTCATTTCCTCAGTTACAAGAGAAGGGGATATTTGCTGTGGTTTTATTCTGGGAAAAGGGATTGAAAAAACTCAGGATTTATGTCCTTAGATGGGCACACTACAAAAATTAATTTTGTTCTTCTTCACAAGAAAAGCTAGTTAGTTATAATTTGCTAACTGGACATAGGGAGAAACACCATTGTAACCTCACAGGTGTAGCATTTTAGGAATGATCTTTTAAGCCTAAAGTCTCTCTTTGCTCTGAATTCCCTTTCTGGTGCCTGCTTACTAGCTCTACCATTTGGGCTTTTCCAATGAGGTTATTGATAGGTACTTTATTGCACAGGGATATTGCCATGAGCTCCTGCTGGGCAAGGAAGGGACAATATTATTCTTGTTTCCAGGTGTTCTTGACTTTATCTTGAGAGCAGACATTTATTATTCTATAAATACTAACTGCAGTTTTTCAGATATTGCAGGAGCTAATAAAGGCTGTTTAT
The DNA here is from genome assembly GCF_971803275.1 of Cyanistes caeruleus. Taxonomy (NCBI): domain Eukaryota; kingdom Metazoa; phylum Chordata; class Aves; order Passeriformes; family Paridae; genus Cyanistes; species Cyanistes caeruleus. The sequence goes on from NC_141708.1 coordinate 17,367,954, forward strand.
AATCAGGGTGGGGTGGGGAAGGAAGCTGGATTTTGTTTTTTCAGGGGGAACAGTGCAGAATTTTTCAAAAACCAGTCTATAACCACAGTTCGTTCTTTCTAGTGAAGTTTCTGATTCCCTGCTAAAATCAAATGATGCGAGACCTGCTTGAAACTGCTGAAATCAGTGGGATGTTAGGAGCTTCACATCCTTCTTGGAGCTGAGCCCAGACTCTGGGCCATGTGCCGGGAGGGCTTGCTGCAGGGAGCTTTAGCCATGCTTGCCCTCCTCTCTTGAGCATCTGCTCTTGAGCATGGCTGGAGAGGGGATTCTGAGCTACACAGACCTTTGATCTGGAATAATGTGGCCTTTGTACTGCCCTCATGCATCTTCCTCTGCATCCTAGCATCTGTAAATGTCACAGTGTCTGTCAGCCGGTTGTGCCCTGTCAGAGAAGTGTCCCTGCTCTGCGACACACCAAGCTCAGGTGCCACAGCAGACCTGCCCCCAAACACCACTGAGGCAGCTGCACCAGGGCAGGAGGAGAGCTGCAGGCAGACTTGCGCTGGGCACTTCATTGCACGTGGGGAATGTCCAGCTGTGAAGCTCTAACAGATGTTGACACCTCTGTGCTGTGTTTGCTCTACAAAGTGGGAGCAGGGCCAAGGATCAGTCCCTCCACCTGGGATACACTGTCAGAGCTTTGTGTACATGCTAAATTAACACACACCAAAAAAAGCTGTAGTAAACTGTGCTGCAGATGCTGGGGAATTGATTGTATGCATGTGTGAAGGGAGTGACTATGCCAAGTTTAAACACCTACTTTATTCCCTTGTGGGAGACTGACGTTCTTAGAGCTTAGCTTAATGTGTATGTCACGTTCTTAGGGCTTAGCTTAATGGACATGTCACAAAACAAGAAGGTGGTGCAAGGGCTTAAATATATGTATACATGCAATTTGAGTTAGTTCTTTCTCCAGAAAATGTGAGCAGTCACTGTAGATCAGAAGAAATGCAAAACTGATGAATTTTCTTCTCAACTGCCTTGTTTAAATCTCAGTGGTTTTTACTGAATGAAGCAAGTTCTGGTGAACCAATACCTGCAGCCATATAGTTATGAGCAACATAATTAATTTTGAGCAACTTTTTCAAATGTTTGCTGTTTGTATTTCAGTCTGGTCAATTAAAATCATGGCTAAACTTGTTGACATGAAATTCAATCTGTGGGAATCCCTTACCTATATGGTCTTTTCCAGGTTGAAAATGGCATGAAAACTCATTAAAAATGAGCTAACAAAGCCACAAAAGCTTAAAAGTATAAAACCAGCTACACAGCAGCATATCTCAGGTCTCTTTGTGAACTGAGATACAACAAGAGCAACATTTTTAGGACTCATGATATAGGACAATGAAATAACATGGACATTTATCATTTTCTTGTGTGGGTCAAAGAAGAAACAGAAACCATCTCCAGAGAGGAATATTGTAAAGTAGTAAATTAGCATAAATAGATTTTTTTATGCTCCAGAAGGGAGGATTTAAAAGTAGAGACATTAGGAAGGAAAGACTTCTGATGGTAAGTCATATTGGACTACAGAAAGACCTCCTGAGAGAAGAAATAGAAGCTGAATCTCTAAAAACTTTTAAGCACCAGCTGAACGCAATGGCAATAAATCCTCAATCAGAAACAACCCTGCACTGTGAGAAAAAAGGGCTAGATGGTTTTACTGTACTTCTCCATGTCTTGCAACTGAATGACTCTGATGCTCTTTGTGGATGGCTGGAGTTTTATAAGCAGCTGGGGATCCATTAGGTTGAATGTTACTGTAGGAGTACCAACTGGTCTTACTCCCCCTGTGTTTTGGTATGAATAGTGATAATCTCCTGAAACATGTATTCAGGCCCAAAATGCTGGAGCAGAAAAGAGTAGCTACAGCCACAAGACCAGAGTTACTCAAAGGAGAAGAAATGACTAGCTGATATTTCTGCTAACATGCTGGGAGAGTGGCAGGTCACGGGTGTGTCCTTCAGGGACTCATTTCTGGCCAAGTGTTTCCCTCTAAGTGAGCAAAGGTTTAGGAGCTGGCTTTGAAAACCTCAGTTATGCAGTCAGCTATCGGTTGTAAGATCCAAGAAAGCTCTGAGTAAAACCCCACTCCAGCAAGTGAGCAAAACATTGCATTTGGCGTGTCCCAATCTGCACAGCCCAGTTAGGCCTGGACCTGTAAGACACATGTTCTTGTCGTGTGAGTGACATGTATCTTAAGTGATCCTAATGATTGTTTATTGCAAACTAAACATTTTTGCCATCTGGCAACTTTACACAATGAATGTCAGAACAGTTCCAGCAAATGAAATCTTTCCATCACCACAAACAATCCATTTGCTGGATTTCACTTCAATGTGAGAATAATACAGCTGCCCATAGCCCAGAGAATAAATCTCTAAACTAGATTTAATTTATGTGCCTCATCAGAAGGCAGAAATTTCCTGAATATGCTGCCCAGGCCCTAATACCTGGCTTTGGGCACATAGCACACTAGCTTTTCTCTCACACATCCTTTTTTTGCCTTTTCTCATTTTTTCTTACCTAGTACTCTGGGCTTTTAGATGACGTGGCTCTCAGGCTATTCTTGTCTTTTATGTGATGTATCTCTGTGGTTCCTCTTGCCCAAAATTACTATATTCACGGTTTTAATTTGCTCTAGGACTTTTGCAAAGAAACATTAAAATAACGGAATTTTTTTTTTTTTTTTTTTTAATTATAGAAAGGTGTTTACAAAAATTCCAATTTTCAGATTTTTCCTGAATATTTGCAGAAAGAAGCAGGTTAAGAAAAAGGGGAGGAAAGGGATGGGGGAAATAAAACGGGGGGAAAAAAAAAGAGAGGAAAAAAAAAAAAACTAGGGAAAATAAAAATATAAAGAAAAAGAGAAGGAGAAAGAAGACTTTTAAAAGGCAAAGCTGATAGAGCTGGATGTGGGGAGAGGCTTTTGCCGGTGTTTCTCCCGGCAGGAGCGGCTCTCCAGGCACTAGAGGGCCCCCCAGGACGCGCAACCGGCGCGTACTTTGCTGTACATATATTCTTATTGCACCTCGCAAAGTTGTTAATATAGACAAAACCCTGGTCTTTGTTGAGGAAGAATGCAGCTGGAAAGTTTTGTTTCAGAGTCGGAAAATCCCCAAAGTCTATAGATATTTGGGTTATGGTGTTTTGTTCATGCCTATCTTAAATTAAAAGCAAATAATAACAGAAAAAAAAAAAAATCCCAAGAGGCATGTGACTCATATTTGATTAGTCAAATGAAAGCCTGAAAGAAATGAGATGGGTGTTGTAAGGACCTCTGATCATTCTGACCTGAACACTGGGCTAAATCTTTTCCCTGTAGACTCTTAAACCATTTCATTTCTAATGCTCTGGTTGTCTGTGCATCACTTTCCCATGCAGGGAGTATAAAGGCAGAGCTGAGCTTGGCCCTGGCCAGACCTCCCAGGTACCTCTCTTGCTGGGAATAGAGAGCCTTTACTGCCGAGGTCCAGGTTCCTTGCAGTGGCCTGCGAGCTCAGTGAACCTGAACAGTCCAAGCGAAACCCAAGCAAAGCCACACAGTTTGAAACACTCTTGGAATAAAATCCCCTCCGTGGTGTCAGCTTGGTGCTCAGAGGGAGAGGCAGAACACGGCAAACTTGGCTCTGTTTTACCCCAAGATTTCAGGAAACTCCTTGCAGCGAGGCCAAGAGCTACGTTCATAACAAAACTTAAACCCAAGCAAAATTTATCACGTTTTGAGTTTCTTCATGAAAGGTTAGACCAAGTTGGGATGTACTCTGCTGGGATAAAAGAAGAGATGGGGTCTGGCCTTAAGGGCCGATTTCATATCCACTGAAATCACATGCAAAACTCCCAGGGAAGCAAGCTTAAACTTTTAAATACTGCTACAAAAGCAGCTACCACCGTTCTCTGTCATTCTAGTTAACCATCTATAAACAGTTACTCACTTGACCTCTATTTGATCTCTCCCTCTGCCCTCCAAGGAATCTTTCAGGGCCAACATACATTATGGATATCTCTGTGTATATGAATGTTGGAGGCTATTTTACTACTATGATAACAGATCTCTTGCAATTGTATCTGAAATCTGGTTGTTTGGGGAAATTGTTTTTTCTTTCTACAGACAAATCCAACAAGTGACTTCTGTTAGTTTATACTGGTCTGCTGAAAATATTTAATTACTGTAGGTCCTGTTTGCCACAGAACCTTTGTAAAGGATGATTTTGGAACCCTGCCATGGCAATAAGGAGGGAAAATAGTCTTAACACTTGAAACAAGAAGGTCAAAGGCAGGAGTCAAGAAAGATCTTCAAGCCATACTACAGTTGTCCTTTTCTAGCTGCTGCTTGAATGTGCAGCAAGATGACAAAGTCTTCAAGCTTTCACCTGATTAATAGTCTTGGGGGAAAAACATTCTCTAGGAATGTTGGAAGAGTAAGACTGCTATTTAAAAAAAAAGAATTCTTAAGCAAAACAAAAATGACAGTAAGATGGAAGTAAGTTAAGGTCATGTAGTAACTTAAGGAAGAATTTTATATGGATGCCTTCATTTTGCTGGGTTGGTTTTTTGGTTTTGATTGGTTTCTTTCTTTAAACATGATAGAATTTTAGAGTTAAGCATATTAAGTATATATATAAGTTATTTATATTATGAAATAATAAAAATACGTAAAAATACTGAAGCACTTAAAATCTCCAAGTACTCCTAACTCTGCGCACTAAGGATAGAATGCAGCAGCTAATATAAGTTTTAACATTTTATCATCTTTCATTTCCTTCCTGTCACAGTATCATGCTATAAGGAAATAAGCTATATAAACATGCTTTAAAAAACATAATCTTGAGGAAAAAAAAAAAAAAAAAAGACCTGCATCTAGAGATGATACTAAACTGCTGCAGTCATTATTGTTTGGGCTAGTAGATGCCCAGACAGAGAGATAAGGTCAATGCAGTCCAACAACCTAATAAATACAGATGTCTACATGTAATTTTTCTTAGCTTTAGAACCCATGGTAATGTAATGTATTTTACTTAAAATTGTTAAGATGCATTGTTTATTTAAGTGTTTTTCCACTTAAATATGGATTCTTTGTGAATGCTATGGTCGTCCAAAAAAGCGGCGCATTTAGTTACAGATAATAAATCCAGGAAACTTTAAGGAAGATCTCAGTGAAACAGCATTAATGAGAACAAGGTGAAAACAAGGTTACTAATTTCCAACCTAAGGACATTCCATTTAATTCTTGACTCACACAAAATTTTCTTAATAATAATTTGTGCTGGCCAGAAATGGCTTGTTTTAGACATAATCTATGGGAATTTAAAACAGCTTCAGATAATAATGATTTCATTGCTGTGTTATGCCAGTCTAAAATTCTAAGTAACAGAAATGTTGCCATCTCCTCATTTAAGAGGAAATGTAACTTGATACAAACACACTAAAAATTTGGAATATTTTATTATTAAAAAAGGCTGTCTCAAGCTGTGTTGAAGTCAACAGTAGGTCTATTTAAGGTTTCTGAATTCATCCTTTCTTTGTTAGCATTCAGATAAAAGATTGAATTTACTGGCTATTAAGGAGTTCTGGCTGCAGCTGGTTGGGGGGAGAAGGGGGAGAGGGAGATATTCAGCCATCCAGATCATCAAGGGATGTAGGCTGGATTTTTTTGAGCATTCAGATAAACACTGGTCAATTCTGTGGGAGTTAACATAAAATTGAAACGAAATTTTCAAGGAACTTAACACTTGCAAGTCATTTGACTTTGCTTTTAAATGTTCAATTCGTTCAGATCTCTCTGAGATCCTGGTTCTAGTTTGGGGCTGGGGGGAGTAAACCACGAGACTCCCATTGAGGGGGGTTTTCGTGTTTTGTATTGTTCTGCTATTTCATGATGCTTAAATCTTAAGCTTACTGTTGTTGTGTCGTGGGCAGCAGTTCGTGCTTGACGGGAAGTAAAACCAAAAATCCTCGAGCCCGAAAATGGCTCGGAGCTCATTCAGATGAGCTCGGTTGTTGCCTGGAGATCTCTTCTTCACCCAGGGGCAGGATGAGAGGCGTGAGGCTGCGGAGGCAGCCCCGGTGCAGGGCTGTGGGGCTCTGCGGGCTCGGCTGCGCTCCCAGCCAGCACCTCCCCTCCGTCCTGTGCTGCTCCGGGAAATCTTCCTGCCCCACCACCCCGCGGCCCGCCCCGGTGCCCGCTCTGATGCGGGGCGGCCGCGGCTCGCCCGGCACCCTCGGAGCGGGGGCTCAGCACGGCGGGGTGGCCTCTCCGCCAAGCTCCCGGGGACTTTACCAAGCACCTGAACCCCCCTGCCCTGCCCGGGGATCCCCTTCCCGGGCTGTGGAGGGACGGTGCCGGCTGCGGCATCCCGCTCTCCTGTTCCCTTCTCCTCCGGACACTTGATCTCCCATGCGGGGGCGAGCATGGCGGGGAGGACAGACGAGCATCCTCCTGCCTTGCTGCTGCTTCACTCACCTGACCCGAGGTGTAGAGGGAGCCCTTTCATCTGCGTGCTGTGACTCTTCGACTCAGCTCCGAAGTCTGCCCAGACATTTCCTAGAGCCCAACTGGTTCTCACCTTCAGTCTGCACGTCTCGGGATGCCGAGGGGAAGACTGCTACAAAGATTTGGCTCTGATTTCATTCCACATTTATCCAGGCTCTTTGATTAGATCCTTGCGAGGTTTGTCTCTGTGGAAATAGAAACAGCAAAGACACGCTATTGCTTTAAGTGTTATTACTGTAAGTAATTGTGACTCTAAGTGTGGTGTGGATATAACAGTGTCTCTGCTAAGTGCAGTGGGGATGTCTTCGTGTGCCAGTGGGAGCACCGGGGCTTCAGCAGCACTCCTAGCAGTGTTTGCAATTGCGATGAGCTTCTTCCATCCCTGCACAGTGTCACAGCTGTCACAGCAGCAGTAGCCAGGCTCACAGCACTGGTTACAATTATTGGTCCTTTCAGAGCATCGGGTTCGTGCACTACTGTGCTACCTCACCTAAAAGAAAGGAGGGGATCTGGGAGGAAGATTAGCCTAAACAAAATCAGTTGGTAAGAAGCTGGTAAGAATCCCTTTGGTAAGAAGGGACAAAGAAATACAAATAACTAGATTTAGGGAGTTGGATGTGTGTCTTTGTCAGGTAGGGATCTGTTCATCACCAAGCATCACTGCAAGCATTTCTCCTGGCTTTTAGAAACAATCTTTTCTCAGTGAAACAGCCACAGGTTAGCAAGGTGCAGTGTTTGGACTCCTGTGTCCAGCCTCGTGGGCTGTGGCTGAGAGAATTAGCAGTTACCCAGGGTACAAGACAACCATGCTAGTGCTTTTGGTGTCATCGTGAACCTGTCCTTTAAACAGCTCCACACAAGGATTAGCTGTACCCACTCAGCCCCACACTGGCCCAGCCTGTTTTAAATGCAGATGAGGAGTCCAAAGTCAATCAAAGCTTTGATTTTAAGTTTTTATTGGCAACAAACAGAGCCCTGTGTGCTTGGGCTGCAGACATGGAGGACATGCTTAAGTCGATTACACTTGACAATACTGTAATAGCTGAGTGCAAGTGACACCCCTAGGCCTCTGAGCTCTGCAGGCCTACCAGGGCTTTCAGCAGAGGTGCCAGGGAGCCCAGTGGCATCTGCAATACAAAGGAAGTGGAATGTTGGCAGCAGATGCACTACTAGGTTGACTTAATACAGGGAAGAGGTGGTGTTTAGGGCCAAACACGCAGAGGCAAAAAATGAAAGCCTCTCTCTCTCTCTTGTCTTTTTTCCCCTCAAACGCCCACATAAAATTCTGGGAAGATGCTTTGTATAAGGCGCTGTACATGATGCCCAGGACACCGGTGTAAATCTAGATTCGCGCCCATGAAAGTGAAGGGGAAGTTCTCTTCTCTCCCCGGTGTGAACACATCAGGGATACGTCTCCCACCGCTATCCCGGTTCCAGCAGCTCTGGTTCAGGAGCCGGCGAGCCGGGGTGGGACAGCTTGGTGAGGAAACAACTTTCTTCCCCCGGCTGGGGCTGGATGGGGTGGTGATGGCGATGCCGGTCACCGGCGGTGCCGCGGGGGGCCCGGAGCGCGGAGCTGGGGCACAGGCGCTGTGCCTGGGGGAGGCCGCCGGGCTGACAGAGCGAAGCGAGGAGCCCTCGCTTTTTTGGTTCCTTTCCAACCATTTTTAGCAGAGGAAGGATGTAATAACATGCCACGGGCAATAAATCACAGTCTAGCTACTCCCCCTGGCTCTCCTCCCCCCGCCCCCGGCCCTGTATAGCGGGAGGGGCGGAGGGGCCGGCAGCAGAGCGCCGCGGCCGCCGGGACGAGCAGAGCAGAGCCCGCCCGCCCGCCTCCTCCAGCCGCCGCCGCAGCATGGACCTCCGCGCCCTGGCGCTGCTCGCCTTCGCCCTGGCCGTCATCTCCCTCTCGGAGGGTAAGTGAGCTGCGGGGCTGTGCCGCTCCTGCCGGCAGCGATGGTCCCGCGGAAATCCCCGCTCGGGCTCCGGCCGCGGCTCGGATGCGTCTGGAGAGCCAGAGCGATGGCTGTGCTGAGCTGGAAGTAGGCAGGATCCCATTCCTCCCTCTCCTCCATCCCATCCTGGCTTTTTTTCAAAAAGCTGGCCAAAGCGGTCCTCTGTGCCAAACTCGCGCCAGATTGAAGTCGTCTGGGGGAAGACTTTGAACAGCGCTCGGTCTGCAGGGAGGTGGTTGGGCTGAAAATATGCATATCGACTTTCCCCTCTAACAAAAAACCCCAACGCTAAAAGTTACAAGAAATTCGAAACAGGCGGTTGTTCGGTTCCTCTCTGTCCTGTGTCGTGATCTATCTTTCCTCGGTCGGGGCAGAGCCGGTGACAGCGGTGACTGGGCAGGCGCTTAGCGCAGCCCCGGCGCGGTGCACGGGGAGATTCGGGGCCGCAGGGATGCAGGGACGGGAGCTCTGGGGCATGGCGGGCTGGCTCCGTCCCGCAGCCCGCTGCCAGCTGCAGCTGCCCAGCTTACTTTGCCAGCTGTGCTCTGTGGAAGCCTTCGGACAGCCCCGGGCACAGCGGCAACCCGCGCTTTTTGCCCCTCATCCCGCAGGGAATCCTGTGTCCCCGGGCCCGGGAGTGCGGCGAGGGCTTTGCCCGCAACCTCTGGGCATCCTCCGAATGCTCCTTGTGCGGCTTGTTCTCACCTGGCAGAGACTTGCCGTCTCTTGCCCCTCCTCGAAAGCTCTCTGTTTGGGTAAGGAGCGCCTTCTCAAAGCGCCGCTCCCGTCCTGTTCTCCCATTCTGGCGAAAGAAATTTAGGTGTTCCCCACCCAGCGAGGCAGAGGATGCCCTCCGGTTCCCTCGTTGTTTAGCCTGAGAGAGTTAATTTTCCCCGAAGATTTCCGCGATGCCTTTGGGCACAGCAGCCCCGTCCCGCTGGAGCACGGAGCCGGCACTGCCCCGGAGAGGCTCCAGAGTCCCGGGCAGGTGGGCTCCGGGCCCGGCCTCGTTCGCCCTATCCACCACCCCGGGGCTGCGGGCTGCGAAGCGAGAGCGGCAGGTAGCGACAGCAGAGCCGGGACCACGGGGGGCAGTGCCAGCTCCAGCCCCTGGCCGCCAGCATCACCAGCATCACCAGCATCACCAGCATCACCAGCTCCCGAGCGGCTGGGGCCGCCGCTGCCGGGGTACCTGAGCGGGCTTCCCACGTCTCGGCAGGTCTGGAGGCGGGAGGGAGGCACCGGGGCTCAGGGGCTCTCCTCCCCTTTCCTCCCTCTGGCAGCACTTTGCTCAGGGCTGGGAGGCCGGCGGAGCTGCTCGGTTCACCCCCAGCGCGGCTGCTCTCCTTTGCTGGCAGTGGGTGTCTTATGTCGGGATAAGCGTGTGGGGACCCCGCTAGAGGAAGGAAATGGCTCACAAGGGCTGGAGAGAAACCACTGTGAGGAAAGTGACCCCACCGTCGTGCAGTGTTAAGAGTGGAGGTTTTTGCCTACTTGGTACATCCTGCGGTGCTCTCAGCCCTGATCCAGATGTGAGGGCCCAAAGGGCTGCCTTGTGCTGGGGGGCAGGTGAGCTCTGAATTCTTCTTAGTTACCTGGTAAAGCTGTGTCTGTCTATCCCAGCCTCACTTTCCAGGGAAGTTGAACTGTTCTACACTTAAAAATTATCAACTATCTCCTGATAATGACAAATGCACTCAAGGCTGAACAGAAGTAAAATGATGCTTCCATCAAAAGTTTTGTCTGTTCATGTCCAGCCTGATTGCCTGGATATAGCTTCCCTCTCTATTCAAGCATCCAGAGCTTCCTCGTCCACACAGTAAGTTACTGATAACTTTGCAGCAGAACTGCCAGCTCACTTCTTCCCTTACTCTCCAATTCCAGTGTGGGTAAAGAGAAGCAGATCTCTATGGGATTAAATAGGTATTTTCCAGCACTGACAAGTGGCCACACAGAGTATTTTGTGTATGCTTTGTCTCTAGAGAGAATTTGTCAGCAAAAGTAGGTGTTCAGAGCCAACAAAACTCAGGTTGAGTTAGAGAATAAAGCTGTTTATTATTAAAAAAATTCCAAAACACAAAACCCCCAGACCCCTTCAAACTCTTCTAGTCAAGGCCAACAGAGATGTTCCCTTTATGTCTAAGTAAAATTAGTCTGAAGAAATGGAATTGAGGTGTCAAACTAGCATATCACTGTTCTGTAACTCTTGATTCTATTCGTCCATTTTAACCAAATGTGCCAGATAAAGGCCTCCAAAGCTTTGTGTGCCATCAGTTATATGTTTTCATGTAATAAGGCAATTAACAGATTATACTAATTTGCTGTACTGAGGGATTGGCTTCAGCTTGTGCACAGCGTTGGATAGACATCAGAGAACTCACAGTACAAATTGGTAGATTAATTAGTCAGCTTAATCAGTTCTAATGTAAGTGCGACAATATGTTTCAAATTTTGAAAGGAGATAAGGAATGTGTTTGTCAGCCTCAGAGTAAGACCAGAAATGTTCTCTCCTAAATTACGGACTCCAAAGAGCCCCTTCCCCCTCCTACCTTTGGAAGGTGGGGGTTCATGTGTTGGGAGATGCCACATGCACCAGTTTTCCCTGGTTTTCAGCCTGTTGAGACAAAGGCAGCAGCAGGAGTTACTGATTCCCTGTTGGTGAGACAGAGCTGACCCAGTGGGTGCCTGTGCTGCCTCTCCTGGTGCTCAGCGCCTGCTCCTGATCACCGAGAAAGGCACACAGAAATACCAAAGGGATTCTTGTGCTCGGAGGGGATTTGTCATCCCACCTTGCACTGGGGTGACAGAACACTGAACACTGGGGCGTCCCCTCTTCCTTGCTGTGCTAGGTGTCTTTTCTTGGGCAAGAAACAATTTAGGGACTTACAGACATGTTTAGTCATGGTTATACTTTCTCTGCGTCTGATTTGAAGTGGTATGGGATTGAAAATCCCACCCCGAGTCTGAGAGAGGACAGGATTGCATTATCAAATCATGGATCTGAACAGTTCATCTCTTGCACATTGTTTAAGTTAAAACTGGCTTAAACTCAGTTGGGACAAGCTTGCAGAGACACTATCACTGCAGCTGTGCTGAGAGTTGTTGTATGACTGTATTTGGTTTCAGCCTCCCTTTCCAATACAAATTCACAGATGTGTAGCTATCAGGCACAGATTTGCAGTGGGAAATCCTAGTACCTTCCTCACTCCTTTCCATATTAGCACTAGCCAGTCTAACCCATGTTCTCAAGGCTCTCTCTGTAGCCCTCCTTCCTCCTCCCCCTGCAGAATTTTAACTCATAGGTGGAACCACTGTTTGGAGTGTCAGAAAACTGAGAGAAAAGTCCTTTGATTTTTTTCATTTTATAGTCCAGATTCTGGTGTGTCAGGAGAAGCTCTACTCCCACTAATTAGTTCCTCTCCTGTGTGATCTGATTCTGCCTCATCTCTTGATAGAGAGACTGGAAAAAAAGGGGCTTTCCTCCTCAGGACAGACCAATTTCACCCTGTTTTCTCTGGTGCTAGAGACAGGCATCGAAAACATGCAGTATATGTAGATCCGCTGCACTTGTAGAACCTGTCTCTTTTCTCACCTTCCTAGACAGCTGTTTAGGAATTCCAGTCCCTTCCTTACTCTTATCTCTCCATTTGCCTTTAAAGGGAATCGGGTTTGGATGCTGCAAGTATTCCTGTGTGGCTAAACAAACAGGATGGCAGATTGCCATTTGGGATCTCAAGCCCCGATCAGATATAGATCTGGCCAGCTACAGCATGAGCCAGGTTTTAAGGGTTAGGTGTATGAATTTAATTCCTCCCAGAGGCTGAAAACAGCTCCACTGGGAAATTCTTTAAAGTCTTAGGCATCTCTTAGACTTCAGGCAAGGCTTCTGTGTTTATATTTTATTGTGCATGCAGCTTTCAAACTTGCACTCCGAGTGAAGACTTTACTTACATGCATTTGATAGCCAGTAATTAAGTTGTCCCATAGAGAAATCGGGCTTTGGTGGGCGCCAGGCTGCTTTTCTCAGTCCTGCATGCATATACATGGCAGATTTTTAGCCTAGGGGGTTAAACTTAATTCTGTCCCTAGTGATGCCAGTGACAGAACTCTCATCCAGTCTGGTGGCCCCTGTATAGTGTATTGAGGATGCCCTGGCTGATAGCTCTCTCCTCTATTGCCTTACTTAGCCGCAGGCTAGAAATTCAAAAGACTCCAAGTGTCTTATGTGAAAGCGCCGGGATCTGGCATCTCTGAGCCTCACCCTCTTGTGCGGGTACCTCTGCTGGGAGCCAGGGCTGGCTGCGGTGGGGAAAGGTCAGCTGGGCCCTGGGAACGTCTGCAAAACCAGAGCTTTTCTGTAGCCTCTAAGTCCCCTGTGAAAAGCCTGCACCTGAGCCGAGCCGTTTTGATCTGAACTCCCTGGAATTCATCGCTTTCTTCTGGTTACCTTCTAATTTGGCCTCGGGTCAAAATCGTTTGAGTAGAACAACACCGCGGACAAGTGCCCCCTCTTTTGGCCTTTATCTTGTCTAATTACCAGGAGCATCCTCGCACAATGGAGCGGCTCCTTATTCTAATCTCTTCGATTTTACTTATCTCTATTTTCTCTCCCTCTTCTTTTGTCTTCCAAAATCCCACGCACCCTTATTGAAAGGCTGGGCACTGAGCTGAAGAGATTGTGCTCTGAGCTGTGGGCAAATGCTCTCCCAAAGCTACAGCTTTTCTGCTGTGGTGGGTTTTTTGTCGTTGTTTGGTTGTTTATTTCCACCTGCATGTTTGGAGGGCGTTTCTCTGAGGCCGGATCTGTGTGTCGGTGCCGCTGGCCGGGAGAAGAGCTAACGTGTCCTTTCCCTCCCTCTGTCCCGCAGAGAAACCCGTCAGCCTGACTTACCGATGTCCCTGTCGATTCTACGAGAGCAACGTGGCAAGAGCCAATATTAAGCACCTCAAAATCCTCTCCACACCCAACTGCTCACTTCAGATTGTGTAAGTCTCTTGCTCTTTTCAGCTGGGTGCAGATCTTTGGGTATCAAAAAGAAGGCTCACAGAGCCGGTGCCTGCTCTGATGGTTGAATTTCAGTCTGCCTTGTGCCGGGGCTCCCAATCCATCTCTTCACCCCCGTGTCAGAGACAGCTGGAGCCTGCTTTAGCCAGCATAAAGGAGCCCAGCTGATTGTTTCCCAGCTGTGTTCTCTGTGATCTCCCTATTACTGCGTGATGCCATGTCCTGCTCCCCCGTGGGTATGTGAGCAGGAATGTCAGACTGGCCTGTTGGATGTGGAGCTTCACACCTTGGGGTAAAAACTTCACAGCGCTCTGAGTCTTCTAATGGGTCACTTCTCCATAGAGTGGAGCTAAACGAGCGAAAGGAATTCCTTCATGTGTCCCATGTATCCTCCACAGGAGGTACAGACCCTAGAGGTGTGATGGACTAATCTAGGGATGCTTGCCAGGCAGGGACCGACTCAGTAAATCGCAGCAGAACAGAAAGATCCGTTCCCAATGGAAAATAACCTGTTTATTTTTTGCTGGAAAAGCAACCCTCGTTTTCAGGGAACACTGTGATTTTGTTTGTTTGTATGTTTGTAGATTTGTGTGTGCATGTTTTAGAAAGGTCTTTTTTCATTCATTTCTTCATGGGTGACCCCCTCCCAAAATTCAAAACATTCTGAAGGAAAAAATAACAGCATTTATCTTTTACTTGTAAGGGAACCTTACTACTCTCAACTTCTGTTAGGCTCTATAAGAGGGTGTCAGGGACTAGATTTGGTTTCTGTGCAGTGATCCCATTATTGGTTCTTTGACCCATATATTGAGCCCTTCCTCTTGCAACTCAAATGCTGTAAAAATCAATTTTTGTCATCCAAAACATTTTTGCACTCAGAAAACTGATGTGGTTTTGCAATATTGCTCAGGAATGAATGTGAGTGTGCATCCATTCATGAACCAGCTTTTATTAGTATGTTGGGGTTTTTTTCCTATTTTAAACCACTCTGTGTATATCATGCACGATTATATATATGTTATATATATATATATAACGATTATATATATATTATATATATATGTATATCATGCAGATGTGCTTCTGCCTTAGGATTTGGTGGAGGACAGTGAGAAAACTGTAAGCCTCAGCTGAGAAATAATTTCCTTTCAGAAAAATGGCAAAACCAGCTGTGACTACCTCCCATCTCTACCTACAAAAAAATTTGGTGGCAAGAATACAATATAGCATGGATTTGTGCTCTGGGACTGTCAGTGATGTTGTAAGAATCCCAGTGCTAAGGCTTTTTAAGGAATTTGGAATTTTCTGGAATAGTTTCAAGAAAATGACAGCATTTAAGACAGGGTAGAGTATATATTTATCTCTTAATTAATGTAGGATTATAGTAATTAGAGATAAATCGGAGCATGAAATGCAGAAATAGAAACATCTCACATTCTTGCCTTTCCCATTCCCGACCCAAATATGTTTGTCTGTGGTACACAGAACATATGAACTTATAGTTCACCTTCTTTTTATTATTTTGACATGCAAGGTACTTAAAATATCTCTCCAAATACCCTTGAAAAATGACTTCAAACTAGGCCTTTATCAAAACAGGAGATGAAATTAATCAAAACTAACACATGAATTTCTCATCTTGATTCATTTTAAGCATTAAACAATGTAAATGTAAATAAATTAAAAGCTGCCATTTTCAGGAACAGAGAATCTAAGTGAAGCACAGCTGCTAGAAGATATTTTGTGGGGTTTGTTTTTCTTTGGATTTTGTTTGTTTGTTTTGTTTTTTGCACAAGCATATTTTCCTTATATATTTTGTTATAAAATAGGGGAGTTTTACCTGAACAAAAAGCCTATGAGCAGGCTTGTGTCTTTCATTCTATTGGAAATCATCTCTCCAAATCCAGTGACCTCCTCTGTCAATGTCTACTTCTAAAAGTAGAAAGTCCACACTTTCCTTGCTTCCTTTCCACAAATTCCTTGCTTTTCAGTACAGGGAAATGAGCATTTTTAGCAAGTAGACACCTAAACCAGTCCAGGTTAAACAGTCCATACCATTTCCTATGTCTCCTCCTTGCACAAGGAGCAGGGGATGATAGCTCAGAAATGAATGTCTGAAGAAATCAGTGTCTCAGTATTAGGTGAGAGGTAATATTAGGTGAGAGGAATTGTGTTGAATGTGGCTGGAGACTGGTTACGTGTGCTTTTGCTTCTGTACCCTGTGAGGTCAGCCCAAGATTTCCCAGGCATTGCTAACATCAGCAAATCCATTCTTACACTCTGTTGGTATCACTTAACTGGAAATGCTCCAGCTTGGCACTGCTGTAAGGGAAATATGAATTAGGCCCATTCATCTCTTTTTCTGGCTCAGGGGTGGCAGGACGGATCCTGGATGTGTTTATGTTACAACTGTGTTGTTGCATAACTTCAGACCAAGGAGCCTTTTTGACCTGTTATTTCTTACGCCATCGTTTTATATTGTGCAGATTTCATTTTATTAAGGGAGGAACATTATGGCTTCCATCCAGCAAATGTTTAAACAAGTACTGAACTCACTCATATGGGCACTTCCATAAAATTGCTGCTGTCTGCACTTTCCCAAGGCAGGCGGGCTGTTAAGAGGGAAGTTTTGGAGCAGCTGGGGCAGAGGCAGGGTGCTGCAGTGAATGTGGGAGATAACAACTCTTGAGAGGTCCTGAGATCCCTGGAGGGTGAGATCTGTTGATGAAAAGCTATTTGTCCATGAGAGATTCAGATAGCCCAAATGTCAAATTCACAGGGAATTCAAGTTAGCTAAAATGCTAGCTGTGGGAAGTGCAGCTTGGACATCCAGGAGAAACCCCTCAGGAGGTTTCTGCCTTTGTTTCCAATGCCGAGTGAATGCTTGAGGGGAAACTTGCCTCTGGCACTATGATACCTTCAGTTGTCTTCCTCCCTGCAACCTGTTAATTCAGCCTTGTAAAAAACAAAGCACTAGCAAGTGACCACACCCTTTCTTTCAGAACATCCAAGAGGTGTCTGTCCTCAGAACATGTGAAACTTCAGTTTTCTAAAAGCTGTTCTTAATCAATTCCTTACAAAAATTACCTATATTTACCATGTCAGTATTTCCAAATGCTTTTTTTCCATTGTTGGCACTGAACTTACTAACAGTCCAGGTATGAATTGGAAGTCTTAGATTCAAGTTCTGTGTCTGTTCCACTCTCACATGATTCCTAGTACAGACCACAAGAGCCTGTCAGAGGAGAGAGATGGTTTCCAAACCAGGAATATTTATAATAGGCGGGAGAGAGAAATAACCCATCCTGTTCACGGGTTAACTGAGAGCAGCACTGGCACCCGAGGGGAATAAGGCACAGGGGTGGGGAGGTGGGTGTGGGCTGAGGAGCTTTGCACACCAGACTCACTCTGACTTTTCTCCTTTGGCAGTGCAAGGCTCAAGAGCAACAGCAAGCAAGTGTGCATTGATCCCAAGTTAAAGTGGATCCAGGAATATCTGGAGAAAGCTTTAAACAAGTAAGGCAAGAGACAAATGGACTTAACAGCTAACATCCTGAGTTATTAAAGGGTAGAACTTTAAGGGCTGGCTTTTACCACGTGGACAAAATGCTTGTGGAATCAGATATTGTTTCAAAGAAGGGTTTGGAGTTGACCTAATTTGTATTAAAACAACAGTTTCTAATATATCCTAGATGTTAAACTAAGAATTTTGCCAGGGTTTGAGGCAAAAATTATGCTAATGAGTATGTTCTGGGGTCCCAAACTCATCCTCTTTAAAAAAAAAAAGCTGTTCTCCCAAGGAAAATTCTTCCTTTATGCCCTTTCTTCCCCAACCAAACTACAATTACTTCAGAATCTATATTGTTCTGGTGTCTTTGGAGCCCCTTCTCCATGTTACACTGGGTGTCTGTTTGCACAGGCAGCTGAGGCCTAGGGATTCTTGGTGCTAAAAATTGTTTCTCTGCTGCCCAGTGTGGAATGCTGTTAATGTTGGCCAAGGCACGATGAGCTACCATGAATAAGCCTTTCCCACAATTCCAGCCAAACTTGGCTGATGTGGCCTTTTTAAATCTATTTTTTTCCCCTTGAAAATGGTTGAAAATGTCTACTTTGAGGTGGACTCAGCCCATCTCCGTTCAATTTTATGCTGAAAAGAGCAACACTGAGCACCTGCTGAACTGCAGGGGAGGGCTCCAGCCTTCCAGCACTGAAAGATGGTACATACCAAATTATGGTACAAAGCATTTCCTTGCTTGCCCAGAGCCCTGGGCTTTGGTTGATCCAGCAGCAGCATTTTGGCCAGCTCTAGCCTACCTGTGCACTCAGTACCCCTGCCACCCTTGCCATCACATTCCCACCCCACAGTAACTGCGCTGTAACCCTGCTGAACCTTGTCCCCTCTGCATCTGTAGGGTGAAGGCAGGGCTGGAATCTCATCATTTGCAAAAACAATGTATTATTGGGAAGGTATGGCCCCAGGGCAGATGTGAGGCACAGGTACCTGAATGATCTCCACTGTTTGCTTTGTAAATGCATCTGCCAAACAAAGGGCAGAGTTAAAAAAAGAAAAAAATTCTTTGTCCTCCTGTGTTTTTACAATAAGCAAGGGGGAAAATGCCACCAGAAGTAGAGAGGTTCCTCCATGTGTCCCTTTTGGGGACTGCACTGGGGCCAAGAGTGAGGAGGAAGAAGAAGGGGGAAGCCAGCTAACAAAGTCAATGTGATTCCAGCCCTGACAGCTCCTCCCATCTCATCTGATGCTCAGTGCCTTCTTTGCTGCCAGCACTCAGCCCTTTTGTCCTTTGGACAAATTTTCTGCAGAGGTAATCCAGGTTAATGCTGCCAGAATGGCTTTGGGATTAGGCACAACTGAACCTAAGAGCAGGATGGCCCATGCTGAATATCCTAGGGACCTGGGCTACTTGGTTTTACAGACTGGGAAAACCCTCAAGCTCCTGCTTAAGTTCCTGTTTGCTATCATCCCCAACCTGAGATTTAGGAGGCATTTTAGAAATCTGCAAGGTTGGGCAAATACGATTATGTGCCTGTCTGACTTATGGGAGCAACTCAGCTGGAGCATGTTCTGCTCTCACTGCCACTAGTGAAGATCTGAGACCAGCTCTACTGAAACCAGTGAGTCTGCCTGATCTCCAGCCACATTCTGGGTTTTGTTTACCAAATGCTAATGCACAAGCAATTCTGCCAACTTGGTGGACTCATCCTGGTTTACACTGAGTAACAAGGGAGGGTTTGGTCCCAGCTCTATGAAATAAGATGTCAGAAAGCATATATCTCTACCACCTAATCATGGCATTGTGTTCATTTTCCAACTAGTAATGCCAGTGGCATTTTCATGCTCCACAGACAGTAAGAGCTCTGTCTGTAGCATTTTCACAAGGCATGTTTTTGATATATTTTAGTGCACAGCTTTGACTTCTTCAATGAAATGTACTTTGGAATATATTTATAGCGCATCAAACAATTCATATATTTGAATTGGAGCCATATGAATGTTGGTAGTTTAAAACACCGATATCCCTATAAACTACTAACAGCTTGTAAAATGAATCTATATAGATCTATAAATGTTAATGTAGCTATCAGTTTCAATCAGCCATATATTATATTTTTTCACTTGTACCAAAATTGTATGAAATGTGACATTACCCTATATGCACTAGCAATAAAATGGCTAATTGTTTCATGTTATGAAAACCCAATTGTACATGGGAATTTATTTTTCTGTAATAAAATCAATACGTTTTGTAGAAAGGGCTCTTGTAATTGCTTAAGTAGAATCCAAACTGTGAAGACAATCTATACCAGTACTTCAATATGAGAATATCTTCAGTGTTATAATCTGCAGCTAAGGGCAAGGAAAAGTTCTTAAAAGAGTAGTCAAATACAGTTAAATATGAAACCAGAAATGGTTTTTACTAGGGAATTATTTTGCTCACTAATTCTGCTTAGCATTTATTATTGCTTTACATTCATCACATCTCCATGTAATATATACATGAGACATCAGTAAAACACATTCAGGCTGTCAGGAATCCAAATTCCTTAACTGGCTTTAAAAATCATTGTGCAGCTGCTGTGGCCAACATCATTCAACATTCATCCATTTTATAGACATGGGGCAAATTAGTCCTTTCTTGAAATATCTAACGAATCCTTGATCACTTCTGCACAATCCCAGTCATCATTTAGAGTACATTGACTCCCTTTCCCTCCTTCCTTTGTACAAGGATATGCAAAATCAGGCCTTTACAGAGTTAACAAAGCCCATCTTTCCCACCATCATGTTAATACAGTCTCACTTCAGAACTTCCCTCACTTGAAGATGCCTTGAAGCCGGAGTCCATTAAGCTCAGTGGCTACTGTAGACACACGAGAGAGATCTGATGGATCAAGTGGATCAAGTCACTTGGGAAAAATCTTTCCATTAAGCCAACTGGGAGAAAGGAAAAGAAACTGAATATGTAGGGGCTGTCTGTGTTGGCAGCCAAGCCCTGGTGCTGCCTTCCAAACCCTGGTGTGGCAGCTCCTCCTAATTTCTAAGCTAATTTGTAAGTACTGGTTGAAACACAAGATGCCAGAACAGCAACCTCCCAGTACTCCACCAAGCGTGGGCTGGGTGAAGGCCCCACATGAAGGGGACAATGTGGGTGATTACCTTTACAGCCTTGTTTTAAGGCACCAAATGCCCACAAACCCCCTCAGAGTAGCCACTGCTTCTTGCTGATGTCAGCAGGAATACTGTGTGGGAAGCCAGAAGTCCAGCTCCCTCTGCTTCCACGGTATCTCAGGGGGAGTGTTTTGGATGGTGAGGCTCCTGCCTGAGAAGCTCTGGAAGGCATCTGGGGAGGCTTTGACATTTGGGTAAAATTTGGGTTGTTCTGGCCTTAGAGTTTGCAAATGTTCTTCCACCAGGACACTTCTACTTGTCTGGAATTTCTCTCAGACAAGGGTTTTATGAAAGGGGATGTTACATTTGCACCCTGCCAGCAAGGTATGAAGGGACCATAGGGTAAATGTGAATGAGGCCTTTGTATATGGATAATTTATGGCAGTCTTTTTGTATTTTTCTTTTAATTTAGACCACGTCATCGCACTCATAAAAAAAAGCAACAGAAGAAACGGGGCCCACTCTGCCCTTCCCGTGCAACACCACTAAAGTCTCCAGGGAGAAAGAATGGTAGGAGGCATTAGTTTCTGAGCTGGGACACCTCAGGTTGAAGTCCCTGCTCTTCCACTGACCATTTTATGGGACCTTGGGCAAATATATTAGCCTATCCAGACCTCCATTTCCCCCCGTATTTGTTGAGGATAACATCTCTCCCCTTCCAGAAAAGGAGGATTATACAGATAAAACTCTCAAAGCAGGGGGAAAGCTTAGCTACAACAGATGTGGGATGATTTTCATTTCACAAATGGGAAAATGGACACACAAAGAGACCAATATAAACCTGAAGCAAAGTCAAAAACAGGGTAAAGGTTTGGGAGCCCTATTTGTTTTAGCTCCAATATCAAACTGACAGAGTTAAACACTAACAGCTGTGAATTTGCCACTGGTGTTTTTTAATGAGAAATGCAGCACCATGTGGTGACAACGTGATGTGGTGCATGGGTGATTGGTCGATGCCTTTCCTGTGGGAGATGCTAGGCAAGTCCCAGAGAATGGTATTATATCCAGAGCCAATGCTCTGGATGTCCCAGGTTTTTTCTCACAGGGGTGGTTTGTCCTGACTTTCTGCAGCAAAAGAAATAGGGCTACTGCTGTGGGATATTGGAAAAGATATCTTCAGAGGAAAAATTTTCCTCATGGTTTAGTCATTGTCTTTGTGCCTAGATGAGTTTTCTAAGACTGCCTTTACAGGGAGTCACAGTCTCTAGCTGTGGTCACAGAGCCTTAGTTGTCCAGCAGGCATTGGAAGGGGTGTTTGACAAGAGGTGCTGAGATCTCAGTTTTGGAATACCCAGTGCTTACCCTGTGATGCTTGTAACTCAGGCTTAGTGACCTCATCTAGGCTGCAGAAGGCTGATCGGCCTGGAGCAGGAATAGGGGTCACTTCAGACAGAACCTGGAGGCCAGCAGCACAGGCTGGCTCCTTGTTCTGAGTAACCCATGCACACAAGACACTTGCACTTTGCTGTGATGCCTAACCCACACTCTCCTGGGTACCATGCTCAGTGTGAGCATGGGAGACTCCATCTGTCTGCACCCACCTGGGCTGCCCACCTCCGCCCTTCAGGCCTCACACGTTTACTGTGCAGTGCCTGCCTGCCCTGCCTGTCACCTCGCCTTCCCTGGGCAGCTGGTCACCACAGGCTCTGGTGTGGTCCCCAGCTGCTCTCACCAGGTGAGCTCCCAGGGCAGGGAGGCTCAGGGGTGGCTCCTGGCTGGCAGAACTTTGGCTGTCTCTACTCTCCAGCCACCCTGCGGTGGAAGCCAAATGAGCAGAGCATGGGCTGCCCTCAACATTCCTCCATCCTCACGGAGACCTGGCACTCTCTGGAGCTGCAGCCCATGATCTCCATCAGAGTTGTGGGATAGGAGCAGATAGAGGAGGCATTCCCAGTGCCACTTGCTCTGCCAGTGGGGCTGCTCACAAATGATTAATCTCTCCTTTCCCTGCTGTATTTTTTGCCGAGTTTCTTTGCCCACCGATAATTCTCTGCTCTGGCTCACAAGTCCAGAATAAGCTTTCTAGCCAGCCTTCCTCCTGTATTAGTTCTGAACACCTTACTAACTGTGATGAGCACAACCTGCCCAAAATAACACCCATTGCTGGGTTTGCCCTGCTGGGTCCCAGTAGCTCCTTGTGGAGAACTTATCCCAAAATGTTCAGCAATTACTGGTTGGAGGGGCTGCCTTTGGGTTAGTCCAGACACAGATTTTCTGTTTGACTAGGCCTGATAACAGAGCTTTTGCAACTGAAATAAACCTTAATAGTGTTTCACTTTCTTCTTCATCAACAGGAGGTTCAAGATGTAAGAGGCAAGCATTGTAAGCCGTCTGCAGGATTTCTTACTGTAGGACCCAGAGAGCAGATAACCAGTATTAGGGAACGAATACATTTCACTGCTAACATGCAGCACAAAAGCAACGCTTCACGCATTTCCAAAGGTTTTTTTCTTGGTTAATTTTGGTGGGGTCTTTTGTTTGTTTGTTTTTTCCCCCTTGCACAAATTGGCTTGCTTTCACAGTGCTATTTTTATATAGTAAGATGTAACTATTTGAGAAAAGTATAAATTTATACAGGTTGGTTTATTACCTAGCACTGGGGGCAGATACCAATTTCAACTAACCCTGTTATTATATAATATTTTATTTCCTTTGTTGTGTAGAGGTCCTGCTTTATTTAACTTTCTTTTGGTTCATGCAAGTCTCCTGGAGTTTTAAACCTAGAAGGACATGAACTGTACAGTGCAATGATGTTGTGTAAGTAGTGGTAGAACTCCTTGCCTCCAGAAGTCATAGAGGCCAAGAACATAGGAAGGCTCAAAAGCATCAGACTGATGACAGCAGACATTATCCTGAGTGGCATTTAAAGATATTTTGGGTGAGTGATTAAACTCAGGGCTACAGGGCTAAAGCCCTTCTCTGAAGATCAGAAACCTTGCTGACAGCTGTGAGCAGCTAGATCAATGCACATCTGCTATTGCAAGGTGCTAATACTTGGTTTGTAGTAGTTGTCTGTGTTAGGAGCCACAATACAGTTCTGAGGTCACCTGGCATTTCCTACGTTCCTGTGTTTCTGATGACAAATTAAGCAAAAAGAAGGAATGGGTTATTAAATCTCTAACCACACGATCATGTTGCAAGTTGCTGGAGGAGCCCAATACACTGCCATGCAGGGATCCCACCCATCCACAGCAGGTGACTTCAACTTGCCTGGCTGGCTTTGTACTGAAGTGAAAAGGCTGAGATTCATTCACCCTTCACCAAAGCTGGGCTACTGAACAGTCACACCTGCCTGAGGGCAGTCACATCCCTGATTGCTCTGGAGATACCCAGAAGAGGATATCTGGCCACATCTTGGGGAAAAGAGATGCTTGGGGCAAGAGAGGGTCTGTGCAGTTCGTGGAAGGAGAGAGGTGAAAATGAAGGCCAACACTCACAGTTCACCAGCCCTCATGGGCTTGCTGGTGAGCAGGACAGCCTCTGGAATTCCCTTTGCAAAGCACAACCTGGGACAGGTACCACTCCTTGCACCGATCCCCTCTCTAAGCCAGAAGTTTCTTTCTCCTTATTCCTTCCTGTATACACAATATCTGCTATATGGTATGGAAAGACACCTGCAGCACTGCAGTGATCATGTCATGCTGTGCACTGAGATCTGGGGGGAAGCACATTTGTGCAGCACAATGCTTGTGTTTGTATGTATCTGTGTTTGTATTGTAAACAAAAAAATGTTGTAAGGTTGTCTTTTTTGAGCTGGTTGATTCAAAAGAAATCTTCCCTCTTCCCTGCAGCCTGTCAGGAACACTGAGAGGGGTATTTCACTCTCCTTTTTGTGGTAGGCATTTTTAGTGCCAAAGAAGCACTTTGGCTATCCAGGGACCACATTATTTCCATGTGGATTCAGGTAAAAATCTTGTATTTTCCTTTCTGCAAAACAGGCCTATTGCAGAGAGGCCTTCTGCTGGGAACACCTCACCTCATTTGCTTTAAAGCAGAAACAAACTGCTGTGCCTAAAATATTTGTGTTTGTGATTTTGACATTCCTTCTCTTGTTATCATTACCAGCCTGGTGCTTTAAGTATATTGTGTCTCTGTTTTGAAAGGTCTGGTACCACTGTACTTGATGAGAATTGGAGTTTTGATTTAATATTAGTAGGAAAATATCCTCTCCTGGAAGGGGACAGAAAGAAAGAAATTTTATGAGAAAACCAGTTTATTCTATGTTTCCTGGACTGTATTTGATATCCTAGGTTCCATTCCCTGTCCCACACATGTACCTGTATTTGCCAGAGGTGGACATGTGAGTGTCCAAGCCAAGAATGACTGCAGAAAAAGTCACCCAGGAAAGTGCATTCTTCACACATAGCTCCTATCAAAGGACTGAGGTCTGATTGATTCCCCTTGCAGTAAATGGAGAATTACACAATCCTCTGATTTTGGTTCAGCAGCGTGCTTTGCTCGTGATGATAGGTGCTGTGAGAGTTTTGCTTCCAGAGGAAAACAGGCGGTGAGAAGCTGGGGTGGGTAGATGTGGCTGCACAGCCTTCCAGTGCTCTGCTGCAGTCCTCATCATCAGGGAGTGCATCTGGGGTGAGCAGCAGCAGGGACAGGTCCCTGGGAACATGCCAACCCCACATTACAGCCTGGGCAGACACTGCTTTGAGAGGAGCACTGGGATGCTGAAGCACCCGGCCGAACCCAGGGACGCGGCTCTGGGCAGGATAGCCAGCTAGAGGAGGCACTGCAGGAAAGGGGATCTCCTGTCGGCCTTTCCTCCAGGGGCTGCAGGGGCAGGCTGTGCTAAAGCAGGGGCATTTGTTCCTGGGAGAAATGCATGAGTAGCAGCAGGAGGAAAATGCACTCCATCTAAGGTAGGGGACCATTTACAGCCAGGTGTTTGTCTGGGTGCTTTGGGGGCTGTAACAGCCCCCACAGAGACTGGGCACTGACACCTCTGTGCAGGCGATGCTTCACTGCCCGTGTGCCTGAGACCACTCAGGGCATGGGGCTGCTCTCAGGGGCCAGCACCGTGACCCTCACCTGGGTGAGGCTGAGCACAGCGTGAGTGCAGAGGTGACACAGACTTGGCCAGAGACTTAAGTGAGACCTTTTAAAAGCTTTCTCTTGCTTTGGACCAAAATTCAGCCTTGAGTGGGAAGCTTTGCTGTTAGCCTGACATTATTTGCGAGATGTTCTGGGGCGAGCAGCCATGCCCTTTGCACCAGAGGGATCGATCACTGGGCTGCCCCAGTGCACCACATGTTTGTCCCGTTGATGCCAGGACCAGAGCAGGCTGAGAAGCAGCACTGGCAGCCCCTCACTTGGGGAGAGCACTTGGTTTTCTGCCTTTAACTGTTGACCAAAGACAGAGTCAGGGAAAGGAAGCGTGAGGAGATGGGAGTGAGGTAGGGACCACATGTGAAGAGGAGGGAAAAAGAGATAACACTGAACCATGCTGAAAAAGCAGCTTCCATGAATGTGAAATCATCATGTGGGTATTTTCAAAGTGCAGCTGTCAAATCCCAATATTAAGAGTAGATGATATTTATTGCTGTGTCAATTTTTTATTTATACTAGCTTTATACTTTTATGTATAAATATCTTATCTGAATTCTGCCTGAGGAAGAATGAAATGAAGGGTGACTTTGATGTGTTTTTGATTAAGGTGTTTGAGCAAAGGTGACTGTTTATTTTGCAATGAAAGCTTTTTTCAAACTTAAATATACACATTTTGTTGAAAATGCAGTTCCTATAGAAGTTTTTGTTGCCATTTTCCCTTTATTAGGCTCTAGAAGGTCCTTTTCTCTGGCAACTTGTTCTGAGTGATGTGATTTATCACATCACATGTGATTTATCACAGTCAAGGTTTTTTGTGAACCCATCATGTAAAATTTGAATATTTCTTCTTTATCAACATCCCACCAAGATAATCCTTGATTGAAAACATGAAACTTTGATTGCCACCGAGAAGAAAAATGTATCATGATAAAAGGGCTGCATGAACCTCCCATCTTCCATTCCTTAAGAACTCTGTGTTGTCAGAATGTGGTAAATACTGTACTTTATATTTTTATTAAGTAAAAAGAAGTATCTTCCCAAAAAATGTGAAAAGGGTTTTGCATTTGTGTTCCTGTAAGGCAGCTTTTATGGAGGAGTTATATTATGCTTTTGAAGTTACTCCTTTCATAGAAAATTTTTGAAAATAAACACTTTTATATTGTTGTAATTTCTCACATAAATGTGTATGCACTTAAAATTTTCTTAATAAAAATGTATGTCTGAATAAAGCTTTTGCTTGATTCTTTTTTTCTTTTTCTCTTCACAAATGAACAGCTACAGTCCCCATTCAGGAAAATACATTCAGATGTAGTCTGTGCATTTGACAAAAGAGCAGACAAAAGAGCAACACTGTCCCTGGGGCTGCTTTTCCCAGGGCCACAGCAGGGTCATTATTCAGTTTGGAGGTGAAAAAAAAAATTAGAGGCTTGTAGAACTGACCTGAGAACATGTAGGTATAATCCTGACTTGAATGATGTTGTAGGGAAGGTGCTGTGGGTTTCAAAACCACAAATTGAAAACTGGTCTTTGGTCAGTGCATCTCCCCATCTACCAAGTTCTCAAGGCAAGGGGAAACTGTTTCTGAGGTCAGCCCAGCCCTCCACAGCACCCTGAACATGCCAGTCCTCCTGTGTATCCCCACTGCAACACAGGTGAGTCCCAGCACCTCGAACCGCTCTGCCTGGAGCAAAGGTCAGGGCTAGGTTAATGTAACGGTGAAACACTGCTTGAGCTTCTTCCAGCTTCTTGCTTAACAAATAGTTCTTGGTCAAATTGATGCAAGGCAAAAGGCATGCAAAAAAGGGAAAAAGAAAACTCAGATGACTGGTGACCCCTTTACAAATCCATCCATTACTTACTAAGAGATTTATGAAAAGTTAGCAGGTAATTATGAGTGCAGATTGTCAGTGAGAGATTCCCAGGCCGCTGTGAAATGCCTTGGAAGTAATTAGCTACAAAATTACACATTAATATTAAGCATAGGTCTCATGTTCTGTGGAGCACTTTGCTGTGCCTTTCATCAGGTCTGTTCTCTGGAATGTGAAAGTTTTGGTTCTCACTTCCTCAGCAAGGCATCACGGCAATGTGTCTGCGACCCGCCTAGGAATTGGAGGTGAGCCCACCTTATTAGCACATCTGGCTCTCTTCACAGGCAGCCTCCCAATACGAGCAAGCTGAAGGAAATCAGCTGCATTCATGGCCCCAGCCATCCTGACACTGATTGTGGGCTGGATTGATTAGGTCCTGGCATGGTCTGGGTCAGAGTACAGCATAGTTAATGCCTCTGCTTCCTAGGACCACTGAGGATGTTTCCTTGGATGCTACATGATAAGGGTCACCCCGAGCTCCTAGTGAGCATTTGGCTATTTTGTAAAGCTACTTGCTCACAAGTTGTGTTGTAAAGCTACATGCTCACAAGTCATCCCAAGAGCCTTTCAGATAAAACAAATATGTAGCATTGAGACTAACAACGGCAAAATGAAAAAAACAAAAACAAAACGCCCAAGATCTAGGAGCTGAAGCCAGAGAAATTCAAACTGAAAACAGATTTTTCAGTGTGGAATTGATTAGCCTTTGGAGTGCATTCCCCAAGAGAGGGGGAAGGAAAGCCCTGAGCCTTCCTATGCCTTCCTAGCAGGGCTGAAGGGCATTGTGTGTTAGCCATACATACCTTGCTGGGCTCTCAGGGGACACAGGGTGAAGGTCTCTTGCCTCTTCTGTTACCAGTGGGTCAGACATGATGAGTTGAAGATCTCTCTGGCCTCAGA
Organism: Cyanistes caeruleus; assembly: GCF_971803275.1. Taxonomy (NCBI): domain Eukaryota; kingdom Metazoa; phylum Chordata; class Aves; order Passeriformes; family Paridae; genus Cyanistes; species Cyanistes caeruleus. Next base: position 17,395,966 of record NC_141708.1, read on the forward strand.
AATTGCATGCAGAAAGCCCCAGTTCCAGGGGAGCATTCCTCAGTCTGTGTTATTAATAACACCTGCATATCATCATCATCCCAGCTCCTTGGACTGAGGCTGAAGATAACTCCAGCTGTTACACAGGAGACTGATTTGGGGTAAGGGGCTTCTATTTCTGGTCATGAATGTTGCCCTCCAGCTGCAGGGGCAGAGGTGTGGCAGAGAGAATAGTCTGCAGCCCTGTCCTGTGTCCATGCACCCCCAGCTTTGGGAGGAAAGGTTTGCTCACATAGCTGCCCTCTGGATCACACTGCTCACACAGGTGATCTTTCTTGTAGGAATTCCCTGAGCTTCTGTCTTTGTCCTTTTTGCCTCTTACCCTTATTTGTCCTTTGTTCTCCCATCTGGCTCTTTTGGGGACCTTCTCTTTCCTCTCAAACCCAGTTTTCCCAGCCTAAGGGGAAAACCTTGGTGATTTAACGCCATTCTCAGCACCATTCTCAGCACTCATTCCTGCTTTCTCATCACTGTTGGTGCTCCCTGGCTAGGGCCAGCCATTTCTAGTCTCTGAAAGAAGGGGAAGGACGTTTCCATTCTGTCCTTTGCAGTCACTGTCACAGAGCAGGATCCAAGGTCCTTTTGGAGAGGAGCTGCATGACTGCTGCTGCAGAGCTGTTTGTCTTTCATGCTCTTGGGCTCATTCCCAGCTGTGCAGTCCAATCTGTCTTCCTGCCTGCACCAGCAACTCCCTTTGGCTCATTAGCACATCCTCAGCTCACAAGGCTCCCAGCTCCTCCTTCTACAGCCAGCCATTCCTCACAGCAGCTGCCAAGGAAAAATGGTGACCTGTGTCAGCTGCCTTCCCAGTGCCAGCACACAGAGAGCCAAAGCCGGACACGCCAGCTTAGTGAGCTGGCAGGACCAACGTGCTGCTCTCGGCTTTCAGCAGACCCTAGTCAGACCACCGTGGCTGGAACAGAAGGTGAAGTCTAGCCCAGACTGCTGAGAGGTGGAAGAGCACAACCTAAGAACAGAAGGACAGAGGTTTAAAATGCTGCTGTAGCTCACTGAAATCTCCAAAATGTGTGTGATTCTTCCACCCCAAAATCCTCAATCAATTCCAGCTGCCTAGCGTGCTGCTTGATTTACTGCCGTGCCTGCAAGATTCTGGCTGTGGTGAAACATGTTTGTATGTTGCCTATAAAACAGCAAATCTGAAGAAAGGGCTCTCTGGATGTGGTTCAGAGTGTGTAACAAAACCCAGATCGCCACGTCCTTCCATGCAGTACCACAGCCACGCAACACAGCCAATACATGTTTAATACCTAGCACACTCTATCTATTTTGCCTCTGAGCACCAGAGAGAGAGACTTAAAGCACTGCAGACTACACTATTCCTACACAAAGGGTAGACTACTTTAAGAAGCAAATGCCAAGCCCCATTACATAGCCTAGTGCATCTTTTCTAAATTAAAGCCTTTCCACAAGGCAGAACACTAGAAAAACAATTCTGCACAAAATATGTGGAAAAGGAGAAAAAAGAGAGGAAATACATCTTTGTTTCAAAATATAAATACTATGAATGCAAATAGGAATCCAACTGTCTATGCCAGATCTACAGCCACAAAAGCAGCTGGATGACTATCATTCATGCTAAGTGTCCATATTCAAAATTAAGGTCCTCATAGTAACTTCCAGTCCTTTCTGCAGCCTGGTTGTTCCAATGATTCTCCTACTGGCATTATTGCCTGGTAAGCAGTCTACCCCAACCCAGTTACTGAAGGATTGGTACCATCCTCCCCACCCCCTGGGACCTCCAGAGCAGACATCTGGTCCTGCTAAGAATGGGGGAGGGAGATTCCAAGGGCATTTCCAGAATATATGTGTTGCCTGAAAACTCCTGCCCTTGCATGTCATCTCCCAGCCTGATTTTTCCATCATTATTTCAATTCAGACGAGGTCCTGTTATGCAGGAGTTGCACATACACAGAAGGATAAAGACAGTCCCTACCTGATAGATTTCATGGTCGAAGATCTGCTCTGCCAGGCTCCTAATCAAAGCGTGCATGTTGCAAGGAGTGCAAGGCTCTATCTCCTCATTGGGTGCTGGAGAAGCATCACACCAGACGTGGGATGGCTTGTCAAGCAAGTAAAGAACTACAGATCATCTAATTTCACATTCCCCTCTTTCAACATATGCAAGATTTGGTTAACAGAAAGTTTTTCAGTTCCTTGGAGGGGTGGAGTATAATACTGAAAAGATAATGGGGAAGTGATGAGGAGAGACAAAGCTTCCCAGTCATTAGTTAACTGGAGATCAAGCCTGGAGAGGGATGCTGTGCAGGCAGATGAGTAGGTCTGAGCTGTGCAGCTCACTCCACACAGTCCCCATGTGCCTCGTTCCCATGTGTGTCATAGCACCACTCACCCTGTGTATCACTGCTTTGGGCACCCAGCCATCCTGGCTCCTCCCCTCCTCTCCCTTCTCTTGCCCTCCCTCCTTTCTCTTTTCTAACTACTTTAAGATTTCTCTTTCCTGCTGCCATGTTATTTGTTGCTGACTTTGGACATTCTTTATGGCCTTTCATCAGGCTTCCCATCGCTTGCACACTCTGCATTGGTTTGGCCTGCTCTGCCTTTTGTCTGTGCAAAAACAAAAGCTTTATCTGTTGCCCAGAGACCATGGTGACTTCAGGGCTTTTCCAGTGCCAGCACCTAATTGCAAACAAATGGAAGTCCCCGGCTACATCGCCAGCAGTGCTGGGTCTTGGGTGGGAGGGCCTGATTCTGCTCACTCTGCACTGTGGGACTGGTGAAAGGCTTGTGATTTACAGCAGTGTATCTCACATTGCCATCTGGCCTTCAGCAATCTAGCTGGCTTGGAAGAGAAGGCATAAAAGCCACACAATGCTCGTGACATGAATATCTCTCATGTCTGGTTTTCCTTAATGTCAATGTATAAAGGGGAGTTGGCTGCAACGAACAACCTGTATACCCCTCAGAAAATCCTCACAGAGCACAGAAGTAAATGGCACAGCATTTCTACTCCATTTCTGCCTCTCTTTGAAACCCTCAGCGGGATCATCCCTCCATGGTGCTGACTGCCAGAGAGAGGCACGGAGCAGGCACTGGGCTGCAAACGTGTGGCTCCCATGCTGTGCACAGACGTGTGCTGCCAGTGCCCAGAGCTGCTTCAAAACTACATTCTCATCCAGAAGAAAGAGGGAGAGATTCCCAATACTCTCACACTTGTTAGTATTCCAAAACAGGACAGAAAAAGTCTGAGTATCATGTTTACTAGTGGAATGGACAGTTTGGAAAGGATTCTCTCAGGAAATGACAAAGTAATTTGTTCTGCTCAAATCGACAGAGACTTGGCTTTGCCTCTGTGTCACAGTGACTGATAGGAGTTGGAGTTCCAGCAATCCACCCAACCCTGGCTTCCCCAGGCTTGCCTGCATCTCCTGTACTCTGCTTTCATGGCCCATCTAAGACTTATTGGAACATCTCAGCCAAAGGTGTTTCAAGGAGTTTATAATTTCTCCACAGCATCAAGTTCACAAAAGGTACTGAGAGCATGAAGTAGAGTCTGGGAGTAGGTCAATTTAACCTCACATCTTTCTATTATGGTTTGACACCCAACAGACAGTATACAAATTTCTGCAAACTTTCCCTGAAAAATTTAAAATGAATGAAAATTATTTTTAATTTCATGAATGTTCCAGAAGAAAATTCTCAAGCGCTTCTAAATTTTCTGAAAAGTTTCAATTATCTGCTGTTTATTATTTTGTTTGTACTCTTCAGCATATTTGACTTAGCTGGGGAATCATTCTCTGATACTGATCGACAGATAAACAATGCCAAATCTTGCCAGTATTATTTCTTTCTCTTGCTTTCAAATGCCTCCTTTCCCTTGGAGGGATTCCCAGTTTTCATGTGAAGTCCATATTGCACATGGAGAAATCACTCCTGGCCCTGTCCCACTCCTCCCCCTGTGCCCCACAGCACCTGCATGGGCTTATCCTGGGGTTCTGCACAGGCTCACCCCAAGCAGCAATCCCACATCCTGCAGGAGGGCAGGTAGCAGAGAGAGAAGAAGAAGCATCATTCTTGCCTGCTGTCTCACAAACAGATCTGGATACAATTTTTTTTTTTTTTTTTTTTTTTTTTTTTTGTTCAGGCTGATTTTCTTGGAATCCAAACATTCAATGGGAACATGGCCATGTTGGTTAAATTTCAGTGGGAAAGTCCAAGTGCTCTGAGGGAACTTTTTCATTTTTCTCTCAATAGTTTTCCATTGTTTCATTTTCATAATATTGGAACCTGTAGTTCTGGTGAAGTAGAATAACTTGTTTTGACTTCACTATTTCAAATATGATCTAATAATATAATAGAGCGATGCAACATCAAAAGTAGATGTTTTTATCTTTTAGAGATTAAATATATTCCCAAATCAAATAATTTTTGTGGAAATAGTCTTCCTGCAAGAAGGTATGATGACTGACTTCCCCTGAGTCAATTAGTAATGGAAACAAACGGCAAAACATCAGCAGTACTTGGGAAAAATTATTCTTTTTTTTGATCACTTCTAGCAGCCATGGTTTGGGAGAGAGGAACTTTAGAGGAACAGACCAGTTTTTCCCTGCAGCCATAGCAAAGCTCTGAGGGATCCCTGCAGTGCTGCTGGAATCTGTCCCTAGCAGCAGGGAGCCTCAGTGGTTAGAAGGTGAAGGTATGAGAGTGCCCCAAAACCATGCTCTGGCAACATCAGCACCTGAAAACCATGGAAATCAATATGTGCAACAGCTAACCTGGATGAGTCTTTCATGTACATTTCCCTTCAGGGGCTCTTCTGCGATGGGTTTGATTAAGGCTCAAGTTATGAATCTATAAATATGGTATTTTTTGTCATTATGCCTGTTTTGTATTAAACTTCTGCAGCTTTTTTTCCCCTTGCCTCTCCCCCACACCCCCTCCAGACCCCACCTCTGTGTGTCTCTCTGTGTGTCTCTCTCTCACCATTTTGGCAGCTGTGCACTGCCTTGACAGCATCAGAAATAAAGGTAGAAGAGCTGGGAGAATGGGGGAAGGGTGAGATGTTCTTCTACCATCGCAATATTTGGGGTCTCTGTGGTGAGTGAACTGAAAGAGTGGAGAGATATTACTCAGAGGAAAAAGACAAAACCCAAGATTACAAGTCTTGTCCATCCTAGAGATGAGGAAGAACATCTACAGGCAAAAAAATAGCTGTCTTCTGATTTCCTGTGGGGAAGGAGCCCACATTCAGATGTGCACAGTAAATCTGACCTCTAGTCCTTATTGGTCTGTAAAGTCAGGAGCCAGACACCACAGGAGCATGTTCAGTGTAGGATGGGCACGTGGGTCACCCGTGGGTGGGGGGTTTTCCCATCTCATTACAAGCTGAAGAAATAGTTTTTAATGAAATTTTATTCCAAACTGAGAAAAGTATATTCATTTATTTTGCCTGTCTTCTGAATTTGCTGGATCTGTGAAACTGCTTTGAACACATTATATCAGTATAAGAAATGGATCTAATTCTTGGGGTTTTCTAACAGACACTTTCTCTCTAGCACAATTGTGTGTGTTTTCTCATCTTACACACCATGCTCTACAAAAGAAAAATCAGATCCAAGTGCCTGCTAGTACTTTTGTTCATCTAGAAAAAAAGTCTTAAAAAAAAAAAAAGGCCTAAATAGTTTCAGGTATGTGGATTTAATGACATGGAGAACAAAGCCTGTGGACTTATTTTGGATTATACTCTATAACCAAGACTAGAACTTTGCCAAGTATGCTCCCCCTGGACTTTCCATCACTTTGTTTTACTTGTTACTTAGGACGTGTGGATCCTAACTCTTTGAACACTTGCCTTCAGAGGAATTAAATTAGATTATTAGTAGCTTTCATCCTGCAGTCCCAGTTGCTCAGACTTTGGCAAATGTCCTTCCACAGAGGAGCAACCTTTGTGACCTGCAGGGTAAAATGCAGAGAAGGCTGATGAGACAAAGCCCACACTGATTCACCGTGATGAGTAACTAAACAAGCCATGAAAAATGAAAGGTTTGCTGCTTCTCAAGCACAGAGATGTGCCTGATCTCCAGGGTGGGAGGGTGTCATCACCCTTCCCCACAGCACTGGGAACAGTGCTCGGCCCTGAATCATTCTCAGCAGATTGTGCAGCAAAATATCCCAGAGCATGGATGATTCTGAAGGGGAAGGTTGTGTGGCTTTGCTGTTTGTTGTTTTCTGCTGTTTTGTTTGTTTGTTTTGGTTCTTTATTTATTTTTAAGAGAGAGTTTTGCTATAGAAAAGAGGCATTTCTAGGTAGGTGCTGTTGGGTTGCAGCTAGGGAAGAGTTTCACTTCAGAGAGGGTGGGATTTGCTTAGGTGAAGCCACAGACCAACTGGGATGTGTAAGAACAGTTTGCTCTCACTCTGCTTCTTTCCAGGGCTGCATCTTCAGCAGACTGTCAGATCAGCTCCTAAATGTCTCCCTGCATCCTTTCATCACTCCTAATTAACCTTAGTTATTCTGCTCACCTGAGTTTCTAGGGAAGATGGGATTTGCTTTTCTAATACATTGTCCAAATTCGCATAAGCAAATCACTTTAAAGAATTGTTTGAGGAAGTAATTTAGGAAAACTCCTACAGAAATGAAGTATCCTTCAGTGGCCAGCACTCCACAGTGCTGCAGGGCAATGGAAGCCTGTGATCCCTCAGAGATGTCTTCTCCTGGAAACTGTCCCAGAAGCAGGTAGGAGCATCCAGGGTTCTCTGGCAAAGGTTTCTTCCAATTTTTCACAGTTCTGCTGGCATAAATCACCAGAGGTCCCTTTGGTAGAGTCCAAATCACTCTGCTTCAGACAGATCAGTTTGCAGCCATGGTCTGATCGACATCTCCCATGGCAGATGCACCCATCAGCTCCTTCTGGACCTCCCCTGCCACTGGGAGGTGATGCCTGCAAAGCTGGGATGCTGCAGGAGGGACAGCCAGCTCGGCTGGTTGGAAGGCAAGGTGACCTGATCAAATTCCTTGCTTTGCTGAGTCAACACACAGGTATTAAGCTCTTAAAATCTCCTTTATATATTTCCAGTGGGCTGGAACACAACCTCTCATTACCTAGGAAGAACTACCCAAAAGCTCATGTTATAAAGAGGCTGTTAGTATGATATGAGAACTAATGCAGCACAAACCATCATCTGGGGACAGCCATTTCTTATGCACTGAAATCCAGGGCATATTTACTATGGCTTCTCTTTTTTTTTTTCCCCCCCAAGCATAAGAAGAAGAACAACACTGCAACAGCCTGGTTGTTCTAAAATTTATTTGTATTGTCACCTGCCTGTAAGTGCTGCTGTGCCAGAAAGGGTGCAGACACAAGCCAGTGGGCAAATGAAAGGCAGAGGATTGGGTCATGGGAAAAAAAATAGAGATCAGCCCTTCTCTTTGTTTTCACAAATGCAAATGTCCCTTCAGGTTGCCTCTACTAAACTCTGCAGGGCAAAGGATACAGCAGCCCAAGGACAGCAGCACTGTAGATATGAAAAAAAGACTTGCATCCAACTTCCAGGTGCTGGTGGTTGTCCCTGGTTATGCCCAGGTCTCTGTTCCCATTTCAGCACAGATCCAGGGGTCTCAGTTTCCTGCAACAAGCATCTTCCTCCAAACACCCAGGCTGGGATGAAGAGACACCCAGAACTCTCCTTCTGTCTCTCCTGCATAGTCACAGCCATGTCATGGCAGCAGTGAGACCACGACAGCCCCAGCAAATGCAGGTCAGCAGGTGCTGCACCACCAGTGGGATATGAGGGCAAGGAGCTGAGCAGGCTGCAAGCACAGGAACTGATATTTCCTTTGGCACGTTGGTTTTCAAATCACCCTGTAGCTTCAGTTCAGTTTGTTCTTGACTCAGCCAACTACTACTGTGAACATTAAGAAAACAAACCAAATAAACAAGCAATTCTGAGTTTATTGCTCTGAAATTTGCATACATATATATAAATTTTAGTTGGGCCACTGCACAATTCAACATTGGATGCCCACTCAATTGTAAAGAAACAGGAAACTATAATTATGCCAAGCACTTTTCTAAGGGAAATGTGTATATAAAAGTCATAGATGTATTGATACATACATAAATGTGCTTGTATATGTATATTGGTGTGGATATATGACATATAATCCATTTTACATGTGTATAAAAGATGTGTGTAAAAGGCAGCCAGCAACCTCACATGCCAATAAAATCACACCCCGGGTGTTCCAGCCAGAAAGCATGGGGAATTTTATTAAATCTGTTATTGAGTTTGGCATGTAAATCACCCCTTACCCAGTGCTACCCATAATATTAATCAAGAAACAGCACTGCAAAGAATTTGAGATGGATTAGTCCTTGTAAAGGACACATGAGAAGTATATGAGCCCTTCCAGTGGGAGCATAGAGGACACTGCAAACACCCAGACAGAGTTATGCTAGAGATCTGCTGGAAATTAAAGGGTTTTCTCATTGGAAGATTGAAGCTGTATGAAGATCAAAGCCTTTTGAAGAAACAGATTGATTTTGGCAGCATCTTCCCTTCAGGAAAAGTGAAGTGAAATGTCTTGCTTGGAATCGTCAGTCGTGTCTCATTCATGCCAGTCATTCAGTGCCTCATGTCTTCTTGAGAGACATTGCATCAAGCTGTGGCCAGAAATTACACTGCAGACTGGGATGGGGAGACTACCTGGGACCAGATTCAGTACAGCAGGATTGGGGAACTGCAAAAAACCACCAGGGTTTGTTCCAGAACATGTCAGCCAACAGCAAACAGCTCCCCGCTGCTGAAATGAGCTCCATAATTGATTTCTCACTCTCCATCACTGTTTTTCTTCACAGTGGTACCTGAAACTGTAGAAAATACCAGAGTTGTCTGAGGGACACTCCATTTCTCAGTTAGTCTCTAGCTGATAAGGCATTTGAAGAATTGTGTTATCCACATTTTTTAAAAGCTCACTTAGCATAGAAGAGGTGCTGCAGGAGGCCATTATTTTACAAACCCATATGCACAACTGCTAGCAAATGGACTAGTTATGCTCTGAGGAAGTTTATATGTGTATAGTGAACAAGGACCATCTACTAGCAGAACCCTCTGTGGGCAGAGAACTACTGAGTTATTGCAATATTTTGGCTAAGCTGCACTCAGCTGTTGTTTCTCAGGTTAATCTAATCATCCTCATGAAGTTTGCAGAGAAGAATTAGATTCAGGCACAACCTAGCACAGCCAGGCCAAAGAGATGTTCTCAGACTGTATTCCATTTCCAGTTCTGGTCTGCCCAGCACATGTGCTGAACAGCAATCCTCCTCAGCTTTTTCTAACATTCCTTTTTCCTTCTTCCATTACAAATTAATGTTTAAATTGCTGTAAAGGTCCTTGATGTCCCTGACATTGCCCTTCCATTTTGGGCTGTAGACTGGCATGCAGAGAAAGGAAGAGAGGAGGTGGAGAGCGAGTTACAGTGTGTGACACACACTTGCAAACCTGCTCTTGTACAGGTGCTGCCAGCTGGGCTGGGGTGTGATGTGTGCCTGCCAGGGCTCTGCTGTGTCACCCCCAGCCCCTGCCTGGGATTTCCTCTCCTCTGGAGTAGGTATGTGTTGGCAACAGCCACTCCACATCTGTCCCTCAGTGCTACAGGGTGTCAGTTGTCCTTCATTCAATGAGCACTGCTAAAGCAAAGGGGATTGAAATTATCTACATGCTTGGCTGAATCCAAGTTTCAGATGAAAAAAAAAAAACCAAAAACAAAGCAAATTTCAAAAGTACTTCAGCACTTCAGGTTGCCATTTAAAAATTAAAATACTTTCCTCTTCCTTCTAAAGGAAACTTGTCTAAAAGGTAATTGAAACAGTAAAATAATTTGAGGAAAAAGAAATGGTTCTGTGATGATTAATTATTTTTTTACTGTTCTATTACAGTTCAGTTCAATCCAAATCAATTATCTCATCCCTTTCCTAAGTTTCCTAAATTTGGCAGTTTCAACTGCCAAAACCTCAGTCTCTTTCCAGTTACTTTCCATCCATACTCTCAGTCAATATCCTCTTCCTGTTCTCACCACTTACTGTTTATTGAGACTGGATCACTGCTCCTCCTGTGATCTATGTGTCCCTTCACCACCAACTTCCTCAGTTCCCTCAAATAATTGTTTCTGAGGCTGAAGTCTTTTCAGTATCCCTGCTCTAATCTCAGTATCAAGCAAGGGCAGAGTGTGTCTTCAGGAATGGCCTTCACAGGAGATCCTTTCACTTGTGAGTAGGACAATGGCCAGGTCCTCAGCTGCTGTAACCTGGAACAGCCCCAATGCCCTCACATGGGTCTGAGGTGTTTTACACACCTCTGAAGAGGTGGTTCATCCAGAAAGAGCACAAGACACTCTACAGGGGGAGAGGTGAGCATTGCCAGCTTTGTTCTGTCTATCACTTTTATTAGACTTGCTTTCCTCACAGGCAAACCTCTTGCAAGCCTTCTATTTGGGTAATCTGCTCTTCATCACCCTGCACATTTCAATCCACATATTTACACGACTGAGACTATGTGAGAAATTAGATCCACATCACCCCACATCTGTACTCCCACTCTGGAAAGTATTTCACTGCTGGGCTGTCAGGAATCATTACAAACCTGAGGAGCAAACACCCTCCTATGAATGCCTCCAACTCGCCTCCAGGACCAGAGGTGATGTATGAGCTGTGATAGGCTCTCTGCTTCCCCTGATGCTCAGAAACACAACTCCTCTCTGGAAGGAGGATGCTTATTGCCTAAACACATCTGCACTCAAGGACCAGAGAGTGATAAAGCCCTGAGCCTCCCGTTGCTGTGAGGAGCTCCATGGCCCGTGCAGCCCAAAGCACTTGGACACAGGTATGACCAGTGCTCCTGGTTAGGGAGGAGCAGAGGCTTGTGAGATACTGCAGCAGGAAATCCTGGCCCTGGGCTGGCCTGACAGATGGCATCTTGCTTCCAGAGTGACCCTGTGTGCTGGGGCACTGTGCTCACCTGCCAGTGCTGCACTCTGGCTGCTGAGTTTACAGGGCGTGCTGTGATGGTGTCACCCGGCAGGGCCAGCTCCTCGCTCACTCCACAGCTACTGCTGCCCATCAGGAGGCCTCCCAGGGCCTTCCTGCAGGCCCTCTCCTTACCTCCAGGGTAGAATATGGGTGACAGCTTGTCCTCACCTCACAAAGGTATTAGGAGGATAAATGCCTTAATGTAAGAATGCTAAAGCATCTGAGTGTTTCAAACAGATGCCAATTCTGTCGAGACCCAGCTAAGCAAGGCATGAAAATGATGAGTGTGTCTTTCAAATGCACAGAACCAGTCCTTAATTTTCTGCTTTTTTTCCTCCAGTTAATTTTTGATGGGTGAAATCCATCTCGACAATTTTTTCTGCTGATAATTGCGTTTAAAAAAAGAGGCCAATGGAAAAGGGTAAATAGCAGTGAGAGGAGACCCTGCTTGATTAGTCCTCAGTGTCCACTTCTTCAACATGAAGAAATTGTGGAAAGGAATTTTCAAAGCAAGTAGTATTTTTAACAGAATTTGAATAATTACTTTCTTGGGAGAAGGGCAAAAATCCATTGAGGCAAGAAATATACATCTATCAAAGTGCTTCATCAGAAGATGAGTGCTAGTCGCAAGAACTCCTGCAGGATCCCAGGGCTTCAGTGGCTGCATGGTGTCCCTCAGCCTTGGTGGCCTGGGGGGCTCCCTGGCAGGTCCTGTGGTGGCACAGCTCTGGCTGGGTGGCTGCACAGGCATCCAAGAAAAAGCTCTTTCCTCTCCTGAGCCCCCCAGCCCAGCACACCTCTGCCCTGACCCCTCCCTCCTCCTCACCTGGCTCTGAAAGGAAAGGAAAAGGGGGCTTAGGAATGCCCCAGGAGGGGTTCACGTACAGCCACTCTCAGTTTCCCACCAGCACGTGAAATCCAAGCCCTCTTTCTCTGTCACTGCCCTTTCAAGGGTTTCTGTGGTTTATGTCAGCTCCTGGGTGACACAATGTCACGTTCAGAATTAATGAGGCCAGTGAGGCCAGGAGAATGACATTAGACTAAATGCAAATGCAGTGCTCACAGCCAGCCCAGACCTTTGCCCCAACACCAAATGAATTCAAGGCTAAAACTTGGAGCAAATAGCCCAGGGCATGACCCAGTTATGGTTCACACTAAATCCAGACCTTGAACTTGGGAAAACCTTGTTATTTTTTACTTTTAATTTTCATGCACTACTTATTTTCTGTCTGAATGCCAGATATGAAAGAAGAAAGGCAGAAATCCTGCAAAGGAGGTCATTCTTCAGCTCCCACCAGTCAGACCAGAAGGGAGAGCAGCTAAATAGTCTAGATGTATTTGAAAAATTTCCAGCATTCATTTGCAGAGTCTCCAAATCTGTATCAATTCCCAGTAATCATCTAATCTCTTAGGTCTTTCATGCAAATTGGTCTCAGCAAAGTCTACTCCATCACAGAAAAAGAGACCCTGTCTCCTAGGGCTGAAACAAAAGAGAATGGAAATAAATATTCAAAGAACCTGTGCACAGGGTCTTTATGTAGCTTAATGCTTCTGAAATGAATTCAGAGCAGCCATAGCCTCCAGCCAGTCCACAGGTTCTTGAATTGGATAGGTGGGCAGAAGGCACATTTCACCTTTATTCTGAAATGGAGCAAAAGACAAAATAAATAAGCCAAAGCAAAGAAGTACTGAAAAACAAAAATGAAAGCTCAATGCAGTTTTTCTAGGCATGAAAGTTCCTGGTGACAAACTTTGGCCAAAGGCCTCACTTTCAAAATGTCTGTTTAAAACAAAAAAACCCAAACAAAAAACCAAACCAAAACAAAACCAAAAACAAAACAAAAAAATTGCCATATATTCTGTGACTTTTTATTTGCTATTAGAGCACTGTAGTTAAGCTTACTTTTCATTTCTGGTTGGTGATGTTATTTGATTTTTTCTTTCCCTTTCTTAAGCAGTCTGAATACTTTCTATGATGAAATCCTTGTCTTTTATTCCCAGTGTAATTTCTTTTCTTCCCCACTTAGAGAGGTCCATTGCTGAGGCAGAGATAAGCATATGTTCCCAGAGCATCCACAACTCCTACTGACTTCAGCATCCTCACTGAAATGAAACTACAAAATTCAGAATTAAAATGAGGTTCAGATTTCAGCTGTGCTGTTTGGAAGCTGGGCTGGCTTTTAAAAGTGTACAAAATGAAGACTGGGTCATAGTGCTCCCAGCTGGCAGATACTATTCTGTAATAGTTTTGCCTAGCACTGCCCTCCATAAAGAAAGAAATCCTGTGTCCAGAGACCTGTTAAGTGAATAACTCACTGCACAAGGAAGCAGGTTCTCTCTGTGAGCTCTGCATAAAGCTTGCATCTGCACATATCTTTCTTTTTCTTGGGTCGGTTTTACTCTTGATGGCTTATTGCCAGTGCAGGGTTTGCTTGTGAAATTCACATGGGAGTAGTTTTAAAAGCCTAAAAATCAATCATGAATTTAAGCTTCCCCCATGGCCCCACTCTTTCTGTAGGAATAACACCCCTTCATCACCCTCCCTTCTCCTCAGTTTGCATTGCTCTGGTAAGTTATTTATCAATAAAAATTCCACAGCCAACACATAATTGGATTTCTATAAGAGCTTTCAAAACTGAGCTGCAAGAGGCAGACAATTAACTTGGCAGAGGAGTTAGCACTTCAGCCTTGCATCTGTTTTCATTGCCTGCTTCTTTAAGAACAATCATTTTCTCATTTTATTCTGGTTGTGGAAAGAACAGGTGAAAACAAGCCAGTTTTGCAGCCAGCTCTGGTGGTTGGCTGGATACTCGTTGGGGTAAATGCTGGAAACCTCTGCTGGTGATGGGTTTCAAACTGCTGATTAATGGGAAGGGATTCAGGTAAGATAAGAACACATAAGAGGCTGGAGACTTATTTAACAGTACACCTCATCTGGAAAATGCAGTGTCACAGGTGAGATGGGAAGCACCGATAGTTTGGCCTTTACCCCCAGCAATAACACTGATCTGGACCAGAGCAGCTGCCTTCTGATGAATGGTGTGAAACACAAATTCAGAGCACTGCATCCTCCATCTGCCACCACAGACTTTCCCACAGCATAGGACAGACATCCAAACTGCTCAAACCAACTAGGTAGTGAAACCAGCTCCTTAAAGCAGCATACATGAGTCCTTTCCAGGTTGATTTCTACTCCTTTCCTTTGCTTCGTTTTTCTGAACCTTTGTATTAGAGGGGCAGAGGAGGCTACACTCTTCCCTGAGGCAGGTGAATGATGCAGATGGAGATGCAGATACTGATGCAGATGCAAATGTGGATAGATGGCACCAGGGGTCTGACTGCTCTCCCCTCCCTCACAGGCCCTCTCACAATGTTGTCCTGCCTCCCACAGGGCTGTGCATAGCCCAAGGGCAGAGGTTAGCAAGCAGATGGATTTTTAGCTGCAAGGAACACAGGCAATCCAGACTGGTGCACGGCTGGTGGAAGGCAGGGTGTCACCAGTGCCACTGGCAGCACTTCTCATCAGCATTGCAGCTGGCAGTGCAACCAGACAGTATTGCCACCATTGCCCAGTGTCCAGCAGAAGACCAAGGTCCTGCACTGCTGAGCTGTGCAGTGAGCTTCCTGACTTCATTGCAGGCTTGCAAGAGAGCAAAGCTGGGAGTGACTTTGTGCCAGCAGGTGATCTCTCCCTTTAGCCACAAGGGCAGTTCTCTCACCCAGGGCAGTTCCTGTCCTGCTGGGGCTGGGATCCATTCCAGACAAGCCCCTGCAGTGTTTCCATTCTCCTGCAGTTTATTTCACCTCTGCCCCACCGTGGCTGTCAGCTGCTCCTCTCCCCAACACCTTTTCCAATAGTTGTTCTCTGTCAATCCAGGAGTGGAGGTACCAGAAGTCCTCCTTTACTAAGAGCCCTTCCTATATCCTGCAGTCATTTCCTTCCCTCTGCTGTCAGGTGCCATGCTCCAGAGCTCTTTTCCATCTTGCACACAGCAAACCCATTCACAAAGCCCTGACAAGGGCTGGGGCTGAGTTTGGTCTCCTGGCTGGCACCACAGAGGAGTGGACTGCCTTTGGTTGCAGGGACTTGCAGGCATTTCTGATGAAGCAGGCAGGCCTACAAATTAGATTTGGGTCTAAACCAAACTTTCAACTCCAAACAGTTCTGAAATGAAGCTCAGGACTGAATTGGGCTTAAAGCTTGGCTTGGTTCCTGCTGTGGAAAGGAGCCAGGGCTGAGCACCATGAGCACCTTTGGAGCTGGGCTGTCTTGAACCCTTTAAATAAAACACAGGCTGTATTTTTTAGCTTTCCTGTCTGAGATCTTAGAGCTGCACTCCA
Source organism: Cyanistes caeruleus (assembly GCF_971803275.1). Classification (NCBI taxonomy): domain Eukaryota; kingdom Metazoa; phylum Chordata; class Aves; order Passeriformes; family Paridae; genus Cyanistes; species Cyanistes caeruleus. Next base: position 17,411,352 of record NC_141708.1, read on the forward strand.
GCAGAGCTTGAGGTGAGGAGTCTGCAAGCCAGTGTCTTGGCCTGGGCCACCCACCTCTGTGTCCTTCTGCTAGCAGTGACCAAGGGGAAGGCCAGTTCTGCTGCAGGAATGTAATTGCTTTACAATTTGCTTCCTGTTTGGACAAAACCAGCAGACCAAATTACTAAACCATTTTAAAGAGAAAGAATTGAATTAGGGATATGGAAACAGCATTTTGAAGCATTCTCAACAAAGATAAAAAAAAAAAAAAAAAAAGCAAAACTGATGAGAGCAGCTTTTTCCACATCAAATTAATGTTTTGAAACAAAATAACTATATTTTGCTCCAAAGCTCAACTGGAGGCAAGTTTTCTTTTTGCTTCATTTCATCTCCCTGGAAAATTGAAAAACATCTGTCACAATGGGCAGGTCCCTTTTCCATCCCCACAAATACTGCTTTCGCTTGAAACCACATTTTCTGATAGAAAAACTTCTCAGGCAGAAAGCAGTCTTTTTGGGGTTTTTTATGAGAGTGGACACAGAGCTGTCTGAAAATGAGCTATAACTCAGTGTAATGCCTCCATTCATGGAGAACTTCTCCAGCCATTTCAGTTCCCCTCAGTACACAGACTTGTAAAGAGAACATAAAGGCCTCCTGCTCCCCACAGCCCCAGCAGATGGAAATAATCTGCACTGTTTACGTATCATTTTACAACCTGGGGAAATCAAGCAGGTGGTGACACAGTTACCTTTACCCAGACTTTAAAGCACTTGTGGTCCCCACGGTGCCCAAGGGCAGCTCTCCCCTCCAGCAGAGCCAGACAAAGGTAAGAGTGGATGGGTGGGCGATATAAACATTTTCTGCAGCCCCTCCTCTCCTCTGCCCGTGCAGGGACCCCCGGAGCCAGCTGCCTGCAGCAGGGAAACCCCTGCCCTCAGCCTGTGCCTTCCAGGGACTGGGAGCAGCCTTCGCTGGTTTTTCACCATCCACAGCAAACTTTAGAGCCAAAGCTAGAACACAAATGCTGCTCCCAGACTCTAGCTTCATCTCTTTTTTGCCTGATATCAGTATGGCGATTTGCAGTCTAGTGTTATTTTTCTTACTGTAAAATTCTGCTTGGATATAAGACTATTCCTTCTTCCCTTGCAAATGATTTTATTTTACTTATTCATATATTTCTGGCTGGTCAGAAGGCAAGGGTTAAGTTATACAGTGATTTTCAAGTGAAACCACTCAGCTCTGTCAGGGTCTGTGCTCCCCACCCCTGGTCCCTGTGTTTGATGAGGTTCACGTCAGGGATGACTCGTGAAGAGATGTATAGATAAGGTGATCTGTGACCTGCTTATTCCTTTACTAAATGATCAGAAAAGATTTCAGAGGTCCCTCATCTCTGCCTTGCCTTTGTTTTTGAAACATCCCTTGAGATCTGGAGGGAGAAGTCAATTATGTTTCATAAAAATACCACTTGGCTTTGTAAAGAAATACTGTAGTCATCTTCTTTTCTGTTTTTCAAGAAGATTCCTGGAAAGGGAAAGAAAACAGAAAGTGGGCTTTTTAAAAATTGTTTTAAATGAAAAGTTTCAAGTTTCAAAAAAACCCACACCTGAAGCAGAAAAATAATAAAGAAAGAAATATAATGGAGGGAGGAGGGAGGGAGAAGAAAAATCACATTTGTCATTGTCCAAAGTGAAGATCTAGTTTGAACAGCAAACATCATGCAATCAATCCATCTGCCCATCACTCCCTTCCCAACACATTAAAAAATGAAACTTTTGTTGGCACAGGATTTGTCTACGCACATTATGTTGCTTGAAGGGAACATGGAAGTAGTACAGATCTCACACAACTGCTGTACCTTGTTTTCCTTGTAGAAATGCAACTTCAAGGTTGTTCATTCCAGGAGCCATCTGGGGATGTGCTATGCCAAAGCGAGACATCTTTATTTTGATACAATCTCGTTCACATTGAAGGTTGCACATCTCATCCATAAGTACAAACCCCATCCATAAGTACAAATCCCACATTCCTGACCAAAGCTGTTGTGGGCTCACAGAGCTGGCCTTAAAACGAGTTAGTCTCACTACAGAAAAAGCAACCCCTTCGTGAGGGCCCAGTTTCCAATCTCCCTTCCAAGCCCTTCCAACCATTTCTGAATGCAGCAAGGCTACCAAAGAAGAAAGTGCTCTTTCAGTTCATGGTTCTATCAGTACCAGGGTGTTTTCTGCACTGGCCTCATGCTCCTGTCTCACATAGCTCCAACAGAAAAGCATTGGGCCAAAGAGTATTTCCTTGTAGTGAAAGGAAAGCTGTCAGGCAGAGAGTACCAAGGCAGTGCCAAGAATGGGCTGCTTGATGTGCACAGCCTGCAGGACTGCTCCTTTCAGCACTGCTGGTAGGATGGACAATAATCCAGTCAATAGCATGAAGATATGGCATCTATCAGTGGGGACACTGTCCCAAAAGGAGGCTCTGGAATCAGAAGTGTGATTAGAGGCAGGAAGAGAGATTACAGCCTAGGAAAACATGTTGAGCAAGAAGACATGGAAAATAGTGGGGCTTGCTATACAGCAGAGATAAAAAACTAGGACTGTTATAGAAGTAGACAGGACTATCAGAGCTGTATAGAAGCCAGATCATCACAGAGCTTCTGTTGCTGTGTCTCCTAACACAGGAACATCCTGGATGTTCACAAATACACTGTGGAATTGAGTCATAACATTTGAATGTATCTAGAGGAATGCCTTCTCCACATGTTGCATTTGATGCCTGAAGAAAGAGAGGTTCAGAGTAAAATAGGATGTTCCTCAAAGCTATGGGAATATTCACTATTATATTAATGCATTTTTATAAACAAGAGTTTAGGGACAGTTATAATGTTGGCAAACAACTGCTAATAATGTAAATTAGTAAGCAGGTTCCCCATTGGGCAGTTTCCCCCTTCCTTAGGAGCACCTGGTTCTGAATATAATCAGAGTTGGGATATTGATGCAGATGTCCCAGGCAATTTGGCAAGCCTGAGGTTTTCCCCTTCTGAAATTACTCCTTTAAGTCAACTAAGGTTCAAAATGCTCAGTTTTCTGTCTTCTGTCCTCTGCATTTTCTCAATATCTACTGCTGATTTCCTTACCCAGGGCTGGCGTTAGCACACCAGGGTCCTCTGACCTCCATCCATGCTCCTAAAAACTGCAAAGTCTGTGGTTAGTGAGAGTACTTTCAGACAGATTTCTGTTTCTAGCCAGGACTTGGTTTGAGGCATTTCCAGACCAGTCACAAACCTCTGGAGGAAGTTTGGGCTTGGGGGATTTGCAGCTTCATTTTTCTCTCTATAGAAGCTGGAATAACTTGGATAAACAGTGGTTAATCAGTACAACTCCTTGTGCTTATCTGCCCCAAACCCAGGCTGCCTACTCACTACTATTTCCCCAGCACTAGTTTTCACCAGACATAATCACAAATATTCCTGTTTTTTGATAAGATGCAGAGGAGAAAAGTTGATTCAGAAAAGTTTTTCATGCACAGGCAGCTGGGGCTGCTGCTTGTGCCCACAGCTGATGTTTGAAGGGGCTTGCCAGAGCCGGGTTGAATTCCAGCTCAGCTGGAGAGATAGGGAGCTGAGGAAGCGTGACTTCTGAAGAGCAGAGATAGCCTGGGATAAACACTTGTAAGCCACTGAAGTAGGTCTCTTGAATTTCTCTTCCCAACAGCACTGTGAAGTGTGTGCATGAGAGGGTGACACAAGAGAAATGAAGAACTGACTGGAGGAGTTGCACACTTCGAATGGATGCTGGACTGTAGTGGATTTTTGGTGAGCCTGGTAAATTTAGCAAGTTTTAGGTTTGTAGAGGGAGCAGAATTATTTTAGGAGTTTTCTTCTGCTGAAGGAAAGATCCCTGCTCTCTGGTGGGCTTTTCCACACCCCCCATTGATCCAGATCTCTGCTGATGTGGCTGGGCGAGCACTCTCCCCTCCCTCTTCTCCTCCTGCCTCCTTCCCTGTCTCTGTCTTGAGTTGCCTTGCAGTGCTGTCAGTCCATCCCCACTCCCTGCACTTCTGACCCAGGGGCTGGACAGGGGAAGCCCTGGGCTCCTGCAGGCACCTGTTAGAATTCCCAGATCTGCAGAGTGCAAGGCTGGCTGCTCAGGCTGGCTTGGACCAGCACTAGGATCCATCATGAGGACCTGCTGAGGCTGGGACAGCAGACCTGCCAGCTCTACATCAGATTGCCACCCTTGGACATGGAGAACACTGGGGAATAAATCCTAGAGTACAGGAGACAAGATTACATGTTCACATACATTAATTTACATCCATTTCTGGTTCTCCTAGCTTTTTTGAAGACATTTGTTTATTTACTTTCTCATGTAACCAGTGACATTAATAGTTTAGCAGCAGCTGCTGCCAAAAGAACGATCCAGTTTACAGGCCCAGTGAAGAATGACCTTTTACATTATTGGAGATAAATAAATCTTTGTTCCCCAAGCAGAAGAAATTATTTCATTCAGGAAAGGAACTAAGAAAAGAAATGTCTTCTCTCAAAAGTGTTCAACAAGTGCTAGTAACGCAGAATGCAATCACTACAACAGATTTATTTAGCCCTTTTCCCTCCATCACTTGTCATATACTTTTAAAAATAAAATGACTCCCAAAGGGACCAATTCACAAGACATTTATACAAAGTTATATCCAGCCAAAGCAGATGGAATGCAGATAGAGCAGGATATGACAGGGGAGCAGATGTTTTCTAATCATTCCTGCATCATTTCTGGTCACTAGCCAGTTGTATTGGGATTACCCAGTCCCCACACACAGGCAGCATGGCTTTGCACTCTTCAGAGACATGTGGTAATCCAGATGCCTGCTTGGGAGAAAAATTAGAGTCTCAGCACTGGTATTTTTATGATACCTTGCTGTTGCACCTCATTTAATTGGTAAACAAAGGGAATAAGTATCGGAACTTAAATCACACTTTTCACAGCCATCTCCAGCACTGGAATGGCTGCCCTGGAGCCCTCTCCACCTCCAGGAGATGTGAGCAGCCCTGCAGGGCTGTGTGTGGTTCCCAGCTGGCTCCTGGCCATTGTATCTCGATTCTCCTCTGGGATAATATTGTTTTTGTATGCTCACTGGCATTTCTAAGTCTTTGAATTATATTAAATTATTTGGTTAGTTTTTTCTTGCCCCTGAAGACTGAATAATTCTTCTACCTGTATTCTGAGGGAAAAAAAAAATCACTTTTATCTTCATTTAGACAGTGGATAAGCTCCAAATGGTTTCTAAAGGAGAAAGATTTATTCCAGACAGACCTGCTGTGAAATATCCCCATTCATTTACATACATGCAAATATCTGTGGAGACAGACACAGAGATGCCCACATACATCATCTATCTCTGCATCTATATGCATTCACACATAGTGCACTGCAAAGATATGCAGAGACAGCTCCGTGGTGCTTCAGCCCATGCTGTCATGGAATCCAACCACAATGACATTTCCTGAGTTAAGGCAGAGCTGCTTTCCTTCAAGATGTTGAATGGATTAGAAATACCACTCTCCATGACCTGCACTTTACTGTATGAGGGTTCCTGTTTATTTGCAGTAAAGTGGCACCTGAAGTGGGCAAACATATTTGTGTTTTTTCACGAGCTCCTGGGTAGGTTTGTGCCTCCTGAGGTTAAGTCTGTGTGTTCTGCCTTCCCTACACCAGTCCCTCATGTAGTCGGTCCCAGCTGTGCCTGCAGGTATTGCACTCAAACCTCAAGTTAGGGCTTCAACCAGTTTAGACACATCTGAGAACAGTCCTAAAATCTTTATAGTACACTGCATATACATACATCCCTATGTGTAGGCACAAATATTGTGCTGGTCTACATAGGTACAACCTTTCCTTTCCAGGAACCAGCAGATAAATTTCTGCCTCTAAAATAAATCCAGAAGTTTTTATAAAAACTTCTTGGGTAAAGGACTGTGATTTTAGTGTAGACAAGGACCAGTCTGGGAAGCATCTTTGAAAAGGTTGCCTGTATTAAGGATATTAGATGCTGTACAGAAAGAAGGTGATGGCCTTGTGAATGCTTTCATACTGAGAGATAATAGAGTGCAATCATTTTCTTCTTTGGCTTTCTTGACTTCAGCAGCAAGGAAAGGGCCTAAGTCATGAACATGATTTGTGGAGACTTTTCACTGTCTCCAGAGACATAGATGAGAATCACAGGGCAAACAGAGGTGGTAGAGAGTCCATCAGCCAGCTCAGAGACAGAGAGATACTGGGCTGCTTGGGAAAAAACTGGAAGGCAAAATCCTGATGCTCAGGAGTTGAGTAATGTTATCACTACTGATAGTGACACACAGATGAATGCCTCAGACTAGCTGGACTCAGTCTGTGAGATCTCATGCTAGGGCTTCATAGGTCTAAGAGTTTCCATCCCTTAGCTGGATTTGTGTAGGACTTGGCTTCCAGTCAGACGTGGTCAGCACGTGATCCTTCCCAATGTCTTTCTAGGAAGCAGTGGGACTGGCATGCTCCACTGCCTTTGCCAGCCTTGGCTGGGAAATGCTCCTAGAGCAAATGGTGTTTAATTGCTCTCACATACCCAGGGAGGAGACTTGAGGTGACTCCTGGCAGGGGCCAAGTATGCCTGGAGGTAGATGGAGAATCAGGTTTTGTTACTGCCTTTCTCAGCCCCCTCCTGGTGTCCAGACAACTTTGCTCTTCAGATCCCCTCAGCCAAGCCCTGCTCATGAGGGTGCAATTTAGAAAAGACTTTGTGTGGGTGGGTCAGCTCACAGCAGAGTGATGCTAACCTGAGCACACAGCCAACAGCTTTGCTTTCCCAAGGATGATGCAAAGATAAAACAAATTATAGCTAAAAATTATTTTTCAACATGAAATCTGGAAATTGTCAGGAGCATGAATTGCAATTACAATTCTGTCCTGCTCTCAGCCACACCATTAAAAGAAGGTCACCAGGATCCTTCTATTGATGACAGCAGACGTGGCTATTGCTCTAGGAGTGGCAGCTGCAAGAAGTCATTAGACAGAGGAACTTCTTTACAGAAAATTTTTTCATTTTTCCAACCTGGAAAATATTGCTTGTCATGAGAGCAGGACCAATCAGGAAGTATAAACTCTGCAAGGGCAATAGACCTAGCTTGAAAAATTCATATCCACTCCTGACCTTTCTGTTTTCACCTCTGAGAGATCATTTCCAGGGAATAAATATCCCAGTCATTTGTGAATCCATTGGGCAGGCACAGCCCTTTCATGGTCTTCTTGTAAGCTTCAGACTTCCACAACAGATGGACATACACCAGCATCTGAGTCTGGGGTTACAGTGGGTGCAGTAGAGGTCAAATATAAAAGTCTCCTGAGTGTTGCCTTTAAACTAAAGTGTGACTTTAATTCAGCAAAACCCCGAAGCATGTGCTTTGCCTGAAATTGTGACACGAGCAATAGTGACTTGTCTACTTAAAGCTGGGCTTGTGGTTAAGTACTTTGTTGGCTCGAGGCCAGCATGCACAGTGTGAGGATACTCAGCAGTAATCAGCAGTGGGGCCTGAATGCACACACATGAGGGGTGAGGACATCCCCCTGATGCCTGAACTGAGCTCTGCAGGCAGCCTCTGTGAAGCAGGCTGTCACAATAACCTCTAGAAGGAGGCAGCAGAACGACTGCCCAGGTTCAGCCTGGCAATGCCTCCTGGCACGAGGATGTGCCCCCCTGTGTAACTTGGACAGGTTGGTACCTTCACCATCAGGCTGGGTCCTCCTGCCCCTTTCAGCTGTGACATAGGTGAGCACAGAATGAATAGAGAAGTTGTGAGCTGCCAAAACAAGGAATACAATAATTAATACCTTACAATAGCAGAGCTTCTCCCTGCCGTGTTTAGCAAAAGGTGTTTTGCTTGTTCTTTGCAAATGTGAAAGTTGCAGCAAAAGCAGTGACTCACAACAGCTCTGGAGTTCTTTCCCTCCTGCCAGAAATAGGAGTCAACGCCTCGAGCACTGCAAAGTGCTGGGGGCAGGGAGGGCTGCAGTGACCCAAACACCTCACATGGGTGGTTGTGCTGTCTCCAGGCAGTCCCCCAAAGTGAGGATGCTCTTGAGGTTGCACTCAGAGTGGTGCATCCCTGGAGGGTTGCTGTGCCAGGACCCATCCAGCAGCAGTGAAGCTGTGCAAAACAGAGCACTTAACTCTGGGTATCCTGATTTTAACCTGTTCAAAGCGTCAATCCCACTCTTAAATCATGGCAAACAGTCAAACGAGGATTTTTTAATGAAGACTTTATGGTGGGTTTTAATTGCTCTACAAGATCAAGTATCAGAAAAAAGTATTTTGCTAGTTAAGAAAATGAGATGCATTTTGCCCATTTAAACACATATGAGATTAGACAAATGTGCATTCCATTAGAAGAGGTTTTCTTTGAGGAAAATACCTAATGCTAGTGGAGAAAAAAATAGCTTAAGGAAGTAACTTCTAGTATTACACTGTGTCACTTGTGTATTCTTGGTGAATTGGTGCCAAAAGCTAGATTTCATTCATTAGAAACCATACACTCTTCAATCTGAGCCTGTGACTGAGCTAGGATCTGGCTTTTGTGTCTTGTGGGAAACTCAGATGAGATGTGAAAAACATTTCTATTCTAAAATGAAACACACAAATTGCTTAAGCACCATGCATGGAAAAGATTCTGAAGTCTTCATTTTGCTTTTGATTTGTAAGCCTTGAAATGCTTTTATATGTTAAAAAATAATAAAAAAAAATTCTGAAAATTTATTTTTATGAAGAAATATGGATCCTTCTCTGAACTGAGTTCATTAAATAGGTGTTGTCAGCACTTTTGAAATGTTTCATTTTGGAGCTCCCCCTTAAACAAACTGTTAAATTTGGCTTCTGTAATTTTTCCATTTGGAAGGAACTACCTTTTCTCTCATAAAGAATATGAAATGTCCTCTGAAAAACTGCTTCATGAAAGATGGGTTTATTTCACAGATCACTGGAAAGCAGTCAGCTTTAGCAAGGGCAGTGTGGAGGTTTTCAATGGATCAGGAATTCATAATGATTAGACACTTAAGCTGAGATGATTCCCAAAAGGGATTTGGAGTGTGGAGCTCTCAGTAATATTTGCTCATAAATATAATTCAGATTTTAATGCCATGTGTGGTAAGCAATAGACTGCAATGAAATTCAGGAAGACTGCCTTGTGTGTCTAAAATAGACCTTTATTGCCAAATGCTATATCTTAAAAATGTATTTGAGAGTAGCTGTACCTTGGATTTAACCGAGTGTACTGGGATACATCTTGCCCAACAATAAAGATATATTGCACCAAGAGATTTGAAACTGGTCCATTTTTTTTGTTTGTATGTGCAAATTTCTTTGTGTGGAAAAGCAATATATAAAGCAAAGGTGAAGGAACAGAAAAATGTAAGTTTCCAGAACAAATATTTCAGCTAAATTTGTTTTGATGAATCATATCCAAAAAGCACTCTTTTATATATATATATATTCACAAATGTATATATATGGCTTTTGGATATAAAGTAGTCTTTGTTAGAAAACTTTCTTACTTAACCTTGATCTTAGGCAGAGGCCTCTCTTATCTATACAGCATTCAGTAATGGAATAATCTGATTAAAAGTGTTTCAATTACAGGTAATTTTATCAAAAGCACTGAGCTATTCCAGGGCACGATTACTATCATACTGCTTAATTATATTTTCTTTCTTTAGAAAAATGCAGCTATCTGAAAGTGTAATGAAGTGATTGCTGTTTGTGTAGCTGTGAAGAAGGGAAGCTCACTGGTTCATTAGCAAAGCAAATTATTTGCCTTTGGCATTAGTTAACCCTAAGGGCCAAATTCCACTCTCAAGTACATCAAGAGGAAAATAACAAGGGATAGACTGAATTTGAAGTGCTGGTAGTGGGAGCAAAATTTGGCCCTTACCCTTCAGTGGGAAAGCAAATATAATATTCCTACTTTCCATCCATCATGTCAGATAACTAGATTGTTTGATTAGATTACAGAGCCCACACTAACAATGATGTATATCTGGCAGAATTGAAAAATGCCATTAAAGTGGGATTCCTGGAATTTAGCAGGAAAACAAAATATTTCCTCTCTAAACTCATTATACTTACAAAAAGAAAATTGGATAAGTAAATGAGAATGCTTCAAGAGACCCTCCTGTCTGTGTTTAGAATTAAAAGCACTTAAATATGATCAGGTTTTAAATCTTTTTCCTGGATTTGTAAAAACACTTTGGATATTTCTGGCTTTGCAAACCTTTCATTTTCAAAAACAAGATATTTTCAACATCTTCTCATGTAGACCACAGGCAAAGCATAATGCTTATTCCAAATCTGAAAGAAGGAATAGACCTCAAGCACAAGATTCCTGTTGGGAGAAGCATTTTTGACTTAATATTCTGTTGATTTCTCATTCAAAACACTGTGCACAGCTTTGATTTTGGCACAGCTCGGGGACAGTGGAGCACTTGGCACTTTTCTCCCAGCTTATTTCTCTTGGTCGACAGCTGGAGACTCTAGGACTTGGGGGATGCACCCTCAACTTGCCTTCAGGCTAGGGGAAACAGGCTTCCAAATTTTGGATGGAAAACAAGGGGACAAAGCTGACCTTGGCACTGGGCAGCTACAGATGTGAGGATCGTTTTTCACAGCAGCCCAAAGATATGCAAAGGACTTAGCCAGGCTGCATTTGGCTAAAAGCCAGCTGGTTCCAGAGGGATTGGTGGGAATGCTGAGTCTGTGAAGGGCTGCCTGTACCAAACCAGGAGGGGGACCGTGGTCCTGTCTGGCTTTATTTCTGCAATATTAGGTTTTTATGTCTGTAGAAGATCTCTGCAGGGGAAACCAGCGTGGAGACATTTAGCTGTGAACGCTGGAAAGGAAAATTTGGTTGAGTGTGGAAAGGGACTGAAAAGGGGAAGTTATATGATGATGGGAGGAATATTGGAAGATTTTTAGTCCTCTGCTTTTAAGGTCAGGAAAATCACTTCTGTGTCATCTGGGCAGCATAATATTTGCCACAGGTTTGTGGTGAGCCACAAAATACTATCCCAGATTTTTAAAGTTTTCTACTGAGCTCTCCTTCTTGAGTTAAGCTTCATTTCTGAGTAACCTTGTTATCAGCATGTGCCAGGTATCCCCATCATTCCCATGGACATTTTCCCTTCCCTCTTGTTCATACTCACACAGCAGGTAGGCAGAAATTTGTCATCCAGTGTGATTTTTAAAGGTATACAGGGAAGGACTCCAACATTATTAAGCTTTCTCACATTAAACAGTCTAATTTATTGTTAATAAGTTGTAATTTTTCTTGGACTTGCAATCCTTTTGTATGTTTTGTTAGAATCCCTTTACTGCCAGAGCAGTAAAATTTTGACTGCATCTAAAAGCATTCCTAATAAATAATCTAGAACTCCACTTATTTCCCATTCAAAAGGACTCTGTTTGTAAAATTCTTTTCACATTTAATGGATTTTACCTTGCATTCAGAATTTCCATCATTTGTAACTGGATCTAGTGCAAAACCTTGTGGAATAAATTCTGATCCCACTGTATAAACTGAGAGTAATTCAAGTGACATTTGAAGAGCTACTCCAGATTTGCACAAGAATAACCCTGAGAAGGGTCTATTGAAAAAGCAGACACATTTGAATTTGTTAAATAAGGCATCACATGTATTGCAAAGCTGCAAACAGTGAATTCAGGTGCACTTTATAATGCATCTAATAATGGTGTGTCCCAAGGGCATGTCACTGACTTAGCAAGCACTTGATTGAGGGACTAAAAGGAGTCCAGATCCTGAGAGGCACTTGGACTGTATACCTAAGCTGGGCTGAGTTTTCCTTCCTCGTGGAAATTTGGCAGGCATTGCGAGCTTACCCTATCTCACAGTCCTCACCCTGTCCAGGGCCAGGGACCTGAATAACAGAAAAGTGAAAAATTCAGGTGGAAGACCATTTTCCCGTGGGTGTGGAGCACAGAGGGGTAGCTCAGTCTCTGCAGGCCACAGGGAGCAATCAGGGCTGTGAGCAGGACCTCTCCCCACAGCTCTTTCCCCATGGAAGAAGGCAGAGCACCATGGGCTGATCAGCCAGCTCAGGCAGATGAGACCTCACAGAGATTCAAAAGGAATATATTGAATGTGTACTGTGATAGGGAAGGCTGAGAAAATGTCTGAAGTAACTGGCCATTAAAGATTTTATCCTAAAAATCCATTCATCCACAAGATTTGGTACTTCCTCATTTCTGCCACTTTGACTTCATGATTCTCCTAATACACATTTTTTGCAGGTATTTTAAAACACACATGTGTAGCTACAGGTGGCTAGATGATAAAGGAAAGTGCAGAAAACTTGTGATGTGTGTTATTAATAGTAGCCTGTGCCCTGCCTCAGTGTCTCTACAGAGAAGTCCTAGAAGTGGAGTCTTGTCTGTCTGGGTGACTACATTTCACCAGTATTTGTAACCAATACAAAGGAAAGAAGTCAAAGAACAGATAATTACAGTCCAAGCTTGTCTTCTACTTGTTTTCCATCCTTAAGAGGTGCACAATGATCTCTTCTGGTACCTTTTAAAGTCACATATCTAAGCTTTTCCTTTGTAATGCAAAGACAATATGAAACTCCTCAGAACAAAAAAGTTGCAAGTTGAGTTCTGTGTGGAATCCCATAATTTTGGGACCTTGTACTTTCATTAATGATAGCAAGGGCAGGATATGTTAACAGACCATCTACAGCTGGATGGAGTTTATTGCTGTCACTTTTGGGGATGCTGGATTTGTGGCAGTGCCACATTTGGGGTGTGGGACTGTTAGTGCATCTAAGAAATAGATAATAGTGCATCTGAGAAAGAGATAGAGCCTCAAGAAAAAGTGTCTTGAGAAAGCTCTGTACAATAAAGGCATGACAATGAAGGACTTAAGTGGCACAAATAGATGGAATCTGAGTGGTAACAGGACACTACTGCATTTTAAGTGGTCTTGAGTGGGTTTTGTGTAGGAAGATGATTGACTGACAGATTTCTGAGGAAGCTGTTATGAGGAAGGAGGATTTCACACTGAACAGGAATTTCAAAGCATGCCAGTAATTTTTTATATTTTTCTCCTCAGAAAGGAGCTGCAAAAAAAAACCTGAAAAGTCTGTGGCTTTTTACTTTTTCAGTAGGAAATGTTTGGCTCCCATTTGTTTTGCTGTTGCAAACAATGATCCATTGCTAGATTATAAACTAACTCATTGCTTAGCTCCTTGGAGACTGGGAGCAGCAAATTGAGGATTGGTCCACTCCAGTGTTGTTCTGGTATTGAAAAACAACTGATTGGTTTGTCTGAGGCCACAAGCACTTAGTTCACTCAACAGGAATATTTATGGATTCTTGATATTCACGCTGCCTTTCTCCCTCAACGTCTATATATGGGGGTAAATGAATCCAAGGTCTTGTCTCAGAGGAGGGGATATCTGCTCATTATTTTACAGTGACTGCAAATCATCTTCCTCTTAAAGTCTCTTTTAAAAACAGTCTCCAGCTCTGGCTAGCTTAGGGCCATGAGCCTGGTGCACGTTTGGCTAGTGTGTCTGCTGTGCCATTTCCTTATTATTCAGCAACACAGACTATTGTGATGAGTCAGTGACTGCATTAGCAAACAGCAGATCTTCAAGCTCCTCCACACCAGAAGACCCTGTAAGAGAGAAAGGGAGAAGAACAAATCCAAAAGAGTCTCATTTAGTCACTACCAGGGCTAGCAAAATATCAGGTCTGTGCTATTCCCTTTAATTTGCTGGGGACCTGACAACTTATAAATCTGATGTAAAAGACAAACTGAGATTCCGTGTAAAATTTGGTTTGAAGTGTCATCTTGAATACAATTACAGATGGTAGCTTAGGCCAGAGCTCCAGCAGCATCAGTTCTAGTGCCTGACAGTGGCATTACAAGTAGACATGGCACTTAGGAACGTGATTCAGTGGTAGACTTGGCAGTGTTAGGTTTAGAGTTGGACTTCAGGATCTTAAAGGTCTTATCCAATCTAAATGATTCTGTGATTCTAAGATAATGGGTACAAGATTTTCCTGGCAGCCAAGCAGAGAACAAGATTTCACAGAGAGCAAGACCAAGATAATCACTTCCTCCCCTGCCTTTTCCAAACCCCAGAGCTCAGTAGAGAAGGCTAGAAGAGCAACTAGAAGCACGTATGCACAGTTCAAAACCATGTGTGCAGCAGCACATGTAAGGATGCCTTCAGTCTTCAAGGGGTGCTGCTGATGGGTTTTTGTAGCACTCTATTTAAGCCCTTGGGTGATATCAAAGTTTCTAATGTGCAGAGAGGGTGGAATGTGTCCCTTGCACGTCATAGAATACTGGTCTGAAACACTCTTGATCAGGCTCTGTTGGAAGCACCCTCTAATGGCAGTGTCTGCCAGATGTCACCAATGTCCTGATCCACAGCCAGAGCTGCTTCTGATGCTGCTCCTTAAACTATTTTCCTCAAATTGAGCTTGTCCTATTAATGTCCTGTGCTCTTACATAATGGGTATTCCTAAACAAGCTGATTCTGCCAGGAATGAGGTGGAGAAGACCCTGCCAAGAAGCTTTACTGACATGCCTGAGCCCTGGCACTGTGAGAGGTGGTGGTGAGCAGAAGGCTCCTCTGCAGCCCAGCTGTGTGCAGGACTGTCTGCAGGGAGCACAGCTGGCTGTATGGCACACAGCTGTCCACATGGCACACAGCTGCCTGCAGGATGCACAGCTGTCTGCAGGCTGTCCCAGGGCTCACATGGCACAGTGTGGCACACAGCTCTGCCTGGGACACATCTGTCCCCAGGTACTCAGCTCTGCAGGGCACAGTTATCTCAAGGTGCACAGCTACCTCAGCTGTCTGTGGGGTGCACAGCTGGCTCAGGATACACAGCTGTCTGCAGAACACACAGCTGTCTGCAGCTGCAGAATTCCAGTAGCATTGTTCTCCCAAAAGTGGATTCACCTTAATGCAGTTTAATTGAGCCTATCCAAGTTCATGCCTTTCCTTGGTTCAGCTTGGCTTCATGGGTTCCCAGTAGCTGGAGGCTGGAGACACAGCTTTTCCAGCCCCCAGGCCAGGTGGGTGCAGGGGGTCTGCTTGCTGAGGGCTGCCAGAGATGGCACCACAGGCACTGCCCTGCCTGTGCAGGCTGTTGAATTCTTTGCAGAACCCACAATTACCTTTTCCATGACATTGTGCAGGTCAAAAACTTGTAAGGACAGACCCTGAGAAAGGGAATGTGGTATGACAAACTAATGTGATATCTCTCAGAAGGGTTTTAGATGAAGCTTATCTTGACCTGGGCAGGAGAAAAGATTAGATGATCTCTCAAGGTCCCTTTCAGCATTGTGAGAGAAAAGTGAAATTCCTCATGTGAAGCACAGAATGTTACTGTTACATGTGATCATGAACAAAATATTTAATAGTACTGAATAATTAATAGTACGACCATCAGTTGGGTCAATTATTCACTGGAGCTGGTGAGAAGTGCCAAAAGCTTTTTCACCCTACCTGCTTTCCCACCTTCCCTGCATATGTGGCAGTAATTCACAGCACAGTGGGGGCTGTCTGGCCAGCACAAGCCTAACAACCTTTTAAGGGTCTGGTTTGAATTCTTTCAAGTCCAAAGAATCCCAGGAGGCTGAGTCATCTGGTGAAGAGAGCAGCTGCCTCCTCCATGCAGGGGAGCAGTAACCCTGTGGCACACAGCACCTTCTGCAGACTGATTAACTTCAGACTCTGCTTCCCATGTAATGAACTGAACTTTATGGACTGGCAGCTGGATTTCCTGCTCCACGTCTGGCAGCACCCACTCCCATGTGTGGCATGGCAGTGCTAGAAGGAGGAAAAGGTCAGGAAGCCTCTTGCAGGGAGCAAAGATTCAGAGAAGGCTGGAGAGCAGGGCCAGGGAGCAGGAGATGGGAGTCACAGGCTAACAGGGCAGATGGGTCCCAGGAGATGGGGAAGGGGGCTGGGGTGGGATGCTGCTCCCTGTTCTGGGGTTATGCCAAGTTGGGACCAAAGGTTATCAACAGGATTTAGCCCCTTCCTGTTACTAAATGCTTTTGCAGAGGAGCTGGGAAGCACTGCCAGGCCACTGCAGGCAGACCCTAAGGCTGGTTGAGCCCTCCTGCCATGCTCTGGATGTGCAAACAACATCTCCTACTTCCTGTGCCTCCCTCCATGGGCCAAATCCCTGTCACATTATGCAGTGCAGACCTGCAGAAGGGGCCAGGCTGTCCAGGGACAGGGACTGCAATCGAGCAGGCTGTGCCAGGGGCTGGAGTGCAGTGGAAATCACTCAGTGAGGATGCTGGTGAAGATAGGGGTGCAGGAGAGTGGTGTCATTCTGGGGGTTAGGCATCCACATTGTCTGCTGGCAGGGCTCAAATGCACAGTGAGGACACCTTGCATATTCCTGTAAAACAAATTTCATTTGAACTGCATAATTTATAACACCTATGGCACCAATATGGTTCCTTCTCCCCGGTATGTGTGCTGCTGAGGAGCTGACAAGCATCAGGAGGGTGCGAGGGAGAGGGAGAGAGCACACAGGGACCAGAGCAACTGCCCTTTCAGCAGCCAGCCTGCTCAGATTTACTGGAAGCAATGTGTGGCTACACTAGAAGGCTTTCCATGCTTTCTGATCCCTATCAAGCAGGCAGCTGTTTCCAAAGACCACATAATTAATCCAGGATTTCTTTTCTAGGAGTGGCACAGCCTAACTTATAGCCCATTATTGTGTATGGTGAATTAGAGTTGTTTCTTTTCCAGGAACAATACTTCATGCTTTTTAGCATTCCAATTGCAAATGAAACTTACCTCATTCAGTTCCCCACTGCTCAGTAACCCTGCTCCTCAGTTCTTATTGTCACCTCTCCTCTTGCCTCTTCCCAAATCATTTCCAGATCTGTCATGGAGAGATTTCAGCTGAGGACTGTGATCCTCATCACACAAACCACTATGGCCAGAACATTGCTCCAGGACTGGGATATGTGGACTTCTTCTGCAAGATGAGAGCCTTTATTAGGATAAGAATTAACAAGAAAAGGGGGAAAAAAATGGAAAAAAAGCTATGTGGATTTAGGAATATTAATGAATATCCGCTGGAAGTACTGGAGGTTGTTGTTGATGTAGAAACAGTCTCATTCAAGCAAAGTTCCTCACAATAATTTCTTATTTGTACCCAGAACTTAAAACTTGACTTTTAAGAACCTGCAAAAAAGGTGTCATTTGCTACACTTGAGAAAAAAAACAAAACCAAATAAATCTATGAACATGGGGAAAAACCTTAATATAAGCAAACCTGAAATGTCTGGGTTATTAAAGGAAAGTTCTATAAGACCTCTTTCAGAGAACTGCCTTGTAAAGTGAGGGATTTCAGACAGAAGTTGGTGGCTCAGTTGACATCAGGTCTGTCCACAGTCAGTTCTGCAAGACCACCCCAGAAATGTCACACTGGTGGAAGTGACATCTTGGGATAGATCTCCACTATTTCCAGGCAAGCCAACTTTTCTCTGCTAATGAAATTGCTGAGTAAACAAGTTTCTGCTGGATCAGAGAGACATAGTTAGTCCCAGAATGTCCCAGTCTTAGATTTAATCCATTAACTACTTAATTTACATATTATAGCAATTGACTCAGATCCAGGTGGAATTCAGAACTATGGGTCAGTATTATTCTGTTCCTCAGGGTTTCCCTGGCAATCACATAACATTTATTAAAACAGCTAGAGGTAGAATAATTCCATCATAATCCCAGAATAGTCACAGCAGCCCCATAATATTGGAATGTGGATCCATTCCAGGGGATATTTGTTTTGCAGTAGGCAACGTGCTGGCTTCTAGTGGGTAGAGGAGGTGATGAAAAGGACTTGATGTTTGATGTAAAGGCTTAGAGGGTGTTCACATCTACTATTTCCTCTCATAGAAGCAGGCAAGAAAAGTTCTTTTTGCCAAAGGGATGTTTTCCAGTCCTCCAAATTTAAGCTTTCAGGTCTGTCTGTCTGCCCCTAGTGTAGGGTCTGACTTGAAACTGAGCACTTGTTCTTGTACCAGGTTGGAATTTTCCAAGTGCCACTCCTGGGTGACTTTCAGCCACTGCCAGCAGTGGAGGAGCAGAGCTGAACCTCTCAAGGGTCTGTACTGTGGTGAGTTAGAGAACCAAAATTCCCTTCAAAAAGGTCAGGTTGAGCAAATCCCACCTTGCTCCCTTACCTGACACCTCTGCTGGAGCAGAGAACACCTTGAGACCTGTCCTGCACTCTGCAAGCTCAGATAAGGAGGGAACAGACGGATCTTTTCCTTCTGTCTTCATCCTAGACAAGTACACCAGTGCTAAACAGAGCCAATTCTCACTGACCTGTTATCACTCCTGCCAGAGACCATTAGAAGTATTCAGAGCTGTGTCAGTGTGCACAAGTGTTAATGGGAGAAGTGAAAGCTCAGAATCTCTGTCCTATGGGAAATGTAGATATTTTAGCTTCTCCTTTAATCTTAAGAACAAAATGAAAGGAATAAAGGAACTAAGAGGAAGGAAAAGTCACAAGAATTTACATTTTTGTGGGATGGGATGTCCCTGGAGATGTAATCTGAACCTTCAAAAATGTTAATTTTCCATGGATAAGGAAGTGCTGATGGCTTTGATGTGACAAAACCTCTAGCTGGAGCAAAATTTGGTGTTTCAAAAAGTTGATGCTAGAATGTGGTAGGAACATAGAGCTGATGGAGTCAGATGACTCATCCACTGCAGTTTCTTACTGCCACAGACACAACTATTGGAACCCCAGCATTCACTTGAAAATAATAAACTCAGCCTAAAAGTAGATATCTTATCCAGTTTGGCTACATTTGGAATGCTTGATGCTGAATACCACTGCTTCTCATTTCTAGCAAAAGTATAATTAAGCTTATTAGATCTTGTATCACTATTTCTCTTTGGCTCTTCCTGCTTTGCAGTTTTTGCCAATAACAGACATATGGCAGTTTTGGGAGGTGCAACCACGCTGCCTCTTCTCCTCTGCTTTACTGAGCTGCACAAGCCAGTCAGGCTGCTTCAGTCCTCTTGCACAGGACAGACTCTCCAGTTTCCTTAGTGTCCTTAAAGCTCCTGTTTTACTGGCTTGTGGATGGCCAGATGTGTGCAGTTGAGCTCTTATTAGACTTCTGCTTTCTGGCATGAATATTTCCCTCTCCTCTTGGAAATGCATTTCTTCCTATTGCCTGAGAAAAGTTCTGCATTCCTCTGTCAGTTGTGGTTGGGACTCTGAGATAGCCTAAGAGCTGCAGAGCTTTGTTAGTTCCCACTGATGGTCTGTCTGCCAAAGGCCTAATCCCTGTGCACACATAGCTGTGTGTGTCACTTTTGTCCCATTTATCTTATTCTAGTTACTGAGAGCACCTGATTTTTCCTGTATGCTCTATAATTACATGAAAACTGGCATTTTCCCATCTCTGCAGTCTATTAAACCTCTGTTTCATAAGAAATTTGGATGAGGCATGTTTCTTATTGTTATGCCTATTAACCAGTTTTCATAATTATTTGCTTTATTTTTTGCAGTTCTTTTTGGACAATATTCTGTCACTGTTTCAGATTAGTGGTTTCAGGCTAGTAACTGGGGTCAGAAAAGTTATGTAAATTGGGTGTAATACCATAAAAAACAAAATGTGTCTTCAGATTAAAACTAGAATGACCCTTAGTATTGCTGAGGTGATTCTGGGTTAACTGAGATCAGATTCTACCATAGTGACCCCAGTTAGACAGCTTATTTGAGTAAAAGGATCAGGACTGTACCTGAAATGTCGATGGTATTGCACAATAACAGGCCTGGCCCTTGGACTGGAGGCTCTTTCTTTGTGAGAGGCTGCCAGCAGAGTCCAGGCAGCCAGCAGAGAGGTAGGGACCTGAACAGGGCTCCTGTTTAATTCACAGTACCTCTGACCCACCATGGACAAGACATTAATTGTTTCAGGAGGTGTTTAACGGCCAGCAAGGACTGCAGCCATAGGTTCATCCCTTCAGAGGAGGTGGAGGATCAGACTGTTGCCAGGTAGGGTCTGCAAGAAAGCCTCAGCAGGCATCAAAAGCAGGTGCAGGTTTCCTGGGAAGGGTGGCTGCAAGGGATTGGATTGGAGTTCTCCCAAGAAAAAGCAGGTTTCCAGTAGTAAGACTACAGGTCTGATGCTGAAGAAGAAAATGAGAGCTGCATGGCCTCCCCATGGCTGCATCCTGCCCTGAGCTGCATCTAGGAGCTTCTGAAAAATCCCACTGAGCATTTGGATGCGGTTTTAGTCTCTAAGTATTTCTGGCACTTCAGTCCCTTTCTTCTTCACCAGCCTTTGCATTTGTGAAAGGAAAACATTTTCACATCTCTGCAGGGGTGGTTGCTGGGATTGGCACATTCATGAGTGCGAAGGGCTGAGATTCTGAAACAGAGACAGGAACAGAAGTCTTGGAGACGCTCATCCCTGGGCACTCAGCATGGGAACGTGCCAGCCTTGTGGCAGGGCTCATTGTTTGGCTTAAACCTCCAACAGACTTGCAGGAAGAAAACTGTAAACAGAGAATATAAATGTAAGCATTGTTATTTGCAACTCGACTTTCAAACTTCTTGCCAGATTATAAATCTTGACTGCTTGTACCTCTGCCGTTTCTCAGGTCTGAACCAGAAATATTTACCAGGGAAATAATGCTTGTAACAATGATCTCAGAGCAGTGCAACTCATTAGCTAGCAATGTGCCTGCAGGCAGTATGAAAGATTTGACCCATCTGGAATTAAATAACAAGGGATAGCTGGAAGCTGTATTCAATACTGATGGTGGGAAAAGCCTTAAAACTCCTTGATTGCAACACATGAAAGCTGTGAACCATCAATAACCAAAAAAATATGATGTGCCAACTATAGCAAAAGTAACGGCAGGGCAATGCCATTATTGGAGGTCATTCCACCTTCTTCTTGTCAAAAAGGGATAAAGGAAGGGCATGACATAAGCCAGATCTCCAGCATCCTACTCCCTTGTCAGTAGGACATAATTGGCATTAAATACTGAATGTGTCTGGATTTAATATAACTCTGCTGCTCAATTACTTCATCCACTCAAGCAATGGAAAGCTGCCCATTTCAAGAGTTTATAGGGGATATCTTGCTTTAAGTCAGACATCAGAGGCCCAAATGTCCTAATTGATATTTGACATATATGTTATATATATAATATATATGTATTATATTATTGACATAATAAATTCTCAAAATTATCATATTCCAAGCAGGGAGGGTAAATCCATGCTTGATTACCAGGGAAGTGTCTCTCCTTTATGGAACGTCTTTTTGTAGCTGATTGGAATTGAGGGCAAACACTGCCAATCTTTTTCCATCACTGGCACCTGCATCACTGGGAAACATACAAAGCACAACAGGGCAAGGACAGACTCTTTCTTTTGATATCTTTGACTGTTGAGCCCATTTTTGGGCAACTGGGTAGCTGAAGGTCCATTGCCTTTTTCTTTCAGCCAGTGGAAGCAGGGTAGGTGGTAGGTGGCTTAATGGCCAAGCAGGACATTGAGCATTTGGGATATACCCCAGGCTCATAGGAAATTGCTTGAGAAGGAGAGGCCAAATGCCAGGAGCTGGGATTTCTGTCTGGATTTGAGCAGGGTGGTCAGCGTGGGGTATGGACACGATGAAAAAGTTTTGGCATGAAAGCAGCAGCAAAACTGCCACCTCGCCCTCCCTCTGGGAGCACCTTTGTCCTGCAAGCCTCTCCAAAGCAGAATGCCTGTCTCCAGTGTGTCCAGCTGCAGTCTGTGTGGGGTACCCAAGGCTGACACCCCATGAGGATGCTATTGTGCCTTCCTGGTCTGGATAACACTAACAGGGAGGCAGTGAGGCTTGACCCCATTAGCTGCCAGGTGTTTATGAAATGGTTGGGGCACCAACCCCAGCCAAAAGTCTGGGCTCCACTTTAATAAATGGACCATTTGAGTCCTTGTGACAGATTGATGGACTCATAAAAAGCAAGATGGAAAGGGACCTCAAAGCATCATCTAGTTCAGTGTTTTTCTGCCTCTGGTCTGAGAGGTATCAGGAGACTGTCTGTGAAAGTCTGCAGAAAGTCTGTTGCAAACACCCCATACACTCTCATGGGTGCCAAAACATAGTGAAGGCAAGGAAAACACAACATAAAAGTGCTCAGAACTTCATTTTCATCCAGCAGTGAATGGAAACCATGGTCATAATGCCGTGTAGGAGTTCATATGGGTTGTGTGGCCTTTCATTAAAATAAAATAAAAAATCTTGCAGCTGCAGTAGTTCAGACTCTCCCTGTGTTTTCTGGAAAGATCAACTCTAACCATTCATGAGGAAAAGTATTTGAGTTTCCTGGATGGACCCCATTTTTGTATGCCTGGAAATCTATTGTACATCTGCACCAGTCAAGTCCAGAACAGCTTTAGGCAGAAGAGGCTGAGCAAGCTCCATCCTACTGCAGCTCTAGTAATATCAATGCAACAAAATCAAAACAAATATTTTCCTTTTTGTTTTGTTGTTGTTTTTTTAAGGAATTAATTAATTTTTTTTCTTATCCCATATTGATTTATTTTTTTTTTAATTTAGAGAGTCTTAAGTTATTCTAAGCACATGTTACAGTGCCCTGATTTCTGAATCCTGATTTGGGTGGTGAGTGTATACATCATAACAAAGAAATACATGTATTATCTGTCCTTTAGGTTTTTTCAGAGTCATATTTTAAAAATAATAAAATGTGAAACTGTATTTTATTTCACTTGATTTTACTTGCACTATGATATAAATAGCAAAATATATTCATTGTAATGTCTATAAATTGTTCACCTGTGCACTGTCAGCTGTGAGCTATCTTTGGAGGAATTTTTGGAACTTCAGAGAACCGTTGCCAGTGATGGTGAGGTGGGAGTACATTCAGCTAAATTAGTTCTAGCATTAATAAACTTCCCCAGAACCTCAGTGTAGCAATAGCCAGCTGGGATGTTGCAGAGCTAATAAGTGCTGGTGGGCCCCAGCTGGCCCAGTGCAGAAAACCACCTGGCAGGCAGTGAATCCTGGTCCCTAGGGAAGCCTGGAGCACGCCTGTCTTATCCTTCTGCTGTGCAGGCATCCAATCCTCCTTCCTCTTTTGGTAATTCATTCATGGAGCACATTTCCAGAGTGGTGAGAGCTGAAAACATTGTTTCTAGAAAGCCCTGTCTGGTAAAATACTCAGAAGATGGAAACTGCTGTATAAAGCATCACTGTTTAGATCTGGGTCTGTGTTCTGTCCTCCTGGGAGTGATAGACCTGTGGCATTCAAAGACAGCAGTATGGCCTAGGTTCAAAGGCAACATTCAGCTCCAGGAATAAATGAATGTGGCAGCCTTTTAGCCCCAGCCTCAGTTGTACAGCTCCTTGCACTCTAGAAGGCTTCTTCAGCATTCAGAGGTTTCCTGATGAGAACATACTAATACTTTAACAACCCCCAAATCATAGAAATAAAGGCTTCTAGAGCTCATTGTCCACTTTTGCATTTCTCAGTTTTTTAAACAAGTGCCTAAGATCTATGCAATTTAAGTAATGTGTTAAGAATCAAAACCTAATTTTCACTCTTTCATTTTGAACACAATATTGGATCAGAAACAAGGATCATACATTTGTGTTCAATGCATCCTCCTTGATTTTCACCCAGCTGTGTGCTGGAGCACTCCTGTAGGTGTGGAAGAAGCCAGCAGTTGAGTTAAAGGGTCAGAGTTTTAGAAAAAGGATTTAGGTGATGCCACAAGCAGTTCAATTGATGCTGCCAAATCCATTCACCCAGCCTGTGGCTTTGTCCTCCCAGGGTGTTATCTGGGGACTAAGTTATTATGACAAGCCTCAGGTCTCTGGGACTTCCCACTCTTGTAGGCATCACTTAATTTACAATCCCTTTCAAATCCTGCCTGTCCTGAGACCAGAGTGGATTTCTGAACTGGCCATTTAGGTTGGAGAAGGTAAAGCCTCTGTTGATATTTTAATACAATGTTCTGCTTTGGGACCCTGGATCTGCTATTAGAGGACAAAAGCTGTAAGAGAAAACGAGGCATTCCTGAGAGGCAGTGCAATTTGTACATGGCATCCTTATGTCACCCTCCTGGTGCAGCACAGAGCTCTTTAAAGACCCCTCTTTGATCCAAGTTGAACTTTAGTCCTTTGGAGTTCAGGGGTTATGTCAAAACCTTTCTTCCTGGCTTTTAACGTCAGCAAGCAGAGATTTAAGCCCTAATGGTGACAAAATCCCATTGTTTTCTGTGCACCAGGACTTAGATGGAATTAAATGCAAGGAGAGGTGCAGCAGCTTGCTGCTGGTAATGGTGTTTCTCTTGGGATCTTAATGCTTTCAGGAATAAACTTAGTGCCCAGTCCTAGTCTGCATAAGTGTGCTAGCCAAAACTGCCTTGTCCAAATACATTTTAGTGAAAGAAATTAAGAAGGATCCCTGCTTATCCCGTCTGCTCCCATTTTCTATGTTGCTGTTGGCTGATAGAGTTTAGAGATATGTAGCAAATCACCAGTGCCCAGAGACCTTCTCATCACTCAGTTTCCCATGGATAGCCTTGAGGAAAAGAAAGTGCAAATGTTTTGCTTATGGGTATCATGACAAAATTCAACTTGTAATATGACCAGTCCAAGCCCAGATGAGTAGATACTTTATGTTTCCCGTAAGCCTCAGCCTCTAATAAGGGAAAATAGCAGAAAAGTAAGGCAGATGCTGCCAGAAAATATCTCATCCCCTGGAGGGGAGGGAGAGAATGAAAGAAATAGCTGGTGGTACAAAATATTTTGCCTAGAGAGATTTTGGAATTGTTCCCTAGCCACAGTGGGCAAATCCTTATTAATCTCTCATCTGAGTTCTGTACTTACAAATGCTATTAATGCACCTAACAAAATCCAGTCTTTTGTAACAAAAACACAGTAAATCACTTCAGTGTGTCATCCTCTAGGTGACAGCTTGATCTACCATGAAATGGAGTGAGAGCAGAACCTTGCACAGTAGGATCTGCTGTTTGCCTCTGATATGCTGCTCCATCACTGCCAGGGAGCAGATCCCACCTGGGCAGCACAGCTCTCTCTTCAAAGGCCAGCATGGAGGACCTCCTTAGGACAACTTGAAAGCACAGCAGCATGGAACGGAAGAGACCAGGGTCACAGTGGAGCATAGATCACTCCCCAGGAGCAGCCACACAGCCCACAGGACCTGTGGCACTTCCTGGACACCTCTGGGTTGTAAGGTTTCCTGCATTAACTAGCTGTCTGCTGGAATGCTGAGGTGGGCCCTATAAATCAACAGTGTTGGTTTTGATGACTCCAGTGTACAGGATTGCAGGAGGGAACTTGCATGACTGTGCAGAGCTTGCACCAGTTTGGTTGCCTTTAAATGGGCGAGAAGGATATCAACCTAATTTTTGATCATGCTATCTCAAAATTTCCAAGAAATCTTGCTCTTGTCCTGTCTGGTCATAGCAAGGTACCTTAGATGCTTGGGTTTTGTGTGACTGTGGAGGAGGATTTATGAGGAGGTCAGATTTGATCTTATTTGTGCCCTGTTGGATGGCTGACCACTGAGTTCTCTGATGTCTGTGAGTTCCTGTCAATATGGTGCTTCTTGGATACTGAGGGTCCTGGAGAGCTCAGCCTAAGAGCCTGCTGACAATATAGGCACTTCTGTACCCTAAATGTCCTATATAAGTCACTGGGTTGTCTGCAGGCAGGAGTTCAAAGCACAAGGTCCTTCTGAGAGTCTGGAGTGCAGGCTTGAGGAAGGTGTTATGTCGTTTGATGAATATGTGAGAAAGCACAGCAATGGTTTTGTTTTGTGGGTTTTTTTTGGAGTCCAAGCAATAGGTCAGAGAGGGAAGAAAGTGGGAAAAAAGTGTTAAATTTCACAAGGGAAAAAACACAGGAGGAGAAGGAGGCACTGAAGATGTAATGACATCAGATTCACGCAGATCCTTGCAGAAATTACCCCACACCTGTGTGCAGAGGTAGGCAGAAGAAGATAGTAGAGAGGCCTCAAGACTCGTCCCAGTAGAGCCTGTAGTCCTCAATCATGTCCCCGTGGTATTCATGGTCATCTAGCACTGCAGGCAGAGGAGAAGAGCATCCTTCCAAGACAAAGACAGAGAGCCCTGTACCCCTGTGCTGCACAGCCAGTGCTGCTCCACTGGCAGATACAGAGACAACAGCCCTGCTTGGCCATGGGGACTTGTTAACTGTCTATTCTCCTTTGTTTCAAAGTGCCTACCAATGCCTCCCCTGTTTCACACTTTGCTTCCCTCAGAGATCTTGGATAAACATCACCCCTCCACCCCAGGGAATTCCTGCACTGGTTTGTCTTTGGCTGTTCACTGCTGCTGCAGAGGTTTTCTGTGCATCAGGGCTCTGGCAGGACAGCCCCACACCAGGGGCCTCACCTGTGCCCTGAATGACAGAACCTGGGTGGGGAGCATCCCTTGGCACAAAGACAGGAACAACTGCAATTTCTCAGGACTTTAAGAAAATAAAGTATTTGAAATGCTCTTTTTGTTTCCCCACTGGGACAACATGTTCCCTGAGGAGAACAGGGAGAGAGAGCAGCATCTGTGAGGGCCAGGGATGCTTGCTTAGCACAAGAGAAAGAACTGGGCAGTGCTCAGCCCAGAGACAGGATCAGGACATCCCTTGGGGGAGGCACTTCTGGGCTTTCATGGAAAGGTGTTAGGCAGTGCAGTGAGGTACCAGTGTGAAAAGGACAAGTGGGCAGGAGGAGGCAGAAACCTCTGCCAAGTTCCTCCAACAAGCCTGGTTATAGCCCACAAGCAGGCAGTGTTTGCCCTGCTGCTGACAGGATCAGGAGACATGGGACCACAGGACTCTAACTCACCTGTGCAGGGTGCAAGGAGCTGACCTGGGGACAGCGTGCCTGAACTGCCAGGGTCACCTTGTACCCCCAGGTTAGCCTAATTTGTTATGATGGTGAACTCTTCCACTAAAGCTCAGAAAAGGAACCAGCGAGGGTGTTCATTTTTCTCTTCCCACACTTTCTCATTATTCTTCAAAAGTTTCAGAGGGAAAAAATACGGCTACAAATGGAATTGAAATTGGAGCTGATTATGGCAAAATTATTTGTCTTTTCTCTTAAGAAATTTGATTACTTGTGTTGTATTTTGAGGAGAATTTGTTGGAAAAAGAAGATCCGCTCATTTCTGTGAGGCTTCTGTGCATAAAGATTTTTTTGCCATGGTGGTACAGCAAGTGGTATCCTCCAAAGCTTTCAAATATGGGATAATGACTCTTAGCACTATTGCAGTGCCCTTTGCTCTTGCAGAAGGGCTTAAACCTTGTTGGCAGATCCAAAGAACTGGTTATTCAGCCTCCTCAGTTCTGCTGTCCAAGATATTGTTATCCAAAACCATAAACCATAGTCCAAGCATAACTATCCCAACTATAGGTTTGGACAGATGTTGCTGACCTTGTGGCTTGATGTTGTGCATTCTTCAGTTTCAGGCTTTATTAGCCAGTCTGGGAAGGAATCCATTCATATAATTATTCCAGCATATCAATTTGCTGCTCTTAGAGTGAAATCACTCAGCAGTGGGAAGCACATAAAGAGGACACACAGAGTTTAATGTAGGAAACACTTTAATGATGAAGAGATTGCCAGAAGTACCTTGGTTCAGTCCAGATCCCTAAAAGAGTAATTTTATGGGATATTGCAATTCTTTTGCATTAATTCAATGATCTTTTTCTGTACAATGGAACATGTGGTTTTTTATTCAGTATCACTTATCAATGTGTCACAGATTGTAGCGATTCCTGAAACCATTTTCTCTCCACTGTCTGTCATTCTCTTACTGCCCCCCATCCCCACTGTCTCCTCTTTCCCTGTGAATGCTGTGACCTCGATTGTCACCAGGATGGTCTGTGTGTTCCTGCTCATGAAAGGACAGTGAGAATGGCACTGTGGAATGACCAGCTGGGTGCTGGAAGGGCAGCAAGCAGAGAGCATTTTCAGGAGTTCTCTCTGCACTAGATAGTTTTTGGACAGTATTATTCCACTATTTGGAAGAGGCACGTGTGCTGCTGGGCTGTGCAGCTGCTGCTCCCCCTCCATGTCCTGGGGGCCAGCAGGTCCAGGAGCCCACCAGGGTCAGGGCTGTCAGGCAGGAGCTGGGGCTGGTGCTGCAAACATGTAGGGTGGTGTTCTGGTGGGGGAGGACACACCAGCTGTGTGGTCCCTGTGCTCTGTGTTCAAGGCTTGGTCAGATTTAAGTTGTCACAAATTTGGCACCCAGATGACTGAGGTGTCTCTGAACACCTGTGGGACAGAAGAAAAATAAAAGGATGAGGCTTTTGGATAGGTTGCTCAGTAGAGTTGCCAGTGCTCAAGTCTTGTAAAACTGTTTTTCTTAAACAGCAGCTGCCAGAATTAGAATACCACTGAGAACAGCAGTTTGCATTTCTTAGTTTCCTAAGGAAGCTGGGTTTACAGGATCACCATACCTATCCATCTGCCTCTCAATCCCTCCCTCATGACTTTCAGACTTCTTAGCAGACTGCCTCAAAGGGATGAAGTCTCCAAGTTATTAAGTTTGTACAATCATTGCAACACTGAACAAGAAAGGGAAGGAGAGGAATCTTGTTAGAACTGTCCCGAGGGAGGGATTGGGTTGCCAGCCACATTTTTTGTTAGCCCCCCGTGCTTCTGCATAGCCAGCCAAGGCAGTCACCAGAAGCCAGCCATCAGCACTCCTGCCTGCAGAACAGTTTAACTTACCGGCAAATCTGCATGGGCGCAAAAACAACCTGTAGAGTAAGAAGCCTAGCAGGCTCCAGTTTCAGAAGGCCTCTATGGGATATGCCCTGGATAATGGCATTTTAAAAGCATGGCTGTTTGGATGCTTTGCCTGTAAGCGTTGCCGTGCTCCGGTGCTTTCCCCTACCCGACAGCCCTGGGAGAAGGGGGAAGTGTGAGATCTGGAACTTTGTGACTCAGCATCACTGGATTGATAACTCAGTATCTTTCTTGTACTTCTTCTCACAAAACCTTTTCTGAGGTGGGCAGGGCTGTTGCCCGTTTTCCTAATAACAAACCATGAGATAAAGTGGTTTCCTTTTACCCGTAAAAACAGGTAAAAACATGTAAGACATACTGAGAACTGCTGACAAAATCACCTGTGAATAAGCAAAACCCATTGCATTCACTTAACACATAAATAAAAACAGCACACAAACTCAATTTATAAAATATTTTTCATTTGCACTGTAAGTTCCTGAGAATAAATCTTTCACTTTGGTTCTGCAGCACAATGAGCAGTGGGACCTTGTTAAGCTTAATGTAAGACCACCAATATAAACAACTACTAAATGGATATCAAATGATCGTACCTGCTCTCAAAGATTTACTGTAGCATCTTTTAAATTTTGATTTAGTTCATGATTAACAAATTAGGAGCATAATTTCTCCTTTTGCTTCTTTTTTTTAAAGGTGTAGTTTAAAGAGATCACCTAAAGCTTAGTAAAGTATTTTGGCAGTCACATTCCTCTGATATTTCTTTAACTGTAAAGAAAAAAAGAAGATCAGCTCCATCATTTCACCTACTCTAGCTGAGCATTATTTATGGGCCCACTAGAGAAAAATTTTGTGGGCTATTCCTTATTTAGATGAAAGAAAAAAATGCAAACAATTTCACTAACAGCTGACTCTGGATCATTGGAGCAACCCTTTTACTTCCAATAAAATATTTTTTTTCTGTTAAAATATTTAATAAAGTGATTGAGAAGCCCATGCATAAAAGTTCTCTTTGCACTTCACGACAAGGAAGGTGATTGGCTGTTTCCAAAGAGATTTTATTCCTCTGTGCATTAGCAGGGTCTCAGGTTTCACAATTAAAGGACACAGTTCTTTTATGAAAGCCCATATTGTGAAGTGAGGGGGAGAAGGGAATTCACACAAATCCCCCATTGCAGAGCTCAGCTGCATCCTTTGGTAGGGCCTTTTCAGTCAGAAAGAATTATTAGAGCTAACGAGACTGGGCACAGCAAACACCGGCGCTCATGGGCCAGAGCTCCAGCTCTGTGCCATTACCTTCATCCGAGGTGAGCTGTGCTCCTCGTCCCTCCATGCCCAATCTCACAGCTCCCACATGGCTTCAGCCCAGGGGCCTAGCAGATATTCCAGCAGGGCAGGAGCAGGGCTCATGTCCTGGAGTAAGTCCAGAAGTATTTGGGGCTCAGCTCTGCCAGAGCTTGACTTGACAAGTTGGTGCTTGTGAATAACATGCAGGTCCTGGGTGAGAGAAGAGATGTAGGCAATGGAATCACACCATCCCCAAGTGTGGTAGCCAGCTCTGGATAGGATGTAAAAATTTAGAAGACATTTAGGAAGGCTTAGGGAAGATTTAGAGTTATATGGGACCTGGCTTCACACTGAACAGCTTGTGTCTGAGTAGTTTGTTTCCTCAGCAAATAGTCTTCTGGACAACTGAAATGTGATAAGGTGAGCTGGATTTATGCAAATCCTCACTGCAGTGCGCTGTTGGGAAGGGTCAGCTTGACTAAGAAAGGCAGTGGAAGAAAGAACAATAAAAGAATGTTAGTAAATGAGCAAAACATAGCAGAGCCAGGTCTGGGCTTCTGCATGACCCTGGTGGGGTCAGGTACCCTCCTGAGGTAACCTCCTTCCCTTCCCCTTCTGCTTGATACCAAGCATGGTATTTATCAGCTAGTAACACAAATGAGTCAATGAACAGCTCCCCAGGGGTTAATATAGCACAGACTCACTAAAAACCTAATTACCATGCTGAGGCATGCGAGATTGAAAGTAAGGCATTCTTTTATAGCTCAGTTTTTGTACTTCGGGATAAAATCCTCCCTGTAGATATAAATTATTATTTTTTTTTTCATATAAATACTTTCTAATACACCAATGAGAGTGCCTGGGAGGCTGGGCTCCGTGGGAGGACAAAGCAGCTCTGGCTTACAGAGTGTGAACACACATGCTTCACAGATTTCTGCCAGTGTCTCTGGGCATGCTAAAGCCTGTAATCAGCAAAAGTTCTTTAAAGACTGAATATAGGTTTTCAGTGACTCCTTTGAAATGCTAATGACAATGATCACCCTGCAAGTTGGAGAATCGGTTCATCCTCATCTCTTCCCTGGGACAGGGAAAGAGGGAAAGAACATTTCCTGGTGTTGTGGTTTAAAATGCATGGGTGCCCCTAGCCCAGAGGGGTCTCTTCCAGGTGGGCAGCAGTGCAGGGAGGTGCTGGGATGCTCCTGGGGAAGGGCTGAGCTGTTTGGGCCCCCACACCTCCTGCTCCGTGACCAGGTGTGCAGGCTGTGCTGGAGCTGCTGTCAGAGAGAGGCACTTGGGGAAATGGATTTACCAGTCAGCAGCAGCTGGCTGCTGTTTTTGTTTGAAGTTGTCTCAAAAGTCTGTCATAGCCCCGAATCAAGCATTTAATTTTATTTTTAAAGTTTGCTTTGAAAAACTCTTTTAAAAAAATAAAGTTTGTCAGAAAAAAAGCAGGAAAAACTATGACTATCTCAAATGGAAAAGTGGAAGTGGTTCCTTCTAACCTGTATGAATATTTTATTTCTATGTTTTTATTTTCATTTTAAAACTACTCTGTGAACTAGAACATGGTCTAAGAATAGCTTCCATCCCTTCAAAGCTGGCCCCATTCAGGTTGTTTTTTTCTTTTAGTGTTCATTAAAAATATTTTGCTCTGCTCTCTGGCTGTTATATCTGCGGGGTGTATGTCCATGTGCATTGTCTGAGAGCAAGGGCCAGGCAGTTCTGGCAAACCTGAAAGCACCCCTGGGCTTACAGCTCTGGTAGCTGGGGAGCCTTGGAGCCCTGTGACCCACAGGCCAAGGGCACTGAGCACAGAGGGGCTGCCTTGGCATAGATGATCTTAAAGACTAAGCCTGCCCACAGTGTAGTATTTTCCAGACTCATGACCCCAGATCCAGACACAAGCCTCACTTAGGTTTGAACTTCCATCAGGCTCCCAGCCCCTAGTTTGGCAATTGCTGCTGTAGTTCATCGAAAGTTTGTCAAAACCCATACAATTCCACAAACCACACAGTCTCAAGAAATCAGCATTTTTCTTCTGAAACCTGTTCTGCTGGACATTTCCCAACCCAGTTCTACAGAGAGCCATTATTTCTGAAACACTTTTGTAAACATTTATTGCACGGGTTCTGTTAATGACAACAGCCACAGACTCTGGCTGAGCTTAATTTGTCAATTTGCAAATCTCACTCCTTTTTGTCTCTTGGCCAGGTGGAGTAAGGGAAAATTTTTTTGTGTCTTTCAACACCACCACTGTGGTTTGGCTGCAAAATATGCTGCAAAATGTTTCCTGGAGATGTCCCTGTGCCTGACACAGCAGTACTGTGGAACCCAGGGCACTGCTCGTGATAGTGGCAAAATACCCAACATTTGCTTAGCATCCTTCTCTTGCAAATCTTCAACATAAAGGAAGGTTAACCAGTGTATAGGGAATTATAAGTACATGGGAAGAATTTCAGCTTGTGCTGCCTCCATGTATTTCCTTTAGTAGAGAAAGAACACCAAGCCTCACCCCAGGGAAAGAGGATAGACCAGATCCTGGAGGCACGCAGCAGTGGTCAGGCTACATCCAGAGGGACAGCAATTACCACTTCCCCACAGGCTCTTGCTTTCTACCCAAAAAACCCTGAAAGCACTTTGGAGTCTGGCACATGAACCTTATTCATGTTTTGTAATACCCTAGCAGAGTGGTGGTGGTGAGAGGTGGCAGACAGAAATTAAGGGTGGAGGGAGAATCCGCTTGTGGGAATTGCACCAGGACTGAAGGCCATTTCTTGTGTGACCTCCTGGGATGGTGTCCCAAAGGGCTGCCCCTTTGTGCCCGGGAAGTGGAGCAGAGGATCCCACAGCCCCCAGTGCACCCCTTCCCTGCCTGGACAGAAAGAAATGTTCACCAGGGCAGCTTTGCTCCCAGTGCTGCCACAGGGAGGTGGCCAGCAGGATACAGACAGCCTGGATGTGATTTAATTCACTGCTTTGTGAGCCAGTGTCAGTCTGCTGTTTTTCACATCATCTCTGGACCACAGCTGCAGTTAGGAGAGCTCAGCCTGCAGCACTGGCTGGGGATATTGCAATCTGCTCTTCCTGTTTGCACTCTGCCTCCTCTTGCCCCAGAGATCTCTTTCCCCACAGATGCTTTCCACTCTGGAATGTGGATTTGTTTTTTGTGACCATTCTCTTCAAACCCCCTCTCCCTCATGTCTGGATTACCTGCTCTGTGTTCCTAAGTTCTTGTGTCGGTACCTAACACAACTCTGGGATCTGTCCATTCTCTAAACTTGAACTTGGGCTGAGGATAAATTGGACCCTGCTGAAGATAAATCCTCAGCTGCACTTTGCTCATCTTTTTGGCTGCATGTTCTTGGATTCATCCACTAATCTCATTGGAAGCCATTTGTTCAGCCCCTTTGCACTGCGAGAGAATAAAGGACTGCTGGTGCATTTGGTTCCTTCCTGCTGCCACCTCACGCTGTGGCACTAAAAAAACCAAACAACAGGACCTCTATAACTGTGCTGTTTTTTGAACTTAATGGTTTGGTGAGTGTAAGCACCCTACAGGAGATGCCCTGAGCAAGGGCAGAAGTGTCAGGCTGCCATGAGAGGGCATGTGCATCCCCGAGCAGCTCAGTCACACCAGGGCTGTCTCTGCTCCCCATCAAGCTCCAAAACCTGTTCCCATTGCTCTGGCCTACTCACACAGTGTCCTTCCCCTCTGTGGGGTCACTGTCTGCACCAAGGGACAGGTCCTCAGCAGGACTGAGCACATGCAGCAGCTCTGGAGAGGCTCAGGTCACTTCACACGGGGTTCCTCACACACTGCTGGGCTGAGGCTTCTCTCTATCAGCCAGGAACCTGCCCCCATCCTCTGAAGCCTGCAGTGGGGTTAGGGCCTTCAAAAAGGAGTCCCAGTTTCCACTCACCCACTGCAGAGAAAAAAATCTGGAGCATTAAGTCTACCTTTCAGTGTGAAAATCCCAAATAATCCACTTCTGTGCTGGAGCAGAAAGGTCAGGTATATACAGAAAACCCCACGAGCCTTTCACAGGTGGGTCAGTTATGGCTTGTCCTTGCACTGTTCATAGGAGTCAGGCAGATGGAAAAAAAGGTCTCATCTCTGCAGGGGTCCCTGTGTACTGAATTTGTTGCTGATTCACACCATCCTGAGTGTTGAGGATGCTCTGCAGAGCGAGATAGAGTGAGGCCATCCAGCTCCTGGATTTAAAACTCACTTCAGACCTCCTTAATAAGTTCAGGTGCATTTAATACAAGCAGCCGGGAGAATCTAAGCATCATGTTTGTGTGCTTGAGGCACCAAACAGAAAAAGTAACATGTTTTTCATCAGGTGCCTCTAATTTGTCCATTTTTAATGTTACAGTATCTGTAACACTACTTGAATTACAGCCCAGAACACATTCTCCTCTAAAACTACTTTAGAGGTAGTAGAAACCACACAAAGCAGAACTGCTAACCCTCTTTCCTTCTTAAATCATTTCATTTTTCCCAGGTCCCACAAAATGCTTTGCAGTTCAGGAGAACAGTCTCTCTGGGACGCCACACATCCCATTTTAAATAATAGCCCAAGTGTTGCCTGGAGGAATATTAGTAACATTTGCCAATTTTAAAAGGTTTGTAAAATAATTTCCATTACAGGATTTTGCAAAGCAGCCATTTCAGTATCATTTATGCCTTGTTATGTTTCAATGTCTTTCTAAGTTTATTTTTAATTTCTGAAAAAAAAAAAAAAGAAAAAAAGGAAAAAAAAAAGAAAACACTTGCTCCAGTAGAGAACTTCCAATTGTCTTTCAAGGAAAGGTTTTCCCGCAAGTGGGAATACTGTAGGGTTTCTGGTGCCTTTGTTGGCATTGAGCTCTTTGGTCCTACAGAATCATCAGGAGGCTCCAAAGAGCAGCAGGGCAGCTGCAGGGTGAGCAGTGGGGCACGCTTTGTCAGCTGCTGTGTGAGGTGCTCCAGCCTCCTGGCATTTCTCATGGCTGTGAGGCAGACTGTCTGCAGTGAACTGGTTGGGAGCCCAGCCAAGATGAGACTGGTGCCAGTTTTGGTGACTGGGACCCTTGGCTGAAGGACATTTTCTCTGCACAGTCACTCCAGCTGTGTGATGCTGGCTCTGGTCACTGCAGCGCAGCCCTGGCGTGAAGGAGGAGCCCATGGACACTGAACTGCTCCAGTGCAATCCAGATGGAGACAGTGGTGCAGTCAGAGCCAGGCCAGCCCTACCTTGGTCCTTGCCCTCGCTTAAGCTGCTGGCTCTGCCTTTCCTCCTGTCCCCCTGCTCTGCTGCTCCCCTGAGTGGGCAGCAGTGAGGCTGCAGCCCTGCCCCTGCTCCTGCTCCTGCTCCTGCTCCTGCCCCTGCCCCTGCCCCTGCTCCTGCTCCTGCCCCTGCCCCTGCCCCTGCGCCTGCCCCTGCCCCTGCCCCTGCCCCTGCTCCTGCCCCTGCCCCTGCCCCTGCTCCTGCTCCTGCCCCTGCCCCTGCCCCTGCCCCTGCCCCTGCTCCTGCCCCTGCCCCTGCCCCTGCCCCTGCCCCTGCCCCTGCCCCTGCCGTGCCCAGCCGCTGCCCCTGCCCCTGCCCCTGCCCCTGCCCCTGCCCCTGCCGTGCCCAGCCGCTGCCCCTGCCCCTGCCCCTGCTCCTGCCCCTGCCCCTGCCCCTGCTCCTGCCCCTGCCGTGCCCAGCCGCTGCCCCTGCCCCTGCTCCTGCCCCTGCCCCTGCCCCTGCCCCTGCCCCTGCCCCTGCCCCTGCCCCTGCCGTGCCCAGCCGCTGCCCCTGCCCCTGCCCCTGCTCCTGCCCCTGCCCCTGCCCCTGCCACTGCCACTGCTCCTGCTCCTGCCCCTGCCCCTGCCCCTGCCCCTGCCCCTGCCCCTGCCCCTGCCCCTGCCCCTGCCCCTGCCACTGCCCCTGCTCTCATCCCAGGGGCAATGATGGGCAGGGCAGCATCAGAGCAAAGCAGAGGGGCTCCTGCTGGTTTTGTTAATGCACAGCTGCATCTGCAGCTTGGGCAGGTGTGAACATCAGGGCTCAACAGATAATAGGAGTGGATGTAAAGCAGCAGGAGGAGTTCAGATGCCAGCACTGATCTCCTGTGTGCTTCACTGCAAAGGCTGGCAAAATGTTTCTGATTAGAGACACTAACCCTTATCATCTGCACAAAACAGGCCTCTAAACTGCTCCTGGATCAGGGTTCAGCTTCTGCCTCTCCCTGACTGCTCCTATGATTGCTCCATCCCTGGCCTGGTGCACCAAGCGTGCCCCAGGCTAGAGGATGCTACAAGCTCGAGGCTTCCCAGGCTGGAGAGGAGCTCAAATCCAGAGGTCTCAGCTCTTGCTCAGTTCCCTTCCAAGTACATAAGTGGAAGGGAGGAGGAGACCTCTTCTCTAAAAGAAGAGTAAATATAACTTGATATTTGGAATGTGAACTTCTTGGTGTGAAATGTTCTCCAAGCATGTCTTGCCTCTTCTGGGATTCAAGAGACCAGCCTCTAATTTTAGGATCCACCTCTGTGAGAAACTGCTGCCAGTGGACTAGGTTTTGGGAATTTGGGCTTTATTGAGAAGGGGAAATCTTGGCACTGAGGGTCTATAAAGCCAAAGAGCAGAAGAGGTCTAACGCATTGGTTTTTGGAGAGTCAGCCAAAGGCAGTGTGCCCACGCTTCTGATTCTCAGCTGTAGCATAAATCCACTTCCTCTGGGACTTAAAGGAGGCACCAGCCCAGCCACTGGAGCAGCTGTGGCACAGGCACACTCTTGTGCTGCTCTCTAGGGTCCATAAACCCCTGTGCAGAGGCAGTGCAGAAAGCCACGGGCAGCATCTTAAACCACTTCACTGGGAATTTCCAGAGCTCATTTGTCAGAGCCTGAGGTCTTTAACTGAACATAATCTTCCCTGAGCAGAAGGGCATCAGTGGTGTATGAAAACACTGGAGATACGTAGAAGAGTGTAACCACAATGTGCAATACAGAGACCACAGCTGTTTTTCTGTAGAGAAAACTCAGTTGGATCTTCCACATTTCCCCAAAACCCCAGATGTCTGAACTCTGCAAGGAAACTGACAACTTGGGGTGACATTTCCTGCATGCTTTCACCCTAGACAGGCATCAGCTACTGTGGCTGTGTGACACTGCTACACCCAGCAACCCCCAGAAACCTGGGGGAAAGAATGGAGATGAGCATAACAGTGGAGGGGAGGAATTGCAATTGCAATGGAAACATCACTTTTTGATAAACAAGCAGCTAACTTAAAAGCAATTTGATGGCACAAACACAATAGTCAACGCTGGAATGAACTGAAAGGCAAACAGGATAGGTGACAGCAGTCAAGGAATGTGTGTGATCTTGGCAGAAGCTTGGTTTCCTACACCATGAGATGGAGAATAGTATTTCCTTATCTCACAGAACTCTTGTAAGTCTTAATTAATTTATGTTCATAAATCACTGTGAGAGTTCAAGTAGGAGTATCCATTTACTCTGGAGCTGAAAATTATATAACCATTATATAATCTTTTTTTTCCTCTTTGATAAATCACAGCACAAGATAAATATTTTGCCAAGTGAGAACCTTCATCTTAATTTTGAACAGAAAATACCCTAATATTGAAACAAAATATTAGTTAACCACAGAAGGGCTTTCCATGTCCAGACTTGTGAACTTATAGCCTGGAGTCATGATGACTTTCTATCAAACCTATGTGTTGGAGTAAAATACCAATGACTGTAATCCTAGAGTAGAATCCCAAGACTGCAATATAGCTAAAGGAGAAGGAAGTGAGGAGCAGCGCTCTCTGTGTCTAGGAAATGTTTACTTGACAAATATTTAGCGAGCTTGGAGGTATTTTTAAGAACAAAAAATGGCATGGATTCATGTTGATGAATGTTTTGCTACTGATTAAATCTGAGCCTGTATAAACTGTGTGGTGACAAAGAAACCTGAGACTGTAATGAGGAAACAGTTGGGTAGGATGTGAGAGATTGAAACCACAGATATTGCCATCCCCAGGAGAAATACCTCATTCTAAGGACTGGAAATTAGTTTGGGACTATTGGATTCCATTCAAGGAATAAGTCCTATCATGCACAATATCTCCTAATCTTTACTCTAGAAATTGCCTTGAAAAGCCAAATCTTGCATTGCAATAATTAAAGGAAAACATATGTGAAACAAGATGCTTATTTCTTGTCTGGGCTTTCATCAGCCTGTCCGGTAAAAACATCCCTGTGTCTCCAGTCAGTACAGATCAACTTCCCCCTGCTCACCCCCAGGTGGAAAATGGCTTTGAGCATTTTATAGACACAGGATTTCTAAGGCACTTCATTTTTCTTGTGCAACCTGGTCTCACCCTTCAATATTCATTCATTTATGCATTTAACCTACTTGGTGTGGAGTCCCACCAGCTTCTCTGAGGGACTGTGTTCAAGCTGCTCCCAAAGTTCTTGTTGAACCATATTGCTTGGCATGTTATTTTTTTAACAGAGGCCAAAAGTTTTGAAAAGCGGCAACCTAAAAATGAGTTCCCTATTTCCCAACTTGGACCTTTATTAAAGCAACACTGGGTGCATAATACATTTGGACATTATGCTGCTAAAATAATACGTCCACCTAGTCATCAAAGCTAACTGAGCTTTGAAAAATTATGAATAAGTGTAATGGTTAAAAAAAACTCCAAACAGCTTGTTGCACTACATTTATATCTTTCCAGGGTAAAAGTTTGCCATACCCATGGTAATTTCTGCTTGACATTAATAAACATTTTATTGCAACACACTTAAGTCATGTTGTATGTCCCTGCTCAGCAATATTGACACCCAGAGGTCAGGACTGTGTGAAATGGCCCAGATCCTGTGAAAATACAAATCGGATTTGTGGTCAACCAAGGCTGCAGTTTCATACTCACACAGACCTAATTGGCCATGGGAGTTTTTCAAGCATTTCCTTTCTGAAGCGCTCTCTGCTGCTCTGCTGCTGTTGCAGAACTTTGTTCTCCACAAGGTGGAAATTGGTTATACTGAGGTCACAAATGCCCTGTGTGTGACAGGTGAGGCTATGCTGGCCACAGCCCAGCAGGACAGGCTCTGCCTGCACAGGGTCACCCACATCACCACCCAGAGCACGGAGTCAGCTGTCCAGAAAACTCACCCCGCTCCTTTTGCCCGAGCTGAAAACCCCATCAAAAGAAACTGAAGGTCAGAGCCATTTCCAGTGGCATCCCAACATCTTCCTGATGGGCTCTCAAGCCACGGGAAAGGGCTGAGTGATCCAGGTTAAAACAGAGGCAGAGCTGGGAAAGTTCTGAGTTCAGCTGGCAGCTTTTTGGACAGAGGTGTTTCCTTTTCATGCTCAGGTATCTCCTCATCACCTCTGACATTTTGATCTGCAAATGCAGATTACACTAAAGGGTGGGAACTATGATGAAATTAACATTCAGACATGCTCACTTTTTTAATAATTATTTTTTTCCAGAATGCTGCAAATCACCAAGTTTGTATGGATAGTCTGGGTAATTGTTATATCTTACAGAGAGAAGAATTTGATTCCAAAAATGGAACTATATTGGAAAACATCAGTGAGATATACACCTAACTGCTTCAGACTATGATGTGATATTGAAATGTTTTGAATCATATTCTTTTTAGTTCACCTCAGTTCCTCAAAGGGCAAGGCTGTATTTCCAAAATTACTAAGGGTGAAGGTTGAAATTTAAAAATAGATCAGTCCCCAAAAGGGAATGGGAAGTGTTCAGCAGAGCCACACTTGCTCTCTAAGGCAGGCAATCTGTGTTAAGAGGAAAGGGTTGGATCCAGATGCTGTGCCATCACTTGTGACCCTGAATATTCTCCCAGTCCCTTGCTAAAAATGTGTGCTGTGTGTATTTATTGCTCTCCAATTGCTTTCCTTTGAGTGTCCTTGGAGCAGTCTGGCCCTGGAGCAAAGCTTTAATTGCTTGTGTTTTTCAGTGCTCTAAATCCACCTGTGTATTTTAGAAATACTTTCAGAGGAAAACCAAAAGTAGTTAAATGATTTTAACATATTTAAAACCACAGTAGAAATAAAGGTTAGACAGAAAGACTGATAAATGTAGCTATGGGTTAATATACTCAGGGCCAGAACTGTAACAACCACTTTTTTTTTCTTTTTACTTCACAAGTGAAAATTTTAAATATAGTATAAAAGTAATTTTAAAAATTCTTTACTCTGTTGATTTCATTGTGTGTCATCTAAAATGCTCCCTGAAATCAAGTTCAAATTCAAGGCTCTGTTTCCCTCATTTTCAATGGAAACAAATTATAGTGATCTTGAAAATATTGTAGTTTTTTCTGGAAAATTATAAAATTAAGCCACTGGATTTTATCAATTTTTTCTCTATTTTTATTTTTTGTTCAAATTTGGCAGATATTTTTGATTTGTGAAAACTACAGGACTGGTGGAGATTTAACCAGAGAGGCACTAACTTTCCT
Organism: Cyanistes caeruleus; assembly: GCF_971803275.1. Classification (NCBI taxonomy): domain Eukaryota; kingdom Metazoa; phylum Chordata; class Aves; order Passeriformes; family Paridae; genus Cyanistes; species Cyanistes caeruleus. The sequence continues at coordinate 17,451,936 of NC_141708.1, forward strand.
CATAACACAGTTGCTCCACCTTAGCCCCAATGACATCCTTAGTCTCACTTCCTGGGGTTGTTTGCTCAGGAGGTTCCTCAGGCCTCTCTTGTAGCAAGAAGCTGATTTTAATAATCAGACTTTTCTCTAGGCATGTGGCTGGGGAAATTGTCTTCAAAGCTGGTAGGGCCTGGGGCAGACCTGGGAATGGAAACTGAGGATAATGTGATTAAGGGTTTGCAGGGATAGAACAATCCCTCAAACAAACTGGGGTTTCATGTTTAAAAAAAGAGCTAAAATTCTTTGGTCTAAGTAGGCTGCTTCAAAAGCAATTATGCTGGGAAATGAACTAGAATAAATCTTGCAGAAGGACAGGGCCACAGCCGCTGTGTGAACAGTATTTCAAGGCAGAGCCTCTCTTTCTTGCTCAGCACAAAGATGGCTTGTATGATCACTTACCTCCACTGAACATCCTGACAGGGCTGAGCATCTTTTCCCTTTTCCTGCTCTGTACATTATCAGGGACTACAATCAGAGAAAATCTTCAAAAGTCACTGCTCACACAGCTGGAGTCCAGCAGAGATGGAAAGTGCCCAGCAAAGTGGCTGTGTCACCATCTCTGGAGGTGTTGGAGAGATGTGCAGATGTGGCACTTAAGGACATGGTTTGGTGGTGAACTTAGCAGTGTTAGGGTACTGGACTGAGTGATCTTGGAAGTCTTTTCCAACCTAAACAATTTTATGATGCTATGACGGTAACAGAGCTACACTTCACTCAATTTATATCTGACTTATATCCGGCCAACTTCTCTATCCTCCCAAAACATTCCTCAACCCTGTTGGTCAAAAATAGAAACCTGGAAAAGTTTAATCTGTGCTAAAATTTTCAGGAAAGATGCTGACCACAATGTTCTTTATCTGTAGCAGGTGCTAGAGTTTCAATTGACAGGAGCAGCAGAAAATTTATCTGCTCAACTATCTGTGTTGGTGTAAGAAAAACATCCAAGCCTTGGGCAGCCAAAATCTCCTAGGAGCAATCCTCTCTGTACTGTGGAGGGTGCTGAGCTCCTTGCACTCCCATAGGATATTTTGAACCTCCAGTACCTCCCAAGAAGAGGCAAGGAAATGGTGCTGCAGCCCTGAAACCCAATGCATTCTGCTTGTGTTCCCCTCTGTTTAGTTAGAAAAGTGGTAAACATTGCAGAGCTTAACCTTGTAACCTCAGCCAATTCACATTAAGTTAGTAAAATGGAGCAGAATCTAGAAACAATCAGCATTTGTGGCTTTCTAGGCCTTTTAAGCTCATTTCTCTGCGATGCAAACCTCCCTCTCCAATGATTTGTTCGGCTTTAAGTCCTCTGAATTCCAAGCTTTTATGTTATTACAAGCTTCCTTTTACTGGCTGTGTCTGTGCCAGCAGGTGCATGAACTGGGAGGCCCATGGCAATGTGCATTTGATTACTTCCAAACAGACCATATTTTCTGATTCTTACAAGTTCTGCAGCTATTACTCGATATTTGGCTATTAAGGTTACAAGAGCAGAGGCACCTCACTTCTGAGCCTGTAGCTACAACTATCAAAAATGCTACTGTGTAATAGCTGTTTGAAATGTGTGTGCCAGCTGGGAAACCTGCACATGTGGAAAAATACCAGAATAAGGAATAAAGAGACATCATAAATTCTGCTAAGAACCAGCAAGATGCTTCAGCCAGGATTTCTGATTGTGAAACCATTCTACTGTAATAAAGTAGCAGGGCTTTGCTCCTACCAGACCCTGCCTGGGAGGGCTCCTGGGCAGCTCTAGCTGGGTGAGGAAGCTCGAGACAGCATCCTGGGGCTGTCACTCAGGAAGGAGCACTTTTCTCTCATCATTCCAAATGAGCATCCCGAATTTCTTGCAGCTTGTTTGCTGCCTGTGATGCTGCCCGCTGTTTCTGCCTGGTCCTGGTTACATGCTCTGATTTTTCTCTGGTGCGAAATGTAAAAGAGGGGCTGCCTGTAACAAGTCAGCAAAGGTCTCTGAGAGAAAAAATCAACTCTGGTAACTTCATGAGAAAAAAGAAGATTTTTTTGGGTTGCCATTAAACTGTGTGTATGCAGCTCTGCTCAGAGCTATTTCTGGTTTCTATTTAAACGTTCCAAGAGCAGTGGAAGTCCATTTACAGGAAATCAAATAACAGACAATAGGGAAATACCTCAGCAGGAAAAAGCATAGGCTTTTATTTACAAGGAACTAATTCTTCCAAGCACGGGAGAGCAGCAGACGCGGTGTCACAGTGTCAGACTCCCTTTCCCTTCCTAAATGACTAAATGTCAAAAGGGACAGACACTGCTCTTTGACAAAGTGTTTACACATGGCCTCCCCAACAGCCAAGCTGAATGCTGCTGAGAGCCAGCAGTGAGAAATAAATAATGCCACTGACTTTCACCTTGCTTCAAAAACTTTCATCTTGGAAGACAGAAAACCCTTTTGGACACTTCACACCTTGAAAAAAAAAGCCTTTGCATTAGAACAGGGGAATTGGAATGACCTTTAAGAGAGGTGTGATGCACAATGGAACTTAGGCCACCAATCATTTATTGGCACCCTTGCTCGGTCAAAGGATGGGATTTGAGGAATGTTTTCCTTTATTACAGTGCTCAGCCAGCTTTTGCTTTTGCCTTTTGGAAGAGGAGACTCTCAGAAAGAGGGTTGTGATTCATTTTGTGCCTGCTTTGAAGAGACTGGGGGAAAAATACATTTCTATTTTCCTGCAAGTTGTTAAAATTGGGCAATTTTAAGTGATGGTCTTGCTTACACTCCTGCAGATTTTGTAGCCTGTCAGTGCTCTTAGCAGGCTGAGAGACTACTGGTTATTTTCTGCAGGCACTTGTCCTCAACCAAACCTTTAAATAAAAGCATTCCTACACCCACTTGTTCTTCTGAGTTCCTTTTCAACTTCACTCTTGCCTGCAGGCTTTTATAGCCTGTGGTCTGTTTATGGGTTTAACTTTATAGCCAGTCTAATTAGTTGCTGTGATAAGGATAATTAGGTAATTAGGATAATTTGGATAGCACAGTGTGAGGCTTTTCAAACCTCTTTTCTGGAGAGCTTTGTCTGCCACGGTGTAGTTAGTGACACTTGTCTGATCTAATGGAAAACAAAAAGCCCAAATATCTCTGAGCATGATTGATGGCAGAGAGTTAACATCCTAGCCAGAGGACTCAGGATAAGTCACTTGGAGCCATGCTCTGAGGGCTGAACTCAGTCACAGCTGAAAGACACACAACATGACAGCTCATGATATCTTGTGGGTTCCAAAATGAGCACTCAGATCCCTCTGTTCCTCACCTGCTGAGTTTTGATAGACAATGGTAAAGCACTATTAAAAAATGATAAAGAAAGCAGGCAATTCTGTCTCCTTTAATATCCTCAAACCCAAATAGAATGATTCCCTGAATGATATGCTCCTGCCAAATACAAGGTACAAGCCCCAGAGTAGGAATGACTAGAAACTTCCTTGTTTCTCAGACAGTGAGGCTGCAAGTGCCTGAGCCTCTCTGGATGCCTGTGACCTGATGGAATTTCTCTTGTAACCTCTTTTTCTCATTCCCTTTTCTCCTTGGTTCCTGATTTATCTGTTGTGAGCATGGAAGTAGGAATGTCAGTGGTCTTGGGCAGAAAAGTTTGGAAGCATTTCCCTGATCCTAACTGCAATTGGTGACCAGTTTGCAATATCCCAGATTGTTTCAAGAGGTGAAGTGTTGTCCAAAGATCACGGAGGATTGAAAAGCAAGAGACAAACTAGGAATAGACAGGAAATTTACAGTGAAAAAAGTGAGGGAGAATGGACATTAAACAGTTGAATTTCCAGCATTCATTGGAAGGAAACAACTAATCAAGCACAGCAATCTAGGCTGAGGAGGAAGAAGATACAGTATCTATTAGAACATGCTGCAAGCTCATGGAGAAAGAAATGTGAAGGCTGGTAACTTAAGAAATTCCTAGTTCATGTCAAGAAATTATTCAGAAATTCTCTGATCTGCTCCCAGAAACTTCCCCCTCTGTGTCCATGCTGGAAACAAGAAAAAGCTGACCAAGGGGAGCTGAAGGGAAGCAATTTTTCACAGCCAGAGCACCACATGGACACTCCCAGGGACAGGTACAGATGCAGGACACGCCCTTTCTCTACCCTGTGATGTGCAGGCCACATCTGGAGCCAGAGCAGTGTTGAAGGGATCACAGCTGGCAGCTAAGACTGTGCAGACCCTCGAGCAGTTGGCCAGAGATCAGTCCCAGAGCTGAGCTACAGAAAAGATCTGAGGTGAAGCTGAAACACCAGGAAGTGTCATGAGAGCCTGCTATTTGTGTAATCCCAGGGCACAGAGAGAAATAGATTTCCTGAGAAATTGGTTTACCAAGGTTTTAAACTGGAGACGGGCAAGGATCCAATCTATATATGGAAAACATGCAAGATTCCTGCCAAATACAAGCTGAATTACAAGAAACGATGGGCTGGAGCTCCTCTAACCTGCAATACATTAGACTGGAGTGGTTCAGGCAATACTGGGGGGGTAGAAGTCTCCTCCTTGTGCATGAGTATCATTCCTGATGGAGAAAAACCAGCATTCCCTCTCATGTCTGCAAAGCAGATGAATCAGGGATTTCCTGGTTAGGGAAGACCAGGCGCTCTTCAACACGAACAGAAATCTTAGAGCAAGGCTAAAAGCCAAATTGGTTCTTAACTTCACCCAGAAGTCTCCTGGGTTCTTCAGAGTTATTAATCTTTGTAAATATATGCTACAATTAGCTGGATTGATTGCCCAAACCTAGTGACTAGAGGTGCTCAGGACATTTTTGCTGAAGTGATTGAGTAAATATATTTTCCACAATAATCTGTAGTGACCATGACTGTTCTCATTGATATTTATAACTTTTTTTAATATTAAAAAAATATGTTTATTTATTTTTCTCTGGTTTTAGTTATTTAGTCATTCTATATATCTATATATCTATATATAGTCTATCTATATATCATAACTATTTTATTTTAGTTATTTAGTCATTCAGTCTTCCAACTAGCATGCCATAACCTGTTGTAGAGGAGTTGTGGCAGTTATATTTTGGGATAAAAAGAAGGATGTGTGTAGGGAGATGAAGCAAAGGGGAAAGTGGCCACAGGCACACAGTGTGTTCATCAACTGAGATGATCTATGACATAAGAGACAGCACAGGATGCGATAGTTATGTTACAATACCTGCTGTAATAGCTATTATTTAATTTTCTTTTTTTTTTTTTTTTTTAATAAATAGGGGCAGCTGCTACTTCACAATGACTGAAACATCCTGTCTTTTCTGGATTATGTCTCCTACTGGTGTTAGTGTATCCTAGCATTCAGGACAAAGAACTCATAAATTGGATGAGCAGCTATTGTTTAAAATATTTTAACATGATTCCCAGTGAAGACTGGAATGGCTATGTCTCAAGAAATGATGTAAAACTAATAAAAGTAACAGAAGAATAAATACATATCAGATTTTTTTTCCCCAAAAAGGACATTTTTTTCTGAGTGTTTAGAATAAAATATCCAGTGGGTTTTTTTTTTTTTGTTCTGGCTCAGAATGAAAGGAGATTTTCAAATTTTGCAGTAATAGGAGTACCCATACATAGAAATGCCATGTTCATATGGAAGTGCAATGTTTTGTTGCTGCTTTATGACTGTTGTCCTCTTTATGCATCCAAGGGCATTGCAGCTCCCTGACCAAAGTAGACCTGCTGTACCCAAGGTCTGTGTCCCCAGCAAGAGCCAGGACCTACTTCTCTTTTAGCTCTTAGGGTTCCTTAACCTTCTTTTTTCCAGGCTGGATGTTCCTTTCAAAATATGTGTTATCAATACTCATGATGGATTTAAGTATTACTGTTATCTCTATAAATGTCCATTCTGTTTCTGAGTTCTCTCCCTCAGTGACATTGTCTGGCAGCAAATTACACTATGAAAAATGCAATTAAAATGAGTAATATTTCCTTTTGCTGGCTTTGAATTTGTTTGGTTGAGGATTTTTATATTATAAACCAAGGAGAGCCATATTTCCCTGTCTCTATTCCCTGACACTTTTATTGTTCATACAGTTTATCATGTATACTCTGCTTCTCTCCTGCTTGAAAAAAATGACATTTATTTTAAATTTGTAACACCTGAAAAAAATCAATAGAGCAACATTTTATCACTCGAAAAAAAGTTGAAAAATACTTTTATTTTGTGTAGTAAATACATTATATCCATGTTTGCAAACAAAATTAAACATTCTGGGATGTCCAAAAATGGGTTTTGGGCATTTATGTGAAGATATTTTCGGACACTACTTTTAGGACAAAGGTTATACACAAAAATTTCTTGTCCATATCACGTTCATCTTGGCAAGTCCAGCAAACACCATGGTATTGAGATAGTTTACCTTGCAGCAACTAAATGCTTTAAACTTATTAGGAAAAAAATGAGAGATCTTGGTCTGTCAGACATTTCAGGCAATGCAAATGATGTGTGAATAAATGTATCAGGGAATACATCAAGAAATCAAGGCCCTAAAGCTGTGAAGCATCTTGTGTTCAAAGCTTCTATGGCTTTTGGAAGGAGGAAATTTTGCCTGGGGCACAACAATATTTGACCCGAATGGGCTATTTTAGGAGGTCAGACAGCCTTTGCCAAGCTGTTCCCCTTGAGCTATCAGACCAGTGGGGTTCTCCAGGTGTTATTAATGCTGAAAGCTTTTTGCTTGGACTAGCATGGAGAGATAGGGATGTCTCCTGGGAAGTTAAAAGGCTGCTTTGCACATAATAAAAGATGCTTTAATACCATCCCATGGAGATTCATCTTGTTTCTAATCTATCAAAACTAACTTGTGCCTCAGGGGCCTTTGGACCATTGCCCAATGTGCCTTGCCCATTTCTCATAAAAAAACCCAGGAAAGTTTGGCAGCATCATCATTTCATGAATGAAGCAGATTGATGTAAACAACGTTGTAATTTTAATGGGGTCTACACTTACAAGCATTAGTCCCATTCTGACCCCATCCTCTAGACTCCTGCTGACCTGGGGGTTAGGCTCATCTGAAGATAACATGAGTTTCTACACCAGTCCCCAGATTTATTCAAGCTTGTGTTGACTTTCAGCATGTCTGCCTAAAATATACATGGGGAAGGACAGATTGCTTTCTGCATCAAGTGCTGTCTAAGGGAAGTGTCTGCTGAGTTTTTGGTTGTGGGCCAAGTTTCCTGCTGTCTAGCATTAGGGCTTTGGCAAGGCAGCCTGGGCCCTGTCACAAAGAGAATCTATAAAAAAGGTTTTTCTCTGTCATCACACATAATTAAGGACAACATTTTAATCAGGCTGCTCCCACTTAATTGCGGTGCTTTGCGTAGCTACCCTGGACTCACTGTTTTAAATAGACCCAGTGCATTTGTCAGGCTGGCTCAGGCTGGGAAGATGAAACCTCATTGGAGATATAGAGAAGTCAATTATTTTATAAGGAAGGAATGTGCTCATGTCATGGTGTGTTACAAAAAAACCATGGTTAGATGCAGTAGGGATTGATTGCTGTGGTACTGCGAGCAGTCAGCTCTAAACTCTGGTAGCTTGCTGTGGTTTAAGAGACCACATGGAGAGCTGAAGCTTTCAGAATCAAATCTCAGGGCTGGGCAGGCAATTTTGATTGACTGAAAATTTTACTTTTATTTAAATAATAAAGAGAACAACAAGAAGAATTTTTAGGTGCGTTGCACATAGAAAAATATTCCTAAAAGCTCAAGACCTTCTTTTTATTTAAAAAAGAAACCAAAGAACTCAACCAGGAAGCTGTGACTGGTAACCTTTTGACCATCCACAGCCCAATTGCTCCAAAACCTTTTTGCCAAAAGCTGTTTTTATTCTGCAGCATGCCTAAGAAGTCCCCATTTTTAGACCCTATCAACTCAAGGTATAGGAGAGAAGAACATTTGCCAGACTTGTGGAGGCTTAAAAACTGTTTGGTATATAGCCAGAATAATCCCACAGGAGCACTCAAGGAAAGGAAACTCATGGAAGGAGAAAATCCTTTCATTGCTGTGTCCTGGTGATCTCTTGCTCTAAGTGCTGCAGAGAAGCCAATGGGCAGACCTCATATCCTGAGGTCACTGTGCCATGATCCACCCAATCCTTCACGCATTTTTCTCCAGGTTCAGCTTGTGAACTGCAGCTCAGTATGGGAAAAACTAAGCTAATGACACCCTGCTTTTCAAAAAGGGCAGGTGGATGACACATGGAACGATGAGCCAGCTTCAGGTCAGTCCCCAGAAGGATGATGGAATGCCTTGTTCTGTAGGAAATCTCTATCCACATGAATGACAAGAAGGTGATCAGGAGCAGCCGGCATGGATACACTAAAGGTAAATCAGGCTTGACCAACCTGATTGCCTTCTACAATGAAACAACTGCCTGCACTCCAGCATGCACTGTAACATTTATTGAGAGGCTTTTGAAGACAGCTGGAGCCACAATTCCAGGTTTGACCCCAGCACTGCCAGTCAATCTGATACACAGATGGGTTGAAGGCGCTGCTGAGGGTACAGCTCAGACTTCTAAGGAGTCCAGACCATCAACTTTATGTCCTAATGATAATCACCTAGATTTTCTGCTGTCTGAATGAATGGCTGCCCAAAAGGCTGTGTGACAGTCCCACAGGTCCCATGCAGGACCATAAGATCTGCTTCTGCTGCCATATCCCTGTGAACGTGTATAGCTGCAAATTCTGGGCTGAACCCAACACAGAGGTATCTTAATTGAACAAATCAGCATCAGTAAACAGGAGGCAAGAGGTTAGTCCTTTCACCTACAGCTGTTTTGTCTCTCTTCCTATGAGATGGGATGGGCTGTGCTGCTGCATATGTACAGGTCTCCAGCAAAGGGCTGGCCCCAGCTGTGATCTTCCCCATAAGACCTATGCAGGCCTCAGCAGCTTTTTGAGGGTCAGGGAGCTGTTGGGGAAGAGATTCTAAGCTGGCCTCTGTTCTGCCTGGCTTGGCTGATGGTCCCCAGAGCAGTTCCAGGTCACAGACCTGTCTCACATGAGCTTGCCTAGAAGAGGTTTACGATGTCCAACATGATGGGACCTGTAGGAGTTTCAGAAATGCCCTGCCCTGGGATTCTTCATTCTCCTCTTTGTGGTCAGTTCAGGTTACTAAAAAGTCAGCCCTGCCAGCATTGTTGGTTTCTTGTCAATGATTTTGGCCATCACCCACTAAAAATCTCTTTCCTAATTCCTAGTCCAACCACAGATATTCACAGCAGGGGAATAAATAACTGGATTGACCAGAAATAGGAGATTGGGAAGTCAGTGGTGGAAATCCCCTTTTGGCAACTGCTCCATCTGTGGATAAATGCTGAAGGAGAATTGTGCAAAGGGGACATCATTGCTGCCAGCACTGGCCTCCACTGGACAGTCTGTACTGGGTTGTATTTCAAGGACATCTGTAAACATCATCCTCTTTCTATCATGTCAGGTGCTTGACAGGACTAGAGAGGATTTACAGCTAGGCAACATGGGAAGGATCAGCTGAGGAGATGGTCCTCTTCTCATTCCAGGATGGCTTTCCAGCAGGTTAGCAGTTTTACAGCCCAAGCCTTCACAATCCCACATTTTCATAATCTTTTACAGCACAAAATCACCTTGTGCAAGCATTTGTCTTTGCAATGGAACACGATGGAAACACTTGCAAAAGCTGTTATGGTATCTCAACAGCAATGAAAACATCTCCCTGTAGTATTTCCTCAGTGGAAAGAAGGAACAGGTGGGCCAGCAACTTCATCTGCCGTGCCAGCTGTATCCTCAGAAGGACCTGACTTGGCTAAAAGTTTTGGTATCTCGGCAGAAGCAGCCTGCAGAAGATGCAGATGAATATCCAGAATCCCAGGCATCAAAATCACAATTACAAAGGACATTTGACTGCCTGACTGATCACTGAACATTTCTCATTGCCATGGAGTTTTGGAGCTCGGCTCACAATCAGCTGTTCTGAAAATAAACATCTGCCTGCAGTGAGGGAAGGGCAGTGACAACAGCAGAGAGCAGCAGGCTTCAGGTGTTACCAATCTGCTAATTTCAGTCACCAGAACATGGGGTGGAACTCCCAAGGTCTGTATTCTCTTTCTGCCTTTGCAGTTATAAACTCTATAATCTGTGGCAAGACACTTATTAGTCCATTTCTCAGTTTCCCTTTGTCTTTCCTAAGACAGTAAGTTTTCCCAGCCATGGAGCTGTCTCTCATTCAGGGCCTTTAGGTGCTACTGAAATAGAAAAACACAGCAATGCTAAAAATCCTTTGGGACCTTGTTCTTACTCCATTTGCAGGCAGTCACACCTCATCACAGCCCTTTGGATAAGGTTTGGATAATGTGACACATCTTACATACTTCCTTTTGAGCAGGGTGTTTAAGAGGCCCAGCATATTTATTTAATGAGATGCTAATTTACTGTACACGTGCTTTATGGCTCTGGACAAAGGTGTCTTTTGCATTCCCTGACTTAAATAAGTAAAGGTTCCTCAGGGCTGCCTCAGCTCCTGCCCCTGGTAGGAGATGACCATAGACACAAGTGGTGAAATGAGCCATGTTCCAGTGAGAGACAGCTGCTCCATCAGATCCTCCCTCTTGTGCACATCCCTGGCATTGTACTCACATTAGTTTTTGCCAACCATAAACAAAAATGACATCTTTGGAGAGAAGCACACAGCTGACACCACCAGTTATGCTCCTGCTTTCTATAAAATGTGTACCCTATAGGGCCATAGGTAACTGCTGCCTCTATGCCACTGGTCTCCTGACACTCTTGGAAGACTTGCCTATGTGTCATTGTGCTGTTAACAGTTCCTGGGAATTCCACTTTTGTTTGATGAAAACTTTTGAGGAAAGAGTAATAATTTCATACCTGCTGGTCCCAAGAAGTCCTCAGTGGTTGTGATGGAGAGCAAACTCACAACATGAATATGCTGCTGAGCCACAGAACACTAAGGAATTGGCCTGGGTCAGCATGTTTCACGTTGCCATCCAACTCTTCTAGCCAGCAGCTGATTTCTTGGCTCTGAAAAGGTCTAAGGTTATTCAATATATAACTATCTCTTCAGATTTGTTTTTCTAACAACAAGTCAAAATATGGTTTCAATTTCATCAAAAAAGTCCTGTTTATACAAGTGTTTGCAGTGGAGTTTTATGGTCTTTTCCCAGTTGGATCAGACCATTACCTCGCACTCAGCCCAAGTTTGTGCTGTGTGCGCTGCAGCCAGTGCTGATGGGGGTGAACGCACCTTACAACCATCACATTGCTCTTCCTTTTTCTCCTTCATTATCACTGAGGGAAATAATTGAGGAAAAGCCAGGAAGACTCCTTAAGGCACGTTTCCAAGTCAGGGCCTGGGATGTGGCCAGGTAGTTTTCAGTAACATAACAGGGCGCCAGTTTCCCACAAAGCATTTCAAGAACGCACCCTCCATCTTCACAGTCCAGTTTCATCATAAATACTGAGGATTCACACACAAAGAACAAAGGAGAAGAACACATGGCAAAGCAATCAAATATAAAATACTGGCATTCTTGAATTTCATTTTAGCTCAGTGTTTTGGACTCTTCCCTTTAGAGAATTCACTTGGTCAGATGCATACAGTTGTTGAGTTACTATCATGGACAGGCTCAGCCTGTGATCTACACATCGCTGTCTGCCTCTTCTTTCTTCTTTTCAGTTGCTTTTTTTTTTTTTTCCTTTTCCCACCACTCACTAGGATGGGTTTTTATTTACCTACCAGCTTGTGAGATGGGAATTTGCACTGGAGCTCATCAATTACTCCCTTCACTTCTCCAGTTCTCTTATCAGCAAACAAAAACAAATCAGTGGAATAAAGCACAGTGAGAGAGCCACTGAATGTGCAAACACTATTTTTGCTCCCAGACTTGTGCTCAGGGCAATAAAAATAACATTTTTGCAAATGGAAAATCTTTCACCAAAGCAGCCCCCATAACTGCAGCATTACTCTGGTGCCCAGGTAAATAGCTTCTGGCTGAAAATGCTCAGCTCCAAGAAAATCAAAGAACATATTTCAAACTGGTATTGAAAAATGCATTATGAGCTGTTTATTTGATTAGGAAATTGTCTCCAAGAATAGACCAAAATTTCCTTCATAGTCTAGTCACAAATGGTAACTTGCCCATCTCTCCTTCTCAGTGGAATGTCAACACAAACTGCACAGCAGACTGTGAAAGTGCTCCAAAATTCAACAGGGTAGTTCCTTGGCACACTCTCTAAACCAAATGGTGCTTTAAATCTTTTCAGCATCACCCTTATGAAAATAAGAATATCAGTTTCTTAGCTGGCTGGCCAAAGAAAAGCAATATGTTTTCAAATCACATTGAAATGCTTATGATTATTTTTAGCTTTTCCATTATAAGATGTAGAATAATTTATTTTCTTTCTTTTTTTCCCTGCATTTTTATTTTACAATAGTTTATAATATTAAAAAAATATTAACCAATTTTATTAGCTAGGGACCAGTAGCAATTTTAAAAAGTAAAAATCTGGTTTTTACACTATATTACCGTAAAATTTTAATCTCTCTCAAGTTTTTCTTTCTTAAAATGTTGTTAATATATAAATTTGTACAGTTTTTGTCATCTCAACCACATATTTTTCAGTGGAAATTTGTTTGCCCGAGATGACATACGTTGCTCAGCATACTTGATGTGGAGGAAGCAGAGAGAATATTTTGAGCACCTAAAGATTTTCATATCAAAAATACAATTTCATTTATATATATTTTAATAACATATTTTAGTTCCTTAAATTAATTTCAAGAGTCAGTTCAGTGCAGCCACCAAAGATGAGGTTAACCATGAGTTAAGCATGACTCTACTACAAATCCAATCCATTGTTGTGTCAAAATAAACACAAAGCTCAGCAGCACAGCTTTGGCATCCACACTGCTCTGAGCCATAGCCCTCACTAAAATATACTACTCCCTATATAAATGGCAACAGTTAGAATTTTTTAACCTCAGTTAAAATGCAAAAACAAAACAGGAATCCCTTTTCCAGTCCTTACCCTGTTAGATTTATGATCAAAAATACAATGTGTCTCTCAATAGGGGGAGGTCACAGAATGGTTCCAGCTAATATTGGAGCCTGTGAAAAAATGCATTGTTGTTTGGTTAACCAGTGTCAGACAATTAGGCAATGCTCAAAAATCAATTAGTTATACACTATAGCCAAAATGACATGTTTTCTTAACTGTGGTATATTTTATTTCCTCTTAAAGCCCTGATAATAGTTTAACCAATATATTTTTAAGTACTGTATTACTTGAAAATAATAGTTTCTTAGGAAAAAAAAAAAAAGGTTTTTCAAATCTGGAAATTATAGAGTTCCTAAAACATCCAGAACAGCTTTAGAACAATTACTTTTGTCTGCCCTGGTCTGCATTTTCAAAAGCTTTTAGGTCAGTTTGTCTTCTTTTTTGTCTTTTTTTTTTTTTTTTTTTTTTTTAAATTTAACTAAGATGCAGCTGTGAAAACTGAATTCTTCTTTTGAACTCCTGTATTTACGTTTGCTTCTGGCAGCCCTGAGGAAATGTGATTGTTTTAAAGCTTGCTGCAGAGTTTAAAAGGTTTTAATATGGGAGGCCAAAAGTAACATGTTACCCAGTTCAGTGGATTTAGAGGTTCACACTGCCTCAACCTCTGCCTGTGGTGATCAGGTGAAGCTGGGGTGTAACTGCAGCATAGTTGTAATAGTGTAACTGCTGGTGACTTCTAGTGATTAAGGCAACTAATAAAAAGATTAAGGAGTGAAATTGTTCTGAGCTTGACCAGACTTTCCCCAAGGTCAGGACCATTTGTGCACAAGACCATGAGTCTGATCGGTCCCAAAGGAAAACATCCAAGGTTCTGGTAGGCACTGTCTCTACATAATTAGCTTACTTTTGAAGAAAAATGGAAACCAAGACTGTTTTGTTCAAGATGTACCAACTAACACAGCATAATGCACAAAATGGGATTCCTGACACAGGTAATCCTTTCTGCAGAAGTTCATTGCCACAAAGCCAACTTGTCACACTCGTGGCATTAAAGTCAGCAGCCACTGGTCCCCGGTAAGTGTGTGTCACCCCAGGAGCAGTGAGTGCCGACCTGCCAGCTGCTTTCCTTTGGGGACTGGAGCAACCCTGTGGCTTTTCGTGTGTATCATGCATGGAGGTGGAGCTAAAAGTCAAACCTTAAATCTCTGAGCAAAAATGAGTCTCACTCATAATCTCAATCCTAACTAAAGAAATGTTTAAATTGAGTTTTAATCTGCTAGTTAATGAGAGTTAGCCTTGAATCATTTAAATGCTATCGCCATATCAAAATGAAAAGAACTAGAGGCCTTGGGTTTGCTTCAGAGAAATACTGAGGCACACCTCTTTATATACATGTGTAAGTAGTCCTGCTAAAATCAGTGGGACTGCTCATCCAACAGGAATGTCTCTTGGGTACACTGCTGGATCAAGATAACGAGTGATATATGGCTGGTGATAAGTTTTATGTTTCAGCCAACACACATGGTGTCACGGGCAAACTCCTATTGTATTTTGATCACTGGAGCTTTGATCCTGCTTCAACTGCATCTGGAAATCAGCATTACTTGGCTTCACGTGTGTGAGGGCAGGGCCTGCTCTCCAGTGAGGTGGTGGGAAATTTTGCTGCAGAATTTACAGCTGCGGCCTCCAGAAGGAGTTTCTGGGACCAACATTCAAAAAGCACTAGGCTGGTAATACAAGTGAGGAAGGGCAGGAAAATGTTATTAACATCTCTTCTGTAATGTTCAATTAATTAAATGATTCTCTGTACCCAGATCAGTTTTCTCAATAGTTTTGCTTTATTTCTAATAGGAAGAGATTCCATCCCAAGCTCTTTTTCATCTTTTTTCTTTAACCTGGGGGTACAGGCAAAATCTGATGGCTGAAACAAAATTGTTCTGGCCATTGTGTAGCAGCCTACACAAGGGACAACTCTAAATACACTAGTTTTTGTAGTACTACTTACAAGTGGTCCCCAAAGCATGGAAATTCATGGGGAGGAATACACTAATCTGTGTTAATTAATCCCAACATTATGTCCTCAGGTTCAACTCCATGTGCTAGAGACAAAGTGATAAGGACCATGTCACCCACCAGGGTAAGATGACTGTCACTTAAATACAGTTTTTTCTATATGTTGATGTAAATTATATAAATCAACCATATTCAGTGAGGACTCCCCAGCCTTTTCACCAGCATGACTTTGGTGTTACTCTGGTGAAATATCTGTGCGATAGTTTTCTTTTTACTTAGGGTTCGAACTGCTTCTTTGCCTAAATTTTGATGCTGTGAGTGGGAAAAGTGCCCAGTTACGTCAGGATCCATGTTAGGTCTCCTCAGTACAGTATGTGCCTGGCTCAGTTGGCCTGAGTGTCACTGAAGAGGAATGTGTGTGGGCCATGGACTGCTTTCATCAGCAATATTTGCTGATCACTGCAGTGCTTACAGTGGCAGGAGATCACAGCCCTGTTGCTTTGGGGGATATGTCAATGGGGATTTGGGAGGTAACTGTCCAGAACGACATGCTCTGGTGTGTGGAAGGTCAGGGGAGGAAGCTGAGTTACTACTAGCCCCCTTTAGTAAAAGGGGGAAGAAGGGGTGTATGAGAAGCCATGATCTCCTTCTGAGGAGGACCACAACCATTGAGATGGCTGTGCCAAAGATTAAAGCATCACCCTGGCGCCATGAGATCTTGATCTGGAAGGACTCAGTCTTCATATTTCAGAGTTTAAAATACAATTTCTTAATCCAGTGATGGTGAAGAGCTGAGAAAAATCTCAGTAACATTCAACAGAAAATGGAAGGAACAATATCATGCATACAGTATTATAGAACTGGGTCCACAGTCAGCATTAATACTTGAGAACTTGAGAATATGAAACAGAAATATTAGGTTTATTTTCAAAACATTTGTTCTTCAGAGACCTTTATTTGTTTAAAATTTCCTAAATCTAAAAGGAAATAAGGACACTAAACCACCTCCTCATCACAGCTCCTCAGTGTATCCCTCTCTCCCCATGAGGAACAGCAAAGAGGAGTCCACACCTGGGAAAAAGAAGTTCTGGCTCAGACAGCTGCCTGGAGATGTGCATTTTCCTCACAAAGGGTGGCTGTGCAGAGGTCACTGATATCCCAATCCTCCTCCAAAAATGGGGTCACTAAACCTTCGCCTTCTGGCCAGTACGCAAGAGGCCTGTTTGATCTCTTGTTTGTGCACGATTTCTACTCATCCCCTTCCAGAGGAACTCGCTGTCCTGTTGAGGAAAGCCCTCCCTCCTGAGATACAGCACAGACCCTTGGTGGGTGATCCTCTGCACACATGTTCCTAGACAGCGAGTTTGCCAAAGAGAAGCGCATGTCCCCTCCCACTGTGGGGGTTTTGACAGCTGCACTGCAAGGTCCTGTCATTGGCAGGGAGGAGGGACTGACAGAGGACAGAAGTCCCCATCGTGGGTTTATAATTTCCCTTTAAAATACGCAAAACAGTCACCTTAAACCAGACGTGAGTCAGAGATGGATGATTACGGTCCAAATTTTGGCTGTCCTCTGGAGTCTGGACCTTTAGTTCAGGCTTGTT
Source organism: Cyanistes caeruleus (assembly GCF_971803275.1). NCBI lineage: Eukaryota > Metazoa > Chordata > Aves > Passeriformes > Paridae > Cyanistes > Cyanistes caeruleus. Next base: position 17,468,601 of record NC_141708.1, read on the forward strand.
TGATAGCAAGGCTTGACCTGGAGTCAGGACACCCAAGGAGTATGCAGCCCAGCCCTGGCAAAACTTTGCTGTCTCTGGGTCAGTGGCTGGGACATGACTTGTGAGTCTCTTCCAAATCACTCATCATTTTTCACCACCTCCCTACTGGTTCTTGATATTCCCTTGGCTCCCTATAGTGAAGGACCTCTTGAGTCCTCAAGAGGACATTTAGGGACTCTGGGACATTATTCATTGTCAATTTCATCTTATTTCTCTTAATTTCTCCTTTTCTCCTCATTAGCCTTTAATGTTTTACCCACTACTTATTTTTAGTTTTGTGAGATATATTTTCACCAGCTGATCTGGGAAATAACAGAGAAACAAGATTTCCTTGATTTTCTGCCTTAACTGTCAGTTACTTAATTCTTTCTACTGATCCTAACTTGGCACCCTGAGAGAACTCCAAATAATTTGCTTTCCTCCTGCAGTATCCCCCCTCCAGACACCCAGTGATGCTCTTATGACTCCACAGATCGTCCTTTCTCCCTTGCATTTTGGCCAAAAGAGAACTCACAATTCTTTTGACATAACCCCACATAGATCAGTCTCTCTAGCCACTCCATCATTTTGCTGTGCTTCTCTGAATTCCTTCCAATTTGTTCTCACTACTGTTACTGAGCTGTCCAGAACTGAATGCAATATTAATATTCCACACACTGTATATAGTGCCTGTCAGGCAAAGATTAGAAGTTTTATGAAGACTGATTATTTAAACCTTCCAATACCACCAGTGATCATGGACTCACTGACTATTATTACCCCAAATCTAAAAAATTCCATTCATCCACTTATCAAGGTCAATTCATGCTTCTGATGGTTGAGTGAAATGTTAGCTTTTCTTATCCTCACTACAGTGAGGGGTAAGCCAGTAGGCTTTGGCATCCATCCACAAAAAGCCTCATATCATAACAACTTTATGGTATTTGCAGGCTGGAGCTGCCAGCCCCAGGTTCAGTGAGAGCTCTGCATGTTCTCTGCACGGGAGGGTTCAGTGCTTCATGTTGAGGAGTCGGCCTCAAGCCAGCACGCTGGGAGAGGAGGGCTCAGTGAGCACACAAAGAATGCTGATGGGAAAGACGGCTTTCAAATCCAATAGACTGGGATCTCTGTCCACCCTTTATTTCCTAGAACAGAAATGGGACATGGGGGAAAAGGGCGTTTCACACAACCTTTCTGAGGTCAGCAATCATTATTTATCTGCATCCAACAGCTTAAGACATCTCCTTCGCCTTTCCAGGCTAAGGAAAGAACCAGGTTTAACGACCCACAGGACTTCTGTTTCCAGATTGCTGATCTATACTGAATAAATTACTCTGTAAGGAAAGCTGCAACTAAAATGTTTCAAAACTGAATGTCAAAGCCTGTGTATAAAAGTGACTGTATTAAGATCAGCATTTTATTGTTGGACATGCTGCATCAGTGACAAAAAGTTTTTCATAGCTCCTGCCAACATGTAGAAAAGAGAGGTAGGCTTCAGGTATTGCTTATATGAAACCTTGAAACATTCTGGAAGAAAACAACAAACATATGTGTGGTGTGTGTTACAAAGATTTCCAGAAGCCACAGTTATGCAATCTCCTTTTTCCAAATGCCTCCCAAATGCTGGGCTTCAGAGGTCTATTGGTCATGGCTTCAGGAGGGGGCTCCCAGGAAGGACCAGCCAGCCCTTTGTGCAGGAACATGGGAATGCATCATGACCTTACCATAGAAAATTCTGGATATATGACCTATTCCATACACCCTTGTCTTCTGCATGAGATGCAGCAGAGATGGAATGAGCATTGGCAGTGTTCCATTTTCAACCTAACAAACCACTTTTGCACAGAGAATTTTTAACAAAAACATGCGTTTCTTTAATTCTGCAGAAAGTGGAGTTTATACTTTAATGAAAAAACCCTGTTGTACCTGTAGGCTTGCTTGGACAAAACCACCAGACATTCTGTATAGTTCCCCAGATATTCCCAGTTCGGGGTCAGCAGTATCTAAAGCTTATTTGTTTCCTTGTCACTGGCAGATGAATGAGACTTTTCAGACATGGCTATGCTTGGGAGCCTTTCCTGCTGTTCTCTGCCCATAGACTTAGCACCATCCCAAACTTCCAGATAACTATTGCCACTCAGTCTGATGAGTTGGTGAATCCCACTGTGGGATCAGTCAGACAGATTTAAGTTTGACCCAGAACTTGAGCTTATCAGGCGCTGTTGTGTAGAAGGGGAGATGACCAGAAAAAAATGCAGATTATTTTCTGGAAATGAACAGAAAAATGTAGATTGCCATGACAGTGCAAGCAAAAAGCAGCTTAACCATTTCATGGTTTTCCTCAGCGTCTTTGTAGGTGATGTGTGAAAGTAATGAGAGACCAAGTAGTGTGTAGTCATTTCCTTCATTGCTAATGCCCACTTGCTGATACTCAAGACAGCAACTTGTAATACTCAAATGTTTGTACTTGGATGTGGAGCCACTGATCGCTGTGGTAGAGGCTGTAAATTAGGATGGTGTTTCAAGAGCGTCTGCTTGGAGATTCTAGTGGTGCTGGAGGATGTTTGTTACACTGGGGGAACAGGACTGTTCTGAAGCAAGTCCAAGTTCAAAATCTAGTCTCTGTTCTGAAGGAAGTAATAAGTGATAAGTGTGAGATATAAGACTGAAATTATGGGCTGCTAACAACTCTCAGAGGCTTCTAGATTTAGTTCCTGGAGCTATCCTGGGCCAGAGTTTCATGCCAACAAGTTTCCTGAGGAAAATATATCTGTTCTACACACACAGATGAGAGAGCACTGCAGAATTGCCATGGAAAACCAATCCATACAGAGTGCTTTCCAATAGCTTTTAAAGTTAATGGAAAGGGTCCAGTGGTTTAATTGTGCATAGTACATCACCTCTCTCTGAAAGGTTGCCTGGCTCTGCTAAGCTCATGAAAGGGACTAAATCAAATTCTCTTAAACTTCCAGTTCTTGATGTGGAGCAGGAAATTCCCAGTTAACCTCTGGTCTATTTCCAGCTGCTCTTAATCACAATTCTATCACTAATTTGCTGATCTAATGACTTCTTCAGAGCAACCTTTAGCACGTTGATATGCATATTGGAAGGTAACTTTGGCTTTGTGCAGCCTGTGTGCAGTGCAGACTGTTTTTCACTGGATGTGAACAGTGGTACCAACTTACTTCAGATTCACAAATTGCAGAAAGATAAATTGTTGACAGAACTTCATCATTAAGTTTCAAGAGATATATTAACACTAATTTGATTTTTCCTCCACAGTTCTCATGGTATGAGGGCTAAGTAACTTTTTCCCAAAGGGAAAAATTTTGAGAATACCCGAGGGAAAGTTTGGGACTTCATTTTTAACCAAACTGTCCCACAGTTACACTAATGGCAGTAGTCTATTTTTTTGTATGATTTTGGAATTTTTGGAGGATTTAATCCATACACCATCTGTACCAGCTAGGGATTGTGGCATTTTCACACAGCTCCTGCCAAAATGCAGCTGCCTGCATATGGTATTTTGCAGGCACAACAGCATTTACATGCACTGACCCTTAAGTATAAACTGGGATATTAAAGAGCAATAGTGACTAGAAAATGTAACAACATCAGTGTGAAGAGATCTGCCTTCAGGATATTATTTCTTTACACAGAGCATTAGTGTTTGGAGCATTGTGCAATCCATGACTGAGAAACTCTCACCTCACTGGTTAGTTTTTGATGTCTCAATGAGGCATGAAGACAGCAAATCCCTTGGTGGTTGGCAGGAGACATTGATTCATTTCATGGGTCTCAAGAGGGCAAAGACCAAACTTAATAACCTGAGAAGTGAACGTTTTGAGAAGTCTGATTTGGAGTCAGGCCTCCTATTTGAGCTCCTGACGCTTACTCAGCTGAAAGTTGTTCTCTTTGTGGAAATTTCTGAGAAGGCCAAAAATAACAGCATTCTGTTCCTCTTAGGAATTCCCTACCCCCGTCCTTCCATTCAGGAGTTCAGGGTGCTAAATGAAGGGCTCTGCTCCTTCCCCCCTTGACTCCATGCAAGGATGTCAGGGGAGGTGAATCACAAGCACAGCATGGATGTTGTCTGTGTTCCATCATGGGAAGGGTTGACTCCAGGAACCATGTGCAGCGTGCCCCGCTCCTGCCCCTGCCAAAGGCCACTGGCTCTCCCTTCCCCATGGCCAGTGGCACACAACTTTCAGGACATTGAAAACTACTGCTGCCATCAGGTCATCCTTCCTTTTTCCAGGGAAAGCAGTGAACAGAAAGTAGGATCAGGGTTTTTATGGCAATCTTCAATAAATTAGCTTGATGTTTCAGTAGAAAATAGCAATTATTTATCAAAAAGAACTGCAAGTATCTTCCAAGCAGGAGTAAGATGTTTCAGATTTCTAGCCTACCAGGAGGAATCAGAAAGAAAGAATACAGGGGAAAGCAGAAATTCCAAAGAAATCGTTAATTAACTGAAGATTTCTCCCCAAATTCCACCCAAGCTTCTCAGCCCTCAGGTTTCTATAGACAAAGTACTTCGCAAGGATCAGAGAAAGCTGGTAGGAAAACCACTAAAACCTGAGAAATCAGATGGAATATGGGCCATGTGAATCTGAGCTATAACAGCTTAAAGTAAGACTGTCAAAGTGATCAGAGATTTTCTGCTTGCAAAGCTCTTAAAGATAGCCCTAAAAGTCAGAAAATGGTCATTCTTTGATGTCTAAACTTTTCCTTACTTCCCATACATTTTTATTTGGTGACTTCAGTTGGTATTTGTCAAACTAAACCATTTTATTTCAGTTTGATACGCCCTGCTGTGGTGCAGGTAGGAATGCAGCAGATGTGTAGAAAAAATTAAGCACACTAAAAAAGAAAAAAAGAGTATTTTGAATAGAGGCCTTGGAAGGTGTTTAAAGCTATGCTTACAGTTGTTCAATGAAGTTTAGGGCAGTGGAGTGACTGACATTTAAGGGTACAGAAAAATATAATGTTCTTCCCATGGGAAAAATGTAATTTCATCACTAAGGACAAACAAACATTTGGGACAAGCAGTTGAAATAAAATTTAACAGAGTTTATTTTTTAAAGAAAACCATGGGTTTAGAAATGCTGAAAAGCTGCCTCCAGTTTTTGGTTTGACCTTATTCTTGGCACACCCTTTCCCCACAAGCTCCTGTGGTGCCCCACGGCCCCGAGGCCACCCGGTGCCACCGCGGGTTGGGACAGGACATGGCCAACCCTGCGTGGACCCCGCGGCACGCTGCAGGCACCCGGCGTCGTGTCAGCTTTGGGCAAAGTCACACGGGTCTCCTGCTCCTCCTCTAGTGACTGCTGTGGAAAATTCCACTGGAAGTGATCCATTCAAATGGAAAATGTTTATGATGTTGAAACAGAGCCGTTTTTGATAAGAGAAAGTGTGGGGGTGGAGGGATGCTCTGCTCAAAATACTTCAGCTCACTCTGCTAAATGGAATAACTGCTCATCTGTTGGTCTAAAAACAATGGATTTACTATATTTGTTGTTAAATAGAGTTCCAGGGAAAAATACCCAATAATGAAGCAGGAACAAAACTCAGCTTGCTTTCATTTTTCATCCAAAAGTAACAAGCAGCTAAGTTTTAAAACAATGAGCTATACTGCTGGAAAGTTCTAATTTTTCTTTGTTTTGTTTCAAAATCATATGTTGCCAGGAAGTAAAATGGACTGCATGAGAAGAACTCAACATAGCTTCTTAAATGCTTCAAGGTGATCAAAGTGTTTCAGGTTAATCCACAGAAATTCTTTCACTATGTCCTGTTTTTCTGAAAGATGCAGAAATGTTTTTTGGCAAAGCCCTGTTAATATAGCTCTAATGACTGCAATTTACTGCAATTTGTAATGTACTTAAGAAAACAGAGCTTATCAATTTTAAAGAGACTTCACATTCTGTGGAATGAAACACCTGAAGTCACACTTGGAAACAAGATCCCCAAATCTCTTGGATAATTTCCAAAATCTTACATTTGAAAAATCTTACATGAAAAATCTTACATATCTACATATATTGCCTGCAAGGCAGGCTGATGATTGTGCATACTCTATTAGAAATGCATGATCAGAGCACACAGAGCTCAGCAATGGCATATTAACTTCTCCTGAAAACCCAGATGAGATCTGCTGTTCCTGATCACATCAGGCCCCAGTATGTGTGTTGCTCATGCTCTCCCAGTGACTGACTGAGCAAATGATGTGAAGTGATCCATTCCTGCAGCTCTGACCTCATGGTACAGTGAGGGGCCCAGAAGGAGACAGAGTTCACTGAGACATCTTTTCAAAGTTTATTTCAGATTTGGTGGAGCATGAGTTCTTCTGTTTAGAATGTTATTATCTACTCTGGTCTCAAACATGTTGCATTATAAACAAACACTCTTCTTCTGTTTCCAGACACAGAAATGTCCTCTGTTCCCTCCACCTTTGTACAATGCATTCCAGCCACAAACATTGTTTTTTCACTATCCCTGACGTCCTGTTTAGAATGAAGAATGACTCTCTGTTTGGCCTGGGTATGGTTATTTACAAGTGTTTGTAAAATGTCTAGGACCTAGAAGGAAAAGGGATAAAAAAGGCCAAAGGGACTGAAAGTGGGGAAGGACCATTAGCAATTGTTTGTTTTATTAAAACTAAAAGTTCATTCTGGTGCTATTTAAAAAAGAACAAACCCATTCTATTTCATTGCATGTTCCTGAGCCTAGCACAGGCTATTTTGGCCAGAGGGCTGCAGTGAAAGGTGGGATGTTTTTCACTGATATCATGCTGGGTCCAATTGAACGAGTGAGGCTTACAATATTCATCATAAGATGGACTGGCATTAACCTGTCATGTTTCATTTGTGTTTCTTTTAGTGAAATCTATAAATGATGGAGCTTGTGCATGTGCCAGCTCCAGATAGTCCTATGCCAGTGATTTTGATCTGGACAGTGAAACTTGAGCAGCAGAGCCAGGATGAAAGTCTGTGTCCTTCTTCCCTCACTGCTACCCCACTTATGTCCTGAGCAAAAGTCTCCTCTTGAAATATTCCATCTTTCAAATTTTGCAGCTTTCTCACAGAAATGCGCACCTGCTTTTCACTTTAGAAGGTGGTCTGAAAATAAACAACCTCTAGGTCCTCTTAATCAAGAGATCCACAGCATTTATTTATTTACCCAATTTTGTGATCAGACCAGTCATGAAATTCTCTTTTATTTCTGTGACTTCAGGGGCCTCCAACCTTTCTCTAACATTTCTGCTACTTAAGAGTCTCTGCTAGCTGTCTAGTAATGCTCTTTGTTCAGACACTTCCCTGTCTTCTGAGTCTCTCTTTCTAGGAAACAGTAGGTATATTTACACATGAGTTCTCCCCATCTTCACTCTTTTGTGCTCTTTGTCCTCTTTGGGTGGAGAAGGAGGGAGGGAAGAGACCAAAAGTGTGGAGAAGGAGGAAAAGTGAAACTCTGCCTGCTCTAAACTTGTGCTCCAGTTAAAGCTCACGTTCCAGATATGGGGCCAGAAACACATATGTCTCGGTCAAAAATTAGCACTAACCTGGTTTTCCAACATACAGTTTCTCTTCTCAGTTTCCATCTGGAAAATTTAACTTTCCTAACATTTGATATCTTCAGAAAGCTTCTGGTTTTGATAAGGCTGAGTTTTCTGTCAGGAGAATTTTTCAGTTTTGCACTTTTGACCAGATCCAGCGTTGCACATACTCCACTCTGCTCCTACGCGTTAGACAACTTACATAAAAACACTCAACACAACCACAAGTCTTTTGTAGTTTTCAGCTAATTGAAAGGTGGAATATTTTCTCTTTTTTTTTTTTTTTTTTTTTTTTTTCTGATAGGAGGAGTATAGAACAGAGTGACCCTTTCCTTGTTTTCGCCAGACATTTTTTCCTGGGTGCTGCTATCTTCTAATGAGTCAAGAAAATATTTCTGTTCATGGTACAGTCCTGTACAGTCACTCTCAGTCTTATCATCTTGCTGCCCCATCCCACTGTTGCCTACAAATGTGTGTGTGTGTGTGTGTGGTATTTCTGCTTCATTACTCCTATTCCTTTGAGCAGAGGATCCATGAACAAAGTCACCAAATGGGATTTATTGACTAAAAACCAGAACTAATGCTACTACAAAAAGCCGTATCAGTTCTTTAAAAAGGACAAGCTATGGAATTTACTGAGCCATACCTGTTATAAACCTGCTGCAGTCTGACCATAGAGATTTCTGCTAAGCTTCCAGATATTATATAGGCCAAATGCATTTAATTTGCAAGACAAAACAGAAAAGCCAAGAGTTTTGTGTGTGTGGTCTGATTGACGAGCACTGTTTTCTGTGTTATTTAATTTGGAGAGAGGAACTCATATTATGGGTCAGTTTATTTTATTTTATAATTTACTGCTCAGTAGAGAAAAGAAATGCCTTCAGGGCCTCAATTTGCGTGTAGCAGCATCACTTGGGGACTGCAATGTGCAGGACACAGAAGAAAGACTTTCCACTCTAGCAATAAGAAGTTCCCATCAGAGAGGAACACCTGAGCTGGGGCTGCTGATGGCCACCCCAGGAGCTGTGCATGGCCTTGGTTTTCATTTTTCACTAAGTGATGTTCAGAAAGTCTTAGTTTATGCTCATTACATTGCATGTTGAAACAACAAACAATGCTTGGTAAGCAAGAAGATGATTGATAGTATTGACATGTTTGGGACAAATCCATTTCCAGTGACTTCCTGCAATCCTGTGGGTCTGTGTCTCCTGTGGTGGGCAACTGCTGTCTTCAGCCAAAAAAAAACAAAAAAGGAAAAAAAAATAGAATTGGAATTGTTCATCACCTGCTTAGCAGTTTCCACAGACACACAGGGGCACACAGGTCACATAATGACCAGGGTGTTGAATTTAACAATGATCTTTCCCTTTTCAGGAGATGATGCACAGAGGACATTAGTTCTGGTTTTGGTGCTACTTGTCAGTGAAGTGGGTTTTCACTGAACCAATATTTTGCATCTGGGGCTCTAAATTCTTTTATAGATATTTTGTTTCCAAAATTGCTCTTGGAGGTTTTATGGTATTGCTTCCCTATTGCACCACAGCCCCAGTGTAAATGCAGTGCAAGGACAGAAGAAACCAGGAATAAAGGATGAGGGAGGCAAAGGAAATATCAGTTGTGTTCTTGGAGTTCCTGACAGATTACAATGTCCCCAGGAGAGCTGGAGGCAGCTCGTCACTCTCTGTGAGGCAGCCACAGCCAGTCCTGTCCCTTGGGTCTGCCCAAGCCAACTTCAGCCAGAGGCATCAAGCCACAGCTAGCAATAAGTCTGGGATAAGAATTCTTTGAATATAAGCAAGCAGTGTTGTTGCCAAGGCTGAGAAATCTCATCTGTTTGACTCAAAAACAAGAGGAACCACAAACCTTTATAGACATTCTGTACAAACACTTGTAGACACTCAAATAGTACATGGCATCCTGGTGTTAGCTCAGACACCACTCAAGAGAAGAGTTACTCAGCACGGGCATAAAATTATTCTTGCTTTTGCAGCAGAAAGAGGAAGCTAACATTAGAAAAGCTAACAGGCAGCAAAATTCCTGCGCTCACAGTGGAGACCTTTTGGTGGCTGACTTTCCCAAAGGATGCAGAATACTGGGAGGGGGACAGTGGCCCAGCACTGTGATGGCCTGGCAGGGAGCAGGTGATGGACCTGCCTGAGACAGCTCTGCTCTCAGTCCCTGCAAGTGAACTCTACTGTTTATTGTTTCACATGGCACTGTGAGCTCAGGCCAGCAAGTGCATGCTACTTTCATGCCAGGCTTTCAGGGCTTAAAACCACCTTAGGGAAGGTGCAGTTAGCATAGCAAAGCTTTCTGTCCATGAGGGGACACTTCCTCTGGAATGCCTCTTTTTTTATGGGGTTTTGGGCTCACTGGACTCATGAACCTACAAAGGGAAAGGGAATGTAAGTGATCCTTGCAAAGGGCTGCACTGACTGCCTATGGTCAGGTAAAGCCTGGCTTTGCAGGGCCCGTAGGGTCCTGGGCATGGCTGGTGCTTGGTGTGCAGCCTCAGGAGCACTGCTGGAGGGGAGAGGTGCTACTGAGAGCAGGAAGGTGAAGGAGCAGGGAGAGTGAAGCATTATATGCTGGAATCTGGCCACAGGGTTACACTGGGCATTTCTGCACTTGCAGAAGTTGCCATGGCATTTTAATAACTGTGGGTGATTAAATGGCTCATCTGGAAGACAGCAGCACTGGTACAGCTGGGTTTGAGCCACACACATCACTGCTTCCAGTTTTGTAGTGAGGCAATTTTCTTCTAGAAACCAAGGTGAACCTATATTGTGCCTCCTTGTATACCAGCACATTCACATGTGTTGCCAGGTCTGTCCTTTTATATTCCCTGATTACAGATGTTCTGTGTCTCCAGCTTGCAATGTTCTTCACTTTCAGCAGTGGACCAGGGCAGATGTAGAGAGAAAGCTAATTGGGTGCACTTACAGGACATGGACAAATCCTTCTGTGCCCTTCTGTTTTGTCATTCAGCTCAGATGGAGCCAGAGGCGTTGACTCCCATTCAGCAAAAGCATCTGTTCTGCTGAGCTTTCTGTGAACAGTGGCAGAAAAGAGGTGCTGTTCCTACACTTCACTAGGCCTTTTCAATGGCTTATAGGTCCTCAAAAAGTTCTGTCCTGAAGCCCAAAGTCCACTGCCCAATGCCTCTTGGTGAATGTGGTTTTTCTGATATATTTCAAAACATTTTCACTTCAGGCTGGTACAGACTGTACTGAACAATCCAGTTTCAAAATGCTGCCCTTGCAACTGTTATGCAGTTGTTTTCTAGTCCTTTCCTCTAATTCTTCTTGCCTTTTGATAGGGACTATCAAGAGACTCAGGAAACAATAAATAGAAATGTTTAAGTTTATCTTAGGAGAATATGGGATGTTGGCTCAAGGAACATTGCTGATTATCTTGGCTAGCCCTGGACATTTCCTTTGGCATGTCTATAATTGCTTTAAGAAACATGTTCATGCTGAGCCAACTTCTAATACTGTAGATTCAACTACTTGATTTCAGATATATGGCCAAGTTCTGCCCCCTGCCTTACTGGGATTGCCCCAGCATAACAAAAGCCTAATTTGTTCCATGGGTCTCAGGTATGTGATTTCTTCATTGTTACTCATTTATTGCTTTCAGGATATTTGTGTCTTGAATCAAACTTTAAACTTCTGGGAGAGGTAGTTAATAGCAGGGAGAGGGAGAAAAGCAAGCTACACAATATATCTAACAAATATGTGACATCTAATTTAAAAATCTGTTGTTTTCTTTCAACAAAAGGGGAAGAAAGCAATGCAGCCATATTCCCTCTTTCCCTAGGATATTGGCACGAGTCCTGGATCCGCTGACATTTATAGAGAGATGTAATTAATTAACTTCAAATACCAGATTAGCTCATGGATTCAATATATCTCCATTCTTATGTGGACGTAACAAAGCTTTTGATTAATGATCACAACCTTTCTCAGGAATTTGAGGGCTTTTACTTACTAGTGGAGGCTTTTTCTGGGGTTCTATATCATCCGTGCAAAAGTGGCTTCAAAGTCAGTGCCTGGTATTCATTACTGGTACTGCAAATGAATCCTACAGGCTGCAGCCTTGGCCCTGTTAAGTCATTTGCAGTTTAATCACTGACTTCAGTGGCACCCAGATCTCATTCTGATGCTTCTCTTGATAAACTTTTTAACAAATAAACCAGAAAACCCTACACTACCTGCTCGAAGAGCCAGTGAAGTTTGGCAGAAGGCAGTGTCTAGGCTTAAACGTGAATCCAAGCCCAAAGCTTTAGGAAACGAGAAGGTGAGGCTGGACACAGAGGGAGGGCAGATGTGGCTGCAGGAGATTGTCACCACACATAAACTATCACTGCCACTCTCCAGACTTCAGGCACTAGGTAATAGAACTTTGCTGTCCTTCAAATAAAGCTTATTTCAGGATGTTTCAAATACACCCATGGATCCTACGCTCTCAGACGTTGCAGTGGGACAGGTCTGGAGTCCATTTATGCTGCTGTGAATCCAACTAAATATACTGCAGATGCATTTCAGTTCTTCCAAATCACACCTCCTAGCTGAGGGACATGTTCTAGCCCTAAGAAACACAGTTACTCCTTCTATTAACAGGCATGGCAAAGCACAGGCCTGTCCAGCCTGGTCACTCACAAGGCCTGAGCTAGGACTGCCCACACTGCCCTGACTGCTCCTGCACAGGGTCACAGCCCATTTGATGATAAGCCATTTTCTGGTCAGTCTGTATTGTGCTACTGGATCACCCTGTCTTGCCAGTAAGAAGTCCTCCTTCATCTGCAGGCCAGGGAACATCCAGCAGGAGATCAGAGCCTCCTCTGAGGCTGGCTGCACAGACTTCCCCATTTTGTGCTCTTCAGGAGTGAGCTGTTAATATTTTGTCTGCTGGCAAAATGTGCCTGAGGAGCTTCTGGTGCTCCTGCTTCACTCCCCTGCCACTGCACATGGGCAGGCTTTGCTGGCAGCCTAGGTAACACCTGATTTGTTTTGGCAGCTGGGGCCATTTCACTGATACAAGCTGTGAGGTGGCCCTACCTGAGCACCCCTGGGAAAGCTCAGGCAAGGCTCAGAACCCCTTTACCTCAGTCTCACAGCCATACCATCTGCATACATGCAGATATGGTTCAGTAAAATGACGCAGCTTTGGCAGTCAGTAGCTCAGACACGTACAAAAGTCTTGTGCTGGTTTCCCTCTTGAGCTGAGTTTCATTCAGAAATAAAATTAGCTGCTTGTGTTCCTGGAGTGTTTTGGACACAGTGATGTTTCTCATGGGGTTTCCACTGATTAAACCTAATTAATTTCCATTACCATCAGTTGAACCCAGACAGGTGGGAATGAGTTAGGGAGCAGTGCATTTGGCACCTTACATGTTGGTGTTGGTAAAGACCCATTTTAAATGAATCCTGTGGTCCTGATTCCCTTCCCACCTTACACTGTGAGAGATCCTATAGAAACAACAGTGTTTCTGTAGAACAGAGAAGGAAAGTCCCTGCTTAGATTTCCCTTTAAATATTGCATCAGGCTTCCAATGCAATATACATTTTTACAGACGGTACTACAGACAACAGACACTTTCCTAGGAAGCCTTTTATTTGGTTAATTGTATCTCTGAAGTAATAAATTTCTTATGTGAAAAACTATAGTCTGACCTGCTGTCAAGCGTGAGGAACAGGTTCCCCTTCTGGTCTAAATGAAGTAGTTTAATACGCTGTTACAGACAGGCGGGTGAAGGTGTGTGGATTTTTCACTTCAAGCTGCAGGACTTGGGAGGACAATGACTCAGGCCCAGTAATACTTTGCAAAGTGAGGACTATTGCATCATTGCAGGCCTGAGTTTTCTTGCACTGATGCTGGTTTTCAGCTTTGCAATTGCTCCATTCCATTCTACTGGGATTTTAAGTAAGCCAGGTTTTAGGGCTGAAGATGGTGTCAGGTATCCTGGCTGCTCTTAGGAAGGAGCTGTGTCGTTTTCTTCTGGGTGTAAATCAGTGGCGTGTTGTGGGAGAGGCCCCATCAGCAACACGTGAAGTCTGTTTGTGTCACCGTGTTCTGGCCTGCCCAGATGAATTCAAAGCCTGACAGCACCAAGGAGTTTTAGAAAATCTTTGGTAAAGGTCAAGGACCCCAGCAAGCCCTCGCATCCTTCCAGGTGAGAACCTGGTTCTGTAAACATATTTTTGGGAACATTTGCAGGAACATTTGTTCTGAAATTTGGAGTAACTTGGCACTTAAACCCATTTATAAATTGTTTCCATCTTCCACTCCCCTTGCACCAATCACTTAGATCTATTTCATTTTTAAGGATGATTCAATTTTAAAAATAAAATGTAGCATATGAGCAGCTTCCAGCATGTGTCAGGAAGAGATAAGTCACCCAAAGCTATGATGGCCCACCAGGGTGCCTTCAAGGGATTCAGACTACTGTCTACACAGTCCTTATTAGGATCTTTCTCTCCCTCTCCCTCTCTCTCTCTCACTTCCTTTTGGCATTTGCTCTGTAAACTGAACAGCACCTGAGCCGGCATCATGAACCTCACCAGGCTTTGTGGAGTTCAAATTGAGTTCAAACGTTTTAATTAAAATGTCCCCTTCCTCTCTATCATTAGATAGCTGCAAACAGATGACTGGAGCTTCCTGACTGGAAAGGGTTGGTCAATGGCCTTATATCCGAGGGGTGAAACCTCTCTACTGGGAAAAAAATCTTGAGTTAAATGGTCTGTGTAAGGACATTTAAGTCAGAACAGTGACAGCTGGGTTCAGACTTGAAATCTTCTCACCATGATCTTGTGGGAAAGAGTTTTGTCCTCAGAAGTTTTGTACATGGGTTTCTGACTCCCTGTTCAGAGCTGATATGTGTGACTGGCTCTTTGCCTCCAAGCACCCAGGATGTTAAGCACACATCAACTGTTGTCTTTTCTTCGAGTGAGATTTGCTCTGTCCATTGGAATAGCACTGGGAACTGAAGGCAAAGAAGGAAGAGGCTCTTTGTGAATAACTGACCTTCTGCTACAGCTGCTAAAAGACTTGGTGTCATCCCAAATTGAAAAATACACCTTTTTTTTTATAAATGTGCTGACCCCCAGTCACATTGCACTTTCTCTGCCCAGAAGCGATGATTCATTAAATTTCTGGCACTTTTCTTTCCTTAAAGAATGAAACACTAGTCTCCATGGTCCCAAGTTTGCTTTAGAACGGGGAATGAAAACATATTTGCCCTTAATATTTTGAAACCTTCTCAGTTCACTTCTTTAAGCCAAACCCAATACAGCCCTGCCACTTTCAGTGCTTCCCTAGCACAGCATTTTCCAGGAAACTATGGTTGCAGCCAAACCTTTGAGACAGTCAGAATCCATTTCACTTGTGTTTGTATATCCTAATTTCTTCCTTTTTCAGAGGAGAGATGAATACAATCCTGCCCCATAGATGGGCAAATTCTGTCTCAAGCCCTTCTCCAACTTTAAACTGGCAAAGGAAGTGCTATGGGGTCAGTAGAAACCACAGAGGAACTGCAGACTACAGAGGTGTTTGAAAGGCTCTAACGTCAGGCCTGAAGTTCCTGTTTGCTGCTTAAACCATGAAACACAATCCCCACCAGGGCTAACCTGACAAGGCTGGTCAGAGGTCTCTTGAGCTCCAAGCCTGTGTGGCTACAAGTTGGCCCATCAGCTACAGCTGTAATGGCCCCATGGCCACTTCTGACTGCAGGGAAGGGCAGCTCTGAGAGTGCTCAGCAGCAAGCCACTGAGGATGTCCCCTTCCCAAGGGATTCCTTTGCAGAACCCAATTCATCCATCCCCTGACAGCTCACATGCTCAGATACCTGGTTAGGCTGTGGCTCCACGAGCAGCCCATTGCAGACCCAGCAGACAAGGGCTGGGGCTAATACTGAAAACTCCCTGAGCTCCTCTCTGCCCCTCAGCTCCTTCTTCCTTTCTTATGACAACACAAGATGTGCAACAACAGGAAGCAAAATCACGACTTCACTGTTGCTTCTCTAGTCCACTGCTCAGCAGACTGGCCGTGTTTCCTTTGGGAATAGGGCTGCCTGAAAGGGCTGTGGAGGAATATTTCCCCGGGGAGGTTTGCCTTCCAGTTGCTGATGCAACCCATTACTAAAGAATCAGAGGCACTTTTTCCCCTGCAAATATTTTTATTGCAGTAGTAACATTGTTGAAGCCGTGATGAAAGGATATAGGCCAGTCAAGGTTTGTAGGGAGAGATAACATCTTTTATTAGAGTAGCTAATACTGTAGCAAAAACCAGACACACTTTTGGAAGCAATATTATCCTTTATTATCTCACTGTTCCCCCTCCCCTGTGACCCCCTACCATCCTTCATCTGAAACAATAAATACTTATGAAGTGGAAGGAAACTTGACCCTCTGGGGCAGGTAAGAGACAAAGGCTTGTGTCTGACTCCTGATCCCTGTACCTCTCCCACTGGTATGGGTAAGGAATCGCCCAATGCTCAAGGGCATTGCATGGCCCCCGCCTGCCCTGCTGTTCTGTGCCAGAAACAACAACAAAGAGAAAACCCTCTCACTGTGGCGTCAGTAATGAGCGCTCCTGATTAGGGTCCCCAGCCTGGCCTCTTTGTGCCCCTCTGTCAGCACCTTGGGGGTCAGTAAGAGCCCAAAGGCAGCCGAAAGTTAGAGGCTTATAATATTCTTAACATGCAGTAAAGGGATTTTAGGTTTGATATTCAGAAATCTTTGAGGGCCATGGTTACTGACACAGCAAGAAGGATTTGTCTGGGGTCATTGCAGGATCCCCTTTGCTGAAGAGTCTCAAGAGTTTAGAGGAATATTCGTAAAAAATGGCATTGCACAAAAGTACCTTGTGCTGCCAGAGGGCAGGGAGATAGACCAAGTAAAGGTAATGCTGGCACCTTCCTGAGAGCCCATTTTCGTTTTGGGGTTGTCCATTTCCTTCCCAGGTCAGACTCAGCTCTCCGGACTTGGTCTGTTGGTCTGGCACAGGGACCATGGAGCAGATGACAATGCTCTATGAATTTGGAACTGCCTGGATGTCCTGTAGGAAAATCATCACTGAGAAGGACAGCCACATGTACCATGGCCAGAGCACTTTTTTGGCCTTCCTATGGCTGTCACCCAGGGGAGGCATCTCTAGCTCAAGGCTATGTAGTCACCAAGTCCTTTATCCGACAAAGTACAGAAGGAGATTTCTCCATAGACCATGGTCCCCTCACTCTTCATGAACTGCCAAGAGATTTTCAGAAGCAGGTCCCAGAGCAGAACCTTGTTGGAGGCAGCAATAGGCAGAGGAGGAAGGAGAGAACCATAATGTGAGTTTCGGTAACACTTTTCAACACCAACAGAAGAGTAAAATAGAGACAAGGCCTTCAGTAATTTGCTCAGATGAGGAACTGCACCTACAGGGGATGATGCATGGTCTGGAGTGACAGCTGGATGTCAATGGGAATACATCTGGTTTAAATTAAGTCTATGCAAGGATTTTGAGAATGGGGAAGGCTTTGGTCTTGTGCTGATGGGAACAGAGGGGCTGCCAAACCTGTTCAGAGTGGATTCTCAGCTGCTTGAATGACACATCATGTTATCTCCATGTTACTTCATACCACAGTAATCACCTACACACTGCTGCCCAGGGCAGAAATGACCTAGGAAGGCTGTGCAAATTAGGTAATATTGCCTCATTTCAGGAGCCAGGGACAGCAGATATAGATGAGGATAGGCTATCCAGCTCTTGCTTGTAAATGAAGCTGGCTTTCACTAAAAGGTTTTCCTTCTCTAGAGAGTGTGGCTGTCTGCAAAATGCTTGGCAGAAAAATTTCTGGTTGGTTCAGAGAAAGGAGGAAGGGGAGGAAGAAGGGAGGCAGTGATGGAGGGGTTGTGAAAACATGTCAATTTAAAGAGAAACTTGTTTGCAATGGTGTCAGAGTTTCTTTTAGCTCTTGTTCTGATTCATATCAGCTTTTTTGTTACATTACAATTCTAGATTAATTTCATATTAGCGTTTTAGGTTAAGTTAGTGTTATTTAATCTGTACAATGTTTTAAGAGAAAAACCACCCAACAGCTACTTTCCCTCTCTTGGGATGTTATTGTTACCGTAAATATTTGCAGTTACTGGTTTTAATTCCTTTCAGGTTAACAAAAATGTCCAGCTTTCCAGGACAATGGGTATAGAACAGCTTGTTTTCCTACCAGTTCCCTCTTACAGACTGTAAAAGTCAGTCCTATCTGATCCTTCACTTGTGAATTTTCACAGTGCTCTTCACAAAGAAGATAGGTTTCACTAGGGCCAGTCATCTTGTCCTGCAGGACCCTGGGGTTGAGCAGCTGTTGCTTGTGAAAGGATTTTGAAAGGCTTTTGAATAAGAAGCTAATCCATAAGATAAAATAAGGAAATAAAAATTCAGAATGGATCAGAGGAAACACTTTTTTAACCAATGTCTGATCAAGATACAAAACTGATTTTTCATAATGTTGCTAGACATAAATAAAAAAAAAAAAAGAAGCTTGGCAAGATCCTAAAAGAAATTAATTCCTCTCTAGATAGCAAGCATATCCAATGTTGTAAATAATGAAATATTTAGGAGTTTATTAAAACCTCTGTTTCAACATTGTGACTAATCTTTAATAGGACATATAAGGAGACCTTCCTAGAGCAGTTTCATTATCTCCTGCTTTGGAAAATGTCTTTCCCAAAAGGACTGGTGCCTACTGGCTATTTTCAGAAAATGAGGAGCCATGTTATATAAGCTTTCCTCAGTGCTGCCTTGCTCATACTCTCTAAAACTGAATAGACATTGATATAAAACATTTGGTAGTATTTAAGAGGCAGTGGAAAATCTGTAGATAACAAAAATATCTTGAACCTCATTGAGGGTAAAGCTAAGACCTCTCTTCTCAGGGCTGTGATTCTGCACTAGATAAACCAAGATCTTTGTGTATATGTATATGTTTTCTAGAGTATAAGACTCCTTAAGAAGTTCAGGGATGGTCTGTGAGTTTGCAGAGCCATGTGACAGTCTACCTTTCCAGTATATAGGAAAAGCAATTGCAGCAAAACCAGTTTGAGATTAAGATATAAGGCTGAAGGGGGTTTTAATTTTTTGCACAATGTATCCCAAACATCAGAAAAACTAAAGGAAAGTCTGATTTCATTCTATGGGTTTTGACCCAATAAAATCTTGTGATCAAAATGACCTACAGGATGTTCCAGCCCATTCTCCCGAATGCTGCATGTCCCTCTGGCAGAGCTGCTGTGCTGATAGGCCTGATATTATTTTATGTTATCTCTAATGTCATCTGGCTGGTGTAATTGGAGCTGACTGGGTCTCTGATCTATTGAGCCTACACATCTCTGTCTTCACACCTCTCTTGGCCACAGTAGCTGCTAAAAAGAGCCCTGGGGACAGCTGACATTCTTGACTGCCAGCCCAAATATGTCAGCTGGAAGGAAGACTATTTCCCAAATGACATCCCCTCTCCCACAGAGTTTTGGCAGTCACCCCAGTGCCATCTCTAGTCAGGAATATCTGTCTGTCAGACCATGCAGAGGCAGAGCTCTCTGTGACCCCTGATCCTGGCTGCCCTGTCCTTACCCCTAAGGGGGCTGCCAAGGTGGTGAGTGACCTCAGCTGGCTCCCATAACCATCCTGCCACCTGGTGCTGGCTGCAAGGGCCTGAGAGGGGTACAGAGCCACCCATGAGGCAGCATTTCCTCCAGGATCCTCTGTGTCCCCCTCCATGATTGTTGGTGGGAGCTGTACCCAGCCCTTGCTGCAGTCAGATGGTCCCAGGGGTTCTTGTCCTGGCCAAAACATCAGAGGCCACTTAACACCTTACAGGGGAAACATGACACTGGGTTAAACTGGGCTGCTGGTGGTGTTGGCAAAAAGCCAGACAGACTGCACTAAGGGCACAGAAGTCCATTCCTGTATGACAAAGAAATAGGGTTTATATACCTCGTGTTCTATCACAGGGAAATTTCTGGCTCTGTTTTCCCACCCAGGAATACAAGATACAAAGGAAATAATGTCACTTTCCAGGTGGCTAACAGAAAGCAAAAATCCATAGTATATATATATCTCAGTTTAAACACTTATGAAACAGCAAAAAAAAGTCTGCTTAGAGTCCACAGCCACAAAGTTTCCTCCAGAGCCCTTTCTATTGTGTGTTGGGATCTCTACACCTCCCCCATCTCCTTGCCTTCACTGAAACTGGAGTTCATATGCTCCATCCAGCCTGATGTAGCTTGGGGAATTTCACATCACTCCTGTCTCAGCTAGTGAAGAGCCTGAGCTACACATTTTTGGATGAAGATTCCTGTGCTTGCTTCCCAGTTGTAGATTTATGGGAAGAGTGGGGGTAGTGTTCTCAACTTTGCCACAGTTCCTCAAAAACAAAAAGCTAGTAAGGATAGTCAGCAGCTTGAGGATTGGGCAGCATCCTGGCTGTGGCCATGGGCAGCTGTGTCATTCCCAGGGAGCTGTGACATTGCAATAGGTAAATGGGGAATGAGGCTTTCCTCACAACAGGGCAGCTCACTATGGAGGCATCAGCTCTCCTCCACTGCAATCCTTCTGCTGCCTCTCCTGCCTGCAGTACCTGGGGCTGAGGAGACCAGGAGAGAGGCAGCTGCCCTAGCAGACATCCAGAAATCCAGGGTGAGGATGGATGGATGGATGGATGGATGGATGGATGGATGGATGGATGGATGGATGGATGACTCAAGATTCTAGCACAAAGGTTGGAAACAGGCCAGGGAGTCAGTGCTCTCCCTAGTTCCACCAGAAATGGGATGCCTGGGGCATGGGGTTCCCTCCAGACCCCTCTTTCTGATAGTGCACCTTCTGCCCAGTCCACTGGCCCCTGTCTTCAGAAGGGCATAAAACAGAGGGGGAAAGCATTCCAAAGAATGAATCAGTCCAAGAAGCTACAGCAAAGTAGATGTCTGGGAATCATTAGGGGAACACTCTCAATCTTCGCAGAGCAGCTGAAAGCTTTACTGCCAACAGCACTTGGCTGCCAGTCTCCCATTGCTGTATAAATGATGATAATGGTCTTTGCTACTTTTCCTCCACACATTCTCCTCCTCTCTTGGGGGGTGGGTTCTCCTTGGCAACCACAAAGCTCTTGTTAGATGCAAGGAGCTGTTGGCAGTGAGGACTGGAATTGAACAGGAGAGGGGGTAAGGTCCCTCCTCAAGTTAATAAACACCAGTGATGGGCCCCTGCTGTGGCACTTTGTGCACATTCTGTGTCTGCTCTGGTCACCTTTGATAGACAGCACTTGCCTATTAACAGGCACTGAATTTTTATAGGGACTGAAAAGTCAGAAGCCTCCAGTACTTACAGGAGAAAAGCAATGAACCTCTTTCCTTGTGGTAGCACTGACAAAGTCGAGTTACTCAGGCCCCAGTACAAAGGTCTAAGAGACTGGTGCCATCTACCATGGTCCAGCACTTACCTTTCAAGGACCACATTCCTACAGTCCTCTCAGTGTTACTCAAGGCCTGTCTCAACTTCTGCAAAGGGTCCCTGCTCCTGGATTTAAATCCATCACTTTCCTCATTTTGTATTTCTTTTGGTGGTAAATACTTAGCTGAGGCTCAAGTATTTACTCTGGAGCAGCTCCAAAGAGCCCTTTCTATGTGGTACCTTGCTGATGAAGGGCTGTCTGCTCAGCACTGAGTTCTCTGCAGCACACTGAGCAGTACTAACACCAACCTACCAAGTCAAGCCTTTGCTGCCAGGGAAACATCCTTTACTACAAAACAATAAAGCTGAGCTCCTTGTCCTTCAGTGCCTCTTTCCCTGAGAGCACGTAGAATTGAAATGACACACCAAGCTTCCTAGGGGTGGATCTCTCCCTGCAGCAATAGTGTTCCCCATACTTGCCTGATGTATGACAATACATCAGTGACAATAGACAGCTTTTCCACCTATAGGATTTCATGCTGCAACCCTTCTATTTCATACCTGAAGGTCTGAAATGTGATTATAAATAAGAGCAAGAAATAAGAGGAACATATCATCAAATGCACAGTGATTTGTGAGCATGTTTATATTGCGCCCCAGCCCATGTGCCTGTCAGACCTGGCTCAGTCCAGAGGAACCCATATGGCACATCTGCAGATGTGTTTTCTGTGTCTAAGGACTGTATAGATGCATAAGTACCTTCCTTTGAAGTGGATAGGGTAATTTTCTGACTTTCAGATACAAGACTCAAGAAATGGATGTTCCAAGTTTGCCATTTTCTTGGAATAAAAAATCCCAGACTCCTCCAGAAGCTTTCAATGCTCATACATGTCTGTTGAGCACATGTGATAGCTCTAGCATCAGCCCTACTGAACATATTGAAAATTACTATCAGAGCTGCTGAACAGAAACCTGGCAGATCCAGTCTCTCACTGGCAAATAGCAAGATAGGGACAAACCAGCAAGCCCTCAAGTACCTTTCACAGTAGCACTCTCCCTAGTTTGCTACTGGGGTTTTCTGCATGCTGTTTCCCCTATCAGCCACCCAGGCTTGAGCACTGGCCCCTGGCTCCCTGTGGGATGCAGGAATGCTGGATTTCAGTAGACTCTGACATGAATAAAAGGCAAGTGATCCCTCTTTTGACTTGCTCAGAAATGAGAAGCAGGCACATGTGGGCCTGCACCAGCCAGTAAACATTTCTCTGTAAATCTCTCAGTGCCTTTTTGCTGGGATTACTGACAGCACAGAACTGTTGTGCAACTCAAGTGCTCATGTACTTGTGTTGGCCTCTTCCAAGCACCAAGAACGTGCAGGCAGCTCCATGAGCTGCAGGGAAAAGTAGATTTGGTACAATTACTGGATTTTCTTTAAGATCAAAACAGTGCAGTACAGCAAACTGATCAACTTTATGCCAAAGCATTTCCTAAAGAAAGCTTTATTATAACAAGGCTCCATTCTCAGTTGCCTTTCATGTTATTTCTATTACAAAGTCATGGGCTAACTTACTGCAAATGACTTGAATCCTAAAACTGTACTACCTCTCTTTTGTTCTTTCATTCTAAAAATTCAAGTTTCCTAAATCTCCTTAATGAAAGTTCTTAAGGGGTTGATTGGAGAAGGTGGGAGAAGCCAGCAAAGTGCAGCATTCCAGGACCAGTTCATCATGCAGGGAAAGGCGTAGAAACTGAGGTCGGTGGTCTGACTTGGGTCTGACAGCTTGAGAATTGTGTGACCAAAGGTCTGCTACACCTCCTGCTCCTGTCTCCCCACACCCCCTGCTCAACCCCCGTGCCAGGCCCATCCTTACTCAGTGCTGACTAGGTTCTGAGCAGAGCATCTTTTCTCTATAGGCCAAAATAACATTGTTTTTACTGAAGCCATGGGAGGAACTCATTAGTTCAGCTTGCACAGGAAATTTTTCTTTAATGATAAACAGGTAAATTAATTGCCCAAAAGCAAGACAAGAAAAAAAAAAAGCTCATTTGAAAAGCTATCTTTCAGCCTCATAGAAGCAGCTGCTAAAATGCTTCAGGCTGCTCCTCCTCTTCATGGACTAAGACATGTGGGTAGATCATGTCCCTCAGGGTCCAAGGTAATCAGGTAAGCTGCCCAACCAAACATGAGCAGTGGCACTTGGGTTCCTATCTGGAGACTGAAGGGGCAATAAAATGCTGAGGTGTCAAAGGAAAGGCAGGTGGGTCACAAGCAGTGATGATGCTGCACCCGTTGTTTTGCCTTCCCATGAAAATCCTCCACTTTTGCTGGAACATGGAATGGCACAGTACAACCCAGGAGTAGGAAATAATCTGTTTTTAGACGTCTATGTTTTTCTATTGTTTATCGAGCCTCATTTCCCTTCTCTGGCTGCCTGGACCTAAATAAAGCACATTAAACTACAGACAATGCATGTTGCACATGTTGAGGCTGTATTAGATCATCCCACGTGGCTCTGCCACAGGAGAAATGAGGCTGCCTGTCCTGGGGGGTCAGCTCTGGGGCTTGCTTCTCCCCTCCACTGCCCCTCCTTGCACCAGCAGCGATGTTCATGACTGCACAGTCCTGTGGGTGTCCAGAAAGGCAGATAAATGCACACAAAGAACAGGAAAGGAGAAAGAAAGCTGGGGGAATATGCTGGCACACAGAGTTGCCTGACAATCCTTCTGGGGGCTTTAAGTCTTTTGTTTCAAATAGGGGCTTTCTTTGAACGACAATGTCTCGGGCAATTATCTAATTCACAGGTGTAAAAACCTCAGCAAGAACATATAAGGTATAAAAAACAAGTCCTGGGTCCCTCAGGACTGTGAGTAAGACTATGACCATGTAAGTCTAAGGCTTTTCTGCTAAGAAACACTAGGGAAAGTCCTGTTTTGTTCAGTGAGGGGAGTGCTAGAGAGATGGTTTCCTCATACATCCAACACACTTTCAGATTTAAGGTGGAACTCACTGACTGCTCTCACCAAACCTGTGAAAAATGCAGCACCAGAAGTGGAGCCCTGAGCTGAAAGGTGACAACCAGTGGAGCAGCAAAGGGAGAGGGAGAAGTTTTGCCACTGGACATTGGATAGCTCCTCATATTGCAGGGTAGCACTGCTTTACAGGAGTCGTGGGAGCAATGAGGATGTGGGAGGGTGAGGTGGGATGCTGGCTTTCCATTTGAGGTTTTAGAGGTTTGCATGCTTTAATTTTTCTGGTGGTGGTGAGTAGTCAGGTTTGGCCTGATCTTTAATGAAATGGTGTCCAAAATATTTGACAAACTGAAAAAGAAATTAAACCTGTTTTAAGGGATACTTTCAATCATTTTTTTAAAGAAATCAGACTTTTTCATCATGAAAAATCCTTTCAGATTACTTTCTCTTTTGAAAATGAAAACAATTACAGACATTGTTATGAGTCACATTTGAGAACTGACCAATTCTGTAAAAATTTTCTTGAAATATTTTGGTACTTCTGAGCATATGTGTTTTGCCTCATGCAGAAATGAGCCAAAAAATTTCCCACTGCGGGGTTAATCTGTGCGTATTTCATAAACAGATCATTCATTTGCTGAAAGTACTGAGAAAACTGAGCAGTCTCCACTAAGACTTAAATGGACATTGCAGGAAAAATAAGGTGTTTCAAGATTGACACTTCTCACATTAGAACAGCCACTCCAGCCCTCAGGTGTTCAATAGCAGCACCTCACTGCACCGTAACAGTTTCAGAAAACAATTGTGCTCATTTCCACACATTGCCTATAGCTTTTTTCTAGCCAGAACATCATTTGTTACACTCAAGACATGAACATTTTGATTCATTGCTTCATATTTATATCTCATTTAACCCTGTTTTTCCCAGCTGACTCCCAGACTCAGGTGCTGCAATAGATGGACTATTAAAAATTCACTGTCAGAGAAGGCTGTCAACAAGTGTCAATTCTTTGTGTCCTCAGAAAGCAGCATCCTGCTCCCTGCACTGGGCTCTTACAAGCCTTTGTCAATGTTTCAGCACTCCTGTATGGTACTTACACTTACCTCTACCTCCTATGTTTCTGATCTGATCCCAAATCTTTTACGGCAATCAACTGATCGCCCAAGCACATTCTAAAGTGCTGAGAATCTTTAAAATGTTTCTAGGCCAAAAAAGGCCTGCATTCTCTCTCATTTAAGTTATCAATGTTCCATTGTTAAGTTTTCATTTGGGGGTCTTTTGACCCTCTTTTTGGTTTTATTTATCCTTAGTGCAATTTTTGGTTTCCGGTGAGATTTTAAAGTTTTCTTGGCAGTAATAGCTAGAAATTTTTCAGTTACTCGCCCACACTAAAACTCCTGTGACCCAGACACTGATTGGATAGATAATGGCTTTTATTTTGCATTTCAGTTCTCCATTTGTGTATTAAGGAGAAAAGCAATTCTCTGGTTGCTGGAAAATAATCTGAAAAGCGTATTAAGCATATACAGCCCTAGGTCTGCTTTCTTGTACACACACTCCATCCTCCCAGCTTACATGTGGTCTCATTAACAACCTTTGCTCAAAATCATACTGTGTGATATTTTCTCGAGCTGGATCCTGGCCAGATTCATGCTGAACTCAAAGTGTGTTAAGTCCAGCCCTGTTTTTTCCCTCTTGCCTTGCTCCTCTGCTGCAGGTTTTGCAGATCAGGCTTTTACTCAAGTGTTTTGCTCTCCAGTGCTCATGCCTGGGTCACAAAAGCATCATTAGCACAGATGTCTTGCTGTCTAATAACAGATCTAATGCTGGAGCACTTGGCATGAGAAGGATTGTCTGGAGAAGGGGACCACACTGGGACTAGGAAAAACTGTATTCAATTCCTTACGGAGCAGTCACAAACTTCCTTCCTTCAGCTAAATCATTTCAACTGGCGCGTGCTTCGGTTCCCCATCTGTGCTGGGTGGATAATATTTCCTCCTGCCTCCAAAGAATAGAATCATCAAAAGCTTTGCAAGTCTGGGGTATTTTGATATTGCAAGAATGAGGACAAGCACCAGGGGCCTACAGACCCAGACTGTTTTCAATGAAATGCCCAAGTAACCTGTAAAATACAGAGTTGGTAGATACCACAAAGGGAAGATGCAACTGATTACTTGGTGCATATGAGCACTGTGCATAAGAACAGTATTTATTAAGTGTAAGAAATTACTAAATATTGAGAAGGGGAGGAATATCTTAAACAGAAAGCAAGGCCTTTACTGAATTTCATATCTTCACTTTCCTGGGGAGACATTTACCTTAAACAACTGGGACTGGAGGCATGTGAAAGCAAGAAAAAAACCCACATTAATTCTTGTGACTTAATTTTCACAATAACTTCTCCCCCTTCTAGAGACACCTAGCCCTTCTGGTTTGTATACATCATGAGTACACTCCTTGGTGCTGCGACCATTTCTCTGGAGAGCCTGTTTCAGTGCCCAACCACTCCCAGGATGAAAAACCTTTTCCTAGTATCTAACTTAAACTTGCCCTGATATTGCTTCCTGCCATTCCTCAGGTCCTGTCACTATTCCCCAGAGAGAAGAGATCAGTGACTGCCCCCTGTGCAGGCCCAGGATTTTGCTGATTCCTGTGGGTCACTTCCATCTCAGGATGTCTGCTCTATAGCAGAATATAATTATAATTCTACGACCATTAATTACCACATGCTGTTGAATTTCCAGTGCTGTGTGGAATATGGAGTGTTCCAAGAGTGAGACCTGAAGCAGGTCCCATTGGGATCAGGAGGACTCAGCTGTTACCTTGCACTGCAGAGGATAATTTACTGGGAAGAGATGGTGACATGCTCAGTAAATGGATGATTGAGGCACTAGGAACTCTTTTCCTAACCAACCCCACATCCCATCAGTAATCTCTGAATTATTGTTAGGGCTAGTTTTCCATAGTTTCCCATCAATAAATATCTCACAACTTCAGACTCTTTCCATAAAGTATAGCAAATGTTTCACAGCTTCAACCTCTTAGAAATAAAGCATAATCCTTTGCAGTGACCTGTGGTTTTCCTCATAGTGAAATTTCTCCCTTTATTGTGCCTGTCATGGCTTTGCCTGAGCTGCCTGTCAATGAACAATGGTGCCTACAAGGAAGGAGTTAAAGCAGAGCCACCAGGAGTGGGCTGTTGAATCTCTCCTTGGGTTTCTGTACAAATAACATGAGGTGAAAGTGGAAGGAAAGGATGCCCTCATGGCAGGGGGTTGGGGTGGGCAGCCAAGAGAAAAGTCTTCATATAACACCATTTAAATGTAAATTGTAGTGAAACATGTTAGTGACAGAAGGGAGGTTATGACTGATCAGATAGGAGGCTTTGAATCCTTGCCAAACAAAACTTCTAGTTATTTTGCTTCTTTCTTTTTTGCATTCTTCTCCTCTCACCACTTTTGATCAGTGACATATACAGAGATGGCTGCTATCAGGGAATCAAGTAGCGAAACTGTCCAGAGCAGGAACAGGAATATGGCATTCAAAAGGAAACTTCGGCGTATCAAAGATATTCAAGGACAGGGAGAACATCAAGGGTTTCCTTCCAGAGATAATGAGTGGACTAATGCAAAGTGAAACTGAAGATGAGGAGAGAAAGTGAGAAAGAGATCTGAGAATATTTTGGTGGGGGAGGAAAAAACTTTTGTTGAATGAAAAAGGGATCAAATAACAAAACTGACAGCAGAAAAACCAAACCCAGGAGATAATGTCATTTTCTTCTATTCACTTCTGATGCAGGCTTGGAGCTTGGATGAGATTTTGAGCTAAATTCTAACAGAAAGACATCCAGAGGGTTCATGCAGTGGAGAAGTTCTGTTCCACAAAATGAGCTAATGTGCTGATGACAGCATGGAGAGTAAAACCATTCAGATTTATAATTAAAAACTCTGAGAAAACAGGGTTACAAAAATCAAGTTCTGAAGAAAATATGGATTGTTTTTTCCTTTGTTGTGCCATCATAAATCCTATTGACATTAGTAATTCCCTCTGGGGAAATGCAGAGCCTGTCCTTGTTTATATTAGAGGATTTTTCAAAATGAAAATTTTGAAGAGGTCTTCTTGCAACAAGTGAGATCACCTTGCTAATTTGCACAAGTCACCCTATCACTGTCCTGGTGCAGAGAACAGGGAGTAAGCTAAAATCATCTGTGTGTAACTAATGTTTTCCATGTCATTCACATAATGATATATATCTGAAGAGATATAGCTGCAGAAAAAAAATGTTAGCTTAGGAGGTACATAGAGATAAAAGGCTAAAGGGTAGACTTGCATTTCTATGAATGTAAATATGACTTTCTAAAGTTTTTATTCCTTTATTTACTTGCATCGAAAGATAACAGGCATAATGGAAAACAGAGATCTAGGACTTACCAATCATCTAGTCCACAAAAGTGAAGTCAAGGAAAATCTAAATGGCAACTCTAATTCAGTGTCTTGGTAAATTTTGTGAAGGTCTGTCCAGACCATTTTGTTAGCAGAGAACTGAAATCTCTTACAGAATGGAGTAATCCTGTAGACACAACAGATCTGAAAGCGAGGTCTTCCAAGGTCTGGCCATCTCTCTGTCCTGTTGAGCTACCTGGGGCTCAAGTGGCACCTCATGGGCTCTCCCTGAATTTTCCAATCCAAGGCATGAATCCAGGCTCCCAGATGACTCCCTGGAGAATCTGGTTTATTTCATCATTAACAAAAAGATTCAGGATGCAGAAGTCCTGAATAATAAGCAATCACTTGCTGTTTCCTTGAGCACAGATACCTCTGAGGGAGGTGTCAGGACACTGGTCTCTGAGTGCTGATGGTGTGCACAGATTGATCTGAAAATCCTTTGCTTTTGGCTCATTCAGTAAATAATAAATTCCAGCAACAAAATCCAGGAGTCATGGGGTGAATGAGGAGTTACTAAAATCCATGGAATTTTTCCATATTTGTGAGCATAAATAAGATCTTAGATCTTGGGTACTCTTGGTTAAGCCCTTAAAGTTACTGGCATGTTTATCTGCCACAATTTCAATTCAGTTGCTCAGATGCTGATTCATTGTCAGGTTCCTAAATCTCACAGTCAAATACTTTTCTGATGGCTTCAATTTACAGAGCCACCAAAGTCCTGTTACTGGACTGTGCTTGTGCTCAAAATCATTAAAAAAATTCTAATTCTGATCACACATAAGCTTTTGGGATATTCAGTTAAATGGGACTGTCCCTGAAGGAAACTGATTCACAATTACGTATGTTATTTTTAAGTTGGGAAAATTTTCAGACTTCCATTGATCAGCTGTAATAAAATGCAGTATAAAGTAATGTTCTGCAGTCAAAACATGGAACCTGGCACAGAACAATGTAAATCCTACCTACCCCATGAAATAATGCTAAAAACACCTTATCAAATTTTGACCCAGAAACACACATGTAGCAAGATAACAAATATCTTGTTCTTGGAGGAAGGCCAGTACTGATTTATATCTTGCAACCCAAATAAATATAAAAAGCCTGCCAGATCTGGCCATGTAAATTTTAACCACCTCATATGGTTTCATTCTATGAAGTGAAAAATATGAGGAAGAATGTGTTTTTGCACTGTGAATGAGCTATTCAGGAAAAGTGTTATTTATTGAACTCTGTGGGAGGGAAGTCAATTTCAGAAGTTAGAAATGTGATGAATTATAGCCAATATCTTGGAGGAATTAAATGGAAATGAAAGGAAAGAAAGTCCCTATTTTCATTTAAATAACAACTGTGACTGGGTAACGTTAAATATAGACTTACACCTGCCAGGAACCGGCTGACTAAAAATCTCTGAAACCATCACTGCCTAATCAGAGTGGATACTGTCCCACAGAACAGTGGCACTCACGTTTGTGTTCAGTCTTCATGGGGATCCATGGGGCAGGGCTGGGTAACAGTTTCAGCCTAGGGGTGGTGGCTTGTGACTTTCACTCCTTGCTATGCCTACAGCATGGATGACTGCCCAAGAAACCTGGCAGAGTCCTAGCTCCCAAAGTGAATACTTTCAAGCTAGGAGCTGGAGGGAGGAGGGAGAATAGAGCCATGGCTGCTGTCAGGCTCAGCACAGTGCAGTTTGGGGACCTGAATTTGTGAATATAGATCCCAAGGCCATCAGCTTGGGTCACCCCATTTCTGCAGTTCCCCCTCAGCTCAGACTCCTGGTTTAAGACAATTTGGGGACTGCTTTAAAAGGGACTGAGTACTTGTAGGTAGGTCCCCACATACATCAGTCTCACAGACTGAGAAGGGCAAAAGGAGTGATTGAATATCTTGAGTAAGGATTTCACATTAGGGAAGTGGGAAAGAGACATGGAAAAGCACAGGAAAAGCACTAGAGGAGGAAGGTAGGGCAGTATGGGCTGTGTGGCAGGACAAGGCAGAGGACATGGAGGATGGTACTGAAGGTAGGTGGTGTGTTGGGGTAAAGCACCACTGCAGAAAGGTAGCTTGGTGGATAGCTTGGTGTTGAAGAAAGTCACTGAAAACCCAGCCACTCACTGATTTTGTGAGCTGCTGGACTTGTATTCAGGCTGTACAGTGTTAGTGTGTCTAATTTACATTCCTTTGTCCTTTCATATCACCTTGTCCATGCCCACCACTGGGCACATGCAGAGGTTCCTCCCTGTTCAGGCATCCCACACGCACCCTGCACACATCACCCATGGCTCCATCAGCAGGCACCAATGTGCAGGTGTTTGCTGTAACTTTACTGCCTTAAACATCAGCTTTCTGTGGCTCCTGACACACAGAGACGTCTCAGCCTCGTATAACCTTGATGTTGTGAGCCTATGCTAATAAATCTGAATAAGTAATAGACAGATACAAATCTGGGTAATAGAGTTAAATATCCCTTCTTAACTCAAACACAAACCAGATGTTTTCCATCTACCAGCAGGCCTCCACAATTATCCACGCTGCCCATGCTGTCCCTCCGGCTCCCTGCCAGCCCCTTTCTCCTGGGTGATGAATAAGATGCATCACCATAGCTATCTCAGGGATCAGGTTGCTTTAATTCAACAGTACTTTATCAGGCAGGTTTGTTTCGTGTCTTTATTCAGCTGCTTTAAAGCACCTCCTGTTTCACTCAGCTTTGTTTTATTTTGCTCCCCACAATCACAACTTCTGCCTGGAGTCAGGGCTTTGCTGGGGAGCTCAGCCCAGTCACACTCACAGAGGCTGAAAAAATATTTGGTGTTTCTTTCACAGTGCAGTAAGCGATCCTTGTGAGTGGTAGAGGAGCAGTAATTAACACTTGACACGTCCTGTGAGGCAGAGCTGGGCTGGCAGGAGCCAAGGCTGTCGCAGCCTTTTGGGCAGAGGTGGGATCTGGTCCTGTGCTCTCTCACACAGCTCCTCTGGGCAGTGGGATCTGGTCCTGTGCTCCCTCACACAGCTCCTCTGGGCAATGGGATCTGGTCCTGTGCTCTCTCACACAGCTCCTCTGGGCAGTGGGATCTGGTCCTGTGCTCTCTCACACAGCCCCTTTGGGCAGAGATGGGATCTGGTCCTGTGCTCCCTCACACAGCCCCTTTGGGCAGAGATGGGATCTGGTCCTGTGCTCCCTCACACAGCCCCTTTGGGCAGAGATGGGATCTGGTCCTGTGCTCCCTCACACAGCCCCTTTGGGCAGAGATGGGATCTGGTCCTGTGCTCCCTCACACAGCCCCTTTGGGCAGAGATGGGATCTGGTCCTGTGCTCCCTCACACAGCCCCTTTGGGCAGTGGGACAGCCCCTCCTGCCATTGCAGCAGCTCAGAAGAGCAGCCAGGCAGGTGAAAACTGACAGACAGGGCCTTACGTGTAGAGCAGGATCAAAGGCCCCCTGTTTTTACTGTATAACTAGGTTATAATCAACAGTGGGTTCTCAGAATGCTCTTATAAACTGCCGTGCCGAAAGCCACCCCTGAGCAGCAGCGAACAGCGCTGGGAGCTCTGGCCGCCCACGGAGCAGCCGCAGAGGCAGGGCTTGTGCGAGTCTTTCCAGGCACCTCATCCCTGAGGCTGACTCTTCATGATGAAGGGGAGGAAATTTATTGATCTCTCTATCCAAAATCACCACAATGCAGATGAAAAGGTAATGCTGAGCTAA
The DNA here is from genome assembly GCF_971803275.1 of Cyanistes caeruleus. Lineage (NCBI taxonomy): Eukaryota > Metazoa > Chordata > Aves > Passeriformes > Paridae > Cyanistes > Cyanistes caeruleus. The sequence continues at coordinate 17,500,722 of NC_141708.1, forward strand.
GCAATAATCAGGATACTCCTCAAATTAGTCTGACTTACTTGTTTTTAATTTAAAAAGTACTTTTTCTCCTGCTTTTTCTCTATATGGAGCAAATTGAGAGCAGTCCAATCTTGTAATTGTATTTCCACCACAGTGTGCCAAGGCAATCAGAGTTGTCAGGACTAAGCTGTCTTCTTTAAGAGTAAAATTTTATTAACAAGCTTGCTTGCAAGTCAGCTACATGAACTCAGATTTGTCCCTTGGATCTGCATAGCAGAGCCTCAGCATGATCCTCTTAGTTTTTCTACATAGAGAACCCTCCCAGCAGGATGATTAGAATAATGTGTGCAAAGGCAGCACCGAAATTCAATTAAAAATGGCACTTTTTGTTGGAAACAGACTAGAGAGAGCAAAAAAAAATCTCAAAAGCCAGCTCGTATCACTGAGCTGGAAAGCATGGATTTACAGGAAAGGCCTGTTAAGGGGATTGCATGACTTGGACATTTGACACTGGCAGATATGGGCTCTAAAATCTGGTATTCCCAGAACATTTGTTACCAAACTAGTTTTTGGCTTTCCAACACTGTCATTGACTCCTTCCCCACTTCCCCCCTGAAATTCTTTGGAACTAAAGGAGCAATGTGAATTGACCTTTAACCATGAAATGTTGGCTGGCGGTACAGCCAATGCCTTCACAGGGTCAAAGTTGGTTGGATACAAACCAGATCCTAGAGCTCTGACCTCGTCATACTTGACAAACTCTAAAGAGAGTCCAAGAAAAAGTGAAGAGTGATCATGCTCTTCTCCAAATAGAAATTCCCTCCAGGGCAGGATTTAAGAGAAAATTTTCCATTGCTGCAGCCTGAGTTGGACTTGATCAGTGAATATTTAAGAACTCAGGGAAGCTTTCTGACTTTGACTGAAGCTTGATCAGGGTTTCTATCTTGGGGATTTCAGCGGTTTCTTTCCTAGCACCAAGTCCAAAGAAATGGATAGCATTCACAGTAAAAAAAGAAAAAAAATAAATAAAAGAACATGAACATCTGGAAGTCAGCCCTTGAAAATGGCTGTGCATAATCAGGATTAAGCCATTACATGTCTTGCTTCTTAAATGACGGAAAATTGAATGAATTTCTGAATTACAGTTCTCTCTGCTAAGAACCTGTTACAGGCAGAAAAGAAAAGCAACCATTGCTTAAATAGCAGCAGCAGAATTCCAGCTTTTGAAAAACTCAGGTTTCCCCTTCACAAGCCATTCAAACACTGGAATGTAAAGTAGTGATGAAAAATGAAAACCATGTCAGCCCAGAAAGCGATATATTAAAGCAAAGTGTTTGGGAGTCAAAGGCCCCTAAATAAATCTAAAATACATACTTTATTTTAAGCCCTAAATCTGCTGCTGCTAATCCTCATATTTAAAGCCAGAAATCTATTTTCCTGGAAAGCAGCTGAAGCAAGATGGAATTTGACATGGCTAGCACCACACTGTTATTGTCTAATATTTGTTGTGTCCATCATTAACAGCAATGTCTCTCTGCTGTATTTCAAAATTACTCTTATGCCTCATGTAGTCCAATGAGTAGAAAATAGCCAAAACCCAAAAGCCCAATTCCCTGCTCTCTGCTGCAGTAAATACAGAAGTTGTAGGTGGTATCCTAACCCACTAAACTGCCCCATTTCCTTCGCTGACAGCAGCCAGCATTCACACCTTGTCTTTTCATCAAACATTGCAGACGTTTAATCCTGAGCCAATTGTGGGGCTGGCAAGAATTTTTCTCACCTTTTTAGAGTGCAAGGAACTGGAAAAGGGAGGTTCAATGAGCTGCCATGGGGCCTGGAGGTTTGTGATGCTATAGTAAGAGTTAAAAACCGAAGGTAATGTGGTCCCATGGCTACGGCACACACTGCTGGAAGCCAGGAATCTGCACTTGGTGTTCACTGCAGCAGAGAGATGGACAGGACCCTCTGTGCTCTCTTCTCCCCCTGAGCAGCAGTTTTCACATTGGCACCTGCTTCTTACAGGAGTCCTTGGACAGAAATGGTCACAGCACAATGAAACTTTTCTCCACGTGCCTCTGGATGTATTCTGTGGCATGGATACAGAAGTGAGAATAGATGCAGTGAGAAGATTTATAAATTATTACTGTAATTTTATTAAGCTATAAATATATTGTTACTCAAAGATTTATAAATTATCTTCTCTAATGTGTGAGAAGCAAGCAGAAAAAAATTGACATGCTGCCATGAGATTCTAGTACCTGAATTTTGGACTCTCCTGTGCCAGTGAGTAAGAGCATTAGCCTTGGGCAGAGCTGCCCATACCCCTGTGGAGCCCACAGCCAGGGAGGGCAATGGGAACCCCTCCAGCCCTCAGTGCCAAATAAATACTTGTCTGCCACATGAACATCTTAATGCAGCATCCAGCTTGCTCCCAGCAGAGAAGAAGCTTCTAAATTTCTGCTGGCAGGAGCTTTGTGAGGAGGAAGAGCCCAGTCCTTCTGCAAGCACTGCCGGCACTCCTGCCAGGGCTAATGCCTCCAGCTTCAGACCACAGGCTTCAGCCTTGCCAGATCCTCCAACCCCTGCTTCTCCCTTTTTTTTTTTTCATATAAAATCCTATTGTTTTAGGTTAAAATCAGAAAACCCCAAGAGGTTCAGTGGGATGGGACTAATTAGGCAGCATGGACATAATCTGTTCTACACAAGCAATGACGGACTCCTAACATACTGCTAATGAACAGACCTGACAAATAAATGAAACAGGGCAAAGATTTCTCCTGCCAAGTAACACATTTTTCTGCCAAATACATTTGAAACAAAATAATCAAAGTAATTCTGTTGATTTTTAATTCCAGGTTTTGATTTTCACTTTGTTTTCAAACTTCTCTGATCTTTGTGAAGGGAAGGTGGAGGGCTCAAATTTCTATCCTTTTTTTTCCACGGACAAAGGAAATGGAGAGGAGAGAAATGGGAGAAAAGTGCTAGTGTTCAGTCTCTCTCCATATCTCCTCAGATATTTTATATATGAAGACAACATATGAAATATGGAAGGAGCAAAGGTTTCTTTCTTTTATTTCTTCTTGTTTGTTTACTTTTCCCCCTTTTTTACAAGCAGATAAGAGATTGGATAAAACTATACTAAAAATTCACAAATTCAAATACAGAAAAGCTAAATCCAGTCAAAGACTTGCTGGGCAACACTGAATTAGAAAGTTGAATTTTGATTTACTAAAAATTTTTACTGGAATTTTCTGGAACTGATTTAATTCCAGTTGCTTCATAATATAATTAATATAATATAATATAATATAATATAATATAATATAATATAATATAATATAATATAATATAATATAATATAATATAATATAATATAATATAATATAATATAATATAATATAATATAATATAATATAATATAATATAATATAATATAATATAATATAATATAATATAATATAAAAATCTATATAATATATAAAAAGTTGCTTCATAATAAAGTTCATATTCCAGTGGTAGGAGAATATTACTGATAAAGCAATATAGAAAAAAAAAAATACAGAATAAATAGGGAAACCCAAAATGCAGAAACAAACTGTTTCAGGTCATGATTCTGAAATCTGTCATATTTCCTATAATATAGAGGACATTGTAGAAACACCAGTCAGTCTTAACCTTCAAGGCATTGAGTTTTCCCAGCACCTTGTCATTTCCACTGAAGTGTAACATCTTCAGCATCTCACAGTATCTGCCCCCCACTCCCATATGTCTGGTGTGAAATTTCCCCAGACTGCCTCCATATGGGACTGCTCTGGTCATGGAAAAGCTGCTCCTTGTCTCCAGCCTTGCTATGTCACTTGCTGTAATCATGACTTATGGATGAGTGTTATCACTGCATGAGAAATTCAGCCATCCCCAGCCAAGTAGTGAAAACCACAGCCCTTGGAAAAAAATAAACCAACATACAGTTATTGCCACTGTTGCTTTTGCTATAGTCAAGGGAGTCTTCAAAATATATTTCCAAGTACATTTCCCAACATCTCACTTCCAGAGCTTTGTTTCACAGGCCTCAGCTACAAATCACAGCCCTCCACCCAGGGATGCTGATGGTCTGTTCTGCACTGAGCCTTCATCGCTGTGTGTCTGAGAGCGTCTTCACACACACCATGCCAGCAACGCTCCAATGTAGTTAGAGGAGCCTGAGCTGTCCATTAATCTGACCTTGCTCTCACAAAAATTACTCTTTTGTGCTTGAACCATCCAGCTGATGTTCTTCATTCATGCTGAGGAGATAAATATCAGGTCAGCATGGTGTTTCTTTTTTTTTATTTAACTAATAGAGGGCACTAAAATCTGACAATATCTAATTATTAAAATATGAGGAAAGGGGAAGAAATGGATGGCTTAGACACTCCTACCAGAAGACAACTTTGTCACTCAGCATCACCCTGTTACCTGTATTACCTATAGACCTAGGCAAGGTCTTGAAACTGGGCTGCCCACTCACCACAGATACTGGGTAGCATCTTTTGATGCTCTCAGGAGGCTTTTGCCTATATTGAACAAGCTAACTTTAATTTCCCTAACATTACCTCCTTTCCCCAGAGGTTTTGCCTGCACTGACCACCTGCCAGTCACTCTGGGGCGAGAGGAGAGGAGACAGACTTTCTTCACAATTGCTCCCCAGTTTCCTGCCATTCTCTCCCTCATGTTGGACCAAGCACAGTGGCTTTCTGTCCACTTTCCAAAGGAGCCTTTTACTGGAAGTTTGGACTGAGCTGTTTCTTTTTGGGAGGTCTTCATAATCAAGCACCGCTAGAAGACATGAAACAAACCAGGGAGATTTCATGGTCTCCTTTCAAAGGACTCGTGTGCCAGGAATCAGTGGTGTCTCTGAGGAGCTGTATTCACAGGGAATTGGGGAAGCCAAGCCCAGGGTGGCAGCCTGGGAACGTGATCTGAGTTTTGTGGACTCTCAGTGGGTATCTGTGCTGCATGGAAAGTGCCACTGAGTAAAGGATATGCTTTCCCCCGTGCTGAAACTAGCAGGAGATGCTGTGTGATATACAGGCAACTTCTTTATCCTGGGACTGCATGACTTGTAGCCTGAGAGACACCTCCCAACACTCCTCATTTCTGCTGATGTGTCATCTTGGATGCTCCCATGGGGGTCCAGGCTCTGTAGTGCAAACACAGAAACCAAAGAAAAAGTACCCCCAGTGACCTGTGTGCCGAGGAGAAGCCTCCCAGTAGCTCTCCTGGCAGTGCTGCCAGCTTCTGGGGAGCAGAAACCACCCTCTGCTCCCTGCTTATACAGCTGCTGAGTACCTGAGCTGCCAAGCTGATGCAAGGACTGGCAACTAAGGCACACTAATGCACTTTCCCGCCCCGTTTAGCTTCCCTGAAATCCAACTTCCAAAAGTTACTGCTATCTTCCTCACTTATCTAGAAAGCCATTTGAGAGACCAGCAGGCCTGTGCCAGCCTCCCTCCATCAGCAGCCTCTCAGGAGAGCCTCTATGGCAGCGCTGGTCCCACTCAACCTACAGGGGGCAAAAGGGACAGAGGCCTCCTTAGATGTTTTTTACTTTTTTAAACAGTAGAAATAGGAAAAAATCCCTGTTCTTGGTGAAAACAGTGGGAGAAATAAAGTGAATACATATTACTTCACCCCCTTTCCTACCTCCATGTATTCCTGGTCTGAGCCAGGGGACTGGGAAAACTTAACCTAAAGCCCCCCACTTTGTTTCACTTCTGCTTTCTTCTAGATGTTTTTGGAGGGAGGTGTTGCAGGTGGCCTTCTCAAATGTGTTTACTGTGTGCAAGGGGAAAAAGTGGGAAAAGCCATGACTAGACTCTCAGAAAGAAATCAGTAGTCCTCTGGAGTACTCTTATGCTACAGGTGTAAATACCGCAGCACTCCAATCAAGATAGAAGTAGCAGTGTGTAGGACTGCAATAGGCACACATCCTCAGTAGTCAAGGAGGACTTCATGAGTCAGGGCAGGGCAGCTCCATGAGAGATGCAGTGTGCTGGCCTGGCAGCAAGCAGGGTGAGCTCACAAGCAGCAAAGGGACAGAGAAGAAATGATCACATTTATACCAGGTGCCAAGCTTCAGACTGTGCTGTCACTTCCATCTGCCCTTGTACTGTGGCAATGCACCTGATGATACAAACACCACGAGTGCTTGGTCTGTGCTCTCACTGAGCAGTGTGGCCATTTCAGCCAGCCCTGCACAGCCCAGAGCACGTGCTGAAAGGTGTGTAACACTGCAAAACTGCTCAGCATTGGCAGAGAGAGGGAACATCATGACTTTTCCAGCTGCAACTCTTGCAAATCCGTGGGAAACTTTTCCTCTCAAATATCTCCAGTAGTTTGCTATATTCATTCTTGTTGTCTGGCTTGTACTTCTGTGTGCAGATAATTCCAATGCAGTTGCTTAAAGCTATCCTCCATTTTGGTATCAAGCCACATATTTTCAACCCTATAATATTTGTCATTAATATAAGCATATATTTATATGTGTTAAATGCCAAATTGGCATATGATCTCTTGGCTAAGACAGAGCCTGGAGACTTCTCCACATGGCATCCCTCCAGGCTGCAGGGATTGCTTCCATTTCAAATAACAACTTTTCCTTGAAAGCTTCTGTGGCACCTGTGTTAACAACAGCAAGAGACCCTCAGGACCACGTCAAAGCGCACTTGGCAGCTGCACAGCAGGGAGGGAGCACTGACTTTTGTTCCTTTGTCCCTCGAACCTGTCTGTGCTGTGAAAGCAGAGCCATGTGTGCAGCCCATTGGCAAAGCCTTCCCGGGCCACAGGCTCCTTTTCACCACAGCCGAGCTCCTGAACCCCCATCACCTCCCATCTGCAAGGTATTCTCACTTCCAAGCCCAGAACAGCTCTGCCTGTGCTGGGAATCTGCTTCAGTACTCAAAATAGACTCACCTCTTCTATCTCTCTTTCTTTATCAGTCCAGCTCTGGCTTCCCCTGTCAAGGTGCCCAAGGACCTCTCAAACCAAACAAGCTCCCTCCTCAGGGCTACCTCAGCTGCTGTGGATCCCCTTTTTCATCCTGTACTGCTTCTCACACATCATCTCATAGTAGCAGGCTCTCTGATTCCAGCACTTCAGCAGTAAGTGACAAAGGAGTTGATTGCAAACAGATACTTACAGTATGTGAACATGTGAATGCATTCTTATGTTCAAGACTGGAAATCTTAAAATTGTTTTATTTCCTTGTATTTCCCCACTCATTTCATGTTCCATTTTTAGCTGTGCTTGCAATTTACTTGGAACCTGCCCTCTTAAGTCAGATGTATGAATTATTGCTTTGCTTTCTCTGGGAAAATAATACTAGAGAATGGCCACTCCAGCATACACAAGTATTACTGGCAAGGAATATGTAGGTAGTTAGATTTATATGGCTGTAAGTGAAAGCAGAACTTGGCTCTGTTCTGCCTGACTGTCATGAAAAGAGATAGTCACAACGGGCTTTCGTATGAACTTGGCTCCTAGAAATTACAGCAATAAAAATAGCAATGCCATCATTTGTTAATTCTAATTATTCCAAAGCTCAGACATTCAATCCTGTTCTTAAAGGAATGTGCTGAACAGAAATGCCTAAAAAGAAAGTAGTAGTTCTTTTATCAGCACAATACAGACAATATAGAGCACTCCAGGAATTTATACCATGACCACATGTCAGCACATGGTTTGAGTACTACAGGTTCTTCTAGACAGAAAAAAAATACTTCTTCTCTAGCATGCTTTTCTTTCCATATTTGCAGAGTTTCTGAGGCAAGTTTCTGTTACTGAGGTGAATTGTATGCAAATGTAGAGAGACATTATGGTGACCGACCCATGCCTTGGATATCTGCAAGCAGAAATGCCACCAGCCAGGCTGTGATCCCCATATCTTAGCAAAAAGTGGTCAGTAGATCACAGGCAACAGGAATCAGAAGTAAGAAATCAGTTATAATTTTATTTTTCCCCCCCCACAGGGCCTTGGGAATATTCTCACAGCTCTGATGAGTGTCCAAGCCTTAGCCATCTCCTGTTCTCATTGTCTTACAGATGGTAGTGGTACTGATTTACCTTTTTGTGCTTGCCAATGTCCAACTAACAGCATTTGAGAGCTAAGCAATTCCAGGCAGATCCTTCTGCATGTTCTGTGCATTAAAAGCTCAGAAACAGAACAAAACTTTTCACTCAAATGTCACATGCAACTGTTATATCTTGTTCATTTCTTCAATGGATGTGCTTACTTTCAAGTTCTTGTAGGGCTGATGATAAGTGCCGTATTGACAAGCCCAAAGTTTTCTACAAATTCTTCACATCTTCATGGTATTAGAACCTGACCACTTCCAGCCAGCCATGAATTTGTGTGGCACATCCATCCCATGAGAGGTATCTTCCTTCACACCCCCTTGCTGGCAAAAGTGCACACAAGACCAACATGTTGGGGTAGTATTTTTTGGAAGATGTGAAATTTTCCAGCCAATTGTGCTGCACAGTCATCACATAGCAAGTGCTGGTAGTTAATTCCTTCCTCCCTCCCTTGCATGCTCCCCTACAGGTTCTGAATCCACTGGCCACTTCCAGTCACACTGGATGGAATGGAACAGATATCAAAGATAAGAAGGGATATAAAGCAGTGAAAACCAGGGCTTGGATAGAGGATGGAGACCTCAGTGAGTGAGGGAAGGACTGCAAGGTGAGAGAAGTAACTACCTGTCCTGTTTGATTGCCAGCTGGTATGGAACAAACATATCTGAGAGCAGTCAGTACCACATGACTCCAAACAGGCAGTGGCACATGCTGCTTTTGGTTTCCCTGGAGTCAGAGCATCACTGGAGAAGAAATGAGAGTCTGTGACGTATTTCAGGTAGTGCATGGAAAAGTGAGGTTATGGAAAATGCTTGCATTGGTTGTCATTATGCTGATGATATCCAGAAATCCCTTAGAAAAACAGGCTGCAGCAATTTGCATGACCAGAAAATAACTTGTTTTAATATTTGCCTGCTCATTGTTCCCTGCAGAAGAGATGGGTAATGCCAAATGCCTGGCACTGGGAGACAGAAAATTCTGAGCTGCAGGATGTCCCCAGAGGCTGGTGGAGAACAGTTTGTCCTCTGTGCAGATGGGTTTCCATGTGCAGAGCTGTCACAGAGCTCAGACTCCCCAGCAGATACGAGCAACTGAAATTAGTTTTGCTCCTAAGGCAGAAACTCAACTCAAATTACCTTCTAATGTGGCAAACAGTGCACATGTCCACAAGCTGCTGCTACAGGCAAAGTTCTGTTAACCTTCAGTCAGTGAGTTACTCTAACTTCACTGTGATGCTGCAGGACAGAGGTGAGATTGCTTAGAATGGAAGTTTAGCAAGAAGAGTACATCTGCAGGACCATTAATCACAATACCATTGCATCTTTTTTTTTTTGTACAAAATTATCTGTTTCCAGTAATGACACTTTCTTTACTTGATGTGCTTAGCTTCTTTTTCCTCTTACATTTCCCCATGCAAAGAGTAGCAATTGCAATGAAATGAGGGGAGAATCAGAAGAGGAGGATGAGGGTACCAATATGTACTGTGAGAGTATGTTTTTCATCAAATGAAAATAAACTTCCCCAAAAGCAATCTTGCTGTGCTCAGCAACACAAGTTGCCCCATCATGGAGTCCTTCTGACTGATCATTAGTCAAAATCAGAGCTCTTTCCTTTCCTGCCCATGCTTCCACATGGAGCAGACACGTTGGTAATGAAGATGTCTGCCTGCATGGGCTTTGCACGTGACCTTTCTCCAAAAGCAATTCTTTCACATCAGTTTTCCATCAAAGTCCTCCTGTCCAGCTAATTCCCATGAGGTGTCCTTAGGCCTCCCAGCTGGATGGCTAAAGCATTGACCTATTCCCTGACCTTGGCATACATTTTATAATTAAACTTGCAAAAGCAAGCAATTCTTCAGACTGCCAGGCCAGGCAAGAAACCCAGGTTCTAAGAAGCCACACACTATGCACATGTTTTGTTTTACTGAGATCACTGGATTTGGCCAGCTGCTGACTCCTGGATTAATGACCAATATCTCCTCCCCTCAGGTGTCCCACTTAGGTTTTCCCTGGAGAAATGGGGCATCCATCAGACCTGCTGGGGTTCGAATCCCAAATTACTTTGGACATTGACCTTTCCAGCACTGCATGAATTTTTTTAAACAGTTACTGAAATTTCAATTAATGATTTATTTATTTTATAATTAATCAGCCTGATGGAGGAAAAAGGGATAGACTCTGACAGCTCCTTAGTCCCAGAGCTGCTTATCAGCATGTACAGTAAACAGGGAGAAAAATCATAAATATTTCATTATTCCTCAAGATAAGGGATTTTGGAGTGAAGAATTGCTTCCCAATAGCAAACTTCAGGGCAATGTCATGAAAATGGGTCACAGATTCCTAGAATGTAAAGTCTGTCATGGGTCTTCCCTGCAGCAAAGGATTCTGTCCCGCTCCCACACAGCTCCTTTAGGATTCCCAGGCAGCTCCACGCCAGCATGGAAAGTCAGGGCTGCACCTGAAGTGTCTGCATTATCACCTGCATTCCTCATCTTTAGGAACAGAGTGAAACCCCATTTGGTTTCTCATTTCAGAGGAACATAGTGTTTCCCAGCACAACAACTGCTGTTTGGGTCTTCTGCCTGTGTAGAGATGAGGTATTTTTCTTGCTTTGGGAAGAAGGTGCCTTGCAGGCTGAAGGAACCATGCTCCCCACAGCCCTTGCAGCCTCTGCCACTGCAGTGGGAACTCAGCAAAGCCTGGGCCCAGCCCACAAAACTCAGCCAGCTGGGAGAGAGGAGCCTCCAAAGACCATCCCACTACAGGGTCCTCTGGGCAGGGATCCTGGAGCTGACAACAGGACGTGGGTGATGGACTCCTGAGAGAGAAATGATGTTCCCCTGTCCCTGCAGGAAGCTGCTCTGGTTCCTGGCTCTATTTAGCATTCACAGTGATGACTTGGCATGTTCTCTACATAAATCCTGATAAACTCCTAACCTCAAAAACATCCTGTAACTAGGGGTTGCCGTGTCGAGTTGCCATATGGTGTGAAAAAGTGCTTCCCTTTATCACTATTAAATTTGCTCCTGCTGCTGAATTTCACTGAACCTCTTATTTTAAAGACAATGTGAATATTAATTCCTCCCTCTCTTATCTATCCCACCCACTCTCTACATACATTTCCCATGTCCAGTCTTATTAATCTCCTCTTCAATGTGAATTCCTCCAACTGTTTTCAGTTTCTGCTTAAGAAAGTTTTTCTTGTCCACATCGGTAATGGCATCAGTCATTACCTGCCAACCTTGAATACAGACCAAAAGAATAGTAGCCAGAAGATCAAGGCAACTGTAACCCATTATTCAAAAATTAGGTCAAGCACCACTTCTTTTAATATAGCTACAGAAATAACTTCAGGTCTTACAACAACATCTTTTGTTTCTGTTTGTGGCATTATTTTACTATTATTATATTCTGTACAGTAGGGCATATGTTTTATTAATTTGCAGAAGCATAAACAGCTTTTTAAGCTTCTATTTAAAGAGCTCTTGGCAAACTGTATAAGGCCTAAAAGTACACAATCTTTTTTTACATGTTTTTAATCCCTTCCCTAAACAAACCTTCTGACTTGAATATTTTACATTTTGAAGGCACTCTGTTTTTTGATTTTCTGTGTGATGCTCACTATTAATGGTACACATCACATCTTTGTGGTATCTACATTATCTGTTTTCTATAAGTGTGCCATCATAATTCAAAACATCAACTTTCAAATACATTTTTCCTCTGCCCAAGGGAAACCACATCACTTTTTTTTTAACACTTCCTGTGCAATTGCAATTACCAAAGTCTAGTTTCCATGGCTCTTCCAGTCTTTAATGTTTAATGTAAGTGTCCTGGTATTCTTTAAATATCTATCAATTCTCCTAATATTCACCCTGACTGTGAAGCAGTCTGTGCAGCTGTTTTATAAAAAGTCTGCATTTCAGCCTCCTAATGGAAAAAGATATATGCCTGGACCAGTTTGCAGAGCCACCTTGTCTGTTCCCCTATAACCCTTCCCTAAAGCTCCTCCTTTAGAAAGGGAGAGGAATCTGAGGAAAATTGTTACTGTTCTTCTCTCCTCGTCATGAAAACAAGAGTCCCCCTTCATCCTCTGTCCCTTCCAGTCCCTTCCCAGCATAAACATCTCTTCCACTACAGATACGTGACAGGGCAGAAGAGCCTCAGTTTATGTGTGAGCATCAATTGCAACAAGACAGTATAGTTTAATGATATAAAGAAAAACTAAATATTTATAGGATTTTTCAGGATGCTCAGTGTTGTTCTGCAGTGAGAGAACCCTCAAATATCTTAGTTGTCCTCTCAAAATGTTACTTTTCTCTTCCCTCTAAACTAATGGGCCTTGTAAATTCCTGATAAGAGTATTTTCATTCCCAGAAGTCACCACACCAGGACTACATCTGTTAATCAAAAAGTTTCTAGGCAAAGCTGTCACCTGGAAACTCATGTTTGTATCAGAGTCAGTACTGAAACTAAAAGCCCACTCAAGTCCCTTGACCTGATTGTGTTGATCCATTTTCTAAAACCCAAGGGAGTTTATTTTTATTGTTTCTCTAAAATATAAAAAAAGACAATTAAAAATAATTATATATGAAAACACAAGCAAAGAGGAAATGAATAAGCATTAAGCCCAGAACAATGGGATGGGTCACAAACAATGTGTCAGGCCAAACAAGAGCTGCAGCCTCGGCTCCAGCCCTTCAGGGCTTCTGAATGTCCTTAACTCTATTTCCCCTGGTCTGATTCTGCACTGATTATGTCATTAAGGCCCCAAGTGCAGTAAGAACAAGGGCAAGCCCTGAAGAAACCTTCTTGCCCAGGCATGTCTGTAGCTAGAGGAGAAGAACAGTACCTCTGAAGTCATGCTGGTGCTGTGCTGAGGGAGAATTTGTTTCTCTGTGAGACTAGCGATGACTTGGGAAAGGACCTTCCAGAAAGGGGCTGGTGGAGGTGAGGTGGTCCCTGTTTCTCTGTGAGATCAAAAAGAGTTCATGTTCCAGCAGAGCATCAGGACATACCATGATGGGTGTCACCTCTTCCAGTATCATGGTATCTTTGCACGCTTTTGTTTAAAGTGAGACTACTCTGTGATGCAGTGGAGGCTCTTTGGTTTATCAGCAGACATGTTACATCCCTCTCTAGGAGCCTGTTTATATTGTTACATTTTCAGAAGGCATTTTTCCAAACTACCATCAACTCATTCAGGCTGAACTTCAGGTTGAATCAAAATATTCCCACAGAGGTGTGGAGGAATGCCTGTGGCTGAGATTGTACCAAACTTGTGTCAAGTTATTCCCAACTATTAAATAATCTGGCAGTGGCCTCTTAAGCAGACCCAGAGCAATGTGGTTTTAAGAAGCCTGCAGCGCACGGAGAAATGTGTTGTTCTTAGCTGCAGCCTGAGAACTGGAAACATTAGTTATGAAGTAGACAAAAATGTAAATAGGAGAGATGTGTTGACCACTGCAGGCAAACACAAGGAGCCAGGGGAATAGAAAGAACTGTAAGTCTTTGTTCAGATGCTGTGACACAGCTGACCCCAAGGTGGCTCAGGACAGAGATCTGCTACAAACCATCCAATAACTCATAGGAAGTAGAAGGAATTTTAACAGGCATTTGTACAAGATATCCAAACAAGGAGATATGGTGGTAATATGAGATTTTAGTTGCCCAAAACTGTGTTGGAAAAACAAGTGTAACTTAAAAACTCTAGTACATAACCAAGACTTTCAGCAGGAGTAGATGAGTGAAAAGATCCTGAAAGTTTTCTGTGCTAGAATATTAGAGCAATCTACCCCTATGCAGAAGAACACCAGGCACATGGAGGTACTATTCCAGCTGCAGCAACTTTCTGAGGACTTTGAAATGTGTAACACAAACCCTTTGCTAAGGATAAGTACAAGAGAATAAGATAAACAACGGAGTACAGAAGCAAAGCTGCTACAGCACAGAAGGCATTTCAGCTTAGGAAACACATCAACGGGAACTGGAAAGGTTCTATAAATACATTTTAATTAGAGGAAGAAAAAGGAAAGTCTTGATCCATTGCTAAACAGGAAAAGAGAGCAAATTGTGCAGAGAAGACTGGCATATTTCTTTATCCAGTCTTTATTTAAAAAAAAAAAAAAGAAAAAAGAAAAAAAGAGCAGTTACTTAACCAAATTATTTTTAAAATTAGTGGAACTGCAGGTAAAAACAGGAAAAGACCAAGTTTAAGAATACTTCAATGAGCTAACTGCACACAAGTCAGCAGGGCCTCATAGAGTTCACCAGAACTTATTCAAGAAATAAGATGAAGTAATCTGTGAATAGCTAGCAATTATTGTAAAGCAATTATTCTAAAGTATTCTTATAGAACAGGATGAGCCCTGGAGCACAGGAGAAGGGTGACTATAGTGCTGAATATAAAAAAGGAATAATGAGACCCCAGGAAGCTATAAACCACTCATCCTGGTTTCCCAACAATCTGGAATGAGTTATTAAACAATCGGTTTGTTAAACACCCAGAATTTTTTATGGTATGGTGATAAAAAGCAGTCCACCTGAGTTTGTCAAGAACAAATCATGTCAAACCTGTCTATTTCCCCCCCTTTCCCACTGAGTATCTGACTTTGTGAATACAGAAGAGCAAGTGGATGTGATTTATCTTGTCTCCTGATATGGTGGCATTAGGTATGAGCTACAGTGTAATCACAACAAGATGGGTGCACAACTGGGTGAACTTTACTCCAAAACAACAGCTATCAATTGTTCTATCAAATAGGAAGCTGTTCAAGTGGGATTCCCCTGGGATCTTTTCAAGGCCTGTTTCCATTCTTTTCACTGATGATGTAGAGGATGAAATCTGCGGTTACCATTAAACTTGAAGAGACTACAAGGGAATCAAAGTCAGAGGATCAAAGCACAGAAATTATTTGGAAAGATGGCCCACAGCCAACCTGATTAAGTAACCACTATGATAAAGTGCTACTTTCAGGGACAAGGAACCAAATTCCCAGCTATAAAGTTGGAAGAAATTTGTAAGCAGTGGCATGGCAAAAAAAGGTCTGAGTGATGTAGCAAATGACAGGCTGGATTTGAGCTGGCAGTGCAGTGCCCAGACCAAAGAAATGTAAAAACCTGAGTTGTGTATATGAAACACCATACATAAGACAAGGAAAGCAATTATTCTACTCTGCATTTGGTGTGGAGATTTCAGCTGAAAGATTTTGTCAAGTTTGGGGCATTGTACTTTAATAAAGACACAGTTATACTGGAGACAATCCAGAGGAGATCAACAAGTATGATCAGAGATTTGGAAAATGCAGCCAGTGAGACAGAAAGAATTGCACTTGTTTAGTCTATAGAAGATTGTTTAGTTTAGAGAAGATGAAGGTGAGGCAAGACTAATTCATAAATGCGCAAAAATCTCCAATGAAGATGACATTAAGCAATTTTTTTTTGAAAGTAAGGACAAGAAGAGATCACCTAAATACTCAGCAAAGGCTGCTAGGACTGCAGGTCAGGGAAAGCTTTCTATCCATGGGTAGAGCAGAGCAGATTGGAGAGGCTTAGGTGCAGGTTAGGGAAATGCCTTCCAGAAAGGGAGAAGAAACATTAGTCTGAGTCCCAAGAGATCTCTCTCATTGGAGACCCTTCCCTGCCTGAGGTTCCTGCAGCTTTGGGGCTTAGTAGCTGAGGGTGCAGCTGTGTAATTTCTGGTATTATAATGCAGTGACTCTGTTAGTGCTTTCATAGCAATGATTTTATATATGGCAATGATCAGCCTAAACAGCCCTGGTCCCAGCTGCCAAATGTTCTTGACTATCAAATTTCCTCTGCTGCTGGGGAGGTAAGACAGATACAATGAAATAAGTTAATGTTCACTGTTTTTTTAGATTAGCACAAGCAGGTCTTGGCAAAAATAAAATTAGTGTTGATCACTGTATAAGCACTGAGAGTGTGTCCATTTTTATGGTCCCAGGTACAGAGCCTGTCAGTGTGCCAAATCTGTATGAGGGCACAGCCCAGGCACACTTCTGCCTCCACTTTTCCCAAATGCAATATGACAGATTTGGCTGCATGCTGGCCAAAATTCCCAGGATTCTCAGCCAGGGCACCCATCTGCTCCAGCAGGACCACAGGGGGAATTGAGGGAAGCACTTGAATCACATCTGGGTCCTTGTCCTGTTGCAGCCTCTCACATCAGCACCACTCTGATCCTCTGAGAGGAGTGGGGACCCCTGGGATCCCATCCCTCCCAGCAGCTGCGTTGCTCAGACCCCCGCATTTGGAAGGGGCTCAGTGCTCCCCAGCCACACACTACACTTTACAGGATGGCACCTTTTCTGCCCAATTAATTGCACACAGGAGGGTCTAGAAATGAATGCCAACTGCCAGGTACCGCAAAAGGGGAAGGGGGGTGAAGAGAAGCCCCGTCAGAATCACCTACCTTCAAGAATCTTTAATTAATGCACACAGACAGGCATAATTTGTCTCCATCAATTGTTATTCCCTGTGAAATTGTGTTCCACTTTCTTTTTCAATATGCCTTTTATGTATCTCTTTAAAATTTATAACCTAATATCTATTTCTTTTTTTCCTTAATTTTAAAATTTCAGAGGTCAAATTTTGCAGCTCATTTACTTTAGTGCCACGTTTTGTTTTCTTAACACTTGGGTCTTGCACATCTGGTGAACCAGCAACATTTTGTGGGGGCCCAGCTATTTCCTGTGAGGCTCTGATGTGTTTTGTACTATCACTGCACCGGTCTGCAAGTGACACTGAGTTAAGGTACTCAGGCTGCTTTCCTGTCTTGAATGCTGTAAATCAGTGCCAAAAAAATAAGGGCGTCAGGAAACTAATGAAGAGGAGAAATGGCAGCAGTCATCAGAACAGAAGCCTCCAGGTGATGGCCAAAGATAGTATTAGGGAAATGATGGAAATCACTGCAAAGGATTCAAATGGGACAGTATCATCAGCAGATAATTGAATTTTATAGTTAAATTAGAGCTGTTCTAATATAGACACTATTTTGGATTTCACAGTTAAAGCACAGTTCCGTTTTGCAATGAAAACAGGAATTCAGCTTCTTTGTTGTGTTTGAAAAATACAGTCTTCTCCTCAAATTGGCAGCACTTATCCCTCTGGGTACAAGATGAGTGGTCTGCTAATTTGTTAGTGTGTGATTTGCAATTAATTAGAAACTTGGTCCTTCAAGAAATCTGTTCAAATTGTTCCTTTGTTTGAAACATCTCAGCAATGAAATAACGCAGACCACAAAAATGCTCCATCTACTCAAAATTCCCTGAAACTTCATACAGGCAATAGCTGAATAAATTATTTGCAATTAAAAAAAATTTAAACTAATTGCAGACAGGGAATACTGTGACTTCAGTGAAAGCTCATCCAATCATCTGGTTTCCTTCAGGGGGAATCTACACATGCTAATTCCATTGGCTGTAAGGATTTACTTTCATTAATCCCAATGACTTGGTCATGGGTAAATGTATCGAGAAGACATTACTTGGACAGTTCTTTTACATTTTCACATTGTGATTTGGTGCACAGAAGTCTCCCCTCAGCACTGCTGATTCAGTGCCTATTTAAGAGGCATTGCTGAAGAACCTGAGGCAATAGAACTCTGGAGAATACTGAAGTAGTGAGACCCTATGCCCCTGACACTCAAATATCACCCTCAGTTCCATCACTAATGCAGGACACTAAACTGCTGGTTTCAACCTGTGGCCTAGAGATCTTGAAGACGCTTAAGAAACAAAATTTCAAAGGGGTCCCCAAACAGTAACTAAGAATTAACCTATTGCAGAAGACCCAAATTTCCCACAAAGGAGTATATGCTTCCTTTAGAATTTTTGTAGTGGTTCCCAAAGTGAAAAGGAAAATGAAATAAACCAGTAGCACATTTGATTCATATGTCCTCATTATCTGTCGGGTGTAGCTCTGGTTGTCTACATTGACTGTAAAATCCTGGCACAGAGCTAGATAAAGAAAGAAGGAGGTAAAAACAGGATATATTTTTAAAAATAGAGGTGCACTGGGGATATCAGCAGAAAGAAAAAAACAAAACAAACCAGTAAGACAAATCCCATCATATTATCCCCAGAGAAGAAATTAAATGGGTTCCTTTCATACCAGCTGTGGCTGAAATATCTTCAGTGAAGGACAGAAGTGTCCTTGGAAGCAGGACCCTTCCAGGGCAGTGCAGCCATGAGGACTGTCCCTCTGTCACATGCTAAGGATGAGTTAATGGAAGTGATGCCAAGGCTAAGACAGCTGCCGGTGCAAGTGCAGGAGCACCTCTTCACACCACAGCAATCTACAAATACAAGAACCAAGGGCTTGCCTGAGTTCTGGTAAGTAACCTTAACAAAAATTTTAGAAAATCACCAAGATTCTGACTAAACCAAAAAATGGCTCATTTGGGTAGTTTTATGAAAGCTATTAACAATATTTCTATGACAGTTGCCAAGTTATAAATGAAAATGTAGTTCAGAAGCAAAAGAATGCTTCTGTTTAGAAGAAGATGAAACCAAATATTGTTTAACATTTAAACAGACTCATTTTTTCCATAAAGAAAACAATCTTTTGGTGTTTATCCCAAATTCATAAATATCTCTAATTCTCCCTCATCTGAACAGTGGGATGATATCATTCGCCAAAAAAAAATTTATCTTGCTAAATCTTAAAATAACTAACATCCAAAAACATCAAACCAAATGGTCACTCAGACATGAAATACATCCAAAGATTTAACAAAGAACTAATACAGGAGTGACCCAGTGCCTGGGAAAGAAAGCGGTCACTGAACGGGCAGGATTCCTGCCAGTCCCAAAGCACAAGCACCCAACAGTGAGCCTCACCAGGGAGCTAAGCAGCCTGGAAACTCCAGCCAGGAGGGGAAATCGGGAGGGAAATGAAGAGCTGCACATCTCCCATGACAGAGGGAAGACTCCCTGAGCTGCTGAAGCTGGCAGGGGGACACACTGATTTCTGTGCATTATCTGTTAGGAAAGCACTGCCCAGCGGAAAGTGTGGGAGGAAGATCTTGCCCCATGGCAGGAGGGATGTAGGCACCGTGATGTGGGGCTGGCTGCAGCGATCCTGGCCTCTAGGATGTGGCCCTTTGACACACTGAGGGCTGGTAGAAGGGGAAATCTACACTGGGAATTGCCACTGTCAGGAGAATTGTTTAGGTTGCCCTGCACATGGGTACAGGGATGCAGGAGTGGGTTGGGAACCTCAGGAGCACTAATTTTTTTCCAGTTTAACATTGCTCTGGAAATGTTTATCCTGGGGACTAAAACAAAGTGGTTTGGTTTTTTCCCCATGCTTCTGTTAGGAATTCCTCTGCATTTCCTATCCAAAAATAATAAGAGGTTACAGAGGATAAAACGTGAATGCTCTTTCTGCTCTGAGGCAGAGGTGGAGTGAGCTGACTGAGAGCTGGCAGGAGGTGTGAATTCCCCCAGGGCTTCCTCCCAGCACCTCCTTGACCAGACACTCCCAGCTGAACTTCCCACTTTTTGGAGGACAGGGTGGCCAAGGCAGGTGTTCCTTGGGTTGTCCCCGTGGGAAAATGAAGCTGCATCCAAGAGTTGGAGGGGTGATCTAGGCAGTCAGTTCCTGTGTGTACAGTTCTGGCAGCAATTCTGCACAGAATTCAAGGTTACAGTACTGAGCAAGGCACTATAAAGGCTTGCATGCAAGACCACTCAAACCCAGGAGATTATAAAATACTGTAATACTATAAAATAATCTCCTGGAAGCAAACTACAGGTTGATATGACTCTTTGGGTCTGGCAGCTGGACCAGCATTGAGGAATTGCACAATAAAATAGGTCACAGGTTTCCAAAAGACCATTTTTTTCCTTTAAGCTTATGAGAAAACGATGATTTATGGAAATCAGCTTGAAGCAAGGGAGTCATTCTGATAATAAAACCTCGAAAGAGTATGGAGGGCTCTGTCATTACAGTAATGGGCCCCAGATAAGTGCTTCATCAAGAAGACTATACATCACTACTACTTACAGTGCGCTGAAAAGATGGGGCAGGGCGAGAATGAATGGCATCTGCTACAAAAATAAACTAGAGCAGAAATGGTGCTCAGTGTTTTTATATTTTATATCACAAAATACTCCATTTTGGAATTCAGTTAAGCCAAACGTGCATTTTTCACCTCCTCTCATCACCTCAGAGTGCAACTAAAGTGCCAAGACCTGAGTGCACCCTGCAGGTCAAGCCTCCCGCTGCTGAGGTGGCCACCAGCCCCGGTCAGTGCCATGGCCATCCCTCAGGAGCGTGCCCAAGGCACCCAGCAGCTCCCTGCAGGGCTGGAGGTCCTGCTACCACGAGCTGCAGAGAGAAGCAATTTCCTGCCTCCTTTAAAAGCACTGAGGTGGCCAGAGAGATGCTGAAGAAAAGCAAACGCAGCCTTGCCTGGCACAGAAGCTGGTCCCTTGCCTTGTTTTTTCCCCCTCTGTCCATGCTTGCAGCTCAGCCATGCTGCAGGACAGGTCGAGAGGTAACAAACTGCTGCAGAGCTTTGCTTTGCTCAGGTGTTTTGTTAGATTTATGTAAAGGAAAACATAAATCCTTTTTCTTCTTTCTGCCTCAGATGCTGCAGGTTTTCCCCAGCAAGTGAAAAACCTTTCTCAACTTAACCATGGAAAGTTGCTCAGTCATGAAAGTGGAGGAGAAGTAGAGCCTGAACAGAGGGAAGGACATGCTGGGGAATGCAGGCTGCTGGGAAGCTCAGCTGAGAGGTAAAGGGGAGCAGCCCTCCCGGGACCTCTGACCATCCTGGGAGACAACCAGGACATGGGAAACCAATGGCTCCAGCCCTGCCTGAAACCCTGAGCACTTCTTGCTCAAGGGACAACAGTGATGTACTCAAATAAGCGGATAAAGACAAATGAAGCATGAGCTCAGGCTCTGGGCCAGAATGTTTCAGTGCTGCTTTCTAGTGCTTGCACTGGCCTGGCAGCAAGGGAAGGGGAAAGCCTGGAGTGACAATCCCAGTGGGTGTTCATTCTGTTAGCAGGTACCACATCAGCTAGGCACAGGTTCTCTCGCTAGGCTGCACACTCAGTTGTACGTACAACTCCTTCTGGTTTGTGGCTGTCTAAAATGCTTTTTACAAGTGGTCATCTTCACTAACAGCAAATTTTTATTCAGAATTTATGCAGTGCTTTTGCAACTTTCATCCAAAGTAAAATAAATGTTACAGCTGGTGCGTCTGTGGCTGGAGAGGGTGATAAAAAGAGGAATAAAGTATCTCTGAAATGAAATTTCCTTTCCAGCACATGCACTGGGTCCAACATAAAAGACACAACAGAAAGTTTAATTTAAAACTAATTTATTGGTGAAATGTTATCAGAAGCCCAATGAAGACAAATAAATCAACATGACACTGGGAAAAAGATCAGCTGGTGAGGATGAAAGCTACCAACATAACAATCCACAGATGGAGAAAGAGCTACACAAACTGGAGTTCATCAGCAAAGTCAGAATGAAATGCTCCCTCCACAACTTTGCAATCCAAAATTAAATCATTTGAGATTGAAATGCTGATGTGTGCAAATATTTATTCCTTTCATGAGAAGAAAACCCTGAATTTTTGACGATGAAACTCTCCCTTGGCTCAATGCTTTTCTTTCCACCCCCTCAACCCCCATCCCATTCTGTGAAAACACCAAGTTACAAGCAAGGAAGAGAGAAAAGAGAAGTGACACTTTTGGGGTATGTTGACTGAACTTCACTAATGCCAGGTTTATGTATTTCTTCTTATTACAGCACGGGAGACAGAAATTGGATGGATCCTTGGCTGCTCTAAATCAGAAGGCTGAGAATATTGTTTTGTTTTTCTGGAAGGAAGGTCTGGATGTATGAGAAGCACAAAGAAGAGGGTGACTGTTTTCTCTGGCTCAAAGTTTGACCAGATATTGTCTCAAGAGAACAGATGTGTGATCTTTTACAAGTGTGCCTGAATCCATTGCCGATCTCTGCTTGAAACATCCAGCGAGGTCCTATATTTTGGGTGGCTGTTTTGCATTACAATTTTTGCTCATTCTTTGTAGATGTTTCATTGGAGAAAAGTCAGAGTGTCCAAAAAAACAATTTACTCACTATTCTCTTTGGGACCAGAGGCATGAGATGCTGAACCTCTTTGAGGAGCCCCTGCTGTCCCAAAGTCTGCAGCCTACACTTGAGAGAAGGTTTTAATTTTGCATGAGACACAGTCACTTAGTGAAGCATTGCACAGCCTGCATTTTGAAGGATGCATTTTGTTTTAATGACCACAGAGTTATGAACAGCAGCTCCAAATCAACCCATGCATGATCAGACACAATTGTATTTCATCAATGATTTCACTCCGGTCTGAACCAGATCTCAAATCTGTCCTCATTTTCTTTCCCATACTGTAACAAATTATTCCTATTGACTAAACAGTGTGCCAAAACTCCTTATGCCCTGATTTATGTGAAAGAATTAGCACGATATTGTCTGGGTTTGAGGTCACTCAGCTTTTTTTCTTGTACTTCAGCATCTGCATTTATTCCTATTCTGCACAGAGGAATTAGCACAATTAGCACAGAGGAGAAGGAATCCAGCCATGAAGGACAGCCCCTAGGCTTCACTTCATCCAGTCTCTTCTTACACATTTTCTTGCCTTTCCAGAAAGGAAAACCCCTCTTGAAAATTGTCATGAATAAAATCTCTCAAGAAATCCACCCTGGTTAAAATACTGTGTTTAGTTATGTACAGTTAATGTTCTTGTCCCATTTGTAAACCTTGTTTGTTGTACCCCTTGTTTACTCCAATAGTTGTTAGTAATGTTAAATACTTACCAATTGTTGAAGTGTTTTAAGAGTTCTTGTAGGACAGACATACCTCTACCCCTTTCCCTTACTTCCCTGCTACTAAGGAACAAAGCTGCTCCCATGGGGGCTGTGCCACGATGTAACAAAGCAACTCCCAGGGGGCTGTGTGACCAAGCAGACTAAGGCATTCAAGACACCAAAACAATGAGTTAACAAAGGAATAAAAGGACAAGGAAACATATTCTAGCAAGCTATGATGAAAAATCATCGTCCTGCATCACCTAAGCCTGCTTAGAAACCATCCTCCTGCATCACCATGACCTCAGAGGACTGGAAAGGACTGGCCCCCCCAAGACAATGAGCCAGAACAACAAGCCTCCTGGCTATTCTCATGAGGATGGAAACCTCAGTTCTCCAGTTCTGCAGCGTGTGCTGCAAAGTTGAATTGTGCCTCCTCCTTGGAGCTTCCAGTGTGGGAGCACCAGTGGTGCAAGCAATTCCTTGGGTCCCCACCCCAGGTCTGAGTCCCAATAAAGGCATAAAACATGAGTCTGTCTCCTGGCCAATTTATCTCAGAAATAACCAACAAACAAGCAAAAAGCAACAAAACTTCCCACTTGATACGTTGGTTCCAGAACAGCAAAAACATGCAAAAAGAATTCTGAAGAGCCCAAGACTTCCAATTAATGCAGAAGGACTTGTTTATTCTAAAAACAAACTGTCCTACCTTATCAAAAAAACAAAAGGAACTACAGAAAGGATTCTACTACCTATTTCTTGAAAAATTATTAAATCAGTCCTTAGGGGGAGTAACTGTCCAGGGCAGCTGTTCAGCCAGGGTAGATCAGCAGCTCCCTAATGTTGATTTGTGCCAACTGAACTCGTTATGGAGATCATTGGGCTCAGTGGTGAAAGAGGGGAAGTTGCCTTTGACAGGAGTATGAGATGAGAGAGATACAGATTGATAAGGGACAGAGTCCTTGAGGTTTCTTGGGGTTTATTTCTGGGTTTTTTTGATGAAGCATTTCTTCTCCAGATAGGTGGCATTTCTATTGCTCTGTTATAAGAGCTTATGATAAATTTTCAACAACAAACACTTCTCTAGGATAAAGAGAGTTAAATGGTGTTCTCTGCAAGACCTCCTCGGCCCTCTACCCCTTCTTTGTCACCATGCATCCTGTCTGATGGCCCTTGGGATCTCATGGCAAATCCTGCTTGTGCAGCTAGATTTACACATGGGTTGCTGTTTGTGAATGAGGAAAAGCTAAAAAATGCTGCAATTAAAGTTCTGGTTTCAGCGTGGTGAGGTGCTTCTGGCAGGGAAATGAGTCTTGCCACATACGGTGAGATGTCTGTACCAGCTGCATCCTTTCAGGACACATTGAAGAGTTTCCTGGAGCCAGAGGAGTTAAGACTGACCTGGGAGACAGTCTGGATCTGCAGTAGGGCAGATTTCACTCCAGGAGAGAAATGGCACCCTTTGTAACTGGGATCCACCTCGTCAGGAGAAGATGGTGCTCATGTACATCCCAAAGAACAAGTGAAAGAGGCTTTTCTTCCAAATTCCTATTTTTGTAAGAATGCAGCCAGTAGCAAAAATAAGCCTGGGAAAAATTCTGGTTTTCTTCCCAAAACAAATAAATCTTAAAGCTAAGAGCTGTAATTTATCTAGATCTGGTTGTAGTTGGGTTTATTTCATGAAGTAAACAGCACCAGCCACCTTTCATTATAGTTCTAACACACCACCCTGCTGGAACAAAAAGTCTGACCAAAGCAATCTTTTGTCTGCTTCTTTTATAAACATGATTTTGCATCGATGTGAAAAGAAAAAAAATGTGCAAGATAAGCTAATGCCAGACTATGCTGCAAGTACTGAGCCTGAGTAGTTCCTGGAAGCTCAAGTTCACTGGAAATAGCAACAGGAAATATTTCATTTCAAGCTGCCAGCTTCAAAAGCTCTCCTTGTTATTAGAATCAATATCTTGATCAAATCTTTTCAGTAAAATTACTGCTTGGTTGTAAAAATGTTGTGTGCCTACTTCTGGATCTGAGAAATTATGTAACCTGAAGAAAGATTTGGTTTTTCAACTGCTCTGTACAAAACTCAGCCAAAGGGTGATGTTGAGGTGAGATGAGCAGGTGTGAGTCACAGCTATTAAACACACAAAGTTATTAGCTGTCCACATCTAGCCTCACCATCCTTGATTAAATTTCATTCTTACCTCTTGAGTAATTTCCAGACTTCACTGTCTGGTCATTGCTTTCCAAACTCACTTCAGTACTGAAGTGTCCCAGGAGCGTGGACAGGCTTTTCATCTCTTGTGATGGAAAATGTGGTGTAATTGCAAGCAATTAAGGAAAGACATTCTCCAAGTGGGGCTGAGGGGCTCATGTCCTGCTTTTAGACATTTATCTCCCAATTTTCACATCTTTTGCAACACCATCACTACAGATTGATGGATCACAGACAGCTTTGCTGGCTGCTTCCTCTATACTGGCACTTTCCCAAGGAGGAGCAGGTGGCACTTTTGATGTTACAATAATTCACAGTGAAAAAGAGAAGCCTGCAGATGGACCTGTCGAGGCACTAGTAAATTGCCTGCTAACAGATTCATATTCTCCAAGAATCACCTGTACACATGATAAAGAGAAATGCAGGATCAGGTTGCAAAGCAGCCTCTTATCAGGTGATGTCTCCTATGGATATCACACAAGACCTCAACTTATGTGTCTTCAGCTAATTTGTGAATGGTGTTTTATATCTGATGAAGTTTAAGCACTGCATTCCTAGGTGAGCTGTTCTGCACACCTGACACAAGCTGGACACACTATGGTGGGAGGAGAGCTGCCCATTGTGTTTGTTCTCCTAATATGAAGCATGTTAGAGAACACATGCAGGGGCCCTAAGTCTCTAATTTCAGAGTTTTCCATTGTACTTTATGGGACAATCATTTTATTTCAAACAAAAAAGTGAGCATGAAGAGGATTTCATCTTCAGATGTTGCTGTGACAAAGATTAAATGCTGGTCTAAGTCTGCATTCTTCCGAGTAGATTAAAATGTACTCACACACTGTGAAGCCATGAAGTTCAACCCAGGAATCAGATCTTTTCCTCACAGACAGGATTTCTACACTGGTGTAATTTCATTTCATTGATCAACTGCAGTTCCATTCTGTGAAATGCAGATTTAAGGCAAACAAGGTCCTAGTTCTGAATGCCATATTTTGGGTGGGTCTTAATCTCCAAACTTTTTCTTGGGGCTTTCTTTAAACTCTCTTTCTTTAAGATCTCTTTGGCCATTCTGCCATCAGTAGAAAATTTATACACATATCCAAAAGCAAGATCTAGTCTTACTGGTTTTTAAAGACTGGGATAACAAAAGGAGTTCATTTTAAATCCTAGACCCAGACTGAGAAAGAGCAGTCTTATCATGTTGCTTATGATAGCAAATCTCCATATGCACAAGGCTTAGATGAGGGACCAAAATTCTATTCTGTTTCTCTGACTCTCCAACAAAAATAAAGAATGGCAGAGAGCCATGCCCAGAGCCTGGCAGCTCTGCACTACTTTCTGTCATCAGAAGTCTCAAATGGCCCTACCATAACCTTTAAATGCTCTGCAAAAACCACCACGTAGTGCTCTGGAATGGCTATTCTAACTGGGAGAATGAGAAGGCAGTAACAGGAACAAATAATGGTTAATGTTACTACTAATGTAGTCAGGGATGCAAGACAATGGAAGCAAGAAATTCTCTCTTTCAGGACTTGCATCTACTCACAGAAAGCAGAAAAATGTGTTGTGCTCACAAGGTTGACCATATGATGCTTCACAGTCCTCCCATATATCTGTCATGGGAAAGCAGGGAAGACCATCTTTAATATTTAAAGGCCCAGAGGTGTCTTCCTCTGATCGCTTAATGCTGACCCATGGCGCAGCACCCAGAGACATCACTCACCCCTGCTCAGTGAGAATGAACCTGCTGTGAAGAAATCAGTGACTTTGGCTCCAGCAGGCAGTGGGAAATTGTGGAGTATAGGTAGGTCCTAACACTGGCAGACAATGTCTGCTCAATACAATCAGCATGAGAAGCTGTGTCTCATATCCTGTCCAATACCTCCCTGGATTCTGTGCCTGGATTCTTCTGGATAGCCCAGGAGGGCACTCTCCCTCCCCTCAAGGCACAGGAAGACCTCACATTCCCTGATTATCATTACCCACATTGCCCAGTTTGTCTGTGTGTGCTCTGCTTTCACTGCCACTGCAGCAGACTGAGCTTCCGCAGAGCCCACACAAGTGATGCCAATTTGTCACTGTCACTGGTACCCTACCACCTACTCCCTTCAGGCTTTCTTCATCTGTCCCTGGTGACTTACTGCACCAGAGCATCTCAGGAGGCCTTATGACTTCTTTCCCTGAGATTCTTTTAAGGTCACAACATCCTAAAAAAACAGAGGAGAAGGATTTTCCCTTTGATTGTGAGACAATTCCATCACTGACCCAGCTCATTTTTATCTCACAGGCATTAGGTCTAGGACTGTCCAGGATCAGTGATGTGGGGAAAGGTACCAAAGTGACAGAAAGCTCTGCCTCATCTGCAGATGAGCCACTTGCAGAGCTTGGCCATTTCAGCGGGTAGGATTGGAAAAGTGACCCCACAGATGTGCACCATCCAAGCGCAGCACCAGGCGACCAGTCTCTAACTGGTCTCCTCAAACTGTCCTTTTAACCTTGTCACTGGCCTGGGCCACTGGGGATCCTGTGCTCAGAGAATTGAGTGGGGTGTTTTCCTGCCTGACAATAAAATCTATTCTAATTATAATTCCCTGCACATATACTCTCTGAAGGACGGGAAAAAGCTTCTGCCGCTTGAGGTCGGGTCTGAAAAATTAGCTGGTGGGCTCTGGGAACACCTGCTTGCAGAAGGCTTTCACAAGAGCAGAGATGGCAGGAAGATTGATGACGACCTTGCAGCATACACCTAGAGGAGGCACCTAAGGATAAACCCGTGGCCGGGCTCTGGAGCTTGCAGAATGTGCAGCAAGTTCAGCACCGTGTCTCCAGCCAGCCTTGGTGGTGTACAAAAAGGCAACAGTCCCCTGGCTCCATGGGAGGAATCATCAGGATGGACCTCCACAGAGCTCTGCACAACCAAAACCACTGCAGGGACAGGTCCCAACCCCCAGTGCTGCGGCTCCTTCTCCCTCTTGCTGCTTCAGGGTGTCCCAAAGGAACAGCTCTTTTTTCTAGCCCACACTGAAAGACTTTTAAACTCAGAAATTTTCATTTTCCTTTTAAAATTCTAATGGGAAATACAGAGGTTGCATTCATATTATGTTCTAAACCATTACAATGCCCCCTAAATTTTGGGTTTTTTAAAAAAATCATTTTTACTTAGACAAGTTTCTATTTTGGAACATATAGAATAGAAAAAATAGTGGAAATTAAATTAAGGCCCCAAAGTATTATTTAATTGCAATTAATGTTAAAGAAATTAAAGAACAGGAAAAAACCCGAATTTTGAAATATAAAAATATTTTTAATCTCTTAAAAATAAGAGATAAAACTACATCTAGTATGATGTAGATTTACATCAAACTCAAGATATTGTCAGCAGATTGGAAAAAATATTTAAGAAATCTTGAGAATGAAAAAAGTCGTAAGTTTACAATTTCTGTTACTACTCAGATATGTATCTGCTTGGCCATACGAATTACTCTTCAAGCAAGGAAAGGAGGCACACACCATATTAGCAGATCTCACAGCAGCCTCAGAAGTCTTTTTCAGCTGAACAACCCTGCAGCTTCTGAAAACATTTCAAGATATTTTTACAGAAAATGAGACTAAGTATTTATTATCCTAGACCAAGGTAAACAGAAATTCTATATAAATGATCACTACGCAGGGAAAAACCCTGAAACATCTATAGTTTTTCTCCCTATGCAGTGTATCATTCCCAGACTGGAAGCCAGTTGTGCAGTGGTTTTCTAGTGGTGAGAGCAGGATATTGGGTTTCAGGACTCTTGGGTTAAATTATTGAATCTGCCATTGATTTGCAGTGTGACCTTGGGCAAGTAATTTAAAGGGAAATATGTAATTATTAGTTTCATTTGGGCAGGCTGACTTACTGTCTATGGCTTTAGAGCAATTGCTACTTTCTATTAGACTGAATGGGAGGGAGGAGGTCTCCTTTTTGCAGATGCTTTTCCCGGTTTCAAAAAGTTGGAGGGTTTTTAATTTCTCTTTTTATGTATAGAATACCCAAACAATCCAACTGAGAAAACAATCGGGATTCTACAAGTAGTTTTGCATGTACTGTGAGCTGCATTCTCAATTTGAATTAAAATCCCTTTGGTTACTGTGGTGCACAATTGTCTGTGTGCATTGCTGGAAGATCAGCATTGCTCAGAGGAACAGCAAAGGAGGAGTAAAACACACAAACACATGACAAGATGAGGAACTTTTCTCTGTGTAGCAGTTTAAACAGATATAGTACAAAACAACCCTCAGGGATTTGGGGATGAGAGGAGTTAATTGGGAAATGATTTGTTTTAACAGTTAACTTTGTCCAAAATGAAGGGGTTAAGCAGAAATGGTCTTCAGATTTTTTAAAAACATAGCCTTTACAATAGTTCTAAATAAAAGTGGTTTTGGGATGAAAAGATTTGGCCATATTTGGGTCCAAGCATTTTGTTATTTTATTTAGCACAGTAGCAGTGTTTCAAAAATAAGAAAATTGTATTTTTTACATCTTCAAGTAGTTATGTTGAGAACAGCATAAGAAGGGTTGAGGGGTTTCCACATATGCTCATATTTTCGGATTCATCTTTAGACTTTTTCAGAATATTTCAAAATGGAAATTTTAACTCTGAAAGGTTTTGAGGGGATGACTACTTCATTTTTTAACAACATGGTTAAAAGAAAGTTTAAAGTTAAGGTAGTCTATAAGTTAGGATTTGTTCTATCTTTTCTGTAGCCTAATGGGGCCATGCAAAATACCATATAGTACTTACATGTCCTGCAGGATTATTTATTTTGAAGCTTAGCTGTAGTTTATAAAGTGCTCAGAGATCCTCTGATGAAAATGTAATAACTATGTCATCATCATCATCATTGTTATTATTATGAATATCATTATTTTTATTCCCCTGGTGAAATAAGAAATCAGTTTGTAGAAATTACAACAGCTGCAGGGAATGTGCCTCAATGACTTCTCTGTGTTTTGTACCAGTGCCAAGGGAGGTTTATAAAATGCTGCAGGAGTAACCGTGTTCCAAGCTAACAGAAGGAATTTGCTTGGACTGTCCGATGTTTGCTCAATATGACAAACAAAACTAACGAGTACACCGTGCACAATTTTTCTTCAAGGGATGCATAAAAGTCTTTATGTAAATGCCCTTTTTAACCACAGACAAGTATTTATACTTTTTAGGGGCATGCAAGGTGCTGTTACTACAGGTAACCTGTGAGCTGTTAAGGGTGAGGTCTGGGAAATGCCACCATGAAGAGGTCCCATAGTGACAGCTCCAGCTCATGGTTTGTTACTAACCCTAAACCTGGGCTGGGGGAGTGACTGAAGTCACAGCCACCACAATAAATCTGGCTCACCAACAACCTGAGGGGGTGTTTGTTTCACACAGGGGTAGACACGGCTTTCCTTGGCAGGAGAAGGGGTCTCAAGTACTCCTGTAGGAATGAAGAGAGCCCATAATTTCCCAGGGAATTTTCCCATAAACTCTTCATGGTTTAAGTGTCACATCCTGAATTTCTCACTTGCAATTAACTGCTACTTGAGTGGACATTTATCTGACAAGTTAATCCAGTCACTACTAGATCCAGTCACTCAGCAGTGACTGAGGATATGAAGAAGAAAAAGTGCCCAGAAGTGAGGGCAGTAATCTGCATCTCAAAAGCCAACCTCTGCTCTGCCACAGACTCACCAGATGACCTTGGTCAAGTTCCTTAATCACTGGGGTCATCAGTTATCCGAGCACAAATGTGAGCTAAAAGTGCTGCGTGGCTTCCCTTCCAAGTGAGGATGAATGCAAGATATTTTGGGATGGGTTCAAAGAAACTCTTTTACATGGAGAGAGTTTTGCTCTCCAGGTATCTGAATCAGGGCAGTCCTAAAAAGAGGCCAGAGGGATTCATTCAGGTGAAGGAACATCTAAGTGTCAGCAGATGGAAAATTGTCCTTCTCTTTCTAAATTAGATGTCACAAACAACGGGAAAATTAAATCCACTTCCCAGGATATGTCCCTGCACAGGAAATTCATTGGAGGGGTGTTTCCCTGATAAGAGTTTTCCCTGGGAAGAAACTGAGTCTGCCTTTTGTAAGTGGCTCTGAAAAATAGCTCCCAGAATCCAGATCCTGTCAAAATTATGTGAGAACATGAGACATTTTACTATCAAAATATTTTGGCTTTGGAAACTAACAAATCTTTCTGCCTCGCTATGAGAAGAAGCAGGGAAATGAAGAGGTTTTCCCAGTGCCCAGTGCAGTCAGTTTCACAGACTGCTGTGGCAGTGAGCAATCACTTCATTTCCCTCTGTCACTGAGACCTCACAAGCTCCTGGCACCTTGCCCTCACTCCCACCACTGCCTCCTGCCAGCTGCTGGAAGACTCGCTGCTCACTGCCCAGCTCAGATGATGGAGCATTCACCTTTAATTCACCTAAATTTCTCCTGATAAAATTATGTCACACTGGCTCTATTAAAGAAAAAGTTGTTACTGGGGACATAGCTTATGGCTTGAATGTCACCTCCTGGGCTCAGCAGCAGTGATGGGACATGTGGTGAACCTGTGGTGATGTGCTGGCATCTCCCCTAAGAAGGCACACGGGTGTTTATCTGACATTTATTCCTGCAGCTCTGTTTTCCATCCAGAGATGGCATTAGCTTGTACCTGGCTGAGCTTATTTGTGATGTGGCCTGCCCTGCATTGCCTTATAAATAATTTACACATGTCAAATTTGTTTTGACACTCTAATTTGCTAGCTTTAAATGGGATTTAATTTCTTCCTAGAATTTGAAAGTTTTTCTTCATTAACTGAAAGTTAAAGCTATAGTTTCTCCCAAATCCTTCTGTTTGAAATTGCATAGCCAGATGTTTTCTTCTGAAGTTTTGTTTCAAGAAGTTCCAGTGGTCTTTCTGTGACAAAAATTGTTCCCAGCACCTTTTAACATGTGAGCTCTGTGGAGGACAGGAGTACAGCATCTTGTTTCTCCCCTCTGGGACCGCTACCCTCCCCAGGCCCAGGAAAGGGGCTCAGGCCACTGCCCTGGACACCTCCCTGCGCTGCTGAGGGTGCCAGAGCAGGCCAGGCTTGCTGCAGGGGCTGGAGGGTGGCAGGGGAGCGAGGCAGTGTTTGT
This sequence comes from Cyanistes caeruleus, assembly GCF_971803275.1. NCBI lineage: Eukaryota > Metazoa > Chordata > Aves > Passeriformes > Paridae > Cyanistes > Cyanistes caeruleus. Next base: position 17,533,002 of record NC_141708.1, read on the forward strand.
GCGGCCCACAAGAGGACCTGCTTTCATCCAGGACAGCAGCAAAACCCACAGAGCTAAACCCGGGCTTTTGCAAACCCTTCAAACTCCTGTCCCTGAGACCTGTGAAAGCCCCAGCTTCGATTCCCCCAGCTGCTACCACAACTGCTGTTTCCCAGAGTCAGCAGGCAGCTGCACAGGCTCCCCGGGGCTGCAGCCGAGCCCGGGCCCAGAGAGGCCTGAGGGGTCCCGAGGAGCCGGGGTGCTGGCCCTGCCCATGCAGCACTGAGACCACCTCTGCCTGCCCAAACACGCTCAGTGCCCTGATTCTTTTTGGGGAGAGCAAGTGAGGGTCTCCCACTCAGGTCTGCTTCCAATCACCGAGCTGTGCCGAATAAAGACTGCTCACATCGGCAGTGCGGGTCAGGGGCGGCCGGGGCAGAGTGCATGAGAACTTCCCTCCATCCGGGAAAACACTTTTAATAGAACAAATCTGTCTCCTCACAGCAAGCAGCTAGCCCACGGCACAGGGGAGGGAGGCAAAAGCAGAGGCTTCTCCAGCAGCTGTCAGCCTGCCTCTGCAGCAGCAGCTATTACAGCTGCTCAATAGGAGCCACCCTCCCACGCGACACTGCGCTCTCTGGCAGGTTGGAGACAAGGCAAGGCTGCCAGCCAGGGGCACAGCAGCTCTGAACACTGGTATCAGTGGGGAAAGAGGTTTCTAACTCCCCAGGCCACAGTTTTGCCCTCTGCCAGACAAGGGCAGACCTGTACTGGCATCTTCTGTGAAGATATGACAGGGCTAAGAGCCTAGAGAATTTATGGGATGACAGATTCCAGGCTCAGATTTGCTCTGATTGGAGTTAAATCCCCAACCCTATATTAAAAATCATGCGGTCTGCAGAGCAAATCCTGCCTGGCAGGATGCGAGCCAGCTCCAAGCTCCATTTCCCAGGGTAAACTCCATGAAGCCAACAGCTGCTCTAGCTCCGGGCCCCCCTCTCTGCTGCCAGGCTGCAGCCAGGCAGAGCAAGGGCACGTGCCAATGGACCATCTCCTGCACACGGCAGGAGGCTGAATAAAGGCCACAGATTCTCTCTGAGAAGTGAAAACTAGAAGAAAAAGTGCGGTCATCTACAGAGGGTGCTGGTACCTAATTTACTGTCTGTGTCACGCTTTTTTCCTCGCTTTTTGGAGGGTCAAGCTTTGTTGGCCCCAGCACTCAGCCAAAAGGTGGATATTTTCTTTGCAATCAACTGTTCATTCTTAGGAAGTGCTGCTTCTCACACACCAGGCACAAGCTGTCACCTGAAGCTTAGGGGGCACAGTAGGATTTTTTTGATCCTTCAGAAGGTAGGGAGGTATCATAGCCAAAGGGAGTAGAACAAAACCAGGACATGGATTTTCCATGGCATAATCAGGTGGTGCAATCACGTTTTCAATTTTTTCCTAGCTAAACATTCACCTGGTGTCTCTTGAACCTGTAAGTTATGGGTGGTGGTTTGCTTGGACCTACCCTGATCACCTGAGTCACTTCAAGCTACTTACACCCCACCAGTGTGGAAGTCCAGCAGTTGGTCCTGGACATGTGAAATCAAAGGGTAAATGCACTCCATGGGACTTTTCATCCCAGCTCCTGTGGCACACCGTGCATGTTGTATCATCTGGCTATTGAGGGCCCCAAGGTGTTGAGATAAAGTAAAGGACTAACACGTGGCGAAATCTGGGTGAGCTCTGTCCATCTCTAAATGCATTGCTATTCCTATTTTAAAAGACTTGTTCTCATCAGCTGAAGTAAAATGATGAAGAACACTCCTCCTGAGCCAAATTCCTACTGGCCACCCTGTTTTATCTAGGTTTGGGGATTTTTTCATTTTAGATAAACAAATGTTTTGTGGCTTCTTATTCACAGCAGCTGGATTTTATCAGCAGGTCACCACAGTGAGAAGATAAGGTGTCTCCTTCACTTGGCGCCCTAGTAGGAGTCTCACAAGCCCAGGTTAGCTTATATGGCCATTAAAAAACCCTCTAAAGTGATTTTGATCTCAGTACCTTTCCAAAAGCTCTACAGTTCAGAGAGCTCCTGTGCTAACAGAGGAAATGGGACTTTTGCGGCTCTGTCATGGATTAAAATTCAGCCATACAGATACACCCTTAAAACTGCTTTTATTGTCCTTCACATAAATTTACAAGGTGGGACCTCATAAATTTTCCGTCACTTACTCCTGTTCCCACCTTTCTTGCACCACCTTGCCGCATGCAGTCCATCTTCAGCAAAGGACTTCTTGTTCCAGTCAAAGTGGAAACTTGGGTCAGAGAAGCATTTCAAGAGCTCTCCATGATTTAGGCAAATGGTTTCTGTAAAAAGAAATAAAATCAGAGTATAAGGAAAAATGAGAAGGGGAATGAAGAGAAGGAAAAAAAGTAGGAAAAGGGAAAAGGAAAGAGTTCCCTGTCTCCCCCAACTTCAAGGCTTGAAGTACCTTTGAAATCAAATCATAAGGAAATTTCATCCTCAATTGAAAACATGGGGTTTTTTAGAGCTGTACTTATGAGAGTTAATATTTCAAACTAATATACTGGCTTTTGAAAACGCGAACAAGATGTTATATTGCTGGATATTTTTAACGTTGTGCAGTTCGAGTTCCCAAAACATTTCAGAAACGTTTCTGCCCAAGACGCGTTTTATCCGTGTGAGCTCTTTGTGTGTGAGTGGGGATGTGAAAAGGCCTGTTTTGTCTGGGTGTGGCGAGGAGGGGCGGTGAGGCGTGTGCCGCAGCGGAGCTCCCGGGGGCAGCGCCGGGAGCAGCGGGCGCGGGGCGCTGGAGGGCGGCTGGCTGCAGCGGGGCTGCGCCGGGCCCCGCGCTGCTCCGCGCTGCCAGCAGAGGGGAATCGGCCCAAGAGCGAAATCACCGGCTCGACCCCGGGAAACCAGTGCTGCGGCTACCACATCCCTTTCAGCAGGGGATATTCGTGCAAGGTTTTCCATAAGATAAGATGAGATGCATCAAGGCTAAGGTTTCCTGGTAGTTTCCTTCTCTTGATCACAGTACACCTTCCAAAAATCAGCACTCTATGCTCAGGAATTAAACTGAGGGTATTAGGAAACGAGTTCCTTCTTGCAGAGGAAATACTGATTTTGCACTAAAAAATTTAAATGCAACTTAAGAGCCTTTGGAAGATGGCAGGAAGTTGCTGAATCCTCCTTACACTCTCACACCTCAAGGAAAAGGAAAGGGAGAAAGAAGCTCCTGTTCTACTGAAGAAATTTCGGACAGACGTTTTGAGGGTTTACAGTTTTCTGACCAAAAATAGTACATCTCCTAAGAAAGCATGTGCTTTCCCCAAAACATCAGTGGTGGTAAATGCCAAAACTCTGTTCCTTTTCCCATGAAGCAGGCAGGGGTGACAATCCAGCATCAGCATCCAGGCAGCAGGCGGGGAGCTGGGCAGAGCAGTAGCCCCTGGGCCAGGAGAGCTGCCATGGGGGCCAGCTGCAGGCTGCCTGACTGAGAACATCCAAACAGCCTCTTGTCTTGCTCCTCTTTGCAGCCTTGAGAACGTGGGCGAGCAAGACTCAGCCTGCTGTGGGCCCACTGGGATCGCAAAAGTGTGTGGGACAAAGAAAACTGCAGCCTTATTGATGCCACTTCTGCTGACTAAAACACCATCTGCATTCTCTGTATATATGTATAGATAGTCCCTCCATACTTGAGCTCCTCTATGGAAAATGCTGTTCCTAGGAAAAGTTCATCTTGACTGTTGTCTGTCAAAATACTTCCTTACTCCATTAATTATAAGCATGTTTACATAGCAGCTAGCATTTGCAAAATGTTTTACCCATTAATACGTACCCTAATTATTCACAGAAAATTATTTCTTTACCCAAAATTAGCCCTTTTTGTTTTCCTGACATGCTTCCAATCAGATCGTGATTACAGCAAACTTAATGAATGCTCTGCACAGGCACACTCCATCCTGTGGCTGGCTGGTAATTGTGTGATTGCTGTGAGTTCCACAGCTTCCCAAAATCAAAGCACTTTTGGCAGGACAAATAAATCACCAATATACCTCTGTTACATCATGATTTTTATTTTGAAAAAGGCAGAAAATTTGGAGTTTAAAATTGACTTTCCATAACTATCATGTAATCTTCAGGTGTTATTTATTTCTTGGCCAGCTCACTCTAAAACCTTGTTTTTTTCCTCAACTGCCCAATACTGTTTCAACCACATATACACACACTTTATATACACTTAGAACTGTCACAGGATGAATAAAACAGCACAAAGCTCATCATGGGGTAAAAACCATACTGGCATCTGTTCACTTGCTGAAGTGAAAGGCAACATGTTTAATACCAAGCAGCTCTGAAAATACTCCAGTCAAAGGGCAAGGGCATTTGGTGGAGTAGAGCAATTCTGACAGCTTAGGCTGAAATTTGCCTCACATCACGAATGCTTCAAGCCCAGCAGGAGCAGCAGAAAGATGCATGTGCAGCCTCTCTACACACAAATCCCTATGGCTGCCAGCTTTCCACCACAGCAACTCTCAAATTCCATTGTGCACATGAGGATGCTGCTGCCAGTGGAGGGAGAGAGGAGTAAAAGAGCCATCATCCCTAAATCCGTTATGCAAGGAAAAGGGGCAACAAGCTTGTCACGCTCTACATGGAAGGAATCCAAGCCTGCCACCTCCTAAATGAAGTTGGAGAGGACCAGGCTTGCTCCACTGGGAGCAGCTCTCAAGGGACAGCAGGCGCAGGACAAAGCGTATTGTTTAGCTGTTTGACTGGCCTTGTACCATCTATTTTTCTGTCCCTGACATGCAAAGCCACAGGCGCCCTGTGGAACACAGCCCCGCCAAGCCTGGTGGGACCTGCACAGGGCGGTGGTGGGGAGCAGCCCCTGGGCACATCTCCAGCCATCGGGGCACGAGGGGACGAGGCAGCCACGGCGTGCGCGCTCTCGTGCCCAGCCCTCCGGAAGAGAAGGAAACCAGCAGAGACAGGCAGCTAAGGGACAGGCAGGAGACAGGAACAAGGACAGCACAAATGCAGGAACCCCGGTCTGAGCTGCAGACAAAGGTAATTCGACAAGCAGTTCTAAACTCCCGAGCAAGCAAGGGTTTTATTGGGAGAGCTCCCAGTGGGAAGTAAGCAGAGGCTCCAGGTCTGGCACCACTCAGGCCATCAAGGCTGGGTGTTGTCCAGACTTGCAGAGGGAGATCCCAAGCTCAGGCTTCGGGTGGCCAGGTGGAGCCAAGCCTTGGGAAAACGGCGACACCAACATCGGGACGTCTGGGGCGTCCCAAAGTGATTTAGATTCTTGTCAGCAGGAAGAAATAGACTTTCCTTGAACTGGGCAAACACGCCTTTCATCTGGACACTGGCTGCTAAAAACAGGCAGCTTTTGGAGCAGTAAGGGTTGGATTTACTGTAAAGCTGCCCCCTCCCTGCTCCCCATAAAGGCAAACAGCCACAGCTGTACGGGACCAGCACATACAGTGCCAGAGCAGCTGCACAGCTGTGCGGCCCCCGGGCTGCGCCAGACAGCACTGGGATTAAACCCCACTCTCCCACCTAGGATTAAACCCACCATTTATCAGCGGTTAATTAACAGATTACTGGGAGGCTGAGAGAGTCTTTTTAGATAGATTGCACACTGGCCTGTTTGGCCTACAAACATAAAACCATTGGATTCACTCTGGATCCAGTGCTATTTCGCAGGGCGGTGGGAAGTGCACATAATCACCGAAACTTGACAATTGCACCATTTTTCACAGATTTTTCCCACCAGAAAACATTAAATGGGCTTTAAAGGTCTCCTCCTCTGAAAGGCTTAGAGTAGAACAGACACAAAACTGTTGATACGGAGGTTTTACTGGAAACATGGTTTGCAATTAATTGAAATTTTTCATGAAAACTGTTTACTTTCTTTGGAAAAATTTGGCTTTTGGTCAAAAGCGAATGGAAAGTTTTGCCTTCTTTCCTTTTTTTTTCTTTTTTTCCCCTGAACAGAAAGATTATTTGCATGTGTACTGGTATTCCAGTGCCTCCTGGGAGAGGGAGTTGGATATCTCTGGTGGAGAGGTGGCTGAGGATCAGCGTGGCAGGCATTGTCCTGGTGGGAGGTAACTGAGGAGGCCAACAGAAAGGCTCATGGAACACCAGCATGACTCTGGGTGACATCAGAAAAAGGAACCAGCTGGGATACAGCCTAATATCTTCTTACGGCATTTCAAAATTTTCTCTGGAAAGGGGAGGAAAAATGGCCAAAGTGTCTATGAAAAATAACAGTGAGACTCACCTTCCCCTAATTCTCTTAATGTGGACCAAAAATTTCTTTCATTGGAAAATAATTATAGCAAGTGATATGCTTTCTTCTTTCCCTGCTTTGTCCAGTCTGTCCACCTGAGGAGCTGCAGAGCCAAGTTAGCCACCCAGAAAATTGTTGTTCCAACATTTCTGTACCTCCAGGCACACCTAACCAGTTTTCAACTTACATCCTAGCCTGCACAAAATAAAACACAAGCCAGTCTGGGAACAGATATGCTCCAAACACCATAGGAAAACAAGATCTGGACCCTGTTAAAAGACAAGAGGAGAAGTTGCCCTGATTTCAGCAGCACTGGCACCCAGCTCAGAACAAGCACAGACTTCACAGAAGCTGCAAAGAGTCACAGGCAAGTTCTACCCCAAACTCTGATCCAGGGATGAGAGTTATCTGGCTTTGTAAAGGATCAATCTCCTTATTACCTTTACGAAGTGACATCTTGCAGGACCCCATGAGAACATAGCTGTAAAATACAATCCATAGCTCCCCTGGGTGAAAGGGAAACCCTCAGGCCCTGCAAACATTCCATTTCTCACAGCAGAAGGGCTGTGAGGGGGATCCCCAGGCATCTTGAAGCCCTGGCAGTGATGCCTGAGCACCCGAGGTGGGGTGGGAACCACAGGGTGGGTCCACAGCTGGGCCAGCCCGTCCCTGCAGTCCACTCCTCTTCAGGAAAGGCTACCATGTAGAAGGAGACCCTTTGAGAAAGGGAGAAACTTCTGCACTGATCTCTGAGGAAGAAACCTGGCCCAGGACAGGGCTAATTCACATTTGAAATCATATTTCCATTAAAGTGGGAACAAGATCCTCTCTGAACTTCAGTCTGCCCTTATCCCTCTCCTTCTTCCCCTCTCTTTTTATTTCTCTTTATTGATACCACATTCCTATTTTCTGAAGTTGTGCCCACTGCAAAGGCAGACAGCAAACACATGAGCTCATGTGTTGCTCCTGCAGACTTGGTTTCATGCTCAGGAGTGGTCCTGTGCTCTCTCTGGGCCAGCTGTCATTTCTGCAGGGCTGTGTAGGCTGAATCCACCTCCTGGTGCCCGTGGGCTTAAAGCACGCTTCGCTCCCCCCAGCATCCTCCAGCCAGCCTGGCTGTGCACAGGGACACATCCTTGCAGCTCCAAGGACCTGCCTTAAAGCCACAGGCCAGAGCTGGCCAAGGACATCCTGTTGCTGCCAAACCACTAAAATGGTGACCTGGAGAAGTCAGCATTTGGAGATTTACCTGCACACCAAGGCAACAGACCAGCCACGAGGCTGGCAAGGAGCAAGAAATGGCAAGAGAGTCACAGGGAACCAACAGGCTCATTCCACAGACAGAGACACCTCTCACTGCTCCCAGGAGACAACACCAGCATTTTGCAGAGCGTGGGGGAAGGTTCAGGTAACAAAGGTGACTTGAAGTAGCTGAGTAAGACTGTCAGTCTGGAAGCATTTCAGGAGCTGGCTGAAAATTTCAGTCATTTCTCATGCAAGGCAGAGCTTGTATGTAGAATTCCATAAAATAGGTTGAATCTTCTTTTATAGAAAAAAATGTAGATTTTGAGTCCACAAGCTGCTTTGCAAACTCACAATAATTCTGTTGCAACAGTCATTTAAGAAAGAGTGCTACAAAAGACATAGAGAAAAATAGAAGCACTCCAATTAATTCCTTTGTATAGAAGCCATTTGGACTTCTAGAGCAAAATGGCTTGACAAGTTCAAAATTCTATTAGTAATTTTATGTATTTTTATAATTTCAAAATTATTATATGTTGCACAAAGTCACTGCAGAAATACTCTATTTCATCCTCCATTCTTACTTCTCTATTTCATGACTTTAAGACATTGATCTGCTCTTCTCCAGACACAAATTGCGTGTTCTAATGGATGAAACTCATTGCATCCCCACTTCTTCTGCACTGGCTTCCCCTCAAGTGATGTTGATAATGCACCCAGAGATTTTCCTGAGAACAAGCTATCCCTGCATTTGGCACCATGCTAGCTAAACTTTGGTGTTAACAGGCAACCCAGCATGAAATAGGACTGCTGATAAAAAACCAAACATCTTATTTTATACAGTCAAATCTTGGAAATTCTGTCCTGGTTTCCCCTGGCTATTCCTTAAAAAGAACAAAAAGGAGGGTGGAGGTAGAGCCAGGGGGAAGAATGTATCAGCTATGGAGTAAACAGTTTGCAAGCCAAACATAATTGGCTGGTGACTGCATATTGTGATTCACAGAGGGAAGGCTTTTTTTAAACTCCAGGAGCCACGGAGCAAGGACAGCCATGCAGTCATCTTCCTGTGTGAAACAAAAGCTGTGGGCCAGCGAGGTGCAGCTCAGCGTGCCGGGACAATGGGGACACAGAGCATTACCTCAGGCCTGCGATGTGCCACGACAAGACTGGCCTGGTGTTTCCACAGCCAGACAAGTGCTTTTAATATCAGGGTTTGGTGATTCAAGCCCTGTTCCCTCTCAGGGGCTCTGAGTGCTACAGATCATTCCTATTTGGGGATCATACCTTATCTAAGTCCATTATTGCCTCTGCTTAATATAAACACTGTCTCACTCCGTACAAGGTCCGTGCATTGAAAGTTTTCTTAAACCAAGGAAACCTGGAATAAATACCTCATTGTCTTGAGGACTTTATCACAGTGGTATGAAAGAAAACCAGTGTGTGACTGTTTTCCAGCACTAAAGTTCTTTTAGTCTCAGGAAGGATAGTTTTGATTTGTAAATTCATGGCTCTCACAGTCAGGACTTCACACTTGACCAGAGTAGCTGATATACTGTGAAGACTCCAATCTGGCATGCAGTCTGCAAACACTCTGTCTGACATGAAAGGAAGAGAGAGGGACTTCACCCACTTTTTTTACATTTTTTACTTAAAAAGATCTAAGAGTTTAAAACTTTGTCTCTTGAAACAGGGAAAAAAAAAAAAGATTATTAAACATCACCAGTAAGTTTCATAAATTTGTCTCCAAACTTTCACAGTGCTGCTGTCAGGGGAAGTCTGTTCTTGAAAAAGTCAAACACTAGGTTTTCAATGAGAAATTACTCTTACGAAATGTTCTTTGCTTCCTTCTTTTATAAAAAGTCCTTCAAAATTGACTGAGTCTGAATGGAATGCTTGATTTCATTCAAAACTTTCATCTTTCTCATTTTACTTTGTGGCTTGCAGTTTTGGAAGTGATGACATTCTCAGTGCTGTAGCAGTGGAGAACTGCAGAATTTCCCTTATCTCTGGCAGCACACAATATTTTGCTAAATCCCAGCTAAGCCCACTGCCTGCTTCTCTGTGCTGCCAAGGGGCAGGATACCAGGCAAGGTGGGCCTCTGGATTTTATCTCCCACCCACATCCCACCCCCTCTGCCTTGCTGACAGCCAAATCCAGATTTTCATCCCTTCTCATGAGTGTGGGTAGGTATGGGCTCACTGTCAGCCAAGAATCCCTGAGCTCCTGCATGATGAAACAGTGGGAATATCCAGATAATCCCAGGCTTCACCTCCTTCCCACAAAAGGAAATTCCCACAAATTGGTCTTCTTCCCCAAACTCTGTTCAAGGGGAGAGAGCTGACAAGGGCATTAAGCACCGTTAAGCTCTGGCATTACTTAGAGGAGAGTTTCTGAGCAGCTCTAACCTTGAGTACGCAGCAGGGACCGTGCAGGTCTGCACCATCTCCTGGGCAGCAAAACAAGAAACCTCTGCTATCTGCTGGGTGGAGCAAATGATTGAGTCTTTAGATTAAAGACTTACAGGTTCTTGCCTGAAAACCACTATACTCCAAAATGCCCAGGCCAGAAGCCCATCCTGATTCAGACCACAAGCCATCTGCTGGAGATGGAGCCAAAGGGATTCCCAAGCAGCTTGCCCATCAGCCATGCTAGGATATGTGCCAGGCACAATTAACATCTTGGATACTTCAAATTTTGCCATGGCCTGACTGACTTCAGCAAGAGCAGTGTCTCCAGCTCCACACCCCTGGGGCAAAGTGCAAATAGCCAAACATCCTAAATTGTGTCTGAGCAGGGAGCTTTAAAATCCCACCCAAGTGGGATCTATCTGTCAGGTTTGCAGCCCAGACAGGAATGGCAGCTGGACAGATTGGGTTTTAGCTGAAAGATGTATCTCGGCAGTGTGGACACACACGAGCAGTCCCTGGAGCAGGCGGAAGCGGCGGGCGGAAAGGCTCGGGAGCGCTGGTCCTGCTGAGGATGGACTTGTGACACGAAACAACAAACAGGGAGTCTGGTGAGCTTGGCATAACAACCCAGGCACATGTGAAGGAAGAATCACTCTAAACACAAGAACAGGGCCAGATGAGTTGATTTCAATGGTTTATTGTAAGAAAGCTCCTTAGATTACGCAGATTAAAATCTTCATGGAAACACTTCTTGAGACTGTGTGTTGCTCAGCTTCCTGCACAAGGCACTGCTTGGTCATGACTACATGGAATAGCAGTTTATTATTATTACAAGAATAAAGAGCTCATGTACCTCTATATTGGTTTCCTGTTACACTGGATGAAGGTAAATCTATGCTTCAGAGTAACCCACAAGTGAAGGAAAACACAGAGTAAAGCAAGGAATAGGCATTGAGTGAAGCTTTTCCCCTCAGCCCCAGCAAAACGCAGTCCAGGACTATCAAGCTGAAGAAGGGGAACGGCCAGGCTGCAGTTTTTTCTAGCTCTGGGGCTCCCCAATAAAACTGAGTAACCTGAATTATTCAGTTGTGAGATCAGGGAAGGAGTTAAGACTTCATGCGTAAGCCTGGTCCCTAGTACAATTCCTTCACCCCAGCAGCGCAGCAGCCAGAAGATGAACGGCAGGTGCTGAGGTTGCATGTGATGACAGAAGTTCCCAATGTGTGCTTGAAGCTCTTCTATGATGCCACTGAGATCCTTCTAGGGAAGAGGAGCTCTGCTGACTGTGGTCTGCTTGGTGAAAAACTTTAATTCTTTTGTGGCTACAGTGTCCCAGCGAGTGTAATTATATTGAATTCCACTGCTGCTTTCACCCGGAGCAAGACAGCAGATTGAGCAATGAAGACAGGAAGTAAAAACCCAGTGCCTTGTACTTAATGTACTCACTGCACTGAGCTTCCCTCACAGGGAACACAAGGAGTGTTCTACAGGGGCACAAGGGCATGTCCTCCCATTGCAGCTGGGACAGGGAAGAGCAAACCATTCTCTGGAGGAGCTTCTCTCTCCTCAGTGGCTATAGAAGCAGCCAAGAGCAACCAGCTCACACAAGATGTTTAGTTTTTAGAGGGCCAAGGTCAGCCATGGAGCATGCTGGGCATGCTGGCTTGTGACCACTGCTCCTCCTGGATGGAGTGTCCACAGCTGAGCTATGCTCAACTGAGCTCAGAGGCCACAGAGTTCAGTGAGGGGTCAGCTGCTGAGCAACTGGGAAATCATGGGCAGGGAAGAAAGGAGGAGGAGTGGCAGACTTGGACCAAAACAAAAAGTAAAAAATGTGATGAATAGAGGGGGGAAATAATTTTTACTAAATCTTAAGTCCAGAGTTTCCTTTTGCTTTTATGTTCTTTAACACTGCAAATATGGCTCTTCATCATGACTCTTTCTAAATGAAAAATCCCCTTTCAAAGTGAAAAGCCAAAAACCTTCAGTGTGCAGATATTCAGGGGAAAAGGTCTGGTTCATTAAAATCCCACTCTGTTGTTTGTCTTCCAAACTGCTTATCAAATTCTGCATGACTGTAGAAATCAGTCCAGCCACTATGAAACTTCCTATTTCATTTATCATCCCCACCCTGCCATGTTCCCCATTTCTCTCATCCTTTTGTCCTGCTTTTCAGAAATGCAGCTCCATGGGCTGTGATTCACACTCCCCAGGTATCCCCCAGCAAGTGGGGCTCAGCCTCAACAAAGTCTGTAGGTAATCCCTGGTCCAAATGCTCACTAATAATACAATTATTTTGCAAAGTGCTGCTGGCAGTAGGAGTTGGCTTCAGTTACATAAGTTTTAAAATTAGCAGCCCCACAACCTTGAACCCATAAATGGTTATGTACTCCATGTTCTCCTGAGGCAGCATTTTTATCCCACTGAATGGACATGTAAAACTCCTGTCTTGGGGTGAATTGTTCATTTGAGGAAATACAAGAAACATGAATCTAAAATATCAAAACTTTAAATAAAATACCAAACTCACTGCCTATCAGTCAAAACTCATGTTTCTATGTTTTTGCCCCCAGCTTTACCAGGGACAATGGAGATAAAACAATCCTTAAAGACACGAGGTCAGAAAATGACGTGTCTAGCAAAGCTGTCATTTGAGGGTTGCTGTTCAAGTATTCAAGCTCCTGTATGCAATCAGATGGGCCATGAAAGGTCTGGAGGGTGTTAATGATAGCTGTGAAGGCACCTGACCCCACCACTAACCTCACAGGAGACAGGGCTCTGCATGCACGTGGTGGTGGCCTGTCACCTGTCAGCCCTGTCACCTTCATGCCATGATGGCCATTGGCTCCTTCTTGGACAGTTTGGACACAGGAGCACAGGGACAGCCAGGTACTATAGGAATTCTGAGGAGCCCTGCAATGTGAGGGTGATTTTTCTCATCAAGCAGCAATTATGTTTTCTTTCAGGCCCCTTCTCCTGGAAGAACATGAACAACTAAAAGGCCGAAGATTTCTACACATGAACTGATACTGCAAACTTCCAACTAAAGCCTTTTTGTTACAGCAGATGTCATTCCAGATGCATCACCTGCCAAAAGACTAAAACACTGATGAAATACTACATTTTAAAATGCTAATAATTTTGTTATACTTTTGCCAGAGAGACAACCACCTTTGTGTGGTTTCCAGGAGCTACGTGGTTTATGGAGTCATTGGAAGCAGGCAGAAAATGATAACATAGTTATGGCTAATGATTTAGGTTGGAAGGGGGGTGAGCAATTAATTTTTATTATGTTTATCAACATCTTTGGTCACAATGTAATTTTGAAAATGTTTTTTTTTTGTGACCCAGGAAATTGAAAAGCCATTTGTGGCAGCATGTGTGAGTAACATAAGTACTTATGTATTTATGTAGCTACATTATTATATCCTAGCATGTGACTTATATATCCTTGTAATTGTCTTATTATGCCAGTTTGAGTTTCTAATAGCACCTATGTTGCAGTTTTTAAGATGTTTGCTTTGGAAGGAACTATGAGACACAAAAGCACATGGATCACTTTATCATATATAGAAAGCATACAGTAAAAAGTTGGCTTTCATTACTGCATTAGCATGGATCTAGATATGCACTCAATGTTGAGACTTGGTCATTCACGTGTTTATGACATTTGGAGGTGCTTTGTGTTAGTGTGGATATACATTCACTCTCCTGGACATACAACTCAACTCTCCACTGAATATTCCTTCTGGCAAATGCTGTGAGACCCAGGATAACTGAAAGCAGGGCTTGTTACTGGTGAAATAAATCTGCTTCCAGCCAGCTAGTTCCCCACCATCTCTCTTCTTCCCATGTCTCTTCCATCCTGCAGTTCTGCACTATGGTAGAGTTTCACTGCTTTGATTGGGTGACTGAGACTTCCCTAACACAGTGAGATAAATCCAGACAGGCAAGGATGGCAAGGCCAGAAAACCTCCTTGGAAAGCTCCTGTTTTTCACTAATGGAAATGATCCAGCATTGTGGGTAGGATTTAGCAAGTGTCTTCTCACATGAAAAGGACACGTAGCACTGTGGGTGGACAGTAGGAGTAAATGGAAGCGCTGCGTGGGTGAGTGCAGATGGTGTGGGTGAGGATTGCTTCTCTCATGGCCAGGGCACCTCGCTGCAATGGAGAACTGGTGGAGCCATGCCTGGTACACAAAACAGATAGTCTGACCGTAAACAGAATGTATGAACTTTGTCCTCATTCCCTCTAGTGGTTAAATCCACATAACACTGAAAAAGTTTAAGCATTAACCTTCATCCCTCCTCTCAAACAAGGCAGACTCACACTTTCTGCACTGTACATCATGGTCCCAATCCCAGTGATAATTCAAGTAGTGTCATTGACAGGAACACGCTGCCCTAAGAAATCTCTTCAGTACTTCTAGGTTCCTGATAGTATTCAGGAATTGAATACCATACATTGTATTACAACACCCAGCCTTTGTGACAGCCTAGAAAGATTCTTTCTGGGATACTTCCAGGGTGACACTGGATTTTGCAGAGAAGGCAAAAAGCCCAGCAAGTGAGAGTTTATTTGGTGCTGAACACACCTCTGTAGCCAGATGAGAGCAGCAGTATTTCTGGGCACCAGCAGCTCAAGGAAAGGCTGCAGATGCTGTGTGGCAAAATGTTATGTTGCTCATCACCCTGCAAATGTTGCTGCAAATGCTTTCACCAGCCAAACCTGCTGCACCAAAGGTTGTGTTTGAAGGGCTGCAGCTGCCTTGATTTCCCAGCACATTGACATGATGGTGACAAGAGAATATGGCCACCTCCACTGAGAGCACCTCACACTGGTGACTGCTGGCAGGGGGGCACCACAGCTGGTGGCTTCCATGTAAGCAAAGCAGTCAGGATGGAGAGGTGCTGAGCTCTGAATTTGTCCTTGAAGGCACAGTGACAACTTCCTCATGAGCTGCTGACATTACCCTTCCCATAGCTCTTTCATCCACAACAAAAAGAAACAGTCACTGTTGAGTATTATTACAATTGGATGTTTCCAAACACAGCACGTTGACAAGTTCCCATAAATTTGAAATTTTGAAAGTTGGGCATCTTTACATTATTAGGAATGTCTAGGAGAAACAAAATTTGTAGGTGCTGCTCACTTAATGGAACCAAGTTTTAACTACTTCCTTCTTATATACTATTCAACAATTTACTTGTAAATTCTGGGGAAGAACATGCTTTGCCTTGTAGGAACAATGCTGGATTTACAGGGGATGTGGTATACTTCTCTAGAGGGCTCAGATCATAATTTTAGGTACAAAGTAAAACTCTCTCTCCGTGTGGAGCCCCAGCCAAGATCTCCGTGACACTCTTATTACCGATGGTGGGTAATGATGGCAAAATGGCTTTAGCCCTACCAACATCATGGGCCACCAGTAGTGTGTGTAAATCACAGGTATTTATCTTGTGCCCAACAGAACACATCTAATAAACCTTCACAGCTATAATTAGAAATCAAATTAGCTCTGTATAGACTCCAGTCAAGGAGTGAGGACAATATTACGCTGAGTGGGTAGCTCATCAACACAAACCAGTGGTCCCTGATTGGATTTGTTCTGTTGGTAAGGCCAGGCTTCATTTTCCCCCCCGTCAGCTGCTGTTTGGTTGATTTGGGGAGAAAGTTTTTATGCCCAACAGATCCTTTCTAGTGACAGCATATCTCCCCAGAGCGCTTCAGTGTGCAGCTCTGCTTCCTCCTTTAATCACAATGTAAATTTCTTTCTGGATAGCTTTAGAAGCAAGATAAAGTGAGCTTACTGTCAGGCCCTTTGCAGCCCTGGGGAATTGCATGGGACCATTTCTCCTGTGCAATTTCTAAAAAAAACAGAGGTTGTGACCTCAGAAGAATTGTCTTTTTTCCTTAGTTCAGTTGTCTTTATTAAAACAAAATTAAAAGCTTTAACCCCCTGAGAATTCAGTGATTTCACACGGTTTGGTGCTCTGATTTATACCTTTGCTAATGCAATAAACATTTTTCCTGCTGTATGACTCTTTTGGCCTGATTTTCATCTCCCACTTAGCTGTCCCAGAGTAACCATCAAAGAAAAATGCCTTGCAAATTGGTCCCAAATTCCCCTCTACTTCTTGCCTCAAGGGCAGATTTGTTCTATTTGGTAAAAGGGGAAAGACATGATGTACAATTGGACTTGTACCGCTTTCTTGTATCATTTGAACTAATTCTGAGAAGATTTTGTACAAAATCAGTAAACAACAGGCTTTTAGTTCACTTGTTGTCCTAGCAGATAATTAACTAAGTTTTTTGAACATGATGTGGATCCACCTGAGAAATAGGTTTTAATTTAATTTCTTTTTCAGATGAAAATTAAAAATAAAGAAAATATGTTAGAATTGATCCCAAATCAATTTTGTTTAATTCTTCACGGGCTTTTTTTAAGCATTTATTTTGAAGCAAACTAAATTAAACATTTGCACAGAACACTATGGAATGAACTAGAATATTTTTCTCAGAAAACGCCAAAAGGAGATGTTTTCCATTTTTTATGAAGAGAGGGACTTGGGCAAAGGAAGTTTGTAAATCTGATAACAATTTATATGTTTCAGTCACTCTAAGGCAGTGAACAAATGCAAGTGTTTGAAAAGTTCACATGGCTCTATTTACACATCCATTCTGGTGACAATTTAACCCCCCATCTTGGGCTCCTGTTATTGAAATGATCTTAGCCATGACAGAAGAAACAATGACCCTGAAGTTGACCACAAAGACCCACAGTCTTTGCTAGTCTGAAATCTCCCCCTGTTCATAATTTATCTTACCCTCAAGTCCACTAATTTGTAAACTGCAAAAACAAAGACGGTGCCCAAGAACTGTGCAAGAGATTCCAGCTCTCCAGCATGCAGGAGTTCACAGAGTCCCCTGAGATAGCCCGTGAACTCAGCAGCACAAGTTTAATGTTGCCCAATAGCTTTTACAACTTACTTTCATGATCTTTTTTCAATGGCAATATAATAAATAATGTCAGTTTGGGATTTTTTCCTTCCCGCTTTTTTTTTGTTGCAACAGACATAGAGAAAATCCCTGATAAGCATCTGTTGTGGAGAAAAATTAAGTACACTATGCATACACAGAACACATATTAGTTTCCCAAATCGTCTTAATGATGGGCTATAAATATGTTTTTGGCCTGCCTGCAGGCATATTACTTTTGGCCATGATCGTGTCAGCTTCCATTAACAGAGCTGAATCCATATTTTTAATGGATAAGTAACATAAATGTAGCCACAAAACAAGAGCTCTTTTTCCTGTGCACTGATCATAAGCTCCACTATATTTCATAAGGGTGGTGTATTGTCGAAGAGTCACCTGTCTGACAGGGGTATAAAGCAGATGTCTTAATTGCTCTGAGGATCTTGTGGCATTATCTTGTGAGTGCTGCAGGAACAGGATGTTCTACCCGAAGTGTAACTCAAGATGTTAAATGTCTGTACTCTGCCTCCTTAAAGTCTCTATTATGGCTTGGTTAGATCCATATCCTGTGTTTCCAAAGACTGACTGCCAAATACATTTATCCAGCTGTTGTGCTCCTCACCAGACGTGGCCAGGTTGCTGCACCACAGTGAATAACCTCTAGCCCATCACAAAGTGCAGCCATGAAGCTCGTGTAGGTAAAACTCTTCTGGGTGATCAGATGACATTTACAGAGCAGGAATTATCCGCAATAGTCAGAGTTAATTATATAATTAAATATTTGAACACAGCTGGATTAAGCAGTTGGACAGACTCTAGATAAAGGGGAACTCCAGAAAAGTATTGTAAACATTTTATTCCAACAACAGCATTTCTTCAAATTTCAAGCTCCCAGGCAAACCTAAGCTAACTACACTTAATAGCCCAAAATATAGATGCTGCTAATTCTTGAACAAGAGATGAACTACAGGGAGCAGAGCTGAAATTGTAGAGGGTCAAAGGTGGAAGAGGAATTAAATGTGGAGGAGAGGGATGAAGTCCATGCAGCAAGGCAGCACTGGAAATTAATGGCTACCCCACAGCAGTAAGAGCAAGAGCAACTAAGGAAAATTAACTCTTCAAAGGAAACAAAGACAGAAACAAGAAACAAAATTATGTTGAATAAGTTATTCACTTGAGAAGACTGGGTTTGGATTTCAGTTTGGCAAAAAATGTGTCTGAAGTACAGAGCATACACCTTCAAGTCCTACTAACTTCAGTAGGACTATGCTTACATTTCAATGTAGTACCTAATTATTACTCTGCTGACACATAGGCACAATGCACAGTCCTTGTCAATGGCAAACTCCTGCTATCTATCACAAATTTGGTACAGGCAAGCAACCCCAGTTAAAGCAGAGATTCAACATTGAACTTTCTGTAAAGTTTGGATGATAAGAATCCAGGTTCATAGTTTATTAATAAAATTTGCAACTTTCAAATGATCTTTACCAAATACTGGTTAATTGAAAGTCCTATGATCGCAGTATAGGTAATTATGTGATGGTTTGGGGCTGGAAAAGAAGAAGGCAGATTTGGGTTAGCCAATCCCACCTAGTGACCTTATCTGGAGGCACCTTCCTTGCCTGCAGGGCCTGGATTAAGCTGACTTGAGCAAGGGCCCAAGTTCCCTTTTCCCACACTGAAGGGGAATCTGAAATATGTCAACAATATCTGAGAAAAATAGGGGAAGATAAATGAGAACTGTCAGTCTGGAAGGGCTGCCTCCAGGGGCGGGGCAGAAAGCACCAGTGGGTTGCTGATGTGACCAGCCCAGTGCTGAGCCTGCCTGCTCCATCCCTTCTCAGACAATTCTCTCACTCCAAAGGACACCCCAGAACAATTCCCAAAACAAAACCCATCCAACTTCAGCTCAGTGTCAGTGTGCTGGTATCAACAAGAAAGTACTTGTAAACAGAGCTGTTATGAAACAGCATCACAGACAAATTTAGCTTTGTTTGTCCACATATTTACTCAGAGAAAGTGGCTACTTTTACTAGGGCAGTTGTAATTTCAGACAAATTTCTCCTCAGAAGTAGGATGTGGCAATAACAGGCAAGGGTTGTTTCATATGGGCTCATATGCCATATGCAGAGTTCCTTGTAAAATAAGTTCAAAACTACTGTTGCTGCCGGCAGTGTGTGAAGCAGAAAAACCCAACCCCACTCTGAAATACCAGGCTGAGGTGCCAGGGCTGGGAAGAATTTTATCAAACTTCAGAATCCTGTTGTCTCCTTTGGTGGCAGACTCAAATGACAGGCTGTGCCTGTCTTGACTGAGAGACAGAGATGGACAAATGCATTCATGCCAACATCCAGATACAAGCCCTAGTAATGGAGATTTGAGGGGAATTAAACTGTAAGGAGAGGGAGGAAGGCAGCGAACAAATTGTCTGTGGTTGTTTGAATATAAAGTAGTGCCTTGGGCAGGGGGTAAATCATGTCCAGGGTAAGGAGTCACCTTGTTTTCTTGCAGGCACAGACCATGCCTGCAGTGGCCATGAGGGTGTGCAGACCCAGTGCAGAGGTGTGAATGCTGGAGGCAGCTGAGAGCCAGCCCTGTCCCCAGGGCTTTGACTGGCATGGGGACAAACAGAAGAAACCGACTCCCTCACACCCTCAAAACTCTGAATGGGTTCAAAGGCAGCAGGAAATCCTGCCCAATTCCTAGGCTTCCAAGCTGGAAGGCTCTCAGGAAGGGAGAGGTGATGGGGGATGCCATGGCCACAAGAAAAGCAGAGAAGCACCATGGGCAGATACCAAGGAGCACCCAGGAAAAAGCTGCTCACATTTGCAAACAATGCAGATGCCAGAGTGATGGACACCCCAGAGGAGCGTGAGATGTGCAGATGAGCTGTGGTTTTTGAAAGGTGCTAACCTAATTACATAGCAGGCAGTGTTTTGATGCATAAAACTTAGCTGGATGCTATGTTAACAGTGTCCCTGTGCTTTGACAACTGGACATGCTCTTAAGGTGCTCTGGGAACTAATGTTGACAGCCAAGGGTATCAGGAACCCAGCAGGGACATCAGGGACAATATCTTGATCCTGGTGGAAAATGCTAAGTGCAGCAAAGATTTGGCCCTAGCTGGAATGACCTAAAGTAATTCTGGCTCCAAGTCAAACTTGATAAAGCTCACCATTGCTACAGACAGTGGATCTGAAGTGATTTCCCAGTGAATTCTTGCCTCTCCACCCAAAAAAGTGGGACAGTATCCATACAAGGCTGAGGGGCAGGAGAGGGCTGCCAGTCTCCTTGAAGGCTAGAGCTTGACACGTTAAGATGAACATAGTTTTTATTCTTTTTACTTTAGGAGTTTTCCCAATTGTAGCAGGTGTGAACATCCATCTATGTCTGGACCCTATTGCAGAAGTAGCCCAGAGGAGAAGCTCTGGAGGGGAGCCCAGAGAGGCCCTGGAATCACTGTCCCTGGAGTTCTTCAGGACTCACCTGCTTTAGCAGGGGTTTGGACTAGATGATCTCCAGAAGTCTTTTATGGCTCTAATAATCACCATTCTGACAAATATTAAATGAGCCTCCCCACTTAAGCCAAGCCCAAAGACAACACACCATCTGGAGCACCAAGGTTTCTTCTAAAACCTTGGACACTTGAGTTAAAAAAGAAACTGCTTGAACTCCTGGAAGGGTGGAGGAGCCCAGCTAGAAGCCATGGCATGCTACTGCTCAGCCTTCCCTCCCTTCCCGAGCAGCTGCTAATGACTCACTCACCTCAGAAATGCTGCCAAGAGCCATAGAAGCCATAGGGACTAGAGGAGAATTCATTTCTCTTCTGCATCCAGCAGTATTTATTGAATAACAATGCTACCAGCTCTGAATTGCCATTCCTGTCAGCAGGCAGGGGGTGCACAGATGTGCTCCTCCACTGCTTCCAAACCCACCTCCTTGGCACAATGCTGCTACTAAAGGGCTTGATGATTGAAGCCCTTTAGTCAAAAATCCTTCCAGAGATTAAATCTAGAGATGAGTGATGGTCTTATTTCAGATACTGAGCACATGAGGAACTTGGCAAGGTTGAGGCTTGAACAGAAGCAAAGCTGTCTGAACTGTGAAAAGAGGCCCTTTGTCAGGAGGCATTTTGCTGGGGCTTTGAACAGCAAGATGTTGTACATGTGATGGCTTTTGTGATAGACCCACACAACCAGCATAGGAAAACAATCATCTGTTTTTTTAAACTACTCCAAGATAAATTGCAAGTAGTGTACTATTATTGATTTATTTTTATCTCAATGGAATATTTCAGCTATAAATTATGGTTGGATAAACACAAACTGTGCAGAATTTTGCATTGTTTGAACTTGTCAATGACGGGCCTTTCTCATGTTTTCATTTTAATGTAAATCAAACTGTGAAATGTATGGATGCAATTTTTTTCCTGTTATGTTTATTGGACTTGGGAAAGACTTATTAACCAGGGGTTTTACTCAAATTCTCATTTGATTTCCGTGGATCTGACTGCCCAGCCTCCGTGGAGCTTGCATGGCTTGAGCACTGCAGACTCTTAAATCTGATGTAAGAGACAACAGTGGTTTTCTCACAGTGCCCTTGTGGAGTCCTGGAGTGAGGCTGTAATGAACATCCTGCAGAGCAGAGTGCTCAGAAGAAAGGGCTGGTGTCTGGGTGAAATCCCTGCTTGGCTGCCAAGTCCTCCCTTCGTTGCAAGAGGGACAGGAGTTCAGTTTCTATGTATAATTTAACTCTGTGGGGGGACTCACCCTCTGCAATGTATGTATACCTCTGGTGTCAAGGGAAAGACTGCAAAGATTCAAGAGAAGATGGTATTTAAGCAATTCTGAAATGAGGGAAATAAACCATAATAATGCTAACCAAATCCAGATCAATGAGGACAGAAAAAGGTCAGTTCCTGGCCTGTAAATGCAGTAGAGGTGTTATCAGCCAAGGTAGCCAATGCCTGACACAGACCTCTTCCTAAAGTGGAACAGAGCAGCAGAGGTGGAAAGGAAGAAAGAACTCAGGTTTTTCAGTCCTCCTTAGAATCCAACCAAAAAATTCTGACCTGACATCTTGACAGTAGCTGCCCTGATGGCTCCTCCCCAGCTCAACACTTTCCTGAGACCTCAATGGACCTTTGGGAAATCTTGGCCATGATGAAGTGAATAAGAGTTTTACCCTCACCCTACAACAGGCTACCTGTGGTGACTCTGAGGAAGTCTCTCATCACCAAGTACCTCAGCTTCTTCAGAGAATATAATGATTTCCTGTTTGACTGAGGTGTCATGAGGACAAACTCCTGCTGCCTGGGGACCACTGGCTGTGATGCTGATAACAGGCACAGGAAAGTCTGAGTGGGTCACTGGACACATTCCATTCTTATGACATGTGGATCCAAAAGAACATTTAAATCAAAATATCACTGGTTAAACTCAATCCTTAGTAAATGTCAGCCTGTAAATTTCTTAGTCTAAATTATTAAGAGAACATTGCATACTTTATAACTGCACGTTTGAAAATACTCATGGGGTCAGGCTCTCCTTTTAGCCCCAGAAACATAAAGTTGGAGTCATTGCCTGACTCCAAGGCAGTTACTCCAGATTTATTTCAGGGTAACTCTGAGCAGGATCCCAGGTTTTGTTTATGACTTTTCATTTGTATTTTGTGAAAACTTAATAAAAATATTTTAAAACTCAAAAACATGGTTCCATAAACCCCACATATGGGATCTTTAAAATCAACCAACTTGTGAACTTAACCCTGACTTGTCTTCATCCTCTTGGCCTTTTCAGCAACTAGCACTCTTTAGCCATGTCTGTGTTTACAGAGAAAACCCTTAGACAGCCAACTCTTTCCTTTGCCTAAAACAATAACAGGAACACATGACAAAACTGAACCACAATGTCCTGAAATGGGGAAAAAAAATGCTGAAAATGAGGATAGACAGCTGAGAGAATCATACTTAATGCCTGCAAAGGAGAGCCTTCCCAGGCTGGTAGGACATGACTTTAGGTAACCCTGGAAGTTAATGAGATGTGCTGGTACAACTAGCACCTTTTTTTAGAGATTCTATTAACACAGTGGAAAAATTACACATCCTGTCCTAGAGGTCTTTCAAAATTCAAAATTCTGCTTGTGACTAGCTCTATCCATGCTGCTGGCTGTTATAAAGAGATTTTAAGGCATAGGATTTTATAATAGTCTGTTCTGAACTGCTTGAAGCTGACCATGGGTTCTTCCATGGAGATTTCCACATTCAACTCACCTACATGTGGCTGATACGGGGTACATGTAATGCAAGGTGCCTGCTTTCAATTCAAATACTTTGAGGGACTGAGAGTTCACAAGTTCCTATATCAACTAGCAAATTTTTCCAATATTTGATAATCCTCCCTGCTAGAAATCACTGTGTTTCTGAATATCCCAGTGCAATTCCATTGATTTCTGTGAAGTCCCTCCTGGGCAAAAGAATCTTTGAAGACTGGGAGGGGAGAAAGATTGGTTTAGATTCAGCCCTGGGATAAGACCCTCTGGTTTAGACTCAGTATATGTGTGACACTTCTTATCTCCCAAGGATCTGCCTCCTAGCTTTGTGTCTGAGGAAAAAAAAAATGTGCTTCAGACTGAAATGTCAAAACTGCCAAGGAAAAATTTAATTAGTTGAGAAATGAGCAAATAGATCTCTCCAGGGGCTTCGAAAATCTTCACTTCAGCTGTCAAAGAGTTAAGAATGAAAGGAGTAATTAAAGGCCTGATCTACATCATTGGAAGCCCAGTGGAAACACACCCCAAGGAAATCAACATCAGATTTGGAAATGAAGGAGAAAAAAATATATGAAGGGTAGCTAGAGATACTAGTTAAATGCAGAGATGTGTGCACTGAGTTGTTCCTCAGTCAGCATCAATGGAAAAGCACTGCTGTAACCAACAGGGAGAGCACCCACAGCAGCACTGTGAGCCATGGGCAGAGCAGCAGCCTGCTCGCATTCTGCAGGCTCACCTCAGCGCTCCTGGGCAGGCTCCCAGAACACCACAATCCCCACCAGGGCTGGCAGCATTTCTGGTGCTGTTTGGGGTGCTCTGAGTCATGCAGGCTGCCCAGTGTACCTCTTTGACAGCTGCAGCCAAAGGTCAGACAAATAGAAGGAGTCATCTCCTCAGTGTTGCAGATGGCGGTGTCTGCCCAGGAAACCAAGGTCTTGAACTCTCTGGGTAATGTAGGCAAGTGCTTTCCAAACTCTTGTACATCTTATTGCAAGCTCCTTGGGGACCAGCCTTCTTCTTAAAGGAAGGTCTGGCACAATTGGACCATCATGTACTTTAACACCACCAAAAAAACCAAAAAAAACCCAAACATTTTTAATGGCTGGAGAAATGGAGAATTGCCTCTTTCAGAAAGATTTTAATGTCAGAGAAGCACCAGCCTGGGTGTGGCAGGGCTGTGAGAGAGATATTGGCCTGGACAATACTAAGCACGTTCCTTAATATAGCACTTTTCTGAAAATAAAGGCATGAAAAACTGGATCAGTTGTTAAGATGGGACAATTTAAACAAAACAGAAATTAATAGATATAACAAAGATAAATAAGGAAAATGTAATTATCTGAGAACTGAATGACAGGCATTTCCTGACATCCTGGAAATCTTAGACTTATTCCAGTTGGAATAAGGTAGAAGGAAGAAGGTTGGAAGAAGGTAGGCAAGCAGAACAATAAAAAAATGCAAGGGGAAAGCAGGGACTTTACTGAAGAACTGTACAGTCGGAGCAGACAACAGAGCCTAAGTTCCAAGCGTACCCCTTGGCAAAATAGAGAAAATGTCATGGCTGAAAGTGCAACTGGAGGAGATGCCAAAAAGGAGAGAAATTATTTCCCCATATCTGCAATAGTTTCATGCTGCAAATTTGGGTGTCTTTCAGAAAATATTGATAGATTTAGGAAGGAAACAGAAAAGAACCTCAGAAATGGCTTAAGGGTTGAAGAAAACAGGTCTAGAGAGACATCAAGAGAAGGAGAAGTCCACATTCTGCAGCCATCAATATGTCATCAATATGGCATCAGTAAATATTCTCCTGTAGCAAGTCATGTAAAGAAGTCCATATACTCAGTTTCTCAGAAAGAACATTTAGTGGTGATTTGGTTTTGGTGCCTGAATATCCTCAAATAGAGTATACATTAGGATATATTAGTCACTGACAGGTTTTTCTAATCTAGAAAAGATAACTGTAACACAGACAGATCAAAGACATAAAAAATTTAGTTAGAAATGCAGCCTTTTATTCCTTTTTTTTTATTTTTTTTTAATCCATATCCTTAAATCTGTCCTTAGATGTTGAAGAAAATTGCCTACAAAATTGGAAGATGTCTCCATGTCTTGGAGTACTCAGGTCATTGCTGAAGCCCAGCCTGAAGCAGACACTTTTTGCCACCACAGCTTGTTGTACTCTGTTCAGGAGTAGCTTTGCAAAATAGAGTGGCCTCGATATAAAAGTCAGACTCAATGTCTCCCTTGCAAGTTCAGCAGTGTTGCAGTAATACCAGTGAGCTAAAGACAACTGGTTTAGTCTTCTGCAAGCAATAGCAGGCACTCCCATGCTGGTTGGTTGGTGGGGTCAAGCTTTCCCCAGAGGGTAATCTTCTCAATAACTACCCCAGTACTACCATGATGCTCCTCCTGGGCCTTCTGGAAGGTCAGTTTCAAGCTACAGTAGACTGATTTTGAGACACAAGTAATTGCTTCTCCAGGCTACGGTCGGCAGCCTGGTTTTCAATCAATCAGTGCAGCACACAGGTGGGGCAGGGACACGTTCTGGCCCACAGCAGGAGGGTTTGGTGAGTGCAGCCAAAACAAGCTTTTGTGTCCCAGCTGACATCGGTGGGAATGGGCAGGTCTTTCACTGTGTGGAACATACACCATTTGTACAAAGGGATCCCTAAACACTTTAGTATTCATTGTTTTTAAAAGAGGTTGGATTCTGCAGAGGGGAGGGGATGTGTTTTCATACCTTGAGAACATTACATTACTCCCTAGCATGACACCAATGTTTTAATGACTCATTTATTTTCTCCCGTGTAGTGGAACAGAAAAAAGGAGAGTGAAGCATTTATTTTCCAGAAAATTCTGACTACTTTTCTACGGAATCAGAGAAGACTAACATTTCTTGCTTTTGTTGGTTTTGTAAGATGCTCTGTGCATGATATCTTCTGAAGAAATACATATAATGTTTTTACAAACAGCGGTTCATGGACACCAGATCCTCAGCAGAATGGTCTCATAGAACTGCTGGGTCCAGACATGGTCCAGACCTTAAGTACTCAGACCCATTGCTGATTGAACGTCTCTAACTGCAATTTATTTTGTACATGCAAATTAAGAATACAAGGAGAACATTAAAAATTGTGAGGTTGGAAAACCATTTTTACAGATGGCTATTTCTGCCAGCAGGCAATTTGTTCTCCTCATATAAACATTAGGAAAATTTAAGCATCTGCTCCTAATTAGTTCCCTTGCACAAGGTACTGATGCACATAACTCACGCTTCCCCATGCTCATTGCTAAGATCTCAGATGATTAGTTTGTTTGCACACTGCTCCTTGGAATTAGACAAAGATGAAGACCTGGAATCACAGCTGTTCTCTCTGCACCAGAAATCAAACCCAATTTTATTGGAATGATGAAAATTGCCAAGATCAGATGACCCTGGGAAGCAAACACAAGTTAATTGGGCCCCAGTTGACCTTAATGTAACCATATGAATTTGAGGGGAATCTGGCCAGTATTTGATTAATTTGTTTAAAGAACATGTTAGAATGACTTTCCTATACTAAAAAAGAAGTAAATTTTTTTACCCAGAAAATTGCTTGTTTTATACTTCAAGGCATTGTGGCCTCCTCACCAGATCTGGGACAAAACTCTGGTTCATCTTTCAGAGTATATTCAGCCCTAACCCTGCTATGCCATATAACGTCTGAGCTTTTTAGGTCCAGAGAAAATTAAGTTTCGGTTCTGGCTACAGTATAAAACTCCTCATATTTAAGTGACATGGAGAATCAACAGAGCCATCCAGCAACTCTTGCTCTACAGCTGAATAGAGCATTGCATGCTTTAAACCTTTCCAGAAACCCTTACTCAAACACAACTTTAATGTTTTTAATGACGTCATCAAAGCTTTATGTGTTCCTTAAAAGCTTCCAGAAATATTAGCTCTGGAAAAAATTTTCCTTAAACTTTTTATTCAAACAAAAGAAATTATTAGACTGATTTGGAGAGACATAAAACATAGAGCCTCAAGCCTCCCTATATTTTAATATCTGACAGAAATGTCTCATATGCCTTTTACCAATATGTATCCAGTTAGAATAAGTGTAGCAAAGCTCAAAAACCCTCCTGTATATAAGACCATACAGCCACATTCATCCACTGTACAGGATCATACAGATCATATCCAAACTTCACTTGCTTAACAGCTAGACCAAAATGTTTCCTATGCCTTATGTGGCATGCATGGTATCTTTTGAGTTTATAATTCATAAATAGATACAAAGGGGAGCATTACGAGAAGCTTACTCTTTTTGTGACTACTCAGGTTTTAGCATCAATTAAAGTGACCACTCTTGTATATATTAAGAAAAGGTGTAAGTACAGTCTAGTGCCACAGTAGTAAGAAACCTGAGTTTAAAGTACATTTAGTTATACTTACACTTATCTCAGGGATCATTTCTTTGCAGTGGTCAAAGCACATTCCAAACCACTTATGTATCATTAACCCCAATTTTAAAACAGGTAATGGCCCAAAGAATGGAAGAACAGAAGATACTTACTCAGAATCCCCTAGCACACCATTATTGGATCCCAGTTATTCAGAAACTGTTTCAGTTCTCTGTTAATAAAGAACACTGCACTTTTTAAAAGGATCCATACTCACTAATACATTTAAATTGTTTAGTTTTATTCCAGAGAAGCATGTTTTCTTATTCTTATCCCAATTCTTGAATGCAAAACTAGGTGTGCTGCAGAAACAAAAGCACCGAGATCAATGAAATCAGTTTCCTTTCGATTTTTGTCACATGGATGAGTGACTTCGATATCTAAATTTTTTTTGCAACTGAGACATCTGTAAGGGCTTTTCCCCATATGGATTCTCTCACTTCTAATAAAAGTGCTCTGATTCTGCTGTTTTCCCTACTGCCAGGTCCTCCCAAAAAAGATTTTCTTTCACCTAGCCATCTGTTTTCAGAGGCTTACTTATCTTAGACATCTATACTCTGACAAATCTTGTGGAAGTCAGCCAATGAATTCAAAATATGTCAGGGACCCACACAAACATACACACGTACACAAAATCCTCTTTTCTGCAAGAAATCAGAGCTCATTTCCCTAGACTCAGCTGAAAAATCTGAAAAATTATACACAAATAAACTTGCCTTCTACAATTACTAAATCACTACAATAATAAGGTATTTAAATTGTAAAGACTCCAACATCTTCTAAGTGTTTAGCATCTAGATGTAAGTCCATTAACACACCAGCTTAATACTGATGTGAATTTCACTGACATCACAGCAGGCACATATGGTACATGAACACAAAATCAGCCCTGTTTGCTTCAATTAATATAGACAGTAGGACAGTGACTGCAGTGTGCAGAAATCTGCTAAATATTTGGAGCAAGAAAGAAAATGTACTATTCTTCTTCTTCAGCAGACCAGGGCAAAGACCACCGAGTTTGTTTTTCAAGGATCTAAACAGTCATGTGCTATTTATTTTCTCAGCAATGAATTTCTTCCTTACTGTGTGGTCAAGTCTGCCTGGTTCTGAAAGTAACCTGGTTCTGTGGCAGCTCCCAAAGTGTTCTTTGGTTCTGAAATCCAAGGGACAGCACTGCAAACATCTTCAAAAAGGGTCAGAATTTCAAAGTTCATATTCAGCTTCATATTATATGGCAAGTGAAAATGTTGGGATGTGATCTGGACTGTGTCTATTAGAGATTAGTGGATTTTTTTCTTACAGAAGCTTAATTTAAAAACACCGATTAAGTGTGCAGTAAGACCTATGTATTACATCCTTCTGGCTCAAAGACTTTTGCCTAAACACATGTTCTTGATCCATCTGGGGTCAGATTTCCACAACTGCTCAGTGAAATGGATTCTCTTACCAATTTCACAGCTAGACTGGCAGCAAAAATATCAGAAATTGTCTGTTTTGGTGAGCAGATTCCACGAATCACTGGAAATACCACTGAATTTAGGTTTTAGTTTGGTTTAAACTAAAATAAATTTTAAACCCAGAAACATGTTGCCAAACTGGAGAGCAGTGTTCAGCTCTAGTGCCCACTTCTACCACGGTCTGGGCAAGCCTTGTCTTAAAAATATCTCATCAAAGACAACATCAGTGTACCCATTTACCTCTTTCAGAGAAAATAAAATATTTGCTGCTGCAAGCTATTATTCTGTAGCCAAGAAATGCCCCCCACCTTCACACTTGGTTTTCACACAGTGCTTACTCAGTCAAAGGTCCCACTGACTTTCGGTGGGTGACCGGCACACAAGTAGGAACTTCAAGATTTGGCCGACATATGTTTTGCAAGTGAATGTTGAGGGAAAAGCAATTTGATCCCGTTTCAAAGCCTGGCAGAACACAATATAGCATAATCACTAAAAAATCTAAGACAGAATTTCATCAAGCAAAAACAAACACTGTTCAGAAACTCAGCAGGAGACAGCCAGCCCTGAGCCTACGGTAATTGCAACATTGAGAATAGGAGTGAATTCCCTGAAGATGCTCCATACAGTAGCAAACCATCTGTCTAAACACTTGCAGAAAAGACTCATGTTTGAAAACCCTGGATCTTGCCAAGGTCTTTGCCATTGGCTTGGGAAGTGTAATGACATGGGATACTCACAGATGTTCTTTCTGAATGTCCCCCATTCCCTGTAAGCAGATGGATCTTGGAGACTGCAAAATGAACTACCAGGAAAGACAACAAAACCTTTTTCCACCTCCTGTTGCCTTTCTCTACGGCAGGGACTGGGGCTTCAAAAGTCAATTAGCATTTTTCTGCTGATGGGCAAGAGCAAGGGAAATGCTTCCTTCTAACACTGAGCATCACTGAAACTGATCCCTGTGTAGAATTTCATCAAGGTGCCCTTACACATGGCCCTGGACCACCAACCATATCCTTCAGAACAAACATCTGTGAGTCACAGCAACTCCAGAGAACATTTCTCAAGTACCTTGGGAAACAGATGACAGCTGTTGAGACCTAGAAAACACTTGATTCCTGGGATTTTGCAGAACAAGTACAATTTGTCATTAATATATATGAAAAATCCACTCTGTGGCAGGGTGAATGACATAAGCATGTAAAGCAGAAAATAATTCATACTGCAATATAAAAAAAGCAAAGACATTTGAAGTAAAGGGTCAGCTGCCAATTCTCTTGTGAGGTCTATTTTTCAAGGCTTTAGAACTTGAATAGCCACACACAACATCAAGTTGACAGTCTCAATGATTTTTCAAACAATGGATTAACTTTCTTAAACTGATTTCAATATTTACAGTTTAATGTTTAATTGGAAATTTAGGAGTTGTGAAAAGAAAGCCCACTGAGAAGCCATAAAAGTTGGACTCTGCTTCTACCCCTTCACTCAGGGCAGCGTTCAGCACAAGATGAGGCTTCCTCTGCTGCTGCACCACTGGGCTTCACCCCACCAAAGAAAAAGCTAAGAACAGTTTCTTCCCTATGGCATTCTGCAAGTGGCTCTAACAAGCAGATAGATGAAGATTGACACTACAGGAATTTCATGCTGTGGAAAATCTAAACAGAATAATTCACTTGCATTCTGCTTTCTTCTCAGCTTCTGGCACAACTCCTTGTATTGGGATTTTAAGCCCCACCTGCACTGGCCTTCCTAAGACACTGCATCATGCTCTATCCCTGTAGTTCAGTTGTTAATTTTCAAGATATTCCATTCCATGTTTTGCCCCATCAACAAAACAAAGCTGTTGACAAACAGAGGCCTTGGCTCAGGAAAAAAGTTCAAACATATTTTTGCATTTCATAAAAGGCATGTGAGGAAAGGAAGTAGGGGCTATCTCCTGTTGTATTCTGGCTCCTGTCTAGCTAAACCTTCAAGACCCGTCCCCACCTCTGCTTGCTGCAGTTTGGTTCAAGTTGTTTGGTTCAAGATATATGGCACCTGTGTGTCAGTGACTGGTGGAGACAAATGTTCCAAGCATCAGCATCTGCATTTCATAAAGGAACATGAGGATCTGATGAAGCCAGCCTGCAGGACCTCCCAGAAACCTGACAAGAACCATCTCAGCTCCCCATGGGCCTCTAGGTAATGGCAGCACAGCATTTCCCCCTCCCTGACAACAGGGAGCTGTCACAGTTGCTTTATGGCCCTTCTCAACACAGTACCTCACTGCATCCCAGGTTTTACTTACTGTTTCTTCAAAACTGTGCTTTGAGGCAAGGAAATCTTATGTCCCTGTTCACACACCAGGACAGAGTGGCCCAAGTCTGATGGAGAGAAAACATCAGGATCCCAAGGGGTATATCCACACATCTGTCAGTCAGCTGTCTGAGCCAGCCCCAGCTGTGACCTGGAGGAGCATCAGTCCCATCAGTGCCATGTGGTGGCCATAGGAAGGCTGAAAGGTATCTGACAAATGGTGGGAACCTTGGCCAAGACACTGTGTCTCCTCTAAAGGCTGAGGTGACCTGAGCTTCTTCCCAGCTTTACTCAGGAGCTCTCCTAAACCTATTCCCAGACAATTTGGACCCTGGCTAAGTCTGGGTTTAAATGTGTGCTCAAATTTGTGCTTAAAATCTAAGCCAAAGAATGATTCAATAATGCTGTTGTGGAAGATGTGTAGCAGAGCAGGGATCTGGACCCAGGCTCCTCTCCTATAACTGTTTATATTTTTTTACTCTTAGAGATCTTTTCCACCACTACTTGAGGTTTTACAGCCATGAAGGAAAAAAAATAGAGCAGAGGAGGATAGAGGAAGAAAACTGATAGAAAAGAGAAAAAGAAAGGAAAAAATATTTCAAACTATATTATTTTCTAGATAATGTTAACTGAAAAATTATTAAAAAAAAATCAAAAAACTTAAAAATCTTGAAGAAAATAACACCAGTACCTTAATATTTTCATTATAACTTCTGGGTTTCAAAAAAGTGGGAAAGAAAATTGTGACCAGTTCCCACCAAGAACCTTTAAAAACATTTCATGACAAGGATTACACCACATTTATGAGGTGGCCATTCCATGTGCAATCAAACCGACTGGTTTTTTGTGTTCCCAATAATGAAAAAGAGGTGCTGTAACACGAGTGTAATATTACTGATGAGAGTGTTGAGATAAGTTTCCTCGCAGTCAGGTCCTTCTCAAATAAATTTTATAAGCTGTGCTTGCCCCATTTATACCAAATGGCATGATCTGCTTTATGTCTGCAATGGAAAACATGGTTATAAAAAGTCTTCTTAACTCTTGTTTTTATGTAACGTAATGTCAGAATCGGTAGCATGGAAATGAAGGACCCAGGTTACGTGCCAGGAGCCTTGGAATATAAAACCTTGCTGTGGGCTGATAATATCTCACTGATTCTTACCAGTCTCCAAGACTCTGTCCACAATTCTTCTGCAAAATAAACTTCATGAAATCAAAACTTGCACCCTTCTCAGAAGTCCAGTCCCTTCCTGTGGTGAACACTGCTTTTGTGATAACCAAAGGAATTTTATATTTAGGGACAGCACTTGTTCTTGACCTTCAGAGGACTGTTTCCATTGACACATGCTGAAAAGAAAAGGGATAAAAATCCCCATTGGGATTTCAGTTCAGATACTACAGTTCTAATATGAAATTTAAACTGCCCCAAGCTGCTAGTGTTAGAATACCACCTGCTAAGTATAAAGCAGAAAGGGAAAAGTCCAGAAGACAATACTTCATTACATGGAAATTCTTTGAATCCTAAAGCCATATGGAATATTAAAAGCTTTCCCCAAATCCCTCTCAGACTAATGGAATTCAATTGTTGCAAAAAACTGATATTTAGAAGAAGAAGAAAATTCTAATTTTCTGCATCTCCAGGAGCTGGCTGAAACTCATCTGTGACTAGAAAAATAGCTTCAGCACAAGTATAAGAGCCAGGAAACAAAATCTCTTTTAATCATTTAATCAGGAGCTTCCTCAGTGGATTAGGCTGTGTGCCTCCTCCAGGTCAGAGATCAATGCTTCCCAGTCAGGTCTGTTTTGTGAGCATCCCTACAATAGCACATTGTGGGCAGCCCTGCCCACAGTCTCTTGTGGTTTTTGCCTTCTGAAGAAGAGTAGCTCCAACAACCCTATGAAAAAAGCCACACAACTCACCAGATGTAAGGTGCAAATTCCTTCATGAACAAACACAGGAGGTAGTTCATACACAAATGAATTTGCATAAGTTTTTAGTCAACCTCTTATGAGAAATTACCAAATCTACAAAGATAATGACTTTGATCTTGGAAAAGTCATGGTCAGAAAAAGCAACTGCCTCTAAGAAATACACTGTTGTTTTCCTACCAGCACTCTGAGTTCAAAAGTCTGTTCTGCTGGGCTGGGAATAGGATGTGATCCCAAGTTCCCAGATCAGCACCTGTTCCACAGGACACAACTCAGCTTTAAGGCTCTCTTGACAAACAAATTAGAAAAAAAAAATTATTTTGTCCCATACCATTCTCAAAAGCTGGTGGGTTTTTCACTTTAATTGCTCCCATAATACACAGGCTGTTTTCCACCAAGGCAACAGAAGCCAGGATTTGGTAAAGTACTATAGCAACCTACTAACTTCCCTGGCAATGCGAGTGGCCCACTCTTCACCATAAAAGATATTAAAATGGCATGACATTTTAATGAAACTCTCAGAGCACCTCTCAAGCAGTTCAGGGGAGAGCATGCTGCAATTTTTGCTTCCACTTAGCTGGAACAGCTCACTCAGAGGAATAGCACACTGTGCTTGTTGGCCTCCTTCCACCCAAGGTTGTGAATCAGAGCTGTGTTAACGAACCCAGAGAAACCTCCTCCATGCTGAGCGCAGCAGAAGGCCAGCCGAGATTTAATTGTCCTTGCTATTGCTCGCCTTTGCTGCGCTCCAGGCTGAGCCTTCAAGCCCCTGGGGGCATGGCTATTCCCAGGGCACATTCCCTGTTGCACAGAGCCCCTGCCCCTCACAAAGGCAGAACAGAGCATTACCATGGAGTGTGAAGCAAGATCTTTGCTTGCCATCACTTTGACTTCACGGTGTACCACAGAGAGATGTTATTCATCCATCCTATTGCACCCCGTGGGTTTGCATACACCTACTATCATTGTGCCATCTGGTAATGATTTTCTGCAAACAGCAACATCATATATTCTTGCTGGGAGTTTGTATGAACTACATGGCTCTCGCTGCTCCCCATTCAGGAAATACCTTCTCTTTGGTAAGAACAGTGGGCCAAACTTTAATGTCAACATTCAGCTCTTTTCTGCTGTCCAGAACTCTGGCTAGCCATATAAGCATCTGCCTCAGCCAAGATGAAGTAAAATTCAATCACAAAACCCTCTCAAGTTGAACAATAAAGGACCCTTATTTTATGTCAAACATCTTTTTTAGCAGTTTTTCCTTAAAAATCAAAGGATGAAATGCAAATAGCTGTATGTGTGAAATGTTCCCTGTGCAAAACTGCAAATTTTAGGAGAGGAGGCTGTGGAAGTATGCTCCAGTGTTGTGGTCCTTTCCCAGTGGAGGGTATCAGGATCAGTTTCCCATCATCTCTGGCTGGACACTGAGTGAGCAGGAAGCACTGTGGCTGTCCAAAGCTTTCATTCTGTTTTGATCACCTCGGATACAAAGCAGCATTCACTTTGCAACAGCACAGCTGGCGGTACAGCAAGTGAGGTTGAGGAGAGACAGGCACACCAAACCCGCTTCATGCCATGGGGGCAGAGGCCAAGCATGAGGAGCAGTGAGCAGAGTGATCTATGTTCAGGCAGATAAAGGTAATTAACCCTTGGCTAGTCTAACCCAAGGACTTATGTGTCTTCTGTATCTTGAAAACTTTGAATCAATGCATGATACCTCTCGTGTAAAGAAAATGAACTTTGACCCTGCCACAACTCAGACCTCATAGATGAATCACGGGTTATGCAAGATGTATGCTACACAAAGAGTCCATCCAGACAATCATACAAATCCCTATGGACTTAAATGCAATGAATCAGGCCTTGCTTAACTTATACCTGTGTTATTTCTACGGCCAAAGCCAAACCTCTCACACAGCTCCATTGCATTTGAGCAAAGTTGTGCCTACTTCCCATGTCCACAAAAATATCTGCTGTGTTTTAACTTTTTCTGAGCTTCTTAAAAACTTACAGGCACCACAAAGTTTTGCTTCTTCCAACTCAATCAGTCACTAATGAATCCTGTTCAGGATCTCTCCATTAAACACACAGATTTTTTGATTGTGCTGACCTATTTACACCGAAGAGTTTAACACAGGATTTTTTTTCTTTCCTTCTCAAATTTCTTTTTTTAACAGAATTTAAGAAAATGCAAGAAAGTCTTTGCTGATATTTTGTTACTCACCACATGCTGAGTTGAGTTTCCTGTTTAAAGGAGAGAGAGGCTGAGGGTGTGTGTATGGTGTGTGTGTGAGCCAACAGGCTTAGAAGCACCAAAACCCAGTCATGAGATTTTCTGAGCTGTCTTGACCCAACTTGCACCAAACACAGCTTGTACACTGCAAACAGCACTGGGCAGAGGTCCCAACAAATGCAAAACAATATTTTTAATTCATCTAGGGGATTTCCTGAAGAAAACCTTGGCATGGAAAGAGCAAATTGCATTCAGCAAGAGTGGCAATGTTCTAGAAGGATTTAGCCGGCGATAGATGCCTTTAGTGGAGTGCAAGTTCCTCTCAGTTTGTCCCTGAAGCAGGGGTGTGTGAGGGGCAGTGAGGGAATTAGAGAGCATGAGAGAGAGAGAATTAATAGCAGATGGGGGAATAAAGAACTGCTTTCAATGGTCTCCAAAACTGTATGGAAAGAGGTGGGAAAGAAGGGCTACAGAGAAAGCTAATCTGCTCCTTGTAAGAGCCACAGAAAAAGCAGGAGGGGAGGGTGGTGTGCCCTGAAAAAGTAGATTTCCCAATATCTAATACATACAATACATACATGGCCCTGAAAACGAGGGTCACATGTGGAAGGGAAGGAAAATACCCAAACTAAAAGTCAACAGAGACAATCCTGAAAAAAATCCTTTCCAATCCAAAGGGTCACCATCCCTCACATTCTGACTGTGGGTATTGTGAAATCTGGTGATTTTTTAAAATCCAGCTTGTGAAATCTTATGTGAGAGCCTCATCCAGCACTCTCTCTCCCCTTCACAGAGACTTCTTATCCCTGTGCATAGACACGTAACTTGTGGTTTTACCTAAAGGGTCAGAAATTAGCTGCAAGAAACAGAAATGTCTCCACTTGTAAAATTTGTTCTAATCCAAGCTCAATACTTTGCAAGGATGATTTTTTGATGCATGCAAAATTGGAAGCTGAACTTTGCTCCCTTTTGACAGTCAGGGACTTGCATATCACTTCAGCAAAACAAAACAAGCTTGCAAACAATATGATTAGGTAAAGCTTTTTCTATTAATGTCCTAGCAAGAAATCCTTTGCAGCACAAACAATGTACTAATCTCTGATCTGCCTCAAATGCTATAATATCACTCCAGGCACTATATTAAGCCTTATTGTTCCCTTCAGTAAAAGGCAGTTCTGAGGCTGCGTTTCTGGGGACAGCTTCACACAATTAGACACTGAATAGCTGTAAGCATGACTCCTACAACTGAGAGGAATTTAATGTGGCCCTTCCTAAAAGACAGAAGATATGAGGATAAAGGTCAAGTGCTTTGAACCAAAGGCTGGGAAAGAAAAGTAGCTTCTTGCTACTCTAAGCAACAGCACCAAATATCTGTTTAATTGATCTGCTGAGCCCCCTCGTAAGTGAATGCACAATGCATGTGAGCTTGCATATGCTTGCATGCAATGGCTTGCATACCATTTTTTATGGGGTTCCAGCTTGCTTTCTGCTGTACCTAAGTTTGCAGCTGTAGTCCAGAGAGTTAGAGAACATAAAGCGTCCTTCCACATTTTGAGATGTGCATTTCTTGTGAAGTGCAGGAGGAAGAGCATTATGAATACAAAACAAGGGGCTAGTACTCCCAGTTCCAGAGCCTTGCTCTGCCTTTCACAGCTGCCTGCAGTAAGGCATATCACCCTCTTGGTGCCTTAGTTTCCCCGGGAATAACTGTGCTTCAATGTAGGAAGAATATTGAATTTGGCTATTGCTTGCAAACTGACAAGTACTTGTGAGGTACTTTAATAAGGAATATTTACTATTCATTATATCTGAAAATACAAACTAATTTTCAGAAACATACAAGGCTATAGGCATTTTATCCAGAGTCCTCTGAAGTCAGCAAAAGTATTCCATTAAGATGTGAATATCAGCAGGATTTGGCCAAATATCCACAAGACACCAGTCCTTTCCTGGTGCTAACTGCCAATCTGGTTTTGATTCAGGGCATGTCTCAGCTGCAGACTTCTTTAATCACAGCACTACTGGATTTTGCACATGTTTTTTCAAGGAAAAAAAAAGAAAGAATACACTTGCACTTGCACCTTGAGGAGGCACACACAGGAAGAGGCTCCTGGGTTTAAGGCTCACCCTTTAAAAACTGTCCAGTCCAACTGCAATGGCCAGGGACGTCTTCAGCTAGATCAGGTCACTGAAAACTCTGTCCAGCCTGACTTGGAATGTTTCCAGGGATGGGGCATTCTCTGGGCAACCTGTGCCAATGTTCCATCACCCTCACTGCAAAAACCTTCTTCTCTCCCAATCTAAAATTACCCTTTTTTAATTTAAAAGCATTACTCCTTGTCCTATCACAACAGGCTAAGAAGTCTGTCCTCATCTTTCCAGTAATGAATTCTAGTTTGGATCCCCTCTGGAGGTGTTAGGCTCTGGGTAGAGAGTTTTGGTGAGTAACATGAGATTACAGTTATTTCCCTGGCTGGCAAGAGCTAACTCCTTGTTCTATGGGAGTGACAAGAAAGGTGGCAAAGAGCCTCAAAACTTGCTGAAATTAACTACAGTCTGGGACCATTGCAAAGTTCCTCAGATTCTTAATTTTCAATGCAAATTGGTCCAGTGTTGCTCCTTCAGCTGAAGGGATTTCCTATTTATAACCAAATGGAAATATCCTGAACTAAAGCAGAGCAAAAAACTGCCAATCCACAGCTGCCTTTTTCCTGTAGGTTCATCCAAATCTCCCATGGAGTAATTGAAATATAACTGTGTAATGAAACTTATAAAACTTTAATATAGGATTTATACTTTTTCATGTCTATTATTTCCAAAGCTTTCCTCCATACCCTGTCAATAGGCTTCCTCAAGGGTATGGGTAAGGATCTCAGCTGCATCTGGTTTGACTGCATCGTAATGAAAATGGTGACTTGATCAGTATCGGATATATCTGAACATTCTCCCAAAATTATGTCTGACATTTACAAGGAAGTAAGACTGTAAATTCAGCCTTAGGATCTAGTAGTTGCTTGTAAAGCATGAATTGGCACTGGCAGGCTCATGTTGATCTAGAGAATTCAGGTAATATAAGAATTCCACCAGCAGGATAAAACCTGTGCCTGCATTGGCAGTAAAGTTTAAGCACCCAATGTCAATCAGAAATGAAATGCAATGCAATTCAATATCCCCATTTGAAATGTGGCCAAAAAGGAAAACTTTCACAAGTTGAAGAGAAGATAGTAACCCATCCTCCCATACTGCATAATGCAACTCAGCTCACATATGGTTTTGCTCAGTGTTTATCAGACAACACAAACACTTCCACAACTGGGAAAGAAAGTCCTAGGGACAGTCTGGGGCAGCAAAGGGGAGATCTGAAACAGCCTACATTGCTTCAAGATGAACTCTTGGAAGCATAGGGCTGAACACCATCCTTTTCCAGAGACAGCTGTTGGGCAGGGAAGATCAGGTTTTTTGGGGATTTCACAATGCAATGGCATTCCATTATAACTTTTTCTCCCTGGGAAAAGGGGGTTTTTTTTGTAAAGTTTCCAGTTTGAAATTTCTTCTTCCTTCAAATTGCCCAAACTTCTACTTTTCAAAGTCTCTTTTATTTTCCAAATTTAAGATAATTGTAGTAGCTAGAAAGCATTTAGAAATATTCAGAACTAAACCAAAACATTGGAAAATCATCTAAACAAAGTGCTGCACTTGACCCCTAACCTTACTGCTCTTTTCCAGATTTTCAGTTCACCAATATGTTTCAGATTTTGACTTTCCAGCCTCTGTCAGAACAAAAAATGTTTTTCCAATGCTTTGAAAATCCTCATAAAATAAGAAAATAATTTCCAACCTAGATCTAGTGTCAGTCCTATGCCCTGCTCCCTATATAATGCTTCATTTTTCTCCACTGGAACTGGCAAGATGTTTAAAAAGTAAAAGAGTTTTGTCATTCAAAAGTGTACAAGGACTGTAGCTGCAATGGAGATAAAGAAGAGAGAAGGGAGATGATGTCAGAAAGAGTGCATCTCCTGTGATCTTCAGTCTTACCCATTTCAGTTCCCTCTCCACCCTCAGTAAGTTTTTGCTAGAGGCAATACAAAAAATCTCCCAAGGGACTGTTGCTCCAGCCCACACAAGGTCCTGATTGGCAGTTCCCTTTGTTTTTAGCACTTGATCCCACGCATATCAGTCATGAAGTGCAGATCCCAGTTAGGGTCAGCCTCACCCACAGACTCATTACTTGCTCAGAGTCAGATCCAGAACTTTAATGCAAATTCTTACTCAACCAAAACTCCCAACTGGCTTCCAGAAGACTTGACTGCAAAATATGTCTCTGCCATCACTCATAACTCTTGCAAAACATCCATGAGCTCAGAAAACATACTGGGTGTCCTTTTGGATTTAGAGAAATCCAAAATCTTTTTCAGAAGTTCTTATTTTCATCGCAGCTGCCTCTCCAGCTGCATCAGAACACTACGTCCAGTCTCTCCAGCTGCCGCAGGCCTGAGTGAGAGCAGGGGAGGGTCACACAGCCACAAAAATGTGGAGCACTTCTCAGGCCAGTTGTGTGCTGTCTCTGCTCCCCTCTCACTCTGCTGCACTGCCCAGTATAACAGGATGAAGAGCAATCTTCCAGATAGCTACACAAAGCAAGGAAATCATGCAGAGGCTGCTGTTCACACACACTTCTCTGCTCAGGGCACTACTGCCCCTTGAAATTGGTCATGAACAAAGCTGTCAGAAGCAAGGATTCAACTGACCTGACTACAGTCATTTAGAATAAAGTAAATAACATTGTCTGTACTTTCTCCCTTGGCAATCAACAGGGAGGTAACCTCAGGAGGGCAGAGACTTCATTTCAGAAACACCATCTCCTTATCCACCTCTAGGCATGTCTAGGAGACAAATGGAGTCAGGGCCCTGGCAGGCCCCGACATCACAGTCTGGTGGGAACAGAGGACATCAAAGGTGTCCATGGTGCAGGCCTCCTAGGCTCCACTCCTTGCCCCTAGGCATGTCCAGAGACAACAGCCCAGCATGGGAAGCAAACTTAATTCCAAACCAAGGGCATACCTTGGCACAAAAGCAGCCGGAGACAGAGGCTGGAGTGGGCTGTGCTCTGGGAGGGCACACTAGGCACCTGCACACACTACAAGCTGTGCAGCCCAGGTTGGAGCAGGGCTGGACCGTGGCTTGCACTGCTGCCAGCACACCAGAGCTCATCTCTGAGCTGTCCTGAGGAAGATCTGCCACATCTGCCTCCTCACTGAGCATAACTGCTGCTTACAAGCTCAGAGCTGCGAGCCCGACATGCAGTGGGATGGGGTGCAATGCAGCAAGGATGAGCTCTGGAAACCATCTCATGTGAGCAGCTGCTCCAAGGCAGGACACACTGTTTCAGCAGCTAAATGTGAAGGGGCAAATGCCTGTTTGCCCTGGCATCTCTTGCACTTCACTAAGCCAAAGAAGCAGCATTCACTGGAAGTGACCTTAGCAGCTCCCTCGGGCCTTCACTTCTCATCCTCCTTACTGCCTCCAGTTCTCACCCTGAGCTCTGTAATCCCTGGGGCTGAGTCTCGTGGAGGCTGAATCTAAACAGTTTCACCCCGGACTGCAGCACTTCTCAAGGCAGTGAGTGCCTGTGAGGGCTATGAAGCACCTTTGTGAGGTTTAGAAGGAAAGAATTCTGTGAGACCTGAACATGCAGACGAATGTGCTTCTCACAAGTGAGGCCAACCATGCCCTCATAAGAAGGCAGCTTAAAAATCACTGCATTTATCAGCATAACTAATGTTTCTGGGATTATTTTTATTTGCCTTCTGGTTTGGGGGCTTTTAGATCATATTTATGTGTGGGTTTTTTCTGCAACCATAAAACCTAAAAACTCTGCTGAAATTTTTATTGTTCCCATGAATCCAGGAGCTGGAAGTTCACAGAATGTTCATGGGACTTATGGTAAAACTCATGAGCTAAGAACATATATACTTGAATGCAAGAGGCTGTTGTGTTGTGCTAAGCATATTTCGTCTGTGTAACAATATGTGAAGGGAATTACATAAGGAGGATGTTGTAAGTTAGTATGACATGTCTGTTGGGGAGATGATGTGCACACAGGGGATTCTTGCACTTTAGGATTGTAAGTACATCTCTGGCAATTGTGTTTTCTGAAATGTGCCTGGTATTTTATATTTTTCAGAGCACAGAAGTGCATTAACCCAGCTTGATAGCTACTTGCTGGCTGCTTACAGGAGAGAACACAGAAACATAGACAGGTATTTGAGGACAGGGGATGACCAAGTATAGACACACCTGGACGTGGCTTTTGGGTTAATCCAGACATAGACTTTTATCCTGTGTGCTCACTGAATCCAAATCACAGAAAGGATTAAAGCTAGTTGAATCACAAAGTCCTGGCTGGTGGTAGATTAACTCCAGAGCTAGAAGGTAAAATACCAGAATCAGCTATTTTTTACTATTCTGTACCTTTTTAATTGTCAATTCTGGCAAGCTCATGGCTTCCTCTAGTAGGTCTGCCTACTAATAAGGACCCTGTGATGTAAATTCAAGGCACCTAGAGTCTTACAGTGCCTGACTTTAAGAGCTGCCAGTGTGCAAATCACCTCTGTCCCCAGTGCCCTTCTCATTTCAGGAGCTTGCACGTGCTGTGTCCCGCACAGGGAGGCACACCCCCTGACAACAGCACAGCCTTTATGTGCAGGGGCAAATCCTGTCCTGGCCCCTCTGAGCTGACAGAGCCACTGCTGCCAGAGCCAGCATTGTGCTGCTGGCAGGCAGCTGAGACCACTGTGCCAGGATTGCCTGTGAGCCCAGAGATGCGGTGCTGTATCGGCTGCTCCACGTCCCTGCATGGGATCAGCAGCACTGTCACAAATGGAGACTCTCAGCAATCACAGCATGCTGGAATTCTCTAGAGACCACTCCATCCTTCAAGTGAAACTGTCCAAGTGTTCAAGCCCCAGAGTCAGGTATCTGGTTACCCTTATCTCAGGGACATAACTGCCATGATATTAGCAGCCATTAAATTGTCCAGTCATTTTTTTTTAATATGTCTCAAATACAATTGACCTGGTGACCCATCTGCTGAACCAAATACCACAGGCAAAAAGCTCCAGGAAACCCTCAAGAAATCCAGCACTCAGTTAACTGTCCCACTCCGGTTTTCTGGGCTGGCTCTACCATTTAAACCACACAGCTGTGTGGCGCTTAGCTCTTTGAAAAACATGTTCTCAAAAATGCCTGGCTTGTCTTCCTATCAAGATAGAATACTTGGTCATTTATCATTTGTCTTCTCATGGTTTTCTGCCTGAGGCCCAGCAGCTCACTTGGAAGTTAAGTCCTAATTGTTTTCCATCTCAGGTTTCTCAGCTAGCTATCTTGGGGATTTTCACAGGAGCATATAGAAGTGACCACCAGGAACATAAAACACTGCAGACTTTCCCATTACCCACCCAAGATTTAGTACTCTTCTAGGCTCGTAATAAAAAGGACTCTGTTGCTAATTAATCACCTGATTAAGGTTCCGGGCTTGCAGATCTCATTTTTTCATACTGAGACGTGCTTTCTTTCACTGCCTGTCAGCATAGCTGGACTTGAACCCTTGCCTGCATTAGCACAATAAGATTCTCTTCATGGGCACTGCTCTAGTGGTGATCATTGAAATGGTGGCTTCAGGTCCTGCTGCCCTGGGGGATCACATGGGGGATGATACCCTCCACATGGTGAACTGACAGCAAGAACTTGGAACTATGTTGTACCAGATAGAATGAGATCAATATTAGAAGAAATTAGACTTGTTTGTATGCACAACATTCCCAGAAGCTTCATCAAGAATTTACATAGACTTTTCAGGGCTGGATGGTGAAAAATAAGTTTTTGTTTTTCTTTTGGCCTAATGTTCACTTCTAACCTTACATCAGGAGCTGAGGCAGAAAAGTTTAAAAGAGCATGAAATTCTGCTTCAGAGAGGGGCATCTAGGTGATGGAGAGTTGAAGAATTCGGGCTCTGCAGAGCTTGGGGGGAGAATTGTTCTGGTCTACTTTAGCTTATTTCATCAGGTTCAGAGCTCAGTTTGCACCTTAATTACAGGGGTGGCTGTGCCAAAGATAGGGCGGAAGAGCTACATACAGAAACAATTTTCCAGTGAGTTACTGTTTCAGTGGTTCAATCATTTTACTGGTCATTTTGGAGTGGCTCTCAAATGATCCCCTTAAACTGATGGGCAGCTGTTTTTCAGCATCAAAAAATTACAATTACAGCAAAATTCCAGGCATGACCCTTTCCACATGTATTTTAGCTCTAATATAAATCCTTTTGGCAGCATCAGACAGGAGGAAAAGGCTCTTTGGTCAAACAGTTTAAAACTTATTGTTTTTTTTTTTAAGTAAATACTTGATAACATCTATTTAACACAAGCTCTTAGTGAATACGTGTATAAGGAAAAAAATCTGTGTGTGAGAGATATAAGACTATAACTAAATCTGGTTTGCAAATTTCCGACTAAACAAAGTTTCATCAGTAAACATCACTTCCTTGAATATTTCATCTGAAGCATCTCACGTTTGATCAAGTTTCACTGAAGCTGAGACAAAGCTAAGGTTTAACAGATTGACACTGAAATAGCTTTGCATTGCTAAACAGCTCAGATGAGTTTCGTTTCTCAGACTTGTTTTCAGAATTTTCATTGAACAACAGTAAAGAACAAAC
Source organism: Cyanistes caeruleus (assembly GCF_971803275.1). Classification (NCBI taxonomy): domain Eukaryota; kingdom Metazoa; phylum Chordata; class Aves; order Passeriformes; family Paridae; genus Cyanistes; species Cyanistes caeruleus. The sequence goes on from NC_141708.1 coordinate 17,577,266, forward strand.
TAGAAACTGAAAAAAAGTGCACCTGGAAAACTTCCCCAAAAGTCAGAAATGCTGACTTTGGTCACACTTATTGATCTCATGTTCAGTTGTGATTTGAGAAGTTCCCTTCCTTGTTCTTGACTCCTGAGAAAGGGAAGATTAGGTATTACTAGACAAAGACCAATTATAAAAATAAAATAATGTTAAATTATGCTGGAAAAAAAAATAAAAAAAATAAAAAAAAAGTGGAGAGAAGCAACTGGGTCGGGGAGAGAAGCAACAAAAAAATTCCACAAGTAGTTTAAATTTTCACCTCTTCAGTATCACTGTGCAGAACCAACACAGACTCTGGTGTATTAAACGGAAATAGCTGCAAGCTCTTTGTTTATTTGTATTTTCTTATTTTGACCTCTGACAAAGCGGTCACCAATCCCAAAGACGCCAAAGATTCCAAACAAGACACTGTAGCTGTTTTTTTTAACAGTGACTGGGAATTTAGAGGGGCATGAAATTTAAGACATATCCGAGGTGCCAACTTTCAGAAAGTGCTGAGAAGCAATGCCCCGGAAATCAGCCTCATTGTAGTTTTCCCATTCAGAAACTCAATCACCAAGGCATTTCAAATCCCCACCACATGGATTCTTTGTAGTCCTAAAAACTCAATCCCTAATTAGGCTTATGCATAACAATGTGGTCATTTTTTTCTATTTTTAGAAAACATTTTCTAAATACTAATTCAATTAATCACCTAACCAGGTAATGGGAAGTCACTTTCCTCGTAGTTAGTCATCTGAAACACTGATAAAAACAACTCAGCAGGAAGTTGCCTCAATCATTCTGGGAACTTTCAACACTATTTCATGGAAATTAGTCCCAATGCTATTATTGTCACCCTGCATCATATATTCAAGTGTGTGCATGTATCCATATACACACACATGCTTGAAAGAGCCAAAATATGCCAAAACGTCATCCTTAAAGTCTTAGGGGTATATGGAATAACTGCAAAAAATGAGAATTTTTCCTCTCAACATATCTCAGTACCTATATCTGCACTTGAATACTATTTCAAGCACCAACGATGCCTGTTTGTGTGTGCATATATTGTGCTTTGCTTTCTGTCTGGATCATTAACTGAAATAAGTCAGCTCATGTGCAAAACATCTGTTTTTCAGTCAAGTCCTGCTTTTGCTCAGCTTAACAGCTGCATTGATTGAGGCATGAATCTGTTTCTGAATTGTTCACAAGCAGTGTGACATGGGCAGAGCAGCAACCTAGGCTCCTTCCCAAACATAGCTGCTTTTTTTCTGATGCCAACTCAGAAAAATTAGCATTATGAATGATTGATAGTATGCAATCAACTGCTTCCAGAACTATTACCATCTCTAATTCAGTGAGGGAGGAGGTGACTCAGTCTTGTTTATACTGTTGAAATCTGGCTGGAGGGCTTTGGCTACGCTGGGAAGGCTCAGTTCAGTTCATCTGTGGATTTATGTCAGCATTTCACACACTCTGGGAAACCTCACTCACCCTGCAGACAGTGCCTCTAGCTCTGAAAGAGCTAGAAGTTAACCTGGGCCATAGAGGAGCTATGACAACCATATCATAATCCATGGTGGTTTCCATCTCCACTCTAGTTTATGTGTTTATAAACACCAAAGTTTTTATTACTTCTAGGGCACCATAGGTGTGCACAGCATGTTTTCTGCAAAACATGGAACCTAGGGCCCAACTCCTGCACTCAGGTCCACTGCTAGGAGCTCTAGTGACCATGCTTTGTCTGGAAGGGCTCTGCTGGAGCATCAGCATGTGGGTCTGTGCATCCAGAGGCAGGATCAGGGAGACCACTGATGCTGATACACATCGAAGCTTGGCTCACGGTACAGGGAGGCTGAGATGTGAAATCCTGGAGTGCAAAAACACTTTGGTTACAGGTAGTGTCAGATATTATTCCTCACTTTATCAGGTTTTAGTTGCACTAGTGCCATTTGGACCAACTAACACATGGATTCACTTTGTTTATACCTGTCTCCCACCATGAACGAAAAAAGAGACAGAGGCAATAGAGATCCTGATTTCAGTGTCTCAGTCAAGTGTCCTTTTTTGGGCTGAAAGGATGTGGGATATAGTATTGAGGAGCCTGGAGAAAGACTGGTTTCCTTCGAGAAAAATCAGTACAGCTACAAATGACCCCAGTGTAAACAGAAAGATGGGGTCTGGCACGGACAGGGAACTCCCAGGACCTGTATCATACAGAGATGTTATCACACCAGTATTTATTCTTGCTGCCCAGTCAACTCACATCAACCAAACCAGGCCACTGCAGTCAAGAGCTTCTTGATGCAATGACATTATTGCAGAGGTTTTTTGCTCAGATGAACCTGACTAACCAGCAGCTCTGTTTAGGCTGAATTTGAACCACACTGTTCCCCTCAATGCAAATATGAACTAGCTATCCCTAAGAGCAGAGCCTTTAACCTTTCAGGAAGCACGAGGAAGCTGCCATCTGGCTGGCCATCTGTCTTTCAAAAGGTGAGGAAGCAGGAAGGCTGAGTGACGTATGGCAATGCTGAATTCCCAAAGTATTGGTGACCTCAGTGCTTTATGGTCTGGTTTTGCCCCACATGTATTCTGTCACCCTCCCTGGTCGCACAGTTAGCGGCCACAAACACAATTATGCTGGGCCAGGGGTGCTCCCCCTCTTCATTTGACATTAATGAAATTGCAAGCAGATATGGCTGTACTCGCTGCCCTGCTTTAGCAATGTTTACAAAGCTGTTACCTTGCTGGGCTCCCCATTCAGTGCCAAGTGGAAGAAAAGCCTTTGAGGTTGCCTTCACTATTTTACCTCCTTGGATGTTGTTATGTCTTCTGGCTGGGAGCTGGATACCAGCACAGACAGAACCAATTATCCAGGCCCCTCCACATCTGGCACACAAGTATCTGCATGCTGCCATAGCTAAATGGCATTTGACCTGGGAGCCTGATCTTCCATAGACAGCAACTTTATTAACAACAGCTCAAGGAAATCCCCCATCCCCTCCGCCCTAATCTGTGCTTGCTAAGTTGCCCTCTACTCAGTCACTCCTGAAAAATACTGGATTGCTTTTGAGGCCTTGGGGCACACACACAAAGCCACTACAATGGATTTTACTGGCACACCCAGCCTTCTCTGCTGTTGCCTATTGCCATCTTACATTGTAGTGTCATGGAATGTTTGTGTAGAGGGCTTAAATATTCATTTCTCTGGAGGTTCATTTGCACTGTAACGTCTCAGACTTGGACTCTACCTTTTTTAATAGATTCTGTGGGATTTGTAGAGTATAAACCAACACAGAGGGGTTTATGAGAACTTTCCTCCAGCAGCACGTACAGCCAAAATTTCCTGGACCATGGGAGTTTGTGCATAGGGTGTGAGTTTTGCTTCTTGAAGAGCTTTTTTGTTGTTCACAGCCTGCTTAGCCCAGATGTACATAGCATTTTACATCTGTGAAATAAAATGTCCAAGATGAAACAAGACAATTTTGTGGGGGGAGAAAAAGCCCAACTATGCAGTTTTGATGTGATTGCTAAGTATGACACTAGCAGAAGTCTCAGGAACTACACATCCCAGTCCTGCTTAAAAAGACCTAAATACACATGACTGTGTTCCTAAGGACCTCATCTTCTCAGCTAAGACACCTTTCCAGATTACCCAACCATAAATGGCACACTGAAAAAATGATTTATTAAGAGGTGACCCATTCTAATTGCTTAGAAAACTCTACTGTAACTCATGGAAGTCTATCATGTTATAATTCCCAGTCTTCTGCTCAGATAACAATTGCAAACTGGGACATATGAGAAGAAAAATGACACAGCCAAAGCCTCACAGATGGCTCAGGACAGAAAATTGAACTTGGAGGCTTAAAGCACTGTTCTAACTTCCTTTGCACTGGACTGGATGTTGTCTCAAGAAGCTTTGCCTGCAATTAAGGATATGCTTTCTCTCTTTATGTACAACAGGTAAGTTTGCTGTACCACAATAAAGAACAAGAGAGACACTGTTAAAAATCACTTGAGGTTGGATGCTAAAGAATTCAAGACCTGGTGCTGAATCTCGACTACAAGGCCTGAAGTGAAACACCACCTGTCTTTTAGATGTTGCTTGTTCTACTAGACTGCTCTAAGCCAATCAGGCACCCATTTCCAAGGCCACCTTTGTCTGCAAGTTCATGTAATTCTCCTTACAGAAAGTGAATTCACTTTCTTAGAAGAGAGGACAGGGTGTAGCAACCTCCAAACAACCCTGTTTCAGTTGTTTCCTGCTGTGGGTAGACTAACTTAGAAATACAGCAGTAAGAACTATCCATCATGAACAGTCATTGCAGCTGAACTATAGATTCATGATTTATCTCAAGTTCCTCAGAGTTTGTGGGCATTTTCAAGGGACACCCCCTCCCCCTAACCAGAGCTGAGTAAAACTGTATCAATTTATAGCTCCAGGTCAGAACCAGAAGAAATTCTCTCTTTTGACCTCAAAGCAGTTGATTTTGTGTACACTTAACCCTCAGAGCATGGATATGCAGATCAAAACCAAAGAAAGCCCTTACAACAGAAACCCTTTCACCATGAATCTACATAGCTTTCCCTGGGAACTGAAGGGAAGAAAGCTGCTGTTCTTTCAGCTTTGAAGTAAGAGCACAAACTGGTTGGGATCAACAGGGCTAGAGGAGAGGGGTGATGCAGTGGTTTATTAATCACCCTGGGATCCCAGACATTTGTGAAGTGCCTTCACTTCCCACTTGTAGAACTACATCATGGGATTGTCAAATAGTTCTTTAGATAAGAAAGAGATTATAAGTGTGGTGTACTCAGGATACAAAATTTGCCACTGGTGAAGGAACATTCTAACATTCCTTAAAAATCTGTAAGTGCTACAAGAGCAGAAATGGAAACAAGCAAAAAGGGACAAGAATACTACATGAAAGCATCATAAACTGTGTCTTCATTCATTCAAATTTTTCAATTTAGAATAGTAAGTCTGTGAAAAAGGAAGGTGCAGAGGCTAATAAAAAGACTAAGGATATATCTGGAGTTCAGAAGAAAGAAAATCACAACAGACATGTGGTTTTTTCCCCACACATTTAAATTTCTTTGATTGTGCTTTGTACTCTGCTGTCTGTTACTAATTGGTTACAATATTTTCATTGGCTAGAAATTCAAAATACAGGTACATTTACTGAGATCACCTTTCATCCAGATATAAAAATAACAAAATTAAACTGGCAGAGAAGCAGCAGCATCCAGAGACATCGAGACATTCACCCTAGGGTTACTCTAATATTACCTGGCATTGTCTACTCTGGTTCAGGGCAGAGCAAGAGGACTGAGAGAGGTGTTCAGGCATCATTTTGACAGTTGCCTTCGGAATTCAAGTCTCACACATGTCCCAGTTCTAATTTCCCAGAAGGACTTTTATGTTCTTAGGACATTAAGGATCTAATATTCAGAACAAGATGAGCCTAAGTCACAACAGAAAAACATCATTAGGAGGGTTTTATAAGAGCCTTAAGTCCTGGGAATCTTTGTCCCACCAAGTTTTCAGCAGCTCTCAGAAGCCTAGGAACTCTCTAGCCACCATCCCAGACAGAAAGATCTCCTCCTTTAAAGACTACAGCTTCCATGTGAGAGAAATAGTTTGAAGTGAGACCCACAACTTGGAGAAACCTCAACCTTCAAGACAGCCCTCCTAGGTCAATAGAAACATGGATGAAAGCAGTGGGAACCTGACCCTGTGTCATGGGAGCATCCTGTTATCCCTGGCAACTTTTGTAGAGAAATCAGGCTACCCTGGGTATCTGACAGCCCACAGAGGGAGCCTGCTTACTTTGTGGGCTGCCTGACATCCTCTGAAAACTCAGTACCTGTGGTCCTAAGAATCAGCCTTCCATCCAGCCTCTGCTGTGTGGGACAGAGATCATCTCCAGATCTCTCTCATACCTCTGACAGACTAAACAAAGGGAGATGGAAGACTCAATAGATTTGAATATATTTATAATAAAATTTAATTTAATAAATAAATACATAACAACACCAAAACCAAAAAAAAAACAACCAAGCTACAAAATTCAAAAGCTGGATTTGAAAAGTAGGTAAACTCTAAACCAATCCAGAACTGTATGAAAACTTTGGCAGCTACTTTCAAGGGAGAGAGGCTATTCACTGGCATTTCCTGCAATTTCTGCTCCTAGGAAATTGAAAGAATCATTGGGCTTCTCTAGCTATCCAGCTCCCTTCAAGTTCTAAGAGAACTATATTCTAAGAACTAAACTCTTTCTCTTCCTGAAAGCCATGTATTTATCTGTGCTTTATAATTGGTGCTGACTAAATGACTGGGAATGATGAAATCATTGAGTGGGTTAAATCTGTTCCCCCAGCTTGATTGAAAGGGCATTATTTTAAATGTTAATGACTGCAGGAAAACAACCTGGCTTGATTAGCTGTGATTGGGCAGAGAGGTCACCTGGGTCTTCTTACTGGTGGATTCAAATTCTGCATATGCTGATTATTCATGGAGAGCAATATATTCATTTGCAGGTGGTTTGCACAAGCTGATGCCAGTGAAAATTGTCCGATTAAAAGCTCCTTGAAAGCTGAAAGCACCCAGCTGCTATCAGATGTCAAACAGTATTTAGCAAAGGCCTGTAATATAACTGTACAATCAACATCCCCATCATCACAATTGCCTAGCAGCATCCAGTTTGGAGAAGATCCACTCGTGCCAGGCCTGCTCAATACTGTACAAAAAGAAACAGGTCCTGACTCAGAAATACTATCTTCAGTTGTGCTTCCAGTCCTCCTCTTGCCCTCCTGTGGCTCTTAAATTTCCTTGATTGAAAGAGCTAATTGAATTCTGCTTCTCAATGAAAAACAGCTAGTATTGGATGGAAATTTAATAGAGAGTGCTCTTCCTTTTTTTCTTTTTTTTTAATAATAGGACACCATTCAGAATCTCAGTGTTAATATCTAAAGACTTAAATATTCAAACCCAGTGTGGTTTGTGCTGGAACACCATAACATTTGTGTGGTATTTCCCATAAAAGGTTGCTTTAAAGTGTGAGATCAAAAAGCTGAGTTAAAAATCAGGCAAGTTGTCTGAGAATGAAGGCAAAAATTTCTCCTCCATTTTTTTTGGCCACTTTTCCCCAGTGTTGTGTCACCCCCACAGCTCTGCACTCCTGTAAAATTCACATTTAGAGACAGAAGCTCAGTTGTCACTGAAGTCAGCAGGGTCTTCTGCAGCCCCTCACAGCCAGGATGTGCCCATCACCCATCCCTCCCTGCCCTCCACCAGCTGCACCATGCAAAAGACCCCTTGAAGTCAACAGGAGTTTTGCCAAATTAAGATCTGCAGGTTCAAGCCCTGCATGCTGTAAATAATTAGCCTTAAAAACATCCCCACAAAAAAAATTCCCTGCCTGAGGACTTGTAAATGCACACAGTAAAAATAATTCTCTTGCTGTCTGTAAAATGTGTTCCTTATTAGAGAGCGCTCCTGACCCCAAGAGTGCCCACACTGTATTTCTCCCTCTGCCTCTCACTCTCACACGCATGCGCACGTGTGTGCATGTACTTTGTTCTTTTCTAAAGCTGGCAGCTGTAGCAGTAACAGCAGTTGTAGGCATTTTGAGTATTTATTCATCCCCCATATGTTGGGAAAGCCTTTGGGGATTCAAAATAAGATCCTCTGCCCTCGTAGAAAGAAGAATAAATATATTTAAAAGAATGCTGCAAATTTGGCAAACATCACAACATCAATCCAGACCCTCATCAGAGAGAAGCAAATAACAATGTGCAGATTTTATTAAAAGCACAGGAATGAAAAAACTGTTTCCCACAACTGAAGAACTTAAAGTCAAAAATAAGCAAGCCTGAACTCTAGCTTTGCCTGCAGTAATGAGCTGTTCCTCCCCCAGCAGAGTGCAGATGAGTGTTTGCATCACCCTGCACTGCACTCCTTTCTCTGAGAGTTGTCAGTTAAAACATAGATTGTGCTGAACACAAAAAAGAAAGCACTTCCTTCAGTAGCCAAGAATCCTGATCCTCTTTCTGCCCTGGCTTTACATGTTCTCTAAAGCAAAAACAACGTTTTTCTGGATGAATGCTTTTCCATGCATGCTGCCTTCTGTTCAGTCCCCCACCACACAATGGCTGCTCAGTCTCCACCAAGATGCAACATCACTTGATTGTAATGATTCCTGATCAGAACTAAAGGCAATTTATCAGCACAATTGGACACATAACAAACATATGTAAGCGACCGTGTTCTGGGTGCAGTGAGAACCACAGCCATCAGCACCACAGCCCAGAGCATTTTTTGAGGGGAAAGCAAATTGTTTTCAGTGTCATAGGGATTGTAATCACTGAGATCAGGCATAAGAGGGAGACGTGGTCACGTAACAGAGCAACTCAGAGTTTAGTTCCATTCTTTCTGCTCTTAGATTTCCCCAAATGAAAATATGGAGTAACTACTGGTTCCACTGAGGCTGCTCTGATTTATGCAGAAGGAAAAAATACACTGTCTGGCCTTGGGGGCTTTAACTTTTAAAAGGAGCTTATTAAAATTCAGCCACGAGAGATTAAAAAAAAAAATAGAATCAAATTCCCTGCTCTTCCAAAAACAAGAAGTTCTTTGATTGGTACTGAATGCACAGCAAGAACTTTAAGACTGAAAGAGTCAGATTAGGTGGCAACAGTGATTCCTTCTGGTCTTAAAACATCTAACATATATGACAAAAGGGGACGAACCAAGGGAAACATTTTATGAATGCTTAGTTCTTCTGTATTCTTTTCTATTTGTACACTTCATCACTGCTATACTTTGAATGAAATTAAATGTTCTATAGCTCATGAAAGAAATATCACTAAAGCATGGCTCTTGCTAATAATTACCAGCAGAACCCCTAGGTGGGTAATGCTTATTTATTGAATTTGACACTGATTTGCATTTTCAACACTTGCAGTAATCTGATCTATGCAGAAACTGGCACCTCTACATTGTCTTTGGAGCTGTAGAGTGTTTGGAATCATTCTTCAAACCCTATAAACCAAGATCCTTATCCCACAAGAGAATTTCACACAGAACTTTGACTGCACATTTGAATCAGTTATATTAAATCTGAACACTTTTCAAGCAGTCAGACAAGTTTAAATTCCAGTGGAGCCAAAACATTTTCAGCCATATAACAACCAGGTTTTAGTGCTAATAAATGTCCTTTCCTCCTGTCTACAGGATGTCACTATGAAATGAAACTGCTCCTAAAGAATGTTAACAGAGACACACAATACATTTTACCTCCTAGGACTCCTACAGCTGTGCAGCAAAGGTAATTCAGGGCTACAGGGCTACATTCCAATCCCTGGTGCTTATAAAGTAATTTTCCTTTGTCCTGAAGACCACATTTGTCTCTAATGAGGTCAAAGACATGACTGGGATGGAGGGACTTCTGAGTGCAGATCTCATTTCCATCATAGATGAAGCTAGTAATTCTAGGCAGGTTTTGTCTCCTGAGGGCCAAAATCAAAGTGAGAGTCTACAGCACTGTAGCAGCTATATTCCATAGCTTATTGCAGCCTCTTCTGTCATTCCAAGCACAGTTTCTCCAACTTTGATTAGACTTGGGCACACTTCCTGCCATGGAAATACAAGAGGGATACTTTACAAGAGGTTGGTTTCTTGCATCCTTTCCCCTACATCTGTGTATGGGCTCCACAAGCCAACAGCTCACACGACACACAGGGCAAAAACCAAGATGATGCAGAAAGTTGCAAATTAGGAGACCTATTCAGATCAATTTGCACCAAAGTAAATTTTCAACTGTATTTGCTGGAGATAAACAGATGTAGGAGCAGGAAACTAAACCAGAACATGTCACTTCCCTACCGAATGTAGCCAAAATTTATTTCCCAGTTTACTGCCTGTAGCCTGATGTAATAAGAGAAAATTACCTCAGAGTGAATTAATTAGTTTGGCTGACCTTGGTGAGCTGTCAAGAGTGTTTCCCCAGACATAGTACCCTTTGTAAGCCTACATATGGGGAATAAACAGAGAGTAACTGTATTGTCTCATAAGAAGGCTCTAAGTGCAAATGAAAAATCACCTTGCACCCACCAAAGGCAAGCAAATTCTACTGATAAGACTACATAAGCTTCCAGGTGTAAATTCCTAGTAAAATATACCACCAGTTCTGAAACATTAATTTTAATGATTGAAATCTTTCAGGCTCATTTATTTTCCCAAAAGCATTTGAAAGTTCCACCAAAATGGTTAAGCAGCTTCTAGAGCACAAGGATAATGAAAACGTTATACAAAGGTATTTTCATTATTGAAATAGGGGAGGAAGAGGAGATTTTTTTTTTTATTTTTTATTAAATCCAAATGCAGTAAAAGTTTGCACCAAAATAACAAATGGAAATAATTAAAACTCCTCATTGGACATGTGTGCTACAGATCCTACATTTGTTGTACTCTCTTACAGTCAGACCTTAAGACATATGGGAAAAACAAAGTTAAACCAGTCATATTAATAAAGCCATGAAGCATAATTGTTTATAGGAATGTAGCCAATATCCACCTGCCATAACCTGGAACTGCACTATGCTCTCAGATAAGAATGTGAACCTTGATCAAGTACAATGAAGGTCACAGACAGCTTTGGGGGGAAAAGGAAATCCAGCATTTTCCTCCTGTTTGAATCTTCAGATTAAATAAAACCCTTCTAAACTGGGAAGGTGGCTCTTTTCTCTGGCAGTGAGAGGGATGACTGAGGTCACTGTGGAATTCATGGCCATGTGATGAGGGTAATGGATAGCATGAACAATCCTGGGACTCTGGCTGGATGCAGATCCCTCAGCAAAGATTGTCCACAGAGCCTACAAGCAGCAGGGAAGCAGAGGAAGCAATACAAATAAAATTACAAAACACTCAAACATTCTACACAGTTAGCCAGAGGATGACAGTTTTATTGATCTCGGTGTCATGAAGTTCTAATTAGCCATTTCACATGTCACAGTGAAGCTCTAGATTCAGGCTGACACATATTCTCAGCAATATTTTATTACTCATCTTATGTTTTTGCCCTCAGGGGGAAAAGAACTTGACAGTAACTTCAGGCTCTGAATTTACAGTGCATGCATACATAGCAGGAAGCTGCTTTTGTGTCATCTCCTAATCCTGTTGTATCACCTTGCTGCTGATGGGGGGAAGCGCCTTTTAGGAGCCACACTAAGACATAGGCAAGAGTTGAGATGAACATGTGCTAGGGGCAATTAGGGTTCTTAGAGGTCGTCCATGGGCCATTTTAGCCCTTGACCAAAAACTTCTAAGTATGGAGAAATCTCAGACCGTTTCCTAATGAATTTATATATCAGATTTCTCCAAGTGCTTTAATGGTCTCCTTGCTGTTGAGACTGGAGTAGGAAAAGGCTAAAATTCCAGTCCAGATTTATAACATGTGAAATGTGAGTTTTGCAACACTGAGACACAGATCTTCAGTTCAAGAGCTCTGCATCCTAGTCCTCCAAACTTGTCTCATTTTCTTTCTGACATTCCCTTAAGGAAGAGAGCTGTAAACAAGTATAGCATGACAACTGTTGCTGTGGGTTATTTACATCAGAACTTTTTCCTTGGAAATTAAACAACATTTTTAGAAAATGTCTATATTTTATTTTTTTCTTCAAAATTTTGTGATTTAAAAAATTAGAGTATTTGCCAAAATGTATTGTTTGAAGAAGCTGGTAGAAAGGGGTACATATGAGGGAATAAACAAGCAGGTAAGACAAGCATGTTTGACTGAAATTCCTGCTAGTCACTTTTGAGTCAATCAAATGAAAGAATTTCAGTGGGAAAAGTTACCTTAGTCAGGTCTGGAATGAAACATATCCTAAGAGGAGATAGGGTCCAGAATCTCAATCTGAATCTCTGAAATCCTACAAACAAAATTCTATTCTCTAGGAAAAAGACAATTTCTAAGAAAACTTCATTCCAGATTTCCCCATCAAGAAATAATGGCTTCCCTGTAGGAAAATTAGGGGAAAAAAAAAAAAAAAAAAAAAAAAAAGGGCACAGGCAGGGGGAAGGGTGAGGAAACAAAACTCGCTTTGTTCCCCATCCTCTAACTGTCCTTAAACTCTAGTCAGTTGGAAACCAGATAATTTTTTTTATTCTAACTTTGCCAGTTGGAACTAAGCAGTGAAACTATGTGCAAGCATTACTTTCTGAGCAGAAGTAACACTTCCGCGTGGAAATGAAATTATTTTTTAAAAAGCTGTTTGAGAGAAACAAAACCTGCAATTACACCCTATTTCATTCTGGTGAAAAAAACTTCTTTTTTTGACAGAAAGCTTTTACCTTCATTTAAAAGGTTTTCTAAGCAGCTCTGCCTACAGAAGATAATTTAAAGATCTGTTTCACAAATCAGCATGAGCCTTTCTAGGGCTCATCAGTGAGGCACACATTATTTTGTCCAAAGCTATTACCCTTGTCCAAAGCTATTACCCTTATCCAGAGCTTTCTGCCTCAGCTCTCAAGCTGATCAGCTTGCAACTGCCTCATTTTATACTTGAATGCCTCATTTACACCAATGAAAACATGTGAGAGCCATTTGTGTTGGCTCACATCATATTCTGCTCAGCACAAAAGAACCAAGGGCAATTTCACTGCAGGCACAACAATGTCCACTGTGCCTGTGAGCCCCACGGCAGCTCCAGCCTGCTTTATTTACAGCCCCACACACACTCCACCGTGCTCCAGCAGGGAAAGCCAGCCCTCCCAGTGGGGCTGTTTTGCTCTCTCCAGCAGGAGATCAGCAGCAAATCAAACACACAGGGTCCTCCTGCTAAAGAGAGAAAGGGCGGGAATCACCACAAAGTCACTCTTCTGCTATGACCGGGCTGGGAAATTGGCTCTGGGTATTTTCTCTGCAGTTATAAAAAGTCATAAGCACAAAACATCGGGATATAAATGGAGCAGTTCATGTGACAACGGACAGAGTTTAAGTGACAAATTCCCAGGGCAGCAAAAATATCAGTTTTTTACTTCCCTAGCCTAAGACCAGATGCCACCCAAAGAAAGTCATAGCAGCCCTCTAGCAGTGCAAAGCTGGCCCTAAAGTGTTAAATGTAACTGCCTAGGAGTCCATAGCAGGGCTGGGAGGTCCTGCCTTCCATCCCTGAATTAATCCACCTATACCCACAGGCTATGCAAAAAGCTTAGCTTTAAAGATCTCACTTTCAAGCCACATTGGAGAAGAGCCATGGGCTTGAAGCAAGGGATAGGAAGAATGTGAAAACAGATGGAGTTCTCCTTTGTATAGCTGCTCTCCATATCTCTGGTTGAATGGGTGGATCTATATCTTTTTCTTTTCTACTGAAAAAAAATCATTCCTCAGCCAAGATGGGGATTGTAAACTTTGCTTAATTTGGCTCCTGCACAAGGTCATGCGACGATTCACTACCTTCCTACTCTCTCTGCTCTGACATTTGCCAGCCCTCAAACCTTCCTCTGTGGCAGGGCTGGAAAGGAAGACACTACACTGTAGCCTTAAACTGCTCCACAAACAGGCTTTGTCCTTCTTGGTTAGCCTTTTGGCACAAGAAGTCATGTTACAAATGTCTTCTAGTAGTGAGAAATATGTAGGAAACACCTAGGGAAAATATCTGACTCCTTCCTTTTTTCCCTTTCTCCTCTCCTCTCCTCTCCTCTCCTCTCCTCTCCTCTCCTCTCCTCTCCTCTCCTCTCCTCTCCTCTCCTCGAGTCTCCTCGAGTCTCCTCGAGTCTCCTCGAGTCTCCTCTCCTCTCCTCTCCTTTCCTCTCCTCTCCTCTCCTCTCCTCTCCTCTCCTCTCCTCTCCTCTCCTCGAGTCTCCTCTCCTCTCCTCTCCTCTCCTCTCCTCTCCTCTCCTCTCCTCGAGTCTCCTCGAGTCTCCTCGAGTCTCCTCTCCTCGAGTCTCCTCTCCTCGAGTCTCCTCTCCTCGAGTCTCCTCGAGTCTCCTCGAGTCTCCTCTCCTCAAGTCTCCTTGAGTCTCCTCTCCTTTTCTGAGGGGTGGAAGGAAGAGGATTCTGAAGTTGCCCATTTGCAGTGAATATTTTCTGAAATTTCTTATTTATAATCTAGCTCCTTTCATAGCTGATCTGCCAGGAAATTCTCTCAGGAAAGCACATTCCTGAACTCAAGAATCTGATACCTGTGTTGAGACTTATTTTTGGAGGAAACTAAATGGCAGGAACATCCTGGATGGATGCACCAGTGACCTGATTTCATTTCTTCCCTGTGGAGTAAGTCTCATTACTAAATACATCGTTACCCTCTGGAACTAATTTTCACAGGAGCCTCAGGAATGGAAGTCAGGAGCTAACTACAGACACATACAAATGATGGGAACCACCACAGTCAGACAAGTTGGAAATCACTTCAAAATGCAGAAAATATATGACTGACACTACTTTGGGGAATAGTCAAAATAGTCAAAAATAGTCAAGCACCATGTAATAGAAATTAGGATCATGATGTATCATCTGGCAAAAAAGACAATTTTTAAGACAGGAATCCATATGCACAGAGCAATGCCATGAACAGCATATCAGCTGATTCCAGAGCTGATGTAGAATGGGATGTCATCTTTTGAGGGGCTGCAGAGCATGAACTAGGGACACAAAGACAAGCAAGACCTCTGTTTGGTGTTTGGAAGGAGTCAGGAAAAGTTAGAAGAGCAAAGGATGACTCCACAGAGGCAAGATAGTGTGACATCCAATTGAACTGAGCATTCACTCACACCTCAATCAAACCTCCAGATCTAAATATGGTCAAGTTTTGGAGGATACCTCCCAAAATATGTGCTTTGCAAACACCCACTCTAAAGATGATGAACCAAAACTAATGTCTGACTTTCCCATGCTATGGGGTGGCCACACAGAAATGCCAGACTCAAATTTTAAGCTTGATCCTCTTTCACAGATTAGATCCCTTAAGGAAAACCAAAGTTTCAGCTTTGTTGCTTATCCCAGCATCTATACTTTGCACAGAGGCCTAGAAATAACAGCAAGCTTGGCTCCCCCTTGGCACTGCAAGATTTCTGCTAACACTGGAAAGCACCCAGAAATGGCCACAAACCAAAAACCACAAAAGGGCTGCCGTAAGTCTTTCAAACCTTGGGTTTGCTCTGAGCTAATAGCATCAACATCACTAAAGTTATGCATGATTTGTAGTCTGTAAGTGAGAACAGAAGCTGGCTGTCTGTGCAGAGAAGCTAAATCCCTTTAATTATTAAAACATATCCTACCGCAGTTGAAAATCCCATTGCCGTTGGAAAAAATACACTAGTAATAAATGTATGCTATACATCAAAGGCCTCTTGTAGATACAGTATTCAATTTTTTTCTTTTTTCTAAAAACAAAAAAAATGGCCTAGGGACCAAATTAATGTTTGATATGTTATCTTATAAACATTTTGGAGTGGCAGGTTTATCTGCTGTTTACATTTTTCCTCCTAATACAGCAATGAATAATTCCTGTTGATAATGGGAAACAATTTAATATAAATGGTTGAAGAGTCCTTTTCTGAAACCAGTGGGAAATTTGGCTGGGCAGGAAAGACATCATTGGAGAGAAGAGCAGAAAAACTCAGAGTCATTCCTGCAGTCCCAAATGTGTTTAAGAGTGTGCCCATGCAAGTTGCCCTGTCCTGGCCCTCAGAGGTGAATAAAGCTTTCTCCCCATTTCCAACAAGTACACTCTTCTGGTTGTGAAACGGCAAATGTGCAGTTAACTCTTACTTACATATGTTAGGAATTCATGGCTTATTTCCAAAGGAGCCAATGTCCCCTACCAGTATAAACACCAGAGCTAAGAATTTGCTCTTTGGTGAAAACGTGCCTTGGCTTAGATCTGCACAGAGGACTAGGCACAGGCAGCTGGGGTTCCCAGCTCCCTCCCAGCCAGTCGTGTAGGCAGCATTTCTGGCACACAGATCACAGCCAACTCCCCTGGCCCCAAGGTCGAGCTTGGCCTCCTGGATGGATGCAATTTGGCTGCAGAGACTGGCTGGTGAGTGCTTAGTCTGCAGCAGCAGGGCCATTGCCTTCCAAACTGCACAAATAAGCTGGACTCTGAAGGGGAAACACAATAAGAAAGGTGCCGCTTTCACCAGCTGTGTCTGTCCTACCATGCCCTCGAATCCTCTGCAGGCAGCAGGCAGGCAGATTTTTGTCCCCATGTTCCACCATGGGTTTGCACACTTTATGCCATCACTTCCTCTGCTGAAAGCAGGGTCCATTCCTGCACTGCCCATTCTACCCAGGGCTGCTGGCACAGCAGGATGGAGCCACTGGCACAGCCCATAGCCCCTGCTGCCTCTGTGTGTGCTGCACTTCCCCAGTCCAGCCCTGCACCCTGGGCACAGAGCCAGGGCCCCAGTTTCCCATCTGCAGCACACCACGGAGCCCTGGCTAGTGCTGCCTTCATGTAATGCTCCACAAGAAAAGCTGTCTAAATAAGCAGTGTGAGCACAACATCTGCTACCCAGCCCTACCCATTGTCTTCATGGAGGGTTTCAACCAGCAGTTCCCTCCACCCAAATTCAAATTATTACAAGGATATTGAGTGCACACTTCTGCTTGGACTACGTTGTATGCTTTGTTGTACACAAAGTTGTGGGGCAGAAATTACAGACCAGCAGGATTCTAGAGGAGAAATATGATGTTCTTGGACATCCCACAGGCCTTAAGCTCTGCACCTTCTTGCTGGCTTCCAGCCCATCCCGCTCCTCTCAGCACAGGACACTGATATGGCCTTTTTCCAGGGTGTCCAAAGGGAAAATGCCATCCTCCTTCACCCCCCCAAATCAGTTTTGAAGACTCCAGGGCACCATCTTCTAGCCAAGGACTTCTAGACTGATCTGAGTTTTAGTCACATGTACTCTGCTCCCTGTACACTTGCAGGACATGTCCATGATGCATTTTTCCAGTAAGGTTTGCATGGAAGATATCTAGTCATCATAAAGTGCTTGGCTCTGTCCATGTCTGCTCCATCCCTTTGCCATGCTGGACTGGAACAAAGGGTCAGAGAACTCACCCCCTGTTTGAGTATTGCCTGACCCCCACCCCACCTGAGATGGATGGACTTGAAAAAACTACTAACTGTGAGTGACCACATAGGCTATAAAAAAGCATGGAAAAATGATCAATTAACTCTCAAAATGGTAAATCTCCCATCTAACTCTATCAGGCAGTGATGGAGCTTTAAAGAAGGGCAGGAATTCTCCTTAAGTAATCCACTCAAAACCAAAATGTCATACCTGAAACATGCATCAAGGGTCTCACAGAGCCAGAGGAGAGCACAAGTCTCTTCCTCTGCACTCTATTCAGATAATTGATAGCTGGGCACCTCTGACAGGACCTTTCTGGAGATGCTGGTCTTTTTCTTGTCTTGCAGACTCAGTGACTACTTTAGACTGGATGCCAGGGCTGAAGTTGGGAAAAAAACCAAAACCAAACAAACAAAAAAGCAAACAAAAAACCCCACATACTGCAGTGTGAGTCTTGCTAAGCAAAGCTACCGGTTACAGACAGGAGGAGCCTGGAAAGGAAACCTACATCAGGTTTCAGGTATCATGAGTGTATCCCCTTAAACCAAGCCCAGCTATAAATGTTCCCCACTCAGGCTTTTCCACTTCACACTACAGTTGTTACTCACAAAAAACCTGCTACTCCCTGCCTGATCCTATCTCCAGATGAGGAAACCCTCCTGTGTGTCTTTGCCAAGTGTTTGTACAACTCCTGTCCCTGAATTTTCAAGTCATTCATGCAACTCTTAAATCAATCTATAATAAATCCAGTTTTGGTTGGCAGGGCTTTGCAAGTATTCTGTGAGCTTTCCTGATACCCTTGGGGCTGAACTGAAAGAAAACCCACAATCTGAGGAGAAGAAACAAATTCAGAAACTGCTTTTGGGTAGCTGAGAGAGCAGGATCTATTTTGGGAGTAACTCAATGAGAAATTTGTTTATGAGACTCTGGGGAGGAATAGAAGTTTTGCATTATAAACCAAAATAGGTCCTTTGCCCTCTTCCTAAACACAGAGTACTTGAAGACTGCTTTAGGGTGGAAACACATGCAGTCTTTGGAGACAAACCACAGGAACAAGAGCAAAAAGAAAAATAGATCTCTGCCCACCCACCCCTGTAGCAATATCCCTCTGTGGATACCTGGCACCATGGGCAATGCTTAGAAGATTGCCCAAAGAGATTTTGGGTGGGGGAAGGACCTTGGCAGTGCAGATACTGCTGTGGGTTGAAATACAGACTGACAGGGTGGAGTTTCAAGCAGAGGCAGCTGGTGCCTTGTGCTCCCAGTTTCTGTGATTCCCGGGGTGGCTGGGGCCAGCTGCCTTCAGTCCTCTGAGAGCTGCGTGCAGGGACAGCTGCATGGCTCTGCCTCTGCATGATCAGGCTATTTTGGCAGGCAGACTGTGCCATGATTTATGATTTATGCCAAATATTCACCACAGAGAATACAGTGAGGTCTTCGTGTATGAACCAGTGGCTGAAGGCTTCACTGAGGTTTCCACAATGCCTGGGTCTTTAGCCTCATTACTGCATTTGTATCTTCCTGAAGCCTTACAAAACAACAAACTGGGAATCCGAAGTATTCTACTGCATGGGTTCTATACACATTTACATATTCTGCTTCATATTATTGAAAGAGACTCCAATGCTGAACTCTCTTATTCTAGATCAGGCCATACCTTTAAAGGAGCTTCACAGACACTGGAAAAAATAGGTTAAATAGGTTGGACCCAGAAAAATATAACATTTTCTTAAAATATTCTAATGATGATGCTTAAATATCTCGTTAAATATCATTTTGAAAATGCTGAAACATTTCATGTTGACTGTTTTAATCATATTTAGATCAGAGTTTGTTTTCAAAATGGAAATTTTCATTTATGATAAGGTGTGCTTGTAATTAAATAAAAAGGTGAAAATGTTTTCACAGGGGCAAATTAAGTCAAGAGCAATTCTGTTGCAGATAGATCTGACTTTTGATGTAATTAAAAGATATCCTTTTTTTCTCTTTTCACAGTGTGTCGGTTTACTACACTCAATAACTGCTTAGCTAAGTAATGGCATCAAAAAAACACTTGCTTCTCCAGCCCTAGGGGATACTCATCCTCCAGCTATCAGTGAGATTCATTCTCTAAAGGAGTCACAGATGCTTCACAGAGTGAGGTCACAACAGGGCCTTGTGAAGACCTGAGGATGTCCCAGCTCTGTGTTCTCACAATATACTGTTCACAATCTTCCGTCTTTTCCACCCGTGCTTGCCCCAAGAGTAGCACAGCTATGGAAGGGAAATACTGCAGATATGCAGAATATTGTGAAGGCCCTCATGGAATAATGGAATGCCCCCCAGTTGTACAAGGTTTCCTTTCCATTGCACTAGTTACATCAATGACCACAGCTCAGGAAGAGCAGGAGCTGGACACCTTCCAAGTCTGCTGAACAGAGCACCAAGATGCTGATTACTATGGAAAGGGCTCCTCATGGCCTCTGCTTTAGCAGGACAGAGGCATCTGTGTGAAGGATCACACAGAAGAGTCTTACAGTCCCAGAACTGGAGGAGTTTGGACTCTGAGGTCCTTATTCAGGCCCATCAATTACCCTTCATTAAAGGGGTGATGATTCTCCACAAAATCTGATCTGCCTCTCAGGGAAAGCAGAGCTGCAGCAGTTCTTTCCAGAATACATTTCCACTCTGCTGTTTCATTTAGCCCCACACAATCAAACATGTAAAACTGTGCTAAGGATTTAGCTAGCCCAGGAGAGGCAACCTGGAGACTGTTCCTGCCTAGGCACTGGCATGACATCTGTCTGTTAAGATGAAGGCACTCTTTGTGTGCAAATTGCCAGTCAGCTTGATTCTCAGATTCCAGCTGGACTCATAGGCCGTGTGGGCATCTTCCCAGTAAGAGGGATGCATGTGAACTTGCCTTTCTGGGCAGTAGTAACCAAGGCACGGTTTCACAGTCTCACTTTTCAAAGCAGAACCACAGACACTCAAGTTTGGGAGCAGGAAACTAACTGAAAGCAGCCCTGATATCCTAATTATGGGCTGCTGGCTTTCCCAGCTGGAACAGCCACATAAGGCCCTGCAGGAAGACCAGCCACCCCGCACACAGGGAGCTTGTCAGTAAGGGCCAGCTGGTCCTGGGGCCTGCCAATCCTGCTGTCATTCCTCGGCCGTATTACAGAAGGCAGTCTCTGTCTGCTCCTCTGTGCGCACTCTGTGCTGGGCTTCTGGCAAGTTACCAGTTGAAGTCATGGTGGGAAAGCCTGAAATTCTTCCTTTCCATCTACATTTCCTTTTCAGTTTCTCATGCTCTCCAGACAGTCACTCCTACAACTTTCCTTCCCTCTTGCCCCGACCTGCTCAACACCCCGGCGAGGTGGTGACGGCGTTCTGCCAGATATGCTGAACCTGAGAGCATCCCCATCTTGCCCAGCAATCACCCGGGGAGGGAAGCAGCATTTATCACCACTCCATCGTCTGCTGCCAGACACTCTTGCCATTAAGATGTCAAAACAGGTTTCTCTCTGGAAATGCAACAGCCCTGCAGACTTACCCTTGCCAGCAGCAGCCCCAGTTGGACATCTGTTCCTTTTCAACCTCACACATGCACTTAAAATGCCGGTACTGTCCACTTCTTTGGGGGATTAGGCTCCTATTAAAGCTGCCTTCCACATGATTCATTGTTATCTCCTGGTGTTGATCTGATTTATGGATTGGCCTGTGTTAATTAAGGTCATAAAATTGGGAGTGGGAAAAGGCTTCCAGCACTATGATGCTGTTTAATGTTGGGTCATTTTCCAGTGCCTATGTTATTTTTCAGGAGATGAGAGAGAGCACATCTGATGTCCTGTGGTCAGAAATGAGATTTTACTGGGATGGGCCCTTGCTGTCCCCTCGGTCTTGGAAGAAGACACAAGTCAGTGGAAAGGTGAAAGCATCTCTGTTCAGCACTGATTCACAGACTCCAATGAACTCATAGTCCAAGCTGTTATTACACAGATTAGGCTTGTGTCTACAGCCCCATTTGAGACAGCAGCTCCATTCTGCTAAGCACAACTCAGCATTTTGTAATGATCCCTGCCCCACGAAATCTTGCTGAGAGCTGTCATGGGCACATTGCACTCATCTCTGTGGCTACAGCAAAACAAAGACAGACCTGAGCCCACCTCGTTCAGCTCAGCAACATAACTCTGGCAAGCCCTGCTCTCTGCAGGTTGTTGCTGTCTCCAGGTCACACAGAGCTCCAAGCCACAAGTCACACAGGTCTGTGACTCCTTCCTGAGCCACACTGGCTCAAGCTGGCTCGAGCACCTAAGTTGGTGTATGGATCAGAAGATTCTCTGCCACCAAAGCAGCACCCTGCAGGAATTGGCCACCATGCCCAAGGTCACACATGAGCTCCCAGAAAAGCCAGAACCCAGGTGGGTGCAGCCACCCTGCTCCTCCAGGCTTTGGCCACCTCCATCAGGTGTGATGTGCCGTTCCAGCTGCAGGGATGCTGTCCTGTCATTTCAACCTACAACATTTTTTCACATGAAACAGGGGGGCTTTTGTTTGGGATTAGGTTTTTTGGGTTTAGGGAGTTTTGGTGACAAAATCTTCAAACTCCAGAGACTGTTGTCAATATAAAAAATTACTGATGAGATTCACCTCTGATACAACAGTACAGACCTGGTCGATGCACATTTGGCCTCATGTCCTATAAAATAGGTAGATAAACACAAAACCAGTCCTACACATTTATCTTTGCAAGCTGCTGCACCTTTTTTCAGGAATTTTTTACAACTTGTGATTTCTTAGTTTCACAACCTTCACTTATTTTAGAGCACTCTTGCACCCACAGGTAGTAGAAGGTTTATGTTTTGCATGTGAACCTGACTTGTCCAGAAAGAGCAATTTCTTTCTCTGCTTCACTCTCCTCTTCCAGCCAATTGCATTACAAGAGTCCCATGAGGTGGCTCAGTAACTCACTTCTTGTAGCCACTTTAGCAACCAGGGACTTTATAAATATATGTTTATTGCACATTTATTTACAGTGTTGGTCACTGTAAATCTGCTATGACTCCACCATCAAGCAAAACATTTTGCTTGATGCAAACATGATGAAATACGTATATTTTCAGTGCTAGTCAAAAATATTTTATGTTCTATAAATAAAAATTAGAGACAGGGCTAAATATTTCTATCTGAAAATTTAATATAAATTAAAAAATCAAAAGCAACATAAAAATAAGCTTAATTCCTTTGTTAAGAATGTGCAAACTTTACTATTATCCAAGTAGGAAAAAACTAAACATCATAAATTCTTCAACACATAAACTCTTTGCTAAAGACTGCATATCTTTAATGTCTTTTAAAAAAGAAAAAAAGGTAAAATTTATAGCCTGGTTGAAGGAATTTCTGGGCGAGCTTCTGTGACCTTTGTTATGTATGAGGTCAGATCGATTATCATAATGGTCCCTTCTGGCAATGAGCTATGAATCTGTTAATTTTAGCTCAATATCCTCTTTCTCTAGGGGAGTAAGCTAACTGAAATTATATCACATTTTCCACTTAGGACTAAAGACACACACACAGTCCCTGCAGTTGAGCTGGCACATACTGCTGTACTGACACACTAATTTCAGTGTGTATCTGAACTTTCATTCAGACAGTTGGTAAGTCACATTGTTCTCCTCGGATCATGAATTATTATTGATATCCCCGATGATCAAAATCAGACTGAGATAGCCTTTCTGCTCCACCCTCCAAAAACTGGGATATTTTAAAACAATTACAATATTCATCTTCCTTCTGACGCAAATGTTTAAGTTCCTGTTTTGGAGTTCCCCTTGTGCTCTATTTTATGTGTTATCACGGCTTATTTATTTTGAGAGGACCTGAAATTCTCTCAGTCTCACCATTCCCACAGGTGGGGCTTTACACCAGAGTAAACAGATCCTGTGATACTTCTCTGTGATGCAGAGCTCTGCAGTTGTAGGTTATCACAAGACAGAATGAACAACTCCACAGTTAAGCAAGCCAGTGTGCTTTACAGCACCAAGGCCTCTTGGTGGCCGAGGAAAAGCTACAAACTTCATTTCCAGATCCAGCTGTTCACATGATACAATGTTTAAAAAAGGTTATTTTTCGACACAGGTAATCCACCCGCAGTTAACTGAGAGCTGACTATTGCACTTCGGGCTGCTTAACTTGAAACGAAAACATTTCGTCCTGGCCAGCTGAGCAGCAGCATTGTGCTCCAGGCCAGCTCAGTGCTCCTTTGCCTGTGGCCCTGATGCCTCTCAGCCACTGCAGAAAGTGGGGTGCAGCACACCTAAATGCTTTGCAGGCTGCACCCCTCATCTGCGTTGAGATTTTTCATCCCATATTTTTCCTAACATTCTATGGGAAACAAATGAGTTATCCGGTCTCTTCCCCCCAACTTGGAATGAAAACTAATAGTGATATATTCAGATTTCCCTTGAGAAAAAACATCCAATTTTTTACACAGTGTCTATCCAAGATGTTGAACTTGGATAGAGAAAAGTTTTGGTGAAAGCAGAGAGGAGATTTTTAGCCCGGGAAAAATTATATAATATTTAATCCTGATCAGTTCCCCAATCCACTCCGCCATGGGGACATCCAAAGAGCTGTGTTGGTACAAAGGAAAGGGAGAAGGAAGAAATGTTTGGGACGGAAAACAGTGGCATGCAGCCAGGGCAACTTAATCCAGCTCTCAGGAAACTACAGCCTCAGAAAGGAAAGGTCAAAATGGGGTTTACAGCAGAAATGCAGACACAATATGATGATGGGGAGACAATCTGCTCTCCATAATATTCCTGTTATCCTAAGCAAACAGTAGAGGAGAATGAAAAGTACCACGGGGCTGTTCTGTTGTGTTTGTGTAAGAATGCCATTTTAATTCATTTTCACCAGTGCCTCTAAGTCAATAGTTCTTTAGAGCTGCATTCTCACGTGAAATTTATATCCCAGGAACTGGAATCAAGATTGCCCCAGGTCAGACACCTGTAAAGCTGAACTGCAACAGGAAAAAATGGCACTTTGTATTAATAGGCAAGAGACAATTCAGAGTCATAGTTTTCCTGTTGGACCTTCAGAGGGCAGAATGACTCCTCACATGATTACAAATGTCCTCATTATTACACAGTTTCTCTTGAACCTTCCCTCTCCACTTATCTTCATACCAAATTGTAGAGAGGCAACTCAAGGAGCCAGATTCTAGGGAAAATGGGAATACAACAGATCCATGCCAAATCTGTGTGCAAACCAACACTTTTGTAGATTTAGTTCTTAAAGACTTATACCCCAGATTCTTTGCCTCTCCCAGACTTTGGTCTCCTAGTTTTGTCTAGTGACATTC
Source organism: Cyanistes caeruleus (assembly GCF_971803275.1). Classification (NCBI taxonomy): domain Eukaryota; kingdom Metazoa; phylum Chordata; class Aves; order Passeriformes; family Paridae; genus Cyanistes; species Cyanistes caeruleus. Next base: position 17,601,712 of record NC_141708.1, read on the forward strand.
CTGTGACTTAGTCACTGAACTCTACACTCAGTCAGGGGATTGAGAGAAAGAGAAAGCCTGGTCATTGCAGTTTATGCTAATATAAAACCTGTAGATATCCTCAACTACAAGTAAAAACTTGCTTTTGTCTCCAAAAATCAAAGCTGGTGCATTTTGAAATGTAAATTATGCTGTGAGTACCTAACCCCCTTCACCACTGCCCAGCAACAAACCCTTAGAGGATGCTTTTTTATGTACCCACAATCCGTAGATGCTTCTCCAGCTGAAGTTAAAAATGCAGGTAATAACCTTAGTGAGGTGTCTGTACATCCTCCACCATCCTGATGCCTGTGGTGAGAGCTGGAAGACTCAAAGCAGCCACTCATGGGCTGGGGTGACTGATTTTGTCCTCACCTCTCCCTTTCCAGTTCTCTCAGTGGCGCCTGCCACTGCAGCCTGGGTGGCTTAACCACTTGTGAAGCTGTGCCTGCCTGGTGTCTTAGAGGCTTCACCAGATGTGCTGGACACAGCCTCCAAGAGAGGGATGACACAAACAGCTGAGGATAGCAATGTCCATCCCAGCTGCATCCATGGCTGCCTGTGACTCAACACCCCCAAGCTCTTCAGCTTTGCTTGGAGGCCACGGTCTCCCAGCAGACACCTCACAGTGTGTGACTTGGAAGAAAATCAAGCACTGGCAGACCAGGCCCTGAGAATGCCTTCAGGAAGGGCAGCACAGGGAACTGACAGGGACTCTCTCCTTGTCCTGTAGGACAGCTAATTCTATGCAGGAGGCAGCTGCAGGGGAGGGAGATGTGATGCTCTGTGTGTCTCTGCTGCTGCTGCAGCCTTGAGGATGTCTTCTCCTGCAGCCAACTGCCAGGAATTTTCAAGCAATTCAGCTATGATATACAAGAGACCTACTAAGTGCCTGGAAATGCTAAAGAATTATAGATCCTGAGGCATAAAATACCTATCAACCTTAACTCAAACAAAATTGCTGTATATTATATAAACCAAATACCTATTATTTTCCCCATGCTAAGTGCCTCTTAATTGAAATCCCTGATTGTTTTTTCCAGGGCCCTCTCCAGCCCACCACCCAGGGATTAGTGATACATGTAAGCAAAGTGTTGTTAACATGCAAGGATGTGTGGTAGGGAATGCCCATGATTATTTCACCAATTGCCTCTGTGGTCTGGTCTTTTTACTGAAGAAAAAGGGTCTTGCCAGACTTAATTGAAGTTAAATAAGATGAAATTTTTCCAGGGGCCTCCCTCCACAAATTACAAATAATATATATGAAACTCAATTTTGCAGCCCCATAATCACATTAGCAATGCCACTGAAGGGAGCAGAGCTCCTTGGGTAAGAGTTACGTGCACAAAAACTTATTTCAGATTTGATTACAGCCTAAGATGGATCCACTCCAAACTGGAAGTTTCATATGCCCTAGTTTTATTCATGATTTTGGGGCAAAGTTCATCCTTTTAAGGAATGCCAACTGCACATCAGATGAGTATGGGGCTTTCTATTTAAAGAGTGGAGTGTTTCTAACAATTTAACTCCACTGATGCTTTATGACTATAATCCCAGATACTGTTTTTGCAGCTGGCTACTTAGAAGTGAAATAAACTCAAAGCACCTCTGTAAGAGTGAGCCTTTTAAGCTGCACTGAATGGCAGGAGGGCACATCTCTGTGAGACACTCAGGAAACATAGATGCTGAACAGGGCCAGTCTGGCATGAAATACTATTTAATGTAGTTCAAATCCACAGAAATTACTGTAATGGGATGTTCAAGCTGAGCAGAAAGTTGAGTACCTTGTTTCCAAGGTAACTTTTGGAGAGCAGTGTGTCTTAGGGCCACAGGTGAGAAGCTTCAAGCAAAAGCTGTATGTTCTGTAGGTGGCACAGAGCCTGTGGCACACTCTGGGCTGACACAGAGAGGCCATTCACACCCTCAGGAGACACGGCACAGCATTCCAGTTGCTAATGGATGTGCTCATCTGGGGTCTGCTGATCCACTGAGCTCCTCTGGGCTGTGGCAGGCTGCCCAGCAGCCCCAGCAGCCCTCCCATGCCACAGCACTGCAGTCACACAAGCAGCACGTCCACTGGGAGCCATCATCTAGTTTCCTTGGGGTCCTTTTTTTCCCAGACAATGCTGAAATCACTTCAGCCATTGTGGCCAATATCAGTGACTGTATAGCTCTCCAGAAATAAACCCACAAGGTTTCAGACTGACCTAGCCACAGAGCTGGTCTGCACAATGAATGTCTGCACCACACACATCCACAACACGTCAGAACTGAAGGGCTCCTGGAGACACATAAAACTGTCCCCTCCTCACACAGACATTTGACTTTTGATCTTAATTCACATTCTCCTGGGCTAGATCTGATTGTTCTCTGAGGGAGAATCCCAGCACCACCTCACTCTGAACCAGGCCCCCACAGTGCGGTCTGTTTTTCAGCATGAATTACACATTGTGCTACAATTTTGACATTCCCTGTCACTTTGCCATGACATTTTATCCAAGGTGACCTGGCCTTCAAAAGGAAAGGGCTTTCTGCACCACAGAGGTGTTATCCAGAACGTCTAGGTGAAGCTTCCAGCAAATGTACTACCTGCAATGTCCTTCCCACACCCCAAATACCCTCTGTAATACTGCAGGCAATAAGTAAAAGTTTGCTTCCTATGAAAGATCTTTGAAAGTCCTCTGGGACTACAGTACAGATCAGGACAATATAAGTCTTTGGGATCACAAGGGCAGGAAGCAATGAAACAATGTTACATTTTTTATTATTTTTAATAAAATGTATTCCATATTGTATTTCAATATTTCTATGAGACTTCTCTTCAGTCACTCATGGCCCTTAGAACACCCTCTTCACCTTCCCCGGGGGCACCTGACATTTTTAACATCAGCAAATTTGAATGTGATTTATACTGTTTCTTAAATATAGCCCTTACCTAGTTATAAAATAGTGCCCCAATTCTTTTATATACAATAACCATTGTGCTTATGATGACTTAAGCCATGTGCATTATTTTTTAAAAGAATTATATTTACATGGAATGTTTAAGAAAAGAATTTTCCAGATTCCGGAAGTAGAACCTCCTTCAGAACAGGAAGGAAATAATTAATTTTTACCTTAAAACCCAACCAGAGTAATGGTTTGTTACCCAGAGGGAAAAGTGTGAGAGAGTTTCTTTTCAGTTTAATGAGGTGGATGTTTATATTAAGAGATTGTTCTGAAACTCTGGTGCCACCAGCAAGTGAAAACAATACTCAGATCATACTTCAATCTCAAAACATTTTAGTGGTGAAGTCATTAACATTTTGGGATGGGGGGACACATGAGGCACAATGAAGGACAGGTGACTTGCTCAAAGCCAGCTCAGAGACCAGTAACAAAGCTGACCTCTTGAGCACTGAACTCCTATTAGTCCCTCTATTCTGCTGGCCTTTCTCCTAAAGGCTCAGTCACAAAGTCTTTTCTGTAGTGGTTAGTTCCTCCTCAGCAGGCAGGACCTCAGGGAGGCATTCTGTCAATACCTTCAAGTTCTAGAATGCCCTGTCTTGGATTTTGAGCTCAGTACAAGGAGAACCGAGAATTGACAGTAACACAGAACTTTACAGTATTTGGAAAATCCTATTTAGAAATTAAGAGAAGACAATAAAAAAATCCTGCAGCCTTGCTGGACCAGGACACTGTATATTCTCATCTATTCATGTCATCTACATGGCCCCATTTCTGGAAATGTCCAACATGGATGTGCAGGGATTTGAGGAGATCTGAGCTTGTCAAACAAAAAAAGTGTGTTTTCCCAAGTAACTTCTGAATAACTCTTCTTGCAAAGCTGAAGTGCCCCAACAGTATCACAGCCAAGAGCAAAACCCCATTCCTCTTCAAACATACAGGATCCTGCTTAACATTTGGGGATCTGTACCACCCCAAGCATCTTCTTTTGGACAATAAAATCTTAATTTAACATGTGTGACACCAACATTGATATCCTGGCCATGTAATGATTAGGGAAGTGCTGCCTAGTCCATTCCACATTCCTGCTGGTGATTCAGTTCCCTTTGTACCCTGCTTTGCTGCACAACCTTAATAAATAGGCTGCCCTGCTGTGTCCCAGTGGTGGGGCTGCCTTTCAACAGTAAAAGTAATGTGAAAGTAATTCCTGAACATAATAATTTTCTGTTATTTTCAGGCTTCAAAGCACTTTGAGATCCCTCAGAAGCTGGGGAGATATTACTGCTTCTATAGAATATTGCTCCTCCTACAGACATGCACGTACCCCTAGGACCCAAAGGCAAACACGGGGGAACTTAAGTCCTAGAGCTGAACTCCAGCTGCATTTATCACCTCATCTGTTATTTGATGGACTTTTGCCAGTGGGCATTGTCAACAGGAAAAAAAAACAGGGGGAGAAAATGTTGAACAACTTTCCAGCTAGTATTTTAAGGCTGTGAGTAACACACCATTTCCAAGAAAGGAGAAGTGTAGATATTTTGAGCATGTGTTTGTCTTTAGTTGTCCATTGGGAAAGTATGCTACTGTATGACTGGTCTTCCAGGATGAGCATTGCATGAATAAGTCAGGAGAGCTGGGAGAGGGGACATCTGCAGCCCCTTGAGCCACCTCTTCTCCTTTGACAAATCCACCCTTCATGAGAATTCATCAAACAGCTAACTAGTAGGAGAGCAGATTTGATGTTGGGGTCTCCATCACATCCACCTGTCAATGACTTCAAAGGATCTCCAGACGTGTCAGTGAAAGCAAGCTCCATGCTGGCAGTGACCCAGCCCCGTGGGACATTGTGTGTGCCTCCACTAACACCCATTCACCTTGCAGAAATGCTCTGCACAGCCCTGATCCCTAATTTCAACTCTCAGACATCACTTTTAGAGAGGTCTTTCCTTGTCTTAAGAGCAAAATTAATGCTAAAACCCAAACAAATTCCAGAATGCCTGTATTCTCTAAAACAGCACCTTCCCAACCTTTTCTATCCTTCACTTGCTTTATTTATATTTACGTGTAATTGAATTTTAAAAAAATTCACCTTCCACAGGAACAGACACATTGCACACAGAATTGCATATTTACTGCTGCTTACTGTTGGGCTTCAAGAGGCAAAGCACCTCCAGCATTTGCTTCTCAAAGGATCAGAGCTGCAGATCCTCTTGCAGTGATTCCAGAGCAACTTCTCAGCTTGAATCTTTGCAAAACATTAGCACAAGACATACCAGTGTATGACTGGACAGTGATTCAGAGATTTTGTCTGATCTCATTGTCAGTTCTTAGGAGAAAGGAGGGAAAGGGGGAAGGGAGAACTGGATTGAAGTCAAAGTCATTAATATCCTTCTACTTGAAGAATGAGCCCTGGGGGAAGAAGCAAGGTCAAAGTTACATTGAAGTAGTGAGTTACAATAGCCACCAGGCACAGCTAAAGTCACAAAGCAATATTTTTGCCTTCTTTTTCCCCGCTCAAAACTCAAAAACTCTTGCCCGAACAAAATTAAGTATTGGGGCAGAGACAAATCCATATTTGTGATCCCTGATTCTGAGGCAGAGTGAAGCAAACTGCAGGGTGGAGCTGGCTGAAAATGAGCTCTTCTGGGCTTTAGAGATGTCATCAATCCTGTGCCACAGAGTGTGTGCATCCTGTTAGAGCTCCACGAGTGCTGCTGCAAGTGTGGTCACCTCTGGGCAACTTGTGAGCTGCAGAGCATCCTTAATTAGTAGAAAGTGAGATGTTCAGGATCTCTGAATCAAGCTACTGGACTTGTCCTACACTTGGGAGAGAGGGTGCTTGGTAAACAGTTCAAAATGAGGAATTCTCCTAAAAGCTGCTCCTTCTAACCTGTTATTAAACCAAGAACTCCTTTCCCATACCACTGTCTAGATCTGACTTGTTGTGAGACCTTTGGGAAGAATGCCTGCACTGGCAGGTCCTTGAGAAAGCAGTGTGAAATGTATTTTCATGGATACCTGCATTTCTCACAGCTCTGGGGGGCACATCTCCATCTGGTGGTCAGGCCAGGGAAGAGAGGCTTACAGACCATGCTCCAGCTTGTCCAGTTCTGAGCATGCCTGCTCTGCTTCAGAGGCTTTGGCTTCTCCAGCTGCACATTGACACAGAAACATTTCCCAAACTTCCAGGGGGTCCTGTTATGTCAGAGAAAGGCCTAAAGATTCTTGGCCGGACACTCCGCTGTGAGCTACAGCCCAGATTCCACCCACTCAGCTCAGCCAGAGCAGGAGGGGATCAAATTGTCATCTCAACATCTGGTTTGAATACAGTAAAAGAGATGCTGTGGTGTCACACACACGCACATACATACACACACATTCAAGGGCTTACAAGTATCAGGTTGTGGTGACATCCCAGTGGTTTCAGGAGGTGGAGGTGTGAGTGAAGGGAAAATCTGGCTGTCCATCAACTCCCAGCTACTATTTACTTGGCTTTCCTTAATAGTAAGTATAGAAAGTAATATCAAGCAATGCCAGCATTAATGTCTTTATCTCCTCAGCATCCCTAAGAGGCAGGATAGTGTTGTCAGTCTCACTCCACAGCTGGAGAACCAAAGGCCAAGTGTGGCCAAAGCTAGTCAGCCCAAACCCTGGGCAGGCCAGAGGCAGAGTGAGCAGGCAAACGTGGGTCCTCCACCCCTCAGCACAGCCCGCTTGCTGACTCCACACTTACTGACTCTGGAGCCTGGCAGCCTTCAGAGCAAAGCTACAGCCCAGTATAAATACTGTAACACAGTCTAATTCCCCAAGCTTTGTGTAAAGAGGTATCTCAGCCAGGGGACACACTCAGATACCTCAACAGGAAAGCTTTGTGTTGTCACCAAGTACAATGATGAATTACCTGCTAGAAGGCGGTTTTCATCCTGCACGGCAGATGGGGAACAAGCCGTAAAAACAGCTCACAAGAGTATGGAGGGGAGCGGGGCTGGGTCCTCCTGCTGAGCAGGCACATTGCATCACCTGCCTCAAGGTCCTGGCCCCAGACTGAGCATTTTGAGGGGCAGCCAAAAGAGGAGAGTGGAAATGGGTGGGAAGGTACTGAAAATGGCAGGACTTCATGCAATATAAGCGAACACATTTGGAATGGAAAAAGCAGCTCTAATCAAATGGTACTCTGAATTTCCCTCTAGACACAGGGTATTAAAAATAATCCCAGCTGAATTTTAGCCACCTCTCTCACAGCACCTCCCAGCTGCTTCAAAAATACCAGCTCTGTCTGGGTGGAACTGCAGCCACGCATGATTTTGGGCTCCTAACCTGAGTGCAGGAAGGGTGATAGAATTTCCCTGGTCCATCTGTCCAGGAGGGTCTGCCACATCCAGGTTTGTGACTGCAATGCCAACTGCCAAGTGGATAAGACACAGTGAAATGAAGCACGAGGAGAAGGGCTCTGACCACATTTTAAGAAGATTTAGCATAAGTTACGTGCACTCCAGTGCCTATAGGACTCATTTTACCCTCAGGCTCTCCAAACCTGGGACAAAAATTTAACAGGAGGGCATGGATTTCTTATGGAGCCAGAGAAAGCACAATCTGCAGGCTCACTGGAAGACCCAGGACATCTCAAGGATCATGTTTAATCACAAACAGTTTTCACAGAATTTGCACCTTTCCTCTGGTGGAGGAGACTTGCAAGTCTGGCAGCATGGGAATTGGGGAACGCAAATCCAAGGCTTTATGGCTGCCAGGGAATAGGACACAGTTTTGGGTGCAAAACAGCTCCTGACTGGCTCTCTTGGGTTTTAAGTGATTTACACTGCAACTTCTACATTTTTAAGTTATATGAAGTTGGCCAGGCAAAATCTCCTGCACCAGGCTCCACTGATCTTCAGACACCAGAAAGCTTTTCATTTTTTAACAAATTTTCTCCCAGGGACTGCAAGATCTAATAGGCACCTGGCAGATGACAAATGAGCCCATCCCTGGCTGGAATGCTGCTCTTTGTCAGTTGTCTTTGTCCCCCTCTCAGTCTCAAGACCAGGATCCCTTCCAACTTTGAACCCTGCCAACTCCTAACACTGTGCAGAAATCCCCAGGGGAGGCGGAAACCACTCTCTCCAGCAGACTCCAAGTCTCTAGCAAGTTCCGAATTTTTGAAGGTGTTAACCTTATTTGAAAGGGGAAGCAAGTAACAGGGCTAGTCCATGGCAAAAATAATCAGGCTGGGTGGGAATTACAGCTCCTTTTGACGGGGCCACACAATCCACTCAGCAACAAACCCATTGTTAATCTCCCACCTATTTCCTGCTGCAGAATTAATTGTCGGGTGCTACTTGAGGGAGGCAGCTGCCAGAGGCGGGCTTTTCCTTCCAACCCAGCAAGGGCCACTGCACATCATGCTGCTCTGAAAAGCTCCTTTCTGAGGACTTGGCCAAAGGACAGTTTCCAATTCTGGTTGCTCTATTTCAGGCAGAGCACGTACACCCACCTCGGGCTCACTGCCTCATTGCCTCAGATTCTGCTGAGGAAAATTCTCATTGACCTCCATCTTCTGGTACGTCATCCTCGGAGAGCGACTGATGGGCTCAGCTGTGATGACACAGCTCAGCCTGTGCCCTGCTCAGACCCTGACAGTCCCCAAGGCAGCCTCTGCCAGAGATGCAGCCACATGCCCCCACCAACCCCACCTGCCATGGGCTCAGGGGGAGGCTCTCAGCAGGGGAACCCCCAGGAGAAGCTGCAGCCACTGTCCTTGCCAAGCTGACCATGTGCTGGGGGGAGGAGGAGCATGGCCTTCATGCTCTCAAGAGAGGTTTCCCAGCATGGATGTGGTGAGAACACATCTGGGTAGCAAGACTCACCCATCAAGGCTCACCCAGGAAGGCTCACCCATCAAGGCTCACCCATCAAGGCTCACCCATCAAGGCTCACCCATCAAGGCTCACCCAGGAAGGCTCACCCATCAAGGCTCACCCATCAAGGCTCACCCATCAAGACTCACCCATCAAGGCTCACACAAGTGCATAGAAGTACCCGCCTGGCACCGTTCCTCCTTGGTAATCTTAGGAATGTCTTTCTGGCACGAGTGAGAAGCTTTTCATAGAGGACACATAGGGCATGGGAACAAAGAAGGCATGCACAAGAGACAGCCTCAGGCGGTGCTAGACAAGGGGTGCAGAGAATGTGACAGAAATTCAAAGTCTCATGCTGGAGACTTTGCAAAGAAGCAGCAAACCATTGCTAACAAGCAGCTCCTTCCAGTCCAAGGCCTCACACAGGCTCCTGAGCCTGTCACTCCTGCCAGCTGTACTCTGGTGTGACAAATCCAAATTTTTAACATACCAGCGTGCCTTCCCCACCTTTCCTATACGGATTGCTCATTGTTCTCTCACTCCTCACGGCTGGCAATTGCTTCTTGCAATGTAGATGTTAAAGAGTCACAGGTTTCCTGAAAACTTTAGCACAGGCTGTGAAACTAAACAACACGTGCTGTACAATAAGTCATAAAGCATGTGTGAAAAATAGTTGACACAGAAACTGTCATGGAAACCAGTGCTACTAGAGCACACACAGCCACAGAGCTCCCATTAAAGGCTGCAAAGTTGAACACAGATTCTAATCACTAAGGCAGAATATATTAAATTTACCATCATGCCCCATTCAGTCTTTACAGCAAGTCAGCTGAAAACTACAGCCATTTCCGCTGGCAGTGCTGGATGGTAGTTACTAGTAATTAAATTACCAGAAATATTCTCACAGAGAAATTCTTTTCATCTTGTGTGCCCTTGAAATTGTTTTTACTGACTAGGGACTGGTTTTCTCCCGGGGAGTAAGTCTATTTCAAATACACATTTCTCCACCTTGGGTTTTATTCTCCTACCAACCCTCCCTGAGCAACAATACCTTGCAAGCAAGAAAAAGCCCAGGCTGGAAAAAGAAACGTGGTGAAACCAGATTAAGCTGTTCAAGCAAGATAAAGAGAGACAGACTGAAAGCTACACAATACCCTGCAAGGATTACAGGCATATCCCACACTGTGATCAAACCTGTGGTTCTTAGATACCAGCTAGAAGGAAGCTACTGACCTAAAAATATTCACAATATTCACCTTTTGGCTGCTCACGGGTAGAGAAGGAGTGGAGGAACCTCGCCCTCTGTTGTGGAGCAAGAGCTGTAGAGCCTTTCCTCATTCCCCAGCCTGGCACATTTCTCAGTGGCCTCGCTGGCTGGGCTACAGACGTGGGTGTTGCATGTTCTTCTGTGCTGGGGAACACCAGAACTCATCCCTGGCAGCAGCATTTACAGCCAAGAGCAATGCTGAGCTGCCTGGTGTGGTCCAGATGGAGGCGCAGGATTCTATTTTTTCCCTCCACCACTTTGTTAAAAATATTTTGATGTATCCAGGGGCCAGAGATGTGAGTGTAAGTATATTTTTTCGTGCTCTCTCTCAGGGCCTGGTCTTTATCTCAGTGACTTCAGTAAGCTTCACAATTGCACTGGTTCAGGCTATGAGGAAAGCCAGCTTTTTCTGCTGACTCTACAAACATATAACAAGGCTTTTACTGACCTATAAAGGAAGCGTCTAGGCCAGAGTTGTCAAAAATAGGGCACCAGCAAACTTATTTCACCTTATTTTTAAGCCACTCAAATACCATAGGTTGGAAAGTTCATCTAGTGCTCAAATGTTTATAGGGATCTTATTTTGCTCAAGAGGCTGTAGAAAGAGAAATGGTGGAGGAGAAAATAAAATCCTTATGAAGAAAAATTATGACTGGTTGAAAATTCCTGATGAAGAAAAATTAGGGTTGGTTGAAAAAAATTGTCAGAATTCTTTTTCTGGACAGAAGTCAGGTCCTTAAGTGAAATTTTTAGAACATATGAAAAATGTGTACTTTCTATAGAAAAGAGAGAATTTGTCATAACCTTTTGACTAAAAAGTATTTGATTCTGCCAGATGCTCCTGGTTAACTCTTCTTGGTTTATAGGTGAAAAGTTGCCTTGTTTCACAGGGAGATGCAAGAGGAAGAGACAGGGTCAGGTAGGAAGTGTCCAGTTACAGTTCTACAAAACATACTAGAGAATGACTACTAAATGAAAAAGAAAAAAGAATCTTGAAAAGCAGATGAGACAAGAAAGGGTAAAATGAAAGCATAGTTACAGATTTAATAATGCACATAAGAAGGACAAAGTCAGTGCTTTTCTAAGGTAGGAGTCAAAATGAGGTCTTTGGCCATGACTGGGGCTTTTCCATTGCCTTCTTTAATGACAAGATCACAAACCACTTTTCCTACAGTTCTGTTCACTACACATACCTTTTTATTATACTCCAGCACATCAAACTACAATATGCATGTTTTTTATGACACATAAAAGGTGCAAGCCTAGCTAACACAGATGGCTACATGACAGTCATGATGGGAAAAGGACAATATTTGCCATTAAACAAAGTCTTCAGTACATAAATATTGAAGTGTGACACAAGATCAAGCCACAGCTCATCAGATTGGGTGTAGCTTTCCCTCAGACCACTGAAAACTTTAGATTCAGATGCTGCTGACCCCACATCAACCTAGGCTTGTTTCTTCAAATGAAGGATGTCAGCTCTGGCTCCAAAGAAGGCATTATCTCTTCACTTGCTCCTTCCCTTCATGGAGAGATGAGGAGGTAACTGTATTTCTGACATTTCCCATTTAAAGTTAAAATTCCTCTACTGATGCTGCCAGGAGTATACAGAAGAAATCACATTAGCTCTACCATGTCAATACAATGGGACCAATTTACACCAATGGAACTTGTGACCCGAACTGACACACACCTTAGCATTTTTTCCTGTGAGATAGACCCCAGAAATGCCAATTTTATCTCCCAAGCTTGACAAAAGCAGCTTAAAGGCTTTCCCATCACACTCAAAGTGAGAGCTGATAAGGCTGAAAATCCAGAAATTGCTTACTTTACAACTCTGAGTCTCTTTCAGGCTGACCTTCTGCCCTGAAAGTCCAAAACTCCTCACCAACAGCTATATTTAGGCAACTAAAGGGCTGGAACATCTGGAAATAATAACAGCAGTCACACTTGGAAATGGCATTTATACACCACTGTCCAGAAAACATCACCATGCTGCAAAATCTTTCCAAAGTCCACTTGGTAGTTTTCAGACTGGAAAATTACCTGCTAGACAATCTGTGCATGACCAGAGGTGATGAGTGATAATCACATGTACAAATAGCCCAGTTATTAAAAAAAAATAAATCTTAAAGTTCAAAGCTTAAAATGTGACCTGTCAAAATTTAATAAATAAATAGATAAATAAACAAATAAAAAAAACCACAAATAAAACAAAACCAAAAAAAAAAAACTAAAAACACACCATAAAAAAAATCTTTTAAAAGTGTCCCAAGCTTTATTCAACCAGAGTATTTTTCATGACCTCCTAGAGGTGTATTTCAACATTACCCTTCCAGCAAGGAAAATGCAAAGCCATCAAGACCTGACCAATGTCTGAGAAAGAGGAAATCAAACTGAAGGGTATTTTCACCTCCCAAGCTGAGCAGCATGTGAAAAAACAAACAAGCAGCCTTCCGGATCTCACAGTGATTTCTTTTGATTGCTTCCTTTTAAAGGGGTTTGCAAAGCTAAATGGACCTTTGGGTCAATATCAGCAGCATTAGTTGTTTGTCCAGCCTGCTCTTCATCACAGCTTGCCTAGGGCTGTTCATGCTCAACTCATAAGCAAAATAACTAATCTCAGGTAAAAGTTCTTTGCAGATAATCAGAATTCTGTTGGTTAACCCTCAGAGTCCTTGAGAATCCCTAAATGATTTGGTAGTGTAGAAAAATAACTAAGAAGCCTACTTCATACAGCCACTAGAGCAGGAGTAAATGTGGGATCTTGCTTGTCTGTGAGCTGGATGCAGACATTAGCTGTTGTAAAGTCCTCTTTGTTCAACTTTCCTCCACAAGGAATGGGTGATAGCTTGTTGGAGGCAAAGGCTAAGCTTGTAGTGAAGTGCAAAAACAGCAGGCTAAAGTTACTCAAGTGGGGGTGAATAGCTGTACCTGCAGACACAGCCAGGGCAACCAGGTCATTTTAGTATGATGGACTGAGCCTTGCAAGTAACTTCATGCTGTGGTCAAGAGGTGAAGTACAGACAGGCAAGAATTCATTTGCATCCAGACATACCAGTACACTGAGTATTTAAAAGCATTTGATGTGTCACACTGACACATGAGGTAAAGAACTGCCCTTGGATGAGATTTACAGATTCAGATTTACATCTCTGGCCCTGCCTGCTTACAGTCATAGCAATTCCATGTGATAATTAAATGCCTGTCACACTAGTACTAATTCCTGGACTAGTAGGAGCATCCTGAATTTGGCAGCACACCATCAACACAGGCAGCAGACTGTAAGACTGTGGGACATGTTAGCACTTACAAAAGTCAACATGCAGGCATGTACCAGCCCCTACCACAGCTGAAAGCAAAGGCTGGGCTCCTAAGTCAACAGCATGTGCACACTGAGTGCTGGGATCAATGCCAAGGTCACTGTGAAACTGTGATCCAGTGATCCTCTGAGCTGCTGACCCCCTTACCCTTTGTCACCATCATCCAATGCAGTTTTGCTGAACCCTCACACATGAAGTCAACACCATCTTATCGTCCTCCTTTCTGCTGGGTATGTGGTCAGCAATAAAGGATGCCATCCCAAGAGGATGCCATGTAACTCATGCTCCCCTTGAACCACACTTAGTCTTCAACCTCCCCTTGCAAGTCTGCAAGGAAATGTGAAGGACTGGTTTAGATAAGATTGTTTCCTTGAAGGGAACTCTGAAAGGAATCTGAAATATTTTCAATTGCATGGAGCTTAAAAAAATACCAGAAAAGCAGCACCCTCTGAACAGTCTTGGTGCTCACTGCAAGGGGCACAGCCTGCAGAGGAAGGGCAGATTACATATTACTGAGTTAGTAGATCCAGGTTCACCCAGCAACCTTTGGCCACCTGTGATGTCACACTACGTCTTCAGCTCACCTGGGTGACTCTACAGTGTCTGTGTGCTTGCCCCATGCTTTCCAAGTGCCGAGGTCAAGCTGAATTCCCACTGCCTCTCTGATTTCGGCTCTAGGCTCACTTAAAAACCCAAAGCTGTATCATGTAGCATGCATTCTTTAATTTTAAAACTAACTTCTGAGGGGACAAAAGGTGAAATAAAGTAGGGAAGTAGTAGGGAAAGGCAAAGGAAATTGCTTTACTGAAACACATTTTATTAATTTTGGTACTGTCTCCTTTTCAGCTGGCCAAATGATTGTTAAGGCTGTTTCAAGTCCTGCAGAGGAGTTTGTGGAGACTGAAGTGATATGCACTTGTCACGACTCAGTCAGTCAATTTAAGGTTCCCATGCATCAGCCTCTGAGCCAGCAGGGAACTTCATGACTCCACTAACAAAACCAATAATTAGAATTACAGAGAGTGACAGCTATGAAAAATAAACAGCAACAAAGATTAAAGACTCCAAAGCTGCCCAGCCAATGGGAGCTAAAGTTTATGTATGCAGTTTAAGAAAGACCTTGTAGAGGTCCCCTGTGGTCTTTTGGCAATTTGATTTAATTTAGTCTGTTCCTCCAACAAATAATTTTTAAATTAAAAGAGAGGGAGAAAAAAGAAACCAACCCAAACACTGCAGTGCATTTGTCCAGTGCTCAGACTTAGTTGATTACAGCTCTCTAGCTTCCAGGAAATCTTGGAAAGCTTCAAAAGCCAGATGACTGTTACTGGATCCACAAAATCTTTTTTGCTATGTTTCTCCCTTTGCTTGACCCCAGTAGGACTCAGCACATCAGACAGGGAGGCAGAAGTCCCCTGTCTCTGTAGGAAGTGACCATAACCATACACACAGCCAAGGTGTGGTACACAGGGCTCCATACAGGTAGGGCAGGAGGAGCTGTTCTGGTAGAGCCCCTGCACCATTAAAGAAGCAAGAGAAGGATTTAAACACACACTTTCAACCCAAACAGTAGAGCAATTATTACTTTTACACACAGGTCAACTAACAACACTGTTTTCTTCTGGACCTCTTCTTTGGGCACTTGGCCTTGCCTTCCTCTGGTCCACACAGCCTCTGATCAGGCAAGACATCAGACACTTCCAAGGACATACCTCTTTCTTTTCTTGCCTGATTTTCATAGCCTGAAACTCTCACCTCCTCCTCTGCAGAGGTGTGTATGTGTGTGTGTGTGTGTGTGTGTGTGTGTGTGTATGTGTGTGTGTGTGATTGCCCCATCCCCTGACTTTTCTCTCCAGTTCTGGTCATGCTAAGGACAATCTTCAAAGCCAGCCATGCAAACATCACCTTTCTCTGTTGTCCTAACTCACCTTTTTCCAGCCCAAGACTGCAGCAATTTTAACACACAGATATGCACTGCAATGTGCCAAAAGGGAATGAAAGTTAAAGACGTAGAACGAGCCAGAAAAGCAGATCCTATCCTGACACACATACAAACTGCAGCTAAACATTGCAGTAAGAAATGACATGTCTCCAGACACCTTCTCAGCCTGGAGGGTTACGCTGCCAGAGTGCTGTTTCTCTTCTGAATCATAGAGCAGTCATAGCTACAGAGTGCCAAAATCAAGAAGAAAACACATGAGAAAGGTTACCAAAGCTTATCTGGCATGGATGTACAAGCAAAAAATGTTATGCTTTAAAAAAATTGTTTTCTTTTACCAACAGAACAGGACTTTGGTGTTTAAACCACCACCAAGCAATTTCAGTAGTAGGGTGACTGTAGAACTTTGCTGGGACATTGATTTAATGAATAAGGTATCTCAATAAACCAACACCATTTCATGAAACACCTGTTCTTGTCTGCTTCCTATACAAGTTTTGGCATGATTAACTCATGCTTAGCATAGCCCAAAGCATTACATTGAGAATTAAAGGGATGAGTTAACCAACACCATCAGAAGCCCTAAATTCTCATTCAAGTCGACTCTGGTGGGCTACATGCCCTTTGGAAGAAGTCAATGTATATTCTTTTTCAAAGCACTTAAGAAATCACTTTACAATTCATTTTTATCAGGAAAATAACCAGACAACTAATGAGTTTCAGGTTTCAGTTGTTCCAAGTCACTTATCTTTTTCTATATTAAAATGGAATAAAAAGAGAAGCAGTCATTTTTTTGCAGTATTTCAAGGGTTGCTTCATGCAGAAAAAACAGTGCCAACATTTTGAGTCAATATTACAACAATCAAGTCCCTCACTATACTAATGATCTGCAAGCAAGTATCACTTTACATCCTCCTCCATATATTATCTCCCTTACACCTAATCAATGCCATTGTGATCTCAAGGTGATTTGTAGAATCCCTTATTATTTGTCGGTGGGAGGGAAGGGCCAGAGTCTTCGGGGACTCCTTCATGAGCCAAAAGAATACTCATCAATTGGTAACATTTAGAGCCTCTTGCAATCATTCTTTACAAATTCCACTCTAATTGCTAGGCTGCCACGGACCACGCTGCGTGCCAGCAGTTCCCGGTAACAGGCTTCTGCACATGAGGAGTGAAAGAGATCTGGCAGTAAGTGGTAGGTAGTGTCAGTGGCTTTCCTGAGTAATTTCCTGAGTTCCTACAGAAAATGAACCTGTAAGACAGCTGCCTTAGAGTTCAAGAGGCATAATCAGACACAGATGTGAAACAAGGGCAGCTCTTTGAGCTCAGTGAGAGGAATACTTAATTTTGAACACACTGCTGCATTGGTGGCTAATTACTTCAAATAAAATTGGTTGTGTGCTGTTTGTCAGGGCTCTGAAGTCATTAACTCCCAGAACACAGATAACAAAACACTTTGCCTGTCCCACCTGTGCTGTCATCAAGAAAAATCTGCTCATGTTGAGATTCTTTTTTAAAGGTGTCTTATCAAAACAACTCACTAAAAGTATTTCCACCACCCTTCCTAACTACAAGTCCTGCTCTGACCGTTAGGGACAGCCCTGTCCTGCTCCTTGGATCTGTCTGTAGGTGCAAAGGCCAGTCAACACTGAAATATGCAAGCCTAAGTCCAGGTTTTCAGAAAAGTAACCCCCCACCTGTTCCAGTGATGGAGCACTGAAGAGTCAGCTCTAAAAGCCTTGGAAGATGGAGCACCCACTACTGGGCACAGCTGAAGGCCAAGGAATATTAACTGTTATGAAAGTTGGATGTTCTCTAGTGAAGGCCACCCTTCAGAATAGCAGTAGAGGAGTGGCTCAGACAGACAGAACATGCACCATCATACCTGGAATACTGCTCCTTCATAAAGAACACTGTTTATGACTTCAGATGGAGTCTCTTCAAGCAATTCAAGGGGCTGAGATGTGCAACTACAGCATTGTAGTCTTCCACCAAGTTGATTGTTTCCAATGAAGTGTTTCTTACCTTGCCTTTTTCCCCTCCACTCTTAGTTAAAAGAGCGAAGATATTGTCTAAGCCTTGTTCAATCAAGAGGGAGAATCCTATTGACCACAAAGAATGGTGCATCAGTCTGTTTACAAGGACACATCATTGCTTTGATTCCAGAAGCATGAGCATACTGAAGTTGCTTACATAATATTTACAGACGGGTTTACTCCTAGGAAAAAAAATCCTGAATGAATCCCGTAACACTTCCCTTTTTTTGTGAATCTTAAAGATAACTTCTTTGACACCATTTAATAAAAATGGTTATTTCTTATTAAAATAACCATATCCTTGAATGAGTACATTGAATCTGTATTTGAAGTGACAGATCTTACATGTTTTGCTCTTCTTCAGTGAGAACATTTTTCTGCAGCATTCCTCTTCCCTTCCTACAAGAGGAAGCTTGTAAGTGGAGGGTGGGATTTTTTTTGCTAGGCTTTTTACTCACCAAGTGAAGACACTGCTCAGTCCCAGTATCCTGATTGTCTGATCTGTTGACCATAGGGATAAATAAGAAGAGAACCTGCTGGCCTTCTCTTTAATCAGTACTGCACTCCCTGAGAAGGCCAGAAGACAGGCAGGATCAGAAGAGAGAAGCTGTGGTCATTGCAGGTCATGGCTATATTTGCTATCTGGCTTTCTTCCAAAGCAATACCTTCTCTTGGATCAGAGTCTATTTTGCATTCTGAAAATACTCTCAACAACACCATTTCCTTTTCAAGTTATTTTTTGTGCAGCCCTTTGGGAACCTCTGCTGCATGCTGGCCAGCATGTGTACATGAGCACGCACATGCCTGGCTCTCACACCACCACCCAGGGCAGCTCAGAGCCTTCCCAACAGCTTCTCACCTCTGCAACCTCTAGTAAGTCTTGACTGGCTACTCCATGCCAGGCAGTTGCAAACATGTGGCAATAGAAACAACTACTGATCTCGTAAACCCAGATCTAAAGCATCAAAACTATACTCAGAACTATAAGCTAGATATCTATCTCAATCTCTCTCTCTCTCTCTCTCTCTCTCTCTCTCTCTCTCTCTATATATATATATATATATATATATATATATATATATATATAAAGTATATATGCTATCAAAACTCACTCAAAACTGTACCTTTTTTTTCTGGACATCACGCACAGCTCAGCCACGGCAACATCACATTGTGAAGTAAAATCACACAGGACCCCTCTCCAAGTGGTTGAAATAGAAGCCACCCTATTACCAGCACTTGTACCACTTCAGCCAGGCCTGCATGGCATTTTTGATATGGATTTTAATCCACAGACACCTCATACTTATTAGCCAAGGTGCTCTCCCAGAGGTCAGACTGTAGATACCATGAAGGCAGAGAAGAGCTACGTTCCCATCTGGCATCCTCTGGCCTAGGATCTCCAGTTCAGCTGTCCTAATTCTGCTCTTGCTAAAGCCAAAGAAGACACAGTCTGCACAGTATTCCTTTCACTTCCAGTTCAGACAGCAGACTTAGCAAACAGTCTCAAACCCTCCAGATGACAGTAACATTGGGTCACAGCTGACCACTTCTCCATGTAGGAAATGGAAGATTAAAGATCTCTCGGGTTCCCCAGCAACAAAAACATGGAGCATTTCCTTCAGCCCCACACTTTATTTTCTCAGAGGATGTTTACCCACACGCTGCCAGAGCTAATGATGTGCTGCAGGTTTGGAGACTTGTCATGAACCAGCCATAGGATGAATCGAGGAGCAGATTGCAACTGCATGGTGTTTCTGAAGGTGAGGAATGGCTCAGTGAGTAGGAGCAAAGGACATTGATTAATCTTACTTAAAAATTACACAGCTTACTTGTCCCCACAGAGTATTTCTGTTGTACCAGAAAAATTGCAGCTTGAAACACGAGACATCACATTCTGTATTTAAAAAAGCCTCTGTATTTTTTCAGCCACCATGGAGCTAGGTCAGGCAATGTTTCTATGGATGCTGGACTGAATGTAAAAAGACAAGGCTGGTGACTTAGTTGCTGCCTTCTGAGCAATGACCTGTTCCCCTTTTAGAAAAGAAAGAGAAAAGCTGAGCTTGAGCCAAAAAATTTACAGTGATACTGTAAACTCTGATGCTGTTTTTTGGGTTGCAGAGGCAGCCAAGCCACTCTGGTATCTATTCAGCATCCTACTGCTGGAAAATGTCATTTTCTTGAACTTTAGATTTTCTGTTGGAAAACAATGCCAGTAGAACTGACCCTGCAGAAGAGGAGGGAATCATGGAGGGAATCAAGAAGAAGCATTACACTTCAAAATATTCCCTGCATCTACTTGGTTCCTCATACTCCCCTTTTCTCCAACAGACCACACTAACCTCCCAGCTGTCTCTTAATTGCTTCAAATAGAGGCACTCTGAGCTGCACCTTTCCTATTTAAATGCCCTCCCTAAAGCACAGCTAGGATATATGACTGATTATTTCTTTATACTTCTCTTGTGGTTTCTGCACCTAGCACTAATCTGAGCCACTGTACTGAAGGAGAGCACAGACTCCCTCAACAGTTCAGGATACTTGATTGTCTCTGCTTGTGTCACAGATGTCAATATTACAGACCTTTCCCTGGACACTGCTCTCATCCCAGTCTGCTCTCAACTGCAGGTCCCTCACATTTTATTTCTGCTCTCAACTCTACCTTAAATACAATCTCTCATGGAAAATGATTTCCAAACACCTTTGAAGTACATCTGCAGCAAAGGCTGCCAAATGAATGTGCTCTGTGGTTTAGATGCTCAGAGTGCCCCAGCTGAGGCAGACCAAAGGAAAAGGGAATAACAATTTCATCAAATGAGATGCACAGAATTACACACCTCTTCAAATGAGGCCATTCTTATCACAACAGGCAAATCCCACTAATAAATTTAATTTCCTGTGTGCGTGGGCAGCTTCTTAGCAATATTAGAAATCTTTTGGTTTCTTTCCCAAAGAGTGGATGGACAAAGTGGGGAAAATGTAATTTCAGGAAACAAATCTTCAGGACCACTGCAGAATCTGTAATCCATGAAGCTTTCTGAAAACCGCTTTCACAGCATGCATCTTTCAATACCCATTACACAGACACTGCAGAAAACGTCTCCCCCACCATGTGGGATGCCCACAGATAAATGCCATCTCTCCTTCACTTCCCACCCTCCCTGTCTTTGCCTCCACACCATGCTGCATAGGGAGCAGCAGAAACAGCCACTACAACGATCACACTTCTACTCATGGTCTTGCCTGGAGCAGCTGGGACTCCCCAGGATCTGAGGGACAGTGAATTCCTTTTATTTGATACCTATTTCTTGAGCTACCACTTCAAATGTACAGTTGAAAGTGGCCTTATTGTAAAAGCTCTTTTCCCACAGCACTCCTAAAGCTCTTCCACCTAGATTTATGTTCCTCCTGTTAAAGAAATGCAATAGCCCGTACTGCTAATGGTGAATAAGCCATGGTTGTGTTTCAGTAAAAGTTTAGCTCTTGACAAATAGAGATAGTCAGATTGTTATATATATGATGTGAACTGGAGAGTTATGCAATGCTAAATGGTTTAATGAGCTGGAAGAAAGCTCTCCTTAACTATTGTTTTTGCAGGCCTACTAATATCTATAATTCATCTAAATAATTGATAAATGGAAGATCCATAGCAGCCAAGTAATCCTGGCCATTCCCACCTGACTAGCAAAACCAAAAAAAAGATGATTAAACAAAATGTCTGAACCTGTTGATAGTGATAAAACTGTGTGAGTTGAGATAGGATCTGATCTAGCATAGTCCATGGAGACTAGGAATTCTCTATCCCACCAGGAATGCTAGATCCCACCAGGACAAATTGTGGTTTGGCTGGCAAGACAAGTAGCTACATTACTCTCGATGGAGATGCAGTGGCAGAAAATAAAACTGCTGGTTCTAAATTATCTGCTGCTATTGCTTATACACAGCTTTCTGGAATGCAGAGTTCTGTAGCCTTCTTGGCCAGTCTGTGTCAGCCATCATTTGAATTTCTGTCAAGACCAAGGCTCATAAGAAGATGGATGTGCCCCCATGCCTCCCAAACCATATTCCAGCGAGAGGAGCTTTTAAACTGTTGAATTAGACATGAGAAAGAAGTATGTCAGGAAAACATAAAACCACCCTGATTCCAGTGGAGCCTCTTTCTTATGGCTGCCACCCACTCAGCTCCACAGAAATAAACATTGCAAAGTGGACACACAGCCTCCAGTACCCAGACACTGATGGGGTGCTCTGGGATGTATTAAACTTTCTGACACAGAGCAGCAGCACCAGCGAGCCTGTAAGGTAACAGCAAATATACACAGAGCTAAGCACTGCTCTCATATGCTGCTAAGACAACCAGAGCTGGGGTTCCCTTTCTGGCATCGATCCAATTCTTTAGAAAAATTCTGCTGTTAGATGCAGCCCCAAGTCAGCTGTCAACACCCTCTGGCTTCTGGACCTACACACTGCTGTTAACATCTGCCTCTGAACAGATGATCTGAGCCTCCCCAGATTCTCTTGATTCTAGGTGCTGACCAGCCTTGTGCCTCAGACCAATGCACAGCTGCAGTTACTGGAAACTCTAACGTGCAATTGCACCAAGAGCAGGCTTTGCTATTAGCAAGGATCCGTGCTTTATATTCTTACAGGATATGTTACTGATGCTCCCTAACACGGAAACCATAACACAAGCAAGACTTGACAGTGTAGAAAATTTTCCCTCTTCACCTCATATTCTTGGCCCTTGAATCATTCAAATTACTTCTAGGACATCACCAAGTTATCAGGTGGATGCAAACATTCTGGACATGAAAACAAGTAGACAACATCCTGGAGAAAAAATAAAACAAACAAGAAAAACAACTGGACTTCCTTGTGATCTATTACTTTTGTAAACATATGGAAACTAAGGTATAAATCTATGTGCTTCAACTGAGTTCATAATTTAACACAGGCTACAAGAACCAGAAACAGTCTTGCAAAACCCAAGGTTGACTAATCCTTATTGACTATTTCCTTACTTACTGCTGAGGGGGGGGAGGAGAAGCAGTAGTGTGTGTTTGTCTGGCGTATAACAGCCACTGAAAAGCCCATTCCAGAAATATAATGGTGCAATCCAACCATCTCCATGTGCTCCCACACATGCTGTTCAAAGCAAGGCTTTTCCCTGTTCTCAGCAGTGCATAACTGTGCTCTCACAGTGGAAGAAAAAAGCACCATGGATTTAAAGAGCACTCTCAACATACATTAGTTTTTAAGAAAAATCAGCACAAGAAACCTCAAGCACTTCTTCAATAATTTGCAACTGTTCTCTCTGCATCTGGTTTAATCTTGCTTTCATTCCAACTCATTTCAAGTTAAGCCTTCTGGTTATTAACCGGAACAGATTGCTGTCATGTTCCCTTCAGTTCAGTAATCAGGGGAAGATTTTATATCCATAAAAATGCATTAGATGGTTGTGATAACACTTTTGGGGGAAGGGAGGTTAATATGAAACTCCTGCCAGATTGAACACATTGGATACTTTCTCTTGAGCTAACACAGGATATGCTCCACACCTCCAACAGAGTGATTCAAGTGAGTGCTGTCCACATAAACCACCAGAATAGAATATAAAGAAATGTCCTGTCATACTTCCTAGGTTTGCATTAAACAGGTCCTTCTGACAAGGAAGAGCAAAGGAAGGAAGTTGCTGCTCACATGCCCCTGATTATAAGTAAATCAAGAGACGGCTGGGAAGTTAATCTAAGATGTAGCATTTGCAGAGTATTGTCTTTGAAGCAAAGCATCTTCCCCTTGTGATATACTGCCCTCCCATAAGCAGCTGTGAGTCCCTTAAAGTATTCCTTTCCTAAGGGTGACATACACAGACAGCAGTTGGCTGTTTGAAGCACTTAGTGGTTATTCCTTACACCAAGGAGGCACAAAACCTAACCTTAGGCTGCGTCACACAACCATGTGCAAAACGGGAATCCAGGGACTGCTCCTATGGCATCCATGTCAGCTGGAATTCTGCTGTCAACCTCAGTGTGAACATCATTCCTGAAGGTTCTGACAACAGTCCCCTCAGCAAACTAAACTGGTTCCTGGGCTCATTGTTACTGAAAGAGTGAGAGGGTCCTGCTGACACTCTCCACTGATAATTTTCACTGACCTTAGCAAACTGAATCAGGTCACAGATGGACACAACAAACAGCAGAGTTGGCAGAAGTAACAAGATGGGATGACACAACCAGGATCAAGAGCAAGAGACAAATAGTTCTCAACAGAAGTGTGTTAAACAAAATACTGTCAAAGAATACATAAATAAATAAGGTAGAACTGAGAAGCACTTGTGTAACAACTGCAAACACCCACTCAGCAGCAGAGCGGCGCACAACAGCACCTTGTTCACCCACAGCACAGCTGCCAGGTAGCTTAAATCAGCCATAAAACTCTGTCTCCAATACAAGGGTCCCACGTGCCAGGAAGGAGCCGTCCTGCACTGACCTACCCACCACCTGCTTGCAGTAGTTTGTCACAATGTGATTATTCAAGGCTTGAGGTAGCTTAAAAGCATGCTGTGTTCCTAGATGATAGCATGTTTATGAACATGCTCTGTTCCTATTTGGCACTGGGTCACCACTGTATAATTTAGGATTCAGAAGCTGTAAGGCTGCCAGCAGCACACTGTACATGCAGCACGATGCGTTTTGTTGTTTCACCATTGTTTAAGTTTATATAAAGTCTTAATTGCAAATGGAAAAAAATCTGCCTAGTCAATCAGGCCTATTCTGAAGAGTTTCCAAAAGCCTGCTCTGAGTTTCATAATTGGGAAGTTCAACCCAGACCAGAAAAGAATTACTGGAGTTAACAATAAGAAAGGACTTGCTTGAAACTGTTGCCAAACTCCAACTCAAGACAGAAAATCAGCTGGAGAGCACCATCTATTGGCCAGAAGAATTGCTGGATTGCCAACTTTTCTCTTTTTAGACTCAAAGCGAAGGCAGATCCTGGCTCTGCGCTGCAGGATGTGCTCAGCACACACAGCCCTGCAGGGAAAGGGACACTCCAACCATCGCACACACCGAGTCTGGGGACAGCTCTTTCACATGTCCGACAGAAATTTTGGCTTGAATGGATGCGACCCGAGGGCTGACTGCTGACAGGAGGACAGTACAACAGCCCCAGTTCTTTATTTCAATGCCATTTTCCTCCCCACCAATGACCTCTTGGTCTGGTGATTTCATGGTACAACCAAGGTACCAGTGTTTTCTGATTCTGGCTTTAGACAGCCACTGACCCCCAATCCAAAGGTTCATCCTGCAAATGAACAGCATCCCACACTGGTGAAACCAGTGTTAAACTGGCACCTGGTGGTTGTCTGTGCGTGGCACAGGGTAAATTCATCAACCCTTCAGCCTCTTTCTCTCCATGCAAACAACAGCATTGTCCTGGGTGCCACTACAGAAGGGACAGGAGAGGGTTAGCTTACATCTGTGTTCTGTGACACTCTGTCAGCAGCCCCATAGATGATTGGCTTATCAGGAAAGTATTTTTGACTACAGAATTATGTTTCTGAGGATTCCTACTCCAAGCTGGTCTTATCTTTAGGCTATCTCTATTTAGATGCCCAAGTTTAGATTTCAAGGACTGCCCTATGAATCCTACTTTTAACAGCGAAACACATCTCCCTGGGGAACACTTTCGTTAGAGCTGGCTAACATTTTTGGCCACAGAAACAGGAAAGAAATCTTAAGTACCTTTTCACTACCTTTTTCCTAATTGCCAGTTGTGTTTATTAGGAACACCACTAACAGAAAAGTTAAATTAACGCCGTCCTTTTGCCCAGGGAGGCTGACCCAGGTCACCACCAAACTCTGTGGCACTGGCGCTCTCCTGGAAAGGCTCAGTAGAGGTCAAATAGGCTGAAAGGTCTTGCTCAGTGTCCACCTTCAGCAAAGTCAGAGGGACCTGGCTGTGGTACAAATGTAGGAGAGGCACACAGCCCCACAGCAAAGACACTGCTGCAGGTAACCAAGATCAGTTCCCCAGAGCAAAGCCAGTGATTCAGGTCCTGACTGGACACGAGAAAGGCTCTGAACTGCCCGGGCAGATCCTCCTCTGAGTCACAGGAGGACCGCTTCTACCACATGTGGTCTCTGGAGCATTTCCAGCTCCAGTAGTTTTCCAAAGACTTTTTGCAGAAGCTGTACAAAGTTGGAAAAATAAAACTTATCAGGCATAATTGTTAATTAACTATCTCTGATATCAAGGAATTAAATAACTAATACAGACTGGTTTTTGGTTTGAGCTAAAATGGAAGTTTCCAGAGAAACAGAAAAGCTATTCTGGTCAGTCATAAATATTTAGTATATATATTTCCTAGAAAGAAATCTGCTAGTACTTGTGTTTGGACTTTTATTTAACTTTTTTTTCAGGAGGGGAGCTAATTTTGGAGTGGGTACAAATGTCAAACTTCAGAGGAAGCAAAATCCAGATTCCAAGCAGAACATCTCAGCTCAAATCAAACACTGGATAAGAAAGTAAATCTGACAGAGGCAACAACTGCAGCCCCAAAGGCCTGCCCACCTTAGAAAATTTCCTGATTTAAAAGCACAGGAAACCATACAAAACTAACTGTATTTCACAGGAGAGAGAGGGGTCCCCTTTTGTAAGGGCTCTTCCCTATGATCCCCATTCAAACTGGCACAGAACACAGTAGAAGATGTGACAGTGCAGAAATTGAAAGGCAAGCCATGGTAAATTGCAAAAAGTTTTAAAATAAATCAGCACAAATATGTAAACTCTATGGCAAATTTCTGCTATGGGGTAGAGAGGAGGCAATTAAATCAGAAGCAAAAGTTATGGCTGCAAATAACCTAACACAATTAGGAGAAAGATAAATCAGCCTGCAAGTTACTCCAAAAGAGACAGGCAAGGGAATGTCCAGGAAAAAGCACCCTGTCTGAGCTGCCTAAGTGGAATTCCACTGGGAGAAGGCCAGCAGGTCTGAGGTCTCAGAGCCTGGAGCACAAATTGGAAAATAATGAAGCTGGTCCGCTGCGATTGCTAGAGAGGTGACAGCGCTGCAAAACAAAGGGATTCTGGAGCCTGAGTTAGGGCAGTGGGAGAGATCAGCTTGCACACACTGCAAGGGGTTGGGTTACATGTAATTGCCCCTGTGAAGGGTGGGTGGTTTGCAAGTGTTATGACAGCTGCAGAGCAGAGGATGTCTCTGCTATGAGACAACACAAAGCTAGACCAGAAAACGGGGAGGCAAAAGTCACCAAACTTTCTAACCGAGGGCAAGTACCCTGTCCCAAGGCACTTGAACTATGCAGGGACTCCAGGAGCCGGAAAGTTTATCAGCACTCATCCATTTGTTCCCTCCAAGGAGCACAGAGTGTCTCTACAGAGACTAAGAAATAAATTTCAGGGTATCTAGGAGGTCCCTTCACTGCACAAATCCATGTGTTAACTATATGAGTGGGATTTTCTTCTCACAACTTGGCAGGGCAGGGCTGGGTGATGGTGATTTTTTCAATCCAGACCTACCATATTTATCATGTTTTCATCCTCATTTCTAGAAGACAGAAAAGCTTTAACTGCATGTTATTAACATGACAGGTTGCTTGCCAATATAATGTGTATTCAGAAGTTCCTGGAACTGCATAGCCAATCACAGCATGATTTTGATCTTTAAATGACTGATACACAACCTCACCTTTAACTCCATCTTTACATCTTTTATGTAGCAATGCATTTGGCAGCCAGTCCCTCTTGTCTTCGTTTTCTGTTTGAAATACTTAATATGAACGAGTGAGCAGCAGACAGATAGCACATTCCTACACCAACAGCTTTCACACACACAAGAGCTCGCCTTAAGGCTTGTTGCTTTTATAAAGCTCTCTATCTGCATGCAGTTTGGGTGCAGTGCTCACAAAGCACCCCCTTGTATCCAAATAAACTGGGCACTGGTGCCTTGTAAATGACACGTGGGGAGTGAGCCTGGCACTCTGCCACAGCCAAAACACAGGCCAGCCCCCAGGCTCGAGCCAGCCAGATGGCTGGGGCTGCTCAGCCTGCTGGCACTACCACTGGTTCATCTGCCAGCCCTGCTGCACCTTCCAGCTCTTCCCCATCTTGTAGGACCATGTGGGTGATGGTTCCATCTTTACTAGCATCAGTATCCAAAATCCTTTTGAAATGCTTTACACGATGAGCTTGTGGTGCAAGCAAGGTATTCTTTCCCCTTCTGATTTTATTCCACTGAGTCCTATTTCACCTGTGCAGTCATTGATCTCTAAACTGTATTAGGGTACCACTTTGTTTTCCTGTTCTGGAGAAACCGGCAAGTGAAAAATGTATTGGAACACAAAGGGAAAATGTTAGAAGAGTTACACTTCCCTCTGCCAGAGAAGAGCATATCACCACGATAATCACAGAAAGCAAGACAAAACTCCACCTTAACAGCTTGTTTTTGATACTGCAGCAACAAATGTTCTTCCACAGTGCTTTACATATCATACAAATGAAATGGGGACCCTTATCCACCCACCCTCCTGCCCCTGTGCTCAGCATTCTCAACACCCGTGTGGCCACTTACAACTCGCTGGCTGGCCTTTGTTCATCCACATCCAATCCCTGCGCTCATTTCCCCAGGGATACAAGCCATTACAAACCTTAATTGCAGAGCCCACTTTAGCAATCTGGACAGACCCAAGTGTTTTCAGCACAGGAGGTCTCTCATTCCAGTCCTGGGGGAATCTGCCTAGACAACTACTGCCACAAAACTAATAGAGCCAGATTGTGCCTTGAAGGCTTGGGCCCATGTGGGAGCACCACTGAGCTGCATGATCTGGGCAGAAGCTTGAAATGTGATTCTCCAGGAGGAAGCACAGTCCTTGCATCGACTGTCATCTCTTCTATGCTGAGCTGGGAACCTGCAGCCTGTGGGCCACAACTGCACACTCAGGCACACTCTGCTTCTTTCTCCCCAGCCCCTCATTATTCTGCCACACAATAATGGCTCACAAAAGCCTATTTGACCTTCATGGAGGAAAGATTCTCACGCCTCTGATTTAACAGATCTAGCATTTTCAGCAGAGAGAGGCTCTTTGGACTGTTGTCATTCCTTCTTAGTTCTCTGAGAGTTTACCTAAGAAAAGGCTGAGAAATTCTGTCCTTCCATTGCAACCTGGTATGTACAAACTATGTGCAGAACCTGACCCTGCTAAAAGCCACAGCATCACTGTCAGTGATTTTACTTGGCCACGATTTCACACTTAGTTCTCTACTGAAAGAGGAAAGAGAAGCCCCCACTCCTTCCCCCACCCCCATTCTCTCTAGTGCTTCCCAGTTATCCAAATCTACAGCACAATTTGCACAAGAGATTCTTTGTTATTTTCCTTTCCTGTAGTAGCACAAATTTAACTTGCAACAACCTTGGCCTTTTTGATGTCAGATATGACTCATGAGATAGATGCTGGCTTTACTGATTAATCTTACTTATGCACATGTCTTATTCCTCCCCTATGACTTGCCAAGAGCATTTATTTCTGCTACACTAGGAACAAAATCTCAGCTATGTCTCTGGAGCATTACATATTGCAGACTCTGTCTCTTTGGCCCCCTGCATTAATTTTCTTCAAATGACACCAAGGGGCCAATATGTTAAGTTTGCACTATTGGTCTGACAAAGTTTTGGCTTCTATTTATAATCATTTGTATAAAAAGCATCAGTTTGGGTTAGCTTAGGCCTTTTGTGGAGGGAATCACTCTAGCACAGATCATTCCAAAACTGCTTTCGCTTTCTGTACTTGCTGAGGTTTGTGTTTTTGAGGCAGTGTAAATTGTATCAGGGATACTGACAACTCTCTGACGAGCAATTGGAGGTGGACACTATTAATCCCAGCTTTGGTCTCCTGCTGTTTTTAAGAAGATTTCTTTATAGAATTAGGTATTGATCCTACTCTAGTTATTGGAGTTGATTCACAGCTGCATGACTCCACAGCCTGATGGCATAAACAGTCTAAAATCAGATAAATACTATGAGCAGCAATACACAAGGTGCAACAAGGGCAATTCCAATTACATACTAAGGATGGAGATTCCTGAACTCCTCTTGACCTCTGCTCCAGTATTTTACTTTCCATATTATTATTTTCCTTTATCTTTTATATACAAGAATCTAAGATTACTCCTCACATGTTATTCTCTCAGGTTGTAGGTAACTCATGCTACAGGCCTTCTAGTGTTTCTTTAGGCTGACTTAACTCTAATAAATGTAGCTGTCATTAAGTACTTTGATATTTAATCTAAATTTTGGTGTTTGACATTGTCGTAATACTTCCAGTTATAAATGAATGCTGTCCCTAGCAACTTTACAGAGAGAAGGACTGTAAAAGAGCACATCATTATCCAAAACATTCAGAGAACACAAAGCTTTCCTTAACAGTGATAGGTGAATCCCACACAATCAAAGGAATTCTCTCCTGTTCATTCCATGGTTGTTCACGTATGTGTTGAAAAAATTCTTGTAAGCTTCCTTCTGATGCAGGAGCTATGAGTTCCTTGATCTGCTAGCTCAGCCTGCTCATCTGGAAAGCATACTGAACACTGACAAGGTTGTATTGTGTCAGCAGCCTGCCCCGGGTGTCTTTTCTCCAGCCTGATGGTGCATTGCATGCTGCAGCCATCTACCCTCACCCAGCAGCTCTGGGAGGACCATGCTCCCTACGCTGATACTGATACACAGGTAGACAGACATTTCCAGGAGTATCACACATCCTACCTGACCGTGAGGGAAAAGCTGCACCATGCCAACATTCCCAAACATGAAAAGGATGCAAAGTTTCCACTAGAAAGTAACTTGTGCTCTGTGAACCAATTCTTGATCTACTTTGTCTTATTCTTGCAGCAAGATATAGGAATGGGGAAGAAGTGTGCCAACATCATGAATAGAGTGAGCAAGG
Organism: Cyanistes caeruleus; assembly: GCF_971803275.1. NCBI lineage: Eukaryota > Metazoa > Chordata > Aves > Passeriformes > Paridae > Cyanistes > Cyanistes caeruleus. The sequence goes on from NC_141708.1 coordinate 17,632,049, forward strand.
ACATATATACTAATGCAGGACTTATTGGCTCACAGTTCCCACTGTGTCCTGAAGAAAAGCACCTACCTTTCATAGATACCTAAACAAAGGTGTTTCTGCCCAACCACGTGCCAAAATACAAGCCAGAGCTCCTACATTCTGGAAGTATACACTGTATACTCTGCACTTTAGCAAGCATTAAACTCAACAAACATAACTTAAAAACAGGACTTTTCATTGAGGAACCTTGATCTGAAGTTCTGCCTCTTGAACACTTGAAAACTAACTAAGAAAATAAACCAATAAGGTAACTGATTGATCCATGCTTGGGAAAACAATTGTTTGATATACACAGCAAGAGAATATACCTGATCAGAACTATCCCTTGCAAGAACAGACCAGCAGGGACAGGGTCCCAAACACCTCGTGACTGCCTGTTTCTAGCTACATTCTGATCATATTTGTCAGCTTCTGGAATTTAGGAAATACAAGTTTTTACATGTGTTCTTATGAAAAGCCCAGCAAACTTTTGCAACTTTAACTTCTTACTGTCATAATGCAAAGCATCTTAGCAGAGGCTCTGCAGAGCCTGGATCTGCTCTAGTGTAGTTAAGGAAGGTTGCTTATGGATTTCAACCTTTTAGGCTCAAATCTAAAAAAAGTTCATTCACACAAAGCAGCTCAGTGAAGCCAAATAACGAGGCTTAGCCTAGGTTGACCTGAGATATTTTATTACAGATGAAACCAATTCCCTTTGAAGATAAGGGAATGCTTTAGTCGATGGACTCTATTTTGCTTTTGGCAAGATCTATGTAAATCTGGAGTAATGCCATTAACTTCATAAAAACCTCACCCCAGATTTATAGTGATGTCACCAGGAGCAGGATCCAAGCCCTGGTTGACTGAAAAAGAGTACCAAACACTTTAATTGAAAGAGAATCTTAAAGTAACCAGTGGGAAGATATTTTCTTAATTACACTTGTGATTATTGTTAGTTTGTAACGAGTTATTAATGTAATCATTAAAGTTGAAGAACTCACATAAATCAGTATAATTTATGAGAGGAATTGAGCATAACTAATTAACTCAAATTGTTGGTTATTAATTTTTATTTTTTTAAACCAAGTAACCAAGACTCTTGATGCTATAGTCTGAGCCATAAAATAAATTCTAGTCTGTTTTGACAATGAACAGATATTTGGGATTTAGAGCATAATTGGAAGGCTCACATTTTTTTTAGTATAATTTCCTTCAACTCAAACAAATTCAAAGAGATATGCAGGGAGAATTAAGTTTTTTCTTAGTTAGTCACTCAATATTTTGCTTCCAAAATATTTGAATTTTGGACCAAAATAGCCCAAAAAGATATATTGGAAAAGAAAAATTTAAGTAAAAAACACACCATATTCTTCAAGACCTTTTCTTCTGATTTTTGAGATTACTTTTTCCATATGACTCTTAATGCCAAAGCATTAAGTCGATGGTGAACAGGTTAGAGTCATGCCATACTTTTAAATGATACTTCATATAACATTAGAAAATCATTTGAGTTCCTGGCAAAGTATATTTCTTCCTTGATAAATGTTTAAGGCTCAGAAGAACCATTGTCATAATCTGGTCTGATCTGCTAAACAGGCAGCCAAGCATTGAGAGGCAATACATTGTGTATATTGTAAGTAGGGAGGCTTTGTATCCCCAATCTGGACATGGAAGATTCCATAATGCCACTTGGAAGCTTGCACTGTTCTTATCATCTTGACCAACCAGTCTTAACTGATGGAAATTCTCTATATTTATTCAGCCATCATAAGAAATTTTATGATACAGACTTAGGATTATAGAACACTATAGACACCTCATGGATGATTTTCATTTTTTCATCCCAGTCTAACTTGCATCCAGTACTGCTTACCATTAGATGACAGCCTCTAGAGGCATTTGATGGATGTATGGTGCCTTTTAAACTTCCCAACACACACAGTTAAACCCCTACACTGAGAAAGGTCCCTCACTGATGCTCACATTGGGTCATTCTGACACAGAAAGCAGGCTTCAGGGGCATTACGGTTTCATCAGCGATGTCAGCAGCCAGAACATTTATCCAGATCCTATTTCATGTTCCAGCAGGCTCCTTTCCTCAGAAGATGTCATAGGGTCAGCAGAATAGATGTGGGGAAAAGTCCAGAGATGCGAAGGAGAACACCAACCTCAGAATAAGTCACAGAGGGGTGGCAAAGCACACTGTACCACAGGCAACAGCAAGGCACTGTAAAGCAGAAAGATGAAAGATGTCTTCTGATTATTCTGAGAATTTATACTCAGGGTCTAGTATGTAATCCCAAGCTTTACAACAGTCTGATCAGCTTCTTCGTCTCATCGTTTTAATTCTCACCTCATGCCCCCTGGATCTATTTAAAACAGTCCAGTCAAAATTATTTTCTTGGCCTGGTGTCTGACCACGTCATATAAACCAAATCTGAGCCAGAGGCAAATCCAGTTCAGCCTGTGGTTCAGGTTTGGGTTTAAATCAAAAGAATGTTTGTGATTTGAGTAGATGGAACATTAATAAGTAACAACAATATAACAGCCTATAATAATAAGTTTACTTTGCAAGAATAGAGTCACAGACGAGCCAAAAGAGGAAACTAATCCCCTGGGTGATATGGTTGTAGGATTAATATGGTATGAACATAGTTAGATCTTCAGAGACATGCAAACTTATCCAAAATGCAGTAGGATTTGTTTGGCACCAAGCTTCCAACTTTGACTCCATCCTAATAAAAATCAGAGTCGTATATGTCTTTTTATTTTCCCCTAACTTTTATAAATGTATTTCAACAATTTAAAGAGCAAAACCTTCCCAAACTATCAAAGTCCAGAGGACTCAGATTTTGCAGCTCTAACAATTTTACTAAGACATCTCCTACTCTGTGACATTTTAATTATTCACAGCACCAGTGCACTACAAGTGAAACATGCTGTGTATTCTCCATTCACTCATTCATTAGTTTTAATTAAACCCTCTAATTTTATTTATGCTGTCATGGACTGATTAACAATTTGCAGCACAAACCAGGAAGTTTTAAACAGCACCTTGAGAAATCTTCCATGCTCTAAACAGGGATCTGCTATAATAACTACAAATCTGCTGGATTATGTTCTGAAAGGCAAAAGGAACTACATCAGCAGCTTTCACAATGCAATTTTCTTTCAGCTGTTTAACAAACCATATCTCAAGGCCTTTGGTGAGAAACACAGATGAGGTATCTGAAGGATACAACAGGATGAAACTGCAGACAGACACTCAGGAAGTTCTTTTATTAGAAGCAGTCTAGGGATGAGATGGAGCAGCATGATGCAATAGAAAGAGTACCAAGTGCTACACCAGCAGAGACTCAGGACACTTTAAGTGTTGCCAAAAGGACAAGAGGCACTGCCTGGAGCTTGTTAAAGGAGAAATTCATGGAACATCTTAAGTAACTCTGAAAGAGTCTTTATGACTGCGATTTACACATTTTATTATTCTTTTAAATTTGAATTGTCTGTAACTTGCACCTTCTGACAATAGACCTGTCTCTCAAAACCTCCATCTCAGTGATCTTTGAGCACCTGAATTCATCAGCATGCGTGCTACACCTCAAAATGCAAAGATTTAAGTTCACTCAAAGCAGCCACCTATATATCTATGCAGCAATTAATTCTGCTCCCCAGATTTCAAAACAGGCCTTCCTTCACACTCCACATCTGTTGTTTCCTCTCTGATCCCCATCTACACATCTCCTTCTCACATTTGTTTCTGTCCCCACCTGCACATCTCAGTTCTGCCTCTCTAGCTCCTTCAGCAGTCTTTCATTCCCTCCTGCCTGACTGGAAAAGACTACCTCAGACCACTTTCTCCACCTTTGCCTGTTAGGTGCAGCTGGGCTCACCAACTGAGTCAAGGCAGATAAAATTCCAGGAGAATAAATAAGCATCTCCACTGAACAGGACTCACTGAAAGATTTGGGAAGGATACCCAGAGCTCCTGGGCCCTTTCTTTTACCCTACTTTCCTTCTCGGCTCTCTGCTAATTACAATATATGCTTTATACAACTCTGAGTTACTGCCAACTGCTGTGGACCCCACAAATAACTATTCCCATTCTTCTACATTCTTTTTGTGCAATGTAGAAAGATGCAGTTTAAAGGCATTGAAGTCTACCATGAACCAGGGAGCTGTGCACTACCTCCCATTTTTATGGCACAGGATCCATGCTGCAACAGGACAAGCTAATGGAGTAAAGAGGGAGAGGGAAAACCTCTTCAGGGACAGCAACCATTCCTAAATAGCCACCACCATTAAGTCAATCCCTATTACTTTGCTTATAGGCTTGAAATTAGGGAGAAATGACTACAGAGTGAAGAACTGACATTTCATCTTCCTGACCTCTGCCCCGAGTACAAACTGAGGCCAAGACAGCAAAATCGGTTTGAGTGTGTCAGTCTGAAATAAAACAACACAATTCTTTATCCATTTGCACCTCCTTCAAAATCTGGTCACACAACAATTCAGCAATGGGCTATTTATAGAGGCTGTACTACCTCCAGGCCTGAAGCAAAGTGTTGTCCCAGGAGAGCCCAGCTAAGACAAAGCAGAGCAGCGCAGGCTGGATCTGCCTACCTCATCAGGAGGGTTGGATTTCACTCTGGCCAAGAGCGTTCTCAGCAGCAAATGAGGCCTCCCATAATATATTCCAATAAAAACAGAGGCTTTAAGAAGAAATCAGTGTTTAGTTCCCTTCCAAGACATATAAATAGTTTTAAATTGTGCTCTTTTGGAAGCATTTGTGATTTCTTTTAGGCGATGCCTCCCTCTAGTGTTAAAGCCGGCAGGTGGCCACCACCGGTCTCAGACAGCCCAGTTTTTGAGGAGGTGAGAGATTTTCAAGTACTCAAATATTTATTATGCTTCTCTTCCTGGCACCACCGACAGTTCAAACACAGCCCGAGCAGGACTCTGCCAGCTCTAGGGATCATCACAGGTGCTAGCAGTCATTGCAAGGAGACCTACACAAGTCAAGAGCAGGTGAAAAGCAGCAGCCTTTGGTTGCCTGGGTAGGACAGCAGAAGATCCTGGTTCTGGGATGTGAGAGCCAGAGCTTTGCCCTAAGCTTGTCAGTGAACATCTCTAAAGTATGCAAAATGTGAAAGGCTGGTCTGAAAAGACAATAAACACCCAGGTTTGTCTTCCCTCTCTGCCTGCCTAAGATTGATGCCAAGAGCCTATTACACACTTACTCAGTTCTTAAAGCTTCTATATTTTTTTCTCCTTTTTCTACAGGGCCTTAAAAACCTTGTGCACACACACCTATGAAAGATATGTAGCAAAGACACACGTAAAAACAATGATCTGGCTACAAGCTCAGGAAAAGGCCTCTAACAAGCTGCAGCAGATTTGCCTAGAAAATCACTTTCTAATTCCTTTGGAGAAAAATACAGCCCAAATAACCACAAACATGGAGCTTTGCTAAAAAAATGGCATTATCAAGAACTTCCTTATGTGTGAGCTGTTGTCTAGCAATATTTGTTGGAAATACAAAAGATGAGCAATCTAACCACAGAAAAGCAGTGGGAGAAACCTTCACTTCTGGAATTTGTTCCCATTTGCAGTCATTAGTTTTCCAACCTAGTAGTACATTAGGAGTAGATTTCTGCATTTAATTTCTTAAATGCACCACAGCAGGGAGAGTGAGGAGAAAAAAAACCCAAACAATTTTATTTCTCTGCAATATAAAGAGTAACAGTTATTGCTTGCCAACTACACAATTATTTTCAAAGAGCTTAGCATCTCTCTTAGGTTGATATATTAGCTTTATTACACTGCCATGGCTCTGAGAGATACTTGCCACTCAACTCATTGGTACAAAGAGATACAGATGCTTTATTATCATGGATGGAATTCCCATTTCTGCCAATGCTGCCGGCAATTCTATGCCCTCCTGAGAAGTAATGCAGCCCTTAAATCATTTATTATCTATTCTCATCACAACTTCACAGTTTTGGCATTTTGTTTTAAAAGTATCGGTGTGCCTCAGTGTATAGCATTTTCACCACCAGCACAGAAATCTCCTAGGGCGTTGGCTCAGACCCACAGTTGCTACTTCAGCAGGAAAGGACTGAAAAATAGAGAAGCTAAACTGATATGCATAAAAATCTGCTACTGCCATGTTTTTCAGCAGAACAGCACTGCCTGTGGGCACTAGGACACTCCATACCTGACTAACTGACCCCTCTAGAATAGTGTGGGGATTTTTGGCTTTTAAGTTGGTGTCAGACAGGACGAATGTAGCCAGCTGAACAGCTCAGCCACAAAAGCAGTATTTCTAGGAACAGCTATAGCACATAACTGTTTAGAGAAGTTTTAGGTGAAACGTCTGGTGTCCATCCCATTTCAGAACTCTAATCAGGTAAGGGAAAAATTATTCTTCTGAAATTCAGCCTCAAGATTTTACAAAGTTGTGGATTGGTCTAAAATTCTATTGAAGTGTTTTCTGCTTCTGTGTTTAACAGCCTCTGTTTTAATCACATGACATTTTTAAAGCTAGTGTGTTTCAGGCTACGTGAAAGAGAGCTAGAAGGATCAGCCTCTGGAACAATCTACCAAGTCATGTAGTGAATTTTCTACTGTTCAGTGCATTTAAATCAAAATGTGATATCCTGCCAAGCCATCTGTGCCACCTCATCTCCAAGACTCAGGCCTGATGTAGAAGCTACTGAGTGAGTATTTTTAGTGTCACACAGGAGGTCAGAAAGAATGATCTAATGTTCCTGTCTGGGCTTAAGCTCTATGAATAAATGAAAATCTTAGGCCTAAGCACTTTGGGACAAAGGAGCATCTTTAAATATTTAGCAAAGCACTGCATCCACTGGGACTGCTCCACAAAGTGGCAGTCACATGCCTGAGGCTCAGACATCTCAGGTCACCTTAATGCATGTAAATGAAAGTTCAAAGATGCTCAAATCCTGTGGCCACTTAACTCTGAAAATGTACTGGTTTGAATTAGTTTTTTCTTAGTCAGTCAGTCCAAGCCTTTCTGTATGCATCCATAGGATCAGTCATAGTCCACATACAGCATTTCCTCAGAACAAAATCCATAAATATATTCTGTCCCAATAATAAGTACCAAAATCTGTGGAGTAAAAGCCTACTTGAAAAGCAAGAATGAAGATTTGGCCAACAGCCAGAGGTCACACCCTTAACAGCACAACCAGGCTATCAAGCACGAAGGCTCATCTGCTGCTAAGAGCCAGCATTTAGACAAGGTAGGTTCTTACTGGTTATACTGGGTGCATCCCAGTGTATGTGTTTATCATCCCAGGATGTGTTTATCATAGTTATAGAGATAATTTTAGAGCAGGAGACTGAAAAAAATATGGATTAAAAATTAAATCACTGCCCCTTTGCCCCTTATCACTGACCATAATTTACAGAACCTAATTTTTCATTACCCAAATCAGAGTCACAGAAACAAAATTGCTTCCTTTCCAAGTTGTCGTTCTATTTGAGCTTCCTTGAGAGTCTGAGTTCTTTCACATCCCTCTAGACCAGCTGAGCTCTGAGCTACTGCCTCACAAGATCTGCCAGGATCCTTCCCAGAAACCCCACAAGGCTGATCGTAAGGGAAGACACACTGTTTAATTTCTCAGTCTTGCTAGTTCAAGAGCATATCTGCATCTCAAAACTTGCCAGAACCAGCTCCAGTAACAGTTGTCATCACTAATGCTTGCATACAGGGGGGTTGAAGACTGTGGCTATGTTACAACATAAAAAAACAAAAACAAAAAACCAAACAAACAAACAAAAAAAACAAAAACAAAAAACTTGTCCTTCCCATGAAACCTCACTGCCAGTGGTTTAGTAGCTGCCCTGCAGCAAGCAGTTAGCTACATGTAGAAAAATTAAAAAATAAAAGAAAAACAAACTGAACTTAAATGCAATTAAATACTTCAGCAAAAGATAAGCACACATGCATACATGCTATGTGAAAATATCAGAAGCTATATGGGTATGTAACCAAAATCAGAACTGAATTTTTGGTCCATTAGAAGTTAACTTTGTATGTGAAAATGACTGCACTGAAAATATAACTTCAAAGACATTCCGGCTTATAATACAGATTTTGTACTTTTACAGCCTTTGTAATGGACTTTTCCAGGCAATAGGTGAGGCTGAGAGGGAAAAGATAGATCTCCCCTGCTTAGGTAAAACTGTGTGTCGAGGTTGAAAAGTTAAAAAAGGTCTAGAGTTGCAAATGCACCAAGGATAGACCACCACAGGACAAGCTTTAAAGGCCTGTGGGATCTCTCCCTGCTCTGGCTTCCATGAAGCCATACAGATTTTCAGCAAGCTCCACCTGGGATCCTTGGAGTCACAGTCAGGATACAACATAACTGTTTTATATTGCAAGTACCTGCTTTGATGCAATAATATTTAATGCTGGATTATAGCCCTTCTTCCTTCTTACTAGTGTCCATATCTGACATTAGTGATGTGTTAACCGACAGAAGTCTGCTAACATGCTAACATGTAGGAAAATCTTCAGTTTCCTCCTGTGCTTAGGAAAGAAGCAGCCTGTCATTTGAAAACTTCTCTCCTAGCTAAAAATACAAATCCCTTTTTTCTCTTTCCAGGACAACTCATCTTTTGACCTTTTTTAATCAGTTTATGGAAAATTGATCCTACCCTTCCATGCCATAGTTTAGTTTTGACAACAGCTTGACATTGCCGTGTCCTTAAATGTCCCTGGTTGCTGCCTTTCTCAGTCTGCTGAAAGACTTTGCACTTCACATTTTAAATTGTTTCAGCAGTTAAAAAATTCCTTCTACTTAGAACATGAAGATTCAAATAAAAATGAAGATTTTAAAAAGCCTTCTCATTGTAGGCACTAAATACTAAAGGATATTTGCAGTAATAGTGTACTTCAGAGCAAAGAAACAAACAAGAGTTTATCAACATAGCACGGCTTTATTTGCTTGATGAGCTTCCAGGTCCAGGTCTTAAAGGTATTACAGAACCCATTCAGTTTCCCTGAGACTCGTAGACACTACAAGGCAGACATAAGGTAACTGAAAAGAAGCAAAATCTTCAGTCAAGGACCTGAAATCGTAGTTCAGTAGGAGAAAAGCCAGCAACGCTTTTGGGAATTATTCATTAATATCTATGTGTTCTGCTATGTATTTATCCTCTCACAGCTGGACCGAGGCTGCCAGCACGTACACTCAGTTCTGCTGCCCCGAAGAGGGGGAGCTGGATGCGGAGTTTCACGAGAAGGGGTACAGGGGCACTGGAGGAGGCAGCGGCCGGGCCGGGCCGGGCTCAGCCGGGCCCCGTCACCCTCAGGGCCGGGGAGCCCCGCCGGCACCGGCCCCTCCGCGCGCACGCGCAGCGCTGGCCCCGCCGCTGCGGAAGTGACGCGGCCGCGGTGCCGCGCAGGCGCAGTGCCGGAGCTCTGCTGCCGGAGCCCTGCTGCCGGGGCCGCCCCGCTCGGAGCAGCCCGGCCCTACCCTGCCCTGCCCGGCCTGGCCCTGCCCGGCCCCGGCCCGGCCCGGTGGTGCCGCTCCCGCTGTGCTGCGGGGCCAAGGCTCGGACACAGCCCGGCGGGAGCCGCCGCTCCCAGCGCCGCGCTCGCTCGCACACAGAGGTGGGTGAAGCGCCACTTGTGCCCGGGCAGGCTTGGTGCAGGTGGGACAAGGGGCCGGAGGTTCCTGGGAGCGGGCGGTGTGGTACCCGCTGCCTGGATGCAGGGCCTGAATGCATCCCCTGTGCGGGTGTGTTCCGAGCGTGTGGGAGAAAACCGTGTGGTGGGGCTGAGACCCACGGGCTGCCGTGCTGGGAAATGTTGCTGAACTATACCAGCTCCAGCCTTGCCTTAGTAAGTCAGCCCAGCATTAATTTCCTGAGAACTGAGGTGTTTTATGCTTCACTTCAAAGCTGAATTGTCAAACTAAAGCCAACTGCACTCATTGGTGCTTTCGATTGCAAGTCTTAACCTGTTTCCAAAAGTTGTATTTTTGGTGTTTGGGTACGTTAAATTGCATAAGTTTTTGTTATGTCACGGTCTTCTGGAGCATGACCATTTACACAGAAGACTGAGTTCACTGTCTGGCAAGGAGAGTAATTTTTACACGTTGTCCTGTTCGTATTCATATCAGCGTCTTCCAGGATGGTTAAACATAGTTGTCTCTGAGAGGTTTTGGCTACTCTTTTGATTGTGGGAGTTGGTGTGGAGCTGTCTCTGCATGTAGATGCATGCATCTCTATCTGCATGATGGAGAAGTAGACTACTAGATGTTTTGACACAAGAATCTATCATAAACATGCTTACTGGTTTGCTTACATTTTTTGGAGAGGGCACAGGATTCATAAGGAGCTTTTTATGTGTGGATGTCCTTATGATAATGTGCTTCTTCTTTGTTGCTTTTGAGCAGAGGATGCCAACACACAAGAGTCACCTGCCAGAAAGTATCCAAGAGCAAGAGTCTACCACTACTTCAAGCAATGACTGCCTGCATAACGATGAGGACTTGGGAACTGAACAGGAAAATGGCATTTGTGACAATGGTGTGGGTAATAGTATCGGAATTCCCAGCTCTGACTGCCAGGCTTCCACTTCCATGGCTGTTCCTTTGGAGGTGCCCAGAAGAGGACATCCCCTTTTACAGATCAACAGGCAGCAGATTCAGTCTGTCTCATGTAGTGCACATGCTGCTGAGCTCAAAGATTTAGGAGTTGATGTCTACGACCAGGATGTGTTGGAGCAAGGAGTTCTTCAGCAAGTAGATAATGCAATTAATGAAGCAAATAAAGCAGCAAAAATAGCTAATGCATCAAAAGAGTATGAGTCAGTACTGGAGGATTTAAGGTAAATTGTGTGTCTTCTTACTGTTCCCTTCTGCTACTGACGATCTAATGGGACTTGGTATCTCATGTTTTTAAAATCTTAAAGAGGAAAAGATGTTTTGAAAGTGCTTGAGTACACATACTCTTTGGAGTCACTTTTTAAAAATGAAGAAAATATTTTTCACATCAGACTATGCTTCATTGCTCTTATTTGACTAGTCGTGTCAAGGCAGCAGGGTAGAGTGCACCTCCTTTTTCTGCTTTGTCTCCTACCTCACCAAGATGCATCTATTTTCTGGGCAGTGGAGAATTACTCTGTTATTCAAAGTTACAGTCAGAAAAAGTGTCACTTCCTCAATTCTGTATGTTTTGTGGGGTCATCCGCTTCAAGTTATGTTCCTTCAATAACTTGGATGACTCCATCTCATGAATGTCCTACAGCCAAAACAGCCTTCTCACAAGTGTTTGTAAGAACTTCTTAATTATACCTTAAAAAAATCAAATGCTTAACATTGATACTATTGACACTAGAAGACTTTGAGGAATAGGAGCCAGTAACCTTTCAAATGTTGATCTCCCTTTTTGTTTTTAGTCTCATTGTATGAGTTACTCTGTGAACTATTGCAGGTAAATTATTCTGTGTATGTTTCACTGCATCACCCTTGCACTAACGGTGTTTTTTTAGTGCTGTAGGTCTCAATTATAATTTTCCAGTTTGGGTGTGGAGATGTGAAATTAAATAAGTTTGCAACACTGAAATCTAATTTCAGGTGATGTGGAACAGAAGAACATAATGAGTAAGGTGGTATCGAGAGAATGAATGGAGCAGCATAACCATTACAATGAGAGTATGTGGTTATTGAAAGAGTGGTGCATAGCACCATTAATTAGTTTATGTTTTCCCGTTTTTCTTTCAGAAGTATCCTATGATTTTTCTTATCCCGCTCTTTTCACCTCTCACTTCAAGCCGTAAAACAAGATTTACATGAGGGAATGCAAATGGTTTATGCAGATATGCAGAATCTTGTCTGCATAAGATGTAATGTGAGAATCTGAAAGTTGATTTTTTGAGAAAATTAACAGATGTAGCTGACTTTGAGCAGAAGGACTAACAAAACTCAGACATGAGTAATGGATGATCGAATTGCTTAAAATCCTGAAGCTTAGTGAACTAGAGAAAAAATCAGGCAAGAAATGTTTTTTGAGTAGTTGGCACGGAGTTCATGGTAGAAGCTGCATGATTTTATAATATGCACACAAATTGAAGCAGAAAAAGAAGAATGAAAATGTTTGAAGTTAAATCCTGTTTAAATTTCAAAGTCCTGTTAATTAAAGTTTTGTGGAAGGAGAGAGCATCAAGAGACTCCAGGGCCAAGGAAGCAAGAGCCAAAATTAGGAGATGGATGCAGGAGGATGGTGTACAGCAAAGCATCACAACTGGAGAGTGAGAAAGAAAGGGGATGGTTCAAAAATGTTAAAAGAGTATGAAGAAGTGAGGATGGCAGTGATTGCTGGGGAGCTGGTAGAATATATCTCCTAGGAAGGATAACTGGTAGAATTCAGATTAGAGCTGGAAGTAAATGTGGCCCAAAAATCTCCTCCCTGGCAATGGAGGAGCCTTCCTTAGTGCTTTTCTTTGCATACAGGGGGAATAATGACTGCTTTGCAGGTATTGTGAGCAGTTGTCTTCGACTTTTTTCATAATGCTTTGGGATTCTAATTTGTGTATCCTTATGAAATATTCTGATATATGAATTAACAAACCTAGGTTTGTTGCTTTTGATGGTGTGGCAGTTCCTTCTTCCTTGCAAATGAATTCAACCACAGAAAGATCAGGTTGTAGCATGTAGTTCTACTTGAGTTTCACATTTTATATGGAAACATGAAAAATGGTAGTGCATGAGTAAAAGAAGTTTAATGTTGATGTGCTCTTAATTCTTTGAACTAGTCTGTCCTGTGAAATTGCACCTTTGTCTTGCCATCTGCTTTTTGCATAAAAGGTAAAAAATACAGGTTTCCTTATATAATGGCATCAAACTATTAAAACCATTTTAGAAAATGAAAACATGGTGTTTCTCATTTAGATTTTTGGCTTGTGTTTTGTTTACCTTGAATAATGAAAACAACCACTCTTGCTTGTCTTCGTCAGACTTGTAACTTTTGAGTACTAAATACTACAGTGGTTGTTCAGTTTACGTTCTTCTGGAATCTTACTATTAACAAAGTTCAGTTTAAAAATATTTTATGATATACAACTTTTTCAAGTGTTTAGTATTTCCAGTGTTGTTTAACTACATTATGCTTATTCAGAACCTTACCTTTAGACCTTTTTAAGTCTTATATTAAATCTTCTGGAGTTTTTAAAATGTCTGAATTGAGAATGTGCTGTTTTTCTTTCTAGACTTTACCAGTTCATTGCAATCTTACTATTTTTGCAGATCATGTACAACATCTCTGAGACATATAAATAAAATTATTGAGGAACTTTCACCTCAAGCTGCTGACAACAAAAATATTAACAGAAAGCTAGATTCTGTAAAACGGCAAAAATATAACAAGGTAACTGGATTACAGTAATTTTCTGTTTACAGTACTTAGGTTTATGCTTTGCCTTAAGATTTGGCTTTTGTGATATAATTCTTAATTATATAGTTCAGACTCAGTCTGGAATTGCTGTTCCTTTCCTTTGAAATGGTTTCATACTAATTTAAAGAATTTAAAGTGCTGATTTTTTTTTTTTATTCTAAGTTTTGGAACAAGATATAAAACAGAAGTTCCAGGACCTGTTCAGAAGATTGATTTGCATTAATTTAATTAAAACCCTCACAGTAGTTTTGACAAAGCCTTGTTAGGGTATGATTCATTAGTTTAACTAAATCTCAGATCTCATGGTTATTCCTTCCCTCTGTTCTTTTCCTTAACCCTCTTTCATTCTCTGTATCTTGTCAGTACACATAGTTTGTGTGCCTCTTTAACTCACTGATTCAGAAACTGCTGCAGCTTTTCTCTGCCAGCACAGTGAGTTAAGGGAGCTGTAGAGCAATCCAGTTGGCATCAGGGTAGGCAATAGACCTTTACACTGTGAATAAGAAAGAGATTTGAGAAAAGTGAGACTTCTACTAATCAGGAATGCAGCACCTTGATCAGCTCACTGTCAGCTGGAAAGTCACCCTAGACACTTTCTCTAATGATAAACCTGTCTGTGAAACTTATTGTCCTTTGCCCTCAGAAGGCCAGTCTTAGGTCTGAATGAGTCATTTGTTGCTGACTCATTCACTTGTAGCTTAGTAACCTTGATAATTTCAGCAACCCAGGTAATACTGTGCTCATAATTTAGCCAATTAAATTAGAGAGTGATGGGGACAGTACAGAGCAATGGCAAAGGACTAGAAAAAAGTAGTGGAAGTAGTAGGAAGAAATGTGTTAAACCAGACTTACATTAAAGAATGATCACTATTCTGCATGTTTTCATCCTGCTTGAAGAGACTGACATATATGTTAGTTCAGGGGAAGTTCAGACCTCTTTGCAAGTTTGTTGTTAACCATCTTTGAAGTGAACGAAAAAAAATCTCCTTTTGAAAACCATAAGCCATGAAAGTGTTCCTAATAACCTGAATTTTACAATGGGTTTGGTTTTTACTGGAGTATGTGCCTTTCTAGGTAAGGAAATCCTTCCAAAGCATAGAGTATCAAATTTGAAGTTTACATTACCTATGTCTTTGTTTTCCTAGTTGGAATGTTTTGTTTCACAAATGAAAGTTAGCAGTACCAAAGAATCATACCATCAGAACTAGATGTACTGTTGAGAGTATTACAATCAGAAAAAAGGTGTAACAGAAGAATTAATGGGTAGGAATTATTTTCATAGGAGTAATAAACTATACTTCTTACATAATCTGTAACATTGATATTTTGATATCATTTTGATATCATTTTTGATATCATTTCACTTTTCATTTTTTCCTGTTAAATTAGCCATGACCACTCCCAAACTAACCATGGACAAACACCTATCAGGATGTTGGACTGATTTACAATATCAAGTCCTATGTAACAAAACATTCCAAAACTTCTGGGATGATGAAAAAATCTTAGTAAATCTTAGAGCTGTTATTTGTGGCTTGGTAATCATGAGCCCAGTTTTGTAATCATGAACAAATCTCTTGGTGTGCTCTGGGAGTCCCAGCAGTCAGCTTTGATGGGCTTCCTTCACTAGAATCAACACATAAAATGGCCTTAAGAAATGTACAGACAAATGAATTGTGCACATGAATTTTGTATATGTAAACAGCCTGATCTTACTATACACATATGCTAAGATAATCATGCAGCCAAAATTGTGTGTCTTCCGTGGGTTGGAGCCCTACAGGTATTGTGGTGACACTTTTTTTGCACTTTTTTTTTTCCCTCAAGTGTGATACTATAAATATTTGAATATGAGATTCTGGTTGAAAATACTGCAAATACATTGATTTAAGTGTTGTTTAAAAGATAAGCAAATTTATAAAGCAGATTAAAAATTAAATTAATTTATTCTTGTTGAAGGAGCAACAGCTGAAGAAGATAAAAGCAAAACAAAAACGTCTTCAAGGAATACTCGGTTTAACAGAGTTTGCCGATGAAGCAAATGAAATTGAATGTGAGGAAGATGAAGGTATGTATAGGAAAAGGCTGAAAGTTCTACTTCGATATAATGCCATTTTTTTGTTTGTTTGAAGATACTTTGTAAGATTTTTGCCAGTAAGGAAATAAATTTCAGTGTTTGGCTTTCAAAGAGAGTTAAGAACACTTATTCTGTACACCTGCAGATTTGCAAATCTTGGCATATTCATGTGGGAAGTTTTAAAAAATGGCTGTTAATCTGTGTTCAGCTGTGTAGAGCTGACTGAGGCACATTAGAGTATTGGGCTTAATAAATTGGAAATCCTAACATTTTTTTCACAGCTAATTTGATAAAGATGACTAACATCATGATTGAATTACATTTTATATGCTGGATGCTATCAATCAGCATTAACAAAATTGTTTTTTCTTACTGTTGGGAAGTATCACTAGAAATGGAATGGGGGAAGTGCTTCTTCTTTTCAGGCTGCAGTGTGACTTTTAAAATTAAAAATAAGGTTTCTTCCAAAGCAGGGTATACATTGCCTCAGTGTTTTACTCAGTGTGTTACAGTGTTTTACAGAGTTCTTTCTCTCTGCTCTCTGCAAACTAAGCTAAGCTAAACTAAGCTTGGCCACAGTCAGTAACCTGCAGTATTACACAGGGCAAGTTTGGGTCCCATTGGTGTCTGTGCATCACCTTTGGATTATATTGTTCTTAACAGAGGTGAAAAAACTCTTTGTGCTGTTTGACCCTTGCACATGTGGTTGGAGTAGATTCCCATCTTACAGAGCTCGTGCTTCTCTCCTGATTCAACAACACTTAGAGTCAAAGCCTCAGTTAACTTTTCTCAGTGGAAAAGCATCTTAAATCCTATTTTCTTTTAAGGCTCATGCAGCAAAAGTCGGGCACTCAGTGTGTTGAAATGTAACTAAGAAGTGAGTGGAGCCCAACAGAAAAAATGGAGCAATTCCAGTAGGAAGGGGTGGAGATGAAGGGGTTTTCATCCCTGACGCACTGATGTTACTCACTAAACATATGATAGATACAGTGCTTTGAAATGGGACATTTAAAGCTGTGCAGACAATTCTGATATACTTATTTTGAAATTCTGGGCCCTAATAATAGATTTCAGGCCAGAATTTCCCTTCAGCTTCCTAAATTCAAGAGCTTTTCTTTCTTTTTTTTTGTTTCAAACATCAATTACAGATTGTGTATAGTAACTGTAAGTGCACCTAAAAGTGCTATTTTATGGCAGAGTGCTGTGCAGCCAGTCTGACTTTTAAAAGTCACTATCTTCATATTGGTATTGTAGGCTAGGAAGACAAGTTTTGAGTTTTTGGATTTTGTTCTATTGTTTGTTGGTTTTTTGTTGGGTTTTTTGGAAGCATATGGTAGGACAGTCTGTGTTTTGTGAGATTTTTGTCCTGGTAATCAATTTTTGTCTGTTGTGGTAATCAAAATGTCAAATTTCAAGCTTATGAGTAGGACTGAAAAATCAGTAATAAAATCAAAATGGGCACTGTTGTTGCAGATGGGAACACAGTGGTTTCTTGTACTGAACTTGGTGGTATGGGTGGAATTGGCCACATGGGCGGTACATTAGAGTTCATGTGTTATTGGGAATTGTAATTTTATGGTAATTCTTGCTGCTGTGTGTTGTTTCAGAAGTATTTGCATTTTGATAGTAACACCCTTGTTCCTGTGTTTTTGTTATATGGAGTGTGTTAAAGGCATGCTGTATTTTCTGACTTCTGTTGTAGAGCCTGGTCCATCATCCCTTGGCAGTATGCTTATGCCTGCTCAGGAAACGGAGTGGGCAGAGCTCATTCGAACCGGTCAGATGACTCCTTTTGGAACTAAAATACCTCAGAAGCCAGAGAGGAAGGCACGACAGTTAAGATTAAATGAAGCATCTGATTTTGAGAAGTACTTAGCAGACCAAGCTAAGCTGTCATCTGAAAGAAGGAAGTTATCCCGTCACAAAGGAGCAAAGAAGAAAGCACAAGCCAAAAATGTTCAGTGTGTGACTCCTGCAGCTGCCACAAAGGAAAAAAGTGGTAAAGCCCTGTCAAAAACAGATAAGCGCTTAAAAAAACACTTGAGAGAGCTTCAGAAGCATGCCCTTCACATTCATTCAAAGGCCAGGATTCCAAAGGAAAAGAAATGTCTTGAGGCCAAGAAGTTCAGGCATGAACAAGAGGATGATAGTGGGGAGTCTGAATATGTACCTGATGAGGAGCTCTTTGATCCAGAAGCAGCAGAAGAGGAAGAAGAACAGGCATCTTCTCTTGCTGAGAATGATTCTGATTATGAACTTAAGAGTTTATCAAGAAAAAGAAAACATTTGGTGAAGAAGGGTTTTAAAGAAGCTGAAAATGATGCTGACTTTGTTCCAAGCTCAGAGGAAGAAGAGCATACACCAGGGAAGCATAAAGTGAGACGATGGAGAGATGATGGAGATGTGGACTATTATAAACAGAGACTAAGGTTAGTCCTAGACATTTTTATTAATAATACTAATAAATTAGTATGTTGAAAATGCAAAGGACAATGTCTGTTTTAGGCTGCTAGGGAGCATGTTGAAGTAATGAAAATGTGATAGAAGGATTATAGATAGCCTTCCAGAAGGATTCAGACATGGAGCTTAATTGCAAGTACTTTGCTGTTGTTATAGGTTCCTATTTGTGGATCAGCTGTGCTAATCTGTGCTTTATGAAATTTGTATAACCTATGTGTTGCTGGCCACAGGCGTGTTACCTCTTTTCCAGTATAGGACATGAGCTTCATATAATAAAATTCAGCTTGTTGATGGCATGTGTACTTCTAGTTACCTTTACTGAATATTTTTCAGTTAGTTATATAGTCCTCTAGAAAATCGTGGAACTTGAAAACAGTTTCTCTAGAGCAAAAGGAAGAACATATATTAGGATTGTGAGTGAAGGGTGATTGATGATAGTGATAAACACTAGCACAGGAACTTAGTTAATGCTTGGGAGGCTCAAATTTTACACTTTTATGGAAATATATAATCTTACAGATTGAAATGATGCTGTGTCAGAGAAGGAGTCAAGAAGTAAAGGTATAAACACCATCTCTCCTGTGGTGAGAGCATGGGTTGCTGTGGAGGAAGAGGTATCTTCTGGTAGCAGAAGTGCTCTCAGTTGTAGAAAATCCCACGTAGGAAGAGCCCAGCTTCACTTTCACATCTCAGGTTACAAAGGCAGATCAGGAACTCATATAAGGCAATAGGTTTGCAATCCCAGGATGTTGCTTTGCAAAATTAAAGCATAGTTTATTGCTCTTGACTAGAAATTTCAGCAAGAGGCTACTCTGAACAATGTCAAAAGGGTCAAAAAGAAATATGTTTTCTCTTGGATGCATTAACAAAAATTAATTGTTCTTAATCGGTAAAATATTTACTGTTTTATTGAGTAAAACTGTATTCTTCACATTTAAAGTAGACCAATATTAAATCATTTTTAATTCAGTGTTTTCATCAAGAGTAATTTATTTTGATTGAAAGTTTTAATATGACTCACAGTTTAAATTCATTCAAAAACGTTTTTTAATAACGTTAAGATTGTGACAATTTATCCTTAGCAAAGTCATATCATAGACTACATTTCTTTTGGTTACTGAAGTTACAATAAAAGCCTAAATGAATTTTAGAAATATCAATAACTGTAATTGCTACCAAAACACTACATCTCTTAAAAATTTCATAGCTACAGTTATTGTGGCTGTTAAGCTGCAGCTGTCCACATTGATGTTTTTATGCTGACACCCCCAGGTAATCTTCATTATGGGAAATGCCATGAGAAAATAAAATGTAGTGAATTAAGAAACATATTAAGAATGCTATAGAAATGCTGTCATTTGCTTACATTTGTATCTTGTTTCATGTCAGTTTTAGTTTTGAATGCAAACGAATGGGTGAGATTATGGTATATTTTACCCATGAGAGAGGCAAAGGAAAGTCCTTCAGGACTACTTTATTCTTCTGAACATCTAGTCTTGTGCTTGGCAATGAATTCAGTCCTACATTCTTGGAGACTGGAAATGAGTTTCCTTAACATTAAAACTTTTCAGAGATGGGACTTCAAGAGATTGGTCTGTGTCAAGGGGAAGCTACGCTGATGTTGTTAAAGCATGATAATTAGCTAACTGCATGACTGCAGAGCATCTCTAGAACAAGAGACTGTTGTCAGAAGAGGAGCTGTTGTCTGTAGGAAATGTCAGGTGGGAGAGCAGCCAGCTCTTCTCTGTCCTTCTAAAGGATACTTCCACAGGATGGCCTAGTGTGAGCAATGGAACATGAAAAAGTAAAATTTAGCTATGCAGAATCAGCTTAGGCTATCAGGAATTTCAGGTTTTTTTCCCTTGTGTGTCTTGCCTTTCTCTAGTTACTGTTACTGGAGCCATGTTGGTGTGTAGACATGCAGATGAATAACATCTTCTGTTCTGAAAGGTCAGTGCCTAAGATGAATTCATAGCTTGCTAGAATAGTGAACAGTACCAGGGAACATCAGGGTTATGGAGAATGAGGTAAATAGGATACTGTTATGCACCCATAAGTAATTCAGATATTCACTGAAAATGAGTGTATTGTCATTCCCAGCTATCCATCACACTGACTATTACCAGCTGAGCCCAGAGGCTTAGATAATCAGTCTCTAGGATGGTAATGGAGCATCTCAGAGACTTGATCCCCATCAACAGGTATATTATTAGTGTCTATGTCATACTCAACAGTGACCATCTTCATCTAGAAGTGTTCAAAATTGGAGCTGGTAGGATCAATTAGGATGTTCCATCCTGCCTAGTGGAATGCTCAGATGTCGTGGTTTAACCCCAGCCAGCAGCCAGGCCGCACAAAGCCACTCACTCCCCCACCAGGGGAGGAGCAGAAGGGTAAAAGCTGGAAAACTTGTGGGCTGAGATAAAGGCAGTTTAATAGGGAAGGCAAAAGCCACGCATTCAGGCAAAGCAGAACGAGGAATTAATTAGCTACTTCCCATGGGGAGGCAGGTGTTCAGCCATCCCCAGGGGAGCAGGGCTCCATCTCAGGTAAGTAACTTTGGAAGACAAGTACCATCACTACAAACATCCCCCACTTCTTTTCTACTTGTTCCCCCACTTTATGTGCTGAGCATGATGCCATCGGGTCTGGAATAGCCCTTTGGTCACCTGGGGTCACCTGTCCTGGCTGTGTCTCCCCCCAGCCTCCTCACCAGTGTGGCAGCACGAAGAGGCCTTGGCTCTGTGTGAGCCCTGCTCATCAATGACAACATCTCTGTATTATCAGCCCTGTGTGCAGCACAAATCCAAAACACAGCCCCATACCAGCCACTGTGAAGAAAATTAACTCCACCTCAGCCCAAATCAGCACATCAGGTCATGGCACAGTGAGTTAATTTGAAGACTATGGAAAGGATGAAAATGAACCTGGTTTTCAACTTCTTTTACCTAGAAGCACAAAACAATAGTAACCTTGAATGAATGCCTATTAAATGTGTAGGAAATAAAACATTTTTGTTTTTCACTCAAGAGGAAAACTGCTACATTTTTTTTTTCTGTAGTATTCTCAGGCTTTGCAGATACGGAAGCTGCAAAGTATCAAGATTTTGTTTATATTATTCAAAGTTTTCCTTTACATGTATTAAAATGCCAAGTATAAGTATAAAAAAGTAATTTTTTTCTGCTTATATATAATTAATATGTTACATTATGGACGTCAGTATATATCTTCCCATACCAGTAGTCAGTATGTATATGCCTGCTGCTTCAAGGAAGGAATTCCACGTCATATTACGGGAGATCAGTGCTGTATCAATGTTTTCTTGTGTATTATGTATAGTTTGTGGATTACCATTGTTTGACTTCTATTGCTGTCAAGTGCACAGAGGCAAGGCAAGCTGCTTCTTTTCTTGTCTCTCAAGTGATATCCAGTTAAGTAGTAGGAAGTTTTGACTGTCAGTATACATAGCAGTTGAATCATAAAGAAAAAATTTGTGTTAAATTACATTTGTTTTCATAGATCACTTTTCATGTTGTAGCTTTCTTTGATGTACCCGAGTTACTGAATCTCTCCATGTTTCAGAGCTACAAATTAAAAAAGGATTCAATGCTACCTTTCCTGAAAGCATTCCTACTGCTCTTTAAAGTGACAAAGCCAGGACACAGGTGAAGATATATTTTCTCTCACTCACTGAGTACACTTTTCCTTCTAAACTCAAGTGTGTAATTGTCTACATCAGTCTTAATTTACTTATGGAGGCTTGTGGTACTAGCTGCGTGTATTTCATCTGTTAGGACATACCAATTAAATCCACCCATATAGACCATAAAAAGCTAGATCAAAAAAGCAATACTGAATGCGTCAATTTAGTAAATTAGAATAATCTGTAAGGGATTCTTAGCTGTATAAAATATAAAACATATTGTGCTTCACAAATGCAAACTATATTAAATACTCAGCTTGGTTCCTGACTGATTTAAAAAAAAAAAAAAAAGTCAAATTGTGCTCATTACTGTTTTGGGTGCAGAATATCTTTCTAGGGTATTGTAATAAGTGGGAAATGGGCTTAGTATCTGAATGCATTCTTATATTAAGAAGAAATTTAATTGTATGATATATGGCTTTCATCCTTCATTTCAGGGATAAAATTATATTTATGTCACTGCCAGTGGACAATATAAGACAGATTTCTCAAAGGTCATGCTCCTGTTTTAAAGCGATTTGGTAATAAAGTAAAACCTGTATTTTCTTATTGTTTAGGCATGCTAATGATGTTTAACTGATGTGTGTAAAGAATATATTGACCAAATGGACACTAAGTTACTGTGTGTTTAAGTCAAAGATGATGACCATTGTTTCTTCCTTCGAAGTCTGACTTCCAGGGAAAGGTACAAGACCAGATTAACCAACAAACTGGTCAGGTCTTAGAAATAGTGTTTGTCTTCCCATGGCTTCAGCCATTTGGATATTTGCACTTTTCTAAATAAAATAATGACGTTTCAGTGTAGAATGTCTTAGTGGTGTGTTATGTTAAGTTCACAGCCTTTCAGACACCGAATAGTTCTTCAGACTTTGAAAGTTGTTTGTGGTAACAAGTTGCTGCTATTTCTTTAAACTGGTAATTGATGTCTAAAAACTTCTAGATATTTGGAGGAGATGCAGTAGTACTTCAACGAAGAGCATGTAAAAAGGAAACGTTTCATAGGATAATTAAGTACAGGGTTTATTCAAATTCTAGATGTACATATTTTCCATGTATAATTTTAGGAGAAATCCCAAGATCGATCCCACTTGAATAAAATGTAGTAATTATATGGAGGTGAAGTGCCTAAGTTCCTGAGCAGCATCGAGTTAACCTCGGAGTTCGTTCTTGGCTGTTTCTGGATCACTTTTCCCAATGCACACTAGAGGGCAATCTGCTCCTTCCCAGGGGAGGCTGCTGCTCCAGTGCTGCCTGGCGGTGGTCCGTGTTGGAGTACAAAATTAATAGCAAACTCTTATACAAATTATTGCCCTGCTTGGGATTAGTATGGATTGTTTACCTAGATGTCTCTTTGGAAGCTTTGTAATCTGTAGTTTTTTTGATTCTAGTGTGGTAAGAGGAGATTCCTTCCTTGGTTTGAGTTCTGTAATAACCCAGTCAGATGAAATAATCAAATTCTAGCATGTCTCAGTTCCAGTAGTGATGCTGTCTGAAGCAATGACTATCAGCATTTGTCGATTTGAATTCCTTTTTTTGCAGCTTGGAAAAATAAGACCATCTGTGCCTGATAGCATAACATTGTAGTACTGAAGAAACATGAATGCATTCTTATCTGTGACTCTAGAATGTATCATATCTGCCTGCTGGACTCCAGACCAGAAATGAATGTAATTTTCCTAAGTCAAACATTTAGCAGACTGCTAGCCTAAGAGACTTCCATTCCTGTTACAGTAGGTTTGTAAAAGAGGAAAACACTGATACTCATGTATTTTTAGTAAGTTCTTTTTTACTACTTAGCTGGATTAACTATTTCATGTAATGAAATAAGAAGAATCTGATATAAACACTAGCAAATCATCAGTTTTAAACAGCAAACTGAAGACTATCTTGGTTCATCTAATTTTTTCCCCATATATACTCTTTTTTTCTCTCCATCGTTATTTTTGCTTCTGAAAACAACTTCAGTGATCAAAATGTGCTTCAGTGAAACTGGCTGTCTAAACCTGACCAGCATTGTGCTTTCTTAATTTTTCAGTGCTGTCATTCTTGGCAGTGGTTGTACTGTGTGTATTTGGAGATGGTGGTGTTTATTTTGAGTTAATAGAACAATACCAAGTTTGTGACTAGTTCCATAAAGACAGACTTGAAGTATTTTTTCAAAAGATACTGCTGAAAAATTCATCTAGAAACCTCACATAATTAGCTTTCCTTCGTGAGAAAGAGTGTATGATTGTGTTGCTTGTATGTGAAGTGTTGAACCTCTTCCCTGCTCTCTTTTTCCTAACACAAGTGTTTTTAAAGAAATTTTCCAGATATTCAGAGACCATTAAGTGGAAGTTTGCTTTTGCACTGCATTCAGAACAGTAACATATGGATGCTTTTAGTCTGTTGTGTACCTTGCCAGTTTCTGAAGGGATTTTGTCAGTTTATCCACCACATTCAGTGTGCCTGCAGTAAATGGCACTTTCAGGAGAGAATTCCAGCAAAACCCAAATTGTCAGTGAGGTGCTGCTGGTTGAGTAGTACATAGCCAGCTAGAGTCCACGTTACCATTAGAGGCAGATGGGTTTGGGTCACTGGAACACAAGTTCATAATTTCATTGGAATGTTGAAGATCCTTTGGTACTTTTTCAGCAGTGAGGGAATGATGGGACAGAAAGGTAATTCTCTAAGCTGCCTGGAGTCCAAATAAGATGAGGCTGCAAACCACAAATCACACTGGAATTTCAAAACCTCATAAAACTCATTCTCCTAATAATGACTGCTGTACAGATTTAGAGCATGTCACCCTGAAGATGGTGATGTTTCCAACTGAGTCTTCTGTAGAAGATTATACACTGCTTCATATTTCTCTACAGGAAGAAAGTTGAATTTAAGTGTTTGGTTGAATTAATAAAACAGATTTTAAATACCTAAACTTCACCAATATTTGGAGCAGGGGGGGAGGGTGGGGTAAAGGGAGGGAGATTTAAGAGTTTATAGTTGCCAAGTTTTTTGGTGCTGTTAACTGTTGATTGCATTATAATAGTATTTTGTATATAGAAAATTTAACTAGCTATAAAACATGTACCTTTTATAATATATCTTAATATATCAGATATTTCAAGCATTTACTTGCATATTTCTCTCCTCCGAAGGATTACTATTTTAAATCATGAGCATGCATTTTTGTTGGGTTTTTTATCTGATCGAAATTCAGTGTCATTTTCATACAGTTTTCCATGCTATAATTGAGTGTTGACTCCTTGTGTCACTGCAGGAAGTGGCAAAATGAACGTTTGAAGGATAAAGAACATCAAACAGCTGAGGAACTTTCTGAAGAAAGTGATGTTGAATTTGATGAGGGTTTCAAAGTACCGGGATTTCTCTTCAAAAAGCTTTTTAAGTATGTATTGTGTACTTTATTTCGATATTATGCTGCTGTATGTTGTTAATAATATTAGTAGTAATAGTCACTGTGAGTTCTAGATGCCCTTTGCTGTAACTTTTATGTCAGTGAATGATGCCTCAACTTTTGCTTCAATTGTTTCAGTAGGATACTTTCTTTAAAAAAGATTTCAAGATCAAACTTCAATGAAATTACCTTATTGCGAACACAAAGTGCAATTATATGAAAATACAGGTGATACAGGCTGATGTGAATATTGTAAATGTATATTAGCTAAACTATGAATTGAGAAGCTCTACTTGTCTGTTTTTATAAATGCTTTCTTTTATTGGTATATGCTTGTTTCTAATTCACATGTGGAGCAGTACAATAACTTTGAAACATAAGACATTGGCAAGATGTGATAGAAGAAAACAAGAAATATGATGTTTCTCTGAGTGAAGATTTTTACCAGTAAAAAATATTGAAAATTTTTTCTTTAAGTAAATACTGAAAGTCTTTTCAAAGTAACTGCTCGTAGTTCATATTATAAAATAATCTTGAACATTTTTCCAGGTAAAATTTTGAAATTTACGGAGTGAATTCTTAATTCCTTTGGTAGATGGAAAACACTAAACAACTCATTCTTTAGTTATTTAATGCTTAATTACAGATTTCGACATAATGGTTTTCTGTTTCAGTTTTTTAAAACATAGTGCCCAGTGATGCTTTCAAGTTCATCTCAATAAAAAAAAAAAATACAAGTTAGCAGCTGTTAATTTGATCCATAATCTCTCCCTTAAATTTCATACATAATGGGCTTAAATTCAGTTTTGTTGACAAAATTTTACAGCAGGAAAAACATCTTCTCTTTCAAAAGCAAACTCTCTTGAAATCTTAGTAGAAAGCCCTGGTTTATAATGGGTGTGTGTGGTATCCCTTCCAAGAGAACCACTTAGTCTTGACCTCAAAGAAGTTATTACTGTTGTCCTGTACTCCTCTGAAGGAAAGCACTAGCTCTGAAATGGGATTGAATTAATGACTTGGTTGCTGGGACCATGCAGAGCCAATATGTGGTCTCCAGTTGTTTATGAGAAGCTACTGCACAAGTATTCGTCTTGAGGACGGATGTGTGGTCTGAGCAACCCGAAGGGAAATGAAATTGAGCAGTCACTAAAAATTAATCTTGAAGATGCAAGCCTCACTAATGAAGGGTATCCCTGCAAACATGAGTCAGTTGGCAAAACTTCTTAAGTGGTTAGAAAGATCAATTGAGTTGAATGATTTGTCTGACTTGTAACTTTAATGCTGAGATCTCCAGTGTAGGAAAGCCCATAGTCAATAGGCATTAAAGTGTTGAGTTCTGAGCAAGTTTAGTACAAAACATGGAAGTATATTGACCCAAGGACATGTATAGCATGTACTTCAAGTGATCTTCCTGCACGGTTTAATTCCAAAGAAATTTCCAGCTCATGCTGGAAACAGGAGACCTTCAGGTTTGTTCTTTGGTTAGCCTGTTAAAGTGGACAGGCTGATTCTTCCGTGCACACTTGTCTGCTTTGCTAAACATTGAGCAGGAGTAACATTGATGCTGCTGTGGAACTAGACTGAGCAGACCTGCAAACATTGCCTTATTCCATCTGCACTAAGCCTAAGAAAACACTGTATGAAAAAGAAAACAGCCTTCACTATCTGCTTCCAGTGTGGTGTCCCTGATAAATCTGAAACACAATTTTGTCTCTGCAACAATGCATCTGAGCTCTGGTATCTACTGTGGTGAATTTTGAAGGATGCATCACAGCATGATTGCTCATGAGAAATACAGTAAAATATAATTATATTGGAAGATCAGCAGCACTTAATTCCAAAATATTTTTGGAACAAAAAAAAGACCAAACAAAAACCATAAAAATTTGTGCAATGAAAGTGTAAGGTTGAACAGAATAAAATTTTCTTTCCATATAACCACAAAAATGAAGGAGGGTGTGTTCCTTTAACTTTTGAGTAGTTACAGTTATTGCATGTTTATATGATTATGCAAAGAAAGCACCTACATCTTTCATGTTTTTATATAAACATGGAGCAGAATTTTTCACAAGCTTAATTATCTACTGTGAAACTATCAGGAGAAGGAGAAATATGGTTATAAATTCATCTAATTTTAAAGCTCTGTATGTAACACTAAAAAAT
Organism: Cyanistes caeruleus; assembly: GCF_971803275.1. Lineage (NCBI taxonomy): Eukaryota > Metazoa > Chordata > Aves > Passeriformes > Paridae > Cyanistes > Cyanistes caeruleus. The sequence goes on from NC_141708.1 coordinate 17,659,289, forward strand.
AATACAAATTTATATTAGGAAGTTATTGAATGGTTGTCTTCTGAAGAGACATGCTGAACATTTATCTGGGGAAGCACCTTCTAACTGGAATTAGAGTTTCCTTCAATTTTTTAATGTTTGTCACAAGATGTTTTGTCTTCATAAAATGTAGTAATGATAGCATCTTAATCCAATTATAGCTAATCCTGCAAGCCTTTTCATAGTTGTTTTATAGATTGCTGCATTTTAAGGTGAATTAATTTCTAATAAAAGGGTTTCTTAAGGGCTTCGTGGCAAATGCTTTTGAGACACTAGCAGATAGTGTGATGTCTGAACCATTAGATGTGTTCTTTGATCATCTTTTTTTAACTACTCAAGCCATTTGCTTGTCTCCATTTAGCATTCTCTAAATCCATACCAAACTCATCACAAATTGATTTTTAATAGTACTTTGTAGACACTAGTGTTGTTAGCTGTCAGTAGTCCTAAATATTATTTGTTCAAGGATGGAAACAGGATTTGGAAATGCACATAAGAAATAATCTAAAATGAACAACCCCTATTTAAAAAAAAATTGGTTTGTTCTTTGCTGTGCTCTACACTCCAGAAATGTGTGTTGCCAAGAAAATTATCAGTAACCCTTTCTTTCTGTAAGTTGCAACACACTGAGGTGCTGAAACATGTTTGTTTGTTTTTTTTTTAATGTGATTCAAAGACATGTTTTTTTTATTTCTTTCTTTTGTTTTCAATTTAACTCCCACACATGGTATATTATTCCTACTGGTCTCACTATTTAATATCGTTATAAAAAGGTATATCCTGAAGTGATTCTCAGCCCAGCATCTTATCTTGACCTTTTTAGCTTGCTGTCATAAATCTTGCTTTCTAGTCCACTTCTTTTAAGTGGAATGTATTTTACGTTGTTGCTTGTACGATTTCCAGTGAAGTACTGGGAGTGGAAACTGCTCTGATGCTCTCACATAATGCTCTGCTGTATCCCATGCACTGCAATAGTTACTATTGCTTAGCCTTGGTTTTTTTTCTTCATTGAAAGGGACTAAATGTTATTAAATACATTTATGTAAAAAAAGCACGGTTTGGCAGATGTGATCAGTTTTTGTAGTGGAGTATTAAGTCTGTACCTCTTACAAGTCAACCTTTTCCTTCAGTTCAAGGAATATGTTCCAAATAATACTATTTACTAGACCCCTTGCATGTTATCTTTTCTGAAAAGATAATGCTTCATAAGAGTAACTTTCCAAGTTACTTTTAACAGTTAAAATATATATGAAATAAAATACCCTCCAATTACAATGACTGTCAGTTTAATTAGAAATGTTTTAGTGTTGTATAAAGAACAAAAGTCACGTGTAATGTCTGACTGCATCAAAAATGTATGACCTAGTAAATACAGGACTCATGTAAAACACACATCCAGCATGTTACAGTAACTGGTATGAGAACCTTGCCAAATGATTAATTCATGAGTACTTTCTGTTATGATCTGTATTATCAAACATTTGCCATCTTCTTTTTCCTTGTTTTAGGTACCAGCAGACAGGTGTTAGGTGGCTTTGGGAATTGCACTGCCAGCAGGCAGGAGGAATTCTGGGAGATGAGATGGGATTGGGCAAGACCATTCAGATAATTGCCTTCTTGGCAGGTCTGAGCTACAGCAATATGAGGACTCGTGGTTCAAATTACAGGCAAGTGCTTCTCTGCAGACTGTCAGTCTGTGGAGCTCAATTAATATTTCATCAGATGTATTACTGGTGGAGGAGGGTCCTGTGAATTATTAATGACATTTCAATTACAATATTCCTTTAATTCTTTTAGTGGGGGACATCAAAGGAAAAATTTTACGAGACAATGGAGCTGTAGGGCAGGAAAAATTAAACATGTAACACTTTTAATGAATTCCAGGCATTGATGCTTCATTTTGCAGATGAGCCACGCTAGATATTTTGGGTCAATACAGTGTCTAAGGTTACCTTCCACAAATGGATTGTTTACAAACTCAATTACATTAATATCAATAGTTTACACAATATGGAATTTTAAATTAGATGTAATACCTTTAGTTCCATTTATTAAATTTTACATTAAAATATTTGTTCTTGCAAGCCACTAGGTAAATGTTTTACAGGAAGTAGCAAGCTGATTTGCAGTGAAAGGTAGAGTTTCTGGTGGGCAGGGAATTATCCATGCCAAAAATTAGTACTAAGAGTAAAACTAGTAACTTATACAGAGGAATTTGCATCTGCTTTTGGGTTTTTTTTGTTGTTACTGCTTTTCAAAACCTATGTTAGTGTGATTGGCCTTTCATATATTTCATAGTTTTTTGTTACTGAACAATGCTTTAAAATTTCTTCTTCATAGGTGCAATTACTGGCAAGATATTTGTTTGTGTCCTCAGATTTACAAATGCATGCATGAATAGTACTTGATTTTTCTACTTCTGTTGGCCTGTTTACCTGATGTAAATAGCTACATGAAATTTAGGAACTATCTTGGTACTGTACTAAACAAAAATAATGGCCTTTATATAGAGGTATGTTTAAATGATGTTCAGTTTGTACATGAATTGTAAAATAATGTTTTAAAGAGAAAATATCCCTGTTTTCTCACTGCCCACTTCCTACTATAGGCTTAATATAAAAAATAAAAAATAAAAAAGCAACCCTGTAGGTCCTTCACTCAGGCCAGTTGATTTACTTTAATATGGCTGCCTGGTAAAGGATGCTACTGTACAGATTATTTTATATTCCCTACCCCACTTGGGAAACCACTGAGTTGATGGAAATCCTTCAGGGACATCTCTTGACACAGTTAAATAGTGCAAAACTACAGTAAAACTTTGAAAAGGCCAGAATCAATATTCCCACCTAAGCTGCAGGTGCAACTATCTTTCTGGATGTACAATAATGTGTTGAGTTTCATGTTTTCTCTGGTGCATGTCATTGAGTCCATCACGATAGTCATTCCATGGGAGGAAACGAGGTTTAATATATTTGGTGAAGGTTGCTCTGATTTTGCCTGTGTGTGGTAAGGCAGACACTCTAAACAACTTCATCTTTCATTGTCAAGTTTTTTCCTCCCATGGGCTGAGAAGGCATCAGGTCTGGTTAACTTGTTTCTGCTTGAAAGAGTGTAGTCTGATAGGCAGGAGACTTTCTGGGCAGCCTCTCTGGGAAGCACCAGGAGGGGACAAAGTTGCGTTGTCAGCACTGTCTTGTCTTCCAGCCTAGCTTGGGTCTCATTACCTCAGTGTGTAACAAAAACCTTTCACTACAGACTTGCCTTCATTTATTTCAAACATCAGATATCTGAGAAACTGACAGAAAGTTTATACACTGATTATTTATCTATATGTGCTCTTTGGGATACTGAGACATAAACAGCTCAATCCCTACTTTGAGTGGCAGAGATTAATTTCCATGGTGCTTAGGTAAATAAAAATCTATTGCCCCAGAAGAAGTGGGTTGCTCTTGCTGCCCCAATCTCTTTTCACCAGGGTTGAGTTATTGTTTCAGCATGTTTTCCTGTGCTAATTTTTTGAGTGTTTAAAGATTATAAATATATCATGAATACAGTTTCCTTTTTCTTGGTAGTAAGTTGCAGGAATAGGAACTTAGGTGCAATTCTAATTGCATCCAAGTAATAATGACAAATAAAGGATACTTGTGAACTTGGGCTTTATCAACCAGAAGCAACAAATGGAGAAAGAGATTTGGATATATTGACCATATATGATATTGAACATAAGGAGTCAGTACAATGCATCTGTGAAAAAGGGACAATATACAGTATGACAATATATTTGGAGTAGGAACAGGGCAGTATTATTACCTTGGTACAAGGCTCTAGTAAGACTTTGGTTTCTAATGCTTCAAGTGTCACCTTTGTTCAAGGAAAGCAAATATAAATTGGATGGGCAGCAGAACAAATCTTGCAGTGTTGCAATGATTAGGAGAATGAAGGATGCTCCTAAGTGTAGCAAGCAGAAGTATATGATTTGTTTAGTTTTGTGAAACAGCTCAGACTGGAAGAAGCCAGATGACTCTTTTATATAAATAAATAAAAGCTCTCAAGAGAATAACAAAATGTTGGCTAGGGAAAGTGGTTAGAGTCAGACTAGACACAGAAGAGTTTCCACACAGCCAAGTAGAGGGGGAGTGGAGTTTCTGAAAATTGATCCAAGGATGTGTGAACTCTTTGTGTAAGCTGAGGGGGTCAAAAAAATCTGGATAAACCTTACATGTGAGCTTGTATGATCCAGACCAGGGGAATAACAGACATATTTTGTTACTACTCATGACGAGTGAGAAACTAGTATGTTCTGGGAAAGTTGGCTTTTTTGCTGTAGGTATTTTTAAGAGCAGTAGCAGTGATTATTTGGATTCAGACCGTAGTTGAAGATATTTTTCATGTCTCCAAGTTCTTACTTCCCTTTGGAAGGGAATTTCCTTTACAGGATTAGACCCTGTAAAGTGGTGTTACAGTATTTGTTCATAATAAGCAAAGCCCCAGTTGTTGTTCTGCATACGTATAAGCTTTTAATAAAGAATATTATTTCTTCATATCAGCAGTTTCTGAAGACATTAAGATTTGTTTCTTTTTAAAGCAGGGTGTTGCTGGTGTCTGAGAAATCCTTTATTCCAATCAGTGTGTGATCTTGAATGTATACTGTGATCTTTTGCATTATTTATTTATTGTCACTTGGATGGTACACAATCTGTGTCTACACAGATCAGTGTATGATAACTGAAACTATTGCCTTTGTTTGCAAAATCTTTTTGTTCCATTTTTTAGAGAGCAAATATATTTGAAAAATAACTGCAGGTAACCACTACCTAATATATTCTTTTCAGGATTGTTGGTATTTATTTATGGCAGTAGTATCTTTTATTTGGCTGGTGTGCAGGGGATTTTTCCCTTCTTAAACTTAAGAGCAGCTCTGAACTTTTCATATACAGAAAGACTTTGTTTCAGACTTCTTTAGTAATGCTCAGAAACAGTAATATAATTGTGAATAAGAAACTTATGAGACCGTTTGAGCCAAGCTCTGATCTCAACTTCATGGATGAAATTGTCTGCCACTTTGGAGTCCTTGTCTTGTCAATAAATTATGGTGATGAAGGTACGGTATGTTACCAACATGAAGCAGAACACTTGTAAGTCCATTTGTGAGGCTCTAGCTACACATTCTGTATAACAGAAGTAATAAAATAATTGCTTGTTAATGATTTCTTTTCACTTAGAGAAACAGCAGTTGCTAAAACCTGATTTGTAGTATCACAGGAGGAAGTTCCCTTATGCCTTATTGTTTGGAGCTTTTCTATTCCTGTTTATCTTGATAGATACATCCATTAACTGTTCAATGAGTAGATTCTTTCAGCAGTACACTCTTCATCTTCCTTTAAAAAACAGATTTCTAGGAAAACAAATTGCCAATTAATTTCCATAGCTCTCATATTCCACTTAAACTGTAAAGTATGTCATTTTAATATGTGTGTATTTTAATGAGCCACTTAATGCTGATTATTTATTTCACATTAAGGGTTTTTGTCTTGAATACTCTATTTTAGATACCAAGGATTGGGTCCAACAGTGATTGTTTGTCCAGCTACTGTGTTGCATCAGTGGGTAAAAGAATTCCACACTTGGTGGCCTCCATTTAGAGTTGCTGTGCTCCATGAAACTGGTTCTTATACAAAGAGTAAGGTAATGATTGACATCCATTTTGTAATTCCTGAAGCTTTTTGGGGTTTTTTTTGGGGGGGGGGAGGGGGGCATTTGTTTGTTTGTTTTTTGGTCACTAGCAAAAAAAAAAAATCCCCAGGTGCTTAATGCTTCTGTGTAGGAAAGAGCTTGTTCCCTTTCTCTGAACATATTAAAAGAACAAAAAGTTCATTATCTTCTGTAGATTTGGTAGTAAACTGGACTAAAAGGGGGAGGATATGGAATACATGTATATTATGATAAAGACTCGTATTGCCTGAACAAATTATAGATAGTAGTAGGTTTCTTACTTGAGTTTTCCTTGTGCTGTAGTCCATGCTAGGAGTTTATGACTAGACTGCTTGTACACCAGATAAATGCTTGTAGCACTTGTGAATTCTCTTCTGCATTTCTTTGCATCGCTATGTCACTGAGCTGTTATTTAATGTGTTTTTCACGCATGGACAATTTCTCTTCAGTTGCTTGCTGACGGTTGGTATCACTTAGTCTCATTTTCTTCAATGACAGAGTTACTTTGTTAGCAGTTTTCACTGTTTCAAGCAGTGCACTTTCTGTCTTTTAGTTTTCTTTTGTCAGTCTCTTCATATACATGATCTTAGTCTGTTTCTTAAGTTGGAAAGCCTGACTTGTCTGAAGTTTCAAACTTTGGTACCTTGCAGGAACAAAACAAGGAAAACTTAGACTTTTATTTTCCCTGTGCCTTATATTTCTGATGTTTAAATGGATTTTCAGGATTCAGCAAAGCATTTCTAAATTTGTCTTTAAATATTTATTGAATTTCTTGTAATAACATTAAGATTATATGGTGCTTAATTGCACTTGATTAAATGTATTCTGAAGTAATTGATGCAGTTACAGTACATGGCAAAAAAGGAGTAGCACACTCTAATGTGCTAATAGCTTCCTGTTGTTCAATTAACTTGGTGTGTTTTCAAGCCCTAAAAATCTGCTGACCTCAATGAGATGGTCACATGTCTTCCTAAATTAAATCATGTTTACCTATTTTGGGCTGTTTCTTAATTAATGGACTTGACAGACTGACTCAAATTTTTCCATCTGCAGGAATAGTAAGGTTTTCAAGATTTCACCTTCCCATTGTTGTTCCTCAAATGCATATTCAACAACTTAAAATTAAAGATTTGAGCACTTTTGAGCAGATTTAGAGAACTGAACCTAATGCTTCATCTTCTAAGAGCTGCAAGAGTGCTTTAAAATGTCACTGCTGATATGGTCTTAACTTCATGCACATTTTTTTCCTAGATGCCTCTTAATCAGAGAAGAGCAAGCCAAAGTAAGGGAAAAACCTCAACTTTCTCATTCTAGTTGCCCTTACACCTGCAATAAAATTTTGCTACTAATACATTAGCATAAGTAACACTTGTACACTGAAAATATATCACCTAAAATACAGGGCAGGTGATTTACTCCTGCCTGGGATTCCTTCTCAATATACATTCTTTCTATGACTATTTATTGCTGATCTGTCCTTACAGCAATTCCATCTACTGATATCTATGGCATAGCAGAAGACCACTTTTACATGTCTTGACTTTGTAATACTCATCCAGGGACCATTCTGCCCTTATGCTCTGGCAAAAGGTATAAAAGAATAAGTAATCTAAATAAACAAATACAGAAATAGTGGTTTGACTGCATAATTTCTTTGAGATTAATTTTACATAGCCAAAATGACCTGTGGTCTCAGTGTTGCACAGACTTGTTTGGAATTAACTGACAGTTCCAGGATTCTAGTGTTCTATTAGCATATCACAGTTTGTCACAAAGTAAATGAAAAGAGTTTTATGCTGGGCAGATGCAAGAGAGGATTGGGGAGCTGAACTTTGTTATCAGCTTTGGAATGAGCAAGGTCATCTCAGCCTCTGAAGAGGTTAAAATTTTCTGAACCAGTGGAGGGATATTGTCGGGCATCAGACAGTGAAGATCTTAATGGATTTTGAGGACTACCTTATCCTGTAGTGGTTGGCCAGCAGGTTGTGGTAAAACACAGTATTGCAGCTTGTTCTCTACAGTTCTGTGAAAGAAGGGCTGGTGATTTCTAAGGAAAAAAGATTAATTGTAAGACCACTGGATAAGAATTTTGGAGAAACGGGGTTAAGCAATGACAGATGTCCCATAAGGCAAGACAGAACTTCATAGCAGAAACAGACAACAGCTAAAGTTTCATTTGATAAAATAAGGTACACAACCTTTGATGCATGAGCCTGTCTCCCAGTTCTTCAGAGCTGCCCACAGAAGTATTTCACTTGACAGTGAAGAGTAGGGAAGACATCTGTTCTGATTGTTCCATCATGAATTGATTCTAGGCCATACTTCCCACATCTGTTCAGTAAGTGGCACTTCCTTAGTGTTACAAATGTACTTTGAGCAATGTGAGAAGTGAAAGGTTCTCTGATTTTTTACCTTTTTACCAGTCTGTTTTGGTTTTCTTTGCAAGCAGTTATAGGATTTTCACAATAATAGTATGAAATAACAGCCTGAATTGTGAGCACCAGATTGGGTGCAAGCCTTGTCAGCCTGTTTCAGCTCAGTCATTGAGACATCTTGCTGCTGTAATATTTGTGTAGTTTTTAGCATATCCAAAGCTTCAAAAGAGAGACTGCGTTACTCTTTTTCTAAAATAACAACGGTAGAAAATTTTGACAGTAAAGGAGGGAAGTGTAAATTTTCAGTTTCACCCTTTGGACTATGACTAAAGGCCTTCAGCTATCTAGAGGGAAGGCAGATTCATATTTTAGATGATGAAAGGAAGACACAATAGCAAGTTGGAGGGGTTTCTAAGACTTTTGAAAGGTATTTGGATGAAATGTGAAACTCAATCTTTTTTGAAATTATTATTTGTTTTGACACAAGATTATTTAGCTCTTCTGTGTTGAAAAATGTGCTTAAGTTGGAGCAGTAGGTGGAACCAGATTTAAGTAATAGTCTTCCCCTGTGAAGTCAGCTTTCAGTATGTACAAGGTACAGCGTTTGTGGCTAAATGTCCCATGGTGCTGTCTTACACTATTAAGCTCCTACTATGGTTTACACTCAAATGTGATCTGTAAACATCAAGTGCCCTGAGACCTAAGGATGAGAGAAAAAAAAGAAGTAAATCTAATGTAATGTATCACAAGTGCTTTTTATTTATGGTATAGAACAGAAGATAAGGAGGAAAAGAACTTCAATGATGTTGGAAAAAAGCCTTCTGTGCAAAGAGCTTGTCCTGTTGTTTTAAAACTTCAGGTGCACATGAGCATTTGTAAACCATAGAATGTAAGAGGCAACATGAACTTTGGTTATCTTCTTTAACATATCACATGTGGAAGGAGGTTGTATTTTTTAAGTTCAAGGCTGAACTTCTAATTTCTTTATCTTTAGAACAGGTATCACTTAGGTTAACAATTCCTGCTGATGTTTTCACATACTGTTTGTAAATGTGTAACTTTGTATTCCCTTACTCTGGTCAAATGCAGGACACACAATGTAGCCCTAGAAAGTAATTGTCAAGTTCATGATGCTTGCAGCTGTGAAACCATCTACTTTAAGATGACTTTACACATGGAAAATTGTAGACTTTCTAGCCTCACAGTAGAGTGCATAATCTACATGTAAAGAAAATAAATTTCAGAGGTTATAGTTATTGAGATGATTGCATATGGAACCTGTATTTTAGCCAAAGGCTCTATTTCTGAGTAAAGGACCAAACTCAGATGAAATTAGTATTGTGATTTAAGAGGTAGCATTCTTGTTAAATATGTACAAAGTGCTTTTGCTCTTTTTATTCCAACTTTTACATTATTAAACATTATAATGTGTTCTTTTGAAGCCTCTTCATGGTGCCATTTAGATTTTTCTGTTGTGGCAGGGAAATAATAAAGAGGTTTTATATGTTGAATTTATGGATCTCCAGGCCTAATGGCTGGTTAGGAGATAGTGATAAGCCTGCTGAAGAATGCACTTTTGATTTACAAATGATATATGGTTGGGTAAGTGACGAGATACTATCTCTGACTTCACGCTTGCCTCAAAGGTATCTGAATGGTTCTTGAATGTCTATGTCTTCAATTTAGTCTATGTCTTTAAGTTCAGTCTTAACACACATTTCTGTCTAAGAAAATTACCACTTTTAATACATAATATGTAAAAGTTCATATTTCAAGTCCTGTTAAATGTTTTTAAAAGACTATATAAAAAAAAATCTTATTTCTGTAAGCATCGGTCTAAAAAATTGTCCTGTTTTTGTGCCTTCAGAAACAAACTTGTAGGTAAATTGAGGTACCAACTGGAAAAAATCATTTGCTTAGAGATATGTCCTTAGAATAAATAATAAACCTTTTAGCCTTAAGGAATGGTGCTTGGCAAAATTCATCCCATGTTTGCATATCTCATGTGCTTCAGTGAAGACAAGGCAACACCATCAACTTATCACCCAAGGTAGGGAGAAAATACTGTCTCTGAATTGTAAAGGCCTGAAGTACTGTGCTGAAGAAAAGTTCATAATTACTCAGTCTACTCATGTGTTCCTCTATTCATTAGTATCAGATAAAGGCCAGAATGCAGAATTTCAAAATTAGGTAACTGCTGTGTAATCCGGCATTAGTAGGATTTGTCTCTCTCAAGCACACTTTTTTTTTAATTTAGTGTAGCAGTGCATGACCTGAAATATTTCATTGAATATTTCATTGAACATATACTTCATATACTTCATATACATTCATATACTTCATTGAACTATATATACTATATATACTATACTATATATACTACATGAACATGAAGTGTATTTCCAGAGCAAAAATAAAATATAGACGTGCCTTAATCTAATGAAACAGGAGCTGTGGACTAAAGAATACATGTAAAATAGCTGAAATTATAAAGTACTACACCCTCAAGAATTTTTATCCAGTATTAGATCTGTTACCATATTTTAAAATATTTAGAATTATTCCAAGGACTGCACCTAAAGTGAAGGCAACCTTGAAAAAGTACCCAATGCAATAAAATGAGACATAGGAAGTGTTGTGTGAGTTGATAAAATTGTGCTGTTCTATTTCTTCATTGTCAGCACAAATCCTTGTTTATTAAAAATTTAGCTTGAAGGAAACTTTAATTAATTACAGGTTCAGTAAATCCTGACTAGGATTCTGCCTTGGTGTGTTTACAATGAATGGCCTTCATGTGCCTGTGTTTCACTTCTGTTCTCTCTGCTACCTGACAGCGTGATTTATGGCTGTTGTTTTCTACCAGTCCACTGTTTGCCCTCTAGGAGGGATTGGTCTCTTGAGCCTCCATAATAACAGCAGCACTTTCTCAAAACATCTTTTAATGACAAGAGTGTAGCATTCTGTAAGTCAGGCTAATTGCAGACATACCCTATTAATTGCAAAAATTAGGAGAGGTTACATATTTTACAAGCTTTTAATTTTAAATCACCCGAGATGATTTGTCTTAAGTGTTTGGGTAGAGATGTCTACAATATTCTATGACAGACCATTGCTGAGACTCGATAAAAGTTGCAGACTATGGATACTGTACCAGGTAGAATTAAGCTTTGGATGTCCACACCTGCAGAGAAATCCTACTCTGTAATACAAATTATTCTAAAGATTGCATGTTCTCTTGAGACTCGTGATAGCAACATTAAATAATGTGTTGTGGTTTTATCAGGAGATGATAATCAGAAAGCAGATATTCTTGAACAGTTAAACTCACAAGTTTTTTTGAATCTTGGGGTGTCTGTGAGCCAGCAATTTTACAGAAAAAGGTCATGGATATTGACACCATCTGAGTTTTTGACACGGGTTTTTCCCTTTTGTTCGGTTTTTTAATTGTTTTTTGTGGGTTGTTTTTTAATTAAAGGCACTTCTAGTAATAAGCAGTTTGTCTTTCCCTTAGCAAATTTGGTGGTGGTTGTACTTTGTTTTCCCCTTCTCATCATCTGCTGTTTAAGTCGTCTAGATTTATACATGGAGGATAAATGCAATAAAGATGAGTCCTGAGCACTGTCAAAAGTGATATAGACTGTTCCTGCCCTACATAACTTGCAGTTGTAAAGGCTAGTAAAAACTTGGGGAAAGGTTAAAGCTTACAAGAGAAGCACAAAATTGAAGACTGATAGCAGCTCTATTAATCCTATAATGAGAAAGGTTAGACAGAATTTAGGATTAAACAAACAGATTTTTGTATTTGTTTTTCAGTATTTCACTTGTTTAATTTTCCTCTGACATTCTTGATCTTGCTTGCAATACATAAAGCTCGGTTTGTAAAGTGAGTATAGGAGAACTCAAAGAAGCCCATTACCATAATCAAATTCAGTGTTTGTTTTTTCAGACATTGCCTTTAAAAAATTGAAAATAAAAAGCACTGTTTTTTTCTGACCGGGCTTTTGATAAATTCTGATTGCTATAACACAGTATTCAAGTGCTTCATTCTTTGACAGATGAGCTAAGAATCATGTAATCAAGATCTTGCATATACTTATTTCCTTTGCAAAGTAAATGATAGATCTGCTTTTATAATACTTTTTATATGTACCTTGGACAGCAAATGTCTGTGTGTGGGTCTGAGGATTCTGTCTTACTGATAACGTGCACCTTTTGTTTTTAGGTGAAACTAATTCATGAAATTGCTTCATGCCATGGAATTTTAATTACGTCTTACTCATACATTCGACTGATGCAGGACAACATCCACACGTATGATTGGCATTATGTCATTCTGGATGAGGGTCACAAAATCCGAAATCCAAATGCTGCAGTCACACTTGCATGCAAGCAGGTACTTTCTGAAAAATAAATTTAAGTGCTCTGGAGGAGGTTCCAATATCTAATAGCCTATCATAAAAATATATGTTTGATCATTAATAAAGAATAAAAGCATAAATCACAGTGGTCTGTATTTGACTATTTAACTTAACATTTTTAATGAATTTACATGGGTAAATTTACACAAGTATGGTAGAAGAAAAAAAAATAGAATTTTTAAATTGCATAGTAATTTACCAGTAGTGATAAATGTCAGATTGCTGGTGTGAATTTTCTGCTAACAGTTTATGAACAGTGTATGGCAGAAACCTGTTTTTTCATGAGTGTGAGGCCACATATTTTGACATGAGAGTTTATTGATGGTGAAGATGAATATTCTCTGAGGCAGGATACAACAGGAACCATGAAAATAACTATCTTTTGGTTTTGTGGTTTTTATTAATAGTTCCGCACACCCCATCGAATCATCTTGTCTGGCTCCCCTATGCAAAATAACCTAAAGGAGCTCTGGTCCCTCTTTGACTTTATATTCCCAGGAAAACTGGGGACACTACCTGTCTTCATGGAGCAGTTTTCAGTCCCAATAACCATGGGAGGATATTGCAATGCCTCTCCTGTCCAGGTAAATGCATCCAAAATATCATTTTTCTTGAAGGAAACTGTTCCATCTGTTACTGTTGTTTCTAGTCTGACTTCTAAATGTACTTAGAAGTGCCTGTTCTAGACACTAATAAAAAAAAGAGTTGTGTGTGTATTACTGCTGGTTGTGTAAAAAAATCATTCAACTGAGACCGTTTCATTTATACAGGAGTGCAGCTTATATACACAATTTTCCTGTCTAAAGCCCTAAAGATTAAGTCATTAGAAGTATTCTTTGATATGAAGATAAACAAATTGGAGTGGGAGGTGATTGATCCCACATTTTGATGTATTTAAATAGCACTTTCCTGTTTGCTGTCGAGCTTTGGCAAATTACGCAGTAAGAGGAATCCTTAAATCCAGTCTGAAAACAGTTTTTATTTTAAAAGGCTAAATTAGGTGTTGGAAGTCTGGAAGTAGATAAACTAATTTTGGAAGCAAAAAAATTACTTGAGAAATTATTTTGAATAAGTGTCTGTTAATCTTTGTAGTTGTGGTTCCCAGTATTGATGACAGCTTAAATATTTTTCTGTTTTTAACTAGATAGTAAATAAATTGTCTGCATCATAATCTGCAGACTAAGTTTCATATAAATGCTATTAAACTTATATCCTTTTAACTACTGTTTATAATGTTTTGCATGCATGCATTGCTGAAATTTTATTCTCTTTTCAAGTTTAAGTACTTCTCTTGTATAAATATTAGTAATTTACTAAGTTGTCCTTTCAATTGTTTTTATATATCAATAATTTATTATATTGTTTGCTTTGCTTTAAGACAAATAAAGGTATTTTTAGCCATTATTAGTCATTATTACAGTTAATACCTATCTCACATCCATTACCCCTTACAGAACCATATGCTCCATTTAGGGCCAGAGTGACCTTTAGTTTCTGTGATCATGGGGATTTTCTTGTAGCAATTTTTTTTAAAGTCTCAAGTGAGCACTAATCTTCACTTATTGTCTGGTAACCATTGCTGAAGGCTTCTTTTTTGATCAGTGTATGTATTAGCACTTTTTCATGAGGATCTTGGTTTTGTACAGATTTATACTTGCTTCTTTGTTCATTTTCTAAATTAAATATCTTGCTATTGGTCTCTTTTAAATAGAAATCTGGGGTATCTAAGGAAGCCTTACTTAATCAATTTTATTGTTGCTAACATGAATTTTATTGCAATTCATGTTGTGTTGAACATGTAACTATAGATCCATATAAAACAAGCCAACTAATTTTATTAGGCTTTTCCTATTGCAAATTATATGATTTTGCTAGTTGGTAAAATTATTATCAAGAATCAAAATACAACTTGTGCCTTTTCTTCCTTTTTTCAGGTAAAAACTGCATACAAATGTGCCTGTGTGTTACGGGACACCATAAACCCCTACTTGCTGCGAAGAATGAAGGCTGATGTAAAAATGAGCCTTTCACTTCCAGATAAAAATGAACAGGTTTGCTTATTTTCACTACTAGATCTGAGTCCTCTCCCTCCCCAAAACTCAGTCTTTCATGAAAATTTGGAAATAATTTGTGCTAGTAGCAGATAAAATGCTGGTTAAACTAAAGATAAGGTGCGGAGCTTTCAAGATCCATATTCTTTGACCGTTGTACCGAGTATTAAATTACTGCTGTCTTGCAGGGTCTGTCTGAGTTCACTTATCTAAAAAGTAAAGGACAGATAAGTGTAGTCAGGACTACTTAGTACTGTCCCCTTAAGTCTCAAGTGCATTGAAATGAGTTGTCTGTTTCCTTTTGTACAGCAGGAAACAATTCAGCATTGTTTCCTGTCGTAGAAAGATTAATTGGTGCAGCAAATAACAGAGAAATACTTCCTGACAGTTGTTGATATTGCAAGCTAGCTGACCTGTATGTTATAATAAATTTTCAAAATATTAACCTTGAAAATATGAACCTTGGTGTGAAACTTGTTTGCTTTACTACAAGGTGGTATGTTTCTTTAGGAAACGTTTTCATTCAAAGTAGAGGAGGTTGAAAGTATTAGTTAACTGAATTTCCTACAAATACTCACTTGTAGTAATTATTAGCTGCTTCTTCAGGTTTCAGTGCTTCATACTTTCATGTTCTGTCCTGACTCCTTTCCTGTCTTCTCCCTCTTAAAGAGAAGTACATATGTTAGTCTTTGTAAGACAGTGCTGAAAGGTACATAATAAAGTAGATCATACTGTGTATATGCAGTCTAATGATCTTTTTTTAACCAATTTTTAATTTCTTTACACTACTTTTAACCTTAAAAATAGTATAAAGAACCATTTTCTTAATGTCTAGATATTAGAGTCTGGGGTCCTTAATCTAAAGAACATGATCAGAGACAGTTTAAACAAGTTTGATTTTTGCTCTTGTCAGTCACTACATCAGTTGGTTTTATAGCATAATGTGTGTTGCCTTGAAGGATCCAAGGAAGTGATTTTGTTCCATTTTAGCACATTAGAGCACCTGAGAAATCATTCTATTTCATGCTTAAGGTCTCAAGATAGGACAGATCACGTTTGCTAAACTTCTAAGAATTTGCAAGTTGTAAGGGATGTGACAGACACATGATGTAAAGCTTTGAGAGAATGCTAACATTGCACAGTTACCTCAGTAAAACCTCATTAAAACTAGAAAATGACAGCACTTCCAAAACTAAAGCAATTTGAGGGAAAGATCTACCTACTGGAAAAGAGCACTTAAAGCCTCATGAACCTCATCTTAATGATCATATTCATTCTCTAAAAATTTCTCTTTTTTACTTCTAGTGATTTCTGTGCAGTATCTTTTAACTTAGTATTTCAGTATGTTAAACATCTGTGAAGTTTCATTGTAGCACATGGTAAAATTCTAAAATTCATACAGGCTGGGCTTGAGTGGTTGGTTTGTTTTGTAGGTCCTCTTTTGCCGTTTGACAGAGGAGCAGCGTGAAATCTATCAAAATTACATCAACTCTAAAGAAGTTTACCAGATTCTCAATGGAGACATGCAGGTGGGCATTAATAAGGATAGTGACAAGTAGGGTTTGGTGGATAAAATCATGGACTGGCCTTTGCATTCTTGTAGCTGGATTCTGAGCAGTAAAGGAAGCAAACACACTGATCTCTGTTCAGCTTTCATAGTTGTCTTTTTTTTTTTTTTTCCTCAGAAATGGTGGGTTAAATATATTTGAGTTAGTGGTCCATATGTAGTGACATGTCCAGATAAAAGTAGGAATGGAATGACCTTGACAATGTATTTGTGACCTTGGGAACAAATTCTAGCTTTTTGGATGACCTGTTGTAGGTAACTATGCATACTTTTAACTAATTGCCCAAGTGAAGCAAAGGAAAAGCATAGTTAGTCCTGTGAGTACAGTTCAGGTGTGATAACTTTGTTATGCAACACTTGATGATTTCACAGTATTAACAGAAAGCAGAGCAAATAGCAAACATCCTTGTTTCTGTCTTACTAGTCACTTCTCAACATCTTCTGCCTCCATCCTTCGAATGTATGTGTTGAAATTGCTGTGGCCAAGTGAAGGGTGTAATTGGGGTACAGTTTCAGTTGCTGGCTGCTGCTGCCAGTGTAGAATGTGCTATTCCCTGTGACTCCTACACTGCACACACCTGGTTTGTTTGACATTTTTATGCATGCGATGGATGTGTCTCTCTTCCCTTTTAGCCCTTGTTTGTAGGAGGAGAGGTATTATGTGTTGGCTATAATGTGTAATTCTTATGAACTGTGAAATCCATTCTCCCTGCATACTCAGTGGCTCCAGTCAGTTGTATGGTCAGCATGGCCATGTATAGTGCAGTCCCATACCAAGAACACATTGAACAGTAGTAGTTTTGACTTTTTTGAATTTTCCATATCTCACAAAGGTATAGTGGGCAAGTTTTTTCAAGTGCATAGCCATTTTAGTTATCCCAGTGAAAATTACTTTAAGGAGCTCGTTCTTTTAGAGGTGGCTTGTGGAAGACTCTCAGCAGAAATTTCTCAAAGATTTTACAGAATGGGCTATCATACTTACTAGGGATCTGAAAATTTTGAACAGTAAATGTCAATGCTTTTATTAGATATTCTGTGATGACAACAGCAAATCCCAGCTGAAAAACAACACTGTAAAAACAAACCATAAATTATGGGCAGGCTCATCCAGCTTGTAGTGCTAAAAGATTGAGGGATTCACTGTTGCAAGCTAGTTCATTTTTCAGAATATTCAGAAGTATAAATTACACTTGTAATATTATTGAACAAATGACTGAATAGAACCCTTCTAAAATGCTATCAAAAGTGGCGATTTCAGTTTTGTATGTTTGTTCAAATGTGTTAACTTGTATATTCTTTGTTATGCATTCTGGTGGGTATACTGACTATCTTCAAGATCTGACTTAAGTTACCTGCTAATATGGTGGGAGTTGGAAGAAAAGACATGATAATTTCAAGAAACAAATAGGTGGAATTTTTCCCTTTGAGTAAGAAAAATATGACCTTACAGCTAGGGAGGGACTGGTTTTAGTAGTGTGGAAATTTTTGCAGATTTCCCTTAACATTGTCACCAGAATAGGCTCACAAGTACATAATACTTCAATCACTTTCTCTTGTACTGCTTTTTCCTAAAACTTTCCCTTAAGCAAGTATTAGCATCAAAACATTACTAAAAACAGCATTGATGGTGAGTGGATTAATCTATTGCTGTTTATTTTTCTTGTCCACACCCCATGTAGATACAAGTATTTGTCATGAAAATAGAAATATTTTTATTTTCTATTCTTTAGATTCTCTTGGGACTATCAACTTTGAGAAAGATTTGCAATCACCCTGACTTTGTTGCTGATAGCCCCAGAATTTTGAAGAGTGTGCCAGATGCTGAAGCAGAGGATCCAAATCAGTTTGGATATTGGAAACGTTCTGGAAAAATGATAGTGGTAGAATCCTTGCTGAAAATATGGCACAAGCAAGGTCACAGAGTGCTGTTTTTCACTCAGTCGAGACAGGTAAGATGATCTAATTGCTTGTCATTTTAGCTATTACTGTTACTTAAAACATGTCTGTGAGTTCCAAAAAAACTTGTAAGTAGAGCTACCTTTTGTAGTGTATTTCTCATAAAATCAACACCTTATTTGAGAAAGTTACTGAAATGACTGATATCTTTGGAATAATCAGAGCCCAGTTCCCAAACCTAGTAAGTTTTACTGGAAAGACACAGTATTGTGGCAGTGGCCCAGTCTCAATATACTGGGTCAAAGCTGTATTGGTTGTATGTGTATGGTATCAGGCTGTCCCTGCTGTGAAGTTTCAGGATACAGCTGGTAGTCAGTTTGCATGCTCTGTGTAGTGTCTGTGCACGTCTGATCCTCAGAATCTGTACCTTCAGGACAGTGGCACAGGCAGTGACATTTGTTTTCTCTGTGTACTCACAGTTTTGTCTTCCTTCTGTGGATTTCCTTGGGATGCTGCACCCGTCTTGAGGCTATGGCCCTGGACTTTCCAAACCAAGCACAAATACTCCACTGCATTCAGCTGTGAAATAATTTCTTTTCCCCCATTTACATAAGTTGGGTTTCTGTCATTTAAGAAAGTGTTTCAAGTTTTTAATTGTCATCATTTTTTTGATTGGCACTGCATTTAGTTCCAGAAATTCTTATAGGTTCATCACAAAGATGCTCAGTCTTCACATCTGGATTTTATTAAATCTTTTCCATCACTACAGATGATGCAGATACTTGAAGTCTTTGTGAGATACAGAAACTATTCCTACCTCAGGATGGATGGCACCACAGCAGTAGCTTCCAGACAGCCTCTTGTAGCAAAATACAATGAGGTGAGATGTTCTATCCCACACATGAATACATATTAATGAGTATGACTGAGTTCTTACATTCCATTTTGTTCTGTTTTTAAATATACTACTTCAGGTTGGAGACACAAAACAGGGGAGTTCAGTGAAATGAAACCCTTGTCTTTGTGAGAGAGGGGGGAAAAAAGTAATCTGTTATTTCACACCAAAGTTGGGCTTTCTGATAAGGAAAGAAATGCACTTGAGAAGGGGGAAAATCAATTTTATTGGATAACAGTAAATTAAATTTAGATCAGACTACTTTTATTTGTCAAAAGAAATACTAACTGAACAAGGAAATGTGTTCCTTCTCTTGGCTTCCTTTGCGACTTTGCATATAATGCTGATAAAATAATCCAGGAAATAATTATGTTTTTTAAGGTTAGATTTTGGTAATTCTTGCTTTAGTAAATTAATCTTCTGTGTCACAGGACAAATCCATTTTTCTTTTTCTTCTGACAACTCGTGTTGGTGGCATTGGAGTTAACTTGGTTGGTGCTGACCGGGTTATTATTTATGATCCTGACTGGAATCCCAGTGTGGACACACAGGTGAGTTTGATTTTTTACATTCCATTTACCAGCCAAATTGAAATAAAACTGAAGATGAAATGACATTTATCTCTTCAAACAGTGTTAAAGCACTATGTTGCTCTTTCCTAAGTTGCTGTTCCCAGCAATGATCACTTCGGGTGCAGCTCCACATTAGGATTACTCTTGTGGCAAAGCCAATTTAAGTGGTTCCCACCACATCCCCTATATGCTGATATACCTTACCACTCTTCAGTACTGTTGATTCATGTAGTCAGTTCAAATGATCTGTGTTTTTAAAATAAACAAAGCAGAGTTTCTGAAGGGAAAGTACAGCTGTGCGTGCTCTTGAACAGGCAGGCCTGTTGGTGGTGACCATGCAGGGTGAGAAAAAGAGAACAGATGCTGCTCCAATTGGCTTTCTCACTAGATAATGATATGTAGCTGTGACCTTAGAGAGCTGCTCTAAGCTTTAAGAAGTTGTTCACTATATTGTGGAGTGATAAGACTGTTTTATCAAATCAGGTAGCAGTTACATGGTGCTTACAAGTTTGAGAGAAAGAAGCTTTTTTATGGAAATTCTATGTAGCTCTGAGATCTGCAGGTGTCTGACTTAGAGTGCTCTGTATTAGTGGCTGGTTCAAGATGTTTGTAGGAAAGATTTCATTTAAGGTAAAGAAGAGAAGTTCAAAAGAAAGTTGTGTACTAAAGCTCTGTTGTGAAATTTCCTTCTGGAATAAGTGTATATAAAGTACATATTCAAGGTAAAAGTTCCGATTTTAACATAATCTATTTATTGATAATTTTTGCATAGATTTCCTGGTACAATTGGAGACTTTCTAGATCTTTTTCCTCTCCTGCTGAGTTAGTTACCACTTCTTGAAGTATTTGTTAAATGTCCAAACTAACTTTTTGAAAGAGTGTTATCATTAGCTCCCTGTCAGACACATTTGAGAGGCTCATGTCTGGTTATCAAATCTTTTGTCTTCCAGGCTCGGGAACGTGCTTGGAGAATAGGCCAAAAGAGAGAGGTGACTGTGTATAGGCTGCTCACTGCAGGTACTATTGAGGAGAAGATATACCACAGGTCAGTCAGAACAATTTCTTGGATACAGCTGCATGCTCAGGAAAATGATTGTAGCAAATCCAAGGTGGTGTTACAGTGACATACCTGTGCATGTGCACAAATTGCTTATAATCCCCTTGGTCACGATGGGCACATTGTGGAGAACTTCAGCTTCTTCTGAGAAATGGAAAACCTTTTTCCCTTACTAGACTCCCAGCTGTACTGCTCTGTTCCTAGCTGCAAGACTCATGTGCTAAACGTACCTTATCAGTCTGTTCCAGCAGCTGTGTCCAGCACATCCAGAATTCACTGTAAAACAGTGTATGAGGCATAGACAGAAAACAGTGAGCACCTTATTCAGAACATGAGACTCAACAAGTCTGAAATGCAAATTCAAATCAAGTTCTTTATATTCTCCTTGGGATGTATCAAGATGTATGTGGTACATATATCTATTTACTACTGTGCAAACCCAATTTGATTTTATTCCCAATTCATTCCAGAGTGAAAGAATTAAATCCCAATAACTACCAGTCATATTCATGTTATTTATTCCAAAATGTAGCTAAAACCTTTAAAGTGCTTGTATTTCAAAATCAATGAAATCTTTTTGGTTTGCTTTCCCATTCAGCTTTCTCAGTAGTTAGCTTCACTCACATTAATTCCAGATGAATGTACATAGGAATCCTGTGCTAGACTTCAATCTTCAGAACTGAAATACCCTCTTAGAAAGTTCAGATGAAGAAAAGGCTCTAAATAATGAAATACCCATACTTACTGAATGCCTTTTTTTAGTCTGTTTTGCCATATGGACACAAAGCATCTGCTGTTTGCTTTGCATCCCCCTGGCACACTTCTGTTTGGACAACACTGACTGCATCAAGGAATTGGACTCTTAACAGTTAGGACAGCCATCAGAAATTAATTTCTTTCCAGAGCAGTGAAGTGGACCTTGAACTTTAAGAAGTTGTCTTTTCTGTTTTCCTGTGTTTTATGCCTGGAAATGAAAACTTAGTTTTTTGACCACTGGATTTAAAAATAGTTTCCCTGCTTAATATTAGCAGAACCAAAAGTGTGATAAAAACTGTGTGAAAGAACTGATTTCCAGTTTTATTTAGGGGTTTATTTTTTTTACAGAATATTTTATTACAGAATGTTTTATTACAGAATAAAACAGCTTTTGCTCTAGACACTATATAGTACAAATGTGGCACAGAAGCAGTTTTACCAATACTAGAAGATTTCTTGCAGCTTTGTGCCCCTACCGATTTGTTCCTTTTGGTCCTCTTCAGGTGCGCTCTTTTCTTCTCAGCCACAAGTCTGATTCCCCTTTTCAGTGGCTGTCATCCAGTCATCACCATCAGACTGAGCTACTCTGCTGCTTTTGATTCCTCCAATCAACTGAACCCATAAAATATTGTCATTTTAACAAGCTCTTGTTTTTCTTTCAGGAGCTTTCTGATTGTTTTATTGTTACATATGCAAGCTTTTCAATTTTAATGGACAAAAATGTTCTAGCTGTGAAGTTATTTATTGCTTAGTGAAGGGATGCCTCATAGGACATCTCAGGATGGTGGTTACCTGTTGTGTTATGGGGTTGTTGCAAAATAATAAATCCCTGTGTTTAACAATTTACTTGGTTGTTTGAAAGTTACTAACTCAAGATGGTCTTTTGGAAACTAACATCATCTTCCTACTGCTTAATTGTTCTGCAGGGTAATGTTTGTGCTTATAGTTTTCTGTTTAAGTACTGTACTCAGTACTTAAACATAGCTAGACATTGTTTCATGCACAAAGTATTTATTTTTTTCTTTTTTAGACAAATCTTCAAACAGTTTTTAACAAACAGAGTGCTGAAAGACCCTAAGCAGAATCGTTTCTTCAAATCCAATGACCTTTATGAACTATTTACTCTGAACAGTCCAGATGTGTCTCAGGGGACAGAAACAAGTGCAATTTTTGCAGGTACATGGAGTTTTTTCTGTTTGGAAGAAAAAACATCTTAATTGTTTGTTAAGTGGATACTAATTTCATTCATCCCTCAGGTACTGGTTCAGATGTTCAAGTCCCAAAGCCACCTGATAATGGCACTTCTAAACGTGATGTCCATCTTGCGGAAAGCAGCTCACACAAGAAAATCAAGTCCTCCAGTTCCTATTCCACCACACACATGAAGGATTCTTCTTGTAAAGCAATAGAGACAAGTGAGGAAACCAAGGGAAATTTGGAAGCCTTTGACCAAAATAGCTGCACAAAAGATAACACACAAGCTGCTACTGATACAAATTCATTCAATGAAAGCAAGGAGGAGTGTTTGGAAAGTGATGACAAATGCATATCCCAGTCGATGCCATGCAATGCAGGGTCTTCAGAGGATGCTGAATGTCTGACTGCCGTGGTGGCTGGTGAAGGATGTGGAGCAGCTAATGCAGATGCCAGGACACATCTTAGCCTTACTTGTGATGCAGCTGGCTCTTGGGAAAAGCAGGATGCTAAAACTGAAGACGGGCAATTTGATAATAATCATTATAAGTGTATTTCAAAAACAAAGCACAGGGTGGACATGCTGTCGCATGACAGCCACAAAGATAAGTCTAAGAAGAAACATCACAAAGATGCCAAATTTGAAGGAAAGCGCATTCCTCATCTAGTGAAACAAAAGCAATACAGAAAGGAGAACAGTGAAGAGCAAGATTCAAAGAAAAATGATGACTATGTCTTGCAGAAACTTTTCAAAAAATCAGGTAACAGTTGTTTGGCTGCTGACTAAACAGAGGTATATAAAACCTATGCAAATGATGGAAAGAGCAGATCTGTTACTCTGATGGTTAGAGCTACAATACAAAAGATGTTTGTTCTGTTACTTGAGTGAAACTTAAAATGTTCATTGTTTAAGTTTAATTTAAATTTAATTCCAGTTAACTTTAATTCCAGTTACAAATTTGATAATTACCTTGGCACAAACTGTTCAGAGCAATCCAAATTTCCGGATATAGAAGTATATGCAATGTTTCTTCTGGATATTTCCAGGATGTAATCAACCTTCATTTACACAAGGGTTTCACTTCTGTCTGTCTTGTCTGTAACAATGGAAATGATCAATTTTCCCACATAATTGCCCGGTCTGTTGTGAATAATGACCTCATCAGCACACCAGAAGTGATTTGCTGTCAGATTGATTACTTAACTGATAGAGAAAGGGGTTCTCTCATTAGAAATTACTGTACTGATGTGCTTAATATAATCACCCTGAAGAAGGAAAAACGCAGTTGTGGCATTCACTTAAAAAGTGAATGTTTGATTTTCACATAAATTAAGAGATGTCCTCCTTCACCTTTTGTATCCTTTTGGTTTTAGGGGTACACAGTGTTATGAAGCATGATGCTATTATGGATGCTTCCAGTGCAGATCATGTGCTGGAGGAAGCAGAAGCAAGCAGAGTGGCCCAGGACGCCTTGAGAGCCTTAAGACTCTCTCGTCAGCAATGTTTAGGAGCTGCTTCTGGTGTGCCAACCTGGACAGGCACGAGTGGTCTTTCAGGTGCACCATCAGGAATAAAGTGAGTTCAGTTCTCACTCTGCTTTCCCAAAAACAGAGGAGTTGCTTAGGATGTTAAAGATTTACATTTTTCATCTTGTTATTTGCAGTAAAATGCATCAAAGTTATGTGCATGCTTTTTATTTAATATAGACATGAAAGCATATTACAAGCATAGGTAGTCCATTCTGAAGTACAAAGAAAGCGTTATTGTAACACAGTGGAAAAGAATGCTTAGCAGAGGGATCTTAAGAACCCTAAAGCACAAACCCAGTCTGTCTTTGAAATGTCTTGGTTTGAAGGGAAGGCAGGACCCTCCCTTGGAATGGAAAAGTAAATCCCCTCCCTCCATGTTACTGTAATTTTGAAATTAAGGGGTTCTCAGGCAAGGATATGAGAACAGGAATAACAGTTCTTTGCTAGTATGTATAATAAGGCAAACAAACAACAACTCTGGCAGTAGCACCAGACAGAACAGGACCCAGTGATGCATTAGCACCAGACAGAACAGGACCCAGTGATGCACCAGACAGAACAGGACCCAGTGATGCATTAGCACCAGACAACAGGACCCAGTGATGCACCAGACAGAACAGGACCCAGTGATGCATTAGCACCGGACAGAACAGGACCCAGTGATGCATTAGCACCAGACAGAACAGGACCCAGTGATGCATTAGCACCGGACAGAACAGGACCCAGTGATGCATTAGCTCCAGACAGAACAGGACCCAGGGACCCTTCCCCTCTCTGCAGCTCCGGGCGCGGCCGGCAGGGGGCGCTGCTGCTCCCGCCGGGCGGGGCGGGGCGCGGATTCCCCCGCGCCGGCAGGGGGCGCTGTGGCGCGGGCTGAGGCCACACGCGGTAATGGCGGCTCGGCCCCGACGGGAAGGGATGGGAGAGAGGCTTTGCTTCACAAACCCCCCGGGACAGCCGGTCCCGGTGCCCAGCAGCACTTACGGAAACAGCAAGCTGGGCCGGCAGGAATGAGCAAAAATCCCGGGGTGGTAGCAAGATGTATCAGAAGCTTCGGGGCTGTGGCTGGAACCGCGGGACGCCTCGGGCCTCTGCGTGGGGATGGGGGCTGCACTGCAGTAAAGTTCGGAGCAGCGCCGAGGTGGCGGCGGGGATGGGACAGCGGCAGCCCGGCTCCCGGCAGGGCAGGGAGGGGCGAGGCCGAGATCCCGGAAGCCGAGCAGACGAAGATAGGTCTTTCGTTTAGTGAGGCAGATGTTAATAAAGGCTTAGTCCAACGACTGGTCTTACCCACAGAAAGGACGAGGCAGTACAGGCCTGGGCTCCGGCGGTGACAGGGAATTCTCGCAGTAAGCAACAGCCCGCCTGTCCTCCTCCGAAACCCAGAGCGAGAGCCCTAGCAGCTCCCCAGCCCCCATTTTCTGTCTGCCCAAATCTCCAGGTATCCCCTCTCCCTTGTGTATCCCCTCTCCCTTGAGTTTGGCCACTCTTTTGTTTTTCTTAAGTACCCATAAGTACCCAATAGTTAGTTTCCTAGCAACTTATGGGAAAAAATTCCATAAATGCAAGAGGAAGCAACCCAACCCCCAACAGAAAAATACTATCCTAATAATTTTAAGGATGTTTCATGGAGTTAATTCTTTAATGCTTTTTTAGGAGTCGGTTTGGTCAAAAAAGAAACTCCATGCTGCTTTCTTCACATTCCACTTGTGCATCACCTGCAAAGAAGCAAAAGGTAAGAAATACAAGCTAACATTTCTGTTTTAATATCTGATATATGTGAAGTGTTATGATTTATGGTGGTGTCATACACATCTGTTGTATGATTATGTAGAATTCTAGAATTTTTAGTTATTTGTGAATTGGATTTTTTATTTTTATGAGGTCTAGTTAGATACAGCAGTCACAAATTGTACTGTGGTTTCCTTATGTGTCTCAAGACCAGCAGTGTTTTTCTTCTGCTTCCTAAGTTCTAAAGTTGAGAGCAAAATACATCACCTCTTAATTATATATTTCAGGTGACGAGGTTCTGAGTGGTAGTGTTTAAGTCTAAACAACTGGCAGATTTTGTTTAATTTATTCTGTGGGTCTCAAAATGCAACTTTTCTCAGTCTGTATGTTTATTTGCAGGATGGAGATATAACAAAGAAACAAAATATAAAGAAGTGTAGTTCCAGTGAGCACTTCAATGGAAAATCTGGAGAATCGTCATCCAGTGCTCTGGACTCTTCATCTTTATTAGCTCGGATGAGGGCAAGAAACCACCTCGTTTTACCACAACAGACAAGGAATGAGGGTGATGAGAATCATCAGCCAGCAGCCGTCCCAGTGCAGGGTTCGACAGAATACGATGAACTGCTTGTGGATCTGCGGAACTTCCTGGCATTCCAGGCCCGCGTGGACGGCGAGGCCAGCACTCGGGAACTGCTGCAGGAATTTGAGTCCAAACTGCCTGCAGAGCACTCCTGTGTCTTTAGAGAACTGCTCCGCAATATCTGCACCTTCCATAGGAGCCCAAACGGGGAAGGGGTCTGGAGGCTAAAGCCAGAATTCCGATGATCCTTGATCCGTGAAGGCATCTCTCACTCCAGCTGACCACCAGACTCCTCTCAAAAGAGGAACAGTGTGTGACTTTGAAAATTTTGAAGTATTTTGTATTCCTGAAGTAATTAATGCCTTGAACAGTCAGTGGTGCAGGACTGTTGCAGGCTTACAGCTAACTTAATTTCTGATTTACACTATTTATATAAAAGTGCCATCTACCTCATAGATGAAACAATACAAAATATCAGCACTTTTTCTT
Source organism: Cyanistes caeruleus (assembly GCF_971803275.1). NCBI lineage: Eukaryota > Metazoa > Chordata > Aves > Passeriformes > Paridae > Cyanistes > Cyanistes caeruleus. Next base: position 17,686,133 of record NC_141708.1, read on the forward strand.
TAAAAGAAATCTTAATATAAACGGGATGATGCTGACCTTTTATTACAGTAAGAACCATGGATGTTGCCATGGGTTGTAAGACTGATTTCTGTGAAATTCCAGAAAACTACTTCCTCGATTTCCTGTTTATTACTTGAATGGTCATAGGGCACACAGTGTGCCATCACAAAAAAACAAAAAAACAAAAAAAAAAAAAAACAAACAAAGAAAATAAAAGGGAGGGGGGCCGATGATAGTAGTTAGCATGAGAGATTCACTTGTACTGACAAGTGCATCAGAATCATTTTATGTAACTCATCAGTAGTGAGAATTTTGTTGTAATGTTTAACTAACTTGGGAAATAATTCTAATGCCATGGAGGTATAATCACAAAAAAAAAAAAATGAAAGCATGGCAGGATATTGAGTTAACGCAACTGATAATTATGGAAAACTTACTAAATTCCAGAGCACCTATTAACACCATAATCAGCAATCCAATTACAGTCCCATACACCATTGGCAAATGCTCTACAGTATTTCTTAAAACTGAGGCGACAATGACTGTTTTGTTTGTCACAGGTTGTGGACTTATAATTGAAATCTCATTAAATATTCATATGTTTCACTGTGATTTATGTCCAGTTACCTCCTAGCACTTAAAATTTTATACCTTGACATAGACTGGGGGTTAGGTGGTCAGAGGTGGGAGGGTGTCACTGTATTTTACACACCGTAATTATATTTGGGCATAGTTGGAGCATACATAGAAGTTACATGTCATTCATCTTCTATAAGTGGGGGAAAAATTAAAGTTTCTTGACAGTTGGGTAAGTTCTAATACCAGTTATTTGTAACAAATCCAAGTACAACATTGGATCTGTCTTCAAGGTACTTGTGTGCTACACATGGAAATTTTAAGGTGGAGAATGTGGAGATTTTGAGAAGAAAACCACATTGTTGCAGCAACATTGAATTACTGTATGGCTTAAACTAGGAATAGTTAAATATGCCTAATGTCCTTCCTATCTCTAAGGTATGGAAAGCTGACCTACTTTTAGCTTTTTTGTTCACTGTGAAATTTTTGTTTACTTTAAGTGGAAGTACAAATATTCAAAGATGAATGGTCAAGCAAGAATACAAACTTTCTTTTTGTAAAAAAAAAACTTCAAGACTTCTAATGTTTTTTTCCTCTTGTTTTTACTCAGTGATAAAGGGTTTGTAGAGATTTTCTGGAAGTGGTGCTTCTTGACTTTTCAGAGGCTGGAATTGGACAGGGCAGACAATTCAGGAATGTTTGTTTTCCTAATATCATTTGAAGATGGGACTCCTAACATTTCTTTCTCTGATCCCATTTATAGTCACTTACATTCCCTCTTTCAAAAAAAAGGTGAAACAAGGAACTTGGGCTGCAACTGCTGTTGATATAACTTGAAATGGGTCAGAAAAAGATTATTCTATCTTCATCTTCAAAGCTATAGGGAATTTGAATTGGTTTGGGTTCCATGTCCCCATGCATCTCTGCTTATCCCAGCAACAAACCAGGAATTCAGCAGTCAGCAAAGCTGCTGTTGCCACCTTATCTGTTAATTTTGGTGTCCTGTATTATTTGTACTCCAAATTTTAAAGACATAGTTCCTGTGTACTAAGGATTGTGTGCAGCTTCTTGATCTATTAATGTAAATAGATTTGCATGTACTTTTTATAAATTCTTGGCTTTTATGAACTTATTAAAAAAGGAAAAACAAAAGTGTTCTACAAGTCCTTGGGCACTGGGAAAAATTGTCAAGGAGTCATTTTCTCCTGTGTGCTGTGCACTGACCATATGGTTTCTCTTATCTTTAATTATATTTCCATTATTCATACAATTTCAGATTATACATCCTAGGTAGCTTTTTTCCAGCATTTGTTGAAAATCTTTAAGGGCTGAATTAGTACTAATATAATACTGAAAAAATATTTGTAAGTAGTTAATAGAGCACGTGCCTAGTAGTCAGGATGTGCTGGCGAATCTGCTCTTGGGAGTTTATCTCCTGTGGGAGAGGTATTTATATATTAGATACATGGTAAAAACACTCTGCTACTTAGGGCCATTTATGATGTCCATGTTCCAACATTCAGGCTAAATGCTGAATATGCTAAATGCTTACCAACTCAGTGGCTCTCTCCATCTACCCAGCCCTCACGGGATTGCTATTCTAGGCTCTGGGGTGATGTCACCACTCCTCGTTCACACAGTATTGCTGATGTGGTACAGTCCTGTGCCTTCAGCTGAGGCTTAGATGAAGCTTTCCTGAGTATTTCTTAGCTTGTTCTGGTGGCCATGGTTTTGCTACCTCTCCTGCCACTAAAAGTAAAGAGGAATCTGACATCTTTCATGCAAGGGCCATTCCACTTTGTTTTTCTAAGTGGGCCTACGCTGCTATGGAACTCAGTGAAACACCTCATGTTCTTGCTCCCTGTCTGAAAAGGGAAGACTGCAGAGCATCGCTGTTTCACTCACAGAGCAGAAAAGGAATCTTCCCCAGAACAGACCTGTTGAAAGTCATTAAATTAGGAACTATACAACCAGCACAAAAAACATAGGAAGTTTCAGGCAGCTGCGTGAAGAAGGAAGCAGCTTCCAGCCTGCTCTACCCACAGGCTCTTACTGTTCATGCTAATGTGACACAAATGAGAGAAGGGAGGGTGTGTTCTGACCTGAGCTCTTCCTTTCTGAACAGCAGGGTTGGACTTGCCCTTCAGTCCAAACTTTATCAAGTTCTGAAATGCACGATTTCAGAATTTATTCCCAAGTTTACTCTGCCCACAAATGATACCATGCAATAACCGTGCTTTTTCAATATTGCTGTTCTATATTCACCACAATGGCATCAAAGATGATGTGGCAGGCCATATAATAAATGCTCTCATTCTTACCCATACACTATATCTGAAATGAGATGGTTGTGAACTCCTCAGACCCAACAAGCTGTTTTTCCAATCATTTGAGAGAGAAGGGAAAGCAATGCCAATGCTGAACTCTAGAGAATCTGCCTAAAATTTTAAGTTATCTATCATAGCTCCCTACAGATTCCCAGCTTTTCCTGGGCTCCCAAAGCCACACTGCTCACAACACGTAAGTTGAGAGAACCTATTTTTATTGTACAGAACAGGGAGGTTGAAGCCTTGCACTAATTGCAAACCAGGACTTAGAATCATCAGAGGAGCTATGACCAACTCCTGCATCAGGCTTACATAAGTGGTGAGTCATGCAGTCTTACAAAAGAATAGGGAGAGAAGCTTTCATTATGTTGTTTGCCTAATCAGAAATATGAAAATAAAAGAACACAGCACTCAGTGGGTTACGTTTGGCTAACTGTAGGCTGAAATTTCTGCAGTTGCACTACGATAGAGGCATTTCGTTGTTTGTGGTCCCAGCTTATATTAAACAGAGAGGATTTTTTTCATAAATCTTTGCCTCTGGGGCAGAGTTAAGGTTCTTTGGGAACCCTAGCTATGTGTTCCCAGACATTAATGTCTGGAAGCAGCACCATGAGAGTAAAAATGAAGGTATATGCCTAGGGAGGATACTGGGAGTAAATGAAGAGACCCAAGGGCAGGGTAGAGTTTGTGAGGATAAGCATGTGGAGGAGCAGTGGAGTGGAAGCAAAGCTTTTTAGATTGACTGAAAAACATTCTAGTGATGATTTCGCCTATCTTACTAGTCTCTTTTCAAGCTCTCAGGCAGGTAGCTGAATGGGTACTATTTTATCCAGCACTTGTTGTTCAGCATGAACCGAGGTACCTGCAACCCTTAGAAGACAACCGGAGAATTTTGAGGATCGAAGTTGGCTGAAGCTTTATGTGCAGCAACAGTGCTCTTTACACTGCTCTGATTAACCCATCATTGCTTCTCATTTTCCTCCGCTTCCTTTTGCACTTCACGGGGCTAAAATTAGGGACAGTGTGGAACTGTGGCCTCTTTGTCCCCACCTTATTCTCTTATAGGTCCACCTGGTTGCTCAAAGCAAGTACTACTGTCTAATATCGTGTGGCTAAGTAGAGGAGCCAGTAGACATTTTTATCTCCCCCACAAAATACCTCCCAATACTTTCCTGCCTGGAAAGAGAGCACAGCACAGTGTGGCACAAGCAGAACAGGCACTGCTGCACAAACCATCAGGAAGATCTATTTGCTCCTCTGTAAGTTGCCAGACTGCCTTGAAAAGGACGACTATGCAGGATCCTTAGGGCTGGGATGGGTTCGTCTGGGTTGGTTTTCTGTTTTAGTATTTCTCTAGGGGTGGGGGATGTGGAATCCCCTTCATCAACCAATGGGTGGGGGGAAAAGGCAAAATACTGAAAGCTGGTTGACTCTGGGAAATAGTTAAGCCTTAAAAGAGCTCGTCAGAATGTGTATTCCTGCCCCGACCCTGAACACTTAGAAGCCTGGCCGTTCTTGCTGCACTGCACTAGCAGAACTCCAGACTCTGTCCTTAAAGCCTCCGCTCCCTGGGCAGCCGTAGGGCCGGAGTTTGACCCTGGGGAGCTGCAGCCTCCGTCCTGCAGCCCGGCCAAGCCCGCGGCACCGGGGCCGCTCCAGCGGCGATTCCAGAGGCTGAGAGAGAGACGGCAAGGTACCGGGGATCCCGGGCATTCCTCAGGCTGAGAGACGGCAAGGTACCGGGGATCCCGGGCATTCCTCAGGCTGAGAGACGGCAAGGTACCGGGGATCCCGGGCATTCCGGAGGCAGGGGAGTACAGAAGCTCACGCCCGGGTCCCAGTATACTTTTCATTGCTGAGGCAACGACAGGAGACATCACCTGGGCTCAGTAATCTCCAAATCACAGCCTTTTCCGGCTGAAATTTCGGTCGATGTAAAGGTTTCTCAAGTGCTGTGTTCTTCGCTGACACCTGGTCCTTCCCCCGGCATCCCGAGCCCCCGAGCGGGCCCGGCGGTCGCTGTGATGCGGACGAGCGCACGGTGATACCCCATTGAGGCTTTAAGCGCCGCTGATGGCCCGGGCGCGGCGCGGTCTCCCCTGCCCGGGGCCTTTGGCCCTCAGGGCCGCACGCTCTGACCGGCGCTCCGCGCACTCGCCTGGCCGCGCCCAGCGGGGCCGGGCCGGGCCCGCCGAAGGGCCGCTGCCCCCTCACGCAGCGCGGTCACGGCCGCGGTCCATGGCGACCCGCCCGCCGTGCCTGTGGCTGTGCCTGGCCGGGCTGCTGAGCCTGCGGGCGGCGAACGCCCTGCCCCTGCGGCCCGACCCGCGGGACGAGGTGCTGGCGGCGGCCTTGCAGCGCCTGCGGGAGGTCTTCGACATCGAGGAGCTGCCGCCCGACGTGCTGCCCCGCAGGAAGCCGCCCCAGTTCATGGTGGATCTCTTCAACAAGGTGGCCGACGCCAACGGCATCACCCGCGCCCCGGGGCTGCTGCAGGGGGACGTGGTGCGCAGCTTCGAGGACCGAGGTGGGCCTGGGGCGGCGGGGCCGAGCCCGCGGTGAATCCCCGCGGCGGGCGGGCGGGCGCGGGCCCGGCGGGGTCTGGCCTTGTTCCTAAAGAAGGGTCTTTTCCAGTTCACGTGGACCACCGCCACTTCTACTTCGACATCAGCGCGATGGAGAAGGGCGAGCAGATGCTGAAAGCCGAGTTCAGGGTCTTCAAGCTAAAGAGGACACATCGGTCCAGAAGGTCCGACGTGCAACACTTCTGCAAAGTAAGTGGGGAAATAGTTAAACACTTAATTCTGCTATCTTTGTTACTAATACTGAAACATAAGGCGTGCGACTACGTACCACACAAACCTGCTTTATTGTTATTTTTCTTCTGTCATCCTCACTTTTTCTTTTCCTTCAGCATGCAGAGAAGTAATGCGAAGTTTTGACTTTGGCTTTTCACTGACCTTTGTGCTATGGCAGTGAGCTTTCCCTAAAGATACCAATGTCAGACCCATCCCAAATCAAACTGTACTTTTCTGGGATTTGAGATATTTCGAAATTCGAATTGAAATTTATCTTCTGGAGCTGGTCCAAAGAATAGTAATAGCAGCCAGGGATTAATGGGAAAACGGGGCTGGTAAGGAAATTGAGTGTATCTATTCCTCTGGCAAAGGGCAGGATTGGACTTTTTGTGGACCTGAAGACAAATATGTGGAGGAACAGAAGACTTTTATGGTATCAGGTGTTCAAAACAGGATAGGGATGATCAGGATATTTTTCTATAGTATCTACAGTCTAGCATCCTGCCTCTGAACTTACCTAGAAGTACATGTATGTAGCGATAACTGTTTTTCTGTTAAACGGTCCAAAATCTATTTTTTACCTCTTTTAGAATAGCAGTACAGTTTTACAGCTGTGATGCAGCAGAAACCTGCATCATTTTCATCCTCCCATTTTGCTGTAAGAACAATCAAAATAATTTCTTAATGTTTTTCTTTTATATTGCTGTTTTTTAGGTGGAAGTGTATGAGCTCTTGGAGAGCGAAAATAAGCCGCAGAAAAAACATCTCATTGCATCAAGGTTATTGTCCCTCTATGATGAAGGCTGGGAAGTCTTCAATGTCACACAGACAGTAAGCAGAAAAGTCCGACTTAATTTTATTTCTAAAACTTCTAAGGTGACACCTGATAACTCCAGCATTGCCATTAAACTGGGTTTTGAGGTCAATTCAAACAGAAGGACAGCAGTAGAGGGGGAAGCTTTCTTTCTACCCTTAAAAGTACACCTGGTGCTACCTGAATTAAAGAAGTGTTTATGAGCTGCTAGGAGCACAAACAGGGTGAGAATTGAGTAACCCAAACCTAGCAGTGTGTTTCCGGAGTTTGTCATGGTTGGATTGCCTGTCATTCAAGTTCCTGATAGACGTCTGTATTTGTATTTCACCCATAATCTTCTGTATTTGTAATCTTCAAGATTTGTTTTGAAGATACCCATAAACTGTAACAGTAGGTGAATGACTTTCTGTAGCAAAAGAACGCACACGTGGTTTTAAGCTGTACTCTGGGACAGTGTTTTTCATTGCCTAAGCTTTATGATCAGACTGAACAGCATGCTTGGATGATTGGTTGAGTTCCATCTTAAGTCATGATATTCCTGCTAGAGAATGGCCTGGCCTAATCGATCAGTGTGTAATTACAACAATTCGATAAGTAAATTTGCTTGATTGTGAATTTCTTCAAATGACAAGGTTTTTAGATTTACAGAAGTCTTAATGGTATGAAAAGTCTGGAGAGTTCATATTACTGTGTTGAGATTGCTATGAAAAATAAATTTCTGCTGAAAGTCAGAGAGAGTTTATTTTAATATTAACTTCTACACTCAAGTGTTCACTGGTAAATTCTCTGAAATTGATTATCTTTCTGTAAATGTAGCTTTGGGGATGCATATACTATTTTGTATTTTTAAGTGTTGAATTACTGGTTTAAATATTAAACTCAGTGGAGTCTCAGCTACAGTTATCTCACTTCTGTTATAATATATGTCCTTATGCTCTCATAGCTTGTTGCCTATTCTCTTTTCCTAATATAAACGTTGTTTAATCATAATACTGTAATTAGAATATTGAAACAATATTTTTTTCTTTTCCCTGTCTTCACCAGGTTTCCAAGTGGGTTGGAAACAGCAGCTCCAACCATGGCTTTTGGATAACTACGACACATGTTTCCAGCAATGGAATGAAACACGACGTGGTTACATTTGCCAAGAGCCAAAGCACTTTGCAGGAGAGTAGAAATGCTCTCCTTGTCCTCTTCACAAACAGTAACAAACAGAGGTCTCACAGCTTTGTACGCTCTGCTACAAGTAAGTGCACTTGTAGAATATGAATTGCCTGTTCATCTCCTGTACCTCCTGCTACCTCATGTAGACTTAACCTCAGTTATTTGCTTCAGTATTAAACCAGTTTGAAGTTGAGCTTTGTCAGCAATCAAAATTGGATTTGATAGTCCTTGTTAGTAGGTCACCGGCATCCTAAGTTGCCTCTCCCCTCACAAAAACTGCGTGTGCCAAAAATATTCATTAATCCTAAGGGGAATCTGGTTTATTTAGTTTGTAAAGGAGTGGGAGTTCTATTTTTTAAGTACTACTTACATTATTTTTGTGGTGGTTAAATTTGCGTCAAAATTGTATGTAGGTTTAGACTGAAAAAAACTCAGTGACCTGGAATACTTTGTCAAAATTCTGGTAAAGTATCCGTAAGTGTGAAATCATTAAGTGTGATTTTAAGAGTGAAAGAGGTTGTTAAATAAGCAATTTGTAGTTCTCTGTCCTTGGCTTGGTTTTTAAGCACCTATTTAACTTCTGTGACTAATTAGCATTGTGACTAAAGGCTGCTTTCATCCAAGAAAACGCCCTAGTACCTTAAAATACAAAACAGTGTCTTATTTCTCCCAGTGTCCTTGGTGTAAAATCAGCTAAGGCTAGATTTTAGGGCCTGATAAATGCAAAGTTAAAAATTAATAGTGAAAGCCTAGATCCAGTTTAACGAGCATCAAGCTCTACACGGGATACTGCGTCAGGATGAGAAATTTCTTAACAAAGAAACTCTCTAGGCCTGTCCATCTGTCAGTGGCCACACAGATTGTTCTATATATCAGTGAGTTTCAGCCTGTGTACATGGATCTCCATGGACCTCAGGGTTTCTCAGAAGATCCTTTAAGAAAGCATCCTATTGTCAGTATGCTTCATTCTTTAGCAGTGCTCTGTAAACCTGGTGGTGGCTTTTTTTAGGATCAAAAATTTGAAAAATATATTTTTTGCAATGTTGCTTTACACATTACCAGGTTACTGCACATCCTGCTTTGCAAGTGTATGGGTAGAGTTCCTGGGAGAATACTGGAGAGAAAAAGGCTGTGATCTCCACCCTCTGTTAGCACTGCCTAGAATAATGTGTGTTGCAGAGGACAGTTAATACCTTTCTGACCAGATTCAGCCCTGAAGAGGGACTGTGGCATTCACAAAATATTTGATAGATCATTGTGTTTTTCTTTTCTATTTCTGCTGAATTGGGGATTTTCCAGAACACAAAGTGAAACACAAGATTTGACAGATTTGGAAGTATGGCTGAAATGGCAATTGAATACACGCCCCTTCTGGTACATTCACAGGTTAGGTGCCGTTTTAAAATCTGCTCTGAAGACTTTGATGTAGATTTATTTATTAGACCTTCATGCAGAACAGTGTACTTAGTAAATTAACTTTGTTTGTAAAATATTGACATTCAGCTTCCTTTCAGAATCAGAAACAAACCCTGCCAAATCTGATGCCTCACATGTTTCTCATGGCACTGATGTCATCCGAAGCAGCAGTGCCAGCATGAGCAGGAAACCCCGAGCTGCCGTAGCCGATGCTGCCAAAAGCCCGTTAACAGCATGTCACCAAAGGGAGCTCTACGTAGACTTCCATGCTATTGGCTGGTCAGGATGGATTATTTACCCAAGTGGATACAATGCATTTCATTGCAGAGGATCCTGCATCTTCCCTTTGGGGGAAAGTCTAAATGCAACAAACCATGCTACAGTTCAGTCCATTGTTTATACACTGAAACTGTCTCAAGATGTCAGCATGCCCTGCTGTGTGCCAGATGAATTGAAGTCCCTCAATCTTCTCTACTTTGATGACAAACAGAATGTTGTCCTTAAAAATTATAAAGACATGGTGGCAACAAGGTGTGGTTGTCATTAGGAAGACATTTTTTTTTTCTGCATTTGGTATGCGCCTGGATTCAGTTCCCCATTTGCCACCAAAGATACCAAAGGAGATGGCGTATCAGTTTACAGGGTAGGAGAGACAGAAACTGGTCTGTGCTTCAAATCTTTCTCCTCTCACCATGACTGTGTAGGAAGGTGGCTAGCTTGTGAAAAGCTGCAGACTTCAAGACCGCCATGGAGAGCTCTTTGAGTGCCTGTACACCAAGGAAACTATTAAAATCAGGAACTTGCTATGTGAAGGAAGTGAAACACATTAAAGTGACAGTTCAAATTAAGGTCTTGTTCTGTGTACCAAGGCTCAGAATTTGCAGTAATTTAACAGGCATGGCATCCTGCCTCAATCCAGGATGGGATGGAGGTGTCTTAGTAGCACAGCCTTAGTCAGTTTTGGCTGCATGATCCAGTGGGGATGTTCAGTCCTGCTTTGAGCTTTCAGGGTAAGTATTTGCACAGAGCAAATTTCAGAGGTCTCTACCACTTGAAAATCATGCATTACCAGGAAATGGACTTCTTCCCCTGAGCTCTACCAAATGCAGAGGCCTCTTGATAATCCCCATGGGACTTGCTAGCCAGTCTGAAGGAGCCCAGAGGTCAGTATTTGTCTGGGAATCAGTATACTTGGCTCCTATCTCAGGGCTGCAGCCCTGTATGGTGAGGCCAGTGCCTGTGTCTGTGTCTGTAATGGCTGTTAGGGTGTGTGGCACCAGATACTGCCTTTGTGTATTTGCTGTACTGTGGGATCCTAAGCTTGGGTCAGAATTCTCATGGTTTAGCAAGAAAAAAAATTATGACACTTTGGAGGTCCATGAGAATATGCTAGATACTGGTCTGGTCCAGTGTTTGAGGAGAGTTTGGTGGAATGTACTTGCTGATTCCCCTCCCTTTCTTGAAAAATAGGAGGACATAAGCTTGGATGGGGCCCCTTGAGGTCTTTCAGTCTTGCTACAGTTTCATGCAGGTAACCAGCCCACTGCCATTCCTCAGTCAATTAATTGAGTTGTATCTTAAGCCTGGTTAGGTTTCTTGTCTCCATTAACCCTCTCACAGAATGTGGCATCTCCTATGGGCAGAATCTTCATGGAGAATTTTTTTACTGCAAGACTTTAAAAAAGGAAAAAAATGTGTAATGTCTTTCTGTAAATACTGATGTCTATAATAAATTTATTTTATTTAAAACCTTGACACTTGGGGTATATTAAATTAATCTGTACTATAAAATGCTAATTTTTAAATAAATGTAATGTAGCATTGGTATTGTTTGTATTGTATTTGAACCTCTTTCCTAGAGTCATGAATCAAATAATTTTCCAGAAGAGAGGACATTCCCAATGGCTTCAGTGTGTACTGTATCAAGTCCTCTGTGTCAAGGAGTGTGACAGATAAGGAGAACAGACATGTTTCCCTTCAGGGAGGATCCAGTAGTTATTTCTCGAGTGAAAGCATTTTGATCTTAGTATACAGCTGCCCTGGTAAAGTGGAATGTAAATCTGGTAGCAGGGTGGTTCTAACTACTGCATCAGCCACACCCAGCTGTGGGATTCAGTGTCATTGCCAATTGAATCTTGGGAAGCCATAGAGGGCCATAAAGGGTCTCCTTTTAGTGTTTAATTTCCCAGGCTGCTCTTTAGCACTTTTTCCTTTTCACTGCGGAAGTACCTGCAGTGTTTTAGCTCTGTAGGAACCACACCTTGGGAGTGGCAAAATGCATCTACAGGGAGTTTGGACAAGGTAGTTTCTGAATGGTGACTTCAGCTGATGTTTTATCTCTGCTTCTTTTGGTAGAGGCCCTAAGAAATGAAGGCAGAAGTTTTTACTGGCAGCATTTGGAGTAGATTGGCAGAGGCAGGTTCTGTGTCCAATATATCTCATCTTCTGTCCATGCATGACAAATGCTTCCAGCACCTTCAGCTTCATCCTTCACTGCTCAACCCAGAGAACTGCCCATTGTTTTTCTAGGATATCTTAATGTGTTCTTGTTTCAGATGCCAGGAAAAAAAGAAAAGAAAATTTTCTACTGAAAAGCAAGTATGATTAATAAATAAATGATGGGCGAACTGAATATTAGCTAACATAGTGCTGCCCTACAATAGGTGAAATATGCACAGGCAAGCTAGGAGCACTAGGTAGTTTTGCACACATTAAATTATTGTTTTTTCTGCACCACTCAACTTAGTCTTATTATGCCCCATTAAACTGTGATAATTAAAACAAAATATATTGGAATTGTTTATCCTGGACTTTGTAAGGAAATGAGGTTCATAATAATGCCAAGGGAAAAATTTACACTACACCACAACTTGTAATTAGGATAACAATTAAGCACAAGTAGGCTCTTTCTTTTTGTTGCATTTTTTTTTTTGTTTTGCTTTAGAATAAAGGTGAATTTCTTTCTTATTCTTTAACTGAAACATGTAAAAATTCCAAAATAAGAAGAAAATCCTATTCATGGTAAAGCTAAAGGGTTACGCTGAGCCCCATGACAGAGCATTTGGTCCAAGTTTGGAACTAAAGTGGTCCAGGCATGTGGGGTATGTGCAGTCACACTCTGCTCCTTTAGGTGGGGAGTGCACTAAGCCTTGTCCTGACAACACGGCAGTGGGGTCTGAGTATGCTATGGGAGAGAGCCAAGGGTCACAAGAGTGGTCTCCTGTTTGTAGAAATGTTTAAGGGTTTTCTGGGGTGCTCCTTTCACAAGGTATAGATGACAGGAAGGTGCTTCTTGGCACTGAAGCAGGAGAAAGGATATGCTGGGCGTGTCCTGGAACAGCAAAGCAGAAAGGATGGGCTTGGGGAAATTGATCTGAGGTGGTTTCTTTTTTTTTGGGTGGCAGGGGGAGGTGGTGAGAGGGAGTGGGCTGGGGAGGAAGAGAAAACTTCTGTGCCTGCCCTGAGGAAGCTGGATCACAGCAGTGTAAGCTCTCTTCTATCCACACTGCAGGCTTGAAAATGCTGTTTGGTATGAGGCAATCTTCTAGGAATGCTCGGTGTTTCTTCCAGACTGCCAAGGGTAGTTACTACAGTTCCTGTTCTTCGTGTAGGAAATGGGGCAATTATTTGAAAGACCCGTGGAGGATAGTATTTATTCATAGTCCTGGAGCTTTTCTCCGGGAAAGAGGTGTCTGGGTGCCTATGGTAAATTCCAGGGCTTACCCACAGATACCAAACCCTCCAGACTATCACCAGTCCCTTTCAGACTGCATATGCAAATGCCTGTATACATGTGGGTTCATTCTTATGTACACCTGCATATGCATTCATGTTCAGAGGCAGCTTCACTCCTGGCTCGTCCCAAAGGATGGTGCAATTTACCCAGAACTGAGATGGTGTGCTCAGGCTAATTCGAGAAGATTGTCACATCCACAGGGTGCATTTCAATGGCTTTGTGCAAAAGTATGTCACACCTAAGCCACTTCCCTCCTGGCCTGGAGTGCAGCTCACCTGCAAGGAGAGTAGTTAGTAGGTGTGAATTTGCCTTACCTTTGGTGAATGAGATAATTGTGCATTAAAACAGCTAATAAAATGTTTTATTTCTTCCTATTGGGCTTATTGTTAGAAGCCATTCACAGAATAAGGGGGACTCCTAACTTTCTGTTGTCACAGGATGTGTGCAGCTTTAGATTCACACATATACTAACTTCCCTTATTCAGAGCTAGATCATGGCCTGCCTTATTGTGGAAAACAAAAGCTGCAGATTTTCCCTGAGAAAATGATCTGATACTGAGAAGTGACTAAACTTTAACTGATCCCATTATTTGGTGGTGCTATAAATTTAGGCCTTGTGACACAAAGCGACATTATGGCATAAACCCCAGTACATGGTTCAGATCTGCTCACAGAAACTTTGCTTGGTTAACTATCAGGTTACATGGAATTGTCAGGCAGCACAGAACTGGTGTGTGTATTTAAAAATCTGTATAGACTTTCTACTGTGATCCACATTGTAATCAACTGTTCATCAGTGTCAAATTTTCTGCTGAATGTGCTGAGCCAGTGTTTGTGGCCAAGCAACTGTGTCCTCAAAAGCCATAGACTGAAAGACCTTCCCTTGGAAATCTTGATTTGTATTTCTTGGTTGGAAGACTTGTTTTATCCAAGAAGAAGCACCTTTGTATGACATCTTTACTAAAGACCCAGACAATCCCCCTGAAAACCAGTGTTGTTTTGCCTCATCCTGGCATAGACCCCTCCTGTGCTCCGAGTCACTTGAAATACCATTTCAGCACAGGTTTGGAAAAGGCACAGCTCCTGGCAGAGAGTGGTGAATACTGAGGAAGGCACACAGACTAATCTTGTGTGCCACCAGAGATGCCACAAGGTACCTGCTTGTATTCCACTGAGAGGGAGGCAAGAGTGTTTTATGGGCTGTTCATTGGGTGCTCACAGGCCAGCTCTAAAAGGAAACATGCACACTGTGTCTAAGAGAGCTATATGGAGGAGAGTGGTGAAGGTCTGTGTGTATCTACATGAAGATTGTCCTGCCTGGATTGAATGAGTGTAGCACTTGCAGGGACATAAGACAAGAGATCATAGGATCAGGCCTGGCATACTGCATGACTTCTCAGTGGTAGGTAATTTAAGATAATATCCCTTTCTGTCTCATGTACTTCTTTTACCATGTCATGAAATTTCTGTCCAATTCAATTTGTTGCTTAGCCCTTTCCCAGGCTGTGATTAGAAGACTTTCCTCTCTGATGTTGCATGTTCCTTTATCTAAGGGTCATGTAATTTCTATCAACAACAGCTGTCAAATGAGAAGAAAATACATATCAGTATATGCATACCAGTATATGAAGTCTCCATTAAAGGCAGAGGGAAGAGAGAGAAGGAAGGCTTACTTTCATTATAAATGGGACCAGGAACATAAAAGTTCAATTACCAGAATGCATTTGCTTTGTACATTTTAAACCTGTTGTAGCTACTGTAACCAGCACATGCAGTTGGGTCTAATTGCTGCTTTCCAGCTTGACCTAATTGATGCTCTGATCTGCAGTCACCTTACCTCTACAAGCACATGTTTCATTACATTTTACCCTTGCTTCTGAAATCCTAAAATTCCCATGGGGAGAGATAGACTACAGCAATCTAGAGCTTTTGTGTATGAACTGACAATTCTTTCTCCCCTGTAAATTTCTTCATCTACCCATGAGCAGTGAAAATACAGTAGGTTGACAAAGAGACTTACTAGTTAACCAAAACTACTCTTTATTTAGGCAGACTTAACTACTTATAACTCACTGGGAGTTTTACTTAAACTCCGAATGAAAACTGCAGTGATATAAAATCAGCTTAGAGATAATTTCATAACCTAATTGGGGTGTTTATATTACAGGACTGTGCTATTCTCAGTCTCTGCCCATAACTGCAAAGAGAGAGTTCTCTGGTGATGAATGGATCAGTATTTTCCATGGAAAATTATTTCAAGAAAAGCTTTTGGAATATGAAAACCTCATGGTTTTAGCTTTGAATAAGCATTTCAGTCATCATAAAAAAAAAAAAAAAACAAAAACCTCTAATGTCTCCTGCAGCTTTGATTTCAAACACGTCACATTCTTCATTAAAGCAATCATTGTTAAAACAGAGGGACATAAAGCAACATAGGATTTATTCCTTCATTAAACTGATGATCCGTATATGAAGCCAATTAACATTATGAGTCTGGTGAACATCAAGTGTAAAGAGGTTACAGAAAATTAAAAGCAGTCACCTTGGTCTTTAGATAAAGAAAGAACACTTTTACATTATAAATTATAAGAGTGTCCAAGCGGGACAAATCGGCAAATTTGGTTAATTGGAAAATCCATTTTACTGCACATGAATTAGGGTAAAATAACCTTTTAGCTGCTAGCCTTTTTCTGTGGTCAGGTGTTGAGAATCACAGGAAAGGATGCATTTGGTCATGAAAAGGCAAGAGAGACATTTCATCAAACTGAGCTGTTCCTTGAGTTTTACGAATGATCCCCTCAAAGCTCAGTGCTTCCAAGGAAAACACCCATTCAGTGATTTTGCTCAGCAGTTCAGCCCTAGGTTTTGTTTTCACGGGTGAAAGATAAGAGGTGTGTTTGTGTGAGCAGCACAGGAACAGTTCTGGTCTAAGACAGACACTATCAGCAAAGTATCTATCCAGAATTATACTTATTGGGACTTTTTCTTGCAGACCTAGTAACTAATATTGGTGTCATAATGGTCACAGTAGTAACAACAGTAATAATAATAATAGGAATAAAAATTAAGTTCGGAGGCTTTAGGGACTTTACATAAAAATGTAATTTTTTTCCCGAAATATTGTAGCTCTGTATGTTATTTCGTTCTTGTTTTTAGTGCTTGCCTTTGGTAGCTGGATCAGAAGAACTACCAGAGAGAGATACTAGACATGATCCCAAACAACTTACTGCATATTTTTTCCAGTGCGGTCCCAGATTCGCAGGAAAGCGTCTGCAGCAGGGGTACACGGAGGGACACAGCTCTGCCGGCAGCCTTTCCCGGGGGAGGGACGGCTGGAGCGGAGCGGGACCGGGTGCGGAGCGGGACCGGGCTCGGAGCGGGGCCGGGGCTCGGAGCGGGGCCGGGGCTCGGTGCAGGGTCAGGCGCGGAGCGGGGCCGGGCTCGGAGCGGGGCCGGGCTCGGAGCGGGGCCGGGGCTCGGAGCGGGGCCGGGCTCGGTGCAGGGTCAGGCGCGGAGCGGGGCCGGGGCTCGGTGCAGGGTCAGGCGCGGAGCGGGGCCGGGCTCGGTGCAGGGTCGGGCGCGGAGCGGGGCCGGGCTCGGTGCAGGGTCGGGCGCGGAGCTGCGGGCGCTCTCCGTGGTGCTGAAGCGCCGCCGCCCCGGGGCTCCGTCCGCCTGAGAGAAGCACCCAGGACTCCCCAGCGTTAACTTTTAATTATGTCAGCCCCGCGTTTCGAGCATTAAAATTAAACAGACACCGAGATGACGAGGGGTGGGGGATTATATATTGCTTAGTTATCTCCTTGTTTTGCAGCTGCGGGTCCTTGGGAGAAAGTTGAGTCTCGATCGGCTCAGGCTTCTTCTTCTTCTGTTTAAAAAGCAGCGACTTGGAGTGCTTCCCCGTGCTCCATTCCGCCTTCTCCCCCTCCTGTAATACGCTGAACTTGCAGGCTTCAAACTGCTGGGGAAAGTGAGTCTTGGAGCCAAAACAGCAATGCAGCCCCCTGACAAGAGCAAGGCCTGAGAGCGCCATAATGAAGTTATTATTATTTTATTAGGGGTTCTTATGATAAAACACTATCTTGCTCATCTCTTCCCGACGTCAGAGAAAAAGAAAAAGGCACATCTGTCTCTGTGCAAAGGGATCCTACAGTACCAGCCCTGTGTGCATTTTAAAGCTCAAGAGGGAGAGATGGGCAGGGGAGATCCAGGCAGTACCTCTGGGTTACAGCCTTCTTTTTAAGGTTGCTTGACCTTAAGCTTGCGCTGCTATTGAGTGCAGTCAGATTCAGAGCATCGGTCTTTGATCTTGCGTGGTGATGTAAAAGCCATCTCAATTTGTAGTATATTTTACTGCTCAGAGTCTTGCCTGGATGGTGAGCAAATATCTGCTGTCAAACAAAAGTATTCCTAAGTGCGTGTAGACATGTAAACATACATGAAACACGTGAAGACAGCCTTCTACATCTGTTACTACTAGGCTAAAATTATAAGTGAATGGATAAGATAGGATCAGATCAAATCAATTTGTATCTCAAGTAAAATTAATTTTTGCCTTGCTTTGCTGAAATAATGCTTCACAGGATGGGAACATAACTTCAGCTTGAATATACATTAGGGGAATTTCCACATCTATGCCTAATGTAAAAGAGCAGGTGATATTTCTAAGGCTTATTAGTGTTTATTTAATGAGATCATATGTACAGAATCAACTTTCCAAAGACATCATCTCTTCAAAATCACTATTCCTGCACCTGTATTGCCTGTATCCATCTCCTTTGCTCTGGTATGAATGTGCTGTCTTTAAACTCCCATCAGATCTAAGAGAGCCTGTGTAGATTTGCTCGCCCTTCCTGCACAGAACATTACAATCTTTATAAAATATTAAATTTGTGTAGTCTGCCGGAGAAGCAATTGTTCCAAAATAAAATCAGCAGTCTAGACGAAACATAGACACCAGAACTTATCAACAGTTGTCTGACTTACATCTTCTGATGCATCTTGAGTGGGTCATAATACCAACTTTATTTTCAGTGGTGCATAAATTAATTACACGCATTTAATAACCAAAATATCATTATATTCCCCCTTTAATATCATAAAGGCTTTACGCCAGGGAAGCACTTAATGTGCAGGGGGCCATAACAGGCTATTATCCTTGTGTAATGCTATTACAGAACCAATTATGCGCCATTATACTTGCTTTTTTTGCAGTTTATGTGATTTGATCCAATCCCGCGTCCCTGACTTGAAAATTTCATCTGGGTACTTTAAAGTCTAATTTTCACCCGGGCTGAGGCAAGGGCCATCTCTCTCCGCTGAGCCTATGTCTCGGATGCATTTTAAAAGTAATTGCGAAGGGTCCCGCCGCATATCATTTGCAGACGGGAAGCGAGCATAAATCCAGAGACCCCTCGCTGCGAACAAAATCAAACTTTGCCGTGGTACGATCGCTTGGAAAGGCGAGGCGTGTGCAGAGCGGCCCCCCAAAACCCATCCGGCGGCAATTACCCGGCGCTCCGGCAGCACCGGGGTGCGGGGCAGCGCTCGGGGGCACCCGGGCCGGGGGGGACACGCAGGGGGCTGCGAGCCCCGGAGCGCCAGCGCTCAGAAAATAATGGGATTGTGGTGCTGCTGTTCACATTCCTGGCGTTTGCTGAGAAATGACGGGTTTTTCTTTTCATCCTCTCCACCCCCCCTGCTCTGCACACCACGTGGGCCATTTGTAGGGCCCAATAGACCTATCCAAGTTACTCACTGTAGACAGCGCTGGAAATAATCAGATTAAGGCCAATTATGCGTGAGATTATAAAGGCAAGTGCTGAGAGGCAGAGCATGCTGTAGACAGATATAAAGACATCTGGCCACTTCCAGAACTCCACAGAGCCCTTCTGTCTCTGCAGCCAACAACTCACAGCGCCTTATTCTAAAGCAAAACACCCCCAAACCTTACCGGTGATTTTTACTTCTGTTCGGTTTAGGTATGGATTACTATATTCATGTACCTTCTGGATTTTTTGTTTGTTTGTTTGTTTTTAGAATGACTGCATATAAATTTGAATTGTCGTTTGGGTTTTTTTTTTCCTTGCTGAGGACATTGGCTCCCAGTATGTTGGATGCTTTAAAAAGAAGGCAGCTTTTAGGTATAATTGCTGTTTATTTAGGCAGAATAATTTAGCTTTTCTTTTATGCAGTTCAATCTTACCTACAAACATTTTTTTTCTTTATGTAACTGTTTGCTCCATAAAGGAATATTTGAGATGGATGGATAGATAGATAAATAGACAGATAGATAGATAGATAGATAGATAGATAGATAGATAGATAGATAGATAGATAGATAATAGATAATAGATAGATAGATAGATAGATAGATAATAGATAGATAGATAGATAGATAGATAGATAGATAGATAGATAATAGATAGATTGATTGATAGAGAGAGAGAGAGATAGAAGAGCAAGAGTGGCACAATCTGCTATTCCAGGCAGAAAAATAAAACAACAAAGTTTTGCTGATTCTGGTTTCTGTATGCCAACCACAGAGGTTTTTGCCTTTGGCTTTTTAAATTCGTTGCACAGGATTAGACACTACTTTCTCTTCTTCCTCTGGAATGGGCTTTAGGTTTATCAGTGAGTTTCTTCAGGTGTTTTCTTCTGCCTCTTCACCTATTCTATTCTTTCCCTCTGTGTCTTCAGGTCTGCAGGAGGTACCTCGGCTGCGTCGCGGTGCCCGACTGGGGAGCTGGTGCCGGTCGGTCGGTGCGGGGGGTCTGCGGGAGCCCCGCGCCCCGCGGGCTGGCCCCGGCCCCGGCCCCGGCCCCGGCCCCGGTCCCGGTCCCGACTCCGGTCCCGGTCCCGGCCGCCGTCGGGCTCGCAGCTGCGAGCAGCGTGCGCGCACCCAGCCGCAGGGCCATGTTCTACTTCCACTGCCCCCCGCAGCTAGAGGGTGAGTGTTGTCGCACAGAGATGTGTAAGGTGCAAGAGCTGAACTTCGAGGTGTCTGTGGGTGGGGGGTGCGCTGGGGACGGGAGGAGAAACTGTGACCGAACTTGCGCCACGACTGTCAAGTACAAATACATGCTGGGATAAGATGCAAATTTATAGAGACAGCTAAATAGCATCCTTTTCCTTTAGAAAATACAGCCATATCCTCTTCCCTCTTCCTAGCTTTCCGCTCTTGTCACAGGAAGGAAAGACGGATTGAATGATTTTTTTTTTTTTTCCCCTTAATTTGATTCCTGCTGGAAAGGGCTTGGTTTTACACCCCCACCCCCGTCATTTTGCCACCTGCCTCCCCTCTGTGGATAGCGATCCCGCAGTTGAGCCTCAGGCTAAAAGAGAGATGCTTTTCTTCCCTCCCAGCACAGATGTTGGTGTCATGGCTGTAATCGGGACACTTTCAGGACGTGGTCACGCCTCCTCCCTCCAGCCAAAGGGACCGCATAAATCTTTAATGCTATTTTACAAACATTCTGTGGGAGGATGGGGAAAAATGAGGTACAACAGAAGAAAAAAAAATAGCGGAAAATAAATACTTGGGAGGATGTTTTTCTTTGTGTTATTGGTCAGAGCCTTTTTTATTTTTATTATTATTATTATTATTGTTATTGTCGTTGTTGTTGATTTCTTTTTAAAAAACCTGGCAGCCTTCAGGATTTCCCCGTGTCACCCCGGAGATACCCAGGGCCCTCTGGCCGCGCTCCCCCGGCCGCTGCCCGTAGTGCTCGGAGCATCCCCGGAGCCGCGGCCGAGCAGCAGCAGCAGCCCCCGGCGGGCTGTCCCGTCCTGCCCGAGCACTGCTCGGCGGGGAGGGAGAGCGGCCCTGGCCCGTGAAATCCCCTTGCCCGGCCACCCCGCTCCTTGCACGGGCATCGCCCGCAGGGAAAGGGGCTTTCCCTGCGGCGGTGCCGGCAGGAAGAAGTGGTCCAGCGGTTTCATCCCACTTCGGGGGAGGGTCAGCCCCTCTTTAAACACGGCTTCCCAGGGCCAGTGGATCCAAGCCGGTCTGTGCATCCCGGCTGGAATATTTGCTCCCCATAGTTTTCCCCGGGCGGGACAGGGGAGCCGGACTGGGCAGGACAGTGCTGGGGTCCCTCCCGCCGGTGCTGAGGCTGCTCTGTTTGCTAATTTTCGGCAGACAGCTTGGAAAACGTGCTCTTGCTTTGGCTTGTTTGTTTGTTTGTTTGCCGTGTGTTTGTTTCTCCGCTGGCAGCGTGGGGCCGGGGCTGTGTTTGGCGGCCCGCAGGCAGCAGCTTCTCCCGGCGCTGTCCGGGGCCGGCCCCTCGCCCTCCCGGCTTGGGCAGCAGCGGGGCGGGGGGAAGCGGCGATCTGTCCTGACAGAGAGTGAAAACAGCGTTGGGCATCACAAGTGGGAAAAAAAAAATAAAATATACACCTCCGTCCAAAGCCCCCCCAGGCACCCATCACCAAACCAAAGAAGAGGGAGCAGAAAAGCTCTGTTCGGCCAGTGTTTGGGCAGCCGGGGAGGCCCGGTGCTGCAGGGAAAAGACCGCGTTCTAGCGGCCACCGGGACAGTATTTTTTAATCTGTGATGAGCCTCTCCCAGGCCCACATGGAGTGAGGTCTGTGCAAGGAGAGGGCTCGGGGCCTTGTTTATCTTCCAAATGATGCTGTAAGATGTGCGGTGACCTCCAGCCACGTACCCCAGAGCACTGCAGGGGCAGGTCTGTGAGTGGGGTCACAGGGACACTCAGCAACGCTTCTGGGGGTGCGGGTACTTTTCTATTCCGTGAGGGTTTATTTTGGTTTTGTTTTGTTCGTTCGTTTGTGGGTTTTGGTTTGAGGGTCTTTCTTTTTGTTTGTTTTTTTTCCTGTTTGGGGTTGTTCGTTGTTTATTTTGTTTTTGTTTTTTTGTTTTTATTTTTTGATTGTTTGTTTTTCTTTTTTTCTTTGGTTTAAGTTCTGAGTGTTTTTTTGGTCTGTTTTGTTTTGTTTGTGGGGCTTTTTTGTCAGCGAGCAGAAAAGCAGTGACATATTTCAACACGGGCACGCACGGATGATGTGTGACTGGGGGAGCCACGAAGGCCAGGGCTGCTCCATGGAACGTGGCTCGCATCCCGGTGGCCCATCCGCCCTCTCCCGACCTCCGTCTGGGGAGAAACCCCCGCTGCCCCGGTCGGGCCCTCGAACGCCGGTCGGGGACGGGCAGGGCGGCCTCCTCCAGCCCCACTATGGACTGCCGGGGTTCATCCGGGGCCGAGCCGCCGCTGCCGGGCTGTGCCGAGCCCCGAGCCCACGGGCCGAGCAGACGGGGCCGGTTCGGCCGCTCCCGCGGAGAGGAAGCTGCCAGCGGCCCCGCTGCCTCCTGGTCCGGACAGGGCCTTTGAGAGCCGCCGTCCGCACGCCTATGCCAAAGCTTCGTCTCTAAGTCCCTTTAAAGCACAAATGACCCGAAAAATCCTCTTTCCCGGGACGGGGTGAGCTGTAGGCAGCAGAGCCCACGGTGCCCTCAGCAGCTCCGGGGTCGGCGGAGATGGGGCAGCACTGCCGGCCCGGGGGGCTCCGTGCCCGGCTCCGTGCCCGGCTCCGTGCCCGGGCACTGCGGCCCCTAACGCGGCTCTCGGCCCGCAGGCGCGGCCCCCTTCGGAGGACACTCCGCCGGCGATTTCGACGACGGGTTCCTGCGAAGGAAGCAGCGCCGCAACCGCACCACCTTCACCTTGCAGCAGGTAGGAGCCCGCTTCCCTCTGCACCCACTGCCCCGCTTGCCTGCACCACAGCTGCTCCCCCGGGCCTGCTCCTGCCAGCCCGAGCCTCCTTCCCGCATGCCCCGGGCCGTGCCAGCCCCATCCTTCCTGCCCCGCTGCCTCCGTGACCCCGTTTTCATCATCCATGCCTGGCAGACACCCCCGTGGGGTGCCCAAATCCCTCACGGATCCCTCACGGATCCCTCACGGATCCCTCACGGATCCCTCACAGATCCCTCACGGATCCCTCACGGATCCCTCACAGATCCCTCACGGATACCTCACGGATCCCTCACGGATCCCTCACGGATCCCTCACGGATCCCTCACAGATCCCTCACGGATCCCTCACGGATCCCTCACGGATCCCTCACGGATCCCTCACGGATCCCTCACAGATCCCTCACGGATACCTCACGGATCCCTCACGGATCTCTGCTCTCCTTCCCTCCATCAGCTCGAGGCCCTGGAAGCTGTTTTTGCTCAAACCCACTACCCCGATGTGTTCACTCGAGAAGAGCTGGCTCTGAAAATCAACCTCACGGAGGCCAGGGTGCAGGTAAACATCCTGGGGAATTACTTAACTCGGATATTCAAACTGGCAAACTTTTTTTAATTTTTTTTTTTTTTTCATTTGACATCATGACTGCAGAGTGCACATTTGGCCAAAGAACGCAAATGAAGACGATCTGTCATTTTCATGATGCACTTTAATAACATCAACATAATGTGGAATATTAGATTAGGTTGATTAATCGGTCATTCATAATTAACTAGTGATAATGTTCTACACTAATTTGTCCGCGTCTCCAAGGTACTAAATTACATCAATGCACATCCATTTCCTTGCTTTTGGAGGGGGGGCGTGGTGCAGAGAAAAGAGCTGAGACGTGATTCTCCAAAGCAACTATGACCACTGTTGAGCAGCGGGCTTAGTCAACTGCAGGGAGCCCAGCTGCCAGGAAGAAAGCTCCTGCACCTCTCCAACTTCTCTCCCTTTCGCCTTCTTGCTAAACACTTCATTTAGGCAGCTGAAGAGCCTGCAGAGCAATTCCCCCACCTTTAATATGATCCAATAAATACCATTGGCCATGATTACTCTTTCCACAGCCACGCTTTCCCAGCCCTTCCGTTCCTCCTTCTCCTCACCTTTTTCCTTGTTGTTTTTTCTTTCTCCCATGTGTTTGTTTTTCCATATCCAGTCCATGTATATGTGTATGTGCTCTGCCAAGAGAAGCAGTCCTGTAGTTGTCAGAGATGGATCCCTGTAACTCTTCAGGCATCCACCACAGAGTTGCAAACCATTTTTTTTGAACACAATTATGCATTCATTTTTATTTATGGGGCTTTTCTGCACACTGTTCTTCTATTTTTTTTTTTTTTTTTTTATTTAGGTGCTTGGGGTTAAGTCTATGCAAAGATCTAATTGTAGGAAATATAATAGCTTGCCTTTTGTTCCCTAGGGTCATGTTAGTATCTCTTAAAACCCAATGGCTGAAGAGAGATAATGGAATTCACCACAGTAAATTGGGGATTGTAAACAAATTATTTCTCCTATAATCAGATTATGTGATCCTGATTATTAAATCTGAACATGAATCATTGGTCATATGTGGGCAAATTAAACTGATTATTATTTGGAAATGAAAATCTCCTTTTACCACTGCATTGTAGGTACTGGCTTAAAAAAATAATAAAAAATGCCATTTTGGCTATTGGTGCCTAAAGACTGAACTGCAAATTGAGATAAATGGGACAATTATTGAGCATTCAGAAGTGGAAGATCATAACTTCTTCCTGAAAGGTGCAAGGGTGAGATAGGGGTGGTGACAATTAGATTGCTGAGAACTGGTGTTTAGCCTTGTTGTTGGCTATTATGCAAACAGACAATAGATGCAAGCATTTGTTTAGCCTGCTTTCATGCAGGGACATGGGGAAACACAGAGGATGGGAGATATGTTTACATTTATACCCCTTGCTCATTCAAATATGATTAATGTGCTATAAAGCAGAGTCTTAATCGAAGATGATGTTGTCAAACAATAACTAAATAGGGAAATAAACGACTTCATCATGCTCTTTCCTCAGAAGCAGGCGAACTGTCAGTGCAAAGTCATTAAAATATGATAATGAAAAATAGCTCAATTAAATATTGTTATAGCTGTGACCTTCATTCAATTAAGACACAAGAAAGTGTCTGCATTTTGCTTTGCATTTAACTGCTCTAAATTTAGAATATAGATAAAATCATTATTCAATGTTTGCTGATACATGCAATTAAAAGGCAGCTAACTGAAATGGAATTGGAGAAGGAGAAGAATAATAATAACAATCTTGCCTATACTTACTATACTTGCCTATACTATTCAAGTATACATCATGTATTAAAATGTGGATTTCCTGACCTCAAAAGATGCTTGGCATTTTCCACCTCAAACATGGTGCTTTCAGCATATCAGCTCCAAGGTTAATAGAAAAAAAAGTTTTTAGACTAATAGTCAGGTGAAAAAAATCAAAAATATGAATATTTGTTTTGCATATGGGAAAAAAAAAAATGTTTGGAAACTCGTTCTATTCTGAGGTCATAGTGGGGCCTAAGGTGAGGGGCAGTTGCCAGTCCACATTATTAAACTGCAGAATGATGTTCCAAAATTAGTATTTATCAGCTTTTTAGTCCTCTAAAAGCAGACTGGACATGAGAGGAAGAACAGTCAGTATCAGCCCTATCCAGAAAATGGGCTGGGTAAGACAGCCAGATACACACCTTCTCATTTCTGATCAGAGTGCTTAGATATGTATTTAACACCATATCTAGAAGTCAGTGAGAATTAAATGTGTCATAAATGCTTGCACGTGATTAAATGCTTTGCTAACTGGCACAGTAGTATGAAAACTACTGCTTTTAAAATTTTTGTTGTGACATGCCTTTTGAATGTCTATAGACACTGCCGGCTTCTTTTCCAGATGCAGATTTATTACAGATACAAATGCAATCCTAAAACTCAGCTAGAATAACAATGTGGATACAAAATAAGAGAAGGATTTTGCCGAGCTACTAAAGGAACAGATTTCACTAGAGTAACAATTTACAATCTCCTTGCTTCACATTTGGCTAAGCATGGTTTTCACCTAGGATTGCTCTCCTGCTCCAGGTGTGGTTCCAAAATCGAAGGGCGAAATGGAGAAAGACAGAGAGGGGTGCTTCTGACCAAGAGGGCTCTAAGGAAACCATGGCTGAGGTGGCACCTCCTGCGAGGAATTTAAATTCCCCTTCTCCAGCAGATCAAACCAGGAACAAAAAAGAGGGTCTGGAGATCCAGCAGAGGTAAGAGTAATACATGATGTCAGCTGTTTGTGTGTGGGGTAAGAATGCCTCATACGTGTGTGCATGCATATAGATTTTCTGCTATGCCTTGACCTTCAGGTTTCATCTTTAGAAAATGAGGTGTTTCTAGTGCAATCCACTGTTCCCTGTGGAGATGCTGAGGAGCTGGTGGCTGTGGGAGGCTGATGTTGTCCAGCCTGGGTCACATCTAGTCGGATGCTGAGACACCAAGTTGTTTGTGTGCAGGCACAAATAGAATCAGCTTTTGGTTCTGGTTTTGTAAGGAAGTTGTTTTCTTTTCTCCATCAGCCTGAGCCGATCAGTGGGTCCTACAGGCCCTTTCTTCCCTTCCTGCCTGCCGGGGACGCTTCTCAACACAGCCACCTATGCACAAGCTTTATCCCATGTCGCCTCTCTAAAAGGTAAATTACTTTACTTAACCTGTGTGTAAGCTCAAAGAGCATCCCTTTGAAGCTAAGTGGCATGGTCCCACTGCCCTCTGCAGGGAAAGCCTTGGCAAATGGCAGATCCCTCTTTCTGTTTAGGTTGGTAGTCATTGTACTGACTGATTCACGTACTGAAGTGAGTCTCCGTTGTATCACACAGCATCATTTGTGGCAAAACTCTTTCATTTTACTCTTACAGCTACTTTTCATGAGGTCAGGTTTTCTCTCAAGGAGTGAGATGTGTAGGGTTTGCTCCTTTCAAGTTTTTGTTGCATATGCTTTTTTTAAGAGTTAAATTTATTCTAATAAATTAGTTATATTCATCCTTTTGCATTATGTAGTACCTGGCACCATTACTGATGCCTCATCCGCTCTTTGCATGTGGTTTCCTTTGCAGTGCTTCTCTGCACCATCCAGACCTTTCTCTCCTTGGACAGGAGGTTCCCTCTGAGAACTTGAATAAAGCATGTTCCTGGGGACAGGGGAGGATACAAAGTAATTCCTCATTACCTGGGACCCAGCCTTCAGGAAGGGTACATCCCGTGTCTATATGCTTTCGGTTTCCAAAAAGCAGCAGTATGCATCTTTTAAAAATAAATCACCTACTCATCCATTAGCTGTTCTTAGTCTAACAATTTATAAGACTAAGGGTGTAAGCAGGATGAATTCAATTTATAGATTTATAGGATGCAAAGCCTCATAGCAGTGCCAAGCACAAAGAGGCACATACATTTACTCTGTGTCCCGATGTGCTGCAATAACTTGTGAGGAAAGTTTCTCAGTTAAAGACCTCCCATTATAAAGAAAAATGTCCTCTAATACATCTCACTGGATTCTCTGGCGTACCTCATACTCCTTGTATTTCCAGTTAAATCAACACTGCCAAAGTATATTCCTGAAGCAAATATTTGGAGCCCCTGAGTTGTGTGTTAAGCCAGGTGTCCTGCCCCCTGCACCCCCTTCTCTCCTGACTTTCAAAAAAAGCTGAAGCCAGACACACAACCCAATTACTGCTCTTTTGGTAGGTGGGAAAAAGAGCAGTTACTGCTCTTTGGCTGGGACCTGGAATTTTGAATCAAGAAGGGACACACAGGTGTGGACCTGAACCCTAAAACTGAAAGGTTTATTGTCACCTGTAAGTGGGCAGCAGCTGTTGGGAGGGCATTAGTCCTCTTGTTGGGGTTGTGAATTCTGACTTTTTCCATTGGGCAGGAACAGCTGCTCTGGAGTAGATACAGCTGAAATCTTTCAGGCAAAAAAATTGTTCATTGATAAATGTAGTCCCAGGAAGGTTGAAAAGTGTGGGAAAAGGGTTGTGTTCAGTGAATAATTTAGATGAAAGTAAAGATTTTTTTCTTAAAGTTCATGTTCAAACATTTTCAAAACTAAATGCATTGTGTTCTAACTTGTTTCATGTTTAAAAGTTGCCAAATTTTAAGAAAAAAAAATAGCAAAATATTAGCCAAATTAACAAAGCCAAGCAAAATTAAATAAAAAAGGGGTGAGGGGTTGGTATTTTTAGCTGGTTGGTTTTTTTGGTTTTTTGGGGTTGGATTTTTTTGTTGCTGTTGTTTTTGTTTATTTTTAGTTTTATTTATTTGGAAGACTTCCTGATACTGTTTTCTTTGATTTTATAGCTAAGCCACTAAATTGAGAAACTAATAATTTGCTCTTTTTTGCTTGATTGAAGTTTTACAACCTAGAGGCAGAAAAAGTTCTATTCCTGAATCTTCTGTAGATATTAAATAGTCAATTGCACAGACTAAGAGACTGTGTCCCTGAAAAACTGGTCCCAAATGTAAATAGAGATTTTTTATTTATACAATTGGTATAGGAATAGTCAGTTATCAGATGCCTGCATATTGTCTTTGTGAATGTTGTGTGTTATACATGCAGTTCATTCCTGAAACATCTGTTTTGTATTTCCTGCCTGGCACTAGAAATCTCCAGGTACATGCAAGGGGACTGGGATAAAGTATTGTATTTTGGGATAAAGTATTTATATTTTATGAGATCCAGTTACAGATTTGCGCATCTGCGTATCCGCCTACCAGGAGCTGTGCCTGTCAGCATGTTGCTGTCCTTGCAAGGGATGGGTAGTCTGAGCTGCTGCTTTGAGGGGAGCTCTTCTGCTGCTGCTGACAGCTGCTAGGTCTTAGTAATGTCAAATTATGGCTTTGGGGTTGAGGGGGAAGAACTTAACATTAAATGAGGGGTGGAATCTGATCTATACAAGCAGAGAATAATTGTAACATCTTTCTTGTGGTATTGATGTAGGGGGTATTGTATTCTCTTTCCCCATCTCATCTCCACAAGCTCCTCTTTTCCCATTTCTCCAAGGTTAGTTCACCTGGGCTGGGGTAGGGCTGTGCACAGCAGTGGCTGAGCTTTGGTCCTGTTGACTGGTGAGCAGGGCACCAACTGTCTAGAGCTTCTGAGCAGACCAAGGGTATCACAGGCCTAATGCACAGTTTGTTTTCCTTTGGCATGGAAACTCCAGGTTCATTTAAACCAGTGTATTTGACAGCACAACCAAGCTCATGTGTCAGTCTGGAGGCAAAGATAATGACTGGGAAGGAAGAAAAGGACAGGGAAAGACACAGTGTTCACAAAACCTTAAAATGACACTTTGTCATATGCTCGGTTCGGTTTGTTTGACTCTCCCTTTTCATTTCCATTTGAGACAGGAGCTGTGTATGTGTGGGTAACATTATATGTCCTTATACACCTTAATTAAGGGACCTAAGCTTCTCCCTTGAAAATCTAGTTGCATTTTGCTGCAGAAATTATGCCAGAACCCTGCCACAGTCAGTCTGGAGTCATGGGACTTTATGTCACACAAATCCCATAAAACTCAGCACAGGGCATAAAGTTATGCACTGGTTGGTTTTTGGATTGCTTGGAAAAGGGAAAATCCAGCAAGTTGAAAGGTTTTCCAAAATTTTGCAAGTTTTATTGAAAAGTGAAACAACTGAGAGGTCTTCCCCATATTTTCCTTGTGCCAGCCATGCCTTGAATCTACCAGGAATTCTCTGTGCTTTTGAAAGCAAAATGCTTGCTCCAGAATCATAGCATTATTTCACTGTGAAAGGATGCATGACCCTGCTTTCTTCTATGAAAGTGTCAAACCAAATGCAGCTCCTCTGTGTGGATCTTGCAAATAGGAATGTATTCCCACCACTGGGAGAACGATCCCAGCCAGTAAAGGGAATCACGTTCTTCGGTACAGCCAAGAGAGCTGCCTGCAGAAAAATGAGCACTCTCAGCACATCAGGTTCTACTAGGAAGTGTAGGTTCTTTTCTTATTCTTTTGAGGAGACAAGATGTGTTTTGTTGGACTTGTGAGCCAACACTTCCTGGTGTTGGTGAGTAATATTTGACTGATGCTTTAGAAGAACAATTAAAATCAATACAGTGAATAACAAGTGATGATGGTGATGTAAGTAATTAATAGTTATTTTATGCTCTCAGGGGTCCTTTTTGTTCTGTCATCTGAGAGTTCTCCATCTTTAGTAAAAAAACTAATACCTCTCTATTTCTGACTTTGCTTGGCTGCAGACCCAGTTTTCCAAAGCTAGATAAAGAGCTTAGTCCGTAAGGCACTGGGATCTAATTTGTAGTATGAGGATGTAATAGTTGAGGGTGAAGTTGATCTACAAGAGACAGGAAACCTCAAGACAGCTTAGTCTGGGGCAGGAAATAAGCTTGCAACTTTGCTTTTGGAAAGCCTGTGAAGTGCTTGTTAGGCTCTGGACTCCACATGTGCCATTTCTAGGATATGGGGACATTGTTGGAGCGTGAGATCTGCTCTGATGAATGAGAAGAATGCTGTTTTCCCTAAGCACTATGCCCCATGAACTCTGCTCTCTCTGAAACCGAGATTTTTTCCCATCAGAGTGAGGATATTGGCATCACAGGACATTCTCTTAATAAAACGGGCTGGCTATACTATGCAAAGAAAACTGTTATTCAGAATATAGACTTTTCCAGAGAAGACTATATTATCACTAGCCAGTTTTTCTCTGTTTCTATCAAAATTTCTCTGTTCAATAATACAACAGGCCTTTTCCTGTCTCCTGTCTCTCTGAAGTTTAGCACATTGGAGGCTGTACTCAGTAGCAAGCATCTGTTAACTACTGTATCATCTCCCTGTGTACTATTCCTTCAAGAAATACAATTCCTCATTTGAAAAATTAGCATAAGGTCATAATTTCTGGGGTATACAGTGTTTCCTTCTTCAGGGATTTAGTGTTTCACCGCTGGCCATACTTAGGAAAAAGGTTGACTCACAGAGATGAAATTTCTGTGAAATTTTTATCTGAAATTGCCCTGATTTGACAACTGTGCTACTTCATTGTGGTGACTTCGACAGTTCCATGATCTTCCAAGATGAAACACTTACTGTAAGCCAGGCATCTGCAGTCCATTTAGTAGATTTAATTGCAGACCTCAAAGATGAAGGGAAAATACTTGTTTTATTTATGGGCTGTAAAACTATAGAGTCATCTGGAGAAGCTAGTGTTCTGTGCAGAGACAGACCTCAAAGTACCTTCTTAATGGATGACAGCATGAATGCAATTCATTAATGCAGAAGATGTTATTAATGGGTGTAAACAAGAATCTCCGTTTTTCAGCGGATGTGTTCTACCATTCTGGTGGCTGAGGCCAAGAGTGTGTCTGTTACGTTCCGCTGAAATTTCCCCAGACCCCATGATGAGTGAAGTGCATGAGGAGAGAAATAATTACACTTGCCAGGGAATTACTTTCATAATTCACCCACAGCTCTGCTCTGTGCAAGTTCTAAAGCTCCGTTGGTTCTCACGGCACCTCACACCACTGAAAGAGAAGTGGGACTGCATTACGCACATCCAGATGGGTATTGCAGGGCACGGTTATCAGGCTCTCTTATGGTTTGCTGCTACTGTGGTTGCTGTTCATATTAGGGAGGCTTAATTGCAGTATCCAGGACAAAACCCTAAAATGTAACTAGAACTGCCCGTCCATTACATTTCAATTTCTATTATGGAAAGATGAAGGGAATTTGCCCAGTTCCATTGGGCAATTTCCATTGCCAACACTATGAAACAAGTGTTCAAGGACCTAACTCACCCTTGAACTGGTGTTTACTGAATTGAAGCTCTGCTGTTTACCGTAAGACTGGGGGATGGGAATAAAACTCTTGGGGTCCTTTATTTTCAGTGCCAGTCTTGATTATGGATTTACTGACTTTTCTCATGTAACATAGCCAATATATTAAGTGGATTTGTTTGGCATTTTTCCTAGTTTATCTGCCATTCTGACTTCAGAGAATCTAAAACATTTCTTTAGTTTGCTGCAGGTGCACACACCTTGAGAAAATTATTTTGATTCCTGTATCACAGGTCCCCAGTTCTAGCACGGCCCTACCACACAGGTAGAGGCATTTTTGGTCTTTGTCATAAATACTAGGAAATTACACTAGGAATTAGTGTAATTAGTAGGAATTACACTAGGAGCTGTAAGAACCATGGGTAGGGAATGGGTGCTGTCTTGTTCCTCTGGGACAAATCTTGATTAGGTTAGTGGACCTCGGCTGGGCAGGGGGGTCCTGTTGGTGAGGTTTCCGAGCTGATAGGATTGAAAGGACTGGTTCTGTTCTCCCAGATTTTCTGTGGGCTTTGCTGCCAGCCCTCCTGCCCTAACAGGCAAGTCCTGACTTCAGATTTTTTTTTTTTTTTTTTTTTTTCCAGAGAGTGCTATTGGCACAAAGAAAGGAGGATGAAATCCTCCAGTTCCAGTGTCGAGTTATTTAGACAAAAAGGCTCCTGATGATAGAGCAACTGAGCCAGATCATCAGCTCTTTGTTGTTTCCACTGGGCATGTAGGGGGCACAGCCAAAATTATAACATTTGGACTCTGCTGTCACCTCTGAAGTGCTCTTCCAGCCAGAACAGGGTACCTTCCACATTTCACCAGTTTCTCAGTAGAAGGAGAAACCATCTAGTATAATTCCAGCAGCCTTGAGGCTATTCCAAATGAAACTGAGACCATCTGATGCTTCTCCATTTCAGGCATTGAGTTCATGCCTTTCTTGTTCTGAGCACCCTGATTCAGAGCACAAGAAGATCTGGATAAAGCCATTTTTGTGTTTCCTGATTTTTACTTAGGCTTTAATAGACAGAATATTGGTGTCATCTGTGAAGTGCAAGAGGGAGCTCCCTTTGAATCAGCTCCCACTGGTAATCAACACTATGAACTTGAGGCTGTTGTTGACCTTCCAATCCTTATGAAAGGGATCAGAGCTGAAGAAAAACAGTGTGACTACTATGAGAAGATAACAATAATTAAATCAAACATAATATTTTTTTCTGAAAACTAAACAGCATGCATTGATATACCTGAGAATTTTAAATGGGATTTTTTTTCTCTCCTTCCCTCCATGTCTGGTCGTCATTCAGCTGTCCATATCAAATGCTGATACGCACAAATAATGAAAGAGGAAAGGAATGTGGGGTTTGCCTTTTGGAAAGGCTACCTATTAAATTCTTTAAGCTCTTGACTTGAAACACAAAATACATAATTAAAAATTTATATTAATATTTATGTATCAGCATGTGCCTCACTCTTATCCCTCTGTTCCCACCTGAAACTGAACCGTGGAACTGCACAAAAGAGTCCACAACGGAAAATGTAGATCAAATATTGTTACAATTTAAATGTGATGTTGGCAGAGACAAGACAAAACTAATTTAATTTTTCCTGTCAGTCTCTGTAGTAGATCAATTAAACTGCCAAGTGGATCAAATATTTCAGACTGTATTTATTACATTAAGTATTTATGTTCAGGCTGGGCATTTAAAGTATGATCTCATATAGGAATAGGAGGAGGTTCAGATCAATCCAGCAGAATTTGCTGTAAGTTAATGGAAATCTAATTGTGTATTTTAATTTTGTGTACAGGAGGCAGTTAGTCCCTGAAAGAAATCAAACAGTACCCTGTCCATATCGCAGCAACTTGATACAAATACTCTTAAACTTATCTCAGATTGTCACAGATGTTGTTGGGAGCTGTATCAAGATCTAGGGTTAATGACTGAACCCTCACTGATTTTGATGGGAGCTGGATGCCTGAAGTCCTCTGAAAAATCAAAATAAGTAGGGACAAGTCCTTCCTTTACCACTGTGGGCTCAGGGCTACTGTAATAAGGTGTTAAAAAAACCACTGCTGCCTGCTGCATATGGATGCCTCTTTCTTGGTCAGCACCACTTTTCTGGACATTGTGGGCTCACTGATGGGCAGGTGGAGACCTTGGACTCCTGAGTGACCCATTGCTGGTCTTGGCTTTGTGCTGGCAAAGTCCAATACATTTCACTGGACTTATTATCCGCAGATTCAGATGACTGCAAGGTAGAGTCAACTGTCTTTACAACATACATGAAAAAGGAACAGGGCTAAATCGTATTCTCTATTCTAGCTGGACCCTGGAGCAAATGATGCTTTTTACTTTACTTTTTTCCATGTGTGAGCTGTTTGCAAGTATTTTAACCTCAGTGAAAATGAAAGGAATGATTTATGGGTGAATTATTGCTAGAGATAGCTTAGTTTCCACCACAGGTAACTGCACCCTCAGGTTGCAGAGCCACTAGGTAATATCAGGGCTAATTATTAAGCAAAGAGCTTAGGCTGGTACTGAATACTGATAAATATTTTATTCCTCTAACAACAGAATGAAAGCTATTCTTAGGGGATGGAGCTGATTCTGGCTTTTTTGAAAAGGGGAAGGCTGCTTTCCACTTCTCCCCACCTCCCACTAAGCAATGTCTGTGCCCAGTCCTGCATTAGGCACTGCAGGCCAGCCCTCCCCTCAGCCTGGGAGCTGAACAGCTGTGCTTGAAAGCCTCATTCAGTTTGTGTTAGGAAGCAGCAGTGCAAAGGCAGTTGATGCTCCTGCAGGCCTCCTGGCTCCCCCATCTCCGAGCAGAACCTGAGGATAGTGGGGCTTGTTGCAAAAGACCTGCTGCAAACTGCAGGGACTCTGAAGGGCCTCTCCTCCCTCTTGTTAAAACAGTGGCTGTGATTCAACAGGGCAAAAAATTAATCTAATGAGCAGGACTGGTGATGGAAAAAACTGTAAATTGTGTTATTTCAGTAGATTTTATTATAAACCCTCCTCTGACCTGCTCCAAACAGACACAGAATTCAAGACTGAGGTTCCTAGAGCTAAAAGCAAAATAAGCAGAGGATTTTAGTCAAGTGCTGAAACTTGATTGTGCTTAAATGCCTGGACCCATGGAAATGTTGGTCTGCTGATCATATGCTTTATCAGGGAAGTATTACAAAGAAAAGTGTTCTTTCCAATTGTATTAATAAGCTGTCCTTTGTAGATGCTGTTCTTTGAAATACAAAGAATACTTTTTCCTGAATGTTACTGGCAACCACAAATCTCTCACAATTGCTGTGGAGAAGTCTTGCCAACGTCTTAAAAACAAACAACTGGCTGCCTTCATTCCTAGCAGATGGGTGCTGACCCGTTGCTACCAAGAGCAGAAGTGTAAAACTCTGTAGGTTATTAGTTCCATCACTTAGTCATGAGCCATTTAACTCAAATATTAACTGCAGAAATTAAAGCAAGTCCTTGGCTTGGAAAGATCAGGGGAAGATACTGCATCGTGTCAGGATGTGTGTGGCTGGGCTGTTTCTTGTTGAAAGGTAGCATGTCAACAAAAGACAGGCTTTTGCCAGGGGTGTACCTGAGGATGTAGAGTTGGTGTGGCCTCTAAGACCCCTGGAAAAATGGTGACTGATGGTGTCTGTTTCTTTAACCAGAGAGTAAATTCAAGAAGTAGCTCAGCCCATCCACCCTCCTACTCCTCTGGCACATTCTCCGTCATTCAGTAGATGCCTCTAAGCTGGATACTAGTGTGGCTTTTTGGATGGACTCTGTGTCCTACCCAGTGATCAACCTAATCTTCCAGGTGTGCTTGTCTGGGAGCTGGCCCAAGCTCCAGCATTATCAAAGAGAAACCAGAGGAAGAGCCTGCAGTGTTCCATCTCAGGAAGGCAGCTGGTGGAGTGAGGACTGCCTCTGTCAGTGGGTTGCAGGGAAGATTTTGGCTTCAAGAGACAGAAATCACTTCATCTGCTCTCCAGTGTTTTCTTGCCTGCTTGGAACAGCCATGTATCTCAAATGACAGGGTAGAGATGCTCTGGCCCATCTGTCCTGATGGGACTCTTAAGCTGCATCGCAGCAGAAACTTTAGGTAGCCTTGGCTCACCTCTGGGGGCCATTCTCTTTGAGGTGTCACCCTTTTAGCAATGGGTAAAGGTAGAACAGGCTCTTGGCAAGTGGACATGGTTCCAGTAGTTGGCAGAGGCCAAGGAAAAGTATTTCATTTTACAGTGAGGTAGGAGAAGGTCATCATAGCAAGTGGAATATTTTCACCTTTCTCTCTGCTGTAATCTTGCAGGCAAAGATAAGCGGCAGAACTCCTACACTCACTCACCAAATGCTGCTGCCCACATTGATCAAGCTCAGTTTGCAGGGGGAGGCCAGGGGACATCTCCAGCACAGGGCTGATGGCAGCCACAGAACAGCAGCTTGAAATGAGAGGAGGGAGTGAGCTGAGCCTTGCTTATGAGGAGATCTCCTGTGTGATCTGAACTTCACTGCTCGCTTCTGTCTCTACTTCCCTCTTGCACTCCATTGTCACCCTGGATGACTCCCAGGGTAAGATCCTTCTTACAGGAGGATCAGCAGAACAGAATATGGGTGTTCTAGCCCTAGTGATTCAGACGACACCTGTGTACTCACTAAAGGTCAATGTACCCACTAAAGGTCAACCCCACCTCTTCAGACTGACCAGGGAGGGAACAATCGGTTTCCATGACCTTCCCCAGCAGTGATGGTGCCTTCTCTCCTTCCTCCCCAGGGAGCCCTCTGTGCTCGTGCTGCGTTCCAGACCCCATGGGCCTCTCCTTCCTGCCCACCTACGGCTGCCAAAGCAACCGCACCGCCAGCGTGGCCGCGCTGCGCATGAAGGCGCGCGAGCACTCGGAGGCCGTGCTCCAGTCTGCCAACCTCCTGCCTGCCGCCAGCAGCCCCACTCCTCCTGCCAAACCCGGCCCCGAGGGCAGCCAGGACAAGCAGCCCTCCCCAGCCAAGGAGCACATGGAAGGGGAGAAGAGCGTATGAGACCGGAGTGGTGCTGGCCCCTCGGCCCAGGGCAGTGGCCCGCCGCCGGCGCTCTGCCATGAACTGCAGTGTGGTCATGCCCAGTGGGACATCGTGGTGCCACCAGGGACCCGGCACAGCTGAGTGGCCCGAGTGGCTGCCTTTCATGCACCCTTGCTTTTCTTGTGTCGCTGTAGGTTCATTTCCCTGATTTATCAGCACTATCTGTGTTTGGAAATGTTCGTGAAACTGTTTTTATTCCCCCCCTCCCCGCCCCATACATCCCAGGGACACTGAAAGGTCCAGGATCCCGGCCTGCTCCTGCACATCTCGGCTTCCCATCCTGCGTGAAATGGATGGCTGGAAGCAGCACGTCACTTCCAGATGTGAGCTTTGGGGCAAGAGATGCACCCAGGCACCAGGTACTCCACTGCACACAACAGAGGGGAAGGAATATCCAGGTATATCCCAATTTGGCCTGCTATTTTCTGAAGGCATTTGACTTTAACCAAACCTATCCCAGGCAATCCAGGCATAAGAGAAGCAGAAAATAGAACAAAACTCTTCATATTTTTTTTTCCTTTATTTTTTTCTTTGAAAGTGAAACTTCCCATGGAGTAGATTATTGGGAAATTGCTGAGATCAGTTTACTTGTGACTAAAATCCTTGCACTGCCCTGTGTGTGAACATTAGTGAACTCTTGCCATTCTCTGGGTTAGACATGAAAGACACATGACTTCAGAGTGGAATTCACAGCTTCAAACAGTAATGCTGGTATTTAATGGAGAGTGAATTGTCTCTAGATCTGCACAAAGCTGGGGGTATTTTGACATCACTGTCTTGGAAAAGGAGACTGGAAGACAAAAATGATCCTTCATTGCAAGACTGCAGATATGTTTTTTCATGATTTATGTTTAATAAAGAGGAAATAAAGCTTGGAAAGATATTCCTTTATGCCATCCAAATTTAGATTATTCCATTTACTGAAAGTTTGTTGTAACAAATCTAGATATGAAAATATATTAATTATTATAGATTGGAAACAGTGCAAAGGAGAAATTGAGGCCTTAGTAAATTTAGTCTTATCTCCCACCCAAACCTCCCCAGAGCAAATCAGACTAATATCTGAAGGGCAGTCGTTTTAATCTGGGTTAACTCATTTTTTTCCATGGGAGCTGCACATGTGGACTTAAACTTAGTGACATGTACTTGAATTTTCCAGGTGCCATTTGAAGATTCTCAGGTGTGTCTACAGGTGTCCCTGTAGAACAGACTGAAACCACTTTTCTGAGATTTTGATTAAGTAACATGGAAGCTAGTGGAAGGATTCCTGTCACCTCTGATCCTGCACACTGTGCAGACCTCCAGAAATGTGCTGGGCACATGCCTTTACACAGGTCTTGTTTAGCTGTTCACAGGATCCAGGTTTGGGGGTGGGCTTGGAAAGGTGGTCCTGAGTAAGGCTGGCAGCAAAAATTTGTCTCCTCCATGTAAGTGATTTCAGCCCATGAATTTCATAGAAATGTGAAATTGTGGCTTCTCTGGGGCTCACAGGACCCTTTCACACCCCCAGTGCACACCTTCCTTTCCCTGAGGAATGGTTTGATGTCAGCTGAAAGGCTGGGAGCCCTGGTGTTCGTGGGGTCACTTAGCAGCACCAAGCACCATCACTGTGGAGCAGCCAAGGGCAGCAGGCAGCCCCAGAGTGGCACAAGCCAGTAGAGCAGGGCATTGCTGGGTCTGTCCTTTGGTCAGAGAACAAAGAAAAGTCAGACAGGGCCCACATTCATCAAATGGAGTAATTTTGCTTTACTTCTGCCACACAGTGTGACCCTTAATGCAGGGAGAGGAACATGTAGTCTGTGATCTGCTTTCGTGCTCCAGCTTCAGGAGCTGCTCTGCTGAACTGTGGGTGGAGGTGGCTCTGGCTGCAAGTTATGGCTTAGTTTAACAACAGCAACAACCCTTTTCTTCCACCGAAATAAAAGAGGTTGCCATGTGCTTTGTTGTGGGGAGTGGCTGGAGGAGAGAGAATCACTGTTTTCTTAGTGATATTCCAAATCATAATTTTTTTTCTTCCTCCTAAAAAAGACTAAAAAAAATATTCCAGTCCAAAGAGGCAGGCCCAACTTTGTTTCAACATAATTACCTTGCATTCAGTTGAACTTCAGCCCTTCTGTACACTAACTCTTCAATCTAATTGTTTGATTAAACTCGTATTTCCTCCAGAAAGGTACATAAATAAGTGAATTGTTGAGCAAATTAAGAATACTTAACAGCATTGCATCTGAAAAGTAGTTACGCTGATTAAATTTTCTGTCCTTGAGGATTTTCAGGAAATTACTTTTGATCGTCAATAACACAATTAAGTAAACTACACGCACATTAGCATGAATAATTGATAAGAAATTATGTATTACCACGAAGCACTGATTTAATAATTCATGATGCGACACTCTAGTGACTGTGCAAAACTGGATAACATCGACAAGTCTGATGTTGCTGGAAATGCTGCAAAAAAACAAACAAGTCCACAGTTTTGTTGTACAATAAAGGAAAGTATCTGATGCATGCTGTAGTTTCTGTTTGTTTAATACTTGAATAAATTTAGAAAGAAGACCCTGAAAAGCTCCTGTACTGTTTTCATTCGAATCAATTCCTCTGTGCTTTCACATTGATGACTGCCCAGTTCTGCTTAGACCAGTGATGTTGCAGAGTGAGGGAGGCTCTCCCATGCACAGCTGGAACCTGCTGAGTGTCTCAGAACTTGCAATACTGGGGGACACAAAGCTTTACAGAGCCTCCTGGTAAGGAGCAAAGCAGCATTAGTTCCCCTTAAGCCTGAGCTCTTCAGTGTCTAATGTGTCTGTGATTATAATTATTCAGTAAGATTTTGTGGGTTAATTCCCTAAGCCAAAAATGAGGCTGATTTGTGTGTTTTGAGTGTACACAATGCCCTGTTAAACCCTAGGCAAATTCTCTTACAATTCTTGCAGTTTCCTGAGGGGAGGCAGATAAATATTCATGCTCTTGTCAGCATATTGGAGCAACCAGGGCATGGTGAGCCTCTAAGGCTTTGATCTGAGACCTGGCTGCTCAGGGCAGGGCATCCCAAGAGGGCTTGCTCGAATTCACTCAGCAGTAGCACAAGGGCAAAAGCAAAACTCCAGAGATCTGTGTCTCAGTCGTGCTTGTTTCTAGCCACCAGACCCTGCTCCCTTCCAGATGGACTGTCCACTGCAGATGAGCCACCCGCCTACTTTCTGTGCTGTCATATATCAGGGCTATGCCACTTAAACCACTCTAATGGCCATTTCAGTAGCTCTGATTAAGTCTGGCATTTAAAAGTTTATAACTCAGCTATAAAAAGTCACTCAGGCTGAACCTCAGCTTGAGAGACCCAAGCCCAAGGGGATGATTTACATGAGAGCTATTCCAAAATTAGTCTGCATGGGGTTTTTTTTGGTGAAGGAAAATTGGAAGCCCAAGGTTTAAGGGATGGATGTAAGACAAATATGTTTTGTTTGACATCTCACTGCATTGTCACTGGTTCCTAGGCAGTAATTTTCTCTGAGTTTCTGTACTAGCATGAGTCATGCATAGCGTGGACATTCAGCCTGCCAGTGTTGCTTGCTTAGGTTTGGCAAAACATCTCCAGTCCTGGGCTCCTTTCCCAAGAAATCACAGGCACCCACAATGCCCAGGCTCACTCTCATCCCCCACCTTCCCTGCGTCCTCTTTCATGGCTCTGTGGAAAGCCCATGGTCCTGCCTCCAGCCCTGGTGGAAGCCTCTCCCCTTGTGCCACCTCCCTGCTGCAGTTCCTGCTGCTCCAGGGCCGAGCCTGGCTCTGGGGGGGCTCTGGCAGGGCCATCCAGGAGCCTGGGACATGTGTGGGGTGCCCACAGCATGTTGGGCTGGGTTTTGTTTATGGGGGTTAGTGTCACACCCTGGGGATTCTTTATAAGGTTGTGTGCCATTCTCTCAGCTCTCCGTGCTTGGTGCCTCTCACACATCTATTTTAGTCTGCTTATGCCTATGTACATTATAACAAGAAATGTGGAGCTGTGTTTTCACTTTTGCCCAGTTATGCTTTAGGCTAGTCCTTCGTACACTGCATGCTGGATAGTAATGAGATTGTTGGTCTAATTGGCTCTTTATTAGGAGTATTATTTACAACAATGCTGAAGGCCATGTGCATGCAGATAAAGATCCTGGTTTACCATTAAACTCTTCCCTCATGCAGTTGGTGCCCTCCCCTCTGTTCCCCACAGATTGTTGCCCTTGGTGAATTTGGGATGACCTCTCCACTTCCCAGAGGAGTCTCCCATCCCAGGTCATGGCCAGGGATAAAAGCCTGCTGGCAGGGCTGTGTCTCTGGGAGGTCTGCACTTCTGCTGTGCACACAAGCTTTCTGCTTCCCTGCAGCACAGAGAAGCCAGGGCAGTGTGGGAGGAAGTCATTTGCTGCTGGGTGGACCACAAGGCAACAGGGGATGGAGATGAAATGCTTGTGGTGTGCTGCTGTGGCACATTCTCCCTCTGAAAGAGCTCTGCTCGATAAAGATCCTGTTGTGCTTGGCTGGCGGTGCGGTGGAAGCAGTGTGTGAAGCAGGGGAAGTCAGATGCCCTGAACTGATACCCGAGCCCCAAGCACATAATTCAGACCTCTCCACTGAAGAGTTTGACACCCCTCTCTGAGATCACAGTGCATCCTGAGGGCGGGGGGGTTGCACCACCACAATACCATAAATAAAACAGTAATAGAGTACAATAAACAACGCTTTATTCTTTCCAGTTAAAAACTTCCTCTGTAATGTACTAAAATATTGACTTTAGGTGGCCATATTACCACAAAATAAGATCTTTTCCTGATAACTACCAAAGAAGATTTTACACAGACCTGGCTTGTAAAAATGTGAATTTCATTGGCCTGTAGGACATCCAGCCTTAGTTGAAAGAGAGGTGTTGACAATATTTTAATAATCCAACTGTAGTGTCCTTATTGTCTGCTCTAAGATGTCTGCCACAAGTAGGTGCTTGTCTGCTGTTTCAGAAGTCTGAGCATCATATTTTGGAGTTGGGAGACATTTCTTACAACAAACTAGTAATAGTTAAATCTCATTCCAATTCAAAATATTGGCTTGCCTAACTGTTCTAGTATTTAATTTCAATGGTTTCTTCTGTAGTCTGTTTTTTCAATATAGCATACATAATATGAAACAGAGAAGGCAAAGAACACCACCACTTGTGTCATTTTACCAAGAGAGTTTTCATATGCAGAGCAACAAAAGGCAGCTTCCAGAACTGTGTTCTGATAGGCATGGAAGCTACTGAAGCTGCTTCTGGTCTCAGACAGCACAGCCAAATCACTCTACAGTGTCCTGGAGCATCTAAGATGGTGACTTCTACTTGTACAGACAAAATACCCACTCCTCTGGGCTGGCCAAATGGCAGGGTGGCAGTTACTGACCTGATTTCTAAGTCCCAGCACAAGCTAGAGTACTGTGACATTAATGCTGTATACAGGCAGACCCCTGGAACATGTCATCCTTCATGACTTACTTACCCATCTTTGCCCTAACAATGGCCTGAACACACTCTGAGAAGTGCTTTCAGCCCAGTCTGGAAGACCTCTGATAGTGTGTTAGGAAAATGCACCCTGGGAACAGCCATCAGAAGGCAGACCAGACACAGCCAGCTTTAGACACACACTGCTCCTTGGGACTGGTCAAGGCCAGGAGAAAACTTCATTTTTAATTAAACTGTGTTTGCTTTGTCAGCTGAACTGGTTTACCTTTCAGTTCTTCTGTTTCAGAATTCTTTTTTATTAAACTCCAGCATTCAGTATTGGCCCTGGAGACTAACACTTGCTATAGTGGCAAATTTATTAGGACTCCCCTAGGTACAAATAGGCCAAGTTTTTTATTATGTGCACTCAGCTTCTTTACACCCGCACTGTACATGAAGCAATGTGTTAACTAAGATCCAAAGCCCATTAAATGAAGAAGCCCATCTCTGCAAAGAAGACTCCCCAGGAACCTAAACTCTGCCTGTTATATCACAGCTGGCTCACCCTCGCTCCGTCGTGCTGGCTGAAGCCATCAGGTTTTGGCAGATGCTTGAGAACCAAGGTGCTGATGTGATCACAAGCCTTGGCACAGCAAGGGATAGGAGCATCCTTGGGAGTTGTTACTTGTTATTAGAAATATTTTTGTAGCAGCGCACAAGAAATTGGCTGCTGGCAGGGAAGGAAGATGTGAAGGAGAAAAGGGCTGATCCTATTTCTCCTCTGAACCATTAGTTTAGAGCTAAATCCAGCTGGGACTGAGCCAGAGGTTCTCTGGGGAGGATTTGACAATCACCATCCAACAAAGGTCAGGAAGGAAGTTTCAAAATCACTCTCAGAAAGCCAAATGCTTGAATACTTCTCCTGTGGGTCTGAACCTGGGAGCAATCCAGATTGATGCTGCTGCTTATTCAGATAAATAACACAGACAACAAGCAGCCAGGCATCATGTGTGTGTGTGTCAGCATGCACATTTAAACTGCAGCTTCCTCTCTCCTCTGGTGGAGTTCCCCTCCACCGGGCTCAGGAGCAGCATTTAGGTGAGTCAGCTCTGCCAGTGAAGCCCAGGACTCACTGCACAAGATTTTATCTCTGCTTCCACTGTGAGGCTGTGGGTGGAGCTCACATCCTGGGTCCAAGCTGGCAGGAAAGGAAGGGGAAGAGTTTCTTGCTCAGTAGTTTTTTACTAGCAATCCCTTTGCACCGTGACCAGCCCACCTGAGCCCTAAGTTACTCTGGTTTCTTTAAATGCAG
Source organism: Cyanistes caeruleus (assembly GCF_971803275.1). Lineage (NCBI taxonomy): Eukaryota > Metazoa > Chordata > Aves > Passeriformes > Paridae > Cyanistes > Cyanistes caeruleus. Next base: position 17,729,413 of record NC_141708.1, read on the forward strand.
ACATTCTGAAGGGAGATATTTCTTGCTAAGGGGTCCCCTCTTTTAGTAATTGAATGAGTCTCCATAGCCTGAGAGGTGACTTGTCCCTTCACTGACAGGTCACAAGACATATGGACCCCCTCAGTGTCACCCTGCTTCACAATGCCATCTGGGTTGTCTGCATCACTTCATCACAGAGATGAGTAGCAGTACAGCTGAAGATGCAAGTGATACTGTTTGTCCCACACAAGGGGGTCACTAGATCTTGGCTGAAATTCTCTTTTGAAGTAGCTGGTTGGTTTGATTCAATCTTTTTTTTTTTTGTTTGTTTGTTTTGTTAAAATGTTATAGATCTGCTTCTCTGTACAAATATCAAGTGTCTACAGAGCTGTTGAGGCTGGGAAGCCTCTTGGCTTCCTCTATAGGAAACTCTGAAAATTTTCAAATTCCTACCCAGTTCAGATGAAATCAAACTTTAAAGAAGATAATCCACTGAGTTAAGAGCTGTGCTTTTTCACCAGCTTGATGAATCACATACATATTAAAATTTAGTGACACTGGTACTCTCCTGTTCCTCAATACACAATTTTCCAGACACTGTGAAAGCAGGAGAGGAGGGAATGAATGACAGTCTTTGTTATTAATTAGATTTTAGAACTACATTAATGAGCCAGAAAAGTAGGAGCTAAGGTACTGGAAGCACCTTATTCCTGCTGCCACTGCTTGGGAAGGCAGTTTAACCTTGATTCCATATTCTCTGTCTCTGGGACTTACATGTGCCCAACCAAAAGAGCTCCTGCATGTAAAGATGGATATATCTGGCCCACAATTTAACAAGGCACTTAGCACCTGCCACAAAGGGAGAATTACATTGGCCAGATGCTACTTTTGTAAATGATGACACCTTTTAAGCACATTGTTTTCTTCATCCTTTCCCCCTGCTCTCTGTCAGGGACTCTCTCTCTTCCTGAGCTCAGCTCCTCACATTTCTATCAGCAGGAGGGAACATTTTGGGCTTGCTACAGGCAGATTGGGAAATACTTGTGCTGGCAGAGTTGGCAATAAGCAGCAAGAAGCAAAAAGTCTTCTAAACAGCCCAGCATGTTATGGAGGATGATGTCTGCTGAGTGCTCTGTTAGCTAACAGCATGTACACAGCAATGTGAGCATTAATTTGGGGGAATTAGGAATGAGTGAGGGTTTTGTTTGATCCAGGCTGGATTTAGGATTAGCCATGCTGAAAACCACACAAATTGGGATTGTGTGGTTTTACCTGTGGCCTCTGAGCGCCCCAGGATTCCTCCTGCTCAGCCCGGTGAGGCGGATGTGACTGTGGCTGACAGTGCTGCTCCAGGAAATGCCCATAGTACAGATATAAAACCTTTGTTTTACCCCCAGCTCAGCTTTATTTACAGCATGAAGGGTGTTTACCCGCTGAAGGAGCGCTTCAAGTGCAGTGTGGGTGTGCCCCTGTGTTAGTGCCACTCTCACAGCTGCTGGAAGCTTTCCAAGAACCAGGCTGTTGTTCGGGGTTTTTAGATGAGAAGCATAAAAATTGACAAGTGTAAAGCACGTGGTTGGTGTCCTGCTGAGCCTGATCAGAGAACCCCTCAGTACACCCCAGGGATGCAGATACTGCACTCCATTAAACACGTCTCGGATGCCCAGAAGGATATAAATCTACAACCAGGTTCCTCTAGCACTGGAAGGCACAGCTAGCCAGCAGTGGGAATAGCTTCCCTGCAGTGCTAGTAGGAGGTTGCCAGCGTGGAGCTGGTGACACAGCAGCTGTATCCAGAGCCACGGACAGTCCAGCACGAGAGGGAGCTCCACTGTGGCTCATCGCGACAGCCGCTGCTGCGAGCGCTTGTCCGTGACTGCACCAGAAACTGTTCCCCCTACACAGCCATTTGGTGACTCTTCTTCATTCCAAAATGGACAAAAAAAACCCCTAAACCACCAATACCAACAGCAAAACAAACAAATAAACCAACCAAACACTGGGGGAAAAAAAGTCCAAACAACATTCAGCTCAACAAACTAAAAAAAAATAAACCAAAAAACACTTTGTGATATTTGAAACCCTTTTCTTTATCTTCAAATTCATAATACATGTTTTTAAGTGAATTATTTCTTTAAAAAAATTTTAAAATTTTTAAAATTATTTTTTTAAAAAAAATTATTTCAGTCTAAAAGAAAAAGTCCAGGATTGTTTACCTAGACATCCATGTAAGCAAATGAGTACTTCTCAATAATTTGTGAGCAAATTTCCCACCTGGGAAGACATCAGATTAAAACAAAAATTAACACTCTAAATATGTAGGTATTTTACCAGCAAGTTCAGTCAAAGCAGCATCCCTTTCAGCAAAGAAGCTGTTTTATTGGAAAATTCCTGCTAAGGTGCAGTCATGTGACTTGGCTGTGTCAGTAGGTTTTTGGTCCAGTACTCCAGCTGGTATTTGATCCTGCTTGGTTTATGTTAGGGCTCATCTGGTTGCTAAGGAAAGGAGTTTATGGCAGCAGGATCAGTGCTAGGGCTGCTGGTTTGGACTGTTGGGACTGATCCTGTTGCCAGGAGGAGTGTTTGTGTCTCAGGCTGATAATACAGGGGGTTCAAGAGGGGGACAGAGTATCTGGGCATCTCCATCCCCCTTTCCAGTTCCACCTGGCCCTGGACTCACCAACTGCACCACCTTTAGCAAGAGGGGACAATGTGTGGGTGACCACCCTGCCTCCAGCAGGGAGATGGAGGTGTGGGGGCATCCCAAGTACAACCCTAGCCCTGGCAAGAATGTGGAAAGAAGCAAACATTCATCTCCCTGGGGTAGTGGAACATGGGAATCCCAGAGGGAAATGGAGCTCCCTTGTGGGAGCTGTAAGTAACAGGACATGTGCACAGACAAGTGGGAGCTGGAAAGGACATTGAGGGCACTGTTTAGACCATGTCCAGACACTTCAGAAGAACATGAATGCTGCAAGTTTATACAGACATGTAGACACACCTAGATCCATCCCTACACAGGTATGGGTGCACTATCGGCAATAACATTGCCTTAGTAAAAAGTGATAGGAAATTCTGTTGTCATTCTTTTTCCAGCTTTTCCTTTTGGAAATTTCAAATAGCACAGATGGTTTTGGCATGGGATATTGCTGGAATGTTTTCACCCACATTCCTCAGGAAGGGATGCAGTCTCAGGGCACCTGTTCCAGGCAGTCAGTGCTCACCAGCAGAAACTGATTCTCCCAACAGACTTTCAGGAATCTCAGGGCAATCAAAGAGATTGGACCAGATCCAGTTCTCATCCCCTGCAGCTTACCAGCGCTGGGAATAGAAAGAAGGATCAATGTTTATCTCAGTGTCTGTCATCTCTGCCCAGTCGATGTAAGAATGGTCCTGAAGAAGGCCACCTTAGCTCACCTGAAATGCTTCACGTTGGTGACAACGCTGACAATGCTGGCACAGCAATAATTCCATTTTTGTGTGCTCTGAATGCTGCCATTCCCCATGCCAGCTTTAAGCAAGCAAAAGGACAGCTGTGCTAAGATGAAGCTCTAAATGCCAGTGGGCAGGAGTGTGAACACACCGGGGAGCTCCATGACAGCATAGGGGAGAGTCAGCCTGTCAGGCAGCTTGCCTTTGACAAGCCCTGGCTTTTCACAGTGCAGCTCCAGCTTTGAACAGTTTTTACTTTTTGCTGGACTCCCTCTTCTTTCTACTTCTAGAAGGATTTCAAAGATTGTCCCTGCTTCTCACAGAGTCTTTCCTCACTCCTTTCAAAGTACCCCAGGCCTCAATTTATTCGATATGGACTTGGACACAGGAAAGTGCTTATCTTTTACCACTGTAAGCTGCTTCCCCCAAGGCTTGAGTTAAATCTGCTTTAATAAAAACACAGAGCTTTAGTCAATTGGGACATAAATGATTTCTCTTCTGCACTATTGGAATGCTGCTTTCTAAGTATGTTCAATAGCATATTAGAAGCAAGTCTCTAATTGGCCATATAGTACCAAAGATCTGACTATCTAATGTGAGAAATCAACATCATGAAAACTTTGAGAATATCAAAAAGAAGCAAGGGAAGACCACAGGTCATTTTCAGCCATTCCCTAGCCATTTAAACCCCGTAATTACAATATTATATTTAGTATCAGGGGACAGTGTTAAATGTGAGATCATCATAAGACCAGAATAATCATCCTAAAGACAAAATAAATTAATCATTGACCTCTGTTGTTATAATGAGGATTTCACATAAAAACCCCAAACACATTGAAGTTCAATTTACTCAAGTGTTCCATGTTCTTTATCTCCTATAAGGCTCTGAAGAAGAGTTTCTTTAATAAAAATGACTGATGTACACCAGTTGCTCCAAATTACACATTTATATGTATTCACTAGAGCCCATCATGTGCAATATCGCCAGCTTCTGATGCTGCTTTTCAGTGAGAGAGGGGATCAAACTTAGAGTTTTTTATTTACTCAGAAATGAAACAGAGTATATCCCCCAAATACAAATATGCAAACCTGTCAATGTATTTCTGATAAAAACCTAATCAGCCAACTATTCTCTTTATGGTCTGTTTTATTCATATTACAGTAGCACTTTCACTGTCAGCAAGTGATCATCTCCCAGTGCTTTTGGACTGGGTGCTGGCACCACACCTCCATGGTCCTCTGGCCAGACCAACCAGTGCCCTTGCAACAGGGAGGGGTGGGAATGATTGCAGGGGTCATGGACCAGAGGTGTTTCTGCCCAGTCTCCTCCTTCCTCTCTTTAGAAATGGGAGGAAGGGGGATGAAGCCCTGCATCCAGTCATTTCCTAGATCTTTTAACTGTATATCACACACACAGACACACACACACACACACACACACACACACACACACACACACTTCCTTGTTCTCAACTTTCTCTGCCAGCATAACTGGAGATAAAATTACAGTGATACATAATTACAATGAAAAACCTGGCTAGAAGTCATTCCAGTATTATAAAACAAGTCCCATTTATTTTGTTTATTAATTAATAAATAATTACTTATTTGCAAATACAGTTGCATCGATGGAACGTGCTGATGACATACATCTTCTTGGATAGGTGACTTAGGAAGGCACTGAACACCTAAGGAGGAGTTGACAAAAATCTATGCATGTAGGTCATTTCAATTAAACTAAGCTCTCTAAAACAGATCCAGCATTTTCCACGAGGAAATTCAAGCCCTTGGGACGGAGCCATGGCTGTGGGATGGCAGTCCCAAGTCTGCCATGTGACAGCTGGACTGTTGGCATTGCAGTCACCCCACAAGGAGACGGAGATTCAGAGGGAGGCAGTTCTGACCCTGGAACCAAAGACTGAAGTTTGGCCTCAGTCACGTCTGCCAAAGAAGAATCACCATGGTAAAGGAGCCTCAGGGCACCAAGAAATGCAACATGCACTAAGCCCACATGCAGAAGGAAACAGTGAAAACAGTGGCCCCTGTTCCCTTCAGCCTGCTGTACTTTTGTGCATGCCAGGAACCTGCCTTGTTCCTTAGTCCTAACCACAGTCTGCAGGCAAGGAAGAATTTGGCTTGGTTTGCCTCAACACCTCTTAAACCTACAACTTAATGTCACTGTCACAAAACAGTGCTTTCCTACAGCTGCTTTCATGACTATTGCACGTTTCCCATAGCACCCCTCCCCCAAAGAAAAGGGTCAATTTACAGCTCTCATTCCTCCTAGTACTGAGACCTTGTCCAGTCCTGTTTCCCACAGCAGCAATGGAAACATCTCCCCAACAAACGCAAACAGAATAGGGCAAGGAACGAAAAATATTTGTTATTTGAAAAGGTGCCATTTGTCTTCCTTTTAACACACAAACATTTTATGTTCACAGGCATTACTGCTTTCTTATAGTGATATGCAAATGGCAGTTTTACAGGTATATTAATTACATACATAGATAGGGTTGTTTATGGGGATGCATGAGTGTGTTTGTACTCACACACTCCCACAGCCTAGCAGGAAGGTGGCCAGCAGCATGGTCTAGGCCAGAGATGGGTTTGCTGATGGGTTCCTGCTCAATACCAGGCTGGGACCTGGAGAAATAATTTTCTAACATCATCTAAGACAAGAACCACTCTCTTACCTATTCTCAAAACTCCCTGGTTTGTTTAATTGCACAGAACCACAGAATCATTAAGATTTGAAAGGACCTCTAGAACCAATGTGACCAAGAGTTAACCTAGCACCAAGTGTTCCCCACACCTTTCAAACACTTCCAGGGATGGTGATTCCACTACTTCCCCAAGCAACTTATTCCAATGACTGAGCACCCTTACAGTGAAAAAATGTTTCCTAATGTCTAATCTAAACCTCCACGGAGCAACTTCAGGTAATTTCCTCAAGTGCTGTCACTTGTTACCTACCGAGAAGACACTCACCTTGCTATAGCAATTCAGCTACAAATTCTCCTCTGGGAGCTGTTCAGTCCACTGTGAATGCAGCTCCCTGAAGCTAGCAGAAAGGGCTGATGGAAATGAAGAAGTCTTACTTGAAATGTATTTGGTATCCAAGTTAGGGCTGGCTCCTCTTTACAAGCCCATGTTTCACTTCACTTTAACAGCAGAGGGAAAAATACACCCTGCTTTCCTCACATACCTGGAAGCAGTACAATGGAGCATCCCACTCTCCACAATAAGAGTTTTAGGAAACCCTAGATAAAAGGGTGCAGAAGTGCGTATGTCTACAAAACAAATGACAGTTAAAGAAGTAAAAGAGACCTTTTTAAATACACGTATACGTTTTTGTCATCAAATTACCATTAATTTTTAAATCTGTGCACAGATACTTCATATCCATAGTCTTCCCTTGGAAAGGAAGCTTTTATCCTGTCCTTTGAGAGCTACTTCTTGACTTGTGGCTGTTAAGGATGTTAAAATTTGTAATAACACATGCACACACAAGAAAAAAAGTCTTGTGCACTCTGATAGGCTTTAAGATTTTGTAGGGTTTTGCCTAAATGCTCCATGGAAAACTAATGGATCTATTTATCTATATTTTAACATGTGGATGAGATGCTGCTCTATACTGGATAGCAATTATACTGTATAAAGTGACAGCAACAGAGAAGTACAACATGAACAGCACCATCAGTTTACAAAATACTTGTGACTAAAAAATATTTATAGTAAGAGTCACTTCCCTTAATTTAGCAGCTTGAGAATTAATTCTTGTTCCTGAAACACTCTTGATTTTCAGTTTTTTTTTAAAAAAAATTCTTTCAAAAGGAGCCTTTTCTCGGGGAGGACTGCATTTGCTGAATTGCAAGTCAAAATTTATTTAAATTTTATTGTTTTCAGAACAGGATCACAGGATAATTCAGGCTCCAGAGATCTTAGGAGATCTCTGGGTGAACCTCCTGCTCAAGGAAGAACAGCTCTAGGAATAGCCCAGGTTGTTCAGGGCTTTATTCAGTCAGGTGTTGAAAACTTTCTGGGGTGCAAAACTGAACAATAAATATTTATTCAAATATGGGCATTTGGCTGGATATGCTTAAAGCCCAAACCATACCAGTACAAGCTTCTTCATTTCCAACCCACACTTCTGTTGCAATCAAACCTCCCAAATCACAAAATGCATAACAGGTGAAGTGAACCTTAGAAAATCATTAAAGGCTGAATCCAAACCCCATTGTAATCAATGAAGAGATGCCCTTAGTGTTTGTCTCGGAGAAATGTTTCAGTAAGTGGCACTGATGAAAGGAACTGTCTGGTGGGACCAGGACAGGTTGTGAACTCATGGCACTTGTCAGGGATAGAGGAAGCTGAGAGCTGAATTCAGGCTACGAAAGGAGAAAAACCACAAAGTGGGTCTGTGTCTTAAGAGAGGCTTCAGTCCTGGGAAATTTACTGAAGAAAATCTGTCGTAAATATTAACACTGGAGCAGTGCCTGAGTCCTGTCTCCATTCTGTACTCATTAACAAAAGGCCTGATTCATCCCTTTCTTTTCAGGAAGTCAAGAGCTGCTTCACTGAAGCTCTTCCTTAGAGCTTCAACACTTCAGTTGTAACTGGGGAAAACAGTATGAAAATGAGACAGAAAAAACTAAGCCAATACTCCAAATATAGATATTTACAAGCAGGCACAATACATTCAATTTTTCCATCTTTTCACCTAGGTTTCCTCATTAATTATGATGACATAAAAGAGCTTATGCAAGGATGAGTGATATTTTCATACAGATCTTTCAAAGAAAAGTGATACTTCAAAGAAGTACTTCTCTAGAAATTAATACTTCGAATGTTCTGAATATTTTGTTTGTTTGCTTGCATTAAATCACAGAATTCACAAGATCAAAATAAGGTACATTTTTCAGGTTTTAAAAGTTAATTCCATGTTTCAGTGGGAGCCTGAAAACAAAACAAAATACATTTAAATTACAATAGCAAAGAACCTCTTGTCCTAACAAAGAATTAAATACTGTTGTGGGATTTCATTCAACCTTGCTCCTTACCAAAATATTTCAGGCCAAGAATCAAGATAACCTGAAGTTTTAAGTTGCATTATAAATAAACCCTGACTCTGGGAGAACCTATTTGGATGTTATCAAGAAATATGAAGAGTTCAGCAGCATGTTAGTGGGCACTGCAAAAATATATGAGAAGTCTAGAGCAGCTGCAACTGTATTCTGGTTGTTTAAAAGGGCTTTTTTTGACATGGCTGTTGTATTGTGCATCCAGTATACAATCTTCTTATCAATGACATCAGGGCAGTCAACGTGTGCAAAAAATGGATCTTGCATATATGGCATATTTGTAGCCACATGCTTTCTACCTGTCAATATATAGTTCAAAGGCAGTGAGTGAGGAAAGCTCAGTAGATGCAGCATCAGTTCTAGGTCTCACAGGATGCATAGGATGGTCTCATAGGTTTTATTTTGTGTCATGTATCATGCAGCACATCTGGGCAATAGGACACCTTGCTTTGGCTTTCCCAGCCTTCTTAATGACAAAGCAGCAGCAGCAGCAGCAAGCAGTGGCTTCACATTGTCAAATGTATTTGTCTAGCTGGCATTGCCCCTTCATCTCACTGATAATTTGGTGCTTACTCAATTTCTCTTTCCTTCAAAGTGGTCATTACCTTGCATCTTTCCACATGAACAGCTTTCATTTCCTTTCCCACCCAAACCACACTGAGATTCAAAGTGTTGTACAAATATCAAATCTGCATGTGCTTTTGTGTGCATGTTGTCTGTCCAAACAGTTCTTAAAAACATTAGCTGGCATGTTTGGTTACTTCAGCTTTCAAGATACTCCTTCAGCAGCAAAATCATCTAAATTGGTGAGGGTGACAATGCCAGTATGCTGGGTTGGGCTCACATCCTTTCCCAAGTGAACCTGAGTTTCTCCAGCATCTTGATAGTAGGAGTAGGAGGCTGGTTCAGTGTAGGGCTGAGTATCCACAGACTCTGCGTATCTGTGGTCCTGCTGGCCATCTTCAGGTAGTTCAGCTGGTTCTGGTCCAGCAGGCACTGACCAGGCAGGTTCAGAGAGCTGAGAAGGTGATTTCAGCACTGCCACCGACGAGGCTGGTAAAGGCAGCAACCTAGGGTAGGAGGCATAGGGAGAATTCTTAATTTCTGAAGAGGTGGACTGGTGTAAGTTCTGTTCCAAGGAAGGGACTGAGACTTGAACATATTTGCCAGTTTCTGGGTCATAAAATGTCTTTAAATTAACTTCAGCTGGTAAATCAACTACATAGTATTGACCAGAGTCAGGGTCTTGGAGGAGTTTCCGCTGTGTTGAAGAGGATGAAGAGCTTGCTACTGGTGCAAGTCTTGATTTCCCAGTAGTGGTTTCTGTGGGAGTAGAAGTTGAGTGAAGGGGAGGATGAAGGGGGGAATATCCTAAGGGTGAGGCAGATACTGCTGTGTCTCCAGAATGAGTAGGCTTTCTCCCTACAGTATCTGTATGCTCAGCCTGATGGTTTTTCTGCTGCTCTTGCACTTTTTTCCTCTTGTTTGCCAGCTTTTTAGCCCGACGCAGAGCCTTTTCTGTTTTTGGTGGCACAGTGGGTGGCTTGCCTGCTGATCTCCCACCAAGTCCCCTGGGCTCCAGTCTCCCATCTTCCACTGTGACATCAGGAAGCAGATTCCTCTGTGCTGAATCACTTATCTCCTCTGCAGGCATGTAAGCTTGCCTCTCTAGTGCCATGTTCAACAAGGCAGGGTGTGTAACATCCTCTGTCTCTCTAAGGCCAGAAAGAATTGGTTTATCTGACAATGAACTGGCAGAAAGAGAGTGCATCGTGCTTCCTGACCTGGGGCTTGTAACAGCAGAGCATGAAAAATTGTCTAACAAAATTGGTGCACCTTCTGTATGCAGGATGTCCTCTAAAGTATCATGGGATACGGAAGAACAAGTGTGGTCCTCTAATATGGAGCCAGTCACAGGGGAAATTGTCTCCCTAGTGATTATTTTTTTTGCACAAGAACCCCCTTTGCGGTTAGATAAATGATGATTCTTGAAGTAATTTGTCTTTCTTTCTGCAGGATAGCTTGGGTTGTTTTGTGCTTGGTCATTTTCCAGACCTATAATTGGCTGTGCTAAGCTGTGTCTTGCCTTTGTAGGCTTCTTTTTACTTCTACAGACACTTTCCTCATTCATTTTCCCAAACTTATTTAACAACATACAAGTCTTTTCATCTTCTTCCGTCAGTTTTCCAAATGAAAAGCTCTCTGAATCTTCCAGAAGACTGGGATCCAGTATTACTGCAGTAGATCCAGGCTCACTGGCTTCTTTTTCTCTGTCAGTTGCTCCATCTCTCACGTTCTGCTGCCCTCTGTGTCTTGATGCCCACCAGCCAACCTCCTGGGCATGCAACATGTTTCGGTGCTGCTTGTTGTAAACTGCCGGGGACATAAACTTACGTTCCATTTCCCTATAACTGCTGCTCATTGTATCATCCAGGGAAAACGACCGGAGCAGGGGCAGCTTGACAGCCCGTATTACCTGAGGTGACCTGAATGTGTTATCTTTAATCATAAACAGACTGGGTTTGGTTGAGCTTGAAGATGATGGTGTTTGTGGCTCCTCAGGCCTGGGGATGGACATGTCTCTTATATCGTCAGAAGCAGAATTTGTGCTGTTGGCCTCTTCCCTTTTCTCTCTCCCTAGTTTCTCTTTCATCAAGCTCCTCTGTTCATTCCCAGTAACACTTCCCTCCCTCCTCTCTGCTGCACCAGTACTAGGACTGATACAAGCACAGTACTGCAGTTCCTCTTCCCCAACCTCCTTCCCTCTCTCCTTGTGTCTTTTCTTACTTCCTGAACCCATTTCACCATCAGTCCTCTGGCTTTCTTGGAGGCATGTCTGCTCCATCAGGGGCAGAAATGGCTCTTCCTGAAGTGGCTGCTCCACTGTGGAGACGAAGGATTGCTCTGAAGAACTAGTGCTTCTTTTGCCTTGTGCTTCATGGCCAGCTACCACAATGTTGGTTTGGGTGCCACTGTAAGCTTCATCTTCTTCTGGTGAGAGCTGGTTTAGGAGTGTTTTGAAGGCAAAATTTTCATTCTGAATAGCAGCTTGTCTTTCATTTTCCTCACCCTGCACACTTTGAATTTGCATGGGTTGCCCAGCTTTTGTATCAATGTTGTCTCTACTGAATGGTCTCTGTGCTGGATATTGCTGATGTTTCCCTAAGTCAGATTCATTTGATTCATGTCTGAATGAAAGGAAATTTTCATTATCTGTGTTTTTAACCAGATCTTGGTGTTTTGAATTGTCTTGCTGCATGCTGTCTCCAGTTTGGTAAAATGGAAGGTCTTCTGTTGTCTGGGGTGAACTCAAAGTCAGGTAGTCACCTGTGAAGTGTCCAGTTAAATCAGTTTTATTGTCCTTTTCATGAGCCCCGCTAGACAAAACATAAGCTATATCACTCAATTCATCTTTCTCTGTAATATTTTTCCCACTTTCGTCATGCAAAGCTGAGAATGAAGTATCCGTTTTTGTACTCTCCTGAATATTTTCCCTTGTTTTATTTTTCTCCTCCAAGGCCCTTAACAGGGGAGAAGGGGTATAAATGCTTTTAACACGTTTACGCACATCCTTTAAGTTAAATAACAGACTCGATGCTGTCAGCCTGTAACTATCCCAAGACCTGTAATCGTCTAAGGTGCTCTCCTCATGGTCTCTTGAGGCCATGCTCTCTGTGGGTGGAGGTGTCAGTGGGATCAGCTCACATTCAGCAGTGTCCACCTCCTGTTTTGGTGGAATGACAGGCGTTAGGAGTTGGGTGATGTTGAAGGAAGGACTGATCGACCCAGGGGAGTTTGCCTGTCCAGCCAGAGGAGTCACGTGCAGACCAGGGTCAGCACCAGTCTCCTTTTCAGACAGTGAGGCCTTGTGGCTGTCTGTGACCTTCTCCTTTGCAGCCTGTCTCTTCCCTGCTGCCCTTTCTGCAGCCCTCTGCCTCCTCCAGGGTGGACAGGTGCTGCTCAGCTGGGGGCTGAGGGGGTCCTCAGTTAACGTGACCTGGGGTTTTGGTGGAGGTGGACTGGGTGTCTCAAACCTGAGTGAGGGTGAAACCATCCTATAGGACACAGACTGGGGTGACACAGAGGCTTGGGACAAGGCAGTGGGGGAAAGTCGAGCTGGCACTGGGGGTGGTGGCACAGGAGGGGCTTCAGGGGCAGGGGGTGTTGAGGGATGGCCGGGCTGGGAGGGGGGTGGGAGAGGAAGTGCTGGTGGGGCAGGGGGTGGCCGAGGGGGACCCTGGTGTACATGGTTCCTAGGAGGAGGTGTGGGAGGGAAAGCAACAGGAAATTTGGTTTCTGAAGGGAGGGCACCCTGAGGTACAACTCGGAGAGAGAAAGAAGCTTCTTGTAGAGTTGGTTTCATCTGAAAATCTTTCTCTTTCTTCTTAGCAACAGTGGTCATGACAGGTGACAATTTATGTTCACATGTTTGGGATCCTTTAACAAATGGTGATTCTTCTAGGTATGCAAGACCTTCCTTTTTCATTTTTATGTTAACAAATTCCTCCTTTTCTGTCAATTTTTTGTTATGAACATTCCATGATTCAAAAGCACTATTCTCACTGTGAAGAAAGCTACCTTTTTTTGCTGGCTCACTAAGTTTCAAGTTTCTGTTATTTAAAGCCTTCTTAGAAGAATGGGAAAAATTTGACTTGGCTACTTTTGACATCTCAATCAGCACAGGATAACAACCATCAGAGTCCCCATAACTCAGGTCTATTTTATTAGGTCTTCTCTGTGGCTCATGTTTGCCACTGAGACAATGGCTATCTTGACTAGCCTCAGAAAATTCAGAAAGTTCCTTGTGGATGCTTAAAATGTCTGTATCATCCCAGGAAGCAATATCATTGCCATGATTTATTTTATATTTTTGAAAGCTATTCTTAATGGGCTGTTTATTTGTTATCAGAGAACTTCCTGACCCTTGGTCTGCAGACTTATCAAATGTCTTAATCAATGAGGACACTTTTGAAACATGCTTGTTGTTCCTTGGACCAGGGACTGGCAAATTCGATTTCCTTTCCACGGCAAAGGTGTTGTTTTTAGCAATCCTTTTTTCCTCTGAAGCACACCTTGGTAACTGCTGGAATGTGGAAGCCCAAAATGTATGTTCATTGTTTTTTGCTGTTACCTTGTCACAGACATTGCTTTTCTTGATGTCATGGTTTAACGTCCCTGAGTGAATTTTAGCAGACAACTGGAGGGCAAAGTCAGGTGAAATGGAAAGTTCTGGTTCATTGTAAGGGTCTTCGAGTTCTGCTACACACAAGCTTTTGAAAGCCCGATCTGTGAGGCTGCTCACCTCTCTGTCTGTGTCATCCAGGAGACTCCCAATACTTGAGGAATCACTATGTCCTTCTGTATGCTTCTTATTTCCCTGCATTGTTCATAAGAGTCATGGGTGAAGTATCCAAAGGATTAGTTTCAGGTGTTGAACACTCAGGTGAATTTGTGAGGCAGATCCAGCTGTTTGCAATTCACAAGCACAAAGCCATTCTTCCAGAAGGTGCTGCTGCACGTTGACTCATCTTACAGAACAGATGAAGGAAACTTCCTTCTCTGCAAAGCCAAAAATTATAAATGATCATTTTTCTATATTAACACTATTAGACACAGAGCATTGCCCAGATATATCAGTCACTGGCTAATTTTGTGATGCTAGCAACAACAGGAAACATGAAAACAACATGAACAACGTGAAAAATCACTGTTATTTTGGTGAATTCAAGTAGCTCATGGCAGATAGTTTAATTTCTGGAAAGAGACATTAAAAAAAAGTGGTTTTACCTCATATTCTTTATTTGGGCTCTTAAGCAAGGACATAAGAAACAAATTTCAAGTAATTCCTTTTCCATACCTCAAACCATTAATGCTTCCAAGTGCTGTGCATCCATTTAAGAAAAGAAGGTTAGCCATTTTTGGCCAGGAAGAATTAGTAACAAAAATCACTTAAAAAAAGATGTCACTGAGTACATCACTGCATGAAAGAATGAAAGGAAAGAAAAGTCAATAAAACTTAATTGTCGCAGCTTTTTCATGACAGTTGCCAAGTACACAACTTCTGCTTGAGGAAACAGGATGGCACTACAGGTAAAAAGGATTACTGCGCGTGTTCCAGACAAATAGTGCTGAGGTACAATTTCTCCACCCACAGCAGGACACAGTTGGGTTGTGTTGGTCTGATGGAGCTGAAGAGGCTGCTAACATCAGCTTAGCCAGCAGAAGGCAGGAGTGCCTCAGGGACTGTGGCAGACCCACTAAAGTAGCACAGGGAACATTTGGTTTCAGTTCCAGAGCTGCTGAGAGCTAAAGGTAGTCCACTCAGTACAATAATAAGATACCACAGACTGATTATGATACACAGTCAGGGCCCACAGAACTGAGATTTTTGTGTATCTCTTGTCTGAACACAGAACAGGCAAATCTTTTCGTTGAACAAGTAAAAGCAAAATAGTCCTTTCGGCTGTACTTGAAATTTCTGCACTAAAATTCTTCACAGTTTCTCTGTAAACTCTTTGGATGATAATTCTTACATTTGAGGACTTGAGCAGAGTTTTGACTGAACTGCAGGGAGACTCAGTTTAAAAGCATACTCCAGAACTGGCTAAAACTCCAACGAAAGTCTGGTCTGTATCTCCATTTCCTCCTTACAAGGGCATTACAAACTGGTGATGAGCTGAAACACCACAGCTCATATCTACAGCAACTTCTGGAAGTTCTTCTTCCATGCAAATGGAAGATATCTGCATCTCAAGCTTAGCTCTCAAGCTCGGATCCGCCAATTCAGCTTGTAGAACTGAGCAATGAAATTCAGATCTAGATTCCAGTCTCTCCAGGTGTCCAAGTCCCTGATTCCACCTTGGTCCATCTCAGTGAAACTCTTGGAAAGGATCTGTTTTTCCCTATGATGATCCAGTTCTGGTCAAAGTATGAAAAGTAAGATGAACTGAGCTTAATCAGCTGAATTACTCTGGCTCAGTTATTTCTTCAAATAAAAACACACCTCACCTTCTTTTTCTATTTAAAAGAATCTCAGCCAACCTATTTTTAGACTCCAAGTATCATAGTGAATTTAGATCCTGTCCTTCCAGCCATGCAATTCCAATGACTTATGCGTAACTACAATAGATTTACACCAGAAATAAAATGAGCCTAACAGAGCTTCTCCATCTTACTTTGTACAAAGATTTTCCAAACACGAGTTTCACTCCCCTCACAGGCATACATCTTTGTGTATAATGCGGCAAGAAAAAAGAGAAGAAGAATGAAAGGCCATCCTACTCCTGGTTTTGATTCTTAACTGTTATATAAATGAGAAATACAAGTACATACCTGCCTTATAATTTCGCTTCTTGTTTTTAGAACTCACTCTCATACTTGTATTTGGCTTCTTTTCTGACCATCTTTAGTGAGGAGGTAGAAATAGTCCAGTGATGTAGATTTGACAGAAGCAGTGTCCCAGGATGTTTCTGACCTTCGGCATTTTTTTTGATCCTAAGTGAACTCTGCAATTTAAAAACAAAGATACTTGTTTGCATGATCCGAGGATTGTTTCATTCATTTGTTTGCTCCCATTTTACCACCATTTTAGGGCTGATTTACAGGATTTCTTACAAAAAGAGACAGCTGTCTGTCCCAGTGTGACAGCAGTCAAATACCTGTTGGGTTTGTTAGCTTGTGGAGTGCAGTCAGGTTCCTAGCAAACAACTCTTACAATCTCCAGCACTCTCTGGTAGCCCCAGCAGGGACTGGCAGCTGAGTGAGCAATGATTTCCTGGCTCTGTGCCCTTTGCAAAGGCTGGGTGATGACTCCCGGCTAAAAAGAAGAATTCTTCCCTGCTGTGCTACCCTTTCAGAAGGACTCAGAGGAAAATATGTGCCTCCACTCCATCTGTATATGGCTTTCTACTGTCAACAAATACAGACATCAGTCTGGTAGACTTGGAACTGGTGCAGCTGAGGTTTCAAAGTCCATGGTTTTCACTTTCCCTGTGATACAGGAGATGAAAGATGGACAGCTGGCATGGTAAGGGGCAGAAAACAAAACATCTTTTTGCTTCCATGCATGAACCAGAGGCAGGAGATACCAAAGGAAAGCTCAGCCATGAATTGCTGCCATTCTTCTGCTGTGGAAACCTCTGAGGTTCAGGCCAGTTTGCCTAATCTTTGTGAGAATATACCAATTTCCTACAAGGAGAACTGTCTGGCCCTGAGGTAATGCAGATAGCACAGTCTTCTCAAAGGAAACTTTTGAGTCAGCTCATAATATTCAAAACCTACTGGCAAAAGTGGCAAAAAGGGCTCACCTACCGTGATTGTGTTCTGCACCTTGCTGAGGAATGGCAATTATCAGTGTGCTTAGGGATAAGCCTAAACAATCACAGCTTTTTGTTGTCTAAGATGTGTGGGTAAAAAAAAATAAATAAGTAAAACTAAAAAAAAGCAGACAAACAACAAGCAGTGCTACGTCTGGTTGCCGCCAGATGTAAAAGGGTATCCCCACTCCAGAGATGTGCAGTCAGTTCTCTCTTTGCTCTGAGGTTAAATTACAGTTTTACTGCTTCTGTGGTACTCTTAACTGCGCAAAGCCAACACAGACATGGGAGGTGGTGATTAAGTTCTGTCTCACTCATTAACGGGGCTGCTGACTACGTTCCAGTAGCACAATGTTTATCAGTGCTGGTGCCTGAGCTAGGAGGAATCTTGGCTTTCAGATCTCATGGACGGAGGTCTGGAGAAATATATTGTCCCTTGTAAACTGATAACTTTTGCTGAAAAGCGAGTAGAGTAACTATAAACACGGAGATCATGATGTAATCTCAGCAATTACTTTCCTAGATGGAGTCACAGTTACAAAAACAACTCGGCGCCACTGATTAAGGAAAGAATAGTGACTGCCACTGTCTCTGAAACCCTTGTGACAATCCTTGTCCTGCCTGGACATAATATGAGTGCTTGTGAAGTGTAATGTTTCAAGCTGGAAAAGCTTGTATCTGCACCAAGTCTTCAAGGTGCAGACCATTATTGGGACTGGCTGGAAAGAGCAGCACTGTACTGATGTAGTTATCCCTTGTATAAATAGAACAACTTCTTAGGCAAAGAAGCTGTTCCTGACTGGTTTAATAACCTGGAAAAGTCCCATTTCTTTACCTTTTTGGACAAACATGGCAACTAACAGGCAAGGTTCAATATTTGAGCTAAGGTCAGGATTCAGCTAGTACAAACATTTAAGGATGTCTGAATTTAGAGTATGTTAAAGAAAGAGGAAAGAAAATGCTGGACATCTGAGACCACTTGGAAATGCTGAGAAACGTGTGAGGTGCTGGCAGTAGGCATCATCTGATACAAGCTACTGAAAAAGTTCGCATGAACACAGATTTAAAGCAGTTTAATCAGAAACCAACCTCCCCTCTCTTTTAAATAGGAGGGGTTTTTTCAGTGTCTCTCTTAAGTGCCTAGCAGGTTGTGATGAGGATTAAATTACAGATACTATTCCTGGCCTGGCACAGACTGAATGTCAGCCTTTTTTTTCACTAGGCAGGAGCTGGGTAAACCAGCAAACTTGGCTGGAGCGTATGACATCACTGCTGCTGCAATATATAAAGGGCCAGTTGGTTCCCCCACCCCCCCGGCTGGTATTTGGCTGAAGGGTTATGCCATGAGACATCACAGTGGCATTTTGGCAGCGCCCTTGGGAGTTGCACAGCAGTCTGAAGTCAGCAGCACTGCATTACCCACGAGAAGGAGAAGGAAAGATTTTTTTTTAATCTTTGTGAGTTGGTTTCTTCATGTGGTGTTCTCTCTGTGGCATCCATCCACGTCTCCAGCCCAACACTCAGAGCCTTGTGGTGACTGCTGGCTGATGTTTATTCATGCTCTACTTCCACACATGATGCTTCTTTATGTTTCCAGGGGTTCATAATAACAATGAATAGTTAATGCTCCTTATCATGGGAAATAGGAGAATCCCTAATGAATTGATGACTGTTTTGCATAGGTTTATATTTGTTCATGGCACACAAGTACTTCAAAATCAGATGAGAGCTCTGGATGGGAAAAGTCATCAAGCTGAGACAGTGTTCCCAGCCGATGGCAGCTCCTCCCTAGCCCAAGTGGGGCTGGCTCAGTGAGGTCCCCTGGGTATTGCCAAAAAACCCTGCAGGGCAGCAGTGACCAGCACATGAATGACTACGGGGTGTGCTGCTGCTGGTCGATGATCACAGCACTGATGTCTTCATTGTGAATTTAGGAAAACAAACAGGTGTCAGGGAGTTAACATGTGGACCCAGGGGAGTATCACAACACCCTCAACAAGCAGGGGAGCTGCCTCCAAGAGAGGCTCAAGCCACATCTACAAGAACTGTCAAGAAAGGCAATTTCTAGACTGAGGTGGCCATAAAATGAAATCTATTAGCACAAGCCTCTGTTTCCCTCATCCAACAAGATCACTTTCACCAATTCTTTGTTGTCATAAAGGGAAGACAAAGTGAATTATCTTGTTTGGGGAAAGAGGAACCACTTTACTCAAATAGAAATACCCACCACAGCAGATGGAAGATGGAGAAGTGGATCTCTCCAGCTTAGGGTGAAAATCCCAAACACTGGCAGAAATGAACAGTAGCATAGAACAAGGTGACCTCAGCTATTCCAGCACCAGATCTTTGATCATTGCACTGGAAAGCGAGGCAAAGAAACCGTGTGTCTGCACCCAACCAGTGCAGGAAACTGGGTCCATTCCCCTCGAGGGTTTGGCCTGGCGATTATGTCTCGAACGGCTTGTTCTGGGCCAGAGAAGAGGAGAGACTGTTCTTGACTTTGGGCCAACTTCTGTTCTCAGTTACACTGGTATAAATCTCGAGTCATTTTACAGACGTCAGTAGAATAACTGAGAACAGAATTGGTGACTGAATACATCTACTTCCTCAGCCAGCGCGGGTTGCACTATGCAGAAGTTACATATGCAACTGTAACCACAGTAAAGTGAAATTCAACATCTGCAAAGAGCCAAACCTCACCCCCATGGTATTCAGACCAACATCCAAAGGAAAGGGCTTGGAAACAATACCACATTTCTATGTCACCAAATCGTGCCCTCTGGATAATTCTGATTTTCTAACCTGTATTGCCCATCACTGAAAATAGCAGTATATTTGGGACAAAGTAATTTTGCTCTTTTCTGCAATATTCATTAGAATACATAGACCTAAGAGTGGTGGGGTAAGCATGGTACAGTTCCAGACTGCACCAGGAGGGCTGGCTGCCAAAATGAATTGCCATCACGCGGACAATATCAACTTTTGGAAATATGTTTGTGTATGTGTTAGGGGAGGTTGTTCTCATTCAAAGAGCTTTTGAAATTTTAAATGAAACAAAGATTCTGAATAGAAATTAAATTGAGAATTTCAAAATTTCATTTAGAATTAGAAAACTTTTTAAAAATTTTAGATTAGTTCACCATTTTTAGTGATAAAAGGCTGTGAGAAATAACTATGCAGGATATATATTATAATACTATATCATACAATACTATAATACTATAATAGTTATAATAGTATGTTTTTACTGTCTTTAAATCAAAGAGGGTGTATGCTATTTAACATTTACTGAAACCTTTCATTTTATTTTTTATGTCAAACAATACTCTGATGGTACTGCAACAGAGAGTGTGATCTTGTTTTGAAATTTCCCTAAGTAAATATTTCAAATTATAAAGCCCATAAATTTCCAATTATCTTTCTAGGGGAAATGACATTAAAATGAATATGATTGTGATTTTATTTGTTTAATCATACCTCTTCTCATTTTTTTTTTTCTGAAAAAAATCACTTAGGTCTTTTTCTTCCAGTGAGCTCTACTGCAGCTACTTCATTTGTTCCAATGGGAGCTGGAAGGGGGGACTCATCAGTTCAAGGAAGGTCATTGTAGGCTGGTGGAAGTATGAACACAAGGAAGAAAGGTACCTAGCTAATGACTGTGTGTTCTGTTTCCTGCTGTGTCCTTTCCTTAAAGGAGATGAACCTCTTGCAGCCCCAGCTGAAACGCTTACCTTTCCAGCTCAGACCACAAAGCTTCAAACACTGGAAGATGAAGACCTCACATGAAGAAAAATGGGAGGAACAGAGACTGCAAGTGTCTCTACCTTTCCCTTTCTGGTTCAGTGGCAAAGACCCAGCAGTTATTTCCAGCCAGTCTCCGGACTGCCTTTCCCAATGTCCTCCAAATGCCCCATCCTGCCAACAGGCCTGTTAAGTCTGGAAGAAGGAGATGTCTCTCAGAAAGGGTTGTATCTGGACCGAGGCTTTCTTGCCACTCCTGGTTCAGTGCCTTTGAAGAGCCAGTAGCATGCAGACATGACAGGGGAAGTCACACAGAGCACATGACTGACACAGACCAAGGGTAGGTGCAGCACTTGACAAACAGCACGAATCTATGAGAAACACAAGGCAAAAGGGATGGTGCTCCTCCCACGACCTGAAGTCAGCACAGACAAGTGACATTTAAGCAACTGAACCCAAACAGTGTGTTTCTTGGCATTAAATGTCTGCCTGGAAAAGGCCACTGTCTGTAACTAGGTCAGCCACCATACACCAAGATATTTATACAGCTCCCCAGCAATATGGTACATGAACACCTCGTGGCTATTTATCTTTGCAAACTCTCCCACTGCAAGCAGGATCTGTGTCTCATTTCAGACCAGCAGCTAAGGCTCAGCTTCAAGTGGCTGATTTGCCCAGTATCAAAGAGGGCATATGTGGCGGGGCAGGGAACAAAATCTGTGTTTTCTGAATTGCAGAAGAAGAGCTTAACCTTTCTCAGGTAAGGCAAAAATCTGCCTTCCCAATGCCCTTCATAACCCATGGTACTTTAATCTCTTCAAGCCCCACCCCGCCCCCGACCCCCCTTTCAACTGAGTATGATGCTGTAGCTTGGCATTACATTGTATAGCAAAATCCAGCCAGATTTGGAGGTGACTGACTGCAAAGATCTCTGCTTCATCTCAGGTGCTTGATACCTAAATCTTCCTAAGATTGTTAAAACTCATGCCTTCCTCATGAGCTGATGGTGTCAGCTGACACCTTACAATGGTACAGTGCTCTCACTGAGCACTGGAAGGATTTTGGCTGATGAGACAGGTATTCATCTTCTTCCATTCAGTTTCAAGCAAGACTTAGTTGATAAAAGCATTTGAGTTTTCAGAGAAAGGAGATTTTCCCACAGCAGCGGGAATGCCATGGAGTATCACAGCACTGAAATGGCTAGAGATGGGAGATGACAAAGAGGGAAGGGAAATAAAATATACAGTCAAGAAAATAAATATAATTTATCAGGAGCACACCAGACTGTCCCAGTCCCTGTCATGGGAAAATTGTAATGATATCAACAAGAATGTTAGACACAAATGGGAGGCAGGTATATTCTCCTCTGTGACCTACACGAGGAAATCTGCAGCTAGCAACAAGCCATGCCTCACTTCTCTTTTCAGGCTGGGGAATCTGAAACCATCCCCCACTTACTCTGCCCTCTGCTCATCAGCCCCAACCTACTGATACCATCAGCATTGTCAAGTTTACACTTACACCATTTAGGCTTCTCGACAAGGAGAGTCTGACCCACACTCACCACACAGGATACAGTCTCAGGAAATAACAGGCTTGCAGAAAAAAAAGGATTATTCTTTTACTGATAGTCT
Source organism: Cyanistes caeruleus (assembly GCF_971803275.1). Lineage (NCBI taxonomy): Eukaryota > Metazoa > Chordata > Aves > Passeriformes > Paridae > Cyanistes > Cyanistes caeruleus. Next base: position 17,751,598 of record NC_141708.1, read on the forward strand.
CATCTGCTCTTTTTCTTTATATCTTCTGGATATTTACAAGATTTGGACAAAGACTTTGCTCAATCTGCTTTCTATTATGAAAAGAATTCAAAATGTGCTAGGTTCAAAATTGTTCCCAACTTCTAAGCAGTTTTCTCACCCACTGAATTCCACAGGATTTAGGGACAGTCAATATACCACATGTTACCAAAGACAAAGAGGCGTAGGTATCAGAGGTGAGGGAGAAGGTGGAGGCTTTGGTTTTCATAATATTCTGTCTCACGCTGCAGGAACAGAGCCATTTGTTACTTACACCTTGCTATAGCTTTCAAATGCAGCCAAGAGCTCTGCTCCTGAGCACGCAGTGTGGCAGGGAGGGCAATACTCAGTGCATGCCAGAGCACATGACTCAAGCACATAACCATCTTTTCACATAACATCTCTCCTCTGATGACAAACTGCTCCTCAACCTTTTGTGATTATAACAGAGCCATTCCTTTTGAAGGACAAAAGCTGTAGCTTGCATTCTGCCTGCTATCTGGAACATGGCCATGGGACAGCTACACATCTATGGGAGGACTCTGAGAGGGCAGGGGAGCCACTCACCCTTGCCCCAGGTATCTCTGAGGCCATACTTCTTTCCTCCTTTTGAGGAGCAAAAGCCAGGAGAAAAATCTCATCCTGAACAAGATGACAGTTCCTCCCAGCTCTCTCTTTCTGCACTGTGCACAGGAGCTGTTTTGGTTTTGCTCTGGGAAATGCAGACTCCCTATTCAGAGATTGTTATGATTTGATGGTGTGTCCCTAAGTCAGTTCCTCATTCTTTCGCAGTTAATGCACTTGCTACTGTGTTTCTTATGATTACTCTGTAAAGAATATGTGCAAAAGACAGAAAAAGAAACATCAAGAGTTTTAAGCAGAATCCAGACTTGTTCCCCAAGAGATAGACTCTGATGACTCTGGTAGAGTCAGTCCCTCAACAACTTCAATGATGCTGTCAGCACTGGGCTTCCCTAGACCTTCTGAAGAAGCCTGCAGACAAATAATAGCATCACCATCAGCCTCATCAGCCTACTGCTGTCACCACCTACTTCTCCTTTCCCATCCCTTCTCCTCAATTCCCACACACAACACAGAGGTGGCAATTCTAGCTACTTGTCTATGGCTTCATTCAATTCACAAGCCTGGTGAAAGACTAATTTCTCAGTTTTGGAGAGACAGAGCAAGTCCTAACATCACTACTTCAAAGCAGAGCAGTCAAAACAAAGAGTCTCAGCAAACAATATCATGATAAGGAGTGCTGCCCCTCTGCCCCAGCACAAACCCTGACACAGCTTGCAGAGGTCAGTTCCCTCTGAGTATGATGTTTCTGCAGCAGCATCCTGGGCAGTCCTGGGCACTTATCCCAATTTCTGCACAATGAAGCCCTGTGCTTTGAAATATGCAAAGGATAAAGACTGGGACACATGAAATACACCTCAACACAACAAATGCCATCAGAAGACTGCAAAACTGTACATGGGTCTATAATGAAATGGATAGGCAAGCCAAGCTGGCCTTGAGGTATGACAGCTTAAGCCTCGTCCAGGTCAAGTGGATAGACAGAGGCATATCTGAGACTGAGGATCTGCAGTAGCTGCAAGTTGCCAGAGACTGCTGTTAGCTGACTTTGCATGTTAAGCTGTAGCCAAATGTTAATCACATACATCACTTTGAGAGACTCTTACAAAAATATTGCAGGTTTTTTTCATATCTGTCTCTTGCAAATGGAAAGTATGAATTAGGTGGCCTTTGTGTACCTGACTGTCATGGCCTTGTCACAGTCCCCAAAACAGCCTTTGACACAGTGTGTAGGTAACAGGGAAAGCATCCTTGAAACTAATGGGATGTGGCTATGTGAGAGGCTGAAAATAAAGATGCATCCCTATTTGACCTTCTTGGCTCATAAAAAGATGGGTCTGACTGTTACCAGATGATTTAGATTAATCATTACTATCTACTGCCTTCTTAAATATCATTGTTTTCAAGCACAGGTGATGGATGATAAAGAAACCTAGAACTATAATTAAATAGCTGCTTTCTATTCCTGTCCAAAGAGGATCATTTGGCAGGGAAACCCAAGGGAGACCTTACTTCTAGGTAAGAGTTGTCCTCCTACAGCTTCAATGCTGCCTTAATTTCTCTGAGACTGCTAAAGCACAGGGGTCTTGGTGGCAGTCTCTTCCACCACACACATTTGAAAACCATAAAAACCTGGCAAGCAGCAAAAGAGTCATAACACAGCAAGCTCAACAGACACACAAATATACACATATAATATATACGTGTACACACACATGTATACATATGTATGCACACACAACTTGAGATATGTGTAAGTAATCACTGATCCACCCAAAAGCATATACAGGCTTGATTAAAGAAGAACAACCTTATCTCAAGGGTAAAGTTCCCCTCTGAGTGAAGACATGCAGCTCTCACTGTGGTCCTTTCCCCACACAGCTGTCAGCCGGCTCCCAGACAGCTGATCCCAAATTGCAACACAACCTCAAGCAGTGCAGAGTTACCTCTAAAAGCAATGAACTCACCCTCTCGCTCGGGGTAGCCAAAGCTCTGTGTGACCTGGCAGCCCAGCTGCAGGCAAGCTTGCAGCTAAAAACCACTTGCAGAATTTGCCTCTGCCAGCAACTTTCCCTGTGTGTAACTCAGCTGGACTAAAGAAAGACTGATACAGAAGAGTGGAATTTTCTCCCAATACTGCTCATAGCGTTAGTTCACTTTGTTTCTAGTCATAGAGGGATTAACAGTTTTGTGGACCTTTTCCACAGCACTAGTAATGCAAGTGCAGGTGAGACAAGCATTTCAGAGAAGCAGGTAGGAGGAATAAGAGGCTACAGAGCAAAATTTCCATGTGCTTTTGGCTTACAGTGCAGGGATGCAATTACACCTGCAAACTTCCACCCAGCTGCGGCCAAGTTACAACTGCTTTGGTAACTAAGCTGAGAATGTGTATATAATTACCTTCCTAATGACAAGCATGGAAGGATGGAGAAATGTAGCTGAGGCTCCAGTGTACTGGGAATCTTTTACATCTTAGTATTTGTCACAGACCTCATCCTTCAAGCATTTAACTGAGGACATTTGCTTTTTAAGTGGTCAGTTCCTTGAAGAAGCGAAGGAAGAGAGCCACAGACTTTGATCCTGTTCATAAAGCTTATTTGTCCTTCTTTTCTCTCTTTTCCTTCTCCCCTGCCTCCCTCCTAGAAATGGCAGACGACTAGAGAGGAGCCCTCTAGCTGGTACTGTACAAATTCAGTGTGAACCAGTCACTTTGGTCTGCTGCTGGAAAACTTTTCTCTATTCAGACTTAATCAGATTGCCAGTTCACAAGCCATTTAAAAAAGTATAAGCAGTTTGGCTTCCCAGGCTCAATCTTAATTATTTCTGTTCTTTTTTTGCTACTGAGTTCTGCAGCTAGACTAATAAAATGCAGTTCCTTGGGATAGCAGACTAAGAAGTTCTGCAACAACTGGAGTAAGAAAAGCCTATGCCATTTAAGAAATCTTCCAACAATTAAAACTGGATACAAGTTGTAGTCACAGTCATTTATAGTGGCCTCTTAGCACTGCATTAGTGCTATCTTAGTGAGCTATGAACTATCTTACTTTTTCAGGTTCTGTTGTAAGGTAATTACTTTTAATAAAATATTTAAATTATTCTATTCCTATTTGTTCCCAAAAAAGAAACATCCAACAGCCTTCCAAACCCTATACAAATCACTGAAGTTTTAAAGAGTAGCTTATCTGTAGGCAGTAATCACCTGGAAAGTTAAACCCATTTATATTTCCTTAAATTTAAACTTAAACTTCCTTAAAGTTGCTTACAGCACAATGTGCAAGAATTAAATGCAGCTTCATATCAATTTAGTGCTCTTTTAAGATCATGCCCCTTTGCAAAATAATTACATGTCATAAATAGTATTCACTGCAAACAAATCTGTGTATATATCTCTTTCCACACACACTTTCAGAGACAATCCTGCATTTCTCTGAGAAAAAGAAAAAAAATTGGACAAAATGAAAGTACATTTCACCTCTAACCACTGAAGAAAATATTTAATTTTTTGAAATTGCTGTTTGATTTCTCCTATCTGATCATTCACTTTACTGATCCTTGAGTACACACACATTCACACACTCAGAAACCACCATTTCCACAATTTTCCTGTTTTAAAAATACCCATATGCTTCCCCCTTACCTTCTGTGCTCCAGCTTCCTGATAGGGACAATGCAGGGCTGTGCTTTCTTCCCTTAAGTCAAAGCCCCAGCACATTTTAGAGCAGCCTGCTTACTATTAGCAGTTCCCATTATTTATGTGTGTCAGACTCTTCCTCTGAACATGGTTATTTTAATAAAAACGATGACTGAAAAATAAATAAAATAATAAAAGTGGAGGAGCGAGCCCTTGAGCCCTCACAGACCTGCTCAGCCAGGTGAAGTGAAATGAGCAAGGAATCTGAAGTTAGTAAAATGTATTTAAGTAGTTATAAGGCAAGGGGAAACCAAACGGAGATCATGGTGGGGAAGAGGCAAACATACGTATTGGAATAACCACGCGGTGTCGAGTAACCGACAGATGAAACAAACAGTCATCAGCTATTTTTACATTCAGATTGGCCATTGGTAATTCTTCAGAGATAACTAACACAGACAGCAATGCTGTGCCATGGGCCTGCTGCTGCCAGTGAATCAAACCTTAGGGCACTGCAGTTCTGTACCTACAGGTGGGAGGCAAAGTGTTTATTAGGGTCACCACTAAAAATACTGTGTACATATGCACACGAGTAACACATTGCTGTGCTATGGGTGCTTTTTCATAAATAGCTCATTTCATCATCGAGGCTGGACACATGTAGCCAGTGTTCTTGGAGTTCTTGGAGTAAGGACCTCTTCCACCGTCCTTCCAAAGCACACAAGATCAGCCACCCTGCTGGAAGGCACATGCCAGCATTGGAGTTTATTCAGAGCACTGCAATAGGGTGTTGGATAGTGGGGGAAATATGCCATGAAGTCAACAAGCTATGTTTTTGTACTGCAGATCTGAACAATGGATGTGCACAGCTCCTTACTGGAGTCATGGATTCTCCTGGGGTTCAGCATCATGCTGGACTTGAATTATAGCCTACAGCAAAATGAAAAGCAGGATCTCCTGTGATTACAGCCCAACTCCTGCTTCCATGGCAGAGCAGGACTCCACGTGAGCCCAGTGGTCATTTGCATGTTAAAAAGAGCTGGAGCAAGTTTCTGCTGCCTGAGAATCTCCAAGCACCAGGACACTTGTGATAAATTAATTCTCCCTGAGATCCAAGAGCAGCCCAGGCTCGCCCCTCCTTGGAGGGACAATGATCTGCCTTCTCCAAAGCAACCTTCTGCTTTGAATTCCCGACCTGAGGGAGGTATACTTTTAACCTGAGATTCCAGCAGGAGGTTTTGCAAAGATGACTCTCCTGAAGTCCTAGTCTGAGCTTTTGGTGCTTAAGTATTTCTCCTAACTAATCCCAAACTGAATTTTGGTTTTGCCAACCAACAGGGCACTTCTAAGTGCCAAGTTCTGGCCTGGAATTACAGAGTTCCAACAGCTGCCCACACTCTGCACCTGTAGGAGCCCTCACACACAAAGGTCTGCTGTATCATGAGTCATGACACCTATGGACTGAGACATGGAGAGAACTGGTGCACACTGAAAAAGGTGTTTGGGATTACAAGAGACAGTGGAAAAGGTAGTTTTGAGGCACCCACTGCCACTAATGTCAGCAAAACTGTCTGTATGTGTGTTTGTCTCTCCCACAGATTTCTAAAGAGGGGAGGAATGTATTTCTGGAATACTTGTGCTAAAAATAAACCTATCTCTGCTGTCTATGAAGAGAGGCAGGTATAGCCCTGCTTTCTGTAAGCCCTGAACTTGTGAACTGCTGAGAGGCTGAATCACAACTAGAACGATCCCTGTGGAAATGGTAACTGCTAATGCAGGAAGGTTGGCTGATTGCTTGGAAAATCCAAAACAGGCCTCTCACATGAAAGCAACTGGGGTTAACATTATTCATCAGGATAAATGTGGTTCACAGACTCCAGCTTTGAAGGGCTCAAATCTTGGGATAGGCATAAAACTTGTTCAAATACTGTGACAATAAATATTTGCTAATTCAGTGTTCAGATGAGACTCTGGGATCAGATGGCCTGCCATTAAAATAAAACCACTTCTGGGGAAAATTACTGAGTAACACACAGGAAACACAACCCAGTGGCACTTAGATGTTGTTATCCTGCTCCCAGGAAATTTAAAAAGCAAAAAATTCCTGCTGCTTTCTTTCAGTGAGTGTCGAGAAATAACAGATCACACTGGACCTTTTTAGACAGAAATTTGGATTGAAATTTTAAACTTGTATGAAAACAGTATGCAATTTGCACGAATATGTCAATGGAAAATGCCTGTATGTTTGCATGCATAATGAACTCCATCTTTCACACACACACTTGAAACTTCATATGCTTGGCAATGCTGAGAATTCTGACAAGAGAGCCTTACGCAAGAGCAGTTGCTTTCAGCCTTTTCTGATTTGTATCCTATCCCAACACTCTCTCCAGGGAAATAAATGGAATTCTGCCCTACTGACAGAGACAGTTTTTTTTCCTTTGTTACCTTAGCTGCAAATCCCAGAGAAGCAATATGCAGACCCCGAGGGGTCAATGCACCAATCACATGCAAAAAGTCCCTGGTACATGGAAACCAAAAAGTGGAACTGATTATAAACAGATATGAAAACATCACCCTGGACTAGGAAAACTCAAGCACCAAACTGTTTTGGTTGCAGAAATTAAATGTTTTATAATTCTCAAGGCATTAACAAGCAAGGGGTCTATTCAGGAGCCCATGAGAGCAATAGGACTATATTGAATTTTCAGTTGTTTGCTTACAGCACTTTTTGTTCAGCAGAGCAACGCAGGTTCAGTTCTTACCTGGCAGCCACAGATTGAATGATTTGTTGACTATTATCACAGGGAGTGGAATAATGTGATCTTTGGGCACTGGACAAGGTGTGTAGGTAAGTGAAGAATGTTGGCTGGACAGAGCAGCCTCTGGGTCATACAAAAGCAGCGAAGCAGGGAATTGTTCAGGTATTTTCTCTCCCAAAGGGGAACAAGATCAAGGGTGCATTTTCTTGCCAGCACCTCCTTCTATATGCTGCACACGGTATCAGGGGAAATGGGTCATATTCCTCTCTGTCTGTGTGCAGCCCCTTACACATCCTGGTCTGAACCAGATTCTGTCCTGACAAACCCAGCTGAGGAGATGTATGTGAGGACATAAAGGTCCCTAGTACCTGAGAACTGTTAGCAGTCCTATGGTCTCTTTCCTTGGGGACATTTCTCCATCCCTCTGGAAGAGCTGCTTATCCACCCTTTATGTAGAATTTGTGCAATGAGACAGATGCAGGTCTCATCCACAGCCTCTCTCCAGGTCTAATCCTTAGGGTTCAAACCTTGCCAGAAGATGCAGTTCATTGGTCCCAACTCTGAGGACTCCTAGATTTCTGACAAGGAATTTTTTTAAGCCACTGCATTTTTTCCCTATTAGTCCTTATTGAAGCTTTGAATGAAACCTAGCAAAGTAAAACGTCTCTGCAAAAGGAAGCTCTGGAAGAAATCTGAGAAGGACTCAACAAAAAGAAATATTTCCTTAATTCCATCTTTCATAATTTTATAATGTGGTGTTTAATATAAAAAAAGTCACAATTATTTTCATCCTGCCATCAGAAAGTAATAAAAGATACTAATTCCTAAAAAAAAAAAAATAAAAAATGTTATGTTTCTTCTCTGAAATCAGATTTCTTATGAAACCAAGAAACTTTGCTACATTTTGGCTTTGACTGCATTTATGATCAGACATTGCTTCCACCATCTTTTTGTCCATCTGTGAATAAGACCTTAAATACAAATTTAAAAGAATTTCTGATCTCCTGATCTCCTCTTCCTGCTGCTGTGCCATCAATAGCACCCAGACTCAGCTGACTCAGAAACAACTTGTCTGGATTCCAGCCTGGAGCACTCATCCTAAAACTCTGTGAAGTGCCCGACCATGGCACCAGTCTGGGGCTCAGCATCTCTCTTTTGGCTTTTGGGGACAGAATGTAGACTAGAAGGACGCTAAAAACACAGCCTCAGGGACACTTTTGGCAAGGATGCCAGTGACAAGCTCATCCTGCCTATTTCCCCCAAATCAAACTGACATTTCAGTCAGGAGCAGTCATGTTTTACCAGTAACACATCCATCTCACATACAGTGACTGCACCTGAAGAACCCCAGAAAGATGCCTTTGCATAACTGCTTCACTATTAAACACTCTGCCAAGAGTGGAAGATAGATGTGGCAATAAAGAAACTAACTGCAGAGAGCATTAAACAGCAGAAGAGGGCTAAATTAATCTACGAGTAACGATTAAACCTGCAAAGCACTCTTCTACCTGGGCCCATTTTCCAAAGGGTTTGCACTACCTTAAATAGCCAAAAAACATGCTAAGTACCTATCTGGCTTCTGGGCATCGATTTTCCATGGAAATCTTTCCCTTCTCATCAGGATATGCCAGCAAAAGCTGACAGCACTTTGCAGTTTGCAGGACAGGTTCAGCCTGTGCCAGGACATGCAATAAACCAGCCTTTCAACTAAAGTTTAAGAAATGAGCACACTTGTGACATATCAGATGTGGGAAAAAATATCTGTAAATAGTCTGAGTAATCTAAAATTAGTTCTCATTAAAAACATTATGTAGAAGCCAGTGACATTTAGAGATACTAGGCCGAACACATTAGGTAATTTATAAACATAGCTATAATCTATCAAATTTAAGAAAAGGTTGGAAGAATGTGGGGTTACTGGCCTAGTGTAAATATTTCCCAATTACAAACTGCAAAGCAAAAACCAGAGACCACAGGCTAATTAAAATAGCTGGACAAACAATGATGGGAACCATAAGGGGCTATTTTTAGGGGATCGTATGAGAGCCCAGGCAGCTAGAAGTCTAGTCAATCCAGAGGTGTCACATGGCTGATCTCAGTACTTTGCACTCTCTCACCCCACCACAGACAAGGTGAACCAGACAGCATGATATTTGTTCCAGCCCCACATTCCTCCATCCAGATTTCATGCAGTATTTTGCATTTTACACAACACATTGGATGAATTCCTGTGGAAGTTTCCACAGAGTCACTGTCCCTATCCTGTCCCAGGTTCCTTCACAGCTGAGAGATGGGGTTTGGGCAGTGTGAGCGGGGTTGACTCCCCACAGAGGATGGGGAATGACAAGAGGAAGTTGTGGTATGTTGCTTTATAAGAGGAAGTTGTGTTGTGCTGCAGTTCGGCTGGTACTACAGAGGTACTGTGGTACAAATGTGTGTTTAGCTCTGGGTGAAGAGAGAAAGGATAAAACATTAAAACTTGTTGTAATCCAATGAGTTCCCTGAATTACATGGGTTTTCATTTTCTGGTTTGTAGAATACACTTTCTGTGGGCCAAGAAGAAGAAAGAGTGAAGCATAGCAGAAGAAAATAATTTTGTAATGCAATTTTATTCCTCAGAAGTCAATGAAGTATCAAAACATACCTGCATTATCTCAAAAGCTCAGAAGTCCTGAAAAATGTGTTCAGAAGATATTGGGGTGCAAAATATCCCCCTGTATGATTTTACACTGGAGCACCAGTGGACAGTGAAGGGGAGGCCAGCTGGTTTAGGAGAAAAGTTTTCAGCCCAGATATGAATCAGACTGAGAAGAAATTTAAATTTGCACTTCCTCCTTCTCAAACCAACTTTCTTCCTAGTTCTCAGGAAAGAATTATTAGAAACCACAAAGTTTTTGAAAAATATTTAATTTTTGCGTGTCTTGGCAGAAAAACAGGTACCAGGAGTATGCAAGGCACAGGAAACACACTTGCCTAACCTGCTTCCAGTCCACCAGCAGATCAGAGCACACCCCTTAACTGCAAGAAGCAACTCAGCTGTTTGCATTTCTCATTCCAGTAATCCGAGTAATTATAATACTGTCTCTCCAAAGTGATATGACTTTAAGTCACGCTTAAGAAAAGCAAGCAATCTAAAATCAGCATTCAGCAAACCAGAAAGCACTAGAGACAGAACGAGAAGTTCATGTCCATCCTTTCAGAAAAAGCCAATGTGTAATTGTTCAAGCTTTTGCTGAATGTCAGGAATGGAAGATTAACAAGCAGTGAGATTATCAGTGTTAGCGGGAGGAATTCATGCAAACACAGCAAGGCCAAGAACAGCTAAAAACCTGGCCTGAAAGATAGCAAATGTGCTTCTCTGCAGAACAGCACTAAATAATGACTGAGAAGAAAGGAGCCAAATGAGGAACAGGAAAGCAACCACTGCAGAAAAGCGAGGAAATGGAACCAGGGAATTCAGAGACAGAACTCCTCTGTGCTGCTGCGCTGCAGGAATCGCTCCCAGCTCCTCCCTGTGCAGCACACCTGAGCTGCCTGGCACAGCCCAGTACCCACCTGAAAGGTCCATGGCAAAATCTGTCCAGGGAATTGGGTGAACTGGGCAGCGAGGGATGGGTTTTCATACTTTCCCTGTAGTTGAACTTGGAAAATGGAGTTGGTGATATATGTGGGGTAGACAGGAAGATGCCATCAGAAAACACCCTAAGAATTCCCCCAGGCCTAAAAACCATCTCCAATCCCCTTAATAATGATTAATTAATTGAGTCCCAGGTAATCAGAGACTACTCCTAGCAGTAAAGTGATTCCTGGGACTGAAAGTCACTGTACGAAATGTACTAAAGTGGCTGGTATCAATAAACTGACAAATGCAAGCAAAATAATTCTTCAATCTCATTCCATTAAGGAAAAGGCATGTGGTTTGAATTATGATCATATAAACCACTGACTTCTGGCATTTTTTGAATGTTTCTAGTCTGCTAAACTCATTAGAAAATTCATGCAGTCAAATATTTGAATAAAAATATAATGGGAATAAAGAGATAAATACTGTTTTTTCAAAAAGGTCACAACTGGTTTCCTTTAAACTTTACAAAAGTGTTTTAGATCAAATAAGATAAACATAAAGCAATAATGAAATTATTACTGGTGAAAATTCTAATGCGGCAAACAGGTACATGATTAATTATCTTCCTTCAGAGACTGGGGACTCTTCTCTTAGGAACAAAACTAAACATGTTCACAAAATTAAGGCTTTTACCTGACCCATAATGACACTCATACAGATATTCTCCTTGATTTCAGAAGTATTTGCACTCAATACAGAGCACAGACTGACGCCTTAAAGCACTGCAAGCTCAAACTGCATCTTCATTGCAGCCTTTTAGTCAGTGACAGAAAGTATTGCTCTTTCAAAACACAGCAGCAATTCCCACATCCAGTGTGCATCTGAAATCCATTAAGAAAATGACTGTGTATGGAGGCAGGCCTGAACAAAGAGGCAAGGTTTGATGTCTCCACTGGCAACGCTTCTCAACCCATGTCATTTGGGATCACAAGTCCCTCTGATTTCAATATTCCAGTCCTGTGCAGCATCTCACACATTTCAAAGTGGTGCATGAAAGCTGGATATTTTGGAAATCGACATTTACCGCAGAAGCGGCCTGGCATACGCAGCTGAGCCAGCTCTAATCAACAGAAACCAATCCACAGACATGAGTGGGAGCTGGAAGATGCTCTGCTTGCTTATTGCTTCAGACAGTTTGTGCTGTCCTCACAGGAGGGATGCTACTGAGACCTTGGACTAGTCTTTTTCCAGCTTAGTTGAGCAGGACAAGCATGAAACATCTCCATTGAAAAAAATCATCTCTACCCTTTCTGAAAAGTTACAGATCTTAAGGAAAACAATTAAAGAAAAAAATACAAAACCTCCATGCTAGTAGTGCAAGATAAGAAAATACAAAGGAAGCAAGGAATGGGTGCTGTGTATCAAAATGCATAAAAACGAAACACTCTTAAAAAAGAATATTTTTATGTTGTTCAGCATTAGATGCCTTGATGAATGGTTAATTCCAGTGTGCTGATTCACATTTTCCTTCACACTTTTCACAGCTTTACCATTTTTTTGTGCATCAATGCAAAAAATTAGTCATGAAATTTCATAGTTCCTTCAAAAATCATTTGCAGACTCACTGCTCCTATGAAATAATTCCCATATCATCATACAGTCCTTCTATTTCCATTTGAGCTACATTAGTTTGTGAAGTCCATGAGATTTTAATAATACTCATTCAGTATACCAGTGGTTTCCACTGTGGCTGCTACAAGAGTGAGCAAACACCTAACCTTGCAATTAGAAATGAGCTATAAATCCAGGCTTATATACACTGCTCCTGTTGCTTAAGACAAAAAATCCCAACCACTCTCAATTCAAATAAAATCACCCTGCAAAATACATAGGGATTCATATCAAATCCTTGCACTGGAATTTTTTCCAGATCTCATCTTTAAACACTCACAACATGCTGTGTAGACATATTGTTAGCTTCAGAGCAAGTTAACTATATGCTCAAATTTACACAGGGAACTTATGAAAAAGCCATCTTTCTCCTCTTGTGGCATTATGGACTATTTAATAGCTTATGCTGAGTCCTGCATAGAAAAACCTCCAAGGGAGGATTTTTACTAGCACATTCTGCCTTCTGCAAATTACTGTGCTATGATTGTAATACCTTTGTGCTTTTTTCTAACTGCTGGTAGTATTTTAAAAGTGCCTATTGCTCTTGAGTTTAGAGCTGCATAAACAATAATAATTAATAACTTTTACAATTATCTTCTGCCAAAAGAAATCTCAGCTTCAGCTTCAACTGGATACATTCATATGTCGTAAGTTGTTGTCTAGGGTTGCTATGCACTAACTGTTGGTATGTTCCATCCCAAAGGTGGCTCTTTGGGAAACTTTGAAGCTCTATAAATAGAAGATATTATTTATTATTATAGGGAGGGCACAGGAATGAAACAATTCACCCTCAGGGGACAGAGACACTTAAAAACACTTGTTTCAGTATTGGATGCACTAATAGTTCACAATGTGAGCTAGAGAAAAACTCCAGTGCCAAACATCCTGTAGAGCAAGAAGGTGAGAACCATCACACCCACTGCTCACCTTTTGCAAGTTTAAACTGATCTTGGCTCCTTTCCTCATCCCTGGAGGTTTGCAGACACCTCAGGGATGTCTAAAATGCCCTTCTTCCTTACAGGAAGAATCAGAGTCTCAGGACACTTGGCAGACAAGAGAGGAAGCCTTCCTGAGAGGCTTAGCCCAGGCACCAAGCACTGAGACAGCTGAGGAGAGGTGGCAGGACTTTGGCCCTAGGAAGGGGATTGAAACCCAGCAATGACTGAGGTCCCCTGAGCAAGGGAATACAAATGAAATACACACCAGAGGAGATTTAAAGGGAGTAGGGATAATGAGAAAAATCGTAAAAATTTAAGAAAATAATAAAGAGTAGCAATACAAGCAAAATCAATGTTTTTCCTCTAAAAATTTCAGGTCTGGTTCTATATCTGTATATTCATTGTGAATTTTCCAACAGGAAATATGAGCAGATTAAGACTGCACAGGGTCAAATCAAATGCACCAGAACAAATTAAGTATTCTCCTCTAAGTGACTCCTTCCAACCTCCCAAAGCAAACCATGCTGAGCTGTCATGCTGCTGGAGACGCCCTGTCCTGCCTAAGGGGCCTTCTGGGCCTTCTGCTGACAGCAGTGACAAGCAAACACTGCCTTTGCCTAAAAAGACAGGTGCTCTTTTCCAATTAAACGAGTCTTGAAGTGTGTTTCCTTCCCCTGTTTATTTGACAGCCCTGTGAAAAGTGCATGTGCTCAGCTCTTGGTGTGCTGATCACAAGGACTGGAGGACAGAGGAGAGGATGGCCATGGTTTGACCCTACTTCAGCAGCTCTCTGCCTGGAAGCAGTAAGGGGAGTGAGTAGTTATAGGTTCAACTCTTCTTCACTGAGTGAAAAATTCATCTTAACTTTACCTCATTTTTCTCCTCAAGAAGTCCAGCAAAGGATTACGGTGATGCAACCTGCCTCTGCCCAGTCCCTGGCAAAGACAGCACCAACCAACCACTCTTTTGCTTGTGCCAAGAGTCAGGGAGCTCAGGAATCAAGTGAAGGCTCACACAACAAAACTGGAGCTCATGGTCTTTCTGATGGAAGAAAATATTCTGCATTTCTCTACACTTGTACTCCCTGGACCTTCTTAATCTACTCTTACAACTGCTTTGAGCTGACAGCAATCACTATAGACTATTCAGAATGGATTTATGTGGGGACACAATGCTATTCTTGGTCCCTTTCCCAGTCATCTGTGTGCCTTTCTAACCACTGAGCATGAAGCAGACATTTTGGAGGCATGAGTGTAGCTCACCAGGATGGAGATACACAGATCCAACACAGCAATACTGTGCTTGAGAAAAGCATTTTGGAAACCCTGCTCCTTATGGCTCTCTGCCAAGACAGCCTCTCCAGGCTGCCTCAGGAGTGTGTGCTACATCCACAGCAGAGCCAAGGTCTCAGTAATTCCTGATGCTGTGTGTAGAACACACCATTCAGCTTAGCTTCTCCTTAACTACTGCCATTCCTTGTGCCTGATATTCATCCTAGCAATTACCCCTAACAAAACCCTGGTTTTCCCCCAATTTTTGCCTGTTATTGCCAAAACCCCATAGAGAGGGAGTCCTGAACCCGTACCCATTAATTACACTGTGCATTCAGTGTAAAGTGTACCACTGATGCAGGATGAGTCCTACAAGTGCCTAAACACAGGGATAACGAAACGAGTCTGATGAGAAAGGCACCTACAACCTAGGCTGGCACTGGTAAGTCAAGGCTTTATGCTACAATCACTACAAGGTGAAGTGTCAGCTTTTGATGATGTAGCTCAGAGATACAAATGAAATTGATGGGGCATTTCTAGGACTACATCTTAGTCCTGGAAATATTGGTAGAATTATGAAGATATGGTTTAGATTTAGATTCAGCACTGAACTGAAGTCATCCCACCAAATTCCATTCTGTTGGCTGCTGCTGGGTTTTGGGTTACCCAGCTAAGACAGATGACATACAAGTCTTTTAAGGGCTGAGGTGCCTCCTTACCAAGTGGATTTTGCAGTGTGTGCTGTACTGGGAGGTGTGATGCAGAGACCTCAGCCTGGCACCTAGCACCCTCCCCAGGCATTGGAGGGTATCCAAGCACACCGCTGCTTGCAGTGCTGTTCAGGGGGAGTCGTGCTGTGTCCCAGGGGTCACAGCAGCAGCTCAGGTGTGTGTTCACAGGTGTCTGCACTACAGAGACACAATACAGAGACACAATGACAGTGGGAGTCCCACAGGCTTGACAGACCTAAGCCTACATACATATGGCAGGACACCTGGGAAAACCTTCTGCTAGAAGATCTTGCGTATCTGTCATGTTGTTAATCATTTTATCCCAAGCATGATCTCTTTGCCTTTGCCTCTTGCCTTCCATTGTGGAGTTAATTTACAATCTTAACAACACTAGAAGGCAGGTTTTTGTGGTCAAATATATTGCCACATTAATAACTTCAGAATATTACATGAAGCACAAAAAGAAAAGAAGTGAATAAATTAACAGAAGAAGCCTGCATGGCTCACTAGAGAATTAAAGTGCCATTTTATTACACACACCTCAGAGTTAAAGTTTTAATTTTCTTTTAAAAGATTGCAATATATAATTTTCATTCTCCATATTCAAAAATACTTAGAGAGGATGATTTCTTCTTCTCTTGTAATCCACAGGACAAATAAAGCTATAGTCAAGTGATGCTGACCAAATCCCTGCAATTTCCCAGTGATAACAGAATTGTTCTTATTTTTTGTATTCATTATTGCTCTAATAAGGAACTTTTCTCCAAGGAACCTGGTGTTCTTTAGATACAAATGAATGAGTTTTTCTCAATCCCCTGTGAACTGTTCTGCAGTCTTGTTTTAAAAACGGATTAAAAAAGAGGACACTGAAGCAGAGAGACGTTACTGGCCTTATTTCCACAGGAACTGACTTTGAAACAGTTCCTAGTTAGTGGTTTGGCTGAGGTAAAAGCTCTAGCTCTAAGTTGCAGGCAGCTCCAAGAATTATTCCCAGTCCCCTGCTTGGGACAAGCCTCCTCGTCCAGATGTATGGCTGTATACATTCATACAGTACAAGCACAGTAAGCACTGCCACTTTTGTGGGTTTCACTTGCTCTGCTGAGCCGGCACTGAGAAACTTTTAAAAGTGGAAAGGCATTCAGAGGCATCCTTTTCTTTTACAAGCTGCAGACATTTGCCTCTTAGTGAAGAAGGTCATCAACCAGGCACAGAGATCTCTGTGAATATCACTGCAGCAGGTTCCAAATGGCTCCTCGTTGCAGTAGCTCTCCCCACTGCCTTATATTGCAGACCAGCAGAGTTATATTTGGAGACAGATATCGGGATTATGTTCCCAAGAGCCTCTGATGGAGTAAGTTCAGAGTGTGTTGTCATGATGGACGTGCACACATGTGCCCTAGCAGAGTAGAGGTCAGCCATCATTCATGAATATGTGGAGACCACTTACAGTCCAGTTACAGCATATGCTAGTAACACGTGTTCCCCACACACCCTGTTTTCTCCCCAGTAAGCTGCTATATTTTTAATGTCTCCATTAGCTTTTGGAACAACTGACAGCTTCAAGCTTTTCCCTGCAATGAGCTCCAGTGTGGAAACATCATGCAGCTTTCAATCACAAGACAAATGGCTAAAGATTTTAAGAGGAGATTCCAGTTCCAGAATAGTAAGCCTGCCCAGTCAACCCTACACTTTTAATATAATTATTATTTATTCATGACCAACCATAAATGCACCTGGTTCCTGCAGTACTATTTGTCTTCAGAAATGCCCTTGCTGAAATTGCAGGTGAGTGTCTGTGATTCTCTCTTTCAGTGTGCCTGTACCTAAGGCAAGGTTGCTGGTCCTCATACTTCTATGGGGAGACAAAATATTCAGTATTTAATGCAGCAATACCAACTTATGCCCAAAACATATCAATTTTAAAATTTCTTTCAGCACAAGAAATGATTCTTTCGTTTAAAGGGAGAAAAGTGCAATTAAATGGTTTCTACATAAGGCTGTCAGACCTCAGTCCCCCCAAAACCATGAGTTACATTTACAGCTACTGAAGAAAAATCTGAAGCTGTCTGGTGCAAAGATTTGAAGTGCCAAGCAAATAGAAATACTATAAAGCACCTGTTCTTCTGAAGTCTTGTGTCTTCAAGAGATGCTGTCAGCCCCACCAGCAGTGAAAGATGTGCTCAGGTATGAAATAAGATGATGTTTCTCTAAGTGCCATGTGATTTAGTCTGGGAGCAGTAAGTTAACCAAGGCTCTTAATTTAAACATCACGGTTTTGCTATGAAAAGCTGGCTCAGTTTTAGTGGAAATGCCCAGATATGGAGGAGCATGAAGCTGTCCCCTCTCAGGTGATTCAGTTTTGCAGAGACATGAGGAATAGAAAGAGGTAAAATCACACTTCTATCACTGAAGGAAGCACACTTTGAACAGCAGTTTAATTCAATTTAGAAAACTATTTTGCTAAAACAGATCCATCCCTTGGTATAATCACTTTGATTTTAGCTTTACAGCAGTATTTTGACTAAGGGGCTGCTGGCTGAAGAAGGAGCAGAGCAGATCACTGAAGCTGCAATTCCACATGCTGTGCTGGTTGCTGCCAAGCCAGGGAGGGTGCTAGTGCCCAGCAGTTCTCTGCCTTAACCTTAATGCCCCATCTCCCCTTTCTGGATCTTGCTGGCCTCTTCGGCCCCAGGTGTGACTCTGAACAGACTTAAAATCCTCCTGATAAGAACTTAAACTGAACTTCATCTTTCTGGTGGAACTGAGTTTGGAAGAACACACACAATCATGTTGGTAGCCAAGGGAAGACAACAAGCCCCTGGAAACCAAGTAAGGGAGATATTTGTGTGGTAAGCTGTGATTAGCTGACAGTGATAAGAGATCTTACCAATTTTAACCTTAAATAACATTTGCACTGTTTAGAGTAAGAAGTGCATTTAAACTGTTCATTTTCATTCTGTGGTACTGGCCACTGCAACAAAACACTAAAGGCAGCTGTGGTGACATGAAACCTCAGGGAAGTTATCTCCCTGTGGCTGTATGTCTCTTTCTTGATGGTGTCCTTCCCAGCCAGGAGCTGTGCTTCCTATATCCTCCATGATGCCACACATTCCTGGGGGTGCAGGCTGTAGAACCCTGTCACACTGTCAGGATATGATTCTGGTAGGCTTTCAGTTCATGTGAAGCTTATCTCCACTTTTTGCAGATGAGCAAGGTGATAGCATCCTTCATTTGCCTGGCTGCACCTCTACCCCATCTACTGCCATGATTTCTGAATGAATGACACATCCTCTTGTTTTCTCCCTGTTTGGGAGCAAACAAGTTAGTTATCTACAACTTTCCAGCAGGACCACTTTGGACAAACACCTGTCAGTTGTTGACAATGTGCTTTTGTAGGTTACCATTCACCCTTACACTCCCATTCAACAAATGAATGACAAATATGAAGTAAACCAGCACATTAAAAGAGCATTAGTGAAATCAGCTCACTGAGATGAATCTTCAAGAAACTGCTGCTGCAGAGAAATATTCTGGCAAAAAATTCCACACAATAAAGTCTTTCCGCTGTGTGATCAGAGAAGTTAAGAAAATGGCCCATGAATCCCATCAGTCAGGATAGCCACACACTAAAATTCTCTATTCAGGCAGCTAGGCAGGCAGAAAAAGCAATGGTATTTAAACACAGATAGATGGAGGTGGAGATTTTTATTTTTACAATACTACACAGCTGGAGAAAACTTGGCACCACTGAGTGAAGTCCTGACCCTCAGTACCCAACCTCTCTCCTGGGTGATTCTCCCAACACCAGCAGCAGCCAGACACCTTGATGATGTAACTACTTCCCTGGATTTACTGAATTGTTTTAGTTTTCAAACAAATCTACAGTACCATAAATGCTCGATTTAAGGATAGAATTGTGAGTTTAGCTCCCATGTGGCTTTTCCTAAAGGAAAGTTCTCTGTGAGGACAGCCCTCTGGGAGAAGGGGCAGCTTGGGGTCATGCAGGAGGAAACACTGCCTACAGCAGACCCTCAGAACAGGGGAGCAGCTCCAGCTCTCCCCTGCATGGGTCATGGGGATGGTGCTCTGCAGTCAAATCACTTCCTGCTCTCTTGAACTTAGACCCTGCAGGCAATGATAAAGCAAACAATCACACAGCATTTCTTTATCTTCATGGGCACACTCCAAAGTCCTATTTTCAAAATCAATGTGAGAACTTATGAGAGTAAGTCCTAATGAAAATTACTTTTTGCAAGTGGCCTCTGAATCTCTTTTGCACTTTCACAATTGTATCTTGACTTCTCCTGTGCAGTATAGCTGGCAAATCCTTTTATCCAGCTGCTGACAGCCTCTCTGCAGAGCACAGCTCTTCAGGCTCCTAGAAAACATCCATTTCTAAACAGGACAAAGCCAAAACTGACCACATCTGGTGACAGCAACAGACCAGGTCCAAGGAGGAGTTTAAGCAAGAAACTCTGGTGCTTTCTTGCCACCAACTTTTCCATTATTTCTATGGCTTAGAAAAAAGAAGGTGCTGGCAATATTCCACATCCGTCCTTCAGAGAGTCTAGTCTGCTCTAGCACCCTTTGACAGGAAGATACCCAGATTATCTACAATCCAATTTATTTCAGCCTCCACAAGTTACAGTGAGTCCAGGAGGTGAAACACACCAGAGGGTAACAAAAGGATTCTCCTCTAAATCTTCACCATTGGGGATTTCAGAGGGAAATGTGAGGTGCACCTAGTCCATTGTGACAGAAGACCGAGGTGTGCAGTCTTCAGACCTACACTGGGAAGGGTAGGTTGTGCTCTTTTCCTGAAGGGAAAATAAAGAGAGAAAGCAGGCATTTTTGCTGAAGATTGATAGATTAGACATTTCTGCTATAATACTATGGAATTCAAGAGAGATTTTATGTATGCTCAAAGGAATGAACAAATCTTTGTTAATGCTGATAGACTGTAAATAAATAAATGAAGTATTAATCATCACTTCCATCAAACTCTAGGAGAAATCTATCCTTGTATTATTTGGATAAGGCTCTGTCATTAGTTCAGCTTTGCCATTTTTAGAAATTATTAGAGTTTTATAGCAGGTCTGAAATTCTATGCCAGTGAGACCGTGATTTTAATGCATATTAATGGCAGAAATGGGGGAGAGGAAAGGAAGTTGCTGTGATTCCCTTATAGAGTACAATACTAAATAAGAAGATTCCAGCTGTGCAACAGGAAAGTTGAAATGGTTTGTTTGGATCATTAATATTGCAATGAAAACTAATTAAACCTAGAGCTACAAGGAGGAGCTCATTTGAGATTTGAAGAGAGGCAGCGTAACACTCAGCAGCCTCCAGTTTTAGTAGTTTCTTTTATCACACCAAGTGGGATAGCAAGAGCTCACTGAAGAGACGAGGATAGTTGGAAAAGCCAAGGGGATGTGGATGCCCAGTCCATGGGATGCAACTAGAAGAGGCACCTGATTGCTACAAGGCTTCTTTGGGAAATGCTGCATGAGCTTTGCAGCTCTCTAGAATGAGCCAAGCTCTTTTGCTGGCCCTCTGCTCAGACTAACATTGCTGCTATGCTATACCTCTGTCCCCTTGTCTGACCTGACATTTGAAACTTCATCTAAAATTTCCTTAGCCTTAGAGCCCTCAAATACGCTTTACAAAATATACCTACTTGTTTAGCATCAGTCCCTACATGCCCACTTCCAGACATGGCACTTCATAGCCTATGGTTTAAGTGGGACCCTCAGTTTTGCATTTCCTTTCTCCTTTAACATGTCAACATACACTTTTGCTGTAGCCAAAGGTGTCCCTGCCCCTGTTCTGTGGCCATCAGCATCCTCCTTCAGCTATTTAAATCTTCCACTTCTGATACTGTCATTCCCTCCTCCCCCACAGCCTCCCTAGGTCCCTGCTTCCCTCAAACCCTGCTCCCAGCTTCACACAGAACCAGGGACCATACTAACCTCTTCCACAGACATTTGTCTCAGGAGTGAATAATGATCAGACTGAGCTTCTCTAAGTCTTGCATCCTTGCAACTTCAAGTAAATACTGAAGCCCCAACTAAGCTGTTAATGATCCATGGTAAGTGGTGGTAAGAGTGCTTGTATTTCACTCCAGTAGAGACTGCCAGGGTGAAGGAATGACCTCTTAATGCTGATCATAAAGGACTGCATGGGGGAGAGTCCTGAAAGACACCTTGTAGTTTTATTAATGTCGTTGAAATGCTGCTGGATTGGGGTCCTCCTGTGTCTTGAGAATTTCAGAAATCCTTCAGTTACAGAGAAAACAGAGTAAGATACTAAAGCAGTGACATGCTGAACTCTACACATGTAACTCAGACTAGAATTTTTCCTACATGGTTTAGACAATTGAATGCCAAAGGAAGATGATAGGTGAAGTACTGGAACTGGTGAGGCACTGGAACTGGTGAGGCACTGGAAGAAGTTGCCCAGAGAAGTTGGGGATACCCCACCCCTGCAAAGTTCAAGGTCAGGCTGGATGGGGCTCTGAGGAACATGGTCTAGTGGAAGGTGCTCCTGCCCATATCAGAGAGGTTGAAACTAGATGATCTCTAAGGTTCTTTTCAACCCAAACCATTCTATGATGCTACCAAATGAACTCTTGCCTCCCTTAATCACAGTGTCAGACCACATGAATATGTGGACCACTGAAAAATCTTCATTTTCAAGTCAGAATTTTCCCACCACTATAGCAGGTGCTGACTCTAGTTATTAGTTTTGTCCATCTTTGGGCATCAGGGAAGTAAATTTTGAACAAGACTTTCTGCTGCATCTGCATCCACTGCTAGGTGCTAGTACAGCCAAAGGACTGGACTGGAAAAGGAAAAAGCTCAAAAAAGAAGAAAACAGACAATTAATACTGAAGATCCCAAGAGATGAGAATGGATCCAAGCAAGTCAAGAGTATATCAGTTCCAGCCCAACCTGCATTTCCAGGCAGGTGCTATCAAGGCATGACTTTCTTAGATAGTCAAGGAGAAGAAAACGTGGAAAAAGGCTGTAAAAATAAAAATTAACCACTGGAAATGAAAAATGTCCAGAAGTGTTGGACGTGCCTTGATAGTGGAAATGTCTAGGCAGAACCTAGATCTGAGCTAGAGGCAGAAACAGCTCCACAGGCTGCAGGAGTGGCACCTCTGCCAAGACCACTCTCCCTGCCATCTCAGGAGCAGATGGAGGCATTTAAGGATACTCATCACCGAAAGAGGATGGTTTTGATTTTTGCAGCCAAAACATGGACACGTAGATGTGATCTCTTCATCTCTCCCCACCCACCCTGCAAACCCTTGCTTTGCTGAGCCCAGGAGGAGACTGGGTGTACATGGGCAGGCTCAGGTGCCACAAGGCCACAGAGAGAGTAAGAGCCCAAGAGAGGCAAAAGTGCACTTCAGATTTCCCTTGAACACAGGAGTCCCAAACTAAAATTGTATCAGGTACACTGAGCAGATTTATACAAACCCTGCAAAACTCACACCAAGAGATCAGGGGTAATGTTATGTGTACTGTTTCCACCTTTCTCCTGGGGCAGAAATAGATGAGTTTGTCATGATGTCACTTGTGCCTCTTAATAGCAGTCCTGAGAAGCTACATTCCACTTTCTATTTTACCCTCCCCGATGTTCCCTCTCAACCAAAGCCCTCGACAGCATAGTTTTGGAATGACAAATATCTTCACAGGCTTGAGTGACTGCAGTAACCTCACATTCCCTTTCCTGGTGCAGCTTGCATATCACAAATTCACATAGTTTGAAGTCAGCCCTTGAATACTTCACATGCTGGTTCTGCTGTTTCCCCCTGTGGCTTCAACACCTTTAAGCAACCCCATGGTGCCCCTGATCTGGTTCATCTGATATGCTCTAGGCTGATTAACAAGGATAGTAACAAACAGAGGGGAAGGAAATCAAGAAACACGTTACGGCCAAAGTCTTGCTTTCTACAGAGCAATGAAGACCAAATTTACATAAGCTGCCATCAGTGACCACCTCACATTTGTTGTCCACTACATAAAGCTTTTAAGGATATCTTCAAATTCACCTAATTCACTGAGTGCTCTGTGTGAGGGGAACCAGGGGTGTAGGAGTCTGCAAGCTCAATAGAGATGGACAGTGCAGGGGAATGGAATCTACCAGAACTTGTGGGGCTGCAAGGATTCCGTGAGAAAGGCAGTCTTGTTTCAGACCCCTCCCATAGGATTAATTTGGGCTGTGATGTAGGCAGACGTTAGTACACAGTAAAAGCTGAATGCCTTGGCTGTCACTTGATCAGGCATAGTGATGATTTTACTAGCAAAGTGCCTCTGCACTGAGATGCTGTTTCTGCTAATTGCCTATCATTAACACTGCCTCCATAGGAAAAACTTCAGCCCTCTTCCATCAGAAAGATAACATAGGTTAGATCCTATAAAATTCTAAGATTTTAACTACCTAAAACCATAATGTAGGTACTTACATTCCTGTTGAAGGAGTTAAAATAGGTTTTTTCCATCCCTGTATCTATATATAAGGGCTTAAAGAAAGAAGGGTGATAACATATTTAACTCTCTTACTTCAGCTATCTAAATTTGAATTTTAGTGCTCTTCTTCCTTTGTCCATAAACATCTTTCCACTCACTTTGGCAGGCACAGCCCTACCATGCAGAGATGAGATTTTTGAAAGCCTCTGTCAGAGGCTGAAAGTTTCAGCTTTCACAGAGCCGTGCACATGAGCAAAAGGACTGTTTTCACAGGCAGATAATGTCATGTATTTGGGGGGAATCTGCAAGGAAATGAATGCTGAATGGTTGTTTTACTTTAACCCGGTGTTTATGAAGACATCTAATGACTTTTAGTGCTTTTTGATGTTAGATGTAAAAGCAGAAAAAACACACAATCCTAATCCCAGAGAAGGGAATCAGCTTCTTTATGCCTATTATATTCCAGTAAAGACACAATGTTTGCTTTATGTCAAGAGAATTCCCAGCTTCTTTAATGCCTTGTGTAAGTGCAAATATTGGTTAGCACCGAAATGGGGCACAGTTAGGTCTAATGTCACATCTCCAGTATTGTTCATAGTATAAAGAAAATGGCAGTCACTTTGAATAAAAACTGCATGGTTTGTTCAAGTAACTCTGCTCTATGTACATTCAAAATTGGCTTCTGACAATGGGATTTCAAAAGCAAAGTGCAACATGCTTGAACATGCAAGGAATAATATAAATGTGCTGTAGAAGCCTGGTTGTCCACTATTCAGTAGTCATAGCTGCCCCTGACTAGCAGTCTGACAACAAAAACTTCCTTATCACTAAAACAAAAACACCCACCCACACCCAAAACCACAAGCTGAACATTTCTACTCAGAAACTTACCAGGATTTCGTGTGGAAGTTACATTTCTCACATTTCATGTTCCCTCTTTTGATGGTTGAATTGACTAGCAGAACAGAAAAAAAAAAAATCCCTGGATGCATCAAATTTTTGCTGTGCCAGTGCAATGGATCGTTCTGCCCTCTGGTTACAGCACATCATGAGAATGCAATCCAGAGGGTGACCCAGCCAAGAGGGGATAACAGGGACATGAACTACCTGAATTACCACTCTCATGGAGCACTGAATCTAAATTCTCAAAAAGGAACAACTGGCGTTTCTCAGGAGCTCATTCCTTGTAAAGTAATTCCACATTTGCAGCATGTTTATTTGGGAGATTTATTCTATTGAAAATCCTATTTTACAACTGAAACAGGTGAGACAAAAATGTTTTTTCTACTCCAATACCTATGTTCTTTAGTAGATCATTTGGAGGAAACTCACCATGGTTTCCCTTTAATAAAGTCCAACATGCTTATACAGAATATAGATGGACAGGAGACACAAGAATATTGGATGGAAATTGGATATACTTTACCTTTTTCTCATGCTCTGAAATTTCCCAGCCACTGCATTTTGCTCCTCCACCACATGCACCACCTTCAGAGAGTAAGCACCCAGCCATTTCCAGAGGTTGCTTAGGAACTTTCTAATTTATCATCAGACACGTCAAAGGTATTTTAAGACACAGCTGAGTGTATCAGAATATGCAACAATGACAAAGCCAGCCTGCCTGGCATGTTTTCTTCATGCCGTATGAAAACCTACATAGGAAAAATTCCAGCAGTGCTGCTTCACTAAAGGAACTTTATCAACAAACACCCCTCCAGTGACTGAGATAACCAGAGGACCAGACAATATCATCCAGTGAATACTGGAGCCCTTCATTTAGGGTCACCCAGTCCAAATCTCACTGCTCAGAGAGCCAAGCTCTCCCACAATGTCTTCTTTAATGAGCTTTATGGGGTTGTTTCTTCCTCCTGTAACATTCCAGTTCCTCTGGCACTTTTACAAATGCTACAGAATCTCCACTGGGACTTACAGTGCTTCAGAAAATATAAAGCCAATGGAAGAATCTCCCCCAGTTGCTCATTCAGATTTCAGCAACGAGACAAATAATGTAGAGACTACTCCAGCGTTGTCTTTCCTGATGTACACAAGAGACTTGAGTACATGTCCCAAGGCTTTTTATTTTGCCTCCTTGCACCTCTCTGAGTTGGTTATAGGGCCAAGCTACAGCGTCCCTCAAATAAAATCCAGAAAACAAATTTTTAGAATGCACCAGCATCTCTGTAACATAACACATTCCTTTGCATGGAAAAGGAAAGAGTGATGGAAGGGAATAAAAAAGGAGCAAGACTGGAATGCTGAATGGTTTCCCACAGTATTCCTTAATGCCAAGGGAAGAAAGCATTAAATAACTGTTGCAGGCGTGTTTCCCTTTGTTAACACACCCGACATCTGTGATTCTGCTGCTTGCTGCCATGTGGAATCCCTTCCAGTTGTCCCAGCAGCTCAGAGTCCTGACAGAGGGGGCGATGGAGAAAATAGCAAAGGAAGAGCAGCTGTGAGTTTTCAAGCATAGTTTCCATTTGTTCTGGACATCCACAGCAAAAGCACCTTGATTTTTTGGCAGTAGCCAGCCTGAACATGTTTTCTTCAATTTGTTCCATGATGTGACATGACTTGTTAGTGGAAGGCATCGCATCCACACACACCAGGCTGCCTGAGGTTGTCTAATCACCCTTGGTATCCATCAAGCAAAGTGAACAAAATCATTCAGTCTTTATCCAAGAATCTTTTTCAATTGGACTCAAGATTTACTTGATCACACACTGAAAGCATGTATTTGAGACTGAGAAGTGGATGTGTGTGATGATGAGCTCTCATCAAGAGCTGTTAATGAAACAAAGGAAACGACCTGGATCAGACCAAGGATCAGTTTCACCCTGTGTCTAGCTGAAGTGGCCAACACAGAGGATGCTGGAATCCTGTCAACAGGACGTTGACACAAGTCAGCCAGCAGTGTCTGTATGGGTCAGTCTGTAACAGAATATTCTGCTCACCTGGGGTGTTTCTTTTTGATTTTTCACTTTGACATGCATCCCATTGCATTGGACTTACTACTTTTCTTTCAAATAGGCTGGCTTACCATTACTAAGAGAGCTTTTTTATATTTGTCTGTCTGATTTGTCCTGCTGAAATTCTTTATTTCACAACATTCACTTTTCTCATTTTTAAAGAGAATCTCCTCTTTGAACCACAACTATCCTGGCACCTCATGCTATCATCAGCTGCTGCACTGGTCTTTGCTTCATGCTGCTCAGTGCCATTTGAGTCCTTTTTTTGCCCACAGAATGAATTCCACAGAGAATCAAAGTTGGCCAGGACAGATTTCTTTTGAACCTCAGATGGAATAGAAGGAACAGCATTTTAGTGTGTCTCTAATTACAGCCACCATGACAGTTCATATGTGTAGCAATAAAAATAACCATAAACCTACCTAATCATTAAAGTAAAGCAAATAACTCCTCTCTGTATCATCATACACAGGTACTGGAGTTGCTAATAAACCAGGAAGAGCACTGAGGCACTGGAGTAGCATCTTTCCTATCTCCACAGTTTCTTAAACAACTTTAGAGGCGTATTTTTATTAAGTATATGAAAGGCAGATGATCTTAAACCTCAAAAAGAGTCTGTATAATAATTGTGTGCTCCTCTAATGCTCTCCAAAGACCTATTCAGAGTCCATTCTGAAAGACAATAATATATCAAGAACTTCTGCAAACTTCCTCCTAATGAACACATGCCAATTTGAGACCAAGAATTCTGGCCTCGGAGGACAAAATAACCACTGCACTTAGTCTCTGGGTGTTTTGCTACTTTATTTCAGAGTGATTCAAAATCTAATTAAATTTCTAAACTCTAATGAAATTACAGAAGAAAAATCATTTAGGATTATATTATATACAATTACTCACAGCTGAAAATTACAGTTAGCCTCTTTCACCAAGACAGGGTCTCATGAGAAATCCTTGTTATTCATATAACGTATAAATCTGACATTACTCCCACTATTTACAGGTCGAAGGTAAAAGCAGAATTAATTAAACATATATATCCTGCCCAGTGGCTGGATGGTGAAGGATAGAGGGAAGGCTGATAATGATGCTTGAAACCACATTTCCCAGTTTGGTCAAGAATCAGAATAAACCTATTACAAGGCAGGATTATGTTGAGTCTGTCTTATTCTGGTCAGTGCTTTTCCTCGCTGGAGGTATGCTGTGAGCAAGAGCAGTCAGCTGTGTGCAGTCACCTAGCCAAGCTCTTTGAAGCATTCATGGAAAAAGTAGCAATGGAACAAAACAAATAGCTTTAGAGATCTCATCCAAATACTCAGACGTTTAGTTCCTTCTCTGAAACACCAAAACTACTTGAGACTGCTGATTTGGGCCAGCAGAAGCAACAAAAACCAACAAAAGCAAAATAAAACAAAACTACCCCCAAATAAAAAAAAAACCAAACTAAAAATCAACCACCAAACCCCAAAACAAAACAAGAGAGCTGACATTCCTGTTATTACTTCTAGAAGAGGTTTTCAGGAACCTTGAAGCATGGGATCATTTGCAGATGAAACATGAGGTACAGAACCACTGGAGGCTTTTACAAGGATCCTGCTCTTTCCCATCCAGCTGGTGCAGAGACTTTTGTTTGCTTGGTTTTGGTGTTTCCAGCTCTGATGCCATAGAGAAGCAGGAGCGGAGAAAGAGCAAAAATAAACTACAAATGCACACACACACACATGTGGGCACACCAACACTACAGGTCAAAGCAGTGACAAATACTTTCTATGACATCTGCCATACTCAGTCAGTTCTACCAACGCTTCACACAGCAAAATAGGCCAGAGGCATCAAGACATTTTTCTTAGGTAGAAGCCACTGTCTGGGAACTGGCTTGCAGTGGTTTAACAGCCATAGTGAGATGATTTTCTACTCCTGAAAAAGCTGATTATGAAAGGGAAATATTCAGAAAAGTGCTCTGCTGAAAACATTCAAGTTGAGTTCATAAGAAAGCTAGCAATACTGAAAAAGAATGCCTTAGAAAGTTCTTCTCCTAAGACAGAAAATCCACTTGCTTATCCATGGATTTAGAAGATTTCAGCAGAAACAAATTCACTGTGGTAGGATGTTTTCAATAAGCAGAAATGAC
This sequence comes from Cyanistes caeruleus, assembly GCF_971803275.1. Lineage (NCBI taxonomy): Eukaryota > Metazoa > Chordata > Aves > Passeriformes > Paridae > Cyanistes > Cyanistes caeruleus. The sequence goes on from NC_141708.1 coordinate 17,780,344, forward strand.
TGGTAGTGTTTAAAGGTTCCTTAGAGAGCAAGACAGCTGAACCAGGCTGTGACTGTTGGCTGTCCACCTTCTCCACATAATATTTTCAAGTTTGTTTATATATTGAACTTAAACCCAAAAAAGGGAACTTCTGCTTGCAAATGTAACTACTCAGGATGTGACTGTAGTTTCTCAATAATCATGTGACCTATTTTAGCTTTTTTTTTTTTCAGACACTGCAGAAAAGCAAAATTCATGAAAACTTGGGTGAAACCACCCTGTTGTCACAACTTCATAATGACCTTACTAACCAGCTGGATACCAGCCCCAACAGCATTTCTTCTCTTATGTAAGTGCTCTAACTTATTTGTTTTCCATTCTTTTTGAGAGCTTTAATTCCTGAACTCGATGGGCTTATTTATTCCCCAGCTTAATTGCATTTGTCTTGCATAAAATTTTGTTTCTTGGAGAAAAAACATTTGTTGAGCCAGAAGGGTATTTTGCTGAGTTTTCTAGCTCACATTTCCTATTCTGGGTGCAAAGGGCTCCGCTGTGCACAATCCAGAAGACACTGTGAAGTTAAATGCCTGCAGCTTTGCAGAGGGGATGTGCACCGGCTGAGCACCTTGTTTAGCACTTTGTTTCCTTCTCCCTGTACAGAAACAGTACTTCATTAGAATTTAAGGGAAAACTGACCTGCAAGCTGCTTTTGGACTGCGACTCTCCCTTGCTGGACTGTCTCGGTCCTGACTCACGCTGCTTCTAATGCTCCCTGCTGGCCCAAAGCAGGGTTTTCTCACAGTGACCTGTTTCTTACTTCATTCTTACTCATCTCCGCTTAGTGCAGGGAAGAAGTGGGGGCTCCTGGCTAGGAAGCCTCAGCAGGGCTCACATGAACACTGGGACAGTGTGGGCTACCGGGGAGGGAGGAGCTGGCAGCGGTTCCATGGGTCACTGCTGTCCCTGGACACTTGGTAAGGGGGCAGGCACCACTCTCTGCTGGCAAAAGCCTCAGCTTTTACCTAATGAGCTCCTCCTCCCAATACTATCCTGCTTCCTGCAGACATTCACAGAAAATCTCCATCCACACTTGGGGAATCCCACAGGGGCGGTTTGCCCACCTGAGACGTGCAGACCAGTTATCCCAGCTTGTATCCACTGGATATCCGCTTCTGCCTCGCTTTCTGCAAAGCTGCCCACAGATCCGCAGCAGTGCTCTACCCTCACTCTGGGCTTCCCAGATATTTGCTTCCTTTCCTATTTTCTATATTTCCTATTTGCTGTCTCGGTTATAAACGGCACTGAGCTCCTGGCTGCTGCAATGCCACAGGACCAGCCATTATTTGTTGCAATGAGGAAGAATATGAGTTTTGGAGGAAGGAAAAAAAAAGGAGCATGGAAGCAGGAGGTAACAAGCAAAGGGATTAACACAAGTGCTGTGTACTTAGAAAAACGAGGCACACATTGCTGTTTATCACTGCAGGTTATGGCTGGAATGGTTTGTAATACCTAATCCGGTGGGGAAATGGAGCTCTTCCTGCTCCCTGATTTTATGCCCAAATTGCATTCTGCACCATTTTCCTGGCAGAGCGGACTTCTGGACCAGGGCTGTGTCGCCGAGGGCACAGAAACACTCTCTGCTTGGCTCAGCAGCCCTGGAGAGGGCTCAGTCTGCCCAGAGCTCACCGAGATCACAGAGCGGAGCTCCCAGTCCCGTGTGTTTATCTGCGAGCCCATCGCTCGCTCAGCAGCTCTGCCCCGCCGTGGGGAGCCGCAGTGGCACAGGACTGTGTTTGCAGTGCTGTGTGTTTGTAGTGCTGTGTGTTTGTAGTGCTGTGTTTGCAGTGCTGTGTGTTTGCAGTGCTGTGTGTTTGCAGTGCTGTGTGTTTGTAGTGCTGTGTGTTTGTAGTGCTGTGTTTGCAGTGCTGTGTTTGCAGTGCTGTGTTTGCAGTGCTGTGTGTTTGCAGTGCTGTGTGTTTGCAGTGCTGTGTGTTTGTAGTGCTGTGTGTTTGTAGTGCTGTGTTTGCAGTGCTGTGTTTGCAGTGCTGTGTGTTTGCAGTGCTGTGTTTGCAGTGCTGTGTTTGCAGTGCTGTGTTTGCACTGCTGTGTTTGCACTGCTGTGTGTTTGCAGTGCCGTGTTTGCAGTGCTGTGTTTGCAGTGCTGTGTGTTTGCAGTGCTGTGTTTGGAGGGACAGAGGACTGTGTTTGCAGTGCTGTGTTTGCAGTGCTGTGTGTTTGCAGTGCTGTGTGTTTGCAGTGCTGTGTGTTTGCAGTGCTGTGTTTGCAGTGCTGTGTGTTTGCAGTGCTGTGTGTTTGCAGTGCTGTGTGTTTGCAGTGCTGTGTGTTTGCAGTGCTGTGTTTGCAGTGCTGTGTGTTTGCAGTGCTGTGTGTTTGCAGTGCTGTGTGTTTGCAGTGCTGTGTTTGCAGTGCTGTGTGTTTGCAGTGCTCTGTTTGCAGTGCTGTGTGTTTGCAGTGCTGTGTGTTTGCAGTGCTGTGTGTTTGCAGTGCTGTGTGTTTGCAGTGCTGTGTGTTTGCAGTGCTGTGTGTTTGCAGTGCTGTGTTTGCAGTGCTGTGTGTTTGCAGTGCTGTGTGTTTGCAGTGCTGTGTGTTTGCAGTGCTGTGTGTTTGCAGTGCTGTGTTTGCAGTGCTGTGTTTGCAGTGCTGTGTTTGCACTGCTGTGTTTGCACTGCTGTGTGTTTGCAGTGCTGTGTTTGCAGTGCTGTGTGTTTGCAGTGCTGTGTGTTTGCAGTGCTGTGTTTGCAGTGCTGTGTGTTTGCAGCGCTGTGTTTGCAGTGCTGTGTGTTTGCAGTGCTGTGTGTTTGCAGCGCTGTGTTTGCAGTGCTGTGTGTTTGCAGTGCTGTGTGTTTGCAGTGCTGTGTGTTTGCAGTGTTGTGTGTTTGCAGTGCTGTGTGTTTGCAGTGCTCTGTTTGCAGTGCTCTGTTTGCAGTGCTATGTGTTTGCAGTGCTGTGTGTTTGCAGTGCTGTGTTTGCAGTGCTGTGTTTGCAGTGCTGTGTGTTTGCAGTGCTGTGTTTGTAGTGCTGTGTTTGCAGTGCTGTGTTTGCAGTGCTGTGTGTTTGCAGTGCTGTGTGTTTGCAGTGCTGTGTTTGTAGTGCTGTGTTTGCAGTGCTGTGTTTGCAGTGCTGTGTGTTTGCAGTGCTGTGTTTGCAGTGCTGTGTGTTTGCACTGCTGTGTTTGGAGGGACAGAGGACTGTGTTTGCAGTGCTGTGTTTGCAGTGCTGTGTGTTTGCAGTGCTGTGTGTTTGCAGTGCTGTGTGTTTGCAGTGCTGTGTTTGCCGTGCTGTGTGTTTGCAGTGCTGTGTTTGCACTGCTGTGTTTGGAGGGACAGAGGACTGTGTTTGCAGTGCTGTGTTTGCAGTGCTGTGTGTTTGCAGTGCTGTGTGTTTGCAGTGCTGTGTGTTTGCAGTGCTGTGTTTGGAGGGACAGAGGACTGTGTTTGCAGGCAGCAGCGCCTGCCTCTGGCACAGCTCGCCCGGCGCAGCTCCCACAGATCTCTGCTCTTTTCCCCACTGTCCCCACCTGTAGGGCAGGAGCCATCCAGCCGCAGTGGCATCTGTGGGCTCTGCCAGCAGCACACTCACCAGGTGTTCCCCAGCGGCTGGAGAAGCAGCCCGGTATCTCAGCAGGCTCTGGTGCTGTCCCCATCACCGAGCAGGGCACACCGGAGAGGGAAAAGAGCAGCATCACTTGCTTCCAGGCTTTCTGAAAAGGGATCCACAAGTCCCTCAAGCCTGGCTATCAAATTCATCTGCTAGGCTCTTCCACACAGGAGAAAATATTCTGCAAGTCTAGAGGTTTTATTCAAGATGTGTTCATCTAAACTCTTTACAGAGAGAGACAGAAATCCAGCACTGGGACTAGAACCCTGCAGAGTTTAAGGCATCACTTCTAACCCCCCTCCCCACAAATCAAAGGTTTTTGTACATCCCTAAAAGATCTAAATTGCAGATAAGATAAGTATCAAACAGAAAAACATGTGTATTTGGATTAGTTAATCCACCTATTTCCACCCAAGAAAAAACCAAAACAAACAGAATCCACCTAACAGTCCTCGAAAGCAAATAAGCAACATCCAGTAAATGATATTAAGCCTTAATTGAAAGCATATTGAAAGTATGAATTGAAAATATTCTCTTCAGGCTTGTGGGTTTTCAGGAATTTCCCTCCCTTTTAAAAAAGAAACTAATAATTTAATCTCAATATATTAAACTGACCTACATAAAATATTCCGTGTAAAATATTATTTCTGCCATAAAACATATAATCTTTCACTGGTTTAATTCCATTAGAAAGCATACATTAAGGTCTATGTATTATGATCATTAGGATAATAAAAGTAATACAATATCACTTTTATTATGCTTGAATTTAAAACATTCTTCATATGAGCACAAAGAATAATTAAGGGGATGGAAGAAAGGTGTTTTTTTTTTTAATTTATAATGAAATAAAATCACAGGCGAGAGCAAAGAGACTGGTTTTTAATATGGAAAAACAGAAGCTATACTTTTTATGCCCACTGTGTAGTCTTAAAGCTTTTTGTTCTCTTTAAATTTCCTTATCTTTATAACTTTATAACTTTGATTTTGATAATTTAGTATAGCCAGTATAAGCATAGATTCTCTACCTCTTACAACTCCTCTTCTTCTCCTCTCCTCTATGGAGGTTTTGGAGAGAAAACATTTCTGCTTGAACAAAAAGTTTCCAGGTATTTTCATTATGAAGAAAAGTTTGGCAAAATAAATGACTTTCAGCTCTGTATTATAGTTCTCAAAATATATTTGCTTTAAAACGCAAGATTTTTTTAAGCTCTTCTCCAGATTTTTGAAGCTTGGTTTGTAATTTATTAAAATTTGGGAATAGAAATGTGATTAAGACCAGGAAATAAAAACAAATCTGTTGTAAGCCACCCAATATGTCAGATTTTTTGACATAACCCTGGAAGCCCCAGGGCCCACAGTCAGTTCAAGAGTTTTAGCAGTCTGAAAAGCAGACACAAGATTATTTATGTAAAGATACTAAAATGTCGTGTTTTGGAATGTAAAGACTATGCTTCAAGTTTAAAAGCAGTCATGTTTCTAGCATATGTTTTAGCGGACAACAGATGAAATCACAGACCCCAAAACCTCAAGAAAAATTATTTCTCCACAAAAAGTGGAGAAGAGCTGGGACTTAGAAGTTGGACACCTTAGCAGTAGGAAAACTGAGTGCATTTCAGACAGTGAAATTCCAGTTGGGTTTCAGCCAGACAATACTCCCTCCCAGTTCCCTGCTATGGTGGGAATGCCAATGAGAAGATGATGTTCTGTGCAAAGCAGTTGTTCCCACCAGGTGCTACATGTACTGTCACCCTGGCCAAAGAGCAGTGATTTGTTGTTGTGCCTGAAGCACGTGCAGGAGACAGGGGTTTAGCAGCACACAGGTTTAGAATGCAGGAGTCATGGCTGCCTTTCAAGCCTTCTCGTGGTCCAGCACCTCATGCAGCTACACATCAGTTTCATCACTTGGAGCTACTTGAAAAGGCTTTGGTGGAAATATGCTTGCACTGAAAAAAACATTAGTGTGTACATTTTTAACCATTTCCTGTAATCAAGCAACATTAAAACTAAACATGACCTCTCATTTTTCTCATTTTTTAAAAAAAATGTGGATTCTCTTTTCTTCCTAAAGTATGTGGGAATGAATTGTATTCTTCAAAGCCACTCCATTCTGAGGGCCTGCACACTGAGCATCAGGCACCATGGCTCAGTGGCTCTATAGAGAAGGGAAGAGCCAGGAGGTGTCTTTTTCATGAACAGGGAATTTAGATTAGAATTCTCTGGAAAGGTTTGCTTCCAGCCCACAAAATTTGCTTGCAAGAGGAAAAGACTCTTCTCTGCCAGCAATAAATCACCTTCTGAAGACTGGAACTACAGACAGGATTGGGATTCATGTTTTCTTGAAAGGGGTGTTGGGCTATGTCATATCCTCACCTACTGGTGTATTTTATTAGCTCTAGTGCATCTGTAATCTTTTCCTTGATTTACAGCAGCTTCTCTTGTTTAGAGCTCTCTGGCTTGCAGTGACAGAACCATGGAATGGAAACAGTCCTAAGGCAACATAAAATTTTGAACTGTAGATTCTCTTCTGGTCAAAAATTGGCACAGTGTGGCCACATTTCTAGGATGCCCTCATTAACTTGACTGATAACATTTCACTACTGCAGGAAGCCTTGGATTCTGTCTTACGATTTATTAGAATCAACTATCCCCTTGGAAAAAGCCAGAAATCACATTCTGCTCAATGTCCTAACAGGCTAAATATTTCCATTCCAGATTTTTGGAGAGCAAAGGTATATGCTTCTGGAAACCCAGAGGAGGAAATAGGTGAGTTCATGGTGGGATTTTCACTTCTGGACAGGAAGTTAGAGACAAAATAACAAAACTGAATGTCCTAGAAGACTTTGTATATCTTTTATGTGTAGAAGATAAGCATTGTGAGTTTGTAGTTGCCTAGTGCTGCAGAGTTCTGTTGTGTGACAGACACCTTAAACAATGTGTATGAAGACAGAGCATAGGACTCAGATCCAGAACACAGGCACCCTCCTGCTTGACATACGACCCTTATGTGCACACAGTGATGTCAAATCACAACACATAGTTTACACTTTAAAATTCTCCTTCCTCCCAGCAAAGAGGCAGAACAGCTGGGCAAGCCAGGAGGCGAGGCACTGGGAGGTGGGTATGTGCATATCTGGAAGAAGAAACAACAGTTTGGAAGGATGCAGATTGGCAAAGTAGTGTGGATGGATTTTGCTTTTGGGGTAAAAGTAAAGCCCTGGCTCTAAAACTGAGCTGAGACCTGCACACACCAAAAGCTGAAGTTGTTCATTATCATAAAACACCCTTGAGCTCCTTAGCCACAGGTTCACATGGCTTCATGGTATGCAGGGGTTTGAAAGAACAGACTTAGACTCTTTTCAGCTACCTACTCTGGCTCAGCATCTTTTTTTTTGGTATGCATTTAAACTTTGTTACACCTGAAACTCAAAGAATGTATTTATTATTTAATGGTGTATACTCACTGAGTTGTTTTCAATATTTGCAGATTACACATATGTTATTATAGGAGCTACTCTGGGAGCAGTTCTAGCAATCGGTTTTGTAGCAGTAATAATCTGCATGATCAAATCCAAAATGATGGACAGTGTCTTTGGAGGTAAGAAAAATACTCCTGATCCCTTTTCCATAGGTCTAGCTCTCCTCATCTTCTGATACAGCAGATCTGAGATTCATTGTTAGCAATTGCATATGTACAGCAGCTCTGGGCTTCCTGTGAAGAACTGTTTTAAAAGTGTCTGAATTGCTGGACTGACTAGAGCTGCAGATTTACATTTCATTATAACCATCTCTACTCTTTAGCCTCAAAGTTGTTTCTCATGATACCCTGGGGATATGATACAATCAAACTCAAATCAGACAAAGCATTAGCTAAGGTACAACTCTGAGAAAATTGTCATGAGATATTCCAGCTGGAAGAATCAAGAAGGGCTTTAGGAAAGTTGAATGACACAACTAGTATCAAAGAGTTTTGTCTTAGAATGGATGGCTGGATCTTTACCAGCTGTAACTATGCACTCCTGGTTGCCTCCTCACAAATTCTGTGGGGGCCTATCACCACTCTGTTCCTTGTTTCTCAACTAACCACATTTTCTTCTTCTCACTTCAGAGTCAGATGGCAAAATGGATAGAAGGTAAGAATCATATTTTCTGTTATGCACAACTTTTAATTTCTCTCTCTTGTTATGCATACTTCCCCACGTTCAAATGATTGCATAGAACACACATGGTAAGCCTCTAGAGGACTGGGATATCTAGTGAATCTGCATGGGAAAAGGAATATTCTTCTAACAGCCTTATAACATTTCAGAAATACACAAGAAAACTCAGCAGACGGAGATCTTTTTAAAATGAAAATCCTTCCAACACTTTGGATGAAGCTTGGTTTTTTTTGGTTTTTTTTTTGTTTGCACTATGTATAATAACAGCAAACTCTGCATAAATGGCTTCATCTAAGGTTACTGTGTCTGCATCTCAGTTCTGAAAACTCCCTTCTCTCTGGGCTCTTACAAGGTAGGGTCATGCAGTGATCATTCCTGCTGGAAGGGATGCCTCTTTGCCCTTCGCCTTCTTCCCCCTTACCCAGAAAGAGTGAGGCCATTTTAGGGTTTGAGCAGCTGACCAGTTCACCAGCAGGAGAGCAGTGCCAGCCTTCTCAGCCACTCTGCATCTCCCCAAGGACAGGCACTGGGGAAGGAACAGAGACTCTGGACTGCAAGTTGTGTGCTGGCTCATGGCAACCTGCAGATGTGGACACTTTTTTGTGTCCCTTTGGGACATTTTGTAAGTGGCTAAAACACTCCAAACATTAATGAGCATTCTCATCAAGTGAAGGCAACAGCTGTACTTGATGATCTCAGAAATGGCTTTTGGCCTTTCTCAGAGAGCTGGATACAAGAATGTCCCCACTAGAGCCATTCCTCATAAAGAGAGCACAGCATATGTAAACACTGAATTGAAGACCAAAGCAAGGACAGCCTCTGCAGCAGTCAATGTGTTGTGTGACAGAGAAGAGCGCCAGTCCTGAGGCATGTGTTGTTTTCCCAGGGAGACACTCCTTCAGTGGCACAAAATGTTTCCTTTCTAGTAACACACCATTCTCTGACAAGACTCTGGCAATTTCTGTGCATTAACCTGAAGAAGATTATGTTAAGGTCAGAAGAACAAACACAGAATACCTGGTAAACTTTATGGTGCTTTCAGGACAATGTAGACAGAACAATGAACAGGAAAGTCAGGAGAAAGAGCTAAGCCAGAACAGAAAAGCCAGAGACCAGATTCAAGAGAAAAGAGAATAAAGGGATGAGAGGGACAAAGACAAGAAGAAACACAGAAGGCAGTGGTAGATTTACTGCCTGGGTGAAATGCAGACAGGATGATCTATGAACTGTTCCACAGTGGACTTCTCTAGCTGTCTTTGCTGTTTATTATGTGTCATATTTTCCTTCAGAGACAGTCTGAACATTTATTACATCATCCTCTGATCTTTCTAGGGGAAGTGACTGACTTTGTGGTGGCAGCAAAATTTAATGTCTTTAATGGTGACCTTACTTTGACCTCTTTGATGTCCTTATCCCAGTCTACAGGCATTTGCTAAAAGGTAGAGTGAAATTTTCAGTTTCATGACAAAATTCTGGTCTTAAGGCTGGAAGTGTGACACAATACGCAAACATTTTTCCTTAGAACCACTGACACTGACCAGTGAGAGAAACTCTAGTTCCACAATGTTTTGGGGCAAAACTATTTATGTTAAAGATGACACTTTTATGGCTAAATAGGAAAAAAAATCCCTAGAAATCCACTGTTGCTTCTTAAGCAGTGTACTTTTCAATTCTGCTGCGGAAGTCAGTAATTTACTACAAATCTTTGTTCTCATTCACTTCAGGGCATCTATGTATTACTCTCTGGTAGGTCATTAAGGGATTCTATAATTCTGGTAATAATCCATGGAAACACCATAGCCTTCTACTGGCTTTGAGGAAAATAAAATAAAAATACTACCAGAACCATAGAAATATTTAAAAATGCCTCTAATAAACTAACCCTTAGTAGGATTTATTCAGATCACCAGAGAGACATATGATAATTAGGTCTAAGTTGATTTTACCTACTTGCTTCAGTTCCCTAGGGAATTCTAATTCATGGAATTTTTAGACAAGTGGTTAGTCCTAGAAAACCCTCTGATAAAGTGAAGTCTATTATCTGAAATCAACTGATTTATTCCAGCCAACCAAATAGCCATCCTGAATCCCTCAGGAAAAGGCAACCTGAAACCTTCAGTGTTAAGAGACAGTATCCCTTTAGGACTGGAGAACTGGTAAATCTTCTTCAAACAGCTTCATTTTCTGCTTGACCAGTGATGATTATTAATGCTTGTTCAGGGAAAAAAACCACTTAATCCAACTGGTGGAACACTTAACCCAATTCAGCCAAATTTTGTTTTAAATTTTACATCATTATTCCTACAAATGCCACCATCCACTCAATATTTCCCTAGCTGGGAAATACTCCAAGAGGGCATCACCCAGCGCTGTAGTTTCATAGCCAATGGAGTTGTTCAGCCTCGTACCAGCTGAAGGTCTTGATGCAGATAATCATCCTCTGTGTCAGAATCCCAATTAGCTGGTACTGAACCTAACTGACCCCTTCCAAGAACACATTTCACTAAAATCAGAAAGTACTCAGATGCATCCCCCTTGATAATTCCCAAAATACTTAAAATACAAGGGTTTCAATACCCACATGACACTGACAGTTAATTGTGAAATAATTAACAGATTTTACCACTTTATTTAGTCAGGTACATAAAATTAAGATTTAGACAATCAATTCACAATGGGTTGCCCTTAAACTCAATGGGATATTTACTAACACTTGAGAAAAAAAAAGGCTTGAGGCAAAATTCTGTCAGCCAACAAAACAGAAATTTATATGTCAACTGACAATTATTTAATGTCCTCTTTTTTAATTAATAGCTCATGTCAGTATCAAATGCCATCTTCATGTAAGCTTGGTAAATTATAATGCCTAAAAATTTCATGCAAGTTTAATGTATTCATAAAAATGTCTGGGCACATTTAATGCTGGCAATATTTTGAATTAACTACAGTGCATGTCAGCCAGATTTATTTTGACAGGAGACAAAGAAAGAGACATACACAGACAAGGAGAAGGGTGGAGAGACAGAGAGTGTTTACTAGAAAGGAAAAGGTACATATTTTAAACCTGCTGCAAATGAATCTGTTGTCAACACATCCTGGGCAACAGCACACACAAAATTCCCCATGCCACTCACTGGGTTCTACAGGACTCCATGTAAACCATTCAGGACTCCATGTAAATAATTTGGTAGAAAGTCAGGTTTTAAATGCAATACACAAGTTCTTCTGATGTTTATGGAAGAGAGGAGGAGCTTGGGAGGTGCTTGCCAAGTGTATTGGTGATTTTCTTTTCCTATGCAAAACCTCATCTAAATATTCTATTTTCCTTCCTGATTTCGAAGGGACCAACTTCTCTCTCCTTTGCTAGACTGTTCTTGAGAAACACAGGATACTTCTGTGAAGCAGAACTGTAGCATTCTTTAGGTGAATGGAGGAGGACTTGGAGTGCAACCACACCTTGAAAGCCTCTAATATGTTCTAAAAATCTCTAGAAATAGTGCCTCACATTGCATAGGAGGTGAAATAGTCCACTTTGAAAATATAAACATTGCAGATGGATGGCATGGAAAAGACTAGCTTTGGGCAATTGTATGCAGGTTTCAATGTTGAGCTGTAGTTTCTTCCAACTATCAGAACTGTGGCAGCCTAAACTTCTTAACCAAGATTATTTTTTCTAGCATTTTGTCATGTTCAGGTCTGTAGCCTGACAGGCAGGGACAGTGAGCAAATCTGATTTAGAAACATCATTTTCTTCAAACAGATTTAAAGTCAGACAGAAAGACAAACATGTTTTGGAGATGAGAAGAGTTCTTTCTGATCCAAATAGTCCAACTTGATCTATAACACTGTGAATTGCAGAATGCATCACTTTACAAACAGGAAGCCAAAAACATAGACATGAGTCCTGTCACCTGCAAATGAGAGATACAATCTGTCAGTCACCAGAGTCAGAGCTTACAAATAAACTTCACTGGAGACGTAGTTTTGATGCTAGAGTGGGTACTTGAGAAAGCCACATGTGAGAGGCCTTTGGAAAACGGTCCCAAAATTTACAAACCAAAATCCATAAGTAAATACAATCTGAAAAAAAAAAGAAAATAAAGAGAGACTTTGGCCTTGTCTGAGAGCGTCACTGGAAGAGTGGTGCAAAAGGGAAAAGGGTCAATATGGAGAGAACAAGGCTCTGGGCACTGAAATGTATTGCAGCCCCTCAAATATTCAGATACTAGCTATTCACAGGTAACAATATAAGTTCAGCCTACAGCCCGGCAGAAAGTTGCCTGCATCTATCTTTACTCTCCTAAAACAAGCCTATTTTGTTCCTCTCCCAGGAATATTCCTTTTAAACTATGCAGTCAGTTTCATCTTTGATCTGCAGCAGACCAGTCATGTAGATTCAGCAGAATCTTTGACACCTCTGTGTGACTGGATTCTATTAACATCCCTTGGTGATACCCCAAGCTGTTCTTTCACTTGCCACTCTTGGTTCCCCAAGCAGACCTTCACAAGGTCTTTCATTCTGACAAGCAGATATTCTACATAAAATTCAATCAGAATTGCTCAACAGGGGGAGCAATGACACTTAACCTCTTCAATGATCCAAATAAGACTTAGAAAATCAATCACAAATAATTCCTGTGAGGTCTGTTTTGACTACAGAGCCTCTTTTCACATTGCCACCATGGCCTAAAACCAGTAGTGAAGAAGTCATGAGAGTGGGAGTGGAAGACAACTTGGAGGGCTCCAGTCCTCTTAGGCAGAAGTGCCTTTGCCCTGCAATGAGCAGATACCACCTGCACAAGAAGAGTCTGGCCCTATTGATACCCCAGAACAGGCCCAATTCCTCGCTCAGCACTGCAGGGATTAGTGGGTGGTCGAAAGGCTGAAGGCTGTATTCATTCACTGCTTTAGGTTTCCTCAGAATGCACCCTGGGAACTGAGTTTGGTGGAAAATGTCTAAAGCTTCACAAATGCCATAATAATGCATGCTATTGCAAATAAATTTAAGTACGAGTAGAGATGATCTAAACAACTCCATGTGTGTGCAAATGTTACAAAATGGGCAAATGATCTCAGCAGAAATGGCTGCCTCAACTCCTTGTACATATAGGTTTGCATAAACAAAATGTCAATATCCATTTTGTGTTGAGGCAGTAGTCACCAGTGACTTGAGAAGTAAACTGGTTTTTCTTCCTACTTTTGTCACTGCCCTGTCTAGCTGAACTTGCTCTTCTGAACAACCTTGGACAAGTCACTGGCTCAGGTTACCCTTTCCATAAAATGAAATTAATCTTTTTATCACACACTTGAAAAGCAAGGACATTAAGCTTTGCATTATGCTGGGGACAGCAGGGCTTTAAAAAGCAGCAGTAAGACACTCTGTAGGCTCTCAGCTCCCTTAGCACCATTCCTGGATTGAGGGAATACAGACACACACAGCCCCTGAAAGACAGTTACGTGTGTATATATATATATATATATATATATATATATATATACACACACACACGTATGGCACAAACTGCTAGGGTGAGATTAATTCATTAAACCTGTTTCCAGGATACAGCATATCTCACTGATGCCAGCTACCAGCCTGATGGGCAGAGCCACACTTCTGGCTATTTTTTGCTCCTCTCTGGCCACCCTCCACATTCCCTGGGAGGACACCTGGCCCAGGGCGCCTGTTCTCCTCTTGGGTCTGGGGACTGCCTTTGTGGTTGACCTTTTCACAGCTGCCAAACAGGGAAGAATTCTTACTCCTTCCTACCCCTCTGCACAACTCTTTGAGGCTAGTCTTGGATAGCTCTAAATAATTTGATTGTAAGAGTTGGTGCCAAACCTGCTGAGTCAGGAGAATGCTTTCCTGGTAATATTCAGACACCTGTCAGAGGCAATTCCTTCCACAGCCATCGTGGTCGCTGCTGGCAAACCTGCAAATGATTCCAGCACTAAACGAGTAATTCTACCCCTCCCTAGAGCTGCTGCAAGCCTGGATACAAAAAAAAAAAAAAAAAAAAAAAAAAAAAAAAAAAAAAAAAAAAGGAGAAATGTTTGTGGAAGAGTACCCTCTTCACCCCTGTCAACAGGGACCCAGGGTAACTCAAATATTAGATGCCACCGAGCAAAGAGCCTCCTGCTCCCTGGCAGCACGAGTCTGCCAAACAGAGTAGCTTTGTGTTGCTTAGAGCTTGTCAGAGAAGTGACAACATGGGATTAGCTAGGAATGAAAGCTGCTATGATAGCTAAAGGACAGCTTAAAACCAACACAAACCAAGGCCTCTTGACGCAGGAGACTCAAGAGTGCCACAGGTGTTAGTTAGACAAGATCAGCATTGAATAAGAGCTCCTGCATATTCCAGCTCACAGGTTTTCATGCATCACATTTAATTTCTGCACACAAGTTCACATTAAACTTATGAAAAAGGAATCACTGATTTCAGATCCTAGGAGCTTTAGCCAGTGACATCTCAGAAAATAAGATTATTTGCAGATCCTTTTTTAAGATCATGTGTACAGTCTATTGAATCATTTCATTTCAGTTCCTCGCTCTCTTACTGTCCAAGAGTTCTGCCTTGAACAATCTGTACTAGGTATCAGCACAACTGTGTTTTTCTCCTGATTGTTGCTTATAATCATCCACTCTCCGTATTCCATGTGTACTTTACAGCCTTGTGTCAGAGAACAAATGGAAAGCTGAAAGAAATCAATTATTTGATTCACATCACATCACAAAGTGATGCTGACTTCTGCCCTGTAGGCTGCAAATGCTTGGGGGTCCCTGGTGTACTTCTCAGCAGTTCACAGAAGTTTATGGGCTTAAAGGCTTTTCATACACATTTAAGGGGGGTTTAAAGACACTTCACAGAGGCTTACAGAATCAATGGAAAATCTGTACGGTCTTCTAAAGGAAAAACACAGAAAACCACTGCCTGAAAAGTAATTGGGATTTTTTGTGTGTTTCTGTGTGTGCATTAAAACAACACCTGGCCCATTCCCAAGAAAGCCTTATTTACTACACAGACATTGAAATGCTTGTGCTGGCATGGGAGAGGTGGAAGCTGGGATAAGAAGAATAACTAACCCTGTAGGCAGAAATGGACTTTTTAAAGTGTTTTTGAATGAGCTTCCCTGACTCCCTGGAGGAGAACAAAGCATGGGAGCAAAGGATGTCCCATCTCTAGAGAAATGGTTCCCCCACCTTTCCCAGCACAGCTGTATGTTCTGCTCAGGCAGTCACCCTCCTCTACTGCCTCAGGGAACTGGCCCTGCCAAAAATCAATGTGGTAGAACATAAAAATAATTTTCAGAGGTATCAGGTTTTTCAAGGACACCTGGCACAAGGGAGGTGGTAAAATATTGCAACAGATGTGCCAGGGAAGGCTGGACTTGCATGAACTGGCATTGTCAACAATGAGAAGATTGTCTAAGAGCATCAGCAAGACAGCCACTATCTTGGGGTAACTTACTGATTGCACTGGACTACCTGGAGAAGAGCACTGGCCTCCCAACCAGTCTCTTCTTTTCTCTTTTTATTGAGAAAAGAGAATTGAGTTACTTAGGATTAGACCACTTAGGCAATCACTTAGGAACTGCCCTTCCTAGCAGTTCCCTGACAGCTTCTTCTCCTGCGACACAGGCAGGAGAGCATCCTTGAACCTAATCTATTGCTGATTCACCTCAGTTAGCTCCTATCACTTTGCACTGGCCTGTTCTGTATTAATCTGTTGTTAGAAGTGGGAAAAATACTGTATTTTTAAATTGGCTACAGATCCAGACGAGAAATTTGTGTAGCACTTTACAGGCTAAAGTCTGTTCTTTTGTGTGAAGAGTTTTTTGACAAGTTCATAAGCACAGCCTATGTCAGGCCCCTGGTTACATTCTGAAATGCCTCTCCATTCTGAGAAAGGGCTGCCACAAACTGGAACAAGCTGAAAAATATTATTGCATAACTGTTACCTCTTGGGTAATGTCAGAGCTGTGTCACTAAAAGAAATTCCTTGTGTCTGCAAAGTGCCAGACCTATGCAGGCAAAGGAGGGCTGAAACAAGCCCCTGGTACCTCCAGTGTGGTCACCAGTCTGCAGACAGGTACAGGTGAGCCTTTGTCCTTGTATTCCAGCAAACACCTTTCCTGGCTGCCCTGGAAGCTCCCCAGGGCTGGGCAAAGCAGGCAGAATGGGAACTTGGCTGTGCTTGTGCTGCAGGACAGTGCAGGCACTGCTGCCCTAGAGCTGTGCTGACTCACCCCAGCCCCAAACCTGAGAAAGAAATAGGGAGGAAAAGGAACAGACCAGAAAATATGTCTGATTCCAGCCTATCTGTGTGTCACCACATGCTCTCCCATGGATTGTATGCCCAGGTCAGACTGGAAAAATGAGAATCAGTCTTACAGACACCAACAGGGCAGTGAATTTCACGTGAACAGAACATTTTGGCAGAGCATTCTGCATTCTAAAAGACTCGAGTGACAAAATTTCTCTTAGAGAAGGAAAAAAGGCTGAGGCAAATTATGTGAGGCATTGTCCTTGCCCACCAAATCTCCCGTGACATCTTTATAGCAAAGATACCAGAAAATGTTTAAACAGTATTGTAGGAATGGGACTACGATGAAGTTCTTTTCCCCTGTGGAGTTGTGACATTTAATAGAAACAAGTCGAGGGCTGCAAGATAAGATCGCGTTCCCAAGAACTGACACTAGATGGAGCAAAACTGAATAAAAGATTTAGAGCAGTGAAGAAAAGATAAAGTTCCCGCATTTCTGCAACTCTACTGTGTTGCTCATTTGAATTCTCATCCTTGATTATGCCTCCGAAAGTCACAATTAATAGCTCACTCTCTACACTTTGCAGGTCAAACACAGGTTCAAGCCAAAACAGGTATGTTCTGGGAAGGGGGTGCTGGTGGCACAGGGAGGGGGAGTGGAAGTGCTGGGCAGACCCAAAGCTGTAGAGGCACATCCCCCTGGGGAAAGGTCACAGAGCAATAAAGGCTGTGGGGTTAGCCTGAGCTCCTGCTGCCAGCCCGGACCTGCTGGGCACTCTGCATGGACCAAGGAGATGATTTAGCTCTGCTGTCCCACAGCTTCCCGGTGCTTTACCTGGCCTAAGGTAAGGCACATTGCAAGGCTGGCTGCCCTGTGCAGCTGCCCCACATCAGCAGGCACTCGAAGTAATAAACTCCTGGGAAGATGCATCCACAAAAGGGATCCAGGAGCTGCTCCCCACTCCGTGGCAACAGTGGGAAGCACCCCAAACGACAATAGTCCAGTGTCTGCAATACAGGGAGCACTGGGATGCTACCCAAAAGTGCATGGCTTGCTGCTAGGGGATTCCTACCTGGCAGTGACAAGGGCATCTGGAAGTCACCACAACAGCCACAAGCATGCATTTGTTCTGTTAATTCACTTACAAAAACCAGATGCCTCCAAAGGTACAAAGAAATATCCAGTAAAAGAAAAGTTAAGTGAAAGGAACTTCATGAATGTAACTCCAGCATCTCCATTAATAATTTTCTAGAGTGCCTGTGTTTTTTATCTGAGCATCTCCCAGCTCAGCTTTTACAATGATGTTTTACCTGGGATAATCCAGGTAAAACTAAAGCCAGAGAGTTATTGTTAACCTGTAATTTTTCTTTCTTTTCACAGATGACAGCAATGCAATAAGAAATCAAAGTATAAAGATCAATAACCCTTTTGCATCAACAGTTACCTGGTCTGAGGATCAATAGAAGTCTCTTGTGCATAGGCAGGAATCTTACCAATACCAATCCTTTTCTTTGTTCTTTAGTTGAAAGGCTGATTGATTATTTACAGGAAGAGCTTACAGTGCAGCTAACTTCAATCACCTGCACCCAAAAGGCCTGCAATCCCCCTCAGCATGTACATGAAGGAAATGTATGAGGAAAATAAAATACATGGTTCACTAATAGATCCTCTTTATTGTGTGATAAGTAGGTGATTGATTTCTAAAGTCGGTTAAATACCAGGTAATCAGAAAGGTGTCAATGTAATTCAGCAGCAGAATTCATGGTCACATCCATATTTCAAGATAATTGAATAATGATTTCAGCAACTTGGAAAATCATTCATTTGAAGCTAAAACAAAGCAAGGCTTCTCATTTATTTCAAAAAATACATGTTTTGTGTTAGTAAGAAAACATGTAATTAATTTAAAGTTTTATCTTTTTTAGATCTAGAACTGATGTCTTTTGTAGGTGGTGCTGGTGTTTTCAGTCATTTAAAATTAATTATGGCCATTTAAAATTAAAAATTCCTTTTTGAAATAATGTTTTTCATGTTCTGTTGATCATTCATGTCAACACTGTACAAACAAGCTAATTTGTTGTTTCCAGAATTTTCCTATCCCTATTTTTTTTTTTTTTAGTATAAAACAATGCACTAAGTTCAATCAGAGTTTGTGAATGATTTCAGTTTCCCAGGTCCTTAATTCTTGTTCTAGCCTTATATGTTCTGGTGGACTTAATTACATCAAAATTGCTTTGCCTGGCTCCAATTACAAGCTTCTTACAGTGGGAGTGATGAGAAGAAAAATTGCAGCTTTGTTTCAGAACATTTAGACTAGTTCAAATAATTTAAAGTAATTTAAACCCAAGTTATTCTGTAAACACTTTCCAACTTTTAGCAAAGTTTTGAGTCAGTGGTTTTGGTTTCAGTTCTGAAAATAATGCTGTAGTTTCTATTCTGTTTAATTCTCTTCTTTCAAGAATGCAGTATATAATATATTGTCATCACAAGGTACAAGAAAAGAGGAAGATTTTTTATTTTAAGCCAGGCTTTTCTTTCACCTTGTGAAGACAGGGCAGCCAATGTCAGCTGTGGGAGCTTTGGGAACTCTTGGCCAGCATCCTGTGCTATTCCTACAGCTCCTCTCAGGAAACCCAGCAGAATTTCAAGGCTTGGGGGCCTCAGGTAGATGGCATGCCCAACTTAATTAAGTAATATCCCAATATTTCACTGGCAGAGCTTTATGTTGTAGCATTACAGGATGACTCCAAACAGGATGTTACACTGTTTTATTGCAAATTACCAATATCCAGATCCAAAGACCACAACCTGTAAATAAAGAGGATCTTGATAAGCTTTTAGCTCAAGCCAATGTCTATAGACGTGTGGGTTTTTTAAATCTCTCACACACATTCTTAAAGTTCACTTTTTTACCTGTTTCTGCTCTCAGTGTGGCAGATCATAATAAATAAAATTCTTTCCAGCTCTCCACTCCAATCTCTTATAGAAGAGATTTAATCCAACTTAAAAAAAAAAAAAAAGAAAAAAAAAATGAGCAATTGTAAGACTGAAGTCCAAGCTAGAAATTCTGAGTGTTATTAAGAAATATCATGAAGACAGGGCCTCTTATCCAGTAATCAACTTTCAGATCAGGCAGAGTTGATGTGCTGGGTTAGGGACTTAGAGGAAACATACTGTTATAAAAGAGCGGATATATCAGAATTTTGTTTTTATAAAGAATAAGCTACTGTATTACTTGTAACTAAAGGGATTTTAATATGACCATTTTTTGACTTTTGCAAAGCAGGTCAAATGTGCAAAGGAAACTGGATAGCAATTTTTCCACACATTTTGAACAACAAAATGAAATATTTATTTTGGAAGAAGAATGATATCTTGGAATATCTTGGAATACTTTTCCTGGTTTCCTTGGTGTCTGTTACCCATTTCAGTAACACTGCAGTTCATTAGCAGCATTTGCTAACAGATAAACTAAAGCAGTAATGTGATACTTGTAAGTAATTGTGTGTACATGTGTAAGTGAATAAAGCATCTTGTACGGTATCTGTTAATTGATTTGCTTCTTGTAGTATCATTTTAATTAAGACTTGGAACAGAAGAGAGAGCATGTGGTCAGGGAGGAAAGCTATCACCTTCCCTTATTTGTGTGAACAAATGTTTCAGTACACATCATTTCAGTACACTATGGGAAATAAAGACAAAATAAACAAGAAATTCTAAGTTACAAGCAGTAGAGGAGAAAGGCCCAGAGAATTAAGGCTGATAATCTTGATGAGGCAAATGTACTGGGGTGGTGAATAGATTATGATTTCTCAAAACCTTTTGGTGTGTGCCTTGGCTCCCTGTGAATGGGAGAAGGATGAGCAATACTGAGACAAGACAGCTGGGCACAAGGGACCCTCAGAGCTACTGCTTCTGCTGTCACTGAGAGGTTTGGGGCACTTACACAGGGCTGCAGTCTTTTGTCACCTCGGAGTTGCTGTTCTGTCCATTCCTACAACCAGCTTTACCAGCACCACTTGGAGCATCAGCAGCTCCTAAATTCAGGCCAAGCTGCACAGCAGTGCTTGGAAATAATCAGTGAAGGAAAACGAGATGAAAGAGGAACATCTGGGAGGCATTCAGTCAAAAGACTGAACAAGAGACACTCTTAGCTCCATGGATTTTTGACCAAGGATTCAGCCCAGGCAGTCAGCATCGAGCACAACAGGCATCAACCTGCACTTGCCTGTTTGCCTGTCCAGCACAGCTTCTGCCTGTCCATGCTAAGCACCCCGTGCTCTCCCTGAGCTCACAGGCACTCCCCTGAATGGGTAACACTGGGAAGCTCTCCAGAGCCAGGGTTTGGACACATGCCCCAGCATGTCATGCTGGACCTCAGTCCCTTCCCAGCAGATGCCCAGCAACATAATGATGCTCGTGAATGGAGTTATTCAGAAGTGCAGACAGTCACAGGCACAAGAAGTGAGCTAAGAGGTGCAGGCACAGCGAGTGTTTCTAAAGAGATAACGACACAGCATTGGCTTTAATTACAATGCAAGTGCCACAGCAAGTGAGATCATTCAAATCAATTCCTCCTGTCAGCTGCATCAGTGCAAATCAAAACTAACTGCAGGAGTCACACAGCTTGTTGTGGCCCTTGTTCACATGATAATAAATCAGGCAAAAATCCACTGGACTCAGTACAACTGCATGGATAATAAAAAAGTGCAT
This sequence comes from Cyanistes caeruleus, assembly GCF_971803275.1. Classification (NCBI taxonomy): domain Eukaryota; kingdom Metazoa; phylum Chordata; class Aves; order Passeriformes; family Paridae; genus Cyanistes; species Cyanistes caeruleus. The sequence goes on from NC_141708.1 coordinate 17,801,076, forward strand.
GTGGGTGGAGTCCTGGAAATCAGACCCCAGTGATATAAATCCACTCTGAGCAGTATGAGAAAGAAAAGAGTCTGATTCAGCTCCTTTGAAACAGAAAGGATGGCAAATGTCAATAGTCAAAACATTTGCAATATTATTCTTAGCTTCTCTCATGCCTGTAAATGAAAACTCAGATAATTTTAGCCAGGAATATTTTTTTCTGTTTCTCACAACTGCGCTTAATCAAATAAAAAAGATTATTAAAATTCTTTGACTCACCAAGCAAATATGGGAAAACACAAGCAAAGAAAGCACCTAACTAGCAGACCAGATAAAGAAAGGATGTTTGTATTATACAAATAAGACCAATAGAGGCTTCAAACGTCTGAAAATTGCTCTCATTACATAGAGGGAATATTATAATAGTCAGCCTAGGTCTGACAGAGGTCCACCTTCTTCCATAGCCACTTTGTCACAGCAACATTGCAAGCACGTGCCAATGCTATCCTAAAAGACCCTACTACCCTACAGCAAAGTTCTGCTCAGTGTCACTAAGCCAAAAGTGTTGAATTTATTTTCTTGTGTATTTTTCCTCCATTCTCAGTAGTGGTTAATTCCATAGATACCATATAGTTACACATAAAAAATCACAAAGGCCTTTGCCCTCTCTATCACTCCATCAGTGAATTTGTACAAATTTTCATGCTTGCACATCATGAAAGCAATTAACATAGTCCTAAGAAGGCATGTTCACTCTTAACCAAGAGGGGAAATGAGACATGGAGCAGCCTAAGTGCTGCAGCAAAGGCCAGTGCAGGATCAGCAGAGCAAAGAATACAGACAAAATTTTCCAAGCTCAACATGGGTGAGCTACCTAATAGACCATCGTTCTTCTCTACTACTGCCTCCAACAAAAATGCTGCTTTTGGAATGGTTAAGTGTTAAGTATTTCACCTTATTGAATATATATGGTTTAACTTCTCATATTTCTGGCTTTAATTCCTAGACAAACCTTGTCCTTTCACTGACAGCTGCACCAAAGGGAGCCTCGGCAAAGTCAGTGACATTGCACTGGGCTTGAACACTGTGTGAGCTAATAACAAACCCAAATGCATCAGAAGCAAAGTGGCACAGTTCACACATTTTGTCTTCTGCATTCAGACAAAAAGTCTGTCTCATGTTTCCTTCCCCACACCCCCTTTCTCCATCCTAAAATCCATAGGCTGCTTGCAGGATGCAAGTGGGTTCATTTGCACCCCTCACACCACTGCTGATGGAGATCTGTCCTGATGCAGACAAGGCCTTTCCTTTACAGATCAGATCCTATCCAGCACTATCAGAAATCCTCCTCAGTCAATGGGCAATTAAAATAATTACCTTTAATCATATTCTTCAATTATTCGGCAGTACTGAGGGAGGATTGGGAGGGCTGGGACCAGATGCTAACATATTCTGTTGTGATTAAAACTGACTGAAATGCTCTAATGAATACAAACCACTGACTATTCACCTGTTTTGGGAACAACCTCTGTATGTTTTAAGCTGCCTCATATTTAAACTCATTAGAGTGACACCAGGGAAGCAACAGAAAGCTGTGCTGAGAGGCCAAGGACTCCTGAAGGGACCCCTTCAAAGAAACTGGTATCCTGAAATGCGTGCAAAGCACAAAAGAAGAAAAAGCCACTGTGTGCTCCTGCCTGTCAAAGGGATGCAGTGCCAAAAGTAGAGCTGGAATGGCTCTCAGGTACCTCAGGGGGTCCTGGTGTGAGGAGATGACTGGATGTGTGTGGTATGGAACTGTGAACAGTGGTAGATTCACAGGGACTGGCTGGGGATGCCTGGAAAATTGCTTTTTCTTATAAGCAAACTGATATAAAGGAGAACTAAATATGAGAGAGAACTAACTGATGTTGGGAAGAGGTAAAAAGTGATTGCAGAGGAAAAGGCAGAATATGTGAACTTGTGTCAAATCACTGTTTTGGCAGTCAGAACAACAGAAAAAGCAGAGTGGTGCCAACAGTCATTTAATTTGGGAGTTTCGCACTATCTGATACTCTACTTGAGACACTAAGTATTCAATTCATACGGCTGTGGCAATACCCACTATAATTTTAAATATACCTTGCTTTTGAGCACATTAATAAATAATGCAGATCTAATTTATAACATTTTCCAAATAATGTTAATAAGATAATAACTCAAATCTAGTTCCTATTACAACATGATCTACACATACAAGATGGTGCAAAAGGAAAATTATTCTCAAACCTATGTGATTTAACATTAACATAACCAATAAGCTTTTGATTCAGTTCCAACACCTGCCAGGCTTTTCAAACAAGAGGATGAAGCTGTGACTGGACCTTCTGTGTGAGTCATAAACACCTTCCTACTATGACTAGAGGAAAATTAAAACTACATCTCATGTCGTTGATTATTCAGTAGAAACCATTCATTGACCTAAAAGCACATATTTTTTCAGGCATCCTTCTTGGGGAGGTGATGTTATTGATCAGAATCGGGCTGAGGCTTTGAGCATGTCAGGGAAAGGAGCAGAGGGCAGCTGTGAGAGCAGCAAGGCTCATTTCCAGCAGCAGCAGCAAAGAGACCATACAAGGATCCGGGGATATCCAGAAGCAGTACCTAGCCCCAAACCAAATGAGAGCTGCTAGTTCTATTCTCCTAAGCCTTCCTACTATTATCTATTATCTTTTCCTGCATAATTTGTCATAATCTCTGACTCGTCAGGCCAATTAATCATGCTTCAGAAAAAATGAGATTTCTCACAAGGAGATTATCTGTCTCTGACAAACAAGGGATAATTCAATTAGCTTCCTTTTCTAAACATTTAGTAACTGGTTTTGGTAAATTAGTCCTTTTTGTAATTTAGCTATAATTTAGGAAGATTTAATATGTCATTAGGCACACCGAATTCTGTGTTAATATAACATTATGGCTGAGATTTTAATTGCCCCAGAGTCAGGAACTGTGTGCATAAATGGCTTGATTCCCACATGGAAGCAGCTGATAGGAAATATATAGAGCTCCACAGAAATTCTTAAAATCCCTTCTTTTAGTTAAGCACATGCTTAAGGACTATGGAGAATAGGAGGCTTTCTCTGAATTGGGTAAGAACTCCAAGAATTCAGAGTAAAAGACAAATATTCACATATTTATTTGCAGAATTTCTATACACTATGGGAATTTATGGATTTAACTTGGATTTAACCCTCTTCACAGTTCTCAAAGTTCCTGTTTCCCATCCTGCAATTTCCTGCGAAAATCCCAGTATCTAACAGTAGTACCTGACTGTGGCCTGCCTGATAAGAATTTCTTCTGCTTCCTTCTGGAAATTCTGGGCCTTATAGTCTTTTTGGATATTGCCCATTGATACTAATCTAATGGCATTAAAGAAGTCAATGCAACTACTTACTGAGAGTAAAAATCAGTGTCTTTTGTGCCGGGGGAAAATCAAGAGAAAATCAAAGCAATTGAGTTGTATGGAGGTTAAAAGGCATAAGTGAAGAAGCAGATTTTAAAGTAATGTTAGTTGCTTTACCACAGCAGGGTCAGCCAGACTCTGCCTGAGCTGAAAGTGAAGAGCCACTTAAAACAGACTGATCCCCACATCTTGCTGGCTGCAGGCTGGCCAAACACGGATCCAGAGCTTCCTGACTGGTCTCTGGAACAACTGGACTCAGGGTATTTCCCAGGACACTGAGTAGCAATCTGCCCGATCCATTCAGATCTCATGTTTGACTACATGGATCCACCAAAAAGTGCTATAATTTGCAGAATCTCTTCCAGAGAATTTGGGAGCTCAGGCCAAGGCGGCTTCCTCCCACCATTTGAACAGATTTGCCAATTTCTATCAGAACTTGATAGAAGAGCAGAAGCCTCCAAGACAGTTACATTCCAGCATGCTTCATAAGGGCAAGCAGCTAGAAAAAGAGGACAAAAAGCCCTGTTTCAAGATTTTTCCCAGACTGAAGCCTTCTTCAGATCTCTCTTTGCAGGTTACCTGATGCCTACTAAGATCCATGGCCTTATTTAGCAAACATCAACCAAGCACATAACCAAATCTGTTGGGAAGGTGACTTCATTAGTTCTGTTTCTTTCACAAGACCAATCTGCTTGGACTGGAAACACACATCTCTCAGCATAAGTAGAAGGAAAATAGCCACAACTTACACCAAGGCAGTTCAGCCCATCAGACTGGCACATGCCAGCTCTGTGGTAAACCACGTGGATGAAAACACTTAAGGTGATTATCACAGACTTTGTTTATCACTCTCGCTATTCTCAGCTGGAATGACTGGTACCCATTTACAGCCAAGCTGACCAAGAAAAGCCTCAAAGCAGAACAATCTGATTCTCTACCTGTCTTGAAAACACTCATCGCTGTCATTACAAGAGAGTTTATACCTCTGTCAAAATGCCATATGTTGTAAGCAGTCCACCATCACACTTCCCTTTAGACAAAAATAAGAATTTTCCTCAATTTTGTTTTAGGGTTAAGATACTATAGGACTCATTAAATGTTGTGCTGCACACTAGTTTAAAGCCCTAAATTTCTATTTGAAATAAATTGCATAAAACTGAGGCTTTTTCATGAGTTATTTCATGTGGCAATAGGAGGCATGATTCTGCACTCAGTTGTACACCAGCAATGACTGGGAACTTGATGGAATAACTGCAGGAAAGAGCAGTACAGGCAGAAGGAGACTTCAGCCCAGGTATTTTTTAATTTAAAATATTCCTATATTTAACTACAGTTCCATACTCAGTGCTTATTACTATTAAGGGATTTATTAGGCAAGGATTGCTCTGGACAAAGCCCAGCTGACCTCAGTGGGAATTTTGCCCAAGTAAACTTCCCATTGGAGTATGCAATGCTATTTGAATGCTCACAATCATAAGCATTAGCAGAGACCAGACCCACATCTGAAAACTTTCATTAGCTCTCAAAGGTGACATTACCAACAGAGGTGAAGCTTTAAAAACTATTGGGACAGATTCCCTCTGTGCCTTTTTGGCCTGCATGGGGTCCATTAACACTCTGCAAGCAGCTGAGATGAATTCACAGCCCTGGGCTGCAGGGTGCATTAAGCTCTTCTAATTTTCCTCCTCCACAATGCCATTGCGGGGCATAAAAGTGAGGGGTGGAGAGGTAAATGTCCTGGGGAAAATGTGTTCACAGCACGTCTGCAGCTGTGCCTTTAAAAACTGCTGGTATGAGACGTGTAGAAGGAAATGCTCAGTTCGATGGTGTTCCATGTAGAACAATGCTGACACATTCAGATATCACATTTACAGACTGTCAGGCTCACAGACTTGGCGTTAGCTCAGGACCAAGTATGGTTTTGGGGAGAATCAAACTATTCTGCAGAAACGAATACTGGAGTGTGTAAACTCCCTACTAGTGAAAAAAAACCCTCAGAGACAACCTGCACAGTTTATACAGTTACACTGAATGCTATCAGAAGGATACTGGGCAGAAAGTCAATTTATTTCTGATAAAAGTTGGTTCTCAGTCGCTGGAAGTTTTTATTAGTTTTCAATTAAGACAGCCAAGAGGCTCACAATGAAAATGGATTGCAGAACCTTAAGGAGGACTGCATTCTGTGCAAAATAGAGCAAGATTTTTTTAATTTGAAGGGAATAGAAAGTATTAAAGGAGTTTGTAACACATCTAAGACTTGAAAGATGAACATTTTTTTTCCTGGAGTGGGGAGGAAGGGGTTTGGGGGAGCATGGTAGTTGACTAACCCTGATAAGAGCAGAGTTCATCACTGGTGTGAAGGCACATATGCACAGGGAAGCCAGAGAGAGGATCGTGAAAGACACAGAAATAAACTCTGGCAAAACATCTGGAATCTGACAAGCAAAGGAAGTCATCCAGACTTAACTGAAGCTTACAGAGCTCAGGCTGCTCTGATACTGTGTCCATGACAGCATGCAAATGCACCATAAGGAAAGACATAAAGGCAGGATCTGCTCATGGCATGGAGAGTACAAAACAACAGTACACACAAGCCAAAACCATGCCCAGAGCTTAAAACTGTATTAGAGCCATAATTCTTAATGAGATGGCAGGGAAAGCCTGGCAAGTTCAATGATGACAACACCAACACTGCAGCTTCTGGAGATGTCTGGATAGCATGGCTACAAAACATGATTTGGCTGCAGCTGTGGGCTGCTCAATAATATTGTGTCTTCTACGATTTAGTGAAGAAGGAAAATCTTTATATCTGATATTGACATTTGAAGTCTGGTCAAGACAGTACACCCATCAGAGAGTGACAAAAACAACTAAAAGAGGCCTTAGTGACACTTCTGGGAAATTGGGATGCTATCAAAGAGGGCTGAGCAGTGCTGAAAGGACAAATTGCCCTAACACAGGCTCCCAGGACAGCTACTCTTGTGAAGAGAGAGCGAGCTTAGACACTTTTGTCTAGGAAGGCAGGGAAGAAATATCAGTCCAGTTGTTGAACATTTATTCTGGTTGCTGAAAGGGGCAAACCAGACAGTTCATGGAAAGCCAGGATGTCCCTGATGACAAATACTGATATGAGCAAAATCAAAGTACAACTCAAGGTATTATAATTTTTAAATTTAAACTTCAAATCTGCATTTGAACATCTTATTAATCCAGAGATTGTGCAGCATTTAAAAATGGAAATATCGCTAGAAAGAACTACAGATGCTAATAATCAGTGACATATTACTCACATTTCACTGTAAAACAGATGTGTGTATTAATCTAATTATAATGACTAATATAACACAGCTTTTGACATACATATAAGCATAATGTTTTCTATGAGTCAGTGCTTTAAGTATGGTTTTGATTTTGTTTACTTTCCTAAGTTCAGTGTCAGAGAAGGAAAGTGTATTTGTTACAGAGTAACAGATCAAAAGAAACAGAGAAAGTCTCTGGGTATTATCGGAAACCCGTGTTTTGACAGTAGGCATTTTCACTGGGTGAGTGGAATGTTATGATCTCCAGCTTCACTCAAATTACTTCTTTTTAATGATAATACTTCCTTACTCTGAGGCTATACCACAGACAATTATGGAACACTTTGGAGCCTACATTGTGTGCTATTGCTTTTAAAAGATAGTATCCTGCTTCCTTTTTTTCCCCCTATAATCTTTTTTTTTTTTTTCTTCAGAGCAATGTTCAAAGACACTCCTTTTTGGAAAATTACTTGCCTATGCCATGGCTCATATTATGGTAATTTAGCACTGTGGTCATTCACTGTCTGCTAACTTTTCAGTCAGAGGGTTGACTGCCTTTGCACTGAGGAGTGTGAATAACAAATAAATCAGACTTCAACAGCAGAATCACCAGCAGACATTTAACAAGATACTACAAGGTACAACATGCCTTATGTGCCAGTCAAGCAGAATTTAGGTGCTCTCACTCACCTATCTGATTTAACTTTAGAAGTTTCCTAGATTCAAATACAGACTTCCCTTAAAGATCACCATGATGCCTATTGTGAGTCCCAGAGGAGGTGAGTTCTCCTTCCCATTTGTATCTCTCCACAGCCACTCAGACACACACAAACCTTGTAGCCTGGTGAAGTCAGTCTCAGGTGTGGGACACCCTTCAGCAGTAACTCCCCAGCTGGAAGCCTTTGCTCAGTGTCTGCTGTGGACAACATACATTTTCATAAAATTGCAGCTCCAAGAAACCACACTGTTTTTCTAGATATAATCCCACAAATCCATGAAAAACAACTCAGACACTGCTTATTGGCACTCCTCATCAACAATCCCCATCAGAAACTTCCACAGCTGATATTAATAACTTTTGACAGACTTAAACCATCAGAATAGAAATAGTCTATGATAGGCTCTCCACAAAGTGATGTTTTGTTTTTTCAAATTGTGCAAATATTAGGATTCTCTTTAAAACCAACAAACAAACCAACCCACCACCGGAGCTTTGCCAATATCTGATTTAACATCAACACAGTACACTTTTAATACCTTCATGTCTGACAAAAATAATTTTTCATTTTTCCGGGGTACAATCCTGAGTTCAAAGCTGCCTATCTCAACCCATAGAGAATCATTCACACAGGTTTCCTGTTATTTCAAAAATGTGGAGGAAAAGCCCTCTTAGTGTTGCACAGAAGAATTTGACGGATGCTCACTTGTAATTCTGCCCACGTCCCAGCTGCCCTGCACAGACTATTGTTCCACGTAGCCATGGAGCCAGCAAATCAGACTGGACACAGTCAAAAGGGATCTGGCTGCTACTTTACCACATCAAAATCACTAGTTTTTACTGGGTCAGGACCTCTCCTCTTCCATCAAACAATGCAAATAACTTGGTGCTTTTAGAAGGTCTGATGTTGAAGCATTTATCTTGTTCCAGTTTTAGGAGAAAACTTTGTCTATTACCTTCTCATGTAAGGAGAGGAATGTGGCAAAAAAAAAAAATCAGATTCTTATTTTTAATAGGTAGTGCATATTTGAGAGCTTATCCAAAGCAAGTTTTCAGACAGAAATACAAGCTGATTTAGTGATATGACATCCTCACATCTTTTCCATGGGGCCACAACAATGCTAAGAGAAATATCTATTTTTGGTTAAGAGATGCATCCAAGCTTATGATACCATAATATCATTGCAGTGTGTGAGATGTGGCTTCTGTCTCTGCAAAGAATCATTTAAACAAATGGCACCTGAACTGCTGTACTTTGAAAAAGAACAGATAATGTATTTTTTTTTTGCTCCTCATTTTTACTTTTAAAGGAAAGAAGATGAAGAACACAATATTCAGTACCTGACAGCTACATGAAAGAGATGCCTTTAGTATGCTATGGCATCTGACTGTTTTTCAGTTAGATGTAGCATATGTCCTCATCTACAACATGAAAGACAATCTGTTCTAAAATACCCAGTATTTGAAGGACACAAACCAAATATTTTGTTTATTTAAAGCTGGGTCAAAAATTCTTCAGAGATCGTCTTAGAAACGCAAATGAAGTAACTCTTTAAGCAGTTCATAGGCTTACTGGATATTTGGATAAATATTTTTTCATTATTTTGCTTCTCAGCAGGAAACATAACCACTTGTCTCATCCATAACTCGTCCTGAACCTCAGAGGTCAAAGTTTGACCACTATTCAAACCTATGCAGCACACAAAATTTGACTGAAGTTCCCTGATTAAACTGTCTCTGATAAATGCATTTACTGGAAGAATTCCTTAAGAGGCAGTAGGCTTTTACTGTTTTTAAGTTTAAAGAATCTGTTTTAAAATTAGTATCTACCAAAGTGTAGCGACACCATTCCTGACAACAGAGCAAAAGTGCAGCACATCTTCCAGGGACATTCCTGAGGTTAGGGAAGGATTCCCTGCTTTTCTGACAACAAACTTTGTGCTATGAGTATGTGCGTGGGTATTTTGTTTTTAGCTTGGAATGTTTTAAAAAACTCAAAACTCAGAGTAACAGCATTTATTATCCAACTAAGAAATTTCCTTAAGGATTTATTATCCTTAAGAAAAGCAGAAATAGAAGAAACTCTTAGTGGACACAGTAGAAAATGGAGATCAGAGGGCAAGATTCTATTTGTGTCCAAGAAGGACAAAGTAGGTCAGAGAGAAACTGTTGTTATTCCTTGGGATGTGAAGATCTGAAATGTTTGGTTTTTTTTCTGTGGTGTGTTCAAGGATTTAGTATTTCTGCTTAAGGAGACAACAAACTGAAAGCATAAAGTGGTCTCAAAAACAACCAAGGCTAGAAGAGCTCTTTGGACCTCATTGAGTCCAACATTCTTCTCTTTAATTCACCTTCATCCAAATCTTGCATTCCACAACCATCCAATTCTCTGCTTGGACACTGCTTCAATTTTTCTCAATCCAGGTGACTGGGTAAGGGCAGATCAGAAATATCAGGAAGGGGGAAGGGATGCATTTTTGGTAATATTTCTGGTTTCTGAACAGAAGCAGGTAGGTCAAAAGAATTTATGTGGAAGCATTTATTCTTAAGACACACCAAGGCTAAATTTTCCACCTTTGAAAGTTTGTTGAAGCAATGTTTGAAAACTTAAGACAATAAATCCAAGCAAAATCCCAAAAATCTGAGACAAGTACATTACACCTTCTGACTTTAGTTGACTGCTTTTGTGGTGTGACTTTCCAAGAGCCATGTAGCAGCTGTTTGAACGTCCCTATGTGGGTACAGTGATTGTTTCATGATCAGCTTCATCTTAAAATGTTCTCTCTCCCATCAAGCTTTATTCTATCAGAAAACACCTCTGGCACTGTGGGAGCCACACAGACACCCTGTCCACAGAGGAGGGATGCACTGGAAAACTTCTGTCTCCTCAGCACAGAACTAAGTGACAGAGAAGCACATTGAGTGGTTGGGTCTGATCAGTGAGGCTCTGACACATCTTGCTGAGACAGCACACGCTGCAAACCATGTGAAGCTGGAAAAGTCTCCTGGGAATACAGTACTGTGTTTTTGCCCTGCCCCTAAGTATTTGTTTATTCCAGCTACAGTCAGAAAAAGGGCACTGAACCAGAAGGATCATTGATTTGTTTCAGTAGAGTCACCCTTAGATCAGTCAGTTGCTTAGAAAGAAGGTCCGGAGACAAATTATGGACACAAAGTCCATAAAATACAGTGCCAGCACAGGTTGTGTAGAAAGCATAGACTGAATTACAACATGTGACTTCAGAGATAAACCATGTCCTGCAGTCTTTCAGAGACTTCTCCTTCCCCAAACCTGTGTGCAGTACTTATTTGGGGAGGAAGGCAAGCCAGAATAGGCGATATCACAGTGCATTGTCAGGTCAGCTCTCACTGACTGTGTGGTTCTGGAGTCTGTGCTCTTTCTGAGCTGAACAGAGTGGGATCAGCAGCTCCACAGGGGTAGCTTGCAGTCCTGTCAGTAATGTTCTAACTAGGACAGGTGCCTAATGAGAATGCATAGCCAGAAAATACCAATGCACTGAAAAGCCTTTGAAATCCATCTTATCATGACATTTGTTCACCGACTGCCAGAAATATGGCCAGCTAAAATTGATATTTTAATATTTCTGGAGAACAGAACTGGAGCAGCGATGGACTTTTTAATCATTCCCAAATGACACTGCCACTTGATGAAACTGACACTGCTATATACAACTATATGAAGCTGGAGCTGTGTCTTTGTATATGACAATCATGTAAGACTCTTCAACTCTTGCACACACCTAACTATGCAGGAAGTATATGTGACAGAGCAAAGTATATGTGACAGAGCCTCTAAGCACCTTTGCAAAACACCTACAGGTCTCATTTTTTCTCAGGATTAGCAGTGCCCTGAGAACTGGGATGATCAAACTTGAAGCAAAAGCCAAGAAAAACATACTAAATCCCCTGTGCTTTTGTGAGTCCCAAACATAACCATAAAAGTAATAACAAAAGCAAGTTTTCTGTACCAAAGTGAAATGAGCTCAGATTTGAAGAAAGAAAATGAAAAATACATTACAGCATCAATAGTAAGGATTTCACTTCTCCATGAAAGCATGGCTGCACAACAGTCACAAAACCTCAGATCCTTCCCAGATACATCAGTATCATTCATTCTGAAATGATCCCTGATCCCTGATGAAGTTGCTGAAAGAAAAAAGGGAAAGGGAATGAAAGGACACCTGACACAGGGGTAAGGAAATCTGCAGTTAACAACATCAGCCTATCCATCTAGATATTTTCCAATCAATCAGAAATAAATGGCCAGAAGAAAAAATAAGATCAAAGCCCCAAACACCGTGTAAACATTGCATGATGTTCTGACACCTAAAAAGCATGATACTTCTAATTTTGAAGCTCTTACATAGTTTTTTTTCTGTTGACAAGGAGCTGGGTTCACAAAATAGTATTTTCCACATGCTGATCCACCAAATAACCATATAAAAATACCAGGAGCATGGTTTTCCACCTTGTTCAGAAGTTCTGGATTGATACAGTTCGAAGGTAACTTGACCCATTAAAGGAATAGGAAAGTTTGGATACAGATACAAACACCCTTCATTCTTGGCAACATTGAATCAGTTTGGATCTTATCCATCTCTGATCACTGACCATTCATTATTAATTAGGATTCCTTGGGCCATGGGAGCTACTAACTGCTGGATTCTGAAAAAGACCCGGCCTTAACTAATGTATCTGATGGTAGGTTCCAGACAGGCAGAGAGAATCTTTGCACACTGCCTGCATGAGATGTGGAAGGGTGATAAGCTGTAGTTGCCCTGAAAGAAGATGCCCAGGTGAAAGATGAAAAGTTCAGAGACAGTTTATTGCTGCAGGTGGGGAGCAAACTCCCATACACCACTCAGAACATGCATAGCTCTCCCTAATAGCATATTGGGTATGAGAGCAGGCAGCCCATCCCAGCCCATCAACACATGGTGAGAGCTGCAGCCTTGAGAAAACCTTTTTTCCATGCTAGAGCCCAGCCAAAGCAGCCCAGTATGAGTTGCACCATGTCCCTCTGCCACACTGCAACACTACTGTAAGGGCAAGCCACAGTCCTGCTCTCAGAATCCTGCAGCACATTCTGGAGACACATTTGGGAATGCAAGTAAGACCTTTCAAAGAAAGAAAGCAGGCTAAGAACAGCAAGAGAGGGAGGACAGGACAACAAAAGCCAAGAGGCTGTGGTTACCTCTCCTGACAGATGTGACTTTGCAGAGAGGCAAAGGGGATTTGCACAGCAGGTCTCACCCCGAGCGGCTAAAGCTGATGATTTCAATAACACTGCCCCGGGGAGAGAGGGGCTCCAGGCTCTGCAAACAGTCAGTCTGCGCTGTGTCAGCTGCACTGGAGTGCTGATTAAGCACTTTTTCTCCTCAGAGCAGACCCATTCAGCAGGAAACGAGGCCACATACGTGCTGCCAGAGCTGAGAAAGCCATATCCTGCGGGTCAGAGGCTCCACTCGCGTGCGTCAGCACACTTCCAGAGCAGCAAAGGGAGGTACACTGTCTTACAGAGAGAGCTGTGCCTGGTGGGGAAAAAGTATTGCATGTAAAACTGTACTGCATGTTCATCTGACTTTTGGGATCTTTGGTGCATGGGTAAACTATGATGGTATCAGGTAAGAGATATCAAAAATCTTGAAAAAACATTTTACAAAAGCAGAAACATCTCAGCAGCAACAAATGGGTGGAAGGGATGTAAGATTTTAAGAGCAAAGAAAGACAAATCATACAATTGCCACCTTTCATGCTGGTTGCCCCAGTTCCAGTAGCAAACCCTTCCAACAGAGGGACAAAGCAAGGTTGCATTTCACCCACCTGCAGCCCAGAGGTGAGAACTGATTTATAAAAAGTCATCCAACAAATCAGCATCAAGCCTGGGAAGATGGGAGGTCAGAAGTTTATGTTTGTCCACAGCTCACTAGCCTGACTAGTGCTGTCTGGCCCATGAGTATATCCTAAGAGATTGGCACAGTGTAGATTTACTCAGGTGTGTTAGGTGTTGGGTTGCCTGATGAGTGCTGTTGTCAGTACAATTCAGAGAGAACAAGAGAGAGACCTGTACACAGATCTACAGGTCCTGTTCTAGCTGTGCAAAGAAAAGCTCTCCCTTAGCAAAAAACCTAAAAGGGCAGAATCACCTGAGCTCATTTATGCAATGACAAGTAAAAAAGAGTTTCAGCCTAGACCACTTTTAAAAGTAACCTTTGGAAATTTAGAATAAATATCCCTTTAAGAATAAGAATTACTTTTTATGTTGCTGAAGAATTTTCAAGACAGAGTAGTAAAAGTGGTTCTACACAAAAGACAGAGGGAATTGTCAAATGTACAGAGATCACAAGCTCAAAACAGAAAGTATGTTTTCAGTAAACTGTCAGGCATGAGATATTTCAGAAGTCCAGATGTGCCTTTGACTCTTCTTCTGTCTATCACAAGCACATACATTATATAAAGCCTTCTCCCCAGTTAAATGATCTTGTTCTGTCCCAAAGCTTGTTAGGGTTCTTGATGCAATTAAAGGAACTGTTGGTGCAAACACGAATGGGGATTTCTGACAAACAAAAAACATTGATACTGATTTTCTCAGTACATCTTTCAGCTCCGTAGGGCCCACTCACTCATGTGAGATCCTAGGCAGCCCTTACTGATGTCTTTACAGCAGTATTTTGTAAGCACCATTAAAAGATTAGTAGGCTGAAGGAATTTATGAAACATGGAGAGAAGCAGTAATGAGTCTAGCAAAATTATATGAGAAGTTTTAAGATGTCCATCCAGCCTAATATCATCTCTCAAGCAGTGGGAAGGAGTAGATGCTTGGGAAGGGTAAGCAAAATCAGTCATCCCTGGTTTCCTCTCTTATAGTTGCCCAAGGACTTCCTGAAATGGAGTTTCCATCAGGACCATCGAGTTATATAATTGCTGGTAGAATGTTTTTGGTGAGTTTGTCTGTTTGTTTTTGAATTAGCTAATCTCTGATAGGATGTCCCTTTGCTGTGTTAAAGGAGTAGATTTGAATCTACAAGTTTTAATTACCTCCACAGGCAGTATAAATTTTAAAAACTTCTTCTGCTTCCTCAAGTCTGCTGATCACCCTGTGCATAATCCAGACCTGTCACTCTCTTGTGAGAAGTGTTTGCTGAATGGACACAAAAGTCTCTTCCTAGAGGAAGAAAATTACAAGATTTTAAAGGCAGTTTTCAGTCTCATAAAGATCAGATTTAGCACATGCTAAATTATCTGTGATGCTTAAAAGCAGACATGTATTATCCTGTCTAAGTGATTACTAAGAGAGGGGTGGAGTAGTTAAATCTGTACTAATTGCCCTATCCAGGGAAGCAGGAATGCCAATGTGTTTGTATCATCCATACTTCATGCAACCTGAATATATAACCCATCATACCTGCTGGCAGAAGTATTAAATCCATTTCTGGGGAGATTTGTAGTGATTTCAAGTGATAAACACCTCAGAAGGGGCACAGGGGAAAGGCAGGAATGGACTGCAAGGTGCCAAATTCCCTTGTACATTCTGGCCTAGCACTGAAGTACCACTGGTGAAGACAAGGACAGTAACCTTGGGGTGATGCACCTTCAGCTACTATATAAATTAATTCAGGATGGTTTTAGAGAGGTTGATTGTCAGTGATCAGTAGGTGCTGTCACAGCAGAGGGCAAACATCAGAGCACTGTATGCAATGCCTTTGCACAGGTGTCCTAAGTGCCTACAGCATTCATCCCCATGCCTGCTGATGGGCTACTCCTGCCTGCCAGACCTCCTTGTCCCCAGGCTGCCACCACCTGAACCCACGGGACGGGAGATAATGTTAACTAGAACTGCCAGGGAGTGGTGGTGCTGTTCCAGTTATGGAATGGGATAAGTGGAACAGCCATGAGGACCTTCAAAATTGCCAACACATCCAGGACACCTGAGAGGATGCCTAATACAACCTACCCCACAGCCTCCATCTGCCGGGCTGCCTCACCTGCTCGTACAGACAGAGGTTTTCTGTACTCGGGGAGGGAAGGAATTTCTCATTTCCCATCGACACAGACCCGCGTCCTTTGGGCAAGGGGTGCGTGTGCGCAGAGAGGATCGCGGAAGATAGAGATGGAGCATCCCTGTCTAGCCCTAATGCCACCCTACAGGCATGGTGCGCACAGAAACGACAGGGAGAGAAGAAGCGGAGTTAAAGGGGGGCAGGACGCTGGGCAACGCGAAGGAGTAGGGAGGGAAGGAAGAAAGCGGGAAAAAAAAAAAAAAAAGAAAGAAAAAAAGGAGGAGAAAGGGGAGGAGATGAAAAGCAAGGGGAGAAGGGAGGACCGGGCGGGGAGGAGGCGAGAGGCCGGGGAGGAGAGGAGGGAAGCAGCTCGGCAGAGGGGGACGGACGGGACGCGGCGCCCCGCGGGCCATGCGCCTCCTGGCTACGGCGCTGGCCGCCCTGCTGGCCACGGCCTCGGCCCCAGGTAAGCGGCACCGTGGGGCCAGCGCCCAGCGGGACCCGACCCCTCCCCTGGGCCTCCTCCTCGGGCAGCCCCCGGCTCGGGCAGCCCCCCGCCGGGCAGTGCCGAGCGGGTCCGGTTCCCTCAGCGGGCCGGTTCCCTCAGCGGTCCGTGTCCCTCAGCGGGTCCGGTTCCCTCAGCGGTCCGTGTCCCTCAGCGGGTCCGGGTCCCTCAGCGGGCCGGTTCCCTCAGCGGTCCGTGTCCCTCAGCGGGTCCGTGTCCCTCAGCGGTCCGTGTCCCTCAGCGGGTCCGGGTCCCTCAGCGGGCCGGGTCCCTCAGCGGTCCGTGTCCCTCAGCGGGCCGGGTCCCTCAGCGGGCCGGGTCCCTCAGCGCCGCGCTCGGGCCGGACGGGCGCTGGGCCGGAGCTCGGGGCAGGCACCCGGGGAGCCCCTCCGGCCGCCCGGTCCCGGCCCCGCTCCGCCGGCCCTGCCCCGGCTCCCCGCAGCAGCTTCTTCACAGCTGTCGGGTCCTTTCTAGAAAAGTAAGCCCTTCCCATGCAAGTTCATGGAAATAGGTCCTCGGCCGTCTTCTGTGCCAGGCAAAGCCGAAGCAAAGGGAGATTTGGGATTGCTTTTTCCGCAGGTGCCCCGATCCTGCATCAGGTGGAAATGGAACCTGTGGGTCACTTGTAAAAAGCGTCCTCCCTTTAAGACCTTTATACCTCCAAAAAAGAGGTATATTGGACAGCGCTGTGTGTCCTGAAGCTGCAGAACAGACCCAGAGTCGAGATCTGAACTTCCAGGTGCAGTGGGCTCATAGGAGTGAGGATGCCTAGCTCATTCAAGGCTGATGAAAGAGTCGAATTCGAACTCCACTGCAGAAGGGCAGGAGATGGTGGAGGCAGAGTTTTGGTTCAAGTACATCATTGGTCAGTGCAGAAGCTTTCTCTGAGGGGCAGCCTCCGACTTGTGAAACTTGCAGACAGGTCTGTTCAACTGCAAGCAGCTGGTTGTGTTTTGGTGCTCTTGCTAGCCAGCTCCTAATTATTTTCATTTAAACAAAGAGCTTTGCTTCTTCCTGACTCATCTGCTCTTTTTAACTGTAAAGAAATCAAACTAAAGCAGGCTTTGACAGTAGCATTGATTCACTGAACAAACTACAGCACAGATAAAAGCCATCCCTTTATATGCTTCTGGTCGTGCAAAGCTGAGATCAGAAGGTAGCCACCCTAGTCGCATGCCCCTCTAGTCCCCCAGATATCCCAGCCCCCAGCTGTCAGTTCTTGCAGCACTGGAGTTTGGGGTGTGGATTCTGCCCATCGTCTCCGTGGAGGAGGGAAGAGAGGCCCGAGTACAACACTGAACCTGGGCTGTGAGCAGTTGTGCACAGGAACAGCTCCACTCTGATCTCAACTGATCTAACTGGGGCTCTCCCACAAAACCACAGCCATGCTGGAACTGCTCACCACATGTAAGGACCCAGTGGCCACTGTAAGTCCTTTGGCACTGTTCCAGCACAGACAGAGGGAAGAGGTCCTGTCATAAACAAGATTCTGGGTGCTAGAAGTATAGTTTGGTACTCCTGACAGTGCTGTCAAAGTGTTTTGTTGTGTAATATGGCAGACAGCAAAGTTTAAATCTGGCTAATTCTTGGGCTTGAACTGGTGTAAGCAGAAGTGAGCTATTTTCAAAGTGGGATTTTTTAAAACAGAGCTTAGGCAGCAGTCACCTTCCCAGTCTCCGCAAAGGCTACTGACAGATGCTGGTGGAACAAACCAGAGAAGCACACAGCTAAAATGTAGGGATGGGAGCAACTCAGCAAGCTTATTGCAAAAAGGAGAGAAGTTTGATGGTTAAGCACACTGCAAATAAATGACCGAGTCTCTGACTCTCTCTCCTCCCCCTTTCTATAAATAATTTCCCTTTTCAAGCAGAAATAAGACTGAAACTCTTGTGGTGAGCTCCACCTGAGCAGCTACATCGTACTATGCTGGGAAGGCAGAAGAAGATAAACAGTGATTCCTCACTTCAAACAGCAATCTGAAGTCTAGAAATTCAGTGCTATGTTGGCACACAAGCCTGCTCTTAAGTTGTGAAATCTCCTCCTCTTGGCAAGGAGCCCATTACAAGGGTAAACCTCATGTTGGGGCTGACCAGTGCCTGGTAAAGACAGGAGGAACATGTCCACTAGTGTCTGAGAGCCTTGAATGAGGGTTTTCCTTTCCACATAGAAGGAGGTAAATGAACTCTTTCCTTCAAAATCCACTGTTCCTTGTCCAGTGGCAGTAGGAGGATAAAGTCAAATGGATACTGTTTTTCTGCTTTATATAAAGCATCACCCAAACCTGTTCAACGTGAGCTGATACCATGATAAAAGCAGAATGAGATTTCCAAAACTCTCACCATTGCTGTACTTGTGCAGCTGCACCAATGGGAGCCACAGAAGGAAGATGAGGAGATAGGTTCCCATTGATCAGAAATATGAAGGATGCAAAATTTGATATGTCCCTATAAAAAGGCATGTCCCCAGAGGAAAAGTAGAAGCCTTAGGTATAATATAACCAATAATGTTTGTATGAATGTGAACAGCTAGAAAGGGATCAGAGTCTCTATGTACAATGCTGCTTTATGTTCTAACAGAGGCTTCCATCATCACCATATCTGACTTCCTCTGTATTTTCTCCTGGGTACTTCTTGGCACTATGTTCTGCCTAATTTGGAATTAAGCACTGAGTTTTTTGCCTTGTATTTTGAGACTCTATTTCACTATTACTCCTAGCCAGATTTTTCAAAAAAGATGTTCACATGTCAGGAAAATGACATAATTGTTTTTCTTCACAGTTTTCACGACATGTTCATAATTTCAGTAGAAAAAAAAAAAATCTCTGTTTTTCACGTACCCAAACCATAATTTTATAAATTATTTATTAAACCTTTATTGCCTAAGTACATTTGAGGACCCCAAAAAGTGTTGAAAATCTCAAAGTTAATCCTTATTTACTAAGCAACACAACCTTCAAAATTTAATCTTATTTTGCTGGCAGAGACAGCCGTTTACTGGTTTCCCTTCTGCCAGTAAAACACCAAGGCCAGTAAGTCCACAGAGTAATAACTGAAGTTTCATGCCTAGAAAGCTTTTGGTGGGATTCAGCCTTCATTTTAAATTTCAAAGTCCTGTGCTACTTATGCTTTCTACAATCCAAAATAACCTTTCTTTGGCATTTACGTGAATTGCAGACACAAACATAACACACAAATAACTTTATCAATAACCTCATCCACACTTAGCTGTAGTTTCTTCAAGATTTTTTTTTAAAAAAGCCAAACTCTTCTATATATGAAATATTTTCTCCATAACAAGAAAGTGATGTCTACTTGGAATAAACATGCAATTCATTAGAGATTTTTACTGACGTGGCACAAAATAATTTTTCATACTATTAATTTTCAGAATTCTTCTCAAACAGTTGCATTACTACTTTAATTTAAGTGGATTTGCTGTAAGTAAGGTGATATAATTCACCGCTTCATTTCACTGCTTCACTGGGACTATAAAACCAGTGTCTCTGTCTCCAGAACTCCTTCAGAAATAGAATGGGAATACTTTACTTGCTTATTTTGAAGATAAATATATGTTTGTGTTTCAGGAGCTGATGTCAGACAATAGTCTCTGCCAAAATGCTCATCCCCTTTGTTAAAATGTTCCTTGCTGATGTGCTAGAAAAGTGTCCAGAAATGAAAAAATCATTCTCCCAGAGTTGCAATTCTCATTAGTATTTGAGTGCAGTACGGTATTCACATAACAGGAAGTTCACAGTTTAGAGGACATTTCATGCTTTGCAGATTCATTGCAGGGAGTGCTTGCTCACTGCTGGAATATGGTTCTCTCTCTAGTGGATGCCCTCAGACTGGTGGATTACACATCACAAGTCATTTAGGGAACACATTGCCACAATACACCATTGGTCAAAAATAGATCACTCTCTGATATGACTAATCAGGACGTTCTTAATGTGCAGTAGGAAGGGAATAAAATGAGTCTTGAGTCCCATGCCTCAGAAAACCAGTCCAGTATAAATCAGTTAGGTCAGGAAAGAGAAATCTTCCTCTAATGAACAGCTATGGACACTTTTTTCAGTCTTCACCTATACTGGCTATTATTAGAAGTAAAGCTAAGAGACAAAGACCTGGTCTATGTGATGGTATAGGATGAAGAACATTAAAGACAAGAATCAGAAATTATTGGAACAATGGAATGATCATTTGTCCCAATACAATCTCATGTCATATTTTGTCAAGCAAATAATGTCAGATAAACTTGAATTTGTAGTCAGAAAAACTAGTCTGCTGGATTTAACCCAGGTTTGAGATGACCATTTGATTATGACAAGGAGAATATTACTTAAAATAGAGAACACGGGGAACTGTAGGATATAGAGAATTCAGTGGTCTTCCAGGGATAATCCAGGGAACAGTATGATGTAAGGTCTGCACAAATAATGTCTAAAAGAAGTAGACAGGAGCATGCACATTGAAATTGTAGCTTTATTAAATTAGCATAAGACAAGGACAGCACATAGGAAAAACTGAGGATGGGTAACAGAAGTGGAGCAGAAATTAGTACAGCAAAGTCGCATTCTTGGGGATTAGTAAGAATTTCTTGATACACTGTTAACTGAACCACAAATGACAAAGAAGGGAAAACACACAAGTATGCTATTTATTTATAATCTGAAATATAATCACATATAAAATTATTACGAAAAAGGACAAGATAATTCTGGGATATACCAGGCAAGTTATATCCTAGTCAAATCTGAGAAGTACTGTGAGTATTCCACAGGACATTGGAGAACTTCTTTCCAGATACTGTCTGTGTCTGCAGTCAATTACAGGAAAAAAAAAAAATTAATTACAATCAAACCCAAAATTTAAACTGTGACCAATACAGAGAAGGGCTGTTAGGGTCAATAGGGAAGACACTACTTTACTAGAGGATGCTAACAGAGTTTGTCTTCTTTAGTGCAACAAAACGAAGGCTGAGGCCAGACAATTGCTTTGTATATGGGGTCAGGAAGCAAGATCTAGAGAAGAAAATGCTATTTTAAGCTTAAAGCTGGGACAGGAACAAATGAGCATAAACTGGCTATTGAAACCATTTAGGCTGGAAGTCCTAAGAAGGATTCAATCCATCAGAAGATCTGGTCACAGAACATCTTTCCAAAACTGTTCACACTGATAAAAGATTACATAAAGTTGGTCCTGTGATGACTGCAAGGTCTGCATGTCAGCTCTAAGTTACTGATTAGTGACAGAAACAAGAGTCTGTGAGCAGACTCACCTGAAGGAGGGCCTCGTGCCATAAGAGAGGCAGATGATGTCAGGTTCTACAAGGTCATTAAATTGCTGTGCACAAAACAGATACCATCAGTCTACCTGGGCTTGCACGCTGGGACAGATTGTGGTGCTGTTGTGCCAGTAAAGAGGATTCTCACTATCTTTTCTTTCCTTTACAGATGCTTGTGAGGCTTTAAATGTGACAGTCTCTCCTGGACCAAGAGTGCAATTCTCTGAGGGAGATAATGCTACTCTTTACTGTCACATTTCTCAAAAGAGAAAGACAGACAATTTGCTGGCTGTGCGGTGGGTCTTCGCTGCATCACCTACCCAGGAGCATCTGATGATCAAAATGACAAAGTTTGGATCTGTCCAGTATTATGGAAATTACAGTCAGCGTTTTCACAAGCAAAGACTTCATCTTCTTAAAGAGAATCATGGAACTCTGTACAAATTTCTTATTTTAAGCCTCCAGCAAACAGATCAAGGACATTATATATGCAAAGTACAGGAAATTGGCAAACACAGAAATAAGTGGACAGCATGGTCAAATGGTACAGCAGCCACTGAAATAAGAGGTGAGAGATTACTGATCTCAAGTCTATAATTTCTTGTTCTGTGATGCCTTTCTTATTTCTTATAAATTCATCCATAAGACATTTGAACTTAGATTATGTTTTGCCTCTCTCTTGGTGTTTGCTTTGCTCTCAGTTCTTGTCTAGCAGCATTTGGTAAGTAGCACTTCCACTATTACTTCAGTATTTTTGTTTAGACCACTTGCAGCCAGAAAGCAGAGCTAGAAAAGCAATGACCAGCCTGCTGGTACTGAACTTTGAATA
Organism: Cyanistes caeruleus; assembly: GCF_971803275.1. Taxonomy (NCBI): domain Eukaryota; kingdom Metazoa; phylum Chordata; class Aves; order Passeriformes; family Paridae; genus Cyanistes; species Cyanistes caeruleus. Next base: position 17,823,152 of record NC_141708.1, read on the forward strand.
AAGTTACCAGCAACAAGTGGCAGAGAGAAACCAAGTTGAAAACAAGCCATCACTTTGGGATGGATTAGCTCAAATTTTATGCCACCACACCCACACTTTCAGAGATGAGTGAAGATGGATTTTGAGAACAGACTCCTTTGAAGAGGTGGTTTTGCTTAGCAGCTGTGCCATCAGTGCTAGCTGGCAAACTACCCCCCTGCTTGTGTCTTTATAGACAGAAAAGTTTATTTCTCACAGGGACAACTCTGAAGATAATGCCAGAAGGTAGTGTAGAGTCTTTTCTCTTTCAATGATGTAAGTTCCTAAATGCCTGTAGTGAAACATAAGGATTTGTCCAGAGTTCTTGGAGAAGGAATGGAATGTTCCAAGTAAGTGGCAGCAAAAAGAAAAAGCAGTATAAAATATTGTCATGCCACCTGTCACACACCTCCTCAGAAAGAGACACTACACATCTTTCTTAGCTTCTCACACTCTTGCTAATTTTAACACTGAAACTTCTCATTACTTGTTACAGCTAATCTATGGAGTTCAGATCAATAAAGTTGAATTGAAAAGAAGGAAAACTGTAATTTTTCAGTCCAATCCTTAAATAATATTTTTCCCCAGATTTCTAGTATGAGTCATGAATATATAATCAGAATAGAGATTTGAGACCTCATGACTTCTTCATTTTCACACTGTCTGCTCAGCTGTATTGTTGCTCTCCACTTCAAATGACCCAAAGCAGAGCAGGAAACCTGAGGCAAGGGAGGAAGGCTGGCCAGCCTGTAGAGAGTTGTAGACACCCTGTGGGGATCTGAGGCAAACACCACAACCACCTTGGCCCCTTAAAAGCATATTTATTCTAACTCAAAATCCAGATTAAAGATACCAAAAGATACCTGAAATATTGCATATCTTTAAATGCCTTAGCAACGGTTTTACCACTTAAAGCCTCATGACTGGAAACAAAGGACCACCTTTGCTAGAATAATGCACCCTGAGTGTACAGTACTTGCTGCATTTGAGAGGGAAGGTTACTCTTTTCCAAGTACTGGTAAAGTTTCCAGTTTTCCCAACAGTAACACTTGGACTTTTCAAGGAAATTTTATTCCAAACACATTTTGTCTTTTATATTATGATCAGTTACACTTTTTATTGCAAAGGGATTTACTTATATTACAGTTAGACCCAGGATGCAACAAAAGGAGCAATACAAATTGCCTGAAGCATTTGGATACTTAAGTTGTACTGCTTGTGCTTTATCAAATAAGGTAGCAGAGTTCCATCACATCACTGTTGTTGTGTTGCCTAACATTTTGTTACATTTTGAATTTTGCCCAAATTCAAAATAGTATCTTTATGCTAAAGCACCAGGCAAATTTCTTAAAACTTTGCCCATTAAGCAGAGGCAGAAATAGAACAGTCCTTTATTTTTTATTATTTATTCACACAGGAAGAGGAGCTTACTGTGCAAGACACAGATTTTTAGGGAGAAAAGGATATTTCTGCTTCTTTAAAATATGACTTGATCTTGAAGCAAGTTGACAGCTGGATCTGTAGTATCTACTGCTATTCATTTATATTCAGATTTTGTTATTCGCTAGCAAGTTTGTTCGTGTAAATTTGCACAGGCCATTAAAAAGTTTCAAATACATTTTGTTGCAACACAAATTTGTACAAATACACATACTGGACTTACAGAAAAATTAATTGAGTTACAGGCTATAATTCCTTATTGTGTAATGATGACAGTTAAATTTTAGCTACATATCTGGCTTCTTCTTTAGGGAAAAAATACATTTCTTTGGAAAAGAAGCCCTGTTGTGGAGATGGAGTCCTAACAGTTTCTGTTCCTGCACTCATGTCAACTACAGCAACTCTGTAGTGCTTTCAGAAGGTCCACCTGAAATTTGAACTGTTGCAGTTTGCCCCTTTCAGTGTTGTGAATACAAGACATCAGATAGCATTTATAAGAAGGCTACTGTTATATCTTGTTAGTAAAACCAAGAAAAATCCATGTGCCAATGTTGCCAAGAAGTGTCTCCTAATCAAGCCATGCAGTGTCTGCTGTCAAAGATAAGGTCACTCTTTTCTCCTTCTCCCATATTCTCATTAAAAGCATCTCCTTCTTTCCTGGGCTTCAGTGTCATCAATATCAGCCTAAAACCAAGTTAATTATAGGAGAGAATACACCAAAAAACTAGTTTATCAGAGACAAAAAAAAAAAAAATCAGTAAAATGGTTCTTCTACTCCCTATCAGAAAACTCAAAATAATCAGTATTCTTCTCAGAACAGTATTCAGCACCCCAAAAACATCATTTATAATCAGGCAATCCCTCATGATACTGTACATCTCTTAGGAGGAGCAATACATGTTCCAAATGGTTTACAGTCCAGGAGAAGAGACTACTTATAGGAGGACAAACATAGAAAATTAGGCAGTCCAACTATAATCCCATGGCATGGACCACAAAAACAAGTAGATGATCACAACAATCTGTCTTGTTGGGAAGTTTATTTATGAAAATTTCCCATAGAAGAAGGTCTGAGTTCTTAAGTATTAGTTGCATGTGGTATTTTCTAATAGTAAAAATGTTGCAAGATATAGGAATCCAAGATTATTTTTTTCCCCAAATGAACAAAAGCCTTTTTTTCAGGGAAGTTATCATGAAATACTTGCCAAAACTCTGCACATGTGGTGCTTCCATGTAACAAATGAGTAATTTGTTAAAATATTCAGGACGAGCTTCCCATCGCAACTGAAGAGATTTCATTAGTCCTGAAAGCTGTATATCCATTGATCTAGCTCCACACTTCACATCCCTGCAGGGCACTCTTTAAGGAATTCCTTTGCCAGTAAGATACTTGTTCTCTGATGATTTGCCACAAGAAGCTCTCTTGGAGGTTCAGACCTCACTGGCAATCTGGAGGACATTACCAGACTCCCATTTCATTGCAGGGATTGCTAGAGGAAGAAAAATCATGGAATTGGCATAAGTGACATCATCTAATCTGATGTCATAAAAAGTGTCAGCATGCATAAACAATCTGGCTGAGGAGAGAAGAGGGGGTTTTGAACAATGTTTCAGCAGTCAGAGAATTTGGATTCTGGTTCTAGGATGTACAGCTGTTATGATATTGACAGTCATGCATCCTCCTGAAACAGAGAGGACAATTCTGTGCAGCTGAACTGTTTCATCAAAAGGCAATTGGATGAAGCAAGGTCTTGGGGCACTGAAGTCTAAGGCAGAACACATTTACTTCAAGAGGTTCAAACTTTTTATGCCACATATTTTCCAATTTTTGTCATGTCTTCTTTTTTTTTTTTTCCAGTGATTTCATCAAAATCTTCTGATCATCCCACTTTCAAGAAAAACCATGAAGCTTGGAAGTTTTTTGAAGGTAAAGACACATCTAACTGCTACTGTTTTTATACATGCTGTTAGTTTAGTCCAATGGATGGGACAACTAAAGTGCCCCAAATCAGGACCAATTTTGCTAGTTCTGTGAAAACCCAGCCTTCCCTGAGAAATCATCCCAAAAAGTACAAGGGGTACTGGGAAAAAAAGAATGGAAGAGTCCAGCTTCAGTTTCTCATTTGTCTGTTATGGCAAATTGAAAAATAACCGCTGGAAATAAATCACAACACCTTAACAAAAGCCGTGAAGGGAGACTTAGGCTGTAGTTTGAAAAAGAAAAAATAATCATATAAAAATTTCAAGCCAGTGCTGCCAGCAGAAAAAGCAATTGCAGACTTTCTTCCTTCTTCCTCAGTCACTCAGCACTCTCCCCACTTGTTTCATCATTTGTGTGTTTGTTTGTTTCCTTTTGTTACACACACAAAAAATAGGTACAGTTGTTTGAGCTGGGAAATAACCCAACTGAAGTCCTTTTGGGTTTTGAGTTGTTGCTCAAAAAATCCCCAAACCCTAAACCAGTTCTTTGTTTTCTCCTGAAAGTCTCAACTCATAAGTGCAGTTACATGTATTTGCATTTATGCAGACTTCAATCAAATTTTAAACTGAGCAGGATACTATAGGTAAGTTTCAGGAGGATTAAACTGTTTCTGAACTGTTACACTAAATCCTTTGGCCAGAGTCTGTTTAGATCTTGTAGATGTAACTTTTTTCTGCCCTATCATCATGAAGCATCAGCTGCAACACTGACCATCATCTATGCTTGGGTTTCAGATCTGTACGTGTATGCAGTGTTTGTGTGTTCCATAGGAATCATCAGTGTCCTCCTTTTTACACTTGTCATTCTCTGTCAGTCACTTCTGAACAAGAAGAGATCCACAGGTGAGCAAATTGCCATTCCTCATGACTACAAAGCCCTTGACAAGAAGTGGGGCAGGGGGAGGGGAAAAGAAAATGCAGAGAAAGCAGGAAAAATAAATATTTCCTTGCCTTGATTGTTATTTCAGATAAGATTGGTAGAAAGAAAAAAATTCTGCCAGCCAAATTAGAACAAAGACATTTTATTTCCTTTAAATAGGAAGGAAATAAAACTTTAAATTTGCTCTGGACTTTTCAAAAATCTTTTGCCTTTGCACAAACATAAGTTGAAGGTAGTTGGAACTTCTTTCAAGGGAGACCAAGTGCTGAATTATTAAGTTCAAATCTGACCAGAAGCTAAAATTTTGCATGATTCATATTTCTCCAAACATGTAGAAGGGTTTCAAAGCAGTCTTAACTCTGGTATTTTATTCTCCTTTCTTGAATAGCTGTCAATATTCCTGGGAATTTGAGGGGTTTTATTAGCACTCTCTCACTTGCAGTATTTTCTGAAACAAAAGCATAATTTCAATGTTCACATCTGTCTTTTCAGAATAATATTTCAAGATCAAGGGTTACTATTTCATTCTTTGCCTCAGAGGTTGCATCAAAGCCGTGTTGTTGTAAACAGAAGTGCTATTTCAGATCTGTGGGGTAACAGTGGAGGCTCTACTTTCATTTCAGTTTAAAAGGGGTTTATTTGGAGACCTCACACAAGCTGCAAGGATGAGACAGCAGCACACTTAGCAGCCTCCATGTCGGAGGAGAGTGTAGGGACCACCTTTGAACAGAAGCTTTCCAAAGGAGTTTGGTTAGTGCCTTGCTTTGTTAATGACAGGAGAGAATCATGACTTTGCTGCCTCTGCATCCTACACAAATCCCACGTAGGAATGAGTGACTCAGATACACAAGTGAGAAGACATGTATGCCAGAAATAGATGTACAGAGAGGCCCTTGCCTGACCACAAACACATTTCAGGCTGTGGCTCCATCTTCCTGGTAGTGCACTTAGCAGAGTAGCTGTGATTCTAACTGCACCCAACAACTCTGCTTGCCAAGAGGAAGGAGCAAGATCGATGTTATTCTTCCTACCCTGTTAAGTGATGACAAAGGTTTTGTGCCAAAGGAGTACCCACACTTAAGTATGTTGGTCATGGTGAGTCACCCTGAAGCCACAAGCACTAGTCTAGTGTGTCCCAGTTTTTCTTGAGCAGACATTGGGTTGGAATTTGGTCTTTTTTGTCAATTTACTGCTGTGAGCATACAAGCAGCTTGAAGGAAAGGTCTATTTACACTGAACCAACACCAGCTAAATAGTGAAATAATATATGATATAGAATAAGGATATACAAAAGAGAAAAAGTAGGTTCTTCTGAGCTGCTAAAGCCATTCTTTGCTACCCAAATATCTGAATATTTGCATGCTTGAAAACATGTCAGCACTGTACATGAGCATTCCCTTAGTCCTGAAGGATCAGGCCTACTCTTCTCCAATACATTTAATAAAGGCCTGACAGGTAGATCAAAGCACTGCCTTGACTGGCTTAAACATTGTCCCTGTGTTAATCCCAGCTCCTGGTGCTCTCAGCACCCATTTCCTTAGGACCAAAATGCACCTCCTAGGAGCTGTAAGGCTCTTTTATAATGGGAGAATTTAGCTAAGTCCAAATATTAAATACCTTCCCATAGAGAGGGGCATAGTCATGTGAGTGCCCCATTGTCTGGTTTTCATGGTCCTTTAAAGAACAGAGAATGAGAAGGGAGGGGCATGTCTGTGTTGCATTCAACTTCACATCATGACCCAGGGATACTCTCTCATCCTTCTGAGATATAAATTGGCAGTAGGTTGACCAGAAGAACCAGAGCCTGTCCTTTAAGAGAGGCGTAGAAGCCACAAAGCCACAAAAGAGCATCTTAATAACCCTGGCTCCTAAAAGGCTGCAGTGGGGGCAGCTGCCCTTACTCGGGACTACTGACTCAAAGGAGTACAAAGTAGGAGGATTTACACAGCTCACACACACAGCTGTCAGAGACAGGATGGTGGCTGGACTGGACCTCTGATGTGATCCCAGAACGATCCCTTTATGCCTATGGCCACAATCTGACTTACACTGGGAACAGCCTGGGCTCCTGAGGGTGAATGGTTTATTTCAGGCTTCTGGAAATAAATACATGCACCACAAGGGAAATAAAAGTCTTCAAAGTAAAATTACTGGCCTGCTGTGCTTTTCCTTAGCAAGCTGTCTTTTGGCTGGGCTGACCACTGGAATGTGTGTTGTCCAGCATTTCCACAGAAGATCTTTGGTGTTGTTTAATACATTCCCCTCTCCCAAGAGCAGCTATGTCTTTGAGTCATACTGCATTTTAAAGCCCAATACAATGTATGGTGACTATCATTAGCTCACCCAATGTAACAACCTGGAAACTCCACCATCTCAGCAGCACAGGTCTGTCTGCAGAGCCCATCTGAAACTCATAAGCTATCATAAGCCACATTTTCTGTCTTTTTTTCTTTTCTTTAACAGTGAAGCATTACCTGGTGAAATGCCCCCAGAACAGGTAGGAGATTACACATCTCTTTACTCTAAACCAAGGTACCAGTTCTGGATTTGTTTTGCTATGCATGCTGAAGAACAGGAATAATGTTTTCAAAATGCTTATGGGAACATAAAGAGCTGCAGATCCCTGACTCATGAATGTGCCTGCTGTGCATGAAAAGGGAGAGCTTTCTGGGCTAGCTGTAGGTCCTGCAGGTATTCCAGTGACCAGCCTCTCCTTGATGCTCTGAATTTCTTTCTGAAGAAGCCTACTTTCATTCTGTGTGGGTTTCCAGAGTTCCCCAGGACCTCATGGGATGGTAATGGCTTAAACTGTCCATGCACATAGAACAAATCACAGTGTTTCCCAGGGATTCCCACACCCAGGAATGGAGTGAGGTTTAAAAGCAGATTTTCAAGGCTCACAGTCTATTCACAGCTGAAGACTCCAAATGATGGGAAAAATTCTTCTGCTGCTGCAGTGTTAATCACTGTCCCTTTAAATACCACCGGCTGCCAAAAGTTTTTGATGGTGTGGCTGTAAAACTGATTTCTATTGTATGATTTTCGTTGTATGTATATTGGACTGGGACTGCAGTAAAAATATATGACAAGTATTTTACAAACAAAAAAGATGAAAGAGGGATGCCTCATAACAACACAGAAGCAGAGCTGTTTCCCAGTTTTCAGTGACAGAAACCATGTGTTTATAGCCTTGCAGTTTAAATCCAATACCTCTCGATATCACATACTCTTTCTCATAATCTCTTTAGACACTAAGGGATTCAATGTCAAATATAGCACACCTAAGATCCTCCAGCAGTGTGATTTTTAGTGCATTCTTGTGGGATTATCATGGTATTCAGTCTAACTGGTACTCAGATGGAAATGAAATCAAAACAAAGCAGCACAGGGTTCAGGAGGGGCCAGTACAACTCAAAACTTTCACATTATTCATGGACAGATCTTTGTTTTGTGACCTTGACCTGCCATTGCACCACCCAAAATTTCAGACGCCTCAGCAGTTTTTCTTTTTTTCCTGTGTGTTTTTGCTTTTCCCCCTTCCTTATTAACTGCTGGGACAAAGTTGGAATTACAAAACACAAACAAAAAAGAATGGGGAGGGGGAAGAAATAAAAGTATATTGGTAGGGAACATAAAAAGAGAAGGAAAATGAGACCAAACTCATGGAGCATGGCAGTCAGATAAAAACCTCATACTACAAACTCTGACTCTCTGGGAATAGGTGATGTAGCAGTGATACTGCAGCAGACACTGAATTTAGGAGGCTGAATAGCAGGGAGAAAAAAAGCCAATGTCATTTCTTCACCATAAAACAGATTCTCTAGAAGTGAAAGAAATGCATGACTCTGTATGGCTGAAAACACAGTTTCATGTATTTCAGTGTGACAAGTTATGCTCATGAAATCCTCGATCACATGAATGCATGCCCGAAGTGCATTAATTCGGGGTTTAAAATTAAATAGCTGTGAAAGTGTTATCAGCATCATAATTGTTATGCTTCACACTTGGTACCATTTACTTTCCATGCTCTGCTCAAAACACAAACCATCACTTCCCTTGAACTCAGTGCGTTTCACCTGCAAATTCCTTGTCTTGGAACTTAATTCAACACACTTAGACCCAAAACCTTCTGTCTAAATATCCATTAGGCCAAACTGATTGACTAATTTGCATTAGATTCTTGCCATTTCAGCCTTGATTAGAGAAGCTCAACTCCAACTCCCTTAGTGATATTTCAAACCCAGAGCAGAATCCAGTTTCAAGATTACATTAATAGTCTGATGTCTAAGAAATGTCTGTATTCCCACTACAGTCATACCTAAGCATGTTAAAATATTTTATGTCAGAATGATGTTTTTACTTTTAATTGGAATCTAAAGCACAATGGGATAAGTGATTTTCCCCAGGTCTCACAAAATGGCCGTGGTAGAAAAGAAAATTAAATCCAGATTTCCTGAGTATAACAAAACAAATATTTAGGTTTTGGTTTGCTACTTGACCAATAACAAATTAAGGAAAAAAGAACTGAGTTGACCAAAACCCATTTTTTTTACCACATTTTAAAAATAACTACCTAAATAAAAGAGTACAGTTATTTTTAGTTTCCCAAACCACCTAATTCCATTTCCTGGTGTTTTCTTTTCTTTAAATACCCCTTTTCATATTATTTTCCTTGTTACTGGATCATTTTGCTAGTTTTCAGATCCAGAAACCCCCAGGAGGTGAAGCTTTGAAAACGGGAACATTTTTTCTGTCTTTTTTATTTGTGTTGGCCTGAACTCTCTAGTCCTTCAGTGACTGTTCTTCTGGAGATAAGTAATTGGAGGTAAATAAAGTGTTTGCCTCAGAAAACTGTCAATCTCTACATCTTGGTTCCACAGTGCCAATCTCACATTACAGGAACAAATTCTGCCACATAGACCAAGAAACAAGAACCCAGCTATCCCTGGCACCTTTACACACAGCTCTCCTGTCTGGAAAATATTCAAGTAACTCCCAGTTCACTCAAGTGAGTTTTTTGTCACCCGTCTGCAGACCTATGACAAGAGAAAATAGCTGACTTAGATGACAACAGGAAAAGTTCCACATTCTAGACTCTAGTAATGATAGCAAAGCCAAAATTGTAGCAGTTTCCCAGGTCTTGTAATAGCCATGACCTCTAGGGAGGTCTCCAGGGAAAGGAGGTTTTCCAGGGAAACTGCTGCCTTGGTTCCATGATGATTACACACCTTCCACAGGTTACTTCTCCAAACCCCTATATTTTTCTTGCTCTCAAAAACTCATTAGATCCTTCAAGAAATGCACAACGTGACACTGTTGAAACAGAAGCCAGGGTGGCTGTAGAAGGAGCTGGAGATAAAAAACCTAACTTTCCTTTAGACATAGAGCAAGACAAGCCCACAAAGAGGCAGTGTTTCGGAGCCAAGGAGACTTTTCTGAGCCTCCTTGTTTGGTTTGAGGAGCTCAGTTCCAAGACAGCAAGTGTAGTTATTGTATCTCCCAGAATTAGTTAACCCTGTGTGGCCCTGGCATTTGAAAGAAACCTGCAAGTCTCAAATACATTTCTTTGTAGCTTCACTTTTCCTGGCAAAGCAGGAATAATAACTCAGCGCAATGAATTGACACTGAGCCTTTTAATATATTGTGCTTAAAGTTATAGCAGAACAACAGCATCTTTAAGCTACACATCTGCCTTAATGACCTTGGATTATTAAACTCAAAAACGTTAAAGAAAAATCATTCCCATCTCCTTGTTGGTAGTCTTTCTTCTTGGTAGTTTGCTGTTTGTACAAAGAAACCAGGCAGAACAGTTTCATTTTCTGCTGGTTTTAAACCATTTTGTCTTGATTTTAGTATAGAAACAAATGGTTGTTGTGGGATAGGTTCGTAGTAGAGCAGCCAGACTTAGAAATGGTTTCAGTCCAACCCTCAGTTTACGTAAGATGTGATTTATTTATAAATCATGAACATATAATATTTTTTAAACACTTTTTAGAAAGTTTGGCAGCAAACCTATGTTTTTTATTGAGTACGTGAAACAGAACTCAAGAAAACCAGCAAACCAGAGTCTTTTTGTAATCCACACAGGTGTAAATTCAGAGTGATTTTACAAATGGTAGTGACATTCATGTGAATTTACAAGTGTGTAAAATGGTAATGCCTGTGATTTTGTTGTTTTTGTGCGGGCAATAGCTGAGACAACTGAACTTTCATGAAGTCTTTGGCCCAGTCTGAATATTTTATTCTGTTAATATAAAGAGAATGTTTCATTATACAGAAGAATCTCGAGAGGAACAGGAGGTTGGGACAAATGGCTTAAAGTTCAGTGGAATAAGTGTTGCCATTGTAATGACTATGGAGACCCAGTTGTGTTCCATGGCGTGGTGGAACCCACAAGAGAGAAGAGAAAGGTCCCCACAACCATACTGCCCTAACCTTTCCCAGGGTGAGCCCAGGGGCAGATGCAGCTGAGCAAGGACTGCTTACCAAGTCACCTCCATCACTGTAGTCATCATAACTAAATGGTTTACACTCTCCTCCCACCCCAGCTGTATGTTAAGATTCCTTTCATTGCCACTTAAGTATTCCCCTTTACCTGCAAGCAGGGAGCCCCTGCAGGATCAGTTACCACTCAGCTGAGCCACAGTGACAGTCACTGCAACCTGACTGCATATCTGAGACCTGAATATTCAAAGCAGGATTTTTGATCTCAGCCTCTGGGAGGTGATAAGGGTAAAAAAGTCCAGCCTTAAAGGATGTTAAACTCTAATAGTCCAAACACAAAAGCTCTCTTGGATAAGAGTCTCTTTACAGTATAACTTGTATTCTTCCCTCACAGCACCTTTTCAGCACAGATGTACTGGAGAATGTCTGAGTCAGAGAGTGGAACACAGCTTCTTGTTTTATATTCCCTGAGCACACTGGCCCCCTTGAAGAAACCAGATTTTGCAGATGTGGGTTTGTGAGCTGTCTGAAGACATGCTGCATGCCCTCCTAGTCTCTCAGCCAATCTTAGCCCAGAATCTGCAATGAAAATTTTGTTTTTCCATACACATCCCATGGGAGCTTATGCAACTATTGTAATCTGTCTGAGCCTCTGACCCTCGAGGACAAGCAGGCAGAAGTTCACCCTGGTGCAGCAGTGGGGTCATACATGCTTTTAAGGAATAGGTACCATGAAATGGGCCTTGTTTAAACCTGACAGTTTGCATTTTCTATGCCAGGATGAGTGAGACTCTTTGCGTTTCTCAGCCATACTATATGGCTTAAAAATTGCGAAACCCAGAGCATTTCCTACCCCTGTAAGAGGTTTCTCATTATATACCCAGATCACAGTCCAGGTCGTTGGGCACAGACTCCCACAAGTGGAAGGTGACATATTTGTATGAACTCACAGGAATAAACTTCCTTTCCCTCCACTGCCTTCATTTCCCCCTCACTTTTGGGCCTGTGCTTTGCAGTTCTGGGGAGACAGTTACCAGTGTGACCAGCATGTCTCCTCTACAGCCTAAGAAGGTAAAGAAAAAGAAAGAAAAAGAGAAACTGGAGCAGCCACCAGCCATCCCGGCAAAAGGTATGAGCACAGAGGTATTTCAAATCCTGAGCACAGCCATGAAGGGACAGCAGAGCATGGGACATCAGGAATCCTGCACTTTGCCACTGTCTCTGCCTGTGAGGTGGCCTGTTCTTGCTCCCACCTGTGGGGGAAGAAGTTCCCAGTAGCTGCTGCTGGGACAGGCTGTCACCTCCCTGCAGCTTTAGCCATTCTGCGATGCTGCTCAATGAGTCCAAGCAGGAGGTCTCAGCTCCCACTAACTAGAGGAGAGAGAGGAACCTCTGCAGCAATATGCACCATGCTCAAAGAGAAGATTAAAGTTGGGCAAGTTGAAATTCCTTGTTGGGGGTATTCCGAGGGAAGCCAGCACATTGCACTCTTTAAAACTGCCAGTGCACTTGGGAAGTGAAGCAACCGGAGCAGATAAAGAAAGACCAACCTCTAGGGGACTTCATTTTCCAAGAGGATTTGCAACTCCAGGGTCAGTCTCACAAATTCTTGGGTGTACTTTCTGAGCCAGTGCTGAGCCAGTGGGAGAGAGGAGGGAAAGGACCTGAACATTTCCTGTTAGGTCACAGATGGTCAGTTCTCAGGGGGTATACTTGCTCTAGCGTTCCCATACAAACAGCATGTCTTGTATATCAGATTCTTTAATCTTACAAATGTTTCTAATTCAAATCATTCATTATGCCTCCTTGTAAAATATGAAATGTGGTTAAACTCAGTAGATGCATTTGCTTCTAATTTGATAATAATGTGTCATTTATAAATTGCTAATGCATATATAAAAATGACAGTGAATGATAGTAATACAAAATGAACCCTTAATATTTATTTTTGTAGCTCCAATTGCCAATAATTTCCCGAAGCCCAAGCTCTTGAAACCTCAAAGAAAATTGATCCTGGTGAGTAATTTTCTATGACATAACTTTCTGCATATTCTTCTCTTTCAATACAAGTGCTGTAATGTTGCCAGAACTCTAGGTTCAGATATTATAAATTACCTTAAAAAATCATACAAGTCCTTTTTTTTAAGTAATAATTTTTCAAGTGAGAAATTATCTTGGTTCTTTTCATTTTGAGGATTATTTTACATCAGATTATGTTTTCACGCTTTCTAACAGTGGTCATGTCTACAAACTTGGCCTGTCCTTAAAGGAAACCTGCTGTTCATTCTCACGTGCTTCTGGCAGCTGGTCTTTTGGGATAACTGCACTGTTCGCATTTCTTTTGAGACTTTTCAAGTGAGAAGTGGGGAGCCTTATACTGTACTTCACTCGTGTAAGTCAGAAATGCCTTGAATTGCAGGAATAAGATGGATATATACATACATATATATATATATATATATATATATAGTTCATACTAAGGAAAAAAACCCCTTCATATAATAGCTTCTCTTGGTTATGAGTTTCTGTTTGAAAAATACCCTTGCAGATACATGCCAGACAAATCAGATGGATGGTGAGATATTTCTTTGCTTTTGTAACAAAGCAGTGCCTGGACAAGACATCCAGTGGTGATAGAGTGACACAGTTTTATACCAACTCACTTCACCTATAGCTGCAGTGGTCTGCTATGCTCCTGCTATGCTCTATGTAGTCAATAGAAAGAGAGAGGAGTTAGAGTCAGAGCCTGATGTTCCTGGTAATTCAGACTACTGCTCTGAGTTGCCTTTTGGGAATCCTTTTTTCCTTCTCTGGCAATAGAGAGATCCCAGAGAGACCAACTCTCTTCACATTAGGTGAAGGTGGGTGCCTAAAATTATGTCACTGGAATAACTCAAATGCCATGTGATGGTTTCACTTTTAGGTGAGGCATAGAACTGGGAACCTTCACACCGATTGTCAGTAAACTGCTTTTTACAACCCTGGATACCTGGGCATAATGCTGGTATTTGAGAAGAGTTCAGCTAATATCTTAGGCAATTTTACTGCTTGAATATGAAGCTTGTACCTCTGCTGGTCCTGCTTGGATTGCCCCTTAGCCAGACTCTGCTCATAGAAGTCAGGCTTTGGTAGAGGCAGAGACTCCATGAAAAAGGCCTTATGTTGACACAGGTAATTGCGGCAGGCCAAAGCTGTGCTAAGAGGACAGAGACACAGATGAGAGCATTTGGAACCAGGGGTGGCTGCCACCCTTTGCCATTGTGTAAATTCCAGTGCCCGGGCACATCACTAGTCTGGCAGTCTTCAGCCCTCTTAGGAAAAGCTTTCACCAGTTAAAGCACTCAGACTCTTCCTATAGCTCAGTAAAGCACATCAACACATGCTGAACTTGAAGGAAATCTGTTTCCAGATACTTTTTCCTTCTGGAATAATTCCAAGGATTGCCCTCAAATAGCTGTTGGCTCTTCCCTTCTTGCTATGCAACGCCAGTCAAGGTCCAAACACTTTGGAGGTGAGCAGGAATAAAGCCTTTTCAAGCAAAGAAATCAGCTTTGTCTCTCCTAGCACAGCTGAGGATCCACACACTGCATGCAGACAGCAAACTCTGTTTTAATGCCTCGCTGTTGGAATTCAGTCTGGCAGCTGTTCCCATATGTTGCTCTCTTCCCTTTCATATTTCACCTCAGAGTGCACCTGGAGAGATGTAGCAGCTCACAGAAAGTACACAGTCTGTGGACATGAGTTAGTTTTAAGTTAAAGTGATCCAACAAATATGGACCCACCTAGCAATAAAGTACATTAAGGGACAAAGTAAACTAAACCAAAGTCAGTCTGAAAGGCACATTCAAAAGCTGACCAGGGCACTTCCCAGAGCAGTTTCCCAATTCTGTTCCTTTTGCCTCCTTTTACAACACAGTTGTCTGTGTTTTTGTATTCTCAGGAAAAAATAATCCATACTTTCTGCTTTTAGACTACTTTCTTTTTTGTTTTTTGTGAGGAAAATTAAACTAATTGAAGTTAAAGAAAAATTGCAGAATATACAGAGAAAAAGGCATATCAAATACATCTAAGTGAATTTTTTTTTTTATTTTTACCAAATTTGTCGCCCCATTTTAATTCTCAAAAAATTCTCAGATTTTAAATTTTCCATCTGCTTTGGGGCTAAAAAAAATTATCATCATCCTGCTAAATCTCTGCAGGATAAAATAACCTTTTCTTTCCAACTATAATGATTGCACAGCTGGTGTCTACACTAGATCTTTTTTTCATTGATGGCACACACCACGTAATCACTACCGCAAAGACAGACAAAATTGCCAAGTTTCTGGGCTACTTCTGTAGCTTCCCTGTGCAACCCAAGGAAGGGACTATATTGGGGCACCAGGAGAATATTCTAGAAAACCTAAGCTAACCAGCTAGAGTGTAAAGGAACATTACAAAATAATTCCAGTGTTTTGGGAAATTTTTTTGTAATAGCCTAAATACCAGCAAAATTATTTCCAGAGGACATATGCTTTTGGTTTCTTGAAAGATGTTTATAATAAACTAGAGAATTTCTTTTGTTGTTAACGTGCTAGAGTGGGTTGCAGTATAATTTTACAAGAACACAATAACCTGGATAAAATATAGACATAATCTCAATGAAAATTAAAAAAAAAAAAGAGAGAAAGCCTAATACCAAGTTCAATTGCATAGCTTTGAGTAAAGCCTTTTAAATACTCTGCTTAAGTCATATTGTTTTAGCCAGAATAACAATTCTATGCTCCCCCTGTTGCAAAAATATTCCCCATCAGTGTCATTCTCTATTAGCATCAATGAGAAATGTGTACAGATCAAAGGAAATAGAGATGCTGAAATGCAAAAAGGGATGTTTTTTATAGCATGAAAGAAGCACAGAGAGTCATTACGAAGAAGAAAATTCTGGGGCCCCACAAACTCTTCTCTCTAAGGGCTGTTCTGCTCTAGCCTTAAGTACTTAGCCCTTTGAGTTGGTAAAAATAAATCTTTCACTTCCTCAACCAAATTTTCTGGTAGGCCTTTCATTGCCTCCTAGAGATTAGCTGTCATAGCCCAAGAGTGTCAGTTACAGAACATCATCTAAATGAAAAGGCTTTAGTGTCTTTTCATGAAGGTTTAAACCATCAATCTTAGGAGCTCCTGCATGATTCACTACAACCAATGGAAAGGATGTGACTTCAGGTTGGATCAACCTTCAAATCTTTACTTAAGCAAAATTTTTGTTGACTTCTTCATTTTCACTAAATTTTAAGGGGAGGAATACCTTCCCAGATAAGACTGCTATAGGGAATCTTCTGATTCTGCCACTGACGTGCACTCTGCTACATCATGTAAATATCACACTTTGAAATCAGGTAAATATCTCCTGTATTACAAATTATCCACTTGGGCTTAGTCCTCTGTCTAGTTCTTAGGACACTCAGACATGGCCATGTAAATCTCACAGAGTTGGCTGTTCCTACACCCATTAACCTCTTGAATTAATAGGATTAACCTCTCTATTGAATAGGATGTATCTGGCTTCTCTTGTTCCCCACCACAGAGTACCTGCTGTTCCTGTGTGACTCCTGGAGCAGTGTCCTCTCAGTGACCATAGTGCTGAGCTATTTAAGAGAAGCACCCTTCTGCCTTCAGCTCATAGAGCATAGACAGCATTGTTTATTTCAGCATGGACTGGATCACCAGTGGCTCAGTGCTACGTGATTACTGAGAGCTGCTTTTGATGATAATGGTGATGCAAAAGCTACTTGAGAAACAGAAAGGGATTATGGTTATCTAAGGTGGAGGGAGATTTCTAGCAGTCAGTATTTTGTGCAATTAGTAGGATTCCTTAGTAGTCTTAACTGTAGGTACCATTGGCCCTTTCCTTGAGAAAGAAAAAGGAAGTGAAACACATCTGCTCAGTAATTTGTAAATTCTGAAGCTGGGAGAAATCAGGTGTTCCCTTCCACTGGATGACTTTAAATTAAAAACTGTGCCACCCTCTGTTAGAAGAGCTGCTTCCTCTACAACAGGTAACAATGAGTGATGATTTAAGCTCCCAATTTCTTAAGGCATTATTTATCTCCACAGACTTTCAATAAGACCATACATACGATATACAAAGGAGTGGTGAACAGTTCTTCCCCTGACTCCTTGTCATTCTTTAATATTTCCATTCAGTCCTCATAATTCCGCTCTCTATAAGATGAATAATGTTTTGGATTTTTTTTCAGTTTTTCCATAGGATGTGAGATGTCCATAGGGCATGAATATCATGAGCACTTTCAGGCTGATACTTGGAACTCAACATACTCAAAGCTACTGGATTGAGTTGCTATCCTTACTCCCAAGAAGGAACAATTTGTATAAATATGTAAAATTTCTTGTTGGATCTGTGTTGAGACTTGTGTATTTACAAAATCCCACAGTAGATGATTTTTGTGTGATGACACTTTTGGAGTAATAAAAGTGTCATTGGTGGAGTGAAAACATTTAATTACTTCATTGGCCTGATTTCCAGCAATGTTGGCTTAGAATGTAGGAATAACTGCAACTGTAAAAGCAATAGAGCATTACAAAGGTTAGGATGCTCTTCCCCCAAAACCCATTCAATGGGATTTATCGAATCATCTTCATCCCTGACTCTGTAATCAAAACTTCTGTGGGATTCAATAACAAAATTTAGATGCAATGGTGAAAGAGTCTTCACAAATTGTAGATATATACTCAGGGAGTATAGGAAACATTTTATGCTATAGGGTGTAAAAAATAGGCATCTTATTGGGAAAAAAACCCTGCCTTTTTTAACTAATAATGCCACTAAATGACATAGTTACTACTCTCCACATTTTCCAATGTCATATTTCTCAGCTTTGTCACTGAATGTCTCTCCTGATATTTCAGCACTCTTACTGGCCAGTAGATGGATTTCTAGAGGATAAGTAATTTTGCAGATCTAGCTTCAAAACTTCTGCAGAAGTAATTTCTGAAGCTCCTGTGTTCCATGGGGATCTCTGGCTTTCTGCTACCAGTCAAGTCACTGACATTGGCAAACACTTGAAGCTCTTAAAAAAAATAAATTTTCTGACTTCTGAGTTATGGTACTATCTTAATGAGGAAGTCATTCCACTGGAGCTTATAGGGTTAATTGAGCATTAAGAGTATCTGTGGCCCTCAGGAGCACTACTGATTTCAGCACAAGAAAGGCCACTTATTACAAAGCGAGGAATTTTCCAATGTAGATTAAAAACAGGACTGTCAAAGGTTAATCCTGTTCTCTCTGAAGCTACAGTGAGGTTTCTCCTGCCTGACCCCACTGCCAGCATGTGCTTTATCCACTGTCCCTGGTAGCCCAGAGAAGGGAGTTGCATCCCATCCACCAAACATGCTGGATCTGTGCTTCAGCACATCCTCACTTTCAGCTCCATCCCTGACCCTTCAGTGATGGCCAAGCTGGCAGCCATATCCCAGCCCCTCCACGGCTGTTAAAACCGTGCTTTGAAAAGGAGGTACGCAGAGGAGATCCCCTTTCCCTTAGGCTGCACTCAGCATGCAGTTTCTACCCTTCTGGGCATGCAGACCGAGACAGCCAACAATCTCTTCCTGTGCTAACACAGCCCAACCAGTTGGCCTGGGGAGCCCTGTCTCGACACTTTCTGGTGGAGTGTGCTCAGCAGTGACACTGGATGCTCCTGAGCTGTGCCATCTGGACAGTATCTGCATTTTTCTGTGGAGCTTTTTACCGACTGTGACTACAAAACAGGATGTTTCTCAAACATTAAAGGAAAAAGGCCAAAGAGTTTGGCTTTTGCAAGAGAAAGGGAGAGGAAAAAAAAAATGGTAGTTCCAGAGTGTGCTTGTTAAGACAGGCTCCTTCATGGCAGTGGGCGAGGCTGCTGCTTGCTTGGTGCTGTGGAGTATCCTGGTGAGAAGTGCATTTCCTAGAGACTGGATCAAACAAACATTAGCAGCACCTCTTGACTCTGAACCTTTCCCATTTGCACTTTCTGCAGCGTTCCCTGGCACCACATGTCCACCCAACAGCCGTCACGGCCGGGCCACAGGTGGCATTTGCCATGTACTGGCAATCACACCAGCAAACATCTGCAGGATTGGCAGGGATTCATCCTTGCTGACCTAATCCATTCACCTATGAATGCAGGGCATGCCAGTGAGGGTGCAGTTCCACTTTCAACTGTCAAGATAGGCCTTTTCTGCTTATTTTTGATAGTAAACTAAAAATTCACATTGGGTTTGGCATCTTCGTGATAACATGTGTTGTCATGGAACAGTGAGATTGCAGCAGTCTCTAAGTGCAAGTTGGCATCAGTTGCTTTTCCAAAGAAGTTAAATTTATGAGGTTATTATCTGCTTGTTTTCTTTATACCTCATTACAAATTTGTATAATAGTAGTCTTAGTTGAAACTTCAAGAACTTTCAAGTCTGACATTGCTCACAGTAAACATTCTTGAGGCTGCAAAGAAACAAACTAGCTAAGCCTGGCAGGAGCAAAATTGACATTCCTGGTAATTATGACATAAAATTCAGAATAATTTTGATTAAAACCCCAACGCTTCTGGTTAATTTTTAAGACATTTATATACTAGACAAACCCAATTAAAACAAAACTATATATACATATACTTTAGTTTCTTTTACATATTCACATGATAGACCTTGCAGATTGTTTAATAAGAAAAATGTTCCTATAACTGAACTCTTTTGAGTAGTTGCCCATGGGAAACCTTGTGACTGGAATAAACTAAAACTGGAAGAAACCTGGAAGAGGAATCATTTTGCATTTGCCAGAAGATACACTGGAAAATCATAACTCTTCCTAATTTATATTTTGGCAAAGTGTATGATCCCAAGATGAGAAAACAGACATACAAGATAAATACTGTATCTAGGAAAGCCACATTCAAATAGAATCCTACTTGAAGAAGTCATTCAATATTATTTTAGAACAATTGATGCAATTTTTTAGAAGAGGATGTTGTAGCCCTAGAAATCCCAATGACCTCCTAGAGGAAGAGTCAGGACAGAAAGAGAAGGGTGACTGGCCAGTCATTCATTGTCTCTTCCTCTTCTGCCCTACCCTCCATCCCACCTATAACATCAGTTATTAAAGTCACACCATTGCTCCAGAAAGGAGCTGGTGGCACGGTTCCAGGTCAACACTGCCAAGACAATATCCAATCCTAATGAGAGATGAAATTGTAGAATTAGTTTTGTTTTTTTTTTTCTCCCCTGTCTGCTCAAAAAAGTTGGTCTTGGACAAACAAACCAGCAAAATTAAATTAAACATGTGGTTGATAAATGAAGTGCAGAAGAGTGTATGGAATAAAAACCTGGCTACCACAGGTACTTAAAGTACTGTTGGCTCCCATGCACTGTTATTACACATCTTTTGCTGAAAACTGTATACCTTTCACAATTTTGAACCTCCTGTGTGTTTCCTCATATTTTCAATCAAATTATTACATACTAGAAATATGCATAAGGGAAATTATTCTACACATTTTATGGTGTGCTGTTGCTTGTAGCAGTAATTGAAGTACCTTTTCCACTTATGAAAGTACTAATTTTATTTCGTTTTATTGCTTTTCTAGATGCAATTATTTATTTAGTGTGTTTTGGCTTTATTAAATTATGTTTACTATAGGAACATCATAAAAATGTATGAAAGCAACACATCAGCCACTACTGCCCAATGACTTGTTTTGGGGAATCTAGTGTTATTTTTCATATCCAAACATAATAGAATAAGGTAAGAATAAAGAGATAATCTACACTAGAAAACAATGCAATTTTGAGATAATATAATAAAACACCTGGACAATATGATTTCATAAATCTTACTTCTAAAATTTACATGAGCTGGGCATTAGGGTGGCTATTTTAGGACATGCGGCATTTTCTAAATGGAAACGTAAAAAATATGATTAAACAATAAAGGGGAAAACATATACAGATTTAGCTTGTCCTAAACAACTGGTACCTACAGAACAATGAAAATATTTCTGCCTCAACAGATGTTCTGCATCAGACTTAGAAAGTGTAGAGTTTTTCTCTGGCAGTGATCAACAGCTTTGTTTCAAAAGTTTTATCAGATTAATTTTAGGAGGCTTTTCACATGCACTGTATCAATATGCATTGAAGGTCTAAAACTGGCAGCAAAATTCCCAATACCTTCAGAGAATCAATACACTGTCAACCACTGAAAAGAAAATCTTCAGCATTTGTTGATGTTACTGTGGTGTCCACTCTCAATGGAACTCCTGTTTTTAGCTTCTGTACTACATAACTGAATAGACAGGCACATATAATTTGAAATCTCAAAAGGAATCTTAACTTAACATAAAAGCAAAAAACAACTGAAGTGCCTAGAAACTGATGCTAATACCTTCAGGATAGAAAGAAAAGGGCAATATGAAAATTTTTCAGGCATCACAGCAGTTGACCAAGAGTTTTTTTCTAAGTCTTTAAGCCAAGGTCAGGGTAGGAGAGATGTCTTTCTAAGCACTGTGGTTGAGTTCAGCTTTAATATATTAACAAAGAAAATATGTTGTTTGATTTATCTTACGGTCAAGATCCATCCGGATCCACAGGAATTCCTTCTGTCATTACACCAGAGAATTCAGTGAAAGCAGGAAATTTTCTGTGTTGTCAACAGCAGAGCATTTGATAGTGAATGAGGAGCAGAAGTTGAGATCAAAACACGTGGAAGTGGGGGAGGGAGGGAGGGAAGACAGTGTGAACAGTGAAATGCAAAGGTGCCAGTCCTGCAGGCAGTGCCCTGCACAGGGCTTGTGCTCACATTGCACAGATCAGCTGACTTCAGTGACACCTCTTGCAGCAGCAGCTGCACAAATTTTTGAAGATTTGATCTGCAGAGAAGAAATAAGATCAAATTAATGCTGGAAAAGTGTAAACTTTCTCACCCTGATGGAAACAACCTGAAATGCTGAGTGTGAGCAAATGTCAAGGCCAAAGGAGAGGATTCCAGGGCAGTGCAAAGGACAGGAAGCAGGAGAGCCCAGGGACTGATTTCAGAGCGTATTAGATGCTTATCTTTTTAGGCAGAAGGCAATACAATAATTATTCACATTTCAAGGAAACAGGACTGTTTTGTGTTAGAACAGAAATAAATATGCAATAAATGAAATGTGAAACTTCTGGCCTTGGCAAATACTTACAATTTCTTCCTAACATTTAAGCACTGTGTGGAAAATCTTGGTTTATGAACTCTGAGCTGGTTTTAAGTTTACAACTGCCGGACTATTTCTTAGTCTGAGAGATGCAACCTTTTCATGGTTACTTCTTGTGACTGCAAAAATTTGCATGGCTGAAATGTTCTGGTTTTTTAATTATCTTCTGCACTTCAACTTGAGGACACCAGTTATTGGTAGAACACTGTACTCTAGAAGATAAAGAACAAATTCTACAGTTCTTCACTTAGGGCTGTAGAACTTCACCCTTTTTCAGGGAGCACAGACCTCAGTTTTCTATAGATGAACTGAAATCCATTTCAAGTACTGATGATCTCACAATTCCACAGCAACTCTTATTTGGTGCTACATTTTCTGAGGTGAATTAGGCATGAACAACCCACTCCCAACTGTGAGCAGAACACCCATGGGAGCATAACGCAAGATTTTCCTTTTCCAAGCCACCTGAGTCTGGATGAAGCTACCAATAGTAGTAGGTAGCTTCTTCCACACATGAGAAATTTGTTCAGTAAATTTTATCGTTTTAAGTCAAATTCAATCACTGTAATACAGCAGATAGTTTTGGTGGTATGGCCTTTGTTCCAAACTCTGAACTCATCTATAGTTTGGCAAAAGTGGTAAAATTCCACTGGAACGGCAGTAATTCTATCCAGTTTTTTCTGCCTTCTGTGTATTTTTAACATTTTTTGGTTCTGTTAAGAAGTATACTGAGAGGCTCTGTGAGTGGCTGTGATTAGAGATGTAACTGGTCCAAGGTTTACAGCTGGAAAGCAAATCTGGCATATATCTCTCAAACTGTGAAATCTGCAATAAATAAAATTGGGAAATTTAGTATTAAGGAGGATCAACATTTTGCTAACACACATCTTTCAAATTTGTAATGTTTGAATTGTTGAAATGTTCTGTATTAATGACATTAGAAGTAAACCTGCAAATCCTACTTAGCCCTGTTTCCTATTTTTAATATTATTTTTATTTCATTTTCTATGAACTAGCTCTAATGCAGAGTAAACTGATTAACAACACAGTAGAATTAGAATGGGTGGGAGAAGAACTATACCCAGTGTTATAAAACACCTACATTCAGTGGAAACGACATTATAATGAATTTGTTGGTTCTGTTTTGCAGCCAAAAATTGCAGAGGAGAATTTAACATATGCTGAACTTGAACTGATGAAGCCAATTCAGGAAGCCAAAGGCATTTCCAGTATGACAGTCTACGCACAGATACTCTTTGAGGAGAACAAGTTGTAATAGTTCATGACTGTATAAATGCCCTTTGTCTGGGTTCTATTTAATTCTTGCTGTGCTGTTTATTTATAAAAATCATACAAATGTCCTTATTTTTTTATTTCCATTCATGCACTTCTATTTTTCTATGAGACTTTTAAACACAATGTAGTTGAAAGTAATCATAGAAAAAGCAGATGGTGAACAAGTGACATCCCAGAGATACCCTCTGTAGTGTCCTATGCCCCTGTTGGAAGTGGACTGAAGTTCCACCTGGGGCATTTTTAGCACTAAACATTATTACATCTTTAATGATGAGTTCAGCTGTAAATGTCAGTATCTTAGCAAGCCTCAGGAGGACTGACAGCAGGACCCATGCCCATCAACCTGCTACTGAAGGAAAAGACTGCTGACCAGAAAAAGGGCCACTTTAATGCACTTTGTCCCATCAGAAAAATATTAACCCAATAAAGCTGAGACTTTTTTTCTACACCCAAGGAAAAGCTAAAATGACTTTTTCTGGGGTTTTTTTCCCCTTCTCCAGAAATAGTTTAAAAAGTTTGTGCTCTATGTTTTCAAATTCCCCTTTCTAAATGACATTGTCTTAAAAATCTTACGTTATTTTTAGTATGGTGTTTGAAATAAAATATTTCAAAATAATCTACAGGTTACATTTGTAGTTAAACCCCCAAGATTTAAGGAAGAATATTCATAGCTTGGGAACATCTCCCAGGATTTGATTTTTTAAAATTCTGACTGGGAATAGGGAAAACTTGATAGTGACTGAAAAACTGGGAGAACCAGGACACTGCTATTTGGTCTTGGTTTAGTTTGGTGTTTACAAATCTTCAAAGGTTTCCTCTTGTAGCCTGCACTAATGAGCTGCTGATCTAGAGGGAAAAATTACACAGCTTCTCCTTCATATGGAACAGGCTCTTTAAAGCCCTGCTGACTTTGGTGTTATTTCTTTGGAAAGACCAAAGGAGATAGGGAAATGAGCCTAATGTGAGGACACAAAATAACATTCCTCCTTCTTTACCTCTCGATAACTGAGAAGGCATTCTTCCTTTTCCTTTGATAGAAATTCATGGAAAACGAGCTGTTCTGTGCCATCCCGGGCATTTCAGTCATGAAGAAAAGCTGGACTGATGTTTTCAAGCTCATGTATGTTCAATGCCTGAATTTCCCCAAAGCTCAGGAAGATATCCAACATCTTTCCAATCTTGGGAAGCTTTAACCCTTGAGTAGCTGTGCAGTTCATGGAGATGTAAAAGCATGGGCTCTTGAGGTCACCATCAGGTTGTGGAGGGCCAACACTTGGCATGTGCCAGGTCTTCTCCAGATCTGTGAGGGAGCCCCGTGACAGACTGCTCATTCAGCAGTATTTGATGTGGGTTTTGGAGTAGCACTCCTTGGGTTCTGGAGTCATAACTAAGGTGGTCCAAGTAACTTCTTCCTTTACAGGTCACACCCTTTTAGTGTTAGAACAGCTTCTTACCAGGACTCAGAGCACAGCTGGGAATCATCAGAGGAACATTCATGCCCTTATTCCCATTACTGCATTGGGAGTGCAGGAGAGGAGAATGGGGGGACAATCAAGGATGGGGACATGCATCAAAGGGCAGCCATGTGACACAGCACATCAGTGCCTTTTGGAAGGGTTCACCAGAATAAGTGAGTTTGTATAAACTGCTTCTCAACTTTTTGAACAGTGGTAGGTGTTCAGCAGCACACCTAGTCCATTACTGTCTAGCCAGGATCTGTAAATATAAAATGCAGTCATCATCTTCCACATTGGATAAAAATCCCTTCTATAAAAAGGAATTAAAGAAAAGCTTATCAGGCTGACCATTATGTACAGTACTAATCCAATTCTATTCCTTCATCAAAACAGTTCTTTCCTAACTAAGGCCAGCTTTCATCAACAGATTTGCTAGTAATTATTTGCATTTTTAATGTTTGTGTTTGTGAGCTGTCAAAAAATATGTTTGTTTTACCTCTGTGTTATCCCAGGATTTAATCACCCACCAAAAGGGCATGGTATCTTTCCTTGTTCTCTGATCAGGTGTTAGCCTTTCAGTGACAACAGCAATCAACTCGGTGACCAAAACCACACTGGTGCTAATGAGTGATTCAACATTCAGGAATCAGTTTTGGAACAGCCAGTTTAACTGATTATTCAGAGAGGACATCTGTAATGTAGACAGCTGTTCAAAAGGCCTTAGAAAAATACAGAATTTATTAGTTGCTACTTTGGAATTTAAAATCCTAACACTAATGATTTTACTACTTAGCTGTGAAAACTTTCAGGTTTGGTTACAAACATTTATTTTGCATAGAAATGGCCATTGTGCCCATTGTTCAGAAGAATCCTCTACTGTATATTTATGCCCAGCATGTTAATGAATACTGTTCTTTATGTATTAATATCCTATATATTCTTGTTTATGTTTGATATCTAATTCCCCAAAATAATAGTTAATTGAACTGAATAAATTACCATTTTTGTAAGATTTATTGTCTTAGTCTCTGTAGGATTTATTGCTTCCTAGAGAAGGATATTGCTTCTTAGATTGAAGGACATGTGTTTATCTTTTACACAGCATTTAGAAAGTCACAGTATTTGGAATTGAATTCTTCATTCTGTAGAAAATTCCAGGCTTTTCAAATGTTTTTTATTTGGAACTGACTTCAGATGGCAGCAGAATCTGAAAGGTAACAGACCAGGTGAGTGAAACAAGGCCAGAAATATTACTCAGGAGATCACCCATTTTCCTGAGCAGACATTTCCTATATCTTTCCTTATGCAATGTCCACCAAGATTTAATAATGTCAGATCATATCACTGGGGAAAGGAAAACATCATCTTGCAATTAATTGCACATCTCTAAGTGTCAAAGCAACCCACCAGAAGACTACAGAGTAGAAAATTTCATTGAGTGTGATATGCTTTAGTGTGAGAAATACAGAATAAATAGATTTAGCTCCTTTTAAGAGGAATTGAAAAGCCAAATTAATCCCTGGCCTAACTCCCTCTGGCTTTAACAAAACAGCAGCAGAGGTGAAGGTGGCCCACAGCTCTTTTATGACAGGGGTTCCCATGAAGACTCTTAGTACCTTATTAAGCAGCAGTTGGAGTCTGCTGAGTCACACTATTTTGGTTACTCCTTCTGTTGTCATTGGTAAAACATGGCTTTGTGCTGAAATCGTAACAAATACAGCTCTATTATCTCCACACCAATTTAATATCAGATTGTTAAACGTTAATGTACTGCACCCTATAGCTTTAAATAGAATTAGATATGTTTACAGCTTTGGTTAAATGCACCTTGTTCCTCCACATTAAATTTTATTACTAGAATCATCCATTAGCAAATAGGAGTAAATCATATTAGTGTTGCAGGCTGTGTGGGGGTTGAATCTGCAGGCCAAGGAAAAGGTATTTTATTACTCTTTTTTACAACTTTCTAATTGGTAGGTGTGGTCAGCATGTCATTATCTCTGCAACTGCCAGCCAATTATTTGTTTTAGTATAACTGTAATGCAGTTTTGGGGTTGTCTTCATTAAAAAGTTCAATAAGCTTGTGTCCTTATCCAGGGTTTGGCCAGGTGCTGCTGGCAAGGAAGGATTCAGACCAAAGAATACTGCATTTAATGTTTAAATTGCAGGTTAAATTCTGCTTTTAGAGGGCTTCTCAAAAACACTTCTGGTGTGCAAAGGTGCACATCCAGGTGCAAAAACCCTTTTTGGCTTTAGTCTAACCTGCCTGGGTAAAAGATAAAATTCCTAAATTCTACTCCATAATAAGTGGTCACCTGTGTTTTCTGCACTGATGGGAGATGAACTCATTCCACGTGCTTTGTTCCACTGGCAGGTTGGATTCCATTTTACTGCCTTGGTTGGGCAGATCAAAAGACTGCACGTCAGTGGAAGACTCTTGCATAGCAACAGGTACTTCAGGAATCCTCCCTGTCTTGGCACCCTGTTGTGTCTCTCTTGTTCCTTACCAGCATTGCTGGGCTGTTTCCAAACCCCACAAAGGGCTTTTCAGTCTTCCTCTACTATGGTCAGAAATGTTCTGGGAGCCCCTTGTGAACCTCCTGCTGAGACCTGCTCAGGTTTTCATTTTAGTACACTACAGGGACAGTAACTGTGGCTGTATTTTCCATGCTGTGAGGATCTGGGAAGTACACCAGGGAAGTAGGAGGTGATGTCCACAGAGGCCCTAGGCAATCTCACTTGGGTTGTGGTCCTGGCTAGGGAAAAAGTTAGGGGAAAAGGACTGGTTTGGTCAAACACAAGCTTTTTTTTTTTTATGGATTTAATTTGAGTTAAGCTTTGTTAAAATCCTGTTTGTCTATAGCAATATTTTGCAGTAAGGAAGTGAATGAGAACACAAGAGTGCTTTAGGGCTCTGTACGCAGAGCTGTGACAAGACAAGATCAGCTTTGGGGCTTTTGCCTTCCTGTTCCAGGCTGGTATCATGAGCACAATTAACAGCTGAACTAACTACCCACAACCCCACATCTTTCCTTGAGAAATTAGCCACTGACACTTTTGGATTATCCTGAGGAATAAGGAAGCCTGCAGGAACTTCTCTGACTGCTAAGACAAATTCTCTCCTGACACTGGGGAGGGTGGAGAAGCACCACACAGAACAAGACCACATAAAATACACAGGGCAAAAAAACGCATGGGGATGGGCAACAGCTGTCACATTCAAACAGTGACTGGATGCATGTTCTCCCCTTACCATAAAAGAAAATAAGAAGTCACTGAATACTGCTCAGTGGTGCTGCACCACTTCTCCACCTCTGATTCTGCCTGCTGTGCTTTGGAACTAGAGTGAAAACTGCTCAGTGCTGTCTGTGAAGGGATTTTTCAGGCAACCAGTTAAGCACGTTACACATCTCTTTCCCCTGAACTAGTACTTCGGGGCTGAAGCCAGAGCTAGGCCAGAGATTAATTTGGCCTTGCAGTTCCTCTTAAAAGGAGCTAAATCCATTTATTCTGCATTTCTCACACTAAGGCATATTACACTCAGTGAAATTTTCTTATCTGTAGTCTTTCAGTGGGTTGCTTTGATACTTATAGATGTGTAGATGCTAAATGTTTTTCTTTCTCCAATGATGTGATCTGACATTATTAAATCTCGATGAACATTGCATAAGAAAAGTCAAGAATTGTGGCCTAAGTTCTCAGCTCAGAGGAAAGTCAACAATTTTACTATTCAGCTGTTATTTTCTACATGGCACCTCTTCATCTTAAATGGTCCTGCTTTGCAACTGTACTCTGCTTTCAGAGGAAAATATACCCTTCAAATCCCTAAGGCAAACATAGCTATTCCCACTTCTACCTCTGCTTCCTCCTTGCTTGCTCTCAAAGAGCAACCAGAGGATAGAAGAGGAACTAACACAAAAGCCAAAATTAGTAAATCACCATGCACACGATTACAGCAAATGGCAAAGGCCACTCCTATGTATCACTATAAAAAATAACACTAATTGGGATGCTTTGCAATTTCCTGTACAACCCATAATTAGGTTAGATAAGAAACTAGCAGTGTCTAAGTGCTATAAATGTCTAAATTAAGTTATTTTGAAAGTGCTTGGCACTTTGACATTTGAGAGTTCAGAGTAATTGGGGTATTGAAATAAAATTGCTTCTGTTATTTAAAAGGTCATTATCTTCTTCGGGTAGATATATAAGGACTATTTTCTACTCTACTGAGCTGGTCTATTTGGTTCAATTAGACCTGCTTCAGTAGATTTCTAGTGGGCCTCCTCCCACTTATCACAGCCTCAGCACGGGCGCAGAGAAGGGCCTGTAAATATACAGCCCAGATATGGAGTATATATTCAGCTCATAATCAGGCTCTGAAGAGCCCAGAGTTTCCCCCATGAACACCCCAGGCTGCTGCACAACACGGTGGCAAACGAGTCCTTACACATCATACACCAACAAACACTGGCTGAAGCCAGCCTGCCATGCAGACAAAGGATTTGGAGCAAATCAGGATTTCACCTTTCCAACCAAATAATCTCACAGTCTGGCAGCAGCTCCAGTTATTGCCATAACTACTGGAATTCCTTGTTTGCAACATCCACAGTCCCACTGTCACACTAAGATATGCATTCTTGCTTGCTTACTAGGTCTGGTACTCTGCAACTCTGTCAGCCAAAGGTGGGAATTTAAATGACTGCACTTTGACTGCATTTGAGTTTGGTCAGTCCAGCAACATCAGTAAAATAAGGTGTATAAAGACATGGACATTAGCTGAGCAGATTTAACTTACCACCACTTCTCTGCTGGAGATGCCACACCCAGGAGATGGTAGAGAATGGAATGAGCACTGGAGGGGCCAAAGAGCACTCCCACTATTCAGTCCTGTGGCTTACTTCATGTGCTCCCCTCAGGAGAGCAAAGCATCCCACCAAAACTGGAGTAGATATGGGAACAGGAGTTTTTGCTGTCCTGTGTGGCCAGAGAACATATGTGCAAGGGAGAAACAAAGTCCTGAGGGCCTGGTGTCCAAACTGAACAAGGAGACAATTTCTGACCTGCAACAAGGAAAGTTCCCATGCTGCTGTTGCCCTCATGACAGCCTCCACATGCAGGGTTGCAACACCTGAATATGAAAAGTGATTGCTGAACAGAGGCACCACTGTCCCCATCAAAAGGGCTACATTTGCTCAGTATTCATTACAGAAAATATTATGGTCACTAATATTCCACTGTACTGCTGCAGACTGCCTGGTTCTGGGTACCACATTGCCATAAGACATTTAACCCCAGTGCAGGGAATAAGGGTGAGCCCTTTCAAATGAGCCCTTTAAAAAATTTCATGTGGCAAATTTTCATGAACCTCCTGACACTTGGGTAG
Organism: Cyanistes caeruleus; assembly: GCF_971803275.1. Lineage (NCBI taxonomy): Eukaryota > Metazoa > Chordata > Aves > Passeriformes > Paridae > Cyanistes > Cyanistes caeruleus. Next base: position 17,853,260 of record NC_141708.1, read on the forward strand.
AGCTCTGATGACGAACTGTCAGTCAGGAAAAAATTATAGAGGGTTAGCATTCCTCCACCAGCCTGGTAGACTCTCACACTCCCCCATCAGCCTGGCTGACTTCAATGACAATAATTGGTATGCACAGATCTGAACAGTGACACCAATAAGGCAATGACTGATCCCCGAGTTGAGAAGAGTTGTTGCAGTGCGTTTCTTGTTAATGGTACATTCTGTTATTGCCAAGTTGATGTTTGGTCCAAATTGTCACTCTGCCCAGACCCTCCCACCACCCCACGTTGTCAATCTACGCTGAGTCCCCTGTCAATCCCACCTTATGCCCACCACATGCTCGGAATTCTACTTTGGAAATCCCCTAAATTTCAACATTTGCTTAGTCCATGTGACCAAATTTCCTCCCTACTCCCTCATTGGACGATGATTTTGTGAACCCTGCCCTTTATCCTCCCCAGGACATCTCTGATTAGCTGATACTTTGTACCCTCCCTTTGAACCGCCTCCCTATTTCAGTTGTTGCACGCTCACATTTTCTGTCTTTTGCCCCCAAGATTACCCAGAGCAATAAATCCTTTATTATCCCATGCAAAAGACCTCCCTCTCGTCCTTGCCTCCTCGGAGTGCAGACTGACAGCCTAAAAGCCGTAGAGCAAGTGCTCTAGTCACACCTGGGGTCATCCTGCTCTGGGGTGTGACCCACTCCTGTGCAGGCCCGAGTCATAGAGCCAGATCAGCTCCAGCGGGATGCGATAGCTGGCGCCCAATGTGGGGCCCTGTGAATGGACTCCACAGACGAACTATGGATTTTATTCAAGAAGTTCTGGCCATCAGCTGCCTCCGAGTGCAGCAGACTGGTTTTTCTCCGGTGGCTCTTGGGGGGAGGAAGTGATAACCCTCTAACATCCAGAGGAGCACTTCCCTGAGGAGAACTTCCCTGCAGACCCTGTCCAGTGGACCAAAGGAGGGCAAGCATCCCTCATGTTAGGCTGAGGGTGCTCACAACTTGTGGGAAGGGTGCATTGCCCTTCGGGGATGGTGGAGGGGTCGGGGGGCACAGTCCTACAGGCCACGATAGTTGGCTGTGGAAACGACCCTGTCCCTGAGAAAGAGTAGCACATAGTGACAACCACAGGGAAAATTTTCCTGTGGGAATTACAGATTGCCTCACATAGATTTCTCAAAATAGGTTCAAGTAAATTCTCTTTTTTGAGGATGCAAAGGCCTTGCAGTGCACAGGCAAATATTATTTCATGAGTATTAACCAGTTCACAGAATGCTAGAGATGCGACTCTACTTAATGCTCAGTGTAATACGTATAAGACTTCTGTTGCTGAACAAAGAAATAAGATAGCCTGTGTAACAACCAAATAAGTGTAATTAAGGCATTTTAGGGTTTATGGTACTCAATTAGATTAAACTGGTTTTTAAAGTCACATAAAGGTTTGGTTGTTCCACATTTCTCTTCTTCATTTCCCTATAGGGCAGAGTTAAAACTTGTTTCTGCATTTTTTATCCTAATGGCATTGGATTTCTTCTAAGGATAATTCTCACCCTGATCTACTTATCCTGTGCAAAAGTTGGTTCTGAGATAATTACAACACTCTGTTGATGTTCACACCGTTCCACTTACAGTAAAAATGGAGTTGTGTTAAAAGTATTTGCTGTGGAATTGCTATACTACATTTTTCAAGCATATTCTAGATCTGCTACCCCTAAATCCCAAGCATGTGTCACATCAGGGTATTCATAATTCACTGTTGTCCCTGACATAGCACCAAGTCTTGTCTGTGTATCAGGCAAAGCCACCTCCACATTTAGAGCTGATGGAATTTCCTGGACATTTTCATGGACATTGATAATTTTCCAAATATGCAGGAGACCAAATATTAAAAACAGGTGGTTGCAAGAGGGTTGGTTTCAGGTGATCCTTCAACCACTTATTACAAATTCTGAGCAAAAACTTCCTCTCCTGGAGACTTGCCTGTAGAAAAATGGCCTGGTAGCACTCCACCCTGTCACACACTGGCTGAAGGATGAAATTGCAACCCACTTCTATTCATCTGCCCCTTATATTCTCCCAAATTACAGCTCCTTGAAGATGAGAAGAAGCTTGACTTGAGAAAACATTTAACGTGCTGACTTTCATTCACACTTGCACACTCTGGACCTGTTCTCTGTGATTCAAAACAGATGTTGCTGAAGCAACTATTGAAGATTCAAGAGAAATGATTTTAGGCACAAGGAGATGAGCCTGTCAAATCCATGCATGGCCAACCTGCAGCTGGCCTCTTTCCAAACAAAGCCAGGTTGATGTCTAGAGTATTGGAGCCAATTAGTGCAGCTACCCAGGCTGCAGAGTGAGTGCCACGGCCAGCTCTAGAACAGGGAGCATCTGCTCTTGGCAAAGACAGGCTGCATGAAAAGGCTGAAGGAGGAGGCAATTTGCAAGCTATTCAGGATGCTTACCAGGTAAATGAAAACACAGGTAGTGACCTTCTTTCACAGCACTTAATCACCTTCACCATGGTTCAGTAAAAGTGCATTTGCAGTTGACAGGAATCCAAGTCTTGCTGTCCAGATATCCAAATCACAGCTTATTTCTAAGTAATGTGCCAAAGGAAGAGGAAAGAAGCAATACACTTTTGTTGACAATTGACCTTCCCCAGTCCTCGGGAAAAATAAAGATAGGTACAGTTCACCTTTGCTCCATAGTTTGATTTGAATATTGGCATGTCTTGGCCTGCTGTCAGTGTATGTTTCCCTGAGCACTGGAAGATTAGTATTTGACTCATCAAGTCATACACTTGGAGGTCAGAAAGGAAGACCAGGCAGGTCATCTCTGTAGATGTAATGCAGACATTCTTGTATGCCTGCATCATGAGCTTACATCTCATTACTGCATTTTCCACAGGCAATTACCTCACTCACTATGGAGATCAGGCCGAACCATGGGGAGGTTATGGTGGGAACATGTCTCAGCACTCTGTAGGAAAGGAGGCTGTTTGCTACAGGAGGATTTGCTCATTCAGCAACATAATTCAAAAGAAGAGTCATTAGCTAAGCAGAGTCCTATAGGAAGAAGAAAGTTGATCATGTAATTAAAAGAAGTCTGGTAAAAAAAACCCCTGTGTTCTACTCCAGATTCTTTCTAATGATGCTAGCAAGTCTCTGGCACCAAGAGTTTGGCATACAGCAGTTCCTCATATGCAGCACACATGGGGCTTGACTCCTGCAGTGCTACCCAGTCTCAATGCACTGGAAATCAGGGAACTGCCTGCTCAAAGATGTGTTTGGTGGTATGAACGAAAGAGCCTTCATAATGTGCTTTGTGCTCTTCATGGCACATCTCTGATCCTCTGTGTGTGCTCAGGATGCTGCTCAGCCCTTCTGTATGTAAGGGAAGATATTGAATATCTTCACCAGGTCAAGAAGGAGCAGAAGGGAGAGGGAGTTATCAGTTTAGTTCTTTTCAATTATGCTAAAATGTTAAAGAGGCTGATTTTTCAACTTTCCCATCTCCACTAGGGACAAAAATGGCACTTGAATTTATTATATTATAGTCTCAGCCTTCATTTACTACAAATACTCACTTTTACCATAAAGGGAGATTGTGGGGGTAAATCCTGAAGTATGTCTGTTATACTGAACTTCCAGAAAGTATTAAGACAAAGTTAGAAAGAAGACAGAAAAGGAGGAAAATGAATGAATATATATATATATTGAATGAATATATCAGATCTTTCTCCTCACCTATTCCATATATTTTGCCTGCCTTATAATAAAAAAAAGTCAGAGATAGGAAACATTGCATGATAACAAATATTTCACAGTGGGGCTGGATAAAGACACCAGCACCAGGCTGGGAATTCTAAACTTCCCTTTGCAAGCAAAATAGCTTTTCAAAAGGCATGCATACATTTTTATGCACATTCAAGGAGGAGGGATGACTAATAATGGAGATATTAATATTTTTGCATGTCAGAGAAGAATAAAAATACTGGAACATACTCACCTGTTTGAAGCCCCACTATTTTTTATCTCATGAAAAATAAAATAAAAAAAATAAAAGTAAATATACAATATGTTATTATTAAGCTACACTGCTACTTGGAATAATCAAGGCAGTTTTATTTGCTAGATAATATTTGTGAAATACAATGTCGAATTCTGTATCTAAAATAACATTTTAAATAAAAAGGTTTTCTCAAGACAAATACTACAAAAATCTCATTGTTTATGTGCATATTTGTCAGTTTCTCTCACAACTTTGGGGTCCATTGTCTAATTTAAATTGTTCTTGACTGCAGGGTCAGTCCAACTCCCTTAAGATTCAGTCCCCAACAAGAGGCTTCCAGTTGCTCTGATTCTCTCATGCTCTGAAGGGTAAATTTTCTCTCCATCCAAAAGGTTGAAAAAAACAAGAAATCTTGGCTATTTCTTCCTACCCATCCACAGTCCAGCAGCAGAGTCTTCCCCAGTCATCACCAACTAGGATCTTAGAGGAATTTCTTGAGAAAGAAAGAAAAAGACAAAGATTTTGATACAAATGAAAAAGTTTGATACTTCAAAGGCTGAGCTTAGAATTGGGTCCAAAATTTCCTGGATTTCAGTGGGTGAGCTGGGGACAACTTAACCTGATCAGCAGCTCTTACCCTTCTCTGAGATTCTATGGATGTTAAATAATCTGCTGTCCAGATTCACAATTCAGACTTGTTAGCACGATGTCCTGGCTTCAGCCAATGAAATTCCTGCTGCGTGCAGTGCCACCAACATTAGTGAAACTAACCCTCACCCCAAATGTTCCCCCTTTCAATGCACATCAACATCACACTAACTGCTCTGAAGTGAAATTTGGCTACAAGAGGTCTGGCTGAGCTCTCAAACGCCCCAAACTGAACAAACAGCAGGAGCCCAGTCCCAGGACCCCCATGCCGGGCAGCGCCGGCAATGGCCCTACCTGGACACGGCCAGCGCTGTCACCGCCGGGCTTGTCCTGCTCGCCTTGCCAGTCAGGGCAACGCTGGGATTCAGTTCCCGACAGAGAACAAGCTGTTTTCCACACTTGTTACCTGTTGTGTGGTTTAAAAATAAATATTTAGAAAGCGTCTAGGGGGGCAGCATGGATGGGATTGTTATTATTTACGGTCAGCAAGTTGTTAAGTTGAGAACAAATATATTTAATCTTGGCCTGTGCTGTAGCAAAATAGGCCCATCCCAATTTAATTTGTGGCTATGATAGTTACATGTGCTGACGTGCGGCTGTATCAATTGTGTGCTAAATTGGATTTGTGTATTATTGCTTTCTAAATTGCATGCCTAGTTCAGCAAAATTGTTCATCAGTTTTCACTGGCTCTGTGCTTAATAAGATGCCCCACAATACTTTGCTGCCAGGATATAATACAGCCCATAATTGCCTAGTAAAAAGAAATTACATAAAGCCCTGGTATTATCAACTTATCTAAATCTGCTCATAACAGAACCAATAATTAAATGCTGCGGACATTTCACATACACACACACCCCTAACAACATAACTCAATCACAGGTACTCTGGTCTTTTTAATGACTGTGTTTTGTATTAATTTTATTTTCTTTAATGCACAGAATGAGGTGAGGGAATATTTGGTCATTTGAAATAATTCTGAAGTCATCTGAATAGGTTAAGGGAGTATGACCCTGCTTTGATTACAGCTCTCAACTCTTTATTAAAGAATGCGCTTCCCATATGCACCTGAAAGCATAGAGCCTTATGTTCATGTGCAAACAGGTGCTGTCTACACATCAGCAGGTACCTGGGGTGGGCACAAATCTTTTATGGTGCTCTTGGAAAAAACCACAAGAGTGTTCTGCTGTGCTCCCACGGACGGCTTTTAAGTCCTCATTTAGAAAACTGCTTAAGATACACATTTTAGAAATAGCTAAAATATATGAGTCTGTTCAAAACATTCATATGCCATTATGCCTGGAAAGACCTGCCATAGGAAGTTATAGACAAGAACTTCAGAAATTCTTAAATCAAAGGACACTTTTCTATAGATAAAGAGAATCCACAAAATGACTACAGAATACCACTGGGTATTTTACTTAAAATTGAAAAGAATTTTAAGTCTTTTGCTCTGACTTATGGACAAAGCAATCTTTGATCAGAGAAGAGAACAAAAAAAATATGAAGTTACCGCAGCCAGACTATCTCACATCTGGCGTCTCAGGTGTTCTTACACCTTCCCTAGCCATCTGGCTCTGGCTACTCTGAGGCATGACAAAAGCATCTGGTTAGGCTATTAAACATACAGAGGCATCCTGGAAATATTTCATGTAGCAATCTAAGTAATTTTGATGCCAAGTTCCATGAACAGCACTTTTGAAGATCTCTGTGGTAATGCCCAATTACTGTATAATATCTTTTTTTTTTTTTTGCAGATGTTACATCTATAGCTCTACATTTATGCAAATTGTGTGCCTAAAATTGAAGTAATAGAGAATGTCTGTAATGAGGACCACAGCAAATAAGTGGAGTAAATTATACATAATAACACCACAGTTCCTTTCTCTTAGAAAAGCGCTGGGAAAAGAAGAAAGCTGAGCTATTTAGGATGTGCCTTTAAAGCTTTCTGACAGGTTTCAGCTCCTGTATTTGTTAGAACAGAGAAGTGAGCTTGAGTTGTTTTTAGTACCAGTCAGCACCACAGTCCCATGATCTTATTAACCTCAGCTCTGTGAGAACTCCATGGTATCAGCTTCAGCTGCACACAGCCTTGAATAAACAGCTCCAAGCACTAGGGCCTGCTACTGGCTTCCCACCAGTTTGAAGGACCTCTGACTTCTTTTAAGGTGGCAAAGACAACAAACTTCTCTGTTCCATGCCAGAGCAGGATCTGGCACTGCCCACTCTGATGTGATGCCAGGATACTTTAGTACAGGCCATCAGCAGAGGTGCCAAGGCAGTGGACTTTCTGGAGCCAGGACTATTTCCAGCCATTGGTTTCATAGGTTCATGCAGAAAGGTGGTCGGTCTTCTGAGGTTGACAGAACTCACAGGAGAGCCTGTGAAAATGCCTTCAGCTTCTGGACAGCTTCCAGGTGTGCCCATGAGATGGCTGGCTCAGGTGTGCTCTCTGTCTCCAAGGTGGGCCACTTGCCACCCACCACTGTTGCTGGTCACAGTAAGATTGCACCAGTTGCCCAGGCCATCTCCCCTTCACAGCACTGTGCTCACACCCCCTCTTCTTGCTTACAACCAGACAAGGCTTGCAGCACTGGGTCATGCTGCAGTTCACAGCCCACCCTGAGGTCATACCTGTGCTGCCCGGCTCTTCTGTCGCGCCACTCTGCACTCTCGGTCCAGCACCTTGCTCTGGGGCATTGCTGTATGAGGTCTTCCACAGCTGTGCCAGTGAGGGGGTAAAAATGGAAAAAGCGTGGATTGTAACAACAAGAGAAGGATTCAGCTCCTACTTCCCAGCAAGGGCTGGGAACTGGACTTCTAACACAGAACAGAATTTGGCAGTTGTCCCCCTCTCTGTCACTAAGCTGCAGGTGTCACACTGCAGGAATGTATGCAGGGAGCTGGTGGGGTTGCAAGGCTGACACACTATCAAAAATCCCAGTAACCCAGGACGTTCACCCACCATACTGGAGGCAGAATCAGCAGTGAATTTCTACTCATGAGAAAAGTAGGACTTAATATACTGAGCCGTGAACTCTCACATTTCTGAGGAATTTTTACTTTCAGAATCACCCCAGAATGGACAGCACATTTTTAAAATTCTCCCCGAATGGCAAGAATTCCTCCTTCCAGGAGGATTAAAGTTGATAGGAAGCAAATATTTTACTCTGATTTTAATTTTCTGCCCTCTGCTGCACTGTAAAGAAAGTGGCATGGGCTTTTCGTAGCTCTGCCCCTCCATTTAGAATAAAATAACTCCAGCTCTGGTCTACAATGAATCAGGATTCCTTTTCCCCTCTCCTATCCACCTACCCTCACCACTCCATCTGTGCTTCCTGTGATGATGATGCTGCGTGTGTCCCAGTCCATCACTTCAGCAAAGCAGCAGCAAACAATGTGGCAGCTGGGGCTGCAGGCAGTGCTGATGCTTGCAAGAAGCTGGCCATTGACTGTCCACAGGTACAGGTAGGATCCCGCACAAGAGATAATGTCACCCTGTAACAGAGCAAGAGGCAATGTCTTGAAGTCCCACACTCATCCCCCTCATAACTTTTAAATGGTGATTAGAAATTGCTGAATTGCTCTGGTTTAAATTCTGACCTTTTTTTTTTTTTTTTTTCTTCTGGGCAAATGATACAAATTAGACAAAGTAAATTTTTTTTTTTTCCATGAAAAATTATGACATTTTTACATCATAGAAACCTGAAACAACTGTCACAGATTTAGCAAGATAATGAAGAAACAAGTTTTTTTTCACATTTTAAAATGAAAATATTAAATGAAATGTTCTCTTTCTGTTTTCAATAAAATGCAGGCTTTTATTAAAAAAGCAGATTGAGAGACTGACCTAGCTACTGTCAGGGACAGGGGCTGTGCACAAGCAGTGCCTAGCACAGGTTCTGGGCTAGGACAAGTGCTTTTATAAGTTTTACAAATAAGCAGTCTGAAACAAGGACGTGGTGTTCACCTGCTTAGCTGTGAAGCCTTTGGTGATTTCACAATCCTCCTCTGCCCCTCACAGGGAGCTCACTGTCATCGCATTTCTACACCGTTTTCTGCATCTGACCAATGACCAGCTCTGCATCCAGTGACCTGCACTTGTGATGCAGAAAACATCCTTTGCAGAGCACCTCACCCCTCCATTCCATGCAGGTGCAGCCTTACCAGAGACTGCTTATAAGGAGCAAATACACAAGTGAGTCTTTAGGGAAGCACACAGAACCAAGAATCAAAGCTGCAATTGTAAGTGATCCAATCAAAAGTGTATTTTGATCTACATAACTTTTCTACTCTTGATCCATTCTAAGAATCAGCTAAATAGAACCTCATCAGCAAAGACATCTGATTCTGAGAAAGGACAGTGTGCCCTTAAATTAGCAGCATGCATCTGGTTTAAGTCAACTAACACCTTACTTCACCCCTGCCTCATGTGGGGCCAGGGCCTCTTCACACTGCTGGGCAGAATTCTGGAGATAAAAAATGATAGCATGTTCAAAACAGAGCTGCCAATAATTCAAGAGATTAAATTTCAGCTACTTTATCTGCATGAGAGTACATGATATCCAGGCATTTGGCAATGATCTACAGTGCTTTTCAGGTCTGAATCAGGAATTTAAAACTAACTGCAATAATTAGTTACAGCAAGCTCTTACAATCCTCCTTAGTATATGAAGTTTTTGGGACAGCTCTTATTTTGTGTCTACACTACACAAATACCATGAGGTTTGGATCTATAGATGGAACTATATATGGATATATAGATGGAACTTCTAGATGCTCAAGCAACTCCAACCATCATGTAATGAAGGGCTGTATATGGTTCTTATTCTACAGACTTTTTTTTCCCTTTTTCTTTCCTTTTCCTTCAAAACTTTGCTATGAACCATTCTGAATTTTTCAGGGAAAAACCCTTGCTACCAATCATGTAATTTTTTGTCAATCAATACACCCTAGCACAATGGAAACACTTTGTTTCTATTCTCATGTAGTTTACATAAATATATAAAGAAGCATTAAACAAAAATTGCATTTCAGAATTAAGTGCTCTGTATTGCAAACATCAAAAAGAATTTTTTCATCCACAAGAAATGGACCGTTTTTTTTTTTTTTCCTTGAAGCTTCAGTCATACTTTTCTAAGGTTTTTCCTCTATTAAATGAGCCTTTAGATATACTATTATCCAAACAGCTTAACCATTTGCACTCTAATAAAGTGGAGATCAGTCATTTGGATCAGTCACCAGACTGTTCCTGGCACAGATTGTCTCATTTTTGGACAGTTCCAGGAGAGCAGATATGGACTGAAAAGGCTGCTGTAGTGGCTGGTACAGAAGAGAGAGGACTCTGTCCCCTTGGGATCTTGAGCAGCTCTGTGCCAGCCCACCCCCTCATTTCTGAATGCTTGGCACTGCTTCAGCTCACTTTATAGGGATCACCAAGGTATTCTGAACTGGCCTTGCTGAGGCTGCTGGCCACTTCACACTGACCAGGCCTGCTAGGGCTGGGGGCTGAGCTGGAACTGAACAGAAAACTTAAATCCCACCCTCAAACTGATACCCATCAGACTGCATGGTTAATAAAGCTCTGATATGAGATGACTGTTTTGACACAGACTAAGTAGAGACTATCTGCTTGGCTTCTTACTGCTATGAACTCAATTTTGCTTTTGTACAATATCCAGGACTGGATTTAATCTTGAATTGTCTGAGCTGCTGAAACCCTGTTCTAGTATATTAGCAGAGAGAAAAAGTAAATATGAAAGCAAGATTTTTGGGAGGTAAAATGTTGGGAGAAAAAAAAAAAAATCTCATCCAGAGTGTTTATAGTAAAATCCAATACAGAATATTTTCCTGTCAACATGCATGCAATTCTGGCCAGGCACAGACCTCAACATATTTATACCCACTGCTATCAGGAGCTCTCCCCACACCTGAGAGTAGAAAGGAAAGGAGAAAGCCAACATTATCACTGAAAAGTGTAATGCAGTTGTCAGCTGAGCTGGCAGACTGTAGTCTTACGTGTCTCTGCTGCATGAATGTCAGAAGAAATTAATGAAATAACAGGGGCAACAAGGTTATGGGTGAGCCAAATACAGGAAGCAGTAGGGTAATACTTCATGCTCCATAAACTAAAAGTTGTTTAATCCTGCTATCTATCTATCCATAGATGCTTCTACTTAGCTACTCAGTCTAAGATGTTGCTTTTAGTGCTTGCCTCTCATCATTAAGAACACTATTAGCAATCTCTGTAGAAAGAAAAAAAAAAAAATCAATGTATCAGACTCTCAGGATGTTTTTTATGTTGGGAAAAGCACCCATTACATTATCATGAAATGTTCATGGATGCATCAGGAGAAAGATGATAAATGAAGATCTTACTGTTGAATTGTTGATGGCAACAGAATCAAGGCTTTCCTCGTGGGCAGGAAGCTGGTTCATAAACGTCAGCTGGTTCAGGTCCCAGATGATGCAGGTTCTGTCATCGGATCCACTCACAAAGATGCTGTAGGGTACAGATGCAGCAAGGCAGGTCACTGCTTGAGTGTGTCCATACAAAGCCTGGTGGGGAAAAAACAACCAATAAACCACAGCAGATGCTGGGTGATTTACTAGAGAATCACAGTCCTACCTCATTTGCTTAGTAAGAACAAGCAACCTAGTCATTCTCTGGAGAACTGAAGAGGGAATGAGGAGGAAGTACCAAAGGATATTACAGAGAAACATCCTTGTCCTCAAATCATAGCTGAGGAAAGCTGAGGGTCCAAGAGATTATATGACTTGCCCAAATTACAGAGTGATTCAGGGTCCTCGGCCTACTCTCTAGACTCTAGGACAGTGCTTTATGCTCATCAAGAAAAAAAAAATAAATATTTTTTTCACGTCAGTCCATGCATTTTTAACTAGAATTTATGCTTGGAAATTCCTTAATATTTAAAAAACTTTTTGAAGTACAGTTTATCAAGATGTATTTCAGTAACCTTCTCAGTTTTATCTTTCTGTGTATATGAACAAGTACTAATGCACTTCTAATACTGGTTAAGAGGAGACAGCATTTATGGAGAATTCTTGCTTTAAAGCCACATAGGAATTCTTTTCTCTTTCATCATTACACAACGTTTTTGTTGGTTTTTTTTTATAGGTTCAGAGACATAAGGAGTGCCCAGTTAAACTTAGTTTTATTTAAACAGTTTCTTTAAAAAAGTAACATGTTTCAGGCAATTTAACTGCCCAGATAGAAGGCACAGATTGATATATGTTGCTAACTATTGTCTTGTGCAGTGCTCTCAAGTGACAGCAGTGTACACTTCTTCCTGCATAACCACAGTAAATGGCAGCAGAACCTGTAAATTTTATCAGGGCAACAGAGAAAAAGTCCTTCACAGATTTCCTAAAAAGCCTTTCAAGGTTCATTTTTTAGCTAACTTACTGTGAAAAATCAGACCCACCAGTTCAATCTTTTGGTTTTCAAAGGAAATTTATATTACTTGCTGGCTTTCTTTCCATGGCATTATTAGCACATTTCTAGCTTCTATCTCAGTTCAGCTAGAAGCAGGGGAGACACATGTACCAGATGGCTTTTATGGACACACCTCATCCTCTTTTCCAGCATGGGACCATGAGACTGAACTTTTGCTGGCTAACATGTGCTGCTACTTGCCAGGTCACCAGGAAAAGAGCAAACACTAATCCACAAATGAAGAACCTGAGATCCAGCAGGCTCTGCATTACTGAAGGTGACCCTCAACTGCAAGGGATGACTTTCAGCCTGGGACTTATTCCATTCACAAGAACTGTCGACTGTAAATACTGGCACAAAATTAGGTCTCTAACTGTGGTTTTCAGAAGTCAGAAATGCTCTCATCTAAGCACGGAAAAGAAGGTGCAGTGATCACTTTGAACTGGCTGTGGAACATTGTTTTTACAAAGGCCTGGGCATAATCAAGTGCCCATACTTGAGAACTGCACAAGACTGCTGCAAAAAAAAGCTGGAACAAGGCAGGTTCAAAGGGCTCAAAAATTTCCTCTCCTTTCTCCAAAGCATAAAAGAAAACATATACAGTGTGAAGGCATCCAAACTGCCAAATCAAGCCAAGCTAAACTCCTGCAAAAGTTTCACTAAAACATTTTTTCTCTTTTATTTTAACCCATGAAGATCCTACTTGATAGAAAAACACTTTAAATACAAGCTGAGTGTGGAAGAGAGGGATAGACCTGCACATAATTGCAGTATCAGCTTCAACCCAGCAGTATCAATGCACATTCATGCAAAAATGTCTCAAGCTTTTGGCTCCCTACATCTTTTCATTATCACTCTGCAAAGACTGACCAATTTTTCCTTAATGGGAAATATCCTGCAGCATATTTGCATAAAGAACTGAAGGCCTATCTCCAAGGTATTTTAACAAATATCAAAAAAAGGCCAGCTTCACTGCAGAAATGTTAAGTCCTTGAAAACCTAAACCAAGTTTGACCACTCAACTTAACTGGCTGACAAGGAGATAGACACTTGACAGATATGCTCCATACCTTCCTGAGAGGTCTGTGAGGCAGAGAGCACATCTCGCTCAAGTGTTTCATTTGGCCTAGAAATTCTGAAAACTGGATCACACAGATCCCTCTGCTAGTAAATTTAATGGATCAATACTGAGGCAATTATGCTCAATCTTTAGTGTTCTGCAAAAATATGGAAGCAGATCCCGCTAGAGAGGCAAAAGCTACTTTTTCTGCAGAAATATAGTTTCTGTACTTTCCTACATTCCAAACCAGAATGTGTCAGTCCCATGAGACAGCTGGTAAGTGAATAGCATCCCCTTTATAGCACATAAGCTACTCTTAAGCAAAGCTCACTCTCAGGAAATTTTTTTGTTCAGCAGAAAAAAAGCCCACCATGAAACAGTGAATTACATGAAAGCAGAAAATAATTCACTGGAAGACATTTAGAACCATAGTTCAAGTTAACATCCAGTCCAGACAGTCATTAAAAGAAAAAAAGCCTCCACTAGCAATGTAAAGGAAAAAATACAGAATTTGTTATTGCATGATCTCATACCACTTTGTGGATTTTGGGTAATACTGAATTAATCACAGTGGAACACATCAGCAAAGCTGATTTTGGATTGTTAAAGACAATATAATGCAGATAAAAGACAGCCTTCTTGGTTGTTTGAAACTCAAGACTGACCCCCTGACTGGTATTGTTTAGATGCTGATGAAAATTATTATTATTATGAAAATTATTATGCTTTTTTCTACTGCTACTTCTTCCATTTCTATGTTCATGTCCTCCTTTGGAATAATAACCAGCTGGATTAAACAGTCATCAGATCTTTTTTGTATTTCTGTCCTCTACAGCATTAAACATCATAAAACTCAAAAGAGAGGCTGATCTAAAACACTTTCCCCTGTTAATTTCAATAGAAATTCCAACAAATTTCTGATAAATGAAGATCTAAATACTTCTCTGACATCTCAGCAGACAATGAAGTTTTCACTTCATTTAAGGACAAATAAAATACCTTCATACCTTAAGTTTTGGCTTAAGGTATGAAGAACACTGAAATATCACCTGAATACCCCTCCGGAACAAACAAACAGAAGAAGCTTCTAACACTTGGAGATCTTGGTGATCAATGAACCCTTTGTCTGCCTAAAAGCAGCAGAATTTTTTAATCAAGTCTCTTAATTTCTTTAGAGAAGAGGGGCCCCATGCTGCCTTTCAGATAGGATAGTGGTGTACTCTAGTTCTACTTGTAAAGCTGAGAACTCACCATAGCTGTATCACACCAATTCAATTTTGTAAATGAAATAGCATGGATACAGGTGTTCAATGACTATAGATGAGCTCTAAATCAACAACCACTAAAGGGCTTTGGATAACGAGCACAGAAACTATAGCATTCTTATTGGATGCATCCTCCCTCACGGAGTGACAGATAAACCTTTTATGTTCTGAATTCAGGCTGAGAAAAAATAATCAAGAACTTTGCCTGGCTGAGCCACCAGCTAAGTTTGCAGGATGTTCTACAGATCCTGTCCATTGCTGTAGCAGCCCAGAACAAATCATAAGCATCTCCAGGTGATACTTGGTTTTGAAAATAACCCAAGGGCTGCACTTCAAGAGAGGAGAATATGCCTTATCTTGATTATTTCTTTTATCATGATGAACTTTGAAAATTCTACTAAAGGGAAAAAAATCCACCATGTGGCACTTATAGCTATGAGCTGTTGGTATAAGGAATATTATCAGGTCCTGCCCTGACTGTCACATGATACTGCTTATTACTGCATTTTTCCTGCCTTCTTATTCCTTCTTATTCAACAAAGGTTGAGAGCTAAAAAACCTTTTAGCTAAAAATCTTATCTTCTGGGTTTCATTATGTTTCCATAGCAGAGGAGCCACATTACTTACCTGTCTCAGGTTTAGGCATTTCACTTTATCCTTGACCAGGGTGAATTCCCAGACACACACAACTGAGCTTGTTCCAGATGTGATTATGGTAGTTGCTGAAGGACACACTGCACAGAGGCACTTTCCCCAGTCTGCCATGCACTCAAATGTAGTCACATTCTGTACATGAAAGCATCTTTAAGTCAAATGCTCATCTGGTGATACCATGTATTTACTATTACCAAATGACAGAGTCCACTTTCAAAACTTACCTTTAATTTTTTAAATCTAAGAAAGAAAAGCTCATCATAATCAGTCTCTATGCGAGCACAGCTGTGAACATATGGACATGCACAGGCTGTGGCTGCATGAAGCTGTGCTACCTCCCAGGGGACAAACAGGAATGCTGAACAAAGCTCAGTCTTATGTCTTAGGAAATCCTGGCCCAAATTCCTTTTGTGCCACACTTCTTACACAACTTCAGAAAGCTCATTCTGCCACCATATTGTAACAGAAGGCAAACGTTCCATGTAGATTAAAAAGAAGTCTCAGGTAGTGATGGCCACTGCTAACAGAGTTACTGCCAAGCCCTGAAACCCTCCCTTATTTGTACTGAAAAACCAAAAGCCAAAGCACTAAATTCCATTCTGTGCTCTGCTGGCAGCACCCAAATCAGTCTAAAGCAGTGTTAGGTCTATTACACACTGCTACAATTACAGCACAAGCATCCTCCTGCACATTCTACATTAGTTCTCCCCCACACACTCTGGTGCCAATGATTCTGGTGGAGCTGGACAGCACAGCTACGAAACCCCTACCACAGACAGAACAAATCTTTACCTACTTACAACAAAGACTAAAGTTTCTTATAAGCTCATGTCTGCCAGTACTGTTGACTCAGAGAAAATTCAAGCTGGACTCCCAACTATTACTCATAATGACTGTGTAATCACGCTCACTATGCTCAGCGTCACCCTGAGTTTTGAAGTGACAAACTGAATAATTGATGCCTGCAGCAACACTATGAATTGCTAAGCATTGATTTTATTAGACAGGGAGCAGAAATTAAAATATATCTCATGGCTTTTTCATTTCCATTGACTTTGGGTACGTCTGTAAAAACATAATGAATGCCACTTGCACAAATATCCAAGTCAGTATCTTGCTGAATTATGTGCTATGCTATTCTGATACCTAAGCTAACTCAGAATTCTTTGCATAACAGTGTCCCAAATACACCCAAAAATCAGTGTGTTTATGGCAGGGGAAGAAACTAGATCTGTCAAGTGCCCTAACAAGCAGTGTGATGATACAGACCATTTATTTTTAACAGCAAAGAAGTAACAGTATTAACTTCATTATTTTGAATGAATGCACTGGACTATGCTGGAGCCAGAGGGGAATTAACAGATGGTTCTGCCTTTATTCCAGCAGAAATTTCTGTACACTGAAATTTCTAATAAGTGACCAGAAGACCTTGTGCTGTCCTTACAACCTATGGACAACACAATCACTGGATAGAAAACTTGAGATAATTTAGAGGCAAATGCCATGTTTTTTAGCAGTGTAAAATCATTTTATATCATTTTGGATATCCAACTTGAGACTCCTCAAGAAGCTTGACTGTGAGAAAGGTCTGTAAGGCATCATCTGAAATCAGCTCTCCAACAGCCTCTGAAATGGGTGCCCAAACCAGTCAAGACCACAACATATCATTAATTTCTTGAATTAATAATTTTCCTTATTTACCTTCTCAGATCCATAGTTGCCAAAGGAGCAGGTGAAGTCCTCAAATCCCCAGCAGAATGTTTTGCTCCAAAGAGGAGGAATCATAATTTTATTTTTTTCTACGGCCAGAATGCCTTTCTCTGTATGAACAATGTGCCCAATAGCTCCCTTGGGATAGTCTGGAAAGACAGCGGAAGTATTTAATTCTGTTTGGTTTATAGCACTTATGTTAACTTTTCTCCTTGCACAGCTTGTGTGGTGAGGCTGGCAAGTCTCACATCTGGGCTCAGTGCTGTGGCCAGGCCCACAGACAGAAATCCACTCTGAAACTGAGATACCACACACAATAATGGAAACACTCCTCTCCAGTGGACTGCATAAATCCACATGGAGAGGGTGACATCTTAGAAAAAAGAAATGTTCCACACTCTACAGTAGAGGTTTGAAGAAGTTTTCAGTACCCACTCCTAGCACAAAGATACAAAAATCACAATTGCTAGAAGGGCTCTTGGTTGAACCAACTCATACAAAGCTGACTACTTCTGTGATCTTGAAAATCCAGATTCATCCTGTCCAATAATTGTGTATTTGTTAGCTCAGAAAATGGAACACAGCCCCCACAGCACCTTTTATGGTAACTGGTGAGAGCTTCAGATTTTGCAGACTGCTCACAAAAGGAGGAAGAATTCCACTTGAGTGAAGGAACAGCCCAGTCTCTCTTCCTGCTGAACTTTTCCCTTGAGCATTCCTAGATGGATGTGGTTTTGTGAAGAGCTAGAACAGAAGGAATGTCATTGAAAAATAATTCT
The DNA here is from genome assembly GCF_971803275.1 of Cyanistes caeruleus. NCBI lineage: Eukaryota > Metazoa > Chordata > Aves > Passeriformes > Paridae > Cyanistes > Cyanistes caeruleus. Next base: position 17,870,845 of record NC_141708.1, read on the forward strand.
TTATTTGCAAGACCATGCAGGAGAAATATCTGTTTAAGTTCTTAATCACAGACTCCAGGACCACCATACACGAACCTCTTAATTAAAATAAAATCTTACTCATACTATGTTTTCATCAGACCACCTCCCTCCCTCAGAGAGACAGAAAGCTAATCCCAGCAATTCTGGATAAGAAAGAAAAGCACAGGTGAGACTTAGAGCTGAGTTTTAGTTAACTATACCCATTCCCAGACTAGTGATGACCTGTGTGACTGTACTGAAGGAGCAGAACCCAGAGCTGATGCTGCAGCTCTATGGCATATAGCAGGAGCAGTGTGGTTACAAAGTGGGAATGCATACTGATGTAGAGAATCTGGAAAAGCCTATAGCTCATCTTTCAGCAGATTTAAACCAGAAGATGTTTCTGATTTAAGTTACTATTACTGGTTTCCAATTAAAACACTGTAAGGTCAAGATTATGTAAGGTATTATGACCTTATACTGTAAGGTCAACATTATTATGTTCCCTACTCTCATGATACAGTGGTACCTGCTTTGGTATCTGTCCAAAGTTGCTGATAAATCCCAGGATAGTGCTCTTAATCAGAGGATCCTTAACGTTGTTGAGGTCCATCTTGTCTCCATAGAAGTAAGGGTGATAGGTGTTAACTGCCTCCACTGCAGCTGAGCCATGCTGCTTGTGGCCAAAAATAAGGTCTATCCAGCGATGAAGGTGTGCACTGACATAGTCACTTTCCAGTGCCTGAAACCAAAACAAAGTGACTTAATTCACCTGACTGTATCTAATAGAAATGCATTACTGCTTTCCAATCCTTGCTGAAGATGAATTCACTACAAGTCAACCATTGCACTTTCAGTTCCTCCAGTACCACCATTCTCAGCACATCCTCAAAAAACACTAGAAGAGACTAAATTGTACCCCCAGAGGAAACAGGACAGAGTGCCACATGTTTGACTTAACAGACACCAAGAGCAATATCCTCAGACACAACACAGGTAGGTTCCACAAAGCTATATGAAAGCATTCCACAGATCTTGGCACCCACAGTGATTGGCACATGGATTAATAGGACCAGAATGAACAATTACTATTGGAGATGACTATAAGAGATGCTACAAGGTAATATAACCACATAAATGTGGGCTCCAAAGAAAGCTCAATGCAATCACAGAGGAAAACTTGTGCTTGGAGGACCCAGACAGAAAGTTCGTAAGCAGGGGATACACCTTCAAGCTGAACCTGTGCCCACCACCAGGCTAGCCAGTCTAACCCATGAGGTTTCACTAAATATTGCTGCTCCTGGCATCACCTACCTAACCAAATTTTTGTGCATTCCCAGTGATTCAAGCAGCAGTGTCAAGCATTATTAAAAGCACTTTCCTATCTCCGAATCATTTGACTGAGTAATCCCTGATGTTCAGTGAAAGGTCTTCCAAGCAGACCAGCCCACCCAAAGCACAGCAGAAATAAACAAACTAATGGGATCCAGAACAATGGCTCATTTCACAGAGCAGACAGTTGCCCAGTGCAGCTGGTGTAAATGACCCTGCCCACAGCTATAATAATGATCACAGGGCAGCTCACAGAACAAGCACAGTGTGCAATCTGTCCCTGAACAGACTCAGAACTCATTCTTATTAATAAAAGCAGTTAGTCCATGAATTGCAAACTGTAAATTTTGACTGGCATTCCTGCCAAAGCAAAACAAAGTAACTAGCACAGCTGTAACTGTGCAGCCTCTCAGTATTTCACTGAGCACTATGGCAAGCCCAGCCAGGGAGGGAGAACTTGTGCTTTAGGAGGAAGTAAATACATTCATTTAGTGTACTAGATTCCTAACTCATTAAGCATGAAACAGGAAGCTGTTCAGAGTTTTATGTCACAAACAATGCTTTGCTCTCATGTTGTTGAAAGCATTAGTGAAACCTCAGAACAGTGTCAACCTCAATCTGTTTTGTGTACTAAACTCATTGTGAAGCCTCCTAAAAATGGCCAAAATTCCAGTAATCAGTACCTCCAGCCTTGTGGATGATTTCACAGGACAAAGAACCCTCATTTTTCAGAATTCAAGATCTCTGACTCTTCACTTCAGGCAGGTTAACTAAGATTCCTTGCATTCCCCTGTGCAGTACCTAGTATCAGCTAGGTTGAAGAGATAATATTGCACTGACTGTACAGGAAATCTGATCATGTGTGGCAAATTATTAAGAACACAAGTCTATAAACATGATCTTTCATTTGCTAAGCTGTTCCTATTTGATATTTAAATTAATTTATAAGCTGTGCCAATGTTAGTAAATAGTGCAGCCCAGTGGAAGCAGTTCTGTAGACAAATGGTAGAGAGCACCCAGCATCCAGATTAAATGCACTCTGGAGGCTTTACTTCCAACTAAATGCAGCTCCTGGAGGCTGAATGCTACCATCATTGGGAGCACACAAACTGGAGTGCGGCTCTTCTTTAATTTCCTCCAAAACAAATCTAGTTAACACAATCTGAGATCATTCTACAGTGCCAGCAAATCCATGCTATGCAGGGATGACTGCAGTTTCATTTCCAAACTGCACCATTACTCTAAAGCACAAGGCAAAAGCAGATTTCCCCATTGTATCCAAGTGCCTGTGGAGTGCTCACCATTATACAAGCAGTAAGAAGCTCAGTAGTTTACACTCCAAACAAACCACAATAGAATAGACAGGATGTCTCATTTTTTTCTTTAAAAAGCATCATGTAAAGTCACAGCATCTTTGAGTCAGCTCAAAGTCAAAGCTTTGAGACGTGGCTTTTTGTCTGCAGCACAGCTGGTAGGGAAGGACAGTGTTGCCTTTCCAATATTTGGGGAACTGGAAAACAAAGACTGAACACTTCAGAAAGACCACAAAAAGAGCATGCCTTCCATGGAGCCACTGAGGAATATGAGGGAACTGTTGCATATTTGACCTCAATGGCCAAAACCAATTTGCAATAGGTAGGAGATAGAACTCGACTCAACTAGATTCACTGGACTCAACTCTTCATTTTAGCAAGGACTGCACTTCCAGCAGCAAATTTACAGTGCACACAAAACTTAGATGAGGATCTCCTTCCTCCTAGTAAGTGTATCATTATGTGGTTATGGGCATTGACAAAAGCTCAGGTCTCTCTTCCCTTCCATCATCTTTCAGTGTGAACAGAGCTCTGAGTCTCTAAGTCACTCTCTACAGATTCAGAGATGTCTGTCTCAGTAATACCTATCATTGTGTATGCACAGGAAATTAAGCATTGTGAACATGACTTTTAACAACCATTTAAGTTCTCTGGCAAAAAAGTTCTGGTAGATAACTGCATTTTCAAAATGGCTGAAGACAAAATTTCATAACAAGAGTTATCCATTTCAAAATAGGTAAAGCAGAAAGATAAAAATTTAACTTCCTTTAAATATTTTTTAGCATTATTGTTCTGACACAGATTTAGAGTGAAGGGTTCGAGTCATAAATTCAAAATAGAAACTAAAGAGAGCCTCTTAATCTCTTCTATGAAAAGATGCAAAATCTCACTACATAATCAACAGTCACACTATATAAGCAACAGTCATAAAAAAAAAGAACAAAACAAACAAAGGCAGTATTACTGCACAAATCAAAAGTAGGCAAGCACAGGCTCAGATCATATCCATGTTCACTCACAGGAGTAACCTGAGTGTGTGTGAATGAAACCAGAGTTGAACTGGCTCTCTCTCATATTCAGTCATTCACAAGCCAAAGAATTTGAGGCATCAGGAACCTTCCAGTACCTAAGGGGAGGCCTACAAGAAAGTCCGAGGAACTTTTTACAGGGGAATGTAGTGACAGAAAAAGGGGGAATGGCTTTAAACAGAGAGGGCAGATTTACATTAGATATTAGGAAGGGATTGCCCGCTGTGAGGGTGCTTAGAATTTAGAACAGGTTGCCCAGAGAAAGTTGTGGAAGCCCCATTTCTGAAAATATTCAGGATCAGGTTGGAGGAGGCTTTGAGCAACCTGGTCTAGTGAAAGGTGCCCTTACCCATGGCAGAGGGGTTGGAACTAGGAGATCTTTAAGGCCCCTTGCAACCCAAAACATTTTATGATTCCATAAAAGTAATGGTAACTTAGTGGAAACATTGTGGTTGCTGTTAATGGTTCAGAGAACAGTGAAGAAAAGTATTTACAAAATAAGAGTATGACCCTGGTTTTGTTCTAAAGAAGAAGCAGTAGTTAGGGTAGTAAGGAGATCAGAGGATTTAAGCCAGCATTTGGAGAGGTCAGCTGAGGAGAGGCTTATTTGGAGATACCAAAATAGAAAAGATGGTTGTATCCACAGTTTGTATATGATCACCTATAAAGTGATTATCAAGAGAGAAAGTTGAAATCCCAAGGGCAGGACCTGCAGAGGAGAGGTGAGAAGAATCCACTGAGGCAAAAACTGAAGCAACAAACCAGGATAATGCAATGCCTTGAAAATCCTGGGCTGTTTGTTTAGCCCCACCAATACTATATAACACATATATTCATCACAGCTGTACAAAGCATCACAGCAACAGTCTGTGTGCACTCACACATGCAACTCACCTGAGGAAATCAGATGGGATAGTGCAGGAGCACTAGACAGACCTGCATCAAGATATTATGCTGCAAAGTCTGAGTTCAATGCAACAATCTTCATACAGAATTGCACTCGCATTCACTTTTATGTAGCAGATTACATCACATGGAAGACTTTCTAACTATTAATAGCACTAATTGCAGTAAGTCTTGGGACCTTAGAGCTATTTGCTTTCAAACTGCCAAGGCTGACTCCATTAAGGGCAGAAAATTACATTAGGTTTCCCCCATCCCAACCCCCAAAAATAAAAAACCCACAAACTTCAGTTCTGACATGACTCAGAGATGGAAATAAATAATTTAAATAAGATTGTTAGCAACAACATGGACCTATATGCATATAAATTCCTGTGCACTATATTATGTTCTCTTACATTTGTGGGCTGAGATGTGTTCATGCCACAAACCTATGTGTAATCCACATTTGGTTGGGAAAGTTTGCCTTGATCAAGGTGAATTGTTAGGCAGAGAAGCAGACATGCAAAGTTCAGAACCAACACAAACTTCACAAAGGCAGGATGCATTTGGATCCAACATTTTCATTTGTGACTCTGGCCTTCAGAGCTTCATTTTCAGTGGGACCCAGGTAGCATTTTGTCACAAATCTTTATATTCACTGACCTGTCTGTGCAGAAGAATGAATTTATTGGGGTCCCCATCTGCCCAAGGAGGAAGCTGCACATCTCCGAGCACTGTTCCATCCTGCATGCAGCCTGCAGGAATTACAGAGGGAGAATCCAAAACAAGAATCAGACATATTGAAAATAGGAACAATTTTATAAAACACTGAAGTCAAAGGAAATTGAGGTGATTTTCCCACATGAAGTTTCAGGTTAATCAGACTTAGTGCCAGAGAAGACTGAAGAACCAGTGTTCTAGGAATTCTGATCCAGTAATAAAGCAGTGAGAAGATGTTCTAGTAATTGTCACTAACACAGGAAAAATATGCATGTCCTCAGCACAAGCCATTTTAGTACAGATTGCAAATGCAGACAAGACAAATGTGTTTGCACAACTTTCTTTTTATACATAATCCTATGGGCCTAACTGCCAAATATTCCTACGAAAGCAGCCACTGAGAGGGATTTTCTTCTTAAGTCCTTTGCAACCTGATTCCTTTCAGAAGGTGAGCATATGTTCTTAATTCAGAGCATAGTGCTGTGCAACTGGATGAATTCAAGTCTAAATTGAGGTTCAGGTCTGGACCACAAGTTTCCCTACAATTTAGCAGCAAGCAGATTTGGGTTCTTGGCTTTGCCTATTTTAAAATCTTCCTGTATTCTCTAGTGGCAAGATTCTGGTGCCTTTTGGGGCACCCCCACTCAATTCCACTCAGGTCAGTCTCTGCATCTTGATTTCAGCCAGGCTTTGTTTCTTGGCCTCCTCTCAGGAGGAAACTGCCCTAACTCTTTCTTATGTTTTAACAAACTTCTAACAGTTTTTTTTTCCTTATTCTTATATATAAATACATAAATATAAACATTATTATATTTTAGCATGCCTCATTTCACTGATACCTTAAATACAATTATAGCCAGATTTCAATGGGTTAAGTTGCCTTTGCTGTCACAAATTCAGGCTGATTCTTCAGGTATTTCTCCTCTGCATTAATTGTTAACCAAGCAGTGTCTATTAAAGAAAGCAGCTTTGCATTGCAAATGGTGTGAAAGTCCTGTAAAGTGAAGTGAATCAGAACTACCTTGCCTATTTCTGAAAAACGTTTTTTCTGGATTCTCTCTGAGCCTTCATCATGGATGCAGAAAGGTCTAAAGACAGTGTACATTCAGAGGAGATTGTGATGCTTCTTGAGGACAGGGAAAATATATAAAGTTCATGTGAGTTGTGCAGAACCTTTGAAGAGGAGAGTGAGGAGGTTTGGAAACTAATCACCTTGTGATCTCATGCAGATTAAAAAACAAAAATAAAACCACCTTTCACCATTTAACAATTGGCACATCTCCAAAAGAATAGTACATTTTCAATAGTTACAGATGTGATAATACAGGCCAAACTTTCAAAAGCAAGTCAACTAGATTGTTTATACAAAACTCCATTTTTATGTGACTAAACGTATAATTCTTTTGCCCAGAAATTAATAGGAACTACTTGCTTCTTCCTGGGATGGACACTTGGTTCTTCTGACATAATTCAGTTTTCAGAATCTTGCATTCTTGTAGTGTTATTCGAATAAAAATTGATCTCATTGTTAGAAAGACTCATCCACAGAGTCTCTGGACTCTCAACGTATGATCAGGATCTGTCCTTTTGGTAGGATGCTGGAAGGAATGCTTATTTCCCTTCTAGAACTCACCAAGTTCAAAGTGATTTGAATTTGTTAGGAACTCTGGCAAATAAAAGAATTCAGGGATGAGCTCCCTAACGTCACTCATGTTGTCCCTTGATGCTGATTCCCACGTGCTCTTGACACTATGAAACATTCGGTCTGCAACATCAAAACTCCCACCCTGTGAAATGGAGACAGACAAAAAAGACTTCAGTGTGAGTAATCTTAAATTAAAAACATTTTAGCCAATTTTGCAATGCCCCTTATCACATGATTGATAAGGGGATGACTCAAGATCAGCTCCATATACTGTGGTCTTGTTAGGAGCTACCTTAGTCCTGATTTGTAGATATCTATGTTGAGAGGCCACAAAGCTTGGAGTCTCAGCAGCCTGCAATAACAGAGGCAAACAGGAGCCATCATAGGCAGCTTGAGAATATCCCCATGACTATTTTTAATGCTTCTGAAAGCAATTATTTTATTTAATTCCAGAGTGATTTACAAGCAATGGACCAATTCACTTGTGAAGGACCCAAACAGTTGTGAACAATCTTATGTGCAATTTCTCCTGTGAAAAAATTCCTTGGAGAAGGGGAGGTTACCACTGAAATGACATTAATTAGATGCAGGAAAACAGGAAAGGCTCAGTGCATAGGAGTGTGCAGGGACTTGTCATTCTGCACAGGAAGGAAGGACAGCATACAGAGAGGAGACAAAAAGAATTTCTGGGATCCAAGCTGAACTGGTAAGTAATGAAGGAGATGAAAAACTACCTCAAATCTTAAGAATATTTGAACAAGTTTAGATTAATGAGAGTCCAACACTAGAAAAAAGCGGCCTTAGTATCCCAGGACATCATTCTGAACTAAGGCCTCCAGGAGAAATTAAAATAAAAGTCACTTACTGAATGAAGGATATATGCTTTCTAGTGAAACCATTTTTCCTACAGGATTTCCTAATGGGATTTCAGATACTGTATGCATTTGTGAAAATTCAGGTTTACCTTTACATATGGAACCCTATATGGAGTAGGGAAGAATTTAATGTTATATAATTTTTTTATAATAATGGAAATAACCAAAGAAAAATCAGGTTTTGGAGATAACCTGAACCACTTTGTCAGAAACACCAAACGGTTTTAGAGGAAAGCTGACTTTTTAACTGCATTAAAGTAACAGAACTGGATTGTTTCTCAATACCTAGTTCAGGTGCTGGCAGCAGTGCTCCCAGGCTAATATAGATATTTCTCATTGGGGTTAATTAATTTGGATTATATGTCATGGGACATAACTCTAAAGCCCACTACCAGGGCTCAAGAGAGATTGTCAGAGATAGAATGAGTACCTTTAAATAGTTTGCAGTACAGTGAACATGTATGAATGATTGCTCACCCTCAACCATTCAATCCTTAAAGCTGCTTCCTTAGGCAAAAAGAACAAACCAGTGGGATTGTATAATGAAGACACTAAAACACTGAGGTGCAAGAGTCAATCTGTTAAAGATGTAAGATGCAATGAGGTTCTGTCTGTGGCTGACCTCTTGGTCAAAAACCTTCAAAAACCTTCAGTTAGTTTATTCTCTGCCTGTAGACTGTTGCATGTGCCAGGTGAGGAGGATGCTGTACTTCTCCACAGTAACCATCAGCTGCAGTTTTGACTTGCAATCTATTACACAGGTAAACAACATTTAAGCACTCATGATTTGAGGATGGGATCCCACTCCCATGAATCAGATGAACCTCAGCAGCAGTTCCCACATGGGTTTCTAATGGTAAGAACCACTTTTGGCTCCCCCTGAGTACTTGCACACTTAGGTTGCAACTCCTTTAGATCTGCTTTGCTCAGTCTGGCAACTGCAAGTCAAGAAGTAATTTTTGCCATATCTTTTTTTAGGGAGAAAATTCCTTCATGAATAAGTTATCAGAAGACAGTAGTCAAAAAACCCCAAGTGCTGAAGCGCCATTCCTTGCTTGTCTTTTGAGATAGACTCACACCAAAATTTAACACCTATTCCAGATGGAAAGATCCCACCCCTCTTTCCCTTAAGGAGAATTCTGGTCAGGCTTCTGGTCCAACCTCTTCGCTAAATGACAGCATAGTTCTGCTTTAGCTCCTTGTCCTTCTTCCTTATACCAGTGGCAATTGTGAAGCCTTCCCACACCCATTCAAGGGACAGACTGAAAAAGTGGCTAATCACATGAGCAAGCCTATCTGGAGTTAATCTGATGCACAAGGTCATCTTGCTCTTGATCATTATTAGGCAGGGACCCTTGGAGTCAAATTCAAATTGAAATTAAAACAGAGTAGAAGGAGGACTATAAATAAATCAACAGCTAACAAGTATCTCATTGAAGCATATTAAAGGGCTTTGTATATTTAATCTGCACACAGTGTGCTGTGTCTGGTGGTGATTGATGCTTTTTCATCTTTTTTTGCAGCTTTTATGAGAGCTGGTGGTAATCTCCTGAGAAACAATATGATTTGTAATAAAAAGATTACCTGTATTAAATAAAAATAATATATACATAGGAAATGCTGTTAGCGCGACAAATCTGGTTAAAGATATTACCACCACGAAAAAATGTGATTTTTTCCCTGGCTGTCTAATTCATTTTAGGGAAAAGTAATATCTTTAAAACTTAAGCCTGTATTATTTATAAAGGAAGCAATAACTGATTTTCCCATTTCCTATATTAATAAATTTATTTGCATATATTTATATCAGAATTAATGAGTTTTCTCTCTCTATGAATGCAAAAACTGCACTGAAAGGGAAAAAGAGAATCAAGAATTGCTTTATGCTTTTAGATTGCAAGACAATGAACTCTTACGACTTTTCTACAGCTAGATACAGTAGGTCTCTGTTTCCCTTCCTTTCAGTAGAGGCCTTACTGCCAGCAAAAATATTGGAAAAATATGCTTTTTAAAACTACAGTCCAGCAGGGTAAATACAAAGCAAGTAAGCAAAATGATCTCTAGAGAGAAGTCAGAACTTCACAAATTTGTAACACTAAGTCACCTTGGTGGTGCTCTAGACCCAAAGACCTCAGTGTTTCTAAGAGTTGCTTATGAAGTAAAGATTTACTACATGAGATGCTGAGAAATTGTTACCTGCTTGTAGTGCTTAAATGGCTGCTTGAGAGTCAGCAACACCATCAAGAGTAAAAACCCTGCTCTCTGTAAGTACTTTTGAGAGGGAGATGTCAGGAAAAGTCAACCTGATAGCTTAAATGCAAGAGTGGTATAAGAATAAAAGGTAATAAAGAAGCTGAGTTGATCAAAAGAAAATCTCAATAGAGGGAAGGGCGTCCTAGAATGCCTTTCCCATAAAGACACTAAACATGGAAACTTTTACTGCTCTTTTGTGGTGCTGAGACCAATTCTTGAAAAGAATCTCAGGAGGTACTTGACCAAGATGAAGTGGAAGGTAGCAACCAATACGTGTTTGATAAGCTAATTTTACCTCCATTCTGGTACAATATGCACAGCACATACAAACTTTTATCAGAATCAGATTTCAATACGCTTAAAAAAAAGTGAAATAAGGTTTCTCCTGTACAGTCCCATTACTGAAGGCAATGCTCCCCCACTGCTTCCTTCTGTGATCAGGTGCAAAATCAACTGTTTGACTTGAGAGACAGGATGTATGCCAACATCAATTTTTTACAGAGAGTGAACCCAAGTTGTTGCATGTCCTTGTCATGTATTCAGACTGTCCACTTGGAGATATAAATGTAGCTTTTTCACTTTTTAAGATGCTGAGAAGCTTTCACAGCTCCCAAAGGCAGCAGCACCCTTCAGAGAGCTTAAGTATGGGAATTCTTTTTTTGCAGCCTGACATTGACTTGATTATAGAGTTCTCAGATCTGCTGTTTTCTTAACAACATTTCACAGTTAGCAATTCCTTAGCTACCACAAGACCAGTCACCTGGGGGAAATGACAATGATGGGCTCAGCTGAACATGCACCAACATAAAAGCAAAAGAATAAGAACAGAAGGAGTTTAACAGTTTCTTTTAGTGGATCCACTAACCCTAACCCAGAAAAATTTTTGCGTGTTTCAGATATCAGTAGCCTTTGAAGATAACTATCCTCACACTGCTGGTTACCTGTGACTCACACAAACACAGCCACAAAGCATTCACTCAGACTGCAAACTCATTATGCATGAAAAGTGTGCCAGGGAGATCCAGCGGCCTTTGTTGTTTACAAGAAATAACTGCTCCACAGTCATTCATGACTGCAGCTAACATATGGCTCACAGAGTGCGATGGCAACCATTGCCTCAGGTGGTTCACTAACCCATCAACTACTGCTGGTAACAGCCGATATCACAGGGCTTATTACTTAATTAACACAGCACTTTATTTGTATTACTTCACTGAAAAAACCCAAATCACAACAGCAAAGCACTCAGAAAGCTGCAGGAGACATGGCCATCCCTCACTATGCATAACACAGTCTCCAAGTGTGAAATATTCTGGCCAAGCTATCTTCCTGTATTTCTCCACAAGAATAGGTAGATTTCAGCAAGATACTCCTTAAAAAATACATCTTGGAGGATCTGTCCTTCTGGTAGACCCTGCTATAACATAACACATTACAGAAAAGAGTGTAACAAGTCTCTGCTACAGCCCAAGTGTATTTGCTTGAGCATTCCCAACTGCCTGCTGAAAGGGGCAATCAGGAAATTTGGTACCCTTTTAAGTTGGGCAGATGGGAAAGGTACACACAATGTTCCATTTCCTTAACTTCAATTCCATGGTGAGAGCCAGCTTGGCACTGTATAAACAATAACAAGTTCAGAACAAGACTATACAAAACATTCCTTCTGGAGCACTGGATGTAATCTCATCCCACTTTTTCAGGAAACGAATCCCATGATCCCTATCATTTCACATCTACCAGAACCTATGTGTCCTCACCTGGTGCAGGAATGCTCTTTATGCCATCACAGCAAACTCCAAGTACTTGCCAGTAGCCACATGACTGTACTTGGGCTTAGAAGACCTGCCATCTTATAGAATATCATACCAAGTCTCATCTGCCCCAACGTCAGAAGCTTATGGCCAGACAGGCAATAAAACATTATCTATTTGTTTACATGCCTCAGCTCTCACAAAACTAAATAATCCTTCTCCCTAGAATCAACCGTGGTTCCCTTAAGATGTTTTCACTGTATTCAACGTTCATGGCATGAATGTTGCCCCACGCAGGCTCCAAGGCCAAATATAGAGTACATCAAATGTTAGAAGAACTAATCCCCCTTCATTACACGGCCACAGTAATGCACCTCATGGTTCATAACAAGGTGTAGGAGGGACGTTATCTTTCCCCCTTACCTGCAGAGAACAGAAGGTCTGGGTAAATGGCTCCATTCGGACCAGGTAAGATGCCACTATAATTGCTGATGAGTAGTGAGTACAGTAATGGCACTGGGCTGACAGGTCTCCTGGAAATTGCACACAAATCAGATTCCAGGTCAAAATACCACAATTTCAAGCCCATAGCATCCAGTTACACAAAACAACTAAATAGGCAACAGGTATTTGAAGCAGATTTGTTCAAAGACCTGTGAGCTGCAGCACACCTTGCACTGAATGTGCACAGTTACTACTGAACTATGTTCATTTTTTCCCTTCCACATTTCATTTTCTGAAGAATAAGGCCTTTAAGGTCTTGATCTCCAGAGGTCAACAGCCTCAAAATTCTGTTTCCTTTTCTTAAGGCAGTGGCTAGTTAACCTGCGTGCAGCAGTCTTCTACATGCAGCTTAGCTAACAAATAAGACCAATGTGCGCAGCTTTGCTAACACCACAGTTTTTTACAGGGAACATTGCTTCTTGCTGTAGCTTTTTTTTCCTGTCCAAGGGAAGAGAACAGAATGGAGCAGTACAAGGCACATAAGGCAGTACCTGCAGGAGACATTTCTCTTTGAATTATCAGTCAGTTTGTATACAGCAGTGAGAGAGGCTCTGATGGCATGGAGTTTCCCTTATTTTCCATAGCTCTGGAAAGTTTTTGGGTGATCTGAACAGACTCAAGCCTCTGTTGTCTATTAGCCTCCTTAAACACTCACCCTCACTTTTTTCCACTTCATTGAAGCGCTGGATGAACTTTTGTTTCCTCTCCACAGTCTGTGCTCCCATGGGCTTTGACAGGTCCCGAAATGTATGAGGATTAGTGAGGTTTAGAGTCTAAAAAGAAACCCAGCAGAGATGGAGATTTTAAGATCTTAGACATCATAACTATCACAGTGACAGTGGGACGTGGGAAGGCTGTGTTGGAAGTTTCACTCATACAAGAAGATCACATGTTTACCCTCCTCTGGAACTTCACAAAGGACCTGGCAGGTTGGCAAATTGCTCTCAGGGCTTTTCTGTCCAAAACTCCTCCTCTGTGTTCACAGAAATCTGTCCATACCTATCTGCTGAGCTGATGCAGCATGTCCTTAACTAGGTCTGTATTAAATGGATGTTCATCCACAAAACATGATCCTCAGTGTGCTAGAAGATAAAGCTAATCTATATGGAACCAGTACAGTTCAAACTAACTACTTCAAATTTTCAACCCTTGGTCTAGACCCTTCTGCTTCAATGGCATAATTCACTAGTCTTTTGTGCAGTTGCTACCATAGAAAGCAGGGAATTCTGCAGCCAGCACTGACCTCAGAGTGGTAGTCAGCAAGGACCCATGGAAACACAGGATACTGCATGTAATCATTGTAGCTGCGGCCAGCCAAAGTGTTCAGGTACATGAGGTAATCAAAGTTGCTGATCTCCCTCTTCTGCAGGGAAAGGAAACAAGCATTAAAATCTCCAGACTCTGCCCCTAAAAAGACATGCAAAACCACCCTCACAGGCTTGTAGTTCCCAGGTCCACCAGGACAAGAATTACATAAATAGTGAAATCAATCATCCTTTACCATTCAAATCAACACAATACCTCTTATACAACAATCCACTCAGCAGAACCTGCCTTCATTCGACCTCTTCATCAGACAGGCCACTTGCATTTGTCCATAATTACGCAGTGCTTTTATGCTGTGTATTTGCATAACAGAGCATTTTTTCTTGATTTAAAAGAGAACCAAATGCATGCAGTCTGGATATTGGAAAACCCTGGACAATTGCCTATACAGAAAAGGCTGCACAAAGTGCTAAATATAAGAAAGAAGGTATGGATTTATTCATTTGTTTTGAGTCACCAAGATCAGGGCTATAGAAAAGTAAACATGTCTCCACATCTGCGCATTGATTTAGATGTACTGATCATCCGTGAACAGGTATTCAACTAGGTGGCTCTCCTTGTCTTAATTTAAAAATGTGCAAAAAATCACACTTAATCTGCCAGACAGTAGCACCATATATTTTATAGCAGGAGGAGCAAAGTCTCTGCAATAACCAGATGTAAATGCTGTGCTCCTCCTGCCAACAGCCTCACCTCCAAGCAGTGAGAGAAGAGCTTAGGCCTTGAGGTACATATGTACACACACATGTACCTGTGTGCAGACATATATGTGTGGTGAAATTCTTTGCTTAATCATGTTTAGCCAAGATTTAGCTTACCTGCCACTTCTGGAGCATTGTCTTTTCCCCACCTGAGTGCTTCCTGTATGGAACAAACATTTGATTGAAACAGCCTACTTCAGAACAATAAGAGAAAGTCAACACATTAACATCTGTGCTCCCTGTGCCCCCTGCTCTCTTTGCACAGAAATGAGAGAACACCATCACTAGAAGGCTGAAGTTTCACCATTGACCAAATAATTCCAAAATCAGAGTGTCATTGCTTAGGTTAGTGCTGTTCTGAATTAAGCCACACTGCTCAGTCTGTACTCCCAGTCTCATGCCATTGTACAGCTATAGAGTGCTAATGACAGGTACCATTAAGCCTGTCTGCTTCTATTCTGAAACATTATTCTCAAAAGCTCATGCTTTTCTGAAGCATTCAGAAAATGTTGGCTTACAAGCAGTAGTCTCAGTCTCCATATCAAAGAATGTTGTTGCACAAAGCACTTTAAAACTTACATAGATCTTAAAAAGCACATTGTAATTTTAATATTTTTTAAAGTAATAAATATGTTTTTTCCACTTTTTTTGTTCTCAAAATGCAATTTGTTATTAAAACTTTAAATAAAAAACGCAGATCAGCTAAAAGCAGGGGAATTCACTTGAAAATCAGAAAGAATCAAAGGTTCTGAGGAAAGGAAAATTGCATTTCAACTGCACAGAACCAGAATTTGAAGTATTTGAAGACCATGGACTTGCTCTTGTCAATATCTAGAGACCAAATTGAGACAAGTGACAACTGGATTATCATGGTTTAGCCCCTACTGGTAAATGAACCCAACACAGTCACTTATGCACACTCCCTTCATAGAGATGAAGGAATTGCAGGAGGAAAAGTGAGAAAACTTGTGGGTTTAGATAGTTTAACAGATAAAGCATAGGATGTACACACAAGCGAAACAAAACAAAAATTCACATGCTACTTCCCGTTGGCAGGCCAGTATTGAGCCATCTCCATGGCTCCATCACATGTAACCATGACTTATGAAAACAAACATCATCACTCAGAATGTCCCTGCCTCTTTTTCCCACAGGTTTATATGCTGAGTATGGTACAGTTTGCTGTGGAACACACATTTGGCCATTGGGGATCAGCTGTCCTGGCTGTGTTCCCTCCCAACATTTTATGCACCCCAAGCCTCCTCATGGTCCTGGAGGGACAGTTTGAGGGATAGAAAAGGCCTTGACTCTGTGTAAACACTGCTCAACAATAACTAAATCATCCCTGAATTATCAACACTGCTTCCAGCACAAATCCAAACGCAATTTTCTTCTACAAAGAGGAAAATCTACTGTGTCCCAACCAAACACAGACTGAAGAAACTTTTCATCTGCCAGAGTAAACAGACTTACAGACATGATAAAATACTGGTGCTAAGAGCGGCTCTTCCCTTTAAGAGTATAACAAATCCTAAGGTAATAGCTCAGAGTCAGGACATTTCACTTCATGAAGTATAAAGAAATCAGTTCAGCACAGATTATAAAACTACTGCAGGAATAACTAGCTACTGTTTTTTACTCCTGTGTCCTGTAATGGATCACACTAGAAATACCCAAAGCGAGGCTTAAAGTAGCTTCAAAGATCTAAATAAAACAACAGAATGGTCTATGATCATTACAATTCTATTGAATTTGCAGTAGTGAATTCTTGTCAACCACCTCTCACACTTATGAATAATTGTTTTAGTGCCTGTTCAATCCTGGACCAGTTAATAGTGTACATAAAGAAAAAACACTGGTTTACACATTATTTTATTCCTTGCTTAGGACTCTCCTGAGAGAAAAGTGTGTGTCTGAGAGAAGGATTTCCATAAACATGAAAGCCAGGATGAATTCTAGCATGTGGTCTACAACTCCTAAGCTTTACTTATTTCTCCTGCTAAGCATATGAAACCTAATAATTACAGGCTGTGTTTCTGGAAAACAGTACACACAAAGATGTAGAGTTCATGTCCAGTACAGAAAAAGATGATCTTCACTCTTTGTCCAAAAAAAGAATAGATTATACCATTTACACAGTGTAAATCAGAAGAAATTCTATTAACTAGTTTTGTTGCACCCCTAGTTTGAGCAACATATGATTCATGAATGTGGGAACTCCAAAGTACAAAAGAGGTAGCATGAACACTTACCCTTTAAAATTAAGTCTTTTCACACTCTATGTACTTTCCACAGAGCTTTGCCCCAGTGGCCTTTGTAAGGCCTCCAAGACACATTTGGAACTCAGAGAGGGTATCTTAAAGGCGTGTAACAGGATCAGGATTCCTGGCATTGTTTGAAGTGTGGTTGGATTAGGCTGTTTGTTACAAAGCGATCAAGTTAGGTTCTTCCCTTTCCATAGGGACATACTTGCTCACTAAAACTATCTAGGTTTATTTTGGATTTCTGGCTGAGTTAGAAAACAGGGGAGAGCATTATAAAATGCTTTACACAGGACTAAACTGGGCCAGTCTTGTGTGGATGTTATGCAAATACACATATGTTGACTTATTGGTCAACTTGTGACACCCTAGTGAAACACTTGCCCTGCTTGTCACAAGCCCTAAACAGCTAATAAGACCATACAAGGGTCAAAATTATCCTCTCTGCTGACTTTGGGAGCCACTACACAACTCAAAAAGGTGGCAAGCTCACCATATCATGAAACTAAACAAGGCTAAATGTAGTCTCTCCCCTGCAAAAGTTATGGATGTCTCAGAGGATGTACACCCTCTTACTCCCCAGAGATATGAAATTCTCCATTCTCCTCTGATGACTCAGGGTCTCAAAACAAGAATTGCATTACAGGCAGCTCAAGCCTTTTTCCACCTTCTCCTTGATAATCAATTAGCATTTTTCCAGCCAACACCTCCCTAGACAGCACAGCAAAAGCTCAGTGTAGATGAAGGTCAGCTATCCAACTGCAGTGATTTAAAAAATAAATAAATAATCAAAGGCTGATTTGTAAAAGATACTGAAGTGCTTTATAAATATAAGTAACTAAAGTTCCAGAGGGAGTGAAATGATATGAACTCAAGAGAAGTACCTACAGATCTATCTATATCTTAATTTATAAGGTATTTGTTGGGCACCAGCCATGGCAGAATGTAAACATGATGTGTACTAATGATGATTCACCTTTGGCTACTTTATATGTAAGTGATTTATTAATCCCTCTTCCATTAACATCAGACTATGATCTCACCCTCATGATAGCCAATGTGCCATTTGCTAGAGACAGGTGGACCTCAACCCATCTGGAGATTCATTGCAGATGAGATAATCTCAAATGATAAGATTTTGCCCTACTAAAATTAATACTACAATTTCAATAAACTTTTAATAGATTCTTAAATTTCACAGAACTGCTTTAATTTTCCTTTTTGTTTCCTTCTTTCCTCCAGACTACAGTCTAAAAAACTTTGCCAAAGCTCTCCTCAACAAACTTTTCTCTAAGAATCTTTGCAATTACCAAAGATATTGTAAGGAAAATGTCCTTTTTGGTAAGCCACAACTTAGGTCCAAGTCACACTATTAACAGAGGAAAGAAGACTTCAAAAGAAATACCAGCTTTCCTTTGTGAAACAATCAAGTCTCTCAAACTCAGAAAAGTTTTAGGTTAGATTTCTTGATTCTAAATATACAGCATCTTCCTTGTTGGGCTGTACCAGTCTACCTTCTGATTATGCTTAATCTGTGCTAAAGAACCGAGATGTAATTCAAAATAAAAAATAAAAGCCATATTGAAGTAGGGCTCCTTGAGGCAGGGTGCCTTGAATTCACTAGGGGGGGGAGAAAGGAACTTCCCTCATTTATGGAACACTGCTTGCACCAAGTGCATTCACAGTGCTTAAAACAAAGGATAACATCTCCACTGTGGAGAAGCTGCATACTTCAGGTCGTGAAGAAACACATCAAATAAATCCAGTAAATTTGTTTAGGTGAGCAGGGTGAAATCTCCAACCCTGGAATCAGACAAGTACATTAACATGAGCAGCCTCTTTATGACAATAATATCTTGGACCTATTATCAGCAAGAGAAGCCTCAATGTTGCATCTCCTGTGAATAATACCTAAACAAACCACTCAGCTTCTTCTCTTCCATAGTTGGATTTCCTTCTGATATTTTGAAAAAACTGTGATCAGTTACTAAAAGCTTGAGCTTGATAACCTCAGTCATAGAGACAAATTTCAATACATCCACGTGCTCCAGAGGGAAATCATTATATCAAGTCAAGTGCACTTTTGAAAGGTCACTGATAGATAGGTATTGCAGGTAGATGTGACAGATAGATACATATGCACAGATAGATAAATTGCAGCTCATATACCCTCTGTGCACCACTGAATGAGCCTTCCCTCCTGTGTCCACATCTATCCCATCTGGCATGTGCTAAGGATGGTATCACAGACATTTTGAGTTTTAACACACACAGACAAGCATCTCTCGCTCTGCTACAGCCAAGTAAAATGAATGATGACAAAATGGACAGTTAAGGCAATGTTAAAACCTAACAGCATCTAATGAGCTCCAGATGCTTTTTCTTTTGACATAATTTGAAATATAACATTTGCAAGCACTGCATGCCACTCAGTTCTTCTAGTTCAATCTTGCATTCTGGAACCAACCATTATGTCAATGGTCTCCAAGGGTGTAGCACTCCTGTTGCTTAGTAACAGTAACTTGGTAAATTTCATAAGCTGCAGAAGGAGCACTGAAACACAGGACCCTGGAGTTGGGGAAACCCTTTTGCCACTCCTCACTGGCATGCTCACACCAGCCTCTTGAAGAGCTGCCATTTTCCATCAAGGAAGTACGATTCAGAATTCACAGGACTGTGGAAAGGAAACAGTCCTGTGTTTTGTGCTCATGGGTTCCTTTACAGACTGAAAGACTAATTCATTATTCAAAGAAGAGCAGACAGAGGAGAACTGCACGGTAACAGAATGTGAATGCTCAGCCCACACTACTAAGAAAAACCAAGCGGCTTGTGACATCTGCACCTCACCCTCTGAACCTTCTGAGCTACTTAGCTGGTAAGATCATATGCAGGGGGGCAGCCTGGCAGAATTAAGATGAAACAATGTTTTTGCTTATTCTTGGTGGGCCTTGGCTTTGCAAGTGATTTTGCACTGTGTGATAGTACAGCAGCCCTGAAGTCATCTAGAAAAGCAAGAATATTAAGAAAGGAAGCTTTTCTCAAACTTTTTACTCATGGTGGAATTTAGTCTAAACCTGCCTGTCAGCAAGAGACTGCATTTAAGACAGTCAATGAATTAATCTCTTCTGCAACAGATCATATCCAACAAGAAGAAATTATAACAGGCTTGTAAGCAAGGAAGTGGAACTGCTTGGCTCCATGCAAAATCATTTGCTGCACAAATGCTGATTTTAAGCTCTGCATGCAAGTATTTCACTATAGATGAAAGTATCACATATTAAAAAATTCCACGGGTGAATTAGCACACGTCACAGCCTTCCTGCCACCAGAGAGGTGCAGGGAATGTGGAGCTCTTCTGGGCTTGCCAGGCCTGCTCTACAGCATGCAGAATTCCAGGAGGAAAGACAGAGGAAATTTCTCAGAGTAGTTCAGAGATGGGCCCAAGATGGTTCTGTGCAACTTTGGGTGCAGTGAACTAGGAAACACCAACCCTAGAAGAAAATAATAGGAAAAACCATGGAAAAGGAGATCCTGAAGCACCAAGAAGTGCTACAGGCAGATGGCCAGTCCTGCTCCCACCTGGGTCGGGAAAGGAAAAAGAAATGTTCAGGGTCCAAATATGCAGTCTTTTAGGATCAGATCATCTTTTTAGGGCAGGTTTAAGATACAATGGATCATGAATGACCCCTGTGCAACTGCTTAAGCGAAGATAAGGAATAATCCCCAATCCTTCCTTGACTCAGAGAGACGCTGACAGGTTTAGTAGTGATGCTCAGGTCTGTTCCATCCCTGCAGCTCCCAGCAACATTGAGCACCACAGACAGCACGATGTCCTTGACACACATTTTCTATTAATTTCTGTATCAGATCAACATTTAAACTCTGGGCCTGTTAAACACTCCTAAGGCTATGGGCTTTCAGAAACCCATCTAGGCCAAAGACTCTAACAAGTATGGGTAGAAAAGGAAAGGGTTTTCTAGTCAAGATGCATTTCAGTGAGCCCACATCACAGAAACACAGCAACCTCCACCCCAGGAAAAGGTTTGCCAACAACTCAGTGAGTGAACCTGGCAGTGGGGTGCAAGTTTAGAGAAAACAGGTGGAAAGTCTCATCATACTTTCTTAGGTGGTATGGCAGCACATGTACCTCTCCCTCTGCCATTCAAGGAGATGCGCTGTGAGTGTGAGATTATTAGGCATAATTAGCATTTAAGCAAGGAGGACTTCTGTGATTCCTGAATTTTTAATATCAGTGGCTACAGAACTGGGGCCCTCTTACACAGAGCCAAAGACATGGCTAAGTAAGTTCTATTATCCCCAGCTACAGCCCTCTAAAACACTGATAATTAGTGTACAAGCATGCAGAGGCAGGAGAGCTATTCATCCCCTCCAAGTTGTCAAGCACACTAAAATGTTTCTGCAGTGTTCCAGTACTAATTCCTATTTTTGGAATTGCAAATATTTTTCTAAGTTTGAAATGTAGCTCCAACTTTTAACCAGACTAAATAGCACTTAGAGTGAGCACTCCCTAGGGACTTGATCAGTGTATCTGAGGGGTTCACAGTTGGATTTAAAAAAAATTGACTAAAGAAGGCCATGTGAAGAAACTCTTTGGAGTCTGGACATTATGTGGTGTATCATACAAAGAAAAATTGTATTCAGAAAAATCACACTGATCTGTTTGTTTGGACTTCTCAAAAAGCTGAAAGGTCCAGGTTCGAACAGCTTAAAAAGGAAAATTGCGAAATACTCAAACCTCGCAGGCTGAACTGCAGCATTTGTCCTGCCAAGACTCCAGCACTCAACCTTGTACGCCAGGCTCCCTCTAGTGCTGCCAGGCACGCACAGCGCAGAGGGACCCCGGCACCGGGAACCAGTTACCGGGACAATGGCACAACTGAATGACTCTTTGCCTCGATGGTTTTCGTTTTTTTTCAATAGAGAAGGAAACTATTTTGACTTAATGTTTCCCTCTTTGAATGAAAAGTAATAGACAAAATTATAGGAACTGTATACAATGTTTTCTGAGTTTTAAACCTGTTTCAAGAAAGCATTTTAAAAGAAATTATGATTTTGAAATTAGGAAAAAAATACATATTTTTCCTTGAGTCTACCATTAATTTTTTAAGGCATACTTGTTTGAGAAGCTTCACTTATCATAAAGGACTGAACGTCGTGGTCAACTCATCCAACACAAAATTCAAACAAAGAAAAAGTTGTACCCAAAGGTCACCTGGTTCATGTCAATTACAGGAAGCAGAAATTCTCTTTCCATTCTTCCAACACATAAGAAAACTCCCCTATAGATCTTTTTCTGAAGTATGGTGGTCACCCTACCTCTGTGCACCAGAAAGGACTCAGTGTATCCTGCACCAGCAGTAGGGCCCTGGCATTCCCAACACTGCTCAACTTTATCTTCACAAAATTGCCAACAAGAATATTGCATAAAATCGTTAAAATGAGTGAGTCATGATTAGAAAACCCTGCTGTTTTGATCTCCAGGACTTTCTACACACTCCTAGGGAAATTATTTACACTGACATCAACAAAGGTAGAAAGAGTACTTATTTACACTGTAGAGTACTTTGCTTCAGTTACTAGTCAACATATAGTTACCAAGTCTATAGCTACAATAGCATTAACATTGCCCCTTGGTAGTATGGTTCTGTAAGCACTCATGAGAGACAGAAACACGGGAGTGACACACAAACATTTAACTGTGTTTAAATATTTTCATATAAAACAACAAAAACCCTATTTTGGAACACACCCTCAGGGCAAGACCGAATCCACTGCACTGCTTCCAGTATTTTCTGAAGCATCTGCCTCATTATAGAGCTCTTGGGAGAGTGGGTGGTAGCTGGGTTAATGCTTTTGCATTATTTTGGGCTATGGCATGTAATTGAAAAGAAGCTGAAATGCCTTAGTTGTAGCTTGAGCTTCCCCTTCATGTATTCACACATGATTAATGAGTAGCCAAAAAGCCCGAAGGGTTTGTAGTGAAGTCTTTCTAATAGGGACATGTATTGTCGACAAATCCATATTTTGTCCTGAACAATCATTCATCAAAGCTGCAATTTGATTCTTCAAAATTAAATGCCAGAGCACCCAGACCTGAGATTACTCAGCTGTAACCTGTGCTCCTCTCTAAATTCTCACTGGGAAGGATATTGTCATCTATTTCCAGGGAATCAGCCTATTTCCTTTGCCTCTAACCATAATTAGTACGTGCATTTGATGACCTTTGATTAGAAAGTTTGCCAAACCTGAGAGTGAGTGGACTGTACTCTTACAGGCTTTGCTTGCAGGAAGTATGTAACACATGCTGAACATCAGTATGAAACCAAAGTCTGACTACTACACCTACGTGGATTTTTCTGATGGCAGGGCACCTTTGCAGAGGGAGATCCTCTATCCCACAGCATGAAAAAAATAACAAGGTTAAGGTATCCAGAGGAGGAGACACTTAGCAAGGCCTGATTTAACGTGGCATTAAGCAGCACTGATGCCAATTCCTGTTGCAGTTTGCCTTGTCCATGATGCATGAATTACCAATAGTTCTGGCAAGTCTGGGAGCCCACCATGTTCCTGAGTCCTGGTCAAAACAAAATTCTTAATAGTTTCCTTTAAACATTTAGTCTTTCAATAACACCCAGAGTTCAAATCTCAAATCCATTACACAGAACATTTAACCAATCTGTTAGCAAATGCCAGGCCTGTAAAGATACTGTTGATCTGGTAGAATGAGACAATTTTGGATAGCTTCTTTTAATGCAGATTCTAATGAATGGGTTGAGACCCACAATATATTTTTCTCCAGTCCTCAGCTAGCTGATGGGTAATAACATTTGATCTGGTCTCATTACATCCTAAGTTCAAATGACTGTTTAGGAATGAAAGATAGCAAATGTCTCTCACTTGTAATTTCACCCTGTTATGTAATATAGATGTTACATTGCAACAAAATAATATTTTAAATTATTAGAATTTCACCTGGTGAAAATACTTGCAGGACAAATTTTCAGATTTGCAGATGAAAAGTTTTCACCTAAAAAAACCCAATAATCTTCTGAAAAGTCTAGCAGTAATAACTTGTGATTAACAGCCATGGCTTTCAAAGGTTTTATTAGAGTTATCACATTTTATCCACAGAGTCTGGTGTGCCTGTCTGTCAGCAGAGAGATGCCCAAGGGAAAAGGTCCACAAGGGAAAAGGATCACCTTGAAAGTGGCCAAAAATGCAGTCCGAGTACTTTTTAATGGAAGGCGCCGTCTTGAGTTAGGCAAAATGGGCATTGCCACCTTCCCCAAGTGCATTCTGCAGCTGGCTGATGTGGAGGAACTTGATTTGAGCAGAAACTTGTTAAGAAAGATTCCAAACACCATTGAGAAGTTCCAGAATTTGATGTGGCTGGACCTGCACAGTAATCAGATTGATGAGCTGCCCGCAGCAATAGGCACACTTCAGAACCTTACTTTCCTGAATTTATGCAACAACAAGTTGACCACAAAAGGTCTACCACAAGAGTTGACCCTTCTCAGGAACCTGCGTACTCTCAACCTTGGATTGAACTGCCTTGAGACTATTCCCACCACTCTTGGGTCCCTGAGGGAACTTATTGAGCTAGGTCTCTTTGACAACTCCTTGACCATCATCCCAAAGAGTGTGAAAAAGCTCCCCAAGCTTGAGAGACTGAATGTAAAAAGAAACCCTTTACCAGAATTTGCGGAGGAAGAAAAGCCAATTGACACCGTTAAACGCATAGAATCGCTTTACTTAATTGAAAAGAAAGACCTGTGTGACTCCTGCCTAGAGACGTGTCAGGGTGAGAGGGACGAGCTGCACAAGTTAGAGGACATGGCACCCGGCCTCTCGGATAAGCCAAGTTTCCCTTCACTCAGTACACCAAATTCCACTGCAAGGGATAACCAAGAAGAATGGAGAATAAAAGAAGACGACGACGACGACGATGATAATCCTGGAAATATACCGGGGAACTCTGCAGACCATGTTCCATGAAGTCCAGCCCAAGCTAATAAAAAGCTGACCTCCCTCCTCATCCGTCTTCCTGCAGTTCTACTTCTTTAAAGATCAGCTTCATTTTAGAAGCAGATCTCTGTGGTCTCTAAAATGAAAACCAGAACAACTAAACTAGATGTGTATTTAGAAAAGGCTATTTACATATGGACCTGTCCCTACAACATGTTCATGTTTGGGCTTTTTGGGGTCTTTTGTGTGTGCAGTGTCCAGTGAAGGGATCTTTTAAAAAACAGGTTTTTCTAGTAAAGCCATTCCCACCACTAAGCTCCAATTATTATTTCTGTTCATTTTCATAGAGTAAGACACAGTTGAACTAGTCTCAATAAATAGCATTTGGAGGAAAAGGCAAAGACCTGGGAACTTTTTGCTGCTGGTGGTTGCCACCAAGATCTTAGAGTCTCAAATAGGCACTGTCAGTGTAGGAACTGTGAGCCTGTTCCAATTCGGCAAACACAAGTGTTATGCTCAGGAGTAACTAAGCAGTACAAACACAACGCTTAGAGATAGACAACCAATGATCCTGGTTGCCATCAAGGGGCCAGATTCTGCAGGTTCTTTGGGATTTGGAGTGCTATACCTAGGTGCAGCAATCTCCAAGATGCACAACGCAATCAGCACAACTGTCCATACCCATAGTGTTTTGTCAGCCTCTGAGTCTCTCTCCAAGGAAGATGGAGAAGAGGTAGGGAGTCAACTGATCTGAGGGAACCATAGACTTAAGGCTGTCAGAAAAACCTGTTAGGGCAAGCAGAAGTGCTGTTGTACCATGGGAGTTGTTATGTTAGTAAGAGTTATTTCATATAAGGTAATGTTTCAAGTTCTTGCTAATGGCTGGTTAGCTGTTTTACATGTATGGTTATGTTTCCAGTTCTCTTTTATGATTGGACCCCAATATAAATTCCCTATTACATGTGCCCTGTTTCCGGGTCTTCGAGGTTTATTCTTTACTGTGTGTGGTTTCCACCTTTGCTGTTTTGCTTATTGAAGCCTTTTCTTTTTGAATAACCTCATTGTTCCCTCCCCTATTTTATTTTGCCAATAAAAACAATCAAACAATCTGGTCCTGGGGTCATATATGCACAACAGGGTAGGAAAAATATTTCTTTTTAAGGGTCCCAGGCTTATCACTTAAGCAGTGACTAAAGTGATTAAGAGAAGAAAAGTCACTGTCTTCCATGATCCAAGAATTAGGTTCTGAGTTGATGAAGTCAGGTCTGGTATCCCCACAGCACTTTTAGCTTTCTGTTGACATGTACATATGCACATGTGCACCTGAGCACAAACATTCTCTCGCTGAAACCACATCCTCAGGGCAAAGAGTGCTGACATCCTGCAAACAGCAATATACAGGTACAAGCAATGAGCAGATTATAAAAGCACTGAAGCACGACATGGGAAGGACTTGCAGTGGCCATAATAACCTATGGTGACAGCAAACATTTAAGTATATTTGACTGAAGAATAAAGTGCCAGGAGGACTTTATTTTTTAAATGACTACATTAGAGCTTGGAAGTCAGAACTCTAGTGTATTTCCTATGGACTAGGTGCAAAAACTGATAAGGGATTTCCCATAAATTCTATTGCCTCAATGTCATATGATGCACCAAACCATGCGCTATTTTCCCTAACTGTGCAATTATCAATAGTGTGTCTGGGCAAAGAATTTAGTCTGGCCTGCCTCCTTGTCTCAGGTGTGGCAGGGAAAGCTGGAAAACTGTGGAAGTTGGCCATTGTTCCCCTAGATGGGGAAGGAGCCCCCAGTGCTGCTTTTGAAATTTTCTAACTCTGAAAGAGCTCCACAATTCAAACAAGGGAAAAGTAAACTCAAGTCCTTAGTCCCTTAGTTCTAACTGGTAAAGGGAAGCACACCTACTGAGGACTTTTCTCTAACTTTCCACTTTAACACAACTTTTCTGGCTTCAGTACCTAGGCAGTGATTATAATAATGTTACATTTATTTTATTTCAATCCATGTTCTAACATGGTCCAGTCAAAACTATGCCAAAGGCCCTTCATGTTCTCAGAGTAAGTAAGTTGTGTTGCATAGGGGCTTCTCTCAGCCAGTGGAGAAAAGCTGAAGGCAGAGTCTTACTGGGAATCAGGACAAGCTGCTTTAGACCTAAGCATGCAGCCTGTCTCAAATTCTGGGATTAACCATGAGTCAAATCTTTCTTCCAATAACCACCAGCCCAGTTAATGCCTAAGTTTCTTGATATTCTAATGCATCTTCTCTCAAGACATTCACACCTCAAGCGCCCAGCAAGCAGGGGAAAGGAAATCCTAGTGTGAGTTACTGTTTACACAGAACAGATACCACACTCCACAGCCAGCCATCACCTTCTGGCATAGGTTAGGCTCTAGCAGGAGCTGGTTCTGCACTGATGCTTTTAGCCAGCTGATGACTGGAGCTCAGGGGTGAAAATGCTCACTTACTAGATAGGTAATGACCTGCAACGGGTAGACTAAAAATTAAAATAGCTCACACAGGCTACAACAACTCAATGTGCACCTCAGGTCTCAACAGAATTCCAGTCTCAGTAAACATTTCAGAGGACTTCAATTAGGCACTTAGGGCTGTGTTCCCCAGATATCCAAATGGAGAAAAGTCACAGTAACTCATGGCATGCATGAAACATTCTCTCAAGCGCCTTGCAGTGGGAGAAAATGTTTTTCATGCAATGGTAAATCTCAGGGACAAGTTAGAATCTCCATTGTGCAGCTAATACAACATACTAAAACATCCATGTGTACATCACTGTCTACCCTAAGCATGCAATGAAGAGGTAATGCAAAATGCAAAACAATAATGCAAAAGCATTATGGATTAGCTCTGTCCTTACTGTCTCTTCCCACAGTAACCATCTGTGTAGAGATTACCAATAAAGTGATATTAAGGAGGTAAAAAATATTAACCATCCATGCACAGTCAGCTTTTTGACACGCATCTTCATAATGTCAGGAAGTATGCTAGAATTCTCTTTGAAGTTCTGGCAACACCTTTGAATCTTTAAAAGGAAGGATACAAATAGGTATGTTTCTATAGGCTTTTTTTAAGGTGCTACTTATTCACATAATTGCACATATTACAGTTATCCAATGCTTCCTATGTTTTACCTTATATTTAGGGATTCTTCTGTTATCCCCTTTGACTTCAAAGCAGGCTGGAAAGAGCAAAATCTATAGGAGATATGAAAAGTCACATTATAGTGATGCACAGTTATGCAAATGGTTATTAGGACACATTACGTATCTATGTAACTGCTATGTTCTCCCAACTTTCTTCAGGAAGCCACAGTGCTGCCCTGAGACTCTAACCTAGGACAAAGCTGGAAGAAAACAGGCAAAAGCACACATCTAATATTAAGGAGTTGCTATGGGCTGGATAAATGCTGTTTCTTTCCCCAACAGGACTTTGAATTTACATACAGGGTTATGGACTTTATGGTTTAAGGTGCTATAAAACTCACGAAAATAAGAACCCATTGAGACATTTATTTAGCAAGAATGGCAGAAAGAGCACCAAACCTTGTCTCAACCATTCATATTTACATTTGCTGTGAGTTTATGATACCAGATGAACTATACCCTTGAAATATATAGTTTTGGCCAACCTTCAGCTGAGGATCAACCTTGTCTTAACTGCCTCTGAAAGATTCCCCAAGAGATACTTATCAGAACTCAAAGACAGCAAAGACAAGGGCTGACTCTGTGGCAGATCCTGGTGATAAGTAGCCACATTATGCAGCCTGTTTGGAAAGGAAGAACAGATAAATCTGCAGTGACTTTTTAATACAATACTACAATAGGGATTTTTCAGAGATTTCAGGAGCAGAAGGAATTGCTATGATTGTTTAGAAATTAACAGTACCAATGTTCAGTTTGGGCTGCAGAATTTAGTACAGGAAGCAGTAGTACTGAAGTGGATTTTCCTGTGTAAAAGCCAGTGAATGCAGTCCTGATATAATGGCTAGAACTGCAGTACACAAAAACATGCAAGAAAACTAAGTGCAAAGGAATCACTTCATAGTCTTACATTCAAGTTCCTTTAAACAAGATGAGCACATAAGGAGAGTATTTTTTTTAAATGCCCTTTTTAAAGTTAACTCTACAAAGCCAGATAAACAAAAATACATTACTCCTAAAGAATCTAGTGATACTATGTGGGCTGGAAGAAAGCAGGAAGAAACCTTCTTTCACCCAGTACTGTGAGGTGAGGTGGACGTGGCCCTCATCTCAGTGGGAGGAAGGAAAACAGATACAGTCAAAATTTCCTGGGGTGCAGGGGCACAACACACCACTGGGTGCTAGAAAAGCCCTAAACATTAGATTCCTTGATAAGTCAATGGCTATATAATGCTCCAAAGAGTTCACAGGTCAGCACAAGGAAAACTTCACAGCTAAACTGTAACCCATTAAAGCTTAAGGAAAAAATGTAAAATAAAGCTCCTGCAGCCCACCACAAAAACCTGGCACCAGGATAAATAAGGGTGGTATACCAGGAGTATCACCAGGAGCATTCCCATGTTATTGTGTGCTAGTCATTACCTTTTAAATATCTTATTTCGGTCACTGTCATGGAAGACAAGAAATCTGGAGTAACCATTTTTGAAGAATATTTCCAAGGCGATCTCCTGGAAAGGTAAATAATTTACAGGGTGAGGATCTGCAGAGCAAAGCCTAGTGCTGCAAAGTGTCCATCATGGCCTGTCTTCAGGGCTTTAAAAATAACAAACCTTGACGTTTTAGACAAATGTGCAGAACTAAAGCAAAATATGCTGAATATTCTAAATTTCTTCAAGCGTAGGGGTGGTCCTACTCAGTGACTATGAGGTCAAACACTTCTTTGAAGCAAAACCAAACTTCAGATAACAATTTCATTGTGAAATCTCGGTGTGATAAAGAAGAAAGTAGTAGCATTAAGTTCCAACTAGGTGATAAAGACAACACAAAGGGGGGATTATAAATAAGAGTTTCTTTTAGAAAGCAACCATACTGCTTTCTAAATTAAGACAGAGCTCAACAGAACTGCCACATAATTTCTCCTGACTTGAGGCACCAAAGGAGGAAGGGGAGTTTCTGACATTTAAAACAAAAACTTTGAGGAATTAAAGTTGAAAGAAAACTTCACTCCCTTTCCCCTCACCCCAGAATGTCTCCACACATTGTTTTGCTGGGCATTTGAATACAATCCTATTATTTACTTAGTGAGAGGCCCTTTTCCCCCCAAGTCATTCAAGTAAAACTATAAATAACATGTAGTGTCTGGGAACCCAGACATGAGTTTCAGTCAAATGTGGCAGGTGCAATACAAACCTAGAGAAACACTCTGATGGCAGGTGGTCCATACATGATTCACAGAAAAAATATAAAGCAGAAAGGTAGTATGAGAGCAGCTATGACAATAAACAGCTTGCAGCATTTGCTCTGAAGCTCAGCTTTACAAACAAGGTCTGCTCAAGTGTTGCCGTTACAACTGGGCCAATGCTTTGCCCTGTGCATGTGCCTAAGTAGCTGATCTACCTGTCCTGCAGCAAAAGCACAAGGAATCAGCTTTCCTCTTTTTCAAATATTTTTTTCAAAGAAGTTTGTGGCATAGAGTCCCAGCACAAGCCTGATACAGATACCTGAGTTTTTAGTTCATTAGCTGAACAAAACAACCCTGTAATAACAACAAAAAACCATGGAACAATAATAAAAACCACCAAACCACAAAACCCCTCAAACCAACAAGCTCAGTCTTTGCCCCAGGCCCACTCAAGGACTGTTTCTACTCATCTCCATTTTTCACTTTGGATCACACTAAAAAATTCTATTTTGCATGTTTGAAAAAAATCCATGCTTACACAAATGTGAATATATGAGTAGTTGGAAGTCTTCTGCTGGCAACTTTATTGCTATCCCCCAAACAGAAGAGGTGCCAATTCTGCTCAGGCTGATCACCTTAGTAAGCTTACTAAGTTACTCATACACTTACTCAGAACATGACTTACGTTCCTGTACCTGCTTGGTGAGTGACCTAACCATTGCAATATACTGTATACTGAAGTATCACCTACCAAAATTGCCCAGTTTGCATACATAATTAAATATGAAATAAAACAGGGCTAGCTCCTGGATGATTTTGTAATTCCCTGCTTAATCTCAACCTTCCAAAAATGGATTCAAAAATAACAAGTAACTAGTTACAGCTGCTTCAAAACTTCATATTTTGGTCAAATATGTGAATTACTCCTTAGGCTGTACCAAAACCCTCTAAAGCAAGTACAGGGTCTGGTGTTGCAAGAAGCTCTAGTTACAACTCTTCTGTGATTCTCCTCACAGGTTCACCTAAATGAGACAAAATTGAAAGGGTACCAAGGCCCCTGGTGATGAGTAGTTCCTGGGTATTACAGCTACAGGCACAGAATCCTCTTCTTTGGCTTATGGCTCTTTTATTGAACCACATGCACAACTTGAAAGTTATTCCAAGAGGCCCAGGGTTAGTGTGTTAGTAACCCATAGTACACTGATGCCATGACTACTGAAGTCTTTTGGGACCTGAATGTTAAGGGAAGTCAGCCGCTTAGTGGTATCATCCATAAAAATAAAGAACATTAATTTCAAGTCTAATTTTCAAAAACACTGTGTGAGTAATGTTAGCCCAACAATTAATAAGTCAATCACTCTACTCAGGGTGCTTAAATATTGTAGTGAGTATAGAAAGGAGTTTGTATTAGCACAGGCTAATGAAACAATGATGGGACCAAAAGCATCCTGATACTCAAGCAAAAAAATATCAGCAGTCTTACTGAAAACTGAGCAAGTGGTTTTCAGTCTCATGTCATTACTGCTGTTTTCCCTCAAATGACTGAGCATGTTAATTCCTACCTGCAGGAGAAAGCGCATCAGATGAATCTCTTTGATATCGTGATACAAATAACGGGAACACATCTGGTCTCCCACAGCATGATCTTTATGACATAAGTTGAAAAAAAATGGATCACTGATTCTGGAGGAGAAATATAAACAAAAGAAATTAATTTGAAACAAAAAAGACCTGGAGAGCCCTCTTGAATATCGAAGTCCTGCACTAAAGAAAAATAATACCAAGAGGTATTAAGAACAACTGGGGCATACATAAACTGAAAACAAAGCTAAATAAATAAAGCTAAATATAAAAGGCAGATTTTATACTAGTTACCCAAATAAAGAGCATGTGGAGGCTAAGGGCAGGTTTGGAGTTATTTTAATACATGCAAATAGGCAGATAGCAATGTTTTGCACACACTGAAGTATGAGAATCAGCAAGGGAAGAAACTTGTTGAGAGAACCTGAAAGCCCAGGTCAAGGGTAAGCATCATATGGACACACAGCTACTGTAAACAGCAATTACTTGCAATTAATAATTAATTAATTAATTATTATTTTAGTTGTATATACGTACTAGAATTGCAGTCAACAGCCTAGCCCACGGAAAATCCCTTAAGAAATCAACCTAAGCTTTAACCAGATCCAGTCCAATATATCCTTAAGTCACTTGATCAGATTGACTGATATTAGACTTAGTAAGATTCAGACGCAGAGCAGACAGGGAATAAAAATGCTGAGCTACTCACTGTCCCACTGGACTTTGCACATGAACACAAAATATGCACAAAGAGCTTGGTCTAATAGATCAAGAATCATTTTCAATATTGATCACTTTCAATAAATAATGAGTCAAGAGATGATAGCAATGTGCCAAATATTAATTACTATTCTGTCTTGGAGAAACAAACAAAAAACTTATGAGACAACAAAGCTAAGGGCTCTAGCACTAATTGTTCCATATGAATAAAAGATGTGAGTTATTCAGAAAGAAACTTTAACAACACTATAACATAACTCAAAACCAGCAATGTATGTATGAGACTATCCACCACCTCCATCTGTTGAAATGGCTGCTCTCATGGCACCCCCAAAGCCTGTGAACAAGCACCTACGTTAGTTAAACAGTATGTTTAACAAATGGAAAGGATGGCAAATTTCTTGCTGAGATATTCTGCTTGAAATCCCCACAAAATCTGTGCAAATTCAAGATATCCATGTGCCAAAACTGAGGGGAGGGAAAGGGAAAGGTGTGGTATTTTGGGTTTTTTTTGCCAAACTACCACAAAAGGGAAATAGAAAGACTCACCTGGACAAGCAGTGACGAGTACAGTAGACTTCCTCCAGAGGGGATAACACAAAGCACTCGCAGATATAGAAGTGCTCTTTGCCAAAGAGCAGCACCCCTTCCAGTGCTGTATGGCCCTGCACAATTGCCACGGAGCACTTGAAAGACACCTAGAATAGAAGCAAGCCTAGTAAGGCCAGGAGCTGGTAACACAGGAGGACAGAGGCAGCAGGGAGCCAGAGCCAGTGATGCAGAACAGATGTTTGTACCAAAAAACCTGCCATATTGATTGGCAGGTTCACAGGGATGAAGTCACAAAATCACAGTACAGCTGACAGAAGTCCAGTCAGAATATATGAGTCTATCAATCTAACTGTCTTAAAGATTTAGATAAACATTCTAGAATATTTAAAAAAATTTCCCTTGATATCCTAAGACTCAATTTCTTGTTTTCACTTGCAAATAAACTAACTTGGCCCTTAAAATAGAGGAATTTCTAAAACACAATTTAGGAACATGGGGAATTTTTCAACAAAGTATTTTGTTTATCATATATGTCTGTACATAGAAAGTGTTCTTGGGAATTGACCACTTTTGATAAAGGAAAGAAAGTCTTCTTTTCTGGAACATTTTCTATGGCTGACAGATGGTGCAGAAAGTAAAAAAAATAATTTAGAGATTGGAAAATGGTGTGGCCTGCAGAAAACTTTAAAGTTCTGATTTTAAATCAAGCAGTGGTTCATTGCAAAGAGCTTCCCTTACATTTAGAAGCATGGAGTTTCTTATTTTTGTCTGCTCATAAAATATTCTATATATACTCAGATCCAAAAATCTAAGTCCACTGGTTAGTACAGTTAACTGGGAGGATCAAGGTCAACTCAGTGTTGTGCCCATTTTCAACCAGAACTTTCAATCAATACCTTCTCTGTTCCCAGGAAGGGGGCAGTAGCTAATCATCTATTAGCCCAGCCTCAAAAATATTGCTCCCAAAAATCTTAAAACACTAGTACTACCTTACATGCTAAGGAAACTACTCACTGCTGAGCTCCTCTGTGAATTAGCACAATTCTGGATTCACAGAATCCAGAAATGAGTGCAAGATTTTGCAAGCTTAGTCCATCAGAAGCTGCAAGGATCAGAGGGCTACATACAAGGGATTATGTAAATACCTCATTTACATAACAGGAGAACTTTCCTGTTTCAGAAATGTAATGCAATTGTTCTTAAGAGAACGGACTGACAAGTATGAGAAGTATCACAAAATCAATTTTTCTCTTAAGAGATAAGATCACTGAACTTATCTCTACCAAATTTTGTAAGACTGTATTATTTTATGGGGCATGCAAAATTGACCCAGAAATGGCATTGGTTTTACTAGATCATTTAAAGACTATATGATAATATGGAGAGTAAGTATGGTTCTCCTTTGCTCTTTGCCTTTGTTCCTCACCTCACTGTTTCTGGAGTCAAATCTACAGCCTTCCTTGCCATCCCAAACTACACATGGTCTAACTAACATCAGCTGAAACAGACCTGCACAGCTTCACAAGCTTTTACTCTTTGATGTTAAGATAACACAAATATTAAATACATAAGTAAATGAAATAAAATCTTGCTTCCACACTTAAATACTTTACTGAAAAGCAATTATTTTACCAACAAATAGGGTGCTGCATTTTGAAATCCCTTAGCGGACACAAAAGGTTGTTCATTCTGGGTTTAAGGGGGGAAAAAAAAAAGTCCTGGGAGATTTCTGTGGGTAATTTTTCATGAAAATCTCTTCAATCTCTTTCCCCTCTAAATGATTTCTAAGAGGAAGGTAGCATTTTTCCATCACCTCTCCCACAGGAATGCCTGTCTCTGCAGGGATATGCCAAGCACAGAACTCTGAACTGGAGTGCCTGCCATTACGTGGTTAGAGACATGTATGCTTGCACTGAGAATACTGGGGAATTCTGCTCACATTAGCAAACCACATGGTTTCCTGAAGTAATTAAATAGGAAAAAGATTGCTTCTTCCCAAAAGGAAGGTAACTGAATATTGAAAGATCAGGCAGTTGCATGAAGCAGCTCCACAGACACAAAAGTGAAATGCAGGCTTCTAAGAAATCCACCTCAGCAAACCCAGAGATCATGTGTATGGGTATAGGAGGCACATGGATCATGAAAGAGGCCTGCTTATGATCACTAATATGGTATAGCACAAATAAACACTTTGCTATTCTGCCTAAGGCAGAACCAGGGCACGTTAACAGACCTTGTTGAAGAGGAAGAGCACATACATCTCTTTCACAAACTTTAAACTGTAAGCCTAAGTATTCTGTGCCTTCCAAATACAAAAAGTCAATAGTGTCAATACCTTTCTTCAATTTTATTTTATTTCTTCAAATTTTTACTATTATCAAATAGATCTGCATTATTTGAAATACAAGAGCCCCTGAGCTGAGTAAGTTTTTTTTCATTTGAAGAATATGACTTGTATTATTGCTGATGAGTAACAAAGATCTGAGTTGTACTACAGAATCTCCACCAGGACAGTGCTGTACCTTCAAATCTTGTACCTTCAGTCTTGCATTAAAAGACTGAGGAGCTTGAAATTATCATAAATAAAACAAAAACTTTCCTTTTCTGTCAAAACAGATCAAAACCCAGTTCACAGGCTACTAGAATCATTAATCAATGAAGCAAACATGACATAAAATAATTGAATAATTACCTTCTAAGTTATTGCCCAAAGCCCTACATCTTTTGATTGCTCTGTTCATTCATATGTACAAGGGAGCACATTCACTCAAACACACACACGCTGACACACACTGACACACACACACACAGTGGATGACTTCTGAGCACTGCAGGAAATAAAATGGCTCCAGTTGCCTGTTTAAAGTGCAAACAGCTCAGAAGGCAGCCACCGACAAGGCAGGACCGCGGTGCACTAAGTGAGCACAGGACAGCTAATGTCACCCCCTGCTGCATTTGTTAATACTTCTGTCAGCTCGGCAAGGCAGGGACTGCTGCTGGAAAAAAACATGCCTGGCATTTCTGATGGCTTCCTGCAGAGTTACATGGAGAAGAGACAGACAGCCTGAAGGCTCAAAATGAGATCAGTGCGTGGAAATCATGCCTCACATTTTCATGCCTGTCTCCTTCTGCTGGGGAGAGGTATGGGGAGGAAGGGGAAAAAGGGGGAGGGGCAGAGGAATAAATTCTGTTACAAAAACACATTGCACCGAGAACTCTGAGACAAAGTCATATTAGATACCACAATTGTGACCCCTTAGCCACTGGCAAAGCATTAGGCAATCTGATATTGGTAAGAAAATCTGATATCAGGTATTGAGATATTTTAATAAAACAGCTATTTCTACATCTATGTACTATCACAGCACTCTTATGTCTGAGTTTAAATACTGAGTATTTGGCTTCCACTATGGGATGCTAACTCCTGGGCCACTGAGGGAATGATGCCACTGAAAGAGACAGGTACACTGCGAAAGATCAGGGAATGAGGCCAGGTTGTCAATGTCACTGATGCCTCAATTAAATTGACAACATCAAAGCTACCATCTTCCAAAGAGTCACCCTTATTTACTCCACAACTCATCTCTTCCTTCAGTGTTCCTGAACCTTAAGCCTCCTCCTTATTTTGAGAAGAAACCTTGGTGAAGGGCATTCAGTCCAGTACAAGAGCTAAGAAGGAACAGAAATGTTTTGAATAGAGAACACATGATGGAAGCATCAAAGAGGAAGCATGGAAAGTTTCCATGGTCTTAGAGGGAAGAATTTGTCCAGTACTCATGGGGAGATAGACAGACAGACATGTGAAAAGAGAAAGGAAACATTTTCTGGTATTTTTCAGGAAGACATCACTGTAAACATCACTGAACTAGCAACCTATCCAAAACTGGCATACTCTTCCAGAGGTTATAAATAAATTTGATTTAGGCATTGCTCTGAGCTTGAGTAAAGGTTGTAGAGCAGCACAGAAATTCTCAGAGTCTCAGAATTTGCCATATCTTAGGCAAATTCAGACAATAGTATCTCATACGAAAGTATCTTGCTTGCCATGCCCAAATTTTTTTCTCTTACTTCAAGGAATTAATGTTAATTGCTCTTTAAGAAAAGTTTGTACAGGAGTTCATACAGCAACTGGAAAACTGTATTTCCTCTGAGGAAAAAGAGTAATGATGTGTGCTGTAGCCTGAATCCACCTGAACCCAGAACTGAAAGGAACAGATAGGCCTCCATATCACCCTCTAAAATGCCATGTTCCCAGAGAAAAATTTCTAGCTCATTTTCCTACCTTTTCACTCTCTGCAAACTCCTGCAATATAATTTGTCTCTCCACACACAGTTCCAAGAAGTCTTCTGAATGGAAACTTTCATGTAGAGCTGGGAAGAATGTTAGCTGGTCACAATCCAGTCCCTTCTGATCCATGTCCCTCTCTGCTCCATTTAACATCAGCTCTCCTACATCAGTATAAAAGAGATTGCGGTTTTAGTGGCAGCCGGATGACACCAAAAGCATTTGCAATTTAGTCTTTCACTCAATCTATTCTACCTTGGGAAATAGAATTATTTATCTGCAAAAAACAGGCAAGAGAATTAAAATCTGTGACTGCTGAAGAAGGATGCTTATTTCAGGGAACCAAAGACAGATACATGCAGTCAGTCCTAATTCAA
This sequence comes from Cyanistes caeruleus, assembly GCF_971803275.1. NCBI lineage: Eukaryota > Metazoa > Chordata > Aves > Passeriformes > Paridae > Cyanistes > Cyanistes caeruleus. The sequence continues at coordinate 17,908,300 of NC_141708.1, forward strand.
ACAAAATCCTTATAATCACAGATTAGAAAATCAGGAAAAAATTTAAATGGTAGTCTTTTAGGGACATGGACTGAACAGGATCTTCAGAAAACACAAAGACAACCCACTTGTATCTCACCCAAGCCATGTCCCAAGTTCTGAAAACTCATGAAATGCACGCAGACAGAAAAGGCCCAATCAGCCTTCTTATTAAGGCAAACTGTAACTGTTTCATGCAGAAACTACAGAGTGCTTCCATCTTATTTGAAATTTAAAACAATGAGCTCCACTCGTGAGTTTGCTAGGCCCTTTCACAGTAAAAAGCATGTAATATTGCACATTTCCAAAAGCAATTCTTCTAAGTTTAAGCAATTGGGAGCTTTCTAGGTGCCCACAAGTGCCCAAAGCTTACACTTCAAAATAGCTTTTCTGCTTTAGATCTTTCAGGTGGCAACAAGAGAACAGCAAATTCTGAAGACAGTTGATATATCACCTATGAAGTTTCATCAGTTTTGCCACAGATGTTACAGCGACATTTTAGCCCAGAGCACCAACAGTAAGGTTTTCTTTTTGCTGGATTAAATTGTGACCTAGAATTCCATACCCTAATTCCAATTATCTTTGTCTGTTTATGTTCACTGTCTTGATGAAGCAATGTAGTCCTAAAAGGTTACCTGGATTCATTTCAGTGGGGGATGTTGTTTCCTTTCTGTTTCCTAGAAGAACCTGAAAAGAGATCAGGTGTGACTGGAGTGGAACACGCAGATAGGTAAGCGTAACTCAGAACCTTGTTGGCAGAGAAAAACACAGATTTAGAACTATGTTGCAAATAAATGCCTTGGAAATTCAAATAAATATCACTGGAAAGGAACCCAAAGGAACAAATGTCATCAATTAAGAATTGTTATCTTTCCAAACAAGATTGTGCATGAGGACAGTTATATTATGAAAGTCATACTATTCAGTATACAGAAAAACTGCCAGAATCCAAGCAGCACAAAAGATGCCTTATATATGGACACCTTATATTAAAATGCTTCAGCCTTTCATTGATAGGATTTGGTATTTTGACATTAGAGAAACAGACAGTAGTAAATACCCCACATTTACAGTTCAATCTTAGCTTAAACCACCTTATTTCCCTTTTGGCCATTCACCACTTTTAGTAGCACTAGTAAGCATATGAATAACAGGACAGTGTAGCCTTCTATCTGGACTCTGCTGCATACATTGGGAAGCACTATATCATGGAGATACTACTAGCAGAAAAGTACAGACAGTTTATACTGTCACCTGTCTGGGGAGATTTTGTACAAGAAAAGAGGAAAAAAAAATCATTCTGTTGCTGTTCAATATTTGCAGCCCTTCTTATCCCCCAAAACCAGACCCCTTCAGTGGGTTCTCTGCACATGGAACAGCATATTCAGGAGTCAGGTGATGAGAACCAGAGGAAAGAGATGCACATAGTTGTCAAAGGTTGGACTCCATGCTTTGGAAGGGCTTTTCTAACCTCAATGTTTCTCTCATTCTATAAAGTCACCAGCAACTGTCACAGACATGGTGCACCTCCTGCTAAAGCTTTCTAAAGCGTTCTACCTCACTCCTCATTCGCATCGTTGCCACGTGGGTGTTCACATGTTGAATCCTCCTCCTCATTCGTGAGGGCCCCTCGTAACAATCAAGAATCCATCGTGGCTCTAATGATCGTGAAGCATCTCTCCATGGGCCCCCTCTGTAGAAAAGTTGCTCCTCAAGTATCATCCAGTCCTTGGCTGCTTTGCTGTAAGCACACTGCTGCATCTGCGGGACAGAACCACTTTGTGTCAATTTTTGGACACTTCCCTCCTCTCAGCCATCAGTGGCACCACCTCAGTGATTCAGAGGGATCTACCCAATTCACCAGATGGGACCACTGCAGAGACAGTGCTGCAGAACTAACAAACACAAGCCCAACTGACCACTGGAAGTGTGCTGCAGGAGACGTTAGTAGTGATAAAATAATGATAGTCTGAATAGACAATACAGTGACAAGAAAAGACTGTCACAAACTTGAAAACATTAAATTTCCAGCTCAAAAGCAGTGAGCCAGGAGAACTGCATCACAGAGGATTTTATTCACTCTATTATTTTTCTGGTAAACATGTGTGACAAATGGCAACAACTGGGTTCACTGAAAACAGTCTGAATGATTCAGTTGTAAGTGTACTATGCTCCCTTTGAGCAAGCCATAAACTTAGTTCTTTCTATTTAGGCTGTGTGCAAGGAGTTAGGAAGCACTAACATATCAGTTTAAAGGAGAGAAGAGGTGAGCATTTCTAAGAGGCAAAACTTTGTTGGTCCCTGATAGCCAAACCTGAAACAGAAACATACCTGTGATGTTTTACTGTCTACGAGCTTGAGATCTATTTAAAAAATTTTACTGGCTACTAAAGGAAAAAAAAAATGAAAGGTCAAAGTTCTCACTTTCATTTCTGCCATTGGAAGAGTTGAATAATTAAATTAAAAAAAGTTAAAAAAAAGGTCCTGAAAATGAAGTGGGGAGTCTGATTGCTGAGTGATGCAGTATCACACTTCAGCAGTAATGTCAGGAGAGAAGTGTTAACTCATCAACTCTCATCAATTCTTTAGGCACAATATTGATCTCACTTCTACAATTCTCAGTTTCTCAGGGCAAGTCCAAGAGTAACCTTTCAACAACAGAAAGCTGTTGCCCAATACTCCTGTCCTTTACCTGTACATGGTCCTTGTACAGAGAAGCATACAGCTCCTGCCCAACTCTTCGGTACTGTTCCATACATGACACAAATCCCTAGAAGACACATCAGAACACATCATGGCACGGTGCTGCAGATGTAAATCCTGTGAGGGGCAGAAGCAGGCATTAGTTGTTCTTTTACAAGAACAGTTAAGGAATATGGCCTGTGTCTGCAAGTTTGGTGGCTCTGCAGGCAGTGTAGAAATGCCTGAGAGCATCTCAATCTCCTGAGAGCAAGTTGCACACTTACACCTGGAATATAAACATAGACATCGTCTTAACAAGGGTCATTAGTGGAGCCACTCAGAACTTTCTCAGAAAGAGACAGAAAACACCAAATAGAATTTAAGACTATTCTTTCTGCAGCTGAATTAGTACTGCAAATAGCACAAATGACAATCATTTGTTGTAGAGACCCCAACTGAGGTAAGGATCTATAGTGAGATTATACAGGAGAGGTGAGTGCCCCCAGTGTCATATGAAGAGTGTCACATCCAGCTGAACTTCCCTGACAAATGTGAGGTTGTTGTGAGTCACAGCAAGAGGCTAAACTGACTGTGAAATTCCCAGCCTCGTACTACCTAAAGCCATGGATCAGGTAGGTAACTTTTAAATGCAGGGACTCTGTGCCACACTGGCAGTGATCCCTCACAGCAAACTGTCTGGCTGTTGCTTGCGCTGGGCTCTAATTAAGTTAACATACAAGGTCTGGGTGTTGTGCTGATTACTGCTGGCTGCCGGCCAGGTCTGTAACCCTGCCGCGAAGTCACATTTATTGGTGTTTCCCTGCAGGAAGCTCCTGTTTTACACTGATGAACGTCATTATATTTTTGTTTGTTTAAAGCATCATTAAACCTGTAATCACAGTTGTGGCCTCACAAAACTATTCCATAATTCATATAAAACTCCCATAAAAGCTGACCTAGAAAGCAACAGCATCTCTGTGCTCTTAAACCAGTCCTGGTATAGGAGAAAAGCTGAGATCCTGGCTCTATGTGGATTGGAGCAAAACCATTCAGAGTAGAAAATCAATTCCTCCATTTTAGATATTCACAGACTATTCAAGCCAAGTCAGTGCAGCTGTTTCAAAGTTGCTCAGAGTCTCTATTTCATTCATGGTCATCAGTGAGATCCCTAAGGTCAAAGTCCACATCACAAAGATTCTCGCTGACCCAGTTCCTAGCCCTTGAAACATATGAAGGATCCTAAGAAGGAAAACTTCTGCTAGCCACATCTGGTCATCTGAAGACTAACCACTTTGGCTTCCAAATGAGCTATAGTTAGCCAGCTTCAACCAGATGAACTATTGATCTCACAGGAAAACCATCTGGTTGCAAAGTGTAATGAACAGTTAACAAAATTGGAGATGACTGTGATCAGGAAAAAAAAAAAAAAGAAAAAAGGCACAAATGCTAAACAAACACACAAAAACAAAACCTGAAAAAGATAACCAATAAACATGGAGAATATAGACCAGGCTATTATTTACTAAGTGTTCAGTCAAAACAATTATACTGTAATGCCTAGTGAATAACTAAAAATTTACTCAAACAAGTTTCTAACAAATAAACAGATTCCATTAAAAATTGTAGGTGCTTATCCTTTAAAAGAGCAGCTCTTTATGGAGTAGATTAAACACAGCAGTGCCACAATAAAATCTATTTTAAGAATATACCAGCTTTGATAATTGTTAATGTAGTATAACGTAAGGTTTGAGTTTCATTTGCAGAAAAGCAGTAAATATAAGAACTGTAACACACATTTTTTGGGAAGAGCACACTAAAGGGCCATATTGATCAATCCTTTCCTAAAAATCTGAGTAGGAAACCATGCTTTAAGTCTTTTTTGTATAGATTTCTCTACTTTGCAGCCTTAAGCAATCACATTGTAAGTAAAATCAGATCATTTTGTTGCCACATATTCCCCAGCCAATATTTAGAGCTTGAAAAGGTGATAGAATTCACAAGTTATCTTCCTATTAAAAAACCAAAACAAATCACAGACTCAAAAACTATTTATTTTCTTGCTGCATGGAGTCCTCAAATAGGAGTGAAAATGATTAGCACTGAGGAAACTCAGGGTGTGAATTTTCTGTAAATTCTTTCAAGCAAAACAATTGAGAGGCTCTTTTTAATGAGAAACAGTTGAAACGAAAAAAAGATTGAGTTGTGGTTTATAAGTTAACAAAACTCTACTGAGCTTTGGAATGCTTTATGCCTGATTTTATTTTATTTTTTTTTAATATATATAGATCAGTTAACACTCCTGCACCTCATAAATATTCAGGCTTGCCATAATATGCTCATATTGCATGATACAGACACCACACATAGCACAGTTCTTTCCTAAAGAAACATTATGTCACTGGGACTCTGCACTTGGAGGCTTTCTTGGTATGTGTTGTGTTACAGAATACACATAAACACAAAAATATGTGCCAAAACTCTTAATAAATGAAAATAAACATCAAGACAAATTAATTTTGGACTTGTAAGAGACACAAAGATAGCCCAAATGTTTGAATCCCTCGCTGTGCCAAGGGAATTATCCCATGGATGATAGTGACAATTCACATGTACTTATTTTGAAGCATGTGTTTTCAGTCATCTGTTGGTAAGGACTAGAACTAGTGATTTTAGTCTACTACTTTAGCTCTTCTGAGTAAAATAAATACCGTAAGTACATAAACATATATAGTAAGAGCATTAATGGACCATCACAACCATAACCCTTGTGCAATACTTTTGACCAGTACATCTTAGAGATCTTTATGAAAGAAAGCAAAGTCTTTAGTTTACAGATGGGAAAACTGAGTTTCTGGAACATCACAGAATCCAGGAATGGTTTGGGTTGGAAAGGACCTTAAAGATCACCCAGTTCCAACCCTCTGCCATGGGCAGGAATATCTTCCACTAGACCAGGATACTCAGAGCCCCATCCAGACTGGTCTTGAACAGCTCCAGGGATGGAGAGTCCATAACCTCCTGTCATTAGGAGGGAAAGGACATATGATGGGGAAAACCCAGCCTGAATTAATTTGAAACAGCCTGATAAGGCCACAAAGAAGATGCATATGGTGAGAGCATGCAGTAGTGGCAGGGGGAACCCTTTTGATGAACCAGTTTGTAAGTCTCTTCTACATTTATGTTCCCAGTGGTAGAGAGTACTCTAACATAGCTGATGTACCAGATATTAGATCTCATATCCCAGGAAGAGTTCATGTACTTAATTCCTCTAACTTGGGCTTTCACACTTCTACAAGGAAGGCTTTTTAACCTAATTATGACTATTTAAGCAATCACTAGGTTTTCAGAAAGTATTTCATAGGCATAAAAGACCAGAACAGCATGTAGTGAGCTCTTAAGGATGCCAGAACCTACATGTAAATAGCATATGTGACAGTAGCAAAGAGCTTGTGTATGGAAGAAACAGATCTGATGACTCTGATTCAAAAAATCATCCCTATGTTTAGGGAAGTGCTTAGGCATGCATTTCACAACTTTTATGTAGAGGTTGTCTGCTAGTGAAGGGGGAAGCCTTGCCTTTAAACCAAGCATTAAAGATATCAACTCACAGATAATATATATGCAGCACTTGAACATAAAAAGTGACAATTAAAAATAAGTAAAATCTCTAGGGATCATAACTCAGAAAGAAGAAAATAGGAAATCAGCATCATTAGAATGAGAAAAAAATTACATTATACCAATGTGATAAACTTCACATCTTGACTCAAACAAAGGAGAAAAGGAGATTAAATAGAACACTAAGGAAATGCCATTTTATAAAGAGCAAATTGATCCAATTTTTTTAGTATGTATTTCCCAGCAGCTCAACATTAAATGGCATCCACTTGTGGTGCAGCATTGCCCTTCTCCACAGCCCCATATGCCACCTCGGTCTGCAGGACTGCATGTCCTAATCAGTGTGGATGAGGATGTGACCTAGTCAAGAAGGAGAGAGTTTCTCACAAAATCAAATTATCTTTTCAGGCATCATCTAGAGCCAATAATTTTTTCATAGCACATTCCTGAACTGTGTATGACTTACACAGGCACAGAGCCAGATTGTCAGTAAAGTTTTGAGCCTAAACTCTTTGGAGATATGAAAACTATCTTCTTGTATTCATGACAGTTCTCATGCTCCTTTTTCACACATCTACCCAGAATGTGCCATTAAAGCTCAATACTTCTGGTCCTTTCTTGCTAAATAAATCAATCAATCAATCCATTCCTCATCGTGCTTGCTACAGAAGACACGATTACAGCTACCATCGCAGCTTTACAGAGAAGCATCTGAGTGCTACAGTAAACTACTAGAGCTGGATGAAGTCTCCAATGCACCAGCCCTGTTCTATTCAGTCAAAGTGTGTAACATCTCCAAATCTGCTCCTGCTATTAAATCTGACACAGTGACCAGGTACACTGCTACCCTGTGCAAACAATAAGCTACCCATCTTGAGAGCAGATTACTTTTCAAGTAAGTGACTATGCACTAGGCAGAAAGTACCTTCATTTCATAAGAGGAAAAATAATTCCATTACTCCCCAGGTAACAATCATCAAGCTAAGGCAGACAGTGTTTTCCTTAGCAGATTGAAGAGCTGTTTATCCTGGTCCTTCACATACACTCTCCACACTGAGGGTTGTTTGCAGGCTCTTTTGAATCACAAAAATGTTATTGCCATGTGGATTTTATTGTTGCTTTGCCAAAATTCATTTAGCTTTTCAACAGACTGAGTTCCAGCAGTTAAGTGTTGCATGGAAGCTTCGTGCCTCAGCCCACTAGGAGGCTAATGCAGTGTGCCAACTGCTCCTAAGGATCATGGATGGATTCCTGGCATTGCCAGTTGGCTGGGGAATAGCAGACCTAATGAGAAAATCCTCCATATTTCTGTGCATCATAAATGTACCCACACACAGGGGTAAGTTTCAAAGGGTAAACCTAAAGTGTGGCGTGTACATGTGATGAGATTTCCACACCGCATTTATCAGCTAAGCCCAGGCAGTACAGAAGCCAGTCTACTCCTATAGCAACCATATGTCCCTACGTGTGCATGCAGACACAGCCCTTCAACAGATGATCCTACTGAACAGATTATTTCCTGGGAGAACAGATAACTTGCCTCCTAATAATAAAAAAGCACGATGAGAGTCAAGGCATGTCCGTTAATCCTCTCTCTGAGAATGGCTTCTGTGACTTTGGGATAATTCATTCCACCTCTTGAGGACTCAGTTTCCATCATGTTACTGCAGAAGCATTAGGTTTTACTCTGAAGTGAAAGGTCAAGGCCAGACTTTGGCATTATGGGGAGTAGCAGGGGAGCCTTTTCTTGCCTTCACTTGTTCCTACTCACTGTTTTCCTGTTTCTATTTAAAATGTGGAAGTCTTACAGGTGTACATAACTTAGGGTTTTGTTACACAGTATTATTTAATGCATTTGTCCAAGAACCTCATGCACTGGCATTTTCTGATTACATTTGAATCATGGCTTTTATTTAAGAAAAAATTGCCCTTCTAGTCCTGTAGCTAATGAAAGAAATCTGTAAATACCAGTATATGCTTAGAGGTCAGAGTACAGAAAAAAAGAAACATCTCTCTCCTGACCTAAAAAGATAACAGTTTTCCTAAAATTACTTAAATTTAAGGGTGATGAAACTACTTCTGGAGTTTTTTAGTGCATGTAGTTCAAGGTGCTCTGCAGCAGAAAGTATAATTAGAACACAAATAGACACAAACAAACTTTAATTTGGCTAGAAAAGACAAGAGCAAAAAGAAATGAATGGTCACGGAGTCAGCAACCTATACCTTCACTTAGAAGAAACATCTAAGTCAATCTTGCAGAGATTCCTAGGACCTCTCTTGATTTTCTGTTCTTTATTTTTCATTTTAAATTGACACTTCAGTCTTTTGAATTCAAACCATTTCTTTCTGAAATTATTACAAATGAAATGTTGAATTAAAAAATTGGAAGGAAACAGACCTATTTGAAACAAGAATTATGAAAAATTATTTGCCTATGTATTCAAGAAAGAAAAGAATAATCTGTTTCAGTGGCTTTCAGGGGTTTTCATGTTTCTAGGGTTTTTGTGCAATCAAATAAAACTCCTTTTTCATCCATGTTAACACCAGTCAATTCATTCAGCATCAGTTCTCTTGTGTGACAATAAAACTCTGCAACCAGTAGCTCTTGAAAGATGAAACTTTGGTGCCAACAGCTTTAAACATTAAATTCCACTCACTAAAATCCTATATCCAAACTTAAGCCTGATCCAGACACAATCTCTAGCTTGAAAGGCAAAAGTATATTTTAAAACAATATGCAGGAGAAATAACAGGCAACATTTTCATACAATGTGTGACTCCACTTCCACAGGAGACCACTGAGTTTAAAGACACAGGAAAATTCCCTCTGAAGAGCCACGCACAAAGAACTTCTGAGTGATATCTTTTGTGTATCAGGTTTTAAGATGAAACTGATCTCAATCAAGAGTGGAACAATTCTGCTAGGACAGGTTTTCTCCTGTGCTATCACGCAGCATCGCCTGTAGCAGCCTCTAATGAATTTTTAGGGGACAGGCAGAGGGGCCTGTGAATCTGAGTCAGCCTAAGGGCTTGTATTCATCCTATTTATATTCCAGTTCTCAGCTAAACACTTATCTTCAGTGAATGGTGAAATGATTCCCACATGTTTCAGAAAGTTCAGTGATTTGTATCACACAATATGAAATAGCTCTATATTTTATGTTTTCATGCAATTCTTATCTAACACTGACCTGTTGAATTATTTCTTTATGACCTAGTAAACAATCTGAAAATGATAAATGAGAAGTGTGTCAGATATGCATGTAAGAGGACATGAAAATTTCTTTGTTCAAAGTTAAAGAAACTTTTTTTCAGCTTGCTACAGCACTCTCAATTTAGCTTTGAGCCAGTTATTAAACAAGACAATAATATTATAATGGAAATTGTTTAATATACATCATTAATAGTAAAGTGCCTGCTTTCATTGAAGTAAAAAAATGTGTGCTATGAGCAGATTTGAAATGAATATTTGATTCCAAAGTTCCCTTGTGCATTTAATGACATGCTAATTTACATTTTAATTACTTCCTAAGAAATCAAAGCATTTGTTGACAGAAGAACATAATGTCAACTTCACGGTGCACTGTTGGTGGATAGTTAATGAACTTAATTAGATAATTAGTGATGTTAATTATCCTTCTATTATGAAGATAAACATGTTACACAAATGATGCTCTTTTCAAAGAAATATCATTAAATGTTTGCTTGTTTTAACTCAGTTAACTTGAAAAGCTGATAAAAGACCAACTGAGTGATTGGTAAGGAAAAGATTTGAGTAACATTTCTGGCTTTGCAATTACAAATTAGGAGGTCTCAACCTCTTAATTCTGAAGAATGGGATTAAAAAGACCTTTTCTGTTTCAAGTTATGTGGGCCTTTAGCATAGAGGAATGCAGTTAATCAACAAAAACAGTAGAGGACAGGCATGATCAGGCCTCCTGTAAAACTGAGAAGGCTCTGCATTTCCGTAAAGACAACAACTATATCTACAGTTCTGAGGCAGTGTGTCTTGCAGGCACTAGAACTATGGTGCTTATAACCTTGCTCAGAAACTCATCCTAAAGAGTCTCAGGACAGTGCGTGGAAAAGCTCTGATTTACAGTTGACTGAAATACAATTGCTACATTGATCCTTTGCTGCTTTTGTAGCTTTTTTATGATATCAAAAACAGTCACAGTCATTGTTAACCTAAAAATCAAACACCTATACTAGATTTTGAGAGCAAAACTGGGCAGGAGGGGGAAAAGAGAAGAAAGAGCAAGAGATCAAAAGGCTCACTTTGAAACAGGAAAGTCAGTGATTTGAAATCTTTGGCACTGTGTTCAGTCTTAGACCTTCCTGCTGGCAAATTTACCAAAGTCTGTCACCTGTAAGCATAAAAAAATCCAACTTTGTACAGTGTTCCTCATGCTCCTGCATGACTACTCAGATTTCCAAGAAAATACAATTACCAGAGCAGATCACTGCCATTCTACTACCAGAAATGTAATTACACTTTCTTTTCTAAATGATCATGCCTCCCAGACAAAGCCACAAGCCAAGCATGAGACAGCACAGTGTATTCAGAAATGTGCAGAAAACACAGCTGCATTTGATGGCTAATTCTCACACTTGCCACCAAATAGCAGGAAATTTGTTTTGCTGAGGATGGAGAACATGAGCAAAAGTAAAACGGAAACATGGAGTCTGATCCTTTGTTGGAGTGAATAGTTTGAATTTTGCTGTTTTTTCCAGATTGAGGATTGGGTCTCAAAAGCACTCTTCCCATCTTGTAAAAAATTACAAGGAAACATTTAAGAGGATTATTTTGCTGCTTGTTTTTAATTTGTTTTAGTCTGCAGCAAATAATACCGCCCCTTCAATGTCTGTTTATTTTTCATTTGATAAAGGAATCAAGTTAATAACCCTGTAAACAACCAGTTTCTTCTTTCTGTTGGGCACACACCTCTGAAATCTTGGGTGAATTTCTGCACTTCTCTTTGCTCTGTTAGGAGCAAGTATTTTTATTTTGCTATGGGATTTAAATTCTTTGTTCCTTACTCTGTAGTTCATACTGTTATTTTTCCTTTAATCTCCATGTTTCGACCTGGTGCTTACTGCTGTAGGACATAAGTCCATAATTGGCAGTAGTGAACACAAAAGTCACCTGACACAGAAAATTATACAAAAATTACATTACAGTACTTTCTAAAGTGATTATCAAAGTTGTCAAAAATACAAATTAAAAATACAAATATCATTTATTTTTAATGTAACTTTTTAAATTTAAGTGTATGAAGGAAGAGGGCTGTTGAGAGGCAGCTCAACATTTTCTTCCTCTTAGATTTCATCTCTCTAAAAAGTGCATCAAACTCTGAAAGACAGACTGGAGGGAGAAAGGAGAAGAACATTTGGAACTGTAGTTTTATATCTCATTGAGAAGAACAATTTATCAGAGCTATGCAGCTGTCAGTATTTGACATGATAAGGAATAACACCAAGTGACTAATGTTTCTTCCAAACCCAGCTCCTTTAATTACAAGCAGCTTCCTTGCAGAAGAGAGACAGAAGATATAGAAACACCAATTTCATGCACTTGTGCCTGAATAATGTCTCCGTGCTGCCTTTTCCAGATGGCAACCTTTTCACTGGAGGAACTAATGATGTAGGCATATTTAGGGAAAAACCAATAACAGAGTCTTTAACCTTCAACAGCAAAAAGCATGTTGTACAAAATGTTCCTTGGGATACATTTACAAATATCAATTACATTGCTCACTGAGGTGTAATCAGCTGTAATAATCAAAATTAATTTTAAAAAATAATTAAACAGACCCCAGGGCAAATAGTCAACACTCTTGTAGTATGACATCACAGTATACATATGTACCTGGGAAGAGCTTGTTCACTGTGTAAGCAGCAAAGTGATTTTAAGGAGAAGGATTCTGTGGCATGCTGAAAAAACCTTGCAGCTCAGTTTCAGACACATTAGCTGGGTGTCACAGTCTTAATGATAAGCACACCTGGAAGTGAACCAGGCATCACCAAGCATAAAGCTGCAATCTCCTATAGCTTGAGCTAGAGGGTTAAGGCTCATAACAGATTCATTGTCTCAGGAAGAAAAAGAAACACCTTATAATGTTGAACACCACATTTAAACCTGGTTTAAACCAGCTTTGGTTTAAAGCTCTGAATATTCTGTCAGTGCACTTCTGCCCTATATCTCATTACTCTACCACTAGTACACTTGAAAGGTAACATCTATCTAGTGCTTTTCATGTAAATTTTTGACAATGCTAAGCAAAACCATGGGAATGGACACTTCTTTTAGCAAAGGAGGAGCTTACACTTGGAAAAGGTAATTCACATCTTCATTGCTGACAGTAGGAATTACGCATACCCTCCAAACCCATCCCTGGATTATATACAAAGACTTCTTTCATTATCTCTAGGGGCTAAATTAAAATTTAGACCTCTAATACTTCATATTGAGTAGAAAATGTAAGGATAGTACTATGATAACACCTGAGCCTTTCTACAGATTCAGTGCCTGAAGGACAAAGTTTACAAATGTGATGCAAGTCAGCAGCAAAGCTGGCATGTCCTCACCTTGCTCCACCCCAAGCAGAGGTCTGTAAGCACAAACAAATCTGGGCTGCTTAGGTTTTTCAAGTGCCATAATTGGGCCCTATGCAGCAAGAATTCATTATTAGACCATATGAACAGGCTGCCAAAAAGTTCTTCATGCCACTATCTCTTTGTGACTATTTCTAGCAGCCTAGAAAAGGAACCTCAATTGCAATAACGGTCTAGTTTACAATGGAACACGTCAACCAACAGACACACTCAGAAGCCTCCCAAATCCAGCAAAACTCTCCAGAGCAATATAAAAGGCAGACCAGTGACCCAGAAAAGACAAAGAGCAAAATTTACCTCTGATTTGCACGGCATTTCCTTTGTGTTTCGGCCAGGTATGAACCTAATAGCTGAAGAGAGGCTTTCACTCCAAGAATTGTGCTTGCTCTGGGACAGGCTTGGCCCTGCTTTATTCTGGAGAAGCTTCTTTTCAGATACTGCAAGGGAAAACAGACAAAAAGGCTTTTAAGACTTAAAGTTGAGCCTGTCAGAAAACAGAGGGGTTCTATCCCCATTACACAAGACAAAAAACATGGTAGTGTGTCACTTCAGATGAATAATTATTTTTATGAGAATTGCTTTAACACATACTTCTCAAGCTTTTATTTAAAAGCCTCACAGAGGTCTGCCATAGATGAGTTTCATTACACAGAATTGAATTTTTAAAGGACTGCAACACTACACATATTGCAATGCCCTTCTTTCAACCATATCGTCTCTTTTACATCTTCCTATGGGTTACAATCATCTCAGGAGAAGTCTCTTTCTTGCAGTACAACATAAGCCCTGTGACACCACCAGGTGATTACAGAAAGGCTGGGTTATGGCACAGAAAGCAATCACAGCCCTAAATGAGAGAAATTGAGAATCTGCTTTCTCAGCAAATGAGGAAAGGCATAACCAAGGAACAGCAGCTTTCCACCAGACACCCCATTTACCACAATGATTTGCTTACTACAGTATGTATTCCATAAAAGAACAGAGACCTAGCAAGTGCTGCCAAGCTTTTGTCATAATTTCTTCCCATAAAGGAGTGATCTCTGTTATCTTCATGTCCCTTTCTTTGTCATTTCCTTTTACAGAAAGATCCATCTTGTAAGTGTCCTCCAGAGCCTGCCGCCTCTGAGAAATGAGCTGCTTCCAGATGATTTCTATCAGTCTCAGGATCTCCTGGCGGACTAGGAAATAAAAGTAACACCATAAAAATAATTATTCTTTTATGTTTTTAAGTCAAGCAACAGGTAAAGCAAAAACATCTCATTTGGTAAAGCACTGGTAACTGCCAGAGTCAGTGGAGTTGTTTCTTTTTGTCCACAGCCCCTAGAGGTTCTAAGATAGACTAGTTAACCTAATACAGAAAACAGCAGGACATTTCTTTCATGAATTTTAAGTCCTTGAAAGAAACAAGTAGGAGTGAGTGGTTTTAACTGGTTTCTTATTTGGAAAACCATTTAATCAGAATTTTGATGATCTTATTATCATGCGTAGAATGCTAAAGAATATAAAGGACATTCCTTTATATTGCCAAACATCACTGGAGATGGAGGGGCAAAGGTAACCAAGCTGTTAAACAATCTGATACAGCAGGAGAATATTGTACAAGGAAGTGCTGAGTTGTTTTGCTCTATTTCCCTGCAAACCAACTGATTAGTTGTATCTTAACCAGACCAATATATATTAAAAAATAAAAAATTTTAAAAAAAAACACTGCCGTGCTGCAGGGTTCAGCTGACCACACTGAATCCAACCCAATTTTTTTTTCTGTTTTTCTGAAATGCTCAAATACTTTCTGCATATAACAGACAAATCCTGTATGGGCCTTGGAAAACAAACAAAAAAAAAAGAACTAAAAATATTTATATGTATGGCTCCTTATACTGGCCGTAACAGGGAGGAGAGATTTCCAAACTCATACCAACTGCTCCTGAGGATGCTGGGTGTGACTTTTGAATAAAAAGGCTGGATGCAAACACAAATAATTTTTTAGCACAACTTTCCTTTCTCTGTGCTGTGCTTGCAGTGCCTGTACACCAAAGAGGAAGTAAGTGGCACTTGCACAAGCTGCTCTGATAACTGCTTAAGACAGGTATTTTCCTCCTCTCTAAGCCACAGGCAACATGTGCCATATAAATTACCATCATCTGGAGTAGGCACCACCTTCTCCTCTTCACTGGGTGCAAGGAAAATCTGGTGATAAGAAGCCAGCTTTGGTTTTGCATCCAACCCAAAACCTTCCGAACAGCTGTGACAAAGGGGGGAAAAAAAAAAAAAGAAGGGCAGGTGAGGAAACCAGACTTAGAACAAACTGAGGACAGTGAACGAGCTACAGGCATTTCTGCACATCCAATCCTACTTCATTCATTTAGTAGATGAGTATTTTCATGTTTGAGACCTTACACCAGTCATGTAATACCATGGAATTTTTAGAAAGTGAGAACTGGACAACTGGTAGTCTGGTTTTCAAAGTCAAGGAACAGTCATTCATAACCCTGTAGATCACTCTCCTGTATGTACCTTATCCCTGCACTTTATGGCACTTGTATCTACTATTCACCCCAATTAGGTAGGGCTGTCCTGTTGTATCCAGTCTGCATCCAGCCTTCCTGCACCTCCCCTGGGCGTCTTGTACTTTGTCTCTTCACTCTGAATTCCTTTGCCAGAGGTATCTGCCCCCTCTGTGGAAATCTGTGTCTTGCTGTACCCTACACTTGACTGCTTAGTCCAAGTTTTTTGAATCAGTGATGATTCATTTTGTGTCTAAAGCGCTCAGCCCAAAAAAGCTATAATCTTAGCACCATGGGTACAATTAGCATGTAGATGTGATTATTGAGAACATCACCATGGCCAAGAGGACTTCTGCTTTGGGACTGGAGGCTGTGCCACAATCTGCCAGTCAGGAGGTAAAAGACACTAGGAACTTCAGTACAGCAGTAATACTTAAAAAAAAAAAAACCAAAAAAACAGGCTTGCATAAGGTATCTAGGAAATCTGGACTTTGTCACAGAACTGCTGTCAATAATAGGATATATAGCCACTAGTAACACACTAGGTTCTTTAAATTCTGAACAGGCCCTACTTGGGGGGCCTGGGAGATTCAAATCTTTAGGTATGCAAAGCAAACATTTTTATTTCTGATTTTCTTTAAAAGACCACAGTTATTATTCCCTGGATTTGCGAAGTCTAGCTTTTGGAAAACAAATCCTTCCATAGCTTAGTTTCCAAAAAAGAGTTTTTGCTCTTACTCCATAAAAGCAATCCTTGCCCCATCTCAACAAGGTTGGCCTGGAAATTATTATCTGACTGGAATAAGAACATCCAGAAAAGATCTCAGGAAGCACAGCTCATTTCTGGTGTGATACTGTATTAATGGACTGAATTCAGACCATCAAAGCAGTACAGAAGGTTATCACTGAAACAAGAAATGTTAAAGTGAAAAATGCACTTCCCAATATTTGCTTTTTTTCACAAAACTAAACTTGCAAGGTAAGTGCCCAGCTTACATTAGCACAAGTACATCTGTTCTATCAACATCTGTAAGAACACCAAACAGTGGGTATGGATATTCTAGCCCTACCCAATGGCAAAGGGCAAAATTCCCCACATCAGACGAACTAAAAATGTTGCAACTCAGATCTAACTAACAATAACACAAAAGATCACGAGATCCATTCACACTTCTATAAGCTTTAAGTGTACCCACACAAAAATGACTGCTGGATCAGAAAAAAAAAACCATCTCACTAAATTATCCCATGCAGATGTCTTGGATAATGGGAACCTACATCATTGTGGAGTGAGCCCACATCCCAGGAAGATTTCCAGATGTTCATTTTCCTGATGGGCTTGTGAGCCAGCTCCACTGAAATCAGTTCAAGCTTGTTAACTGCTGTTCCTACTCTGAAGTGAGTAAGCTGCTGGAAATGCTAGCTCTGGCTCAATCTCAGCTTCTAGTGATTCCCCAGACTGAATATTGCCTAAGTTATGTGACATCTCCCCCACTGCACCCACCTCCATAGGTACAGCACAGAGAAATAAAGAACCATAATAAGATGAACATTTGTACCTGCCTGAGTTCAGTTGGCAAAGGCAGTACATCAGGCAGATGACAAAATTACTATTTGAGTTGTAAGTTGCAAAAATAATGTCCCACTGCTCTTGCAGAACAATGAGAGTATTCAGGACATTAAACTGTTCCGGCAATGACTGTTGTGGTCTGGACAAGCAGTATAGGATGGCTCTGTTTAAGCAGCTGTACAGGGCACTGAGGAAAACTTCCTTTTGAGAAACAGAGCTTTCTAAGACCTGTGAAAACACAAAACAGGAGAATACTTGGCTTGCTCAAAGAACTTTCTCCCCAAGGATCCACTCCTCCCACTTCATTTAAGCTGTTAGAAATTTATTTCAGCAAAATTCCCCTGAACTACCTGTTACATAAAAATTATATTTTTATGTAGTTCTGCTTAAGTCCCCAGAACTGTGGAAGAGATTAATTTATCCCAGTTCAACAATCTGTACACAGCCGACAGTGTCACAAAAGAGTTAGCTATCCTTTCTTTATGCTGCATCATCAATCTCTAATTATAATTTACAGCTGTTATGTTCTCATGCAAAAAAACCAGGAATAACAACAATTACCAAATGGATTACAGCCATCTTCTTCAGAATTGCAGTATCACGACCTCAGTGTAAAAAACCAGCATGTTACAGCATGTTCATAAAAGTTGGGGAGGAAAAAAGGTGACTCACCCACATAATCTGTTTGGCAATGAAGATCAGGATTTGCTTGGGGTCAGCAGCAAACATTCTGCTGTTCAGCTTCTCAATGAGCTTCTGAACAAAATAAGTATTATTCATCATGGATGGGGGTGCAGCTGATTCTGAAGTACCATGAGGATCACTGCTCCCTGGAAAGGATATAAAAAGATTGATTATTCCAAAACAAGAGGAAATTAAGAAGAAGTGATATGTGAGATAACCACATCTGAGAAGGAACAGTCTGATACCACAACATCTCAGAGCTGGGACATGTCTAAGAAGACTCTAGGTACAGCAGACACAATTTACTCAGGCTGGAAATGACAGCTCCATCTTAAGGATTGAACCAATCTCACTAAATTCTGTAATGAAGAACTGGTTTAACAACTCAGAAAGGAGAGCAGAAACAACTAAGTTAATGGGGTGGTTTCCAGAAGCATTCAAGAATAAACCTAGGTTTCTTTCTGCATACTCCCTTTTTAATATTCAGAATCTCTTGTCAAAAAGAAAAAAAGGAAGAGGCTCTCCAGAAAAAAATTATAAAATTATAATAATTTTTGCAAACTGGTTTACAGCAAGTTAGAATGGACAGTGGGGCCTTCTGAACTAGACTGTCCTTCTAGCTATTGTTTCCAAACATTTCTAACAATTATACCTACATGCTAAATTATCAGTTAGCATGATATTTAAACAATAGTTCAACAATCTGATTCTCACCACTCACCTCTAGGTCTCGTTTTCCCTTCACCTTGGCTGGTAACCTGAAAGACATTCATAGCAGACAGCAGAACTTTTGTCTGAAAAAGTCTCTTCTGCTCACTGGTGGCATCTTCTGGAGAAGCCTATACAATGATGGCATACATATTAGTTCAGCAGGAAAACAGGAACTCTGACTCAGCTTCACTTTCAGCAAGAGTGCCTATGTGGACAGCTACTGGACAAGAGATGAGATGGCAGAACTTCATTCCTAGCAGTAAAACCAGGAAATCTTACACAGGACTACACCATCCAGCTGATAGCAGCACAGTGGCTCTCTGCACACTGAACATAAACAAGGTTTTGCAAAGGGCCAGAATTTGGCTCACAGGTGGTTCCCAAGAGGTCTTGTGCTCAGGGACATTGAGCTCCATTAGCAGGCTCAGTATTCAGACAGTCAGAAATCCAAACTATTTTAACTGTACCAAACCTTGGGATAGTATATATAAACCTTTAAGGAGCTGTTGCTCCACAAGAGGATTTAACTCATTACAATTGCAGTCAAGATTATGTTCCTTATTACCCATATTACTAAGATGAGTCTGCATCACAATTCACATTTGGGACACCTGGACTATTGACAATTTGGAGCTGAAGCCTAAATTTTTCATTTTCTCCTATCTTCAGACTACTCTGATTCTCTAGAGTGCTTTGAATGGTTGAAATCTATTATCCAGACTCAGCTGCTACAGCTCGTGCTAATCAGTACTTCAAGTGGAAACAGGATTTTTTTTGTTTGAGAACTGAGATTTTGCCATCGCAAAAATCAGTGCAAAGGATGCTCCATCTGAAATCTTCTGCTCTCAACAAATTCAGGGGATGCCCTTATGACAAGTAGGTATTAGTAGAGAAAAGGGATTTTTTTCCCCACACCTTTCTTCAATATTAAACACTGCCTGAAAAATGTCTTTTTTTGTTTTCCAGGGACAGCATTTTCTTTGTTCACATTAATGCAGAGGAAATAGAGAAGTCCTTTCCTTTTGTCACTGTTAGTACTTATTTTACTAGGTCACTGGCAGAGTATGTCCTGTCCTTCCACCCCCAGTGCAAGGTAGAACAGCAAAGCCTGCTGATAAGAGAAACCTCAAGAAGCAGCTCAATAGGATGTCCTTGTTTGTTTGCTGGGATGTTCAGAAGACTGTCCATCAGGAGGACTCTCACAAAATCCCACACTTGTTTCTTGGCAGGGTGTGGTAGGAGTGGGATAGAGCAGGGATCAGCACAGCCTTTCCCTTCAGCAATGGCTGGACCATCAGGAGTCAAAAGGTCTTCAGACCCACCCTGTGAAAGTAGACAGCAATATATTTACACTCAGTCTACTGTAAATTGATTATTTTTTTCTCCTCGTGACCCATCACTGGTCTGAAGGGCTTATGCTATATACATACCTTGGGTGGTCCTGAATGAAAAGCAAGCATAGCCAAAGCTTTCAGGAAGTCAGGACAGTGCCACATGGGGTCCTGTGTGTAACTGTGATAGATCAAGCACAGAAACTCCATAACATTCCCTGGATAGGCAAGTGCCCAGGAGGCTTCTGCATCTGCAATAGACTGAACAAATGTGCATCTGGTCAAGGCAGCATTCATCTCATTCATGAAAGCTTATCTTTGTTCCTCTTTAGTATTTCTATGCAAATGTGACACAGTCACAAAAATCAGACAAGGCACCAATAGCCAAGCCCCACTTTGCAGACTGAAGATACACCAAACCAGAAAGGTGACATATCATCACCAAGAATGAAAAGATTGAGTACTGTTGTGGGCGAGATCTGTCTCTGGTCTCTCTTAAACATGAGCCCATCACATCCTGTGCTACATAACCAGGGTAGTAGTTGTGCTCTTTGGAAGTCCCTGCTCACTGTCATGTTCAGTACTGCCCTCTGAGGGCAGAGCAGGACAAATAAAGGCTGCCACCAGCAGCTGCCACACTTGGACTCTTTATTCAGCCACTCACACTGCACTGTCCTTGCAACAAAACACTTACCTTGTCCGCAGTGAATCGAACCATTTCCAGCAGCAACACAGCTGCCTCTGCACACAACCCAAATTTGAGGACATTCTCTCTAAGGTGGTGATGCAAGATCCACTGCAACATAGACTCAAGATCTTTCTACACAGGAGCAAAGATATTTCATTAAGAGATGGGAATGAATGATACATCAAGGACAATGCCTGCTTTCTCTGTATCAGAACAAAACCACCATGTGTCTACCTCCAGCATCTCCTTCCTCTTCTATTAAATTTGCAACATTTATCACCTGCATGAACAAGGCTGTTCTGAACGCAAATTTGCTTAAATCAAAGCTAACTACCCTAATTTTAAAATCATGAATAGTTTTTATTATCACAAAACCCAAGTAGGGTTAATATACCTGAGAATCCTCTCATGAAAAAGGGAATAACATGTCAAAATAGTAATGCAGTAGCAGCTTCAGGTGGTTGTATGCTATTTTTTTTTTTTCATACCTTGACTGTTTCAGGTGGTTCAGACTGTGGAGTTGCCAGAAAGAGCTCTGCCACAACCAAGTAGATCTCAGGGATGTGAACATGATCAGTCAGACATTTTTGCAATACAGAAAAACCAAAAATCAAGAAGTAGCCATTGTCAGGCACTGAAGGATGACTTTTTAAATTATCTTTAAAGGAAAAGAAAAGAAAAGTGTCTAAAAATAAATGTCATATCACCAGAAGGATTACTGATACAACTTTATCCTCATTTGTCTCTGTCCCATAACACTAGTCTGCTAGGCTACAGAGTATCAACAGTTTAAAAAACACCACCAGACTAACAGATAAAGATTTTTCCCACTTTCATTTTTATTAAAGGTATTTCTCCCTGAATTATTCTTCTTCCTTTCTCCTCCCTTTCTCAGAACCCCATGTCTAATTATCAAAAATCAGGCTGAACAAATCTTTAAGAAACAAAAAGTTTCAGAGCACAAGTTGACATCTGAACATCTTACAGGCTTATAAAGTAGCCTGATTCTGCGCAACACAAAAAGGCCCATTTCCCTTCAGATGTTAATCAGAATTGTTAATTACCTGCAAGGGAGAAGTAATACTTATCACTTTTCAGCACAGAAATGCTGAAGTACCAGGACAAGTTTGCCCTAGAAAATAATTTTAAGTCTTGGTCTACTGAGATCAGTGGGAATTCTCCTATCATGTACAGAGTCATCTTCCATCACTGAGCTGGATAAAGGCAGTGTTTTGGGAGCATTAAACAAACACATACCCATTAGAATATTCAACCCTGTAGAGCTGTTTTCCAGCCAACGCCCAGCCACTATCCCCTCCTTGAATTTGCTGAGCAGCAAACGATCATGGAGGAAGCACAGAAGCAGTTTGATTCCCAGGACCACTGTGCTGAAGTGCAGGTAGCTCTGTGTGAACAGCAGAAACCAGTCTGGCCCCAGTGCCAAAAACGTCTTTTCTTTTTCCCTAGGAAAAACACGTAAATTAAAATACATGGAAGAAAACATGATGGAAGACAGAAAGGAGATATTATTTAAAATTATCGTTAAATTATTTAGAAGCTCATGTTTCTCTAGAAAAGATCTCATTAAAGGTGTACCACAACAGAGAATCACAAATATTTAACAACAGACTCATCCACACAGATGAAGTCATTCAATTCTTGCTACATATAAGCCTGTATTAGTGTCAGGAAAACAGCTCATTAATATGAAGCCCCTTTTAAAAGTGTGTATCAATAACTGAGGCAAACTACATCACAGACTAGATCTTTCAAGCTATGCAATTCAAAATTCTGGTCTAAATTTTCAAGTCCAAGATGTGCAATTTAATGAAAATGCACAGTTACAGCTCCAAACACTATGAAATCTGCCTTTCAGTTATGAAAGGTCAAATTATAATAGCGGCAATCTCATGGTTATGATAGAGGGGTGTAAGTAATCCCACATTAGACTGACTTAATTTTCAGAGACATATGGGATTTCTTCAACCCC
The DNA here is from genome assembly GCF_971803275.1 of Cyanistes caeruleus. Lineage (NCBI taxonomy): Eukaryota > Metazoa > Chordata > Aves > Passeriformes > Paridae > Cyanistes > Cyanistes caeruleus. The sequence continues at coordinate 17,930,711 of NC_141708.1, forward strand.
TGCTGTGCAGAAGAAGCATCAATATCCAAGTTCTCCCTTCACGGTATTTTCTGAAAACATGAGACTTTTTCCAAAATGGATATCAGATGTGTGACCAGGCCACGCAGCTGTGTGAATGCCAGATAAATCACTGACAAAAAAGTCTCTCTGAATCCAATCTGCTCCTAGTATTTACTGAAATTCAGATATTACCAGTGTGTTTAGTCCTGGATAAACATCAGGAAGAGGAAAAATCTGGAAGACAGAAACACTTAACTTCCTAAATATTTCTACTTACTCAGAGGACAGGTGAAGTTTGTCTGAGCGTATTACATCTAACAGCATCTTCAGTAGCTGGTTTCGAAGACAGATTGTCTTTCCAGATGTTTGGTTTAAGGCTATAAATATCAGAAAGTAGTAAAAAAGTTATGAAGAGACAAAACATGTTCCATTGCTTTGATGAACAGTTTTGTTTGCACCAAATTAGCCCCGCAGAGGTACTTAAATCAGGGTTTTTTGCAGAATAAAATGATGTGAACGTCAAATTTTAGACATAAGGATTCCTGCTAACATAAGAAACAACCTGTGCTTATATTGCCAATGTCCTCTCTTTAGAGTTATTTAGAACTCATTCAGAATGCATGCTGAACAGTATCTCACAGGAAGCAATCTCAGGTTAACTAGAGAGAGAAATTCAAACAGGCAATCTGACTTGTATTGTCTAGCTGAGATGTCTATATAGAAACTGCAGTTACCAGTGTCTCCTTAATAATCTCTTGTTTAGAGGTGCAATAACAATAAAACCTCAACTGAAAGACCACAGTAAAGGGGACAAATGACTGGATGTTCTTCCATGTGAACCTGACAAATACACAGATATTTTAAGAGGTGCAGAGCTCTACATTGTTATTTCCTACAATTCAGTAAAGTCTTCACAGAAAATCCAGGATGCCCATTGAAATTTTATTCCTTGTAACAGCCCAGTAGGGTAGTTTGGGGAAAATTTCAATTTAATGTCCTTTCTTTCTGTGTATATCTGAAATCCAGCACTGTGTCAGCTCTGGACAATGCAGCCAAAGTACTCCTGGGTTTATTAGCAGAGAGAGAACAAAAGGGTCACCTCCGTGCAGCCTGTCCCTTCCCATATGAGGAAATTCGAATTTTGCCTCTTCCTGCCACAAGAGGCAGAAGCACTAATGTTGCAATTAGGGTTCCTCAGGTCCTGGTGAAGGAGGGGAATACTGTAGTTACCTATCACAATACAAACCCCCAAGGCAGCCCCTCACCTTCAGTGGGCATCTCAGCCACACTCTCCAGGTAAATCTGATTTTCATCCACAGAAGAAGGTTTCAAGGTGTAAACAAGGAACAATCCAATCCTTTCAGAGAAAGTGTGAACAGTTATGGTCAACAGAAAGATATTAATTTAATTACTTGGAGATTATATGCAAAGCTGAATACTGGGTAACAATGACTTAACAACTACCATTAGTAATTTTAGTCACTTCAGAAATAGGATGAAAATTCCATAAACTAGGAAGTAAATTAAAAGGTCACAGAATATGCTGTGTTGGAAGGCACCAAACAAGGATCATCAAAGTCCAACTCCTGGCCTTCAGCAGGACACCCCAAGAGTCACACCTGTACCTGAGAGCATTGTCCAAATGCTTGTTGAGCTCTGTCAGCCTTGGGGCTGTCACCTCTTCCCTGGGTAACATGTTCCAGTGCCTGACCACCCTCTGGAGGAAGAACCTTTTTCTGATATCCAGCCTAAACCTCCCCTGACAGCTTCAGGCCATTCCTTCAGGTCCTGTCCTCGGTCAACAAAGAGAAAACTCTGCCCCCTCCTCTTCTCCTCCTGAGGAAGTTGTAACTGCATTGAGGCCTCCCCGCAGTCTCCTCCAGGCTGAATAGCCCAAGTGAACTCAGATACTCCTCATCTGGCTTCTTCTCAAGGCTCTTCACCTTGGAGGCCCGTCTTTGAATGCCCTCTAATAGCTTGATATCTTTCTTATATTGTGATGACAGAAACTATCTACAAATCAAAGTAAAATATATTCTGCTATGGAAATGTTTTCTCTATCTACTTTAAACGTCTTTCATCAAGAGAAAAGGAATACTGAGTAAAGCACCCAGTTTACATGAAAAATTCTGGGCAGCCTGTGGCATTCTGATATCACTTATCAACACTTGGTTTCCAAGCATATAGAGGAGAACAGAGAAACCTTAGCAGGTCCACTGTGAGGAGGACTGGCACCCTTTTTTCACTTGTAATTTAACACATTACCAGGTTCTAATTATAGAAAGATTAATGTGACAGATACATATTTAGTGAGAGTGCACAATCTCCTACCCTCAAGAAGGATATTTCTTAAGGGACAGAACACCAGTTGTTCTGCAGGAATGGCCTACAGAGCAATTCCCTCTACAAATCCAAATCTGGGAGCAGCAGAAACTCCAGCACCTCTCAGTGCTGCTGAGAGCCTGCTACAGTCTCTGCTGTCCTGGAGCTAGAAAGACAAGGACTCTCACTGTCCACTCTCTCAGCAGTCATGGGCCTAACAACTAATCATATTACCATGGAATAAAACACCATCATTATTTAAGAAAAAATGCTCATTTGCACTCTTTACAGCACAACAAATTTGATACTCTAAATCCAGGACTCTCACTTGTCTCATGATATATGATAAAAAGAACAGACTAATTCCTGCAAGCCCAGGGTAAGAATATATATATACATACAGATAACATATATCCAGGAGCACACATTCAAAAAAGAGCAGGAAACACCAAGTTCATGTACTAGCTTACTCCACAGTTAACTGTTAGAGGTGCTCATACTCTCCAGCAGTGCAAAAGGCAGAGTCCACAGATTTGAAATGCAACTCTTTTTCAACATTTTATTAACATCAGAGCTTTAGAAACAGAGCTGCCATCTGCGCAGTGCATTTCCCTGGGAATTAGGTGGCTGTAGACAGCACTATGTGGACTTTCCTCAGCTGAGAGGTTACAGGCTGATGCAGCTAGGCTGGGAATATAAAATGAAGCAGTGCTTACATTCTGTGAAGAGCAAACAAGGATTGAAATGCTACGCTTCATGAAATCCTGACTAACATAACTGATTGAAATTCAGGAACAAAAAGGATTGTTACTGGGATATAAGCCAAACCAACAGGATTAGGTACACAGTTCTTTGGGACCAAATGGTAGAAGTGTAGTGATACTTTAGGGACAAGGCTTGAATGAAATCAAATATTAAGTACATATTTGAGTAATCCCAGTCATACCTACAGAACTGTCTGTGCCACCATTATAAAAGTCATCACCCAATTCACCTTCACACAAATATAAGGTTGGAGTAAATGAAAAAAGTTTTTCATCAGTTTTTCACCAGGGCGTCCTGCAGTCGCCAAAGATCTGGTGTTCTACCAAAGACAAGGTGAGGAAAGCTCTACTGTCAAGCTCTCTTCAGCACTAGCAGAAGTGTAGCTCATCTGCAATCTGAGGAAAACCTGTAGACCTTGAAGGTTACCTGAGAACATCCCTTGTATTAAAGTATCCTTGCAAGAGATGATACAGAATAGTACAGGCCACAGTGATCTTGGAGCTGCTGATTTCAGGATCATTGAAAAGGAAAACAAGCTTGGGCACCATTTGCACCTGGTAGGCAATTACAACATTCTGACATGCATCTCTGTAAAAAAAGGACAGGAACTGTTAAAAGTGTCTACTGGAAATGACCACATTTGCCGAGTTTCAGCTGAAAGGATTCTCAGGTTGCACTGAAACCTTGCACTTTTGGCTTCTAATACTGTCTTTATAACCTTTCAAACACTGTCAGACAAATTGAACATGTGTCAGTGATGGAGATCTGAAGACTATTTTGTGTGTTCTCCTCTTTTCCTCTGCCTTCCCCCCCCCAGGAGCTCCTGTATTCCAACAAGTTCAAAGAAAACATCATTGCATTTTCAGTCAGCAAGGTGGTAGCAAAAAATGCTATTCCTGTAAAACCTAGCAAGGGGCACCAGACAGCTCTGCACAGAACTTCCTACTATCAAAAAGCAGGAATCTACCTATACTCAGCCCCTCTGAAATTGTTTCTCTCTTAAGATACATTTAAACTCTAGCCCAGATGATTAGGAAAGTTGGTAAAATGGTTCTGTTTTGATTTTAAATACAACTTCAATAATATATTTTTAAAAAATATTTTATAGTTAATTCAAACATTCGAATTTCCCCCCCCCCCAACCCCCAGCAGATATGTAAACTTTCATTGTACAGAAGTGGTTCCATGTGAACCAGGTAACCAGATATCTTTTCCCAATCTGGCCCCAAAGTCATCTCAGGGGCTGATCAAATCACTAACTCCAGGCTTGAAAGAGCAATACAGGAATGATTAATTCCCAGAATCCACTGATTCCAACTGGGATTAGACCTTCCATATCCACTTCAGAGTTCCAGCTTCAGGTTACAGATAAGTTTGTCCCACAGATTTCTGATTCAAACACGTTTATACCTGGAGGACTGCAAGATCTCCACAAGATGGGAAAGAAGAACAAGGTCAAGATTTTCTGGTGCTTTCATCCAAAGCTGAAAGACAAAGGAAAGCAGAGGTTTTACCGCTCTGTTGAGCTGTGAGAGCAGTAGCTGCATCAGAGAAACAGTTAAAACTAGGGAGGAGAGCATCATAAACTCTCAGTGTTTCTATTATGCAACCTGGAGGCACTGGGAAGTCCCTGCTAGTGCAGGAACTGTAGCTCCAGTTCTAGCCCTGAGGAGCAGATCCTCTGGAAATGTTTCTGCATATCTGGGGAGCCCATAGTGGGGAGCCCATCACACAACCCTATCCCAAATACTGGATCCAGGAGATGCTACGAACAAACCAAACCTTATATTATAAAGCCATCCTTAATACAGCCAAACCCACAGAGTAACATGAACAGTTTTACCTCAAAGTTGCAGAGAACATACTGGAAAGCACTATAATTCTTGATGACAGAAGACTCAAAGCCCAGCTCAGCTGTGCCCACTAGGGAGAACATTAACTGTAAAATCCTGTTGTTCAGCAGTTGAGTTTTCCTCTTCAGTAGATAGCTCAGCAACTGAAAAAAGAAGACTGAATAAGTATCTGACAAGTATAAATCTGTATTCATAAAATAACATATAACATTTCTCTTTAATTCAAGACCAATATATAGTTTATTCAGATGTAGCAATCATGCATGCATGCATTTACACAAGAATCACAAAGAAAATGAAGATTTCAGTCCAGACATAAAATTTCATGCAGAAAGTGCAAGGATGAATTTTTGAAGGAGCTTGGCTACTCTGTGACATTGAACAGGAGGAAAGTATGTGCCATACTATGTTGAATGTAATTTTGAAAAAGCAACAGACAACTATAACTGTAAATAACCACAGTAGGTGTTCTATGCTATTCTTCATGGATGTATTCTTAATTGCTTAAATATTAAATTTTTACCTACACAAATGAAAAACATTTGTGAACTATTGTCAGTTTCTCACCTGAGCCTACCTTTGATTATCCAACAATTTCCTCATACTGTGAGAAGAATGTTCAGAAAGCTATTGCATTTTGGATAGGTTGAGAAGAATAGAAATTAATTTGAAAATATATATCAAGACACACGTATTACCTGGCTGCAAAAAAAAAGGCACTCCATTGCAATATGATGATCAGTCACATGGAGAGAACACTACTTTAGCAAAAAATCAAAAGGAACAGCTCATACACAGTAAGGCAGGCATTAATCTACACAAAAGGATTGGGTAAGCAATATCTAAGTAGGATAAATATATTCCTATAAATTTCAATCCATTTATAAATAATTTGCATGATAGAAAAATGGAAAGTTTTATTATAAATCATTCATGAAACCCTAATGTTAAGTGTCTTGTATGCAATCGTGTATTAAAGAATCTTCTCTGTTCCTTCAGCGTTCTTTGCTTCACATCAGCAGCACAAAGTAAACGATACTAAACTGAAAGATCATACTTGTGCCTCAATCTATGCAATATTACACACATAGACTTTACATACAACCAAAATGTTCAATCTACCTAGCTTTCAGTCTAAAGATTAGTTTGGGTCTGACCTAAACAGTGAAATTCAGGCAGCACTTATTTATATTGGTACAATTCCTAATAGAGAGTGCAGACTGAACCATAAGCATTTATTGTCAGCCCTACACTGGGCAGTCTGTAAAGAGGAATCTTAGCCTGTACGGGCCAAAGGGAGGAAGAAAAGCTGCCTGAGAAGTGGTCTTTTGTGTGTGGGATCAAGTGTGTTGGTAAAAGGTGAAGAGTGGGTCAGTCACAAATCTTACTGGCTTATTTAGTTCATGAAATCATGTCGGACCAGGAAGCACCTGTCCTCACACTGTCTTCAGCAGATAAGCTGTTACAGAGGTTCCCAGGGACTTTAAGCACAGGATATAGAGCACTATCCTATATCCCACTCCCAACTTGCAAAGTTCCAGCCACAAGTAGCAATAGTCAGGATATGTTTGGTATGTATTGCAGATAGATTTGTGGATACATGTCTACATAGAGAAGAGTATGAATGAACAAAAGTGAGTCTACCTGGTATCCATGGATGTGCCTCATCAGTTTTCTACTCAAGGGGCTACTGTTGAGGATGGAGTTCAGGACTTTGACAGCTGCATACATGGTGTGGTCATCACGGGCCATAGCAATGAGACCCAGGAGAATGGCAGGGCCTCCAATAAAGTTCAGGCTGGTAGCTGCTGGAGAGGACTGGAACATTCTTACCCCTAGGAAATTGCAGTGTTACTTTAGCAGGAAGTTACACAGACTAAATCCATTATTGGTCAGAAAAAAAGCTCCACTCTTAAAAGAATATTAAGCATTAAGACAAGTGCATTTACCATATTGGCCCACAGCAACTGACCCAATAGTCCGCAAGGAACCTGAGAGGTGTCCAGCAATATTCTTAGCTAGGAATATTGGAGTTGAACTGTCCCGAGAATTAATCCCAATCTAAAACAGATAAAAGGCATTTTAAGAAAAACTTTGGTAGTATCAGGGACACTAAAAGTAACAAATACATGCACTAACATTTTAGAGGATTATAATAATTTTAGACTGTGAAAACTGTCTCTTTTTTTTCATAAAAAGTTGATTGTAAGGCAAACATTCACCCACTAACAACATCACACAATGCCACTACTTTCACATAGCAATAGAGCTGGTATTAGCAATAATGATAGAATAGTATGTGAAAAGTCCTTGTGAAGGCTTTAAGAAAACAAAGACTGAAACAAATTACCATAAAGCCTGAAAATTATGGCTTCTGTTCCCGTTTCAAAAAATGCTTTTAACATTGTGCTCATACTGCCCAATCTAGTCCTCTCCATAGGTGAAAATTAACCTATGAGTAGAAGTTAAGGAATGGAAAAACAAGTATAAAAAAAACCAAAAACAACATCTAGGAAACTTATTAGAAGCCAGAGAAAACTTGTTTAAGACTAGGGGAATTTGTGACCTCTTTGGCAATCAGCCGACCATCCACTTCATTGTAAGAGCTCTTTATATCTTGGACTGTAGTAAGAGATGAGCACACGGCATTGATTCCAAAAGAAATCTTTTCTTCTGCCACCAGAGGTGTGATGATATGATCACTGTACTGGTCCTCATCTAAAACAAGAAAGACTGTGAACGCCTGCAGGAACTTTTGCTTGTTCAATATGCAAGACAAATAGAAATATATAATATAAATTATAGAAATATAAACCTCTCTGTCCACACAATATAAACAAAGTTTCTGGACATAGAAAACATATCAGAGGCTTTCTGTGTTTCTGGGAATTTTATTGGGGTACCCAAAACAAAGATTTGTGTAGAATGAGAGCAGGCAAAAGTTCAGAGCTGCTAACTCACAACATTTGGGAAGCTTGTAAAAAGTACCAGGTTTAGAAGTTTAATATGAAATCCTCATATGCATTTCTTTAAAGAATTGTCTACTCCTGCTCACACTTCGGAAAACTATATGTACCTTTATTTAAAAAAAGCCAAGTTGTATTTTTGACAGTTTTAAAGACTGGGAAAACAGCTGACTTACAAAACTGTTTACCAGTGATGGTGACACTACCCTTTTAGGCAAAAAATTAGTTCATACACCACATGAAGATTAATTATAAATAAAATACCCCAAAGCTGTGTCACCATTTCCTTTCCAGCAGTACTTGGTCTGCAGATCATGCCTCTGCACAACTGAAGCTGATGAGCAAGAAGCAATGAGAATGGGGAGACAGAACAACACTGCCAAAAATTCCCACTGCTGTTTGCAACAAGGTAATAAATCCATTTTAAGGGAAAAAAAAAACCCAATCTAGTATTGGGGGGATTGCAGTAAAACTTTTTTAAAGTCAAAATTTCCATTTGCCTATGTTTCTTTGGGTGTTTTGATGGAATAGGGAGAGTGCAAGGGGAAAGAGTGAGATCATTTCACAATTAGGAGATCACATCTTATATGTTGCCCTGTGATTTCCTTGAAACAGGGCATCACTGGAGCCAGATGGCCACAATCTATGATTAGTACTAAAGTCCATCTGGGAAGAGCTGTGCAGAAAACAAACCCCCCAGACTTCCTAAAGACTCAATGACGAAAAAATTCAAATCCTTTTGACTTCTACATATAATGTTTTTATTTCAGAGCTGCACTTTGACACCATTTCTTTCCCAACAACCCTTTCCCACACCTGACTTGCAGCTTTTTGTGTGTAGATTGACAACATTCTGTCTGAAGGAGTACTCTTGGTCTTTTTTCATTGTTTCAGGCTGGAGCTTCACCAAGAAAGATTATTTTGCTCTTTTCAAATGAGAAATGACCATCCCATTTCATCCCAAGCTCTAGTACAAAGGTGAATGCACTACTTGTTGAACAAACAGTAATCAATAACTGAAATGTTTTGTCTGCCTGTTTAATTGTTGAAGCTAACAACATACTTGAGTTAAAAAGCCTCTTCATTAAATGGAATATAACTTACTCCCCTACCCCTCTCTCCTATTCTACTGGCATTTGCAGTTAAACTCCATACTTCTCTTTCTGCCTTTTTTTTTCCCTGTTAGCACTGTTAATGCAGAATGTCTGTTAAAGCTTCTGCTTTAATGTTTGTCCAACAGAAAACACAATCTTGCAGCTCAGGACATTTATCCCTCTTTACTCTTCATCTGTCTCTGCTTCTTGGCTCTTACTCTTCTTTCCAATTCACAGTATGTTACAAGATCCTCATGTATCTAACTACAAACTAGTACAACATTCAGTAAAGCAGTTCTCCAAACTTTTAGAGTGATCTCTAGACACAACTGGAACACTAATAGAAGATTATAAGAGTTAAAATAACACTGCCCTGGCAAACAAATAGTGGCAGATATTAGAATTATCACATACCGTGAAGTTGTACTGCTTGGAAATTGCTACAATACTGAGGGCCAAGCTTAATAATAACTTCTATGGTTTCCATAGAAATGGCTTCTTCGAACAAGTACGTAGGACCAAGGCGCCAGGTCAAGGAGGACTTCTGTTTCCAAATTCGAGGAGTACCTATGTACCCATAGACATCAATAAAAGAAGAGGGTTCCATGGACATACAGCCACCTGGTAAAGGCTGGAGATACTGCATCTACAACAGAGAAGGAATTCGCTGAGGGGATCCAGTACACTCAGGGTGCCCTGGGGTTTTGTCCCTGTAAAAGGTATTTCCTGCCACCTCTTTTCTCACTGAAGTCTCAGTCAGCTGTGCAACACAATTGTATTGGCTTTGGCTGAGCTGGAGCTCATTTTCCCACAGCAGCCCTCACAGTGCTGTGCTTTACACTGGGAGCTATACAGGAGTTGAGAACACACCAGAGTTTTGGCTACTCCTGAGCAGAGCTGGTAGCATCAGCACAGCCTCTCCAACATTCCCCCATCAAGGGGCTGGGAGTGGGCAACATCCTAGGAGGTGACACAACTAAGCCAGCTGGCCCAAATTAACAACAGAGATATTCCATACCATATAATGTAAACTCAGACATGAAAGCTAAGAAAAGGAGGAGGAAGGGAGGGAATTCATTATTTACAATGCTTGCCTCCCATAGCAACTGCTCCATGTGCTGAAGCCCTGCTTCCCAGGAAGTGGCTCAACAACACTCACTGATGGGAAGTAGAGAATAAACCTGTTTTTTTTTTTTTTTTTTTCTTTGCTTGTGCACATGAAAACCCACTTCTGCTTTAATAAACTGCCATATCTCAAGTTAGGAGTCATTTTTCCATCTAACTTTCTCTCCTCAGTCCAGCTGGGGAGTGATGCAGCTGCTGTATGGGCACCTGGCATCCAGCCAAGGTCAACCCACCGCAACAATTATCAACTACTGTTCAGAAACTGGACTTTGGGAAGTACCGTAAACATAAGCATTTTAAACATTTAAGCCTAATTTTTGTTCCAAAAACAGTCAAAAGAATTTCAAGTATTGGCAAAGAAAAACCCTGTCTTGACTCAAGACATATTTTTCCTTTCCTAATTTCATAACCCTGACTGTGACATTCGACAGAGAAAGAAAAGTTACAGATCACACTTTGTACTGGCATAAATGGAGAATAAGCATTTTTTGAAGAGTGTAGATTGTCCAATTGCATCAGTAAGCTTCAGCGGAGATAACATTGTTTAAGAAACAGGGCCATTTATTTTTGCTACCAAAGTGGTACCTTTGGCCTTTTAAACTGAGTCCATTATTTGATTTAACTGTAGAGAGCTCTAATATGAAGTAGTTAGAATTTTTTTGGTAGAGAGAAACTATATTGTACTTTGGGGCTTCGCAATTCTTTAACAATTTGCTGTTGGGATGGGAGACTCCACGCATTTTCTGGTCTCTGACTACTGAGATGTAGAAAACAGGGCCGGTCAATATTAAGAGGCAAAAGTTAACACTTGAGTGAATAAATATTAGACTTGATGCAACATAGTAATACACCTCATTCCAGCTCCACCACCTAAAAATAGCCTTTGGTATTGTTTACAACCTTTGTCCATTTCTCACTTCCTAAACAATCTTTTCTTCACTGTATATATCAAGATGAAGGCTTTCATTAAGTCAGAGAACCCAACACTGAGACAATCTTTTGTTTACTAAATGACTATTTTATTTATATGAGCTGTTTTATTGAATGTTAAACATACTTGTTGTGAATTTTTTCATCGATTGCAATGTTTAGGCCTAGTTTTATTGATGACTTTCAGTCTTATTTGAAGGAAGTCAAATAAAATTAAATTTTCATTCTTGAAATGGATATAGGTCCCAAAAGGCATTTATAAGAGGTATTTTCTCTCAAGTATAGGAAGGAGAATATTTGGAATTAAACAGGTTGTATTTACAAGGGAAGAATAAAACACACAAGTGAGCTTTGCACATGCTGAGATTGAATTGAAGTATGGGAACAAAAAGGAAGAGACCAAGGTTACAAGTTCTAATTCATAAAAGGACTCTACTCAAAAACCAAAACCACACCACATCAACCAGAAATATAACAGAAAGAACAGTCTGTATTTTTTACACTGTATTGAAAACCAGGAACATGATGATATTAATAATAGAAACCAGGGGCTATTCTCATTTATCTCAGATTATGAACCCTTCAGGTACATTTGGATTACTTCTGCCTGATATTTCATGCAACCTGAGAATCAACTGCTGTGTGACAAAAATCACAAGGAATTGCATATTAGGGGAAATACCAGTACACCAGTATTAGCAATGAACTCATGAATTGATATCATCTCACACACCGAACAAGTAATCCATAGGAACAGCTTTCTGTTCCTGAGTGCTTAGCCTGCTAGTGAGGAAAAAGACCAATGACTGACTGTTCAAAGGGTGTAAGAGAAAATGAAACATGTAAGCTTGAAACATGACCAAATAAGATGCTTGAGGAAATTCCCACTGCCTTTGGATTCTAGCAAAGAACTGGCCAGTCACAGGAGCTTATTTCTCTGTGACCTTTTCTCCTTTCGAGAGCTTTCTTCATAAGAGTGGAGACTCTCTGGGTAACTCATCACCTTTGCAGGTTTTAGCCTAAATCCAAGTCATCCTTGGTTTAGGGCTTTCTGGTCACACCTTGATGTGAAGTACTTTTTATAGCTGGCAACTTCTGCAGATCTTGGGCTTTAACTGACAGATCCCTTGAATCACTAGTCAACTCTGAAAATGTTGACCTAAGTGTATAACAGAATTTCAGCAACATAACCCTGAGCTACCTGCAACATAGGTATCCTTGACACCAGAGGAGCATCATCACACAAATTGCCCTGGTTATCTACAGGCTGAAAGGGGAGAGGAGAAATAGTTCAAAGCATACTTGTGAAAAGCAGCACAAGTACTCCCTGTTTTGTATGGATTTCTGACTCCACTCACACCCAGCACAGTGGCATGTGTAAATCACCATGCTTTGAGTTTCTCAGATTAATACTGAAAAGTCACAGTAGATGCATTGGGAGATGACAATGAAAAGCAATGCAAGGCAAAAATGAGGCACAAGATCTATGCAGAGAGCCTTTACCTTTGCAGAGCCAAGAATGTGACCATTAACGTAAGCTGACACAACACAGCTCTTCTTTGCTTCCTTAGCAACTGTCACTGTGAGATGATGCCACTGACCAATAACCAGAAGTTTACCACAGCCAAACTGGATTTGCCCTGGAAACGGGGAGGGATTTAGGACCTCACCCTCAGGTTCCATTATATCTGAAACAGCAAAACCAGGAGTAAGTCAACAGAAAGTTTCTCATCTTTACCTGCCTCTGGAACACAACTTTCAAATGCAACAGAAAGAACACGACACACTGTAGGTGGAGTGTGATTTGATGCTATTAGGTCTAATGTCTTTAAAACACTGCCCAAGGTCTGTTATCAGGACCTAAAACTTGCACAGCTCTCAAGATGCCTCCAACACAATGTGTCACCCTCCCAGATAACACCTGCTACCTTTCTTGATACTGCAAAACTACCCTGAACTGGGACAAACCCAGCATATTCACTAAGAGGAGAACCTCTCTGTGTATTTACAGAGTTAGCTGACACAGAAGAAATTTCTAGCAAATCCATGAGATGATAAAAGTCTCTGTATTAATTTGTAGCTTTTATGAAAACAGGCAATCTGGAATTTTTATCATTATCTAAGGCAATCAGAGCACCTACACAATGTCAGCTGTGCATGAAAAAGTTCCAGCTACTATTCCCACTCCATTTCCAACCTCCTCTGAAATATCTAATCACATTCACATATGAAGTACCTATTCTACTCAATAAGGAAAAGGGGATAAATATCAACAGGGAACAATCATAACAGACTTGCATAATAGAAAATATTCTGAAAGCAAGGAGAGGAAATGAGTTGTTTCATTAGGAAGCTAGGTCACTCCCCAAATCCTCAGTCCTACTCTCATAACCTGCTTAGTGTCACACAGAATAGACTGGTTCAAGCCCAGTCTCCACAACTGCATACCACAATATAAGTGACACTCAAAAATTTTCCACTGAATATTTTAGTAATTCACAATGCCTACAGCAAACAAAAACATTAACCCTGGGCAACAATTACAATCACAACTGGATTCAAGAAATATCATTAATATCCTGGGTACTTCAAAGAAGAGGAAATTTATTAATGAAAAATTCCTGATAACAGGAGGACACAACACTGCAGCTTGACTGAAAAGAGCCTTACCAAGTGGCTGGAATTCCACTTCTTCTGTAGAAATGACCAGAGAAAGGTCCTGTGGGAAGAAGCTTACAGAAAAGCAAACAAATTCTTGTTCTGTTCTTGACATGTGCCTCACCACTGTCAGGAAGCGGAGTGGGTGGCTGTTGTGTGCCAAACCAAACTTGCTAACCAGGAACCAGCAGGAGAGTGTCAGGCCACTTGAGGGAGGGAACATTCTGCTGCCTGTAGACAGGAACAAAAAAACTGTTAAGGAAGTTGCTTTCCTTGTGCAGCCATTAGGAAACTACTTTCTAACTACTTTCTGTTTCTTTCTTCTATATTATGGAAGAACCAACATTAGATTATGGGGTTTAATTTCTATTATGTTGGATTTCATTGCCTGTATTCAATATCACAGGGATTGCACATTTGAATCAATGCACATGTATAAATGATCTAAAGCTGACTGATGAGAAATGGCCACTCTTCATGCTATGGAGTGGATGAACTAGTCATCTCTGAGCCAGAAACAAGTTCTCAAATTTTACAAAAATTCCAGAAGCAAAAGGTACAGCCACTTCCCAGTCCACCCAATAGAGGATTTTGTTGTACAGGAGAATCCCATTAAGTGACAGTTCCTATTCCTTCCATAGGAGATTACCCTAAAATCTGGTGGGTCTTGTTAAGATTGTTTTCTTAGAAGCCCGCTTTAAATATGTATTGCTAATATTAATTCATCACACCATGAAGTTGCACCTAGTTCCCCATTTTGCTAAGCAATACAAATTACACAGTTCAGAGCTGGTCTGGGACACAGAGACAGAAATGTTTTGAAACACACAGCTTATGTGCTGCCCTTTCTTACAGCTGTTGAATGCCTTCATTGGGGCTGAGAAGTCAGTGCTCCCAGCAAGCTGTGAATCACAAATGCTTACCCATGCCAGTCCCTCCCAAGAGAGACTGGTCTGCACTGGATCCCATGACAGTGGCCAAGGTAGGGAGGTATAAACACCTATACAGAAGCAAGCAAGAACCTGTCATCAGAAACAAAAATCATCCCTGAAGGTCATCAGTGACTTCTAGTACTGCAAAATCATGACAGCAAGGGAGATAGCAGGCTGTCAGCAATAAGACAGTAATGAAATATGTTGGCAATATTGCTACAGGGACAGCAGCCACAGGGTACATAGATTGAGATGAAGAGAGAAACGAATAGTTACTGTGTTCAGAGTAAGGGCTTGGAGACCTCAGAGCAGCTAAAATAAAAGCAACAGCAGGAATACCCATAGCCTTCCATGGACATGTCAAACTCCACAAATGATGGAGCTAAAGCAGTGCTGTGTAGCTGGAAGTTCCGAGGTGATGTCATGGAGATGAGACTCATGGCAGTCTGGAGTGCCAGTGTAGATCCCTTGGACAGCCAACGAGAGGTTCTGACAGGCACAACAGTCTGAGGATCAGATTTACTGTCCACCACACTCTCTTCTGAACCTGAAAGATGAACAACAGTGCCTAACCAGATCAACTAACCTACTCAGAACAGCACTTCATGCTCTTGAGAGAACACATCCTCAGCAGCCTCCAGAAATTCTACAGCAATACAAAAAAATATTGCACTGAAAGCATTTCAAAATGAGAGGCTGTCAGGAGAGCCATAGCCATATTTTAGCCATATTTTCTTCCCATACATCTTCAGACAGCTCCAGAACTCACCCTATTAAAAAATTACCCCAACCCATTGGTTCCATTTCTCATATACAAAGACCATTCATTCAATTCTGCTGTAACAGAATAGTCACAAGCAACATGTGGGAGAGATTTGAAGAATGACTTTAAAGAACATAAGACCCAAATACAGACCAGGTGTCTCAGGCATGAGACTAGTTTAAGCACCAAATACTACTATACTGTAGCCTCTCATCTATAAAATACATTAGAGCAGAGAAACTACTCAGATAGAAAATAGCCTGCATAAGCAAGGTAGATTACTAGGATATCCTAGGGACTACAAAAAGCAGCACTCTTTATTCCCATCCTTATTCTATTTCTAGCTATAAATCACAGGAAAAATATGCTGAAAACAAAAGGTACACTCCCCTTAGTATGTAGAATATTAGTATTTTTATAAACCATGTCCTTGTCTAATCCAGTAAAATCTGAGTCTACTCAACATCTAACTTGAGCAAAAATATAACGTGATCTCTGCTGGCCATTAGATCAGCTCTCAGGTTGGTCAAGTACCACCCAACCTGGGAAACACCCAGTGAAAATCTTTGGGGAATAATTCACCTTTCACAGTGATTGTCTTGGAACAACCCACTCAACAGCTGTGTCCTGTCATTTCATAGATATCTCTGACTCAGACACTGCATCAGCAACAGGCAGTTCATTGTGTGCTTACCTGCATTAGCTGAATCACTCTTCTGATGTGAAAGGACCTTGGTCTTGTTTGCGCTGGGCCTCAAAGGTGGTAATGGAGAAGCCCCCAACCACAGAAATTGCCTAACATAAAAAAAAATAAGGCAACTTAAAAAAAGAAAAACAAGCCAGACACTTTTGGAGTCACAGCAACCACACAAATAGAGCTTAGACTTCTGGACAACAATTTTTCTATTGAACACTTAAGTTTTAAAGACATCCAAAATAGAACAGAAGAAGCATTTTCCACTGTGGCAGCACAAACATTTTGCTTGCTTTACATTTCCTTTCAAGGTTTTCCTGTTGAAAAAACCCCAAAGATTTCTTTTCTCCATCAATATTTTTGAGTAGCCCTAATTTTTCAGAAAAAAAAAAACAACCAATCCATAGATTTATAAGTGAGTTCTCTTTAAGAAATCCTGTACTGTATTTGAGTGAAGGAAATACAGTCTTCAACTGAATATTTAAATTCATCTGCACTCTGGTAACTGTTAGGTAATGTCTAGCACTTGTTAGCATTAATGAAGAAAGTGCAACCTCAAACTGGAAACAGCGACTGAGGAAGATTGCACTTTTTATTTTTGTATCTCTCACTGACATGGATCTGAGACATGAGAAAGTAATTTTTACTCTGCAGAAAACATTTTCTCCATATAAATGTCACAAGAGAATAACCCTGGTTGTTTTGCAATGACTTAATTAGTTCATTCATAAGTGGCTTTACAACCCCTGCAAAAATGATGCAGCAGAACACTACACACTTGTTCCATCCTCAGGAGTCATTTAAGTATATATCCTGCAATCAAAGAGCAAGGATTAACTGGAACTTGAAAGAAAAGGCTAAGTCTTGCTTAATTAGAGCACTATGTTAAGCATGTAATTATTTTATAAACTTTGCAAAAAAAAAAATGGCACTACCAAAGCAAATTGTTTCCATTAGATACAAATCTTATACCTTAACACATGTGGCTCAACAGCCTGAGATGCCAGCTTCTCAAACACCCTCGTGAGAGGCAGATGCAGGGGATGACTGTCACTGTAGAAAGCATCTTGACAGGAGGTTATGATTGTGCTCAGCAGGCCAGACTCACACATCACCTGTCGGCTCTTCTCTGACTTCACTAAGGACTGGATATGATCAACCAGAGCACATTGAATTTCCAGGGAAAGCTGAAATGGACACAGAAGTAAAGTCAGAGGGCTGGAACTAAACAGTATAGGGCAACAGATTTCTTCTATTTTAATTTGTTTATCAGTTGTCAAATCCCTGTGTGTAAACATCTGGTCCAGAAAAGAAGCCCTAAGGCAAGAGGCTCAAGCAGAACTGCATGGCTGTTCTATCAAGCTCTGCACTAGAACAGTGTGCATGTATTCATCTGAGCAGATGCCTGGCTATCCACAGCTCAGCTTTCCTGCCTCGACCCTATGGCAGTGAAGGAAGAAAACTATCAGCTGCCATTTAAAAACAGGGGACCGCCACCAAGGGCAGGTTGTTAGGCATAAACTCCAAGATCAACATAGGAACTCAGAATATATTTAACATTAAGCCTGTGGAGAGCCATATTGACATTATCTACTCTTCATTCTAAAAGCACTGTTATTAAACAAAACTGTATCAAGTAATGTCATGAAACAATTTTAAAAGCTTCTTTATATGATTTGCTGAATTGAAGCTTTCCTTCATTATTGCTTCTTAATGATCTTAAAGTCTCTCAATTCTCATAAATTATCTTTAGAGCAATTTGTTCCCAGTTAGGAATGCATTGTACCCCATTGACCTAATTATATTTCTTGTAAAAGAAATGGATCATATATTTAAACACAAATCTTACAAAGATTAATTATTCCCTATTTCCAAGAGCTTTCAAGCTTTTTCACATGCTCTTCTAGGAAACAGATGTGCAGACTTTTAAAGAAAAAGACAACAGTGGTGACAGGCATGCAAATTAAGGCAGTGGGATTTGACTTTATAACATGAATGAGAAGCAACTGGATAAAGAATAAGCTTATTAAGTGTAAAGAGGAATTGACCTCTTTTGCATTCAACCAGACAAAGCCAATACAGGACAACTTCAAAGCCAACAAGCAATTTGTTTTCAAAGTGACCCCAAGTGCAACCATTAGAAAGCAATACATCCATTGCAATATACGTACTGTTTTTGCAAACTTAACTACCGTTTGTCATATATGAAGGGTGAGGTCTTTGGATAACATTTTCTTCTCTCTAAAGGACTATTCATTGCCAGGGACATATGTGGCATCACATTACACATAGAAAGTGTCCACCAGACTAAACTACACTATTGCAGTGTTTCAAAGTCTCACAAATTTTAATCTTTTAATTAACATTTTACTCAATTTCTGACTATATGCAGGAAAGTGTGTGTACATACCACCAAACAGAGAATTACACAGGTCTTGACAAAGTGAAGCAAGCAGTTTATTCCAAAATAAATCCAATAAAAGCATAATGGTTACAAAAAGATTGATTGTTTTCATTAGCCGAGCATCTCTGTCAATACTGATATTGCCTTGTTTTGAAAAAAATGAGCTGTTTTCATGGATCTTTGTTCCAGTAAAATGAGATTTTAGTTGAAATACTAAAGGTGGCCAGGAAAGCATGCCATGTACTTCTGTATGCATTGATTGATTTTTTTAACACTTATTTCTTGCATCATGAATCAGGATATAGAAGGTGCAGTTAGAATGTAGCAGAGCTCTGCCCCTGATTAGAGTTTTAAGGGCAAATGTCACCTAGCAATTTGCCCAATCTGCTTAAGTAGCTCCCAGATTCTTTCTCCTAAGAGCTCACGGTTTCAAAACTTGGTCGCTGAATTTAATTCACTGTTATTCATCTTCAAGATTATTATGCTATATTCAAGATAAGCAAAAATTATGAACTTCCGTCGCTGTGCATTCACTTTTAAAGAATGCAATTTCCTTAGATTAAAAAACAATACAGCAATAATTATGTGTTCAGAAATACTTGAAAAATTTTACTTTTTTAACATCTATAGGGAGAACAAGTCATTTAGCCTAAATTTAAAACAGGGATAAGGGTCTTTTTAAAAGGTTCAAAATCCTTATTGATGGACAATGTTTTACTTTCACAACAGTGACTGTGACAGCAGATCATCATACAAGAGACATGGATGAAAACCAAAAGGAATAATCCAGCTGTGGAAGCAATAATATTATTTAGTAAAAGTATAAATAATTTACATGATGAATTATGTGAGGTTTATTTTTTGTCTGTATTCAGAAGAAACCTGCCAGGATGATGAGACAGAACTGAATCATGCTTTTATTCTATTCTCAGAAGTTCTTTCCTTTCCCCTACTCACCTTTGTCAGATCTAGATGATCTCTATCTGACATTACAAATGAAAAAGATTTGTCATGACACTCTGGAATTTAAAATTTCAGTCAAGGATGAGATGCATCTGAGAGGAAACTTCTTTCTTTTCAAGTTATAAAACATCCTGTGAATATCCTGGGCCACATATCTAAAGTGGGTGGGTACCTGTCTCAGTTTACTAAGTGTTTGAAACAGGTGCAATGTTACCTTTCATAACGAACAGACAACATATTAATAAAATCCTGTATGTGATCAAGCAACATGAAGTCTGATGGAAACTGGCTTAGTTCTAGTTACAGGCATGAACATGACATGAGTAACGTCCTCTAAGTACAGTTTACTGACTCAAAGGCTGTTTACTGACCCAAAACTCTAGGTCAGTTTTCAAGTTTTAAGCAAGTTTCTGTACCTATGACATTCAAATGATTTTTTTTCATTATGCCTAACAATGGCAGGAATATACATTCACAAATCTATTCTCCTCAGCTTTTAGCTGTCATTCCAGAAAGTACAAGAAGTGACTGAAGTGGAAAATGACCTGTTTTACTGTCTGCTGTTGGGTTTTCTACACAGACAGGCTCAACAGTGCTTCAGCCCATCATTTCCTGGGTCTGAAAAAGGTCACTGAGAAGTTGCAAAATTGGCAGGAAATTGATATTATTTCTGAGGGTCAAAATCAAAAATACATTAATTTTATTGAGTTCCATTCATGTTTCTCTAAAAGCAGTGCTTTCTCATTGCCAATTCTGTGAAAGCAAAGGAATCACATGTGACCTGAGCTGATTCTAAGATTTTTCCAGATTACTACAGGACACTTGGACCTAAAGTATTTATTGCAGCACTAAAGCAAACAGGAAGAGATGAGTTATTGTCTCTTCTTCTCCACATTTGCTCCTAAAAACTGTACTTTTTTATTCAGTCTTAAATTCAGAGCAAGAAGCCCCTTAAGACCTTTTTTATGAAAGTCTGCAGTACATCCACAAAGCTATTATTTAATCTCATCTAGCTGTTAAATACTGTGGCACTAGAAAAAAAAAATAGTACCCTGTTTGGAACAGAATATATCTACCCAAAGAGCAATTCCTTCGGTTATTTTCCTTCTACCAAGTAGCTCCCCTTCACTAGCCTCTGAGGTTAAACCTTTTGTATCAGATCTTACCTGACTCCTGTGTTCCAAGCAGAATCTCCTAGCACAAGGATTCATGCAGTGGAATATGTTATGATTAAAGGTATTGAAGCTCAGTCTTTTATGTCTCTACCTGGCAGCATCAGTGAGATTCCCAAGCTCTGTAATACTCTATTCAGTATCTCTCTCATTCAATGATTTTTGAATAGAAATACCCAGGAAAATTCTGTTTTTGCTTTATCCTTTTTTGTGGGTTATTTTATGACAACTCTTCAAGACATTTGTTAATTTCTAGCTGGAGTTTGTCGCAGGACCTTCCGTAATAGTGGTCCAATTTTACAGGAGGCAATCATATTCACAACAGCAATACTAAAACACTACCAGGATTAATTTCTTACTGGCTAAGAAAAAAGGAGTGAAGGAAAAAAGAAAATATGAGCATTCTTAAATACATAACTGAAATTGCAGCAATCTGTGCTTTAGTCTTTCATATTTTTAGGAACAGTGCCATCTACTGAGGATCTGAGAGGCTCTCCCTCTTACAGAGCTCAAGTCCCAGAGCCAGTTCCAATTTCATGATGACACTCTCATCCAATTAACCATCCTACTTGTTTTTCAGAAATTAATTACTGTAATTAACAAAATTTCACTAGCTGATGGCTTGATTCCAATAAACAGAGTTGTAATGTGCCAGGAGTTATTTATCCCTTTCAGGGATCTGGATGAACAACCTGGTTTTATTTCAGTCCCTCCATATGTACTTTGACAGTATTCAAGTATTTTAGACCAAACAGCCAAAGCAATATAGGCAGTATCTTCAGAGGTGGTGTGTATATATATATATATGGAAGGTTTGACAAAGAAAAACACATTCTAAGCTGCTAAGACTAAATTGAAAGTTTATGGACCATTAGGTCTAGAGTGTCAGACTGTTCAGGTTGCTAGGCCTGTTTGCAATACTTGAAACAGTTTTCAGGGCCCTTCTACATTATGCCTTTGCAATAAGTATTCTGGGGCCAAAATCCGTGTACGACATCAGGCATGTACAAAAAAGGCAAATTGAGAGCCAAAAGTCTTTGTTCTTACATCTGTTGACTCCGTGAAATTTGTGCTGTTTGTCCTGACAGTGTTGTGGGTAAATTTTAGTACTGCCACATTTGCAAAGAGTAAGCAATTCCTGGAAATGAAGCTCCAGAGAAGTAGAAGACACTGTTTTGATGGCATTTTGATATGTTCAGACTCACCTGAGCATGTCCTTCTTTGTACAGCTTTGGCAACAAGCTCACCATGACACAGGCAGCGCCTGGATGTACAATGATGCAGTCTCTCATTTCCAACCTGCAGTAAAAATACACATCATAATTATCATTAACAGCAAAGAGGTTCTAACAATGTTCCAGAAGAGCATACCATTAAATCCTCCTAGTAGCAACCAGGCTCAGCTTTGGAAACTAAGCAAACAATACAAATGACCTGGAACAGCCAGATGCCTCCTTAGAGTAAGAAAGACAGGACAGCACCTTCTCATGAGCTGACATTTCAAGGACCTGCACATTCAAAGATATGTAGCAGCCTCTTTAAACAAATTTTGCCTTTGAAGATATTTGCAGAACATAAAACAGACAATCAGAGGAATCACTGATGCATCAGTCCACAACCCATGTTATCCTTTTATTTTTTAGAAATTTATATCTTGGATTGTAAAATAACTTTAGTACTTTAAAACATAATTGAAATAAGCAAAAGTGAGACAATTGATAAAATCAGTATGCCACTCTCCCCTTCCAACACCAGAATTTGCCTAAAGTAGTAAATTCAAGGTGGATATCTGCTTTCCCACAAGTTTTCATTTTTGCCACTTAGGACCTTTTTAAATCCAGGCACAGGAAGGAACTGAGGATCAGACATCATAGAGAAGATCTGCTAATGCCATGATGCAGGCGAGAGGTCAGATATATCTTGAAAATGAACACACAGCATAGCAAAAACTCTAGTTTAGGCACTACAGTGTCATCCTGTTCAGAGTATAATCAGCATTTCTGGGTGCACCTCTAGAGCTGTGATATGCACTGTCAGAAACCTCTGTCCCAGGCAGATCTCACAAGAATAGCAAAGATTGCAGCAAAAATGGCTGTAATCAGACTGACAAAATAAAACACAGTATGCTTTATGGACTCTATAAAAAACAAGTATAACCAAAAAAAAATAAAAAAAAAAAAATCAAGGGATGTAAAGGAGTGTTAAAAGGCTGCAATTAAACATGTTTGTTAGCCACTCCCAAAAAGTCTCATCTGATACAGCAGAGCAAGGAGTAATGTGTAGCACACTGCCACACAGTGACAAATAATTTTTACTGCACCCTCAGGAAAGATAATTTCAAATAAATTGTTCATTTCCTTTATTTTCTGTGCAATAAATCAAAAATCAGGTCTGGTGTAAAGAGTTGTTGCAGCAGTAGTTTCAGTGTGGATAAATACACCTGTACTTTACATGAATGTGGGCAACTTTCTAAATGTCAAAGAAAAAAGTGCACTGAAAATATGTTCTCCTCCCATCTCCCTGAGAAAATCCATACCATTTAAAAAGAGA
Organism: Cyanistes caeruleus; assembly: GCF_971803275.1. Lineage (NCBI taxonomy): Eukaryota > Metazoa > Chordata > Aves > Passeriformes > Paridae > Cyanistes > Cyanistes caeruleus. The sequence goes on from NC_141708.1 coordinate 17,953,902, forward strand.
AAAATCTAGGATCACTAAAATCAATAGGGATGAAATCATGGTTGGAAATCTGCCTGGTTGGAAACAAACCTGGCATGCTGGCCCCATGCCAAGGTGAACATGAGCCAGTGTGCCCAGGTGGCCAACAAGGCCTGCATCAACAGTAGTGTGGTGAGCAGGACCAGAGTAGTGATTCCTCCCCTGTATTTGGCACTGGTGAGGCCACACCTCGAGTGCTGTGTTCAGTTCTGGGCCTCTCACTACAAGGACATTGGGGTACTGGAGTGTGTGCAGAGAAGGGCCAAAAGGCTCATTAACGGTTCTTAAGAATATTATACAAGCCTTACCTCCAGCCTTCTCTAAGGTCCTCATTTTATGGTCTGTCTTAGTACAGAAGCTGTGTTCCTGTGCCAACTCCTCACCTCTGCAAGTACCCCATCTCTCACACCCCTGCCCCAGGGCTATCCAATCAGCCCCGTGATTCCACTCCATACATCTCACCAATATCATGGTGTGAATCGCAAATCTGCTCTGCACTGATGATACTTAAAAATAAGACACATAAGAGGTTTTGGGGACAAATTGAGATGTCACAAAGAGCCTGAAGAGCCATTAGCACAGTGAGCTGTCTGTGGTAACAGCAGCTGCAGCAGCTATGCTGCTTGGGTAGGTATAAAGAAGGGCTTCCCTCCCAAGGAGATCACCCTCAGTTAGCACAGCTTGCAGCAAACTATGTTTAAGCACCAGGAACAAAAGGCAAACCAGAGACCCCATCTGTCACTAAAGGCATTTAAATATTACTGCAGGAGCAGGAACACAGAGGGCTGGTTTTAAAATGGGAAAAACAAGGTCAATGCCCCTGTGTCCCAGAAGCTTGCAGCATCACTGACCACAGGACAGTGGAAGGGGCTAGATTGTTATCCAGCATTAAAATGTTAACTTCCCTGTGTATTAGACACAGGCTCCTGCAGGATCACCTCCTTTCTCTGCCTCCTTGAGAATACTAAATATATGTTGCAAGACGGGGCATCACAGGCCACCTACACTGACTGCATTCAAGTTCCTCCTTTCTAGCTGCATAGCTGCTGCCTGAAACCTTTTCAAGGGGAAGTGTGAGTGTGGAGTACAGCTAAGAGGAAGCTGCATTAGAGGAACAACAGGCGTGCAGAAACTATGGGATTTCTTATTTTTATTTTCATAAAACTTACTGGTGGTAATGGATACAGCAACCTTCTTTTAAGACTCCATTCCTACTTCCACTTTTCTGTATGGCTTGAAGATTGTCAGCTTTCCAGTACATATTCCTCTTTTTCGTTTGCATACACTTGTCATGGACAGTTTCCAACCACCCCTAGCTAATCTGGCTTCCTTTTGTGCCTTCACATCCCAGAACCAATACAAACAATCCCAAATCAGACACTGTAAACTGAAAGGGTCACAGTTTACAGGATTAGTATCTCCACAAGTGGTATTCAGTTACTGTACAGCATCACATCTCAGCAGGTGAAACAACACAAGGACACAGGAAACCTTGCTTCTTTCAGACCTAGTGACTTCAGAAAGACAACCATAAAACAGAACCATACCCCTCCCAGCATTGCAACAACCTTCTCTTTCTCCCTTAACATCCCTGGGCCTCTCTTATGCACACACTTAAGCAACAGACAATATACTTGTCACAACTACCACCATCTACATACTCTGCACATGGACCCATGTTCTCCCAAATCAGACTAGAAAGATCTGCTTGGAAAAGAGCGCTTACTCCTCCTGAGCTCCCAAGTCCTCTCCCCAGCATTGAGTATCTAACCAGACACTTCCAGTGTAATTTAAAGAGCAGTGACAGGGAACAAACATGTCCATAACTACTTTAAAATCTGCTGCATAGGGGACAAAAACCTACCACACTTTTTTTACTTGCTTCAAACAATTATAAATACCACCAGAAATGCTTATTCAGCCTGCCTCAGTACTCAGAAAAGAGTTCTGCTGACTTCAGTGACTGCTGCTACGAGTGACAGACATCATGTCTTGGCCTTTAACTTGAGAGATGACTTGGCAATAATCAACAGCAAGGGCTGAAGAAATCTCACACTTACCAACTTAGTCTTTTTAAGCATAACTCCAACCAGCAACATAAATTTGATAAAAGGACTGAGATTAAAGATAAAGCTAGAGAAAAGACAGGAAAATCTCATGAGTTACAAAATGCAGATGATTCAGAATTGGTTCACAGCTGGCAGCTATATTGATTTCTGGTATAGTAATCCCTTCCTACCAAGGATATATATTTGGACATAAACCTTCATACACTGGGGTAAGCAGCATGACTATTTTTTTCCAATTTTCTCTATTTCAGAATGAATAAATGAGAGTGTGTCTGCATATGTGCTTGGACACACATTCATGAGGAAGCATTTAAAATACCTTAGAGTAAATTTTATTTTTAATATATCAAGTGACTGGAAGCAGATCTCCACATAACTGAAAAAAACAAAATTGACCAGGGCAGGTTCAAACAGTGACTAAGCACAAGCTTTAAGTTCCAGCAACCTTCTTTTGAGACTCCGTTCCTGCTTCCACTTGGCAGGTGTCAGAATTTTCAACAAACTGCAACTCAGGGCTGTGTGTCCCACTGCTGCACTAAATCCTTATATCCCAATTTTCCCATCATTTACCTTTCCAAAAGCATTTCTGCTGCCTGCAGGTCTGTGAGCTGGGATTGAAAAGATTTGTTTCCCTTTGGCAGGTTATATCACACCTTACCTCGGTTTATTACCATATAAAATGCACATACCAGCCTTAAGTACTCTATTTCTTGTAGTAAATAAAAGCTTACTTCTCTTCAGGGTTTTCCCATAGCATGTAGGCAGAGGCAGCTAATTTATTGCCTGGTCTTTTGAAAGCAACAGGATGCTCTTCTTGAGCTTGGGATGCCTCCTGATCATCTCTTGAGTCTTCTCCCATCTCTGGCTTCCTCTCCTTAAAGTAGCTTTCCTGATGGAGGGTTCCTTTGACCATATGATCAAGAAAATTCAGAATCCAAATGCAGTTTTTTAGCCATGCTGGAAAGGGCTCTGAAGAACAGAATGCTGCACCCAAGAATTCTGCAAATGTCCTTTTCTTCTCAAGGGTCACAGGAATTTGCCTTTCCCCTTCTGTCCAGAAGCATCCAAGTGATCCGAGATCCTCTGCCATCTTTGCAAAGAGACCATTCTTCTGGAAGAAGCTGCTGTTGACAGGGTCTAGGTGCAGGGCTGCAGTTATCCCCTGAAGAGTGCAGAAAACCAGCTCCAAGATACAATTCTGTCCAACTTCGGCCCACTGCCCAGAAGGAGGGTCCTGCAATGCACCTTCCATGTCTGAGAGGAGGGACAGGAGCCCATTGAATCCACTGCAGGTTCTGAAAGCTGAATGGCTCTTGGGACTCTCCAGTATCCTCAAGAGCGACTATGAACATTGGGAAGAAAGGAAACAAAAGAAACACTTAAATCAAGGAGCCAAGAAGCTTGAGAATATTTTAAAATTATGAGTTTGTACAAAAAGCCTTTCACTGAAATTTCATTCTTCGAGGGGGGAGGGGAAGGTGGTCAAAATAATGGTCTCAGTGCACAACTTATCCCTTCCCCCATATGCCAAATTAATCATACAACCAATACTTAAATGCATGCTTAGGAGCCACTAAAGCAGTCAGCCTAACAGGCACAGAACAGGAGGAACAAAGAAATCAAATCTCCTGTCTTCTCAGACTCTCTCAAGAAACCTGCCTTTGCCCTCAACAAACAGCAGTAAAGATTCTGTTGTAAATACCCTCATATGGAAGCTGGCAGGAAGACACAGCTCTCTACAGACAAGTCTTCCTGCAGTCCTGAATGCACATGAGAACCCACATTAGACTTTTCCACATATGACTGACAAGGCCCTTTCCAAAAAACCCTGTGACACAGGATAGCACAAAGAATATTGCAAATAGAAGGCTCTCCTCATTAAGAAAGACAAAAATACCTTTTCTCAGTTGAGGCATTTCTAAAGTTTGCACAACACCTTAGAGGAAAAAAGCCATTAAAAGTTAGAACTTAAGTCAATGAAGTCACTAGATTTTATCTGACTTCAACAGGCTTAAAGCAGGTTATAAATGAATGCCACTTGACAATATTGCACATAAAAACAACTTAAACTATTTGCCAATTTTGAATGCTATGGGCTTGCCATTCTAAAACAAATCTGGAAAAGTTATTAAGAGCTGTGGAAGTAATATTGGTGAGAAAAAGGAGCTTGCAAGGAAACAGTCTACTGCATTTGAATATAATTGATCCCAAGTTTTTGGGATGTTGCACAATTCATTTTGTACAGGGACTTTTCAAATTTGATCTGTACCTTTGCACATTGGAAAGGGTTAATTTTATATATATATCTTCCCAAGAGATATCCAATGAAAGAGCTTTATTTGACAACCTCCTGAGAAGGAACAGTTTTTAACAGAAATATATCTGCCTGTAACAGGATCTAGGACTGTGAGAAAGGGTTGCCAGAACGGAAGGGGGAGGGGACACTATTACTGTCATTCAATTTTGTATGATAATGTATCAAACCAGGCAGAAACTTCTGAACAGGGAATAAATTTAATAACTTAGAGCTGAAGTTATCAGGATAGCTTTAACACATTCCAGAGTAGGTCAACAGTAAACACATTTCCTCCAGCTTTAACTCAGTTAGAATTTAATCGCCTATGAGTTAGTATTCCTCTGTCTTGAATCTATAAAACTGATGTCTACTGGAAACCCCCTAACTCAGTTACTGCTAATAGAATTTATTTCACACATTCCATTATTTGTTATTTCTCATAATTGTCCACGTGCCACACTGGAATATGGCAGTACTAATTGCATTTGGGCTCAGGCTCTAACAGCTAAATATACATTAGCAAATCAATCTGAATTTGTGTGTAACACAATCACAGTCCCAATGGATAAAGAAAATAAATTCATTTGCTTACATTAAGCTTTAATACAGTAATCATTTGTCAAAATTAGACACTGAAGTTGCATTTATTTTCATATTAGTTTGGACATCATTCTCAAGTTTTCCACAGATATTGTTAAAGTTTACTGCTTCAAATCAAAGCTACAAACTTTGTCCTTTATTTTTTTTTTTCCAGAACATGGTTCTTTTATTATACAAGCAGTTGTTATATTATACAGGAAAGTGAATTCCAGTCACACTTGACAGAGAAAGTAGAAAGAAATTTTAAAATCAGTGCTGCTTTTCAGCTGGATGCCTAGGACCTAAACCAAAAGAAAGCACAGTGATTCTTTCCTCTGTTTCATTGCTCAGGGATCAGACATCTAGGGTCAGTGGAGACTATGACTTGGTTCTAGTTTCTTCCTCCAAACAGTCATAAAATTATTCCTTTCCATTGCTTCATCTCTTTTTACATGATGTTCATGTTTGTGAGAAATGACTAAATTAAGGACAGCAAAGTGTCAACCTTGGAAACTTATCAGAATGAAACTGTTCATCTCATGCCTACCACCCTTGCTCTTCCAATCTCACTGCTTCACATCTTACATCCTCTCTCCACATACCCACTTTCATTCATATTTGTTTCTCCTTTCTCTGTCACATGACATAGAACTGCTTATACAACCATGCCTTCAGCATTTCCATTTGTCCCTCTTGCATTACTAAGTCTTCAAAATACTTCATAATCTGATACTGGAATGAAGGTATTGACCACACATGCATTGCTAAAATCAAAGTGCCCAAGTTTCCATAATCTAGAGATGGCTTATGGCTCCTTCTTCTGCTCTTACCATCTTGAAAAAAGGCACTTCCCAAGAAAACAATGCCTAAGTGAGAGCCACATTAATTACCTTCAGAAGATCTAATTTCAGATGCAGTTCCCATTGAGTGGAAGAACACAGAGCCCCAATAATAATGCTCATATATTCTTCATAATTGATGACTGATAATTGCTCCAAGATGCTGAGAGTAGCACTCCTGTAGCACTCATCATCCAAAAATATCTTGATATATGGTACCATTCCATAGTCCTTCAGAACAACTAGGGACAAATACATTATCATTTGTTAGTTAAATTGTCCTTTGCTAGTAGTTTTTACAGGCAGATTATCGGTGTTAATGTGAAGTGACACATTTCTACAAATACAGCAGGACAGGTAAGATGAGCAGCTGGTTAAGCTAAAGATGACACAAACTGCATGGCACAAGAACAACTAGGGATAAAATGACTGGATGACCATGATTTCCAATCATCAGAGATGACAGCTTTCCAATACAATAATGAATGAAAAGAAAAATACACCTTAGTTTCAGCTTAAGCATCTCTTTCATTTAGGAAGGGAGCTTTCTCATAGTAACACTGTGCAAGATGCTGCAAACATGATGATTGTAGGATTCCAGAGTGAATTCCAGTATTCAGTAATGTTCACTCCTGTACTACTATGTTTCCCAATATTCCCTACAGGCTTCTTAAGTATAACACAAATATAGGAGTGTTACACAGCATGTACCTGATCCAATCAAGATTTCAAATAACAGATATAATAGAAGAAAATCTGACCAAACAAACATTACACAAGAGTCAAGTACACTTATTTTTTTTCCACAAGCTAAGCTAGTGCATCCTATATAAATACTTCAGGGTTATGCGTCTGGATGAAAAAAAACAGCGGACTATTGGGACAAAGCTCATTATGCAGGATGAGAATACTTTTGTCACATTTCTTCCTAGTGTAATACTGGTATCCCTACACTTCTAGCCTTTTTCCTCCATTTTTGACTGAAGCACAAAAGTCAAAATTTGTTGGTGCTCCTTAAGACCATGGCCACTTGCACCACCAAGTATCATGAAGGTAATGCAGTCATATCTATTTCCTTACCTGTGTTCCTCACAGACCTAGCTGTAAGGGCAGCCACCATCTTCAGCATCACAACATTTAATTCCTTCTCAGTGCCTTCTTTCAGGCCAGGCAGATGAGTTCCAGCTATCAGTATAATAAAGGTTATGTTACAATATACAAAAAACAGAAGGAAGAATTCCTAATTTTTCTTGCTCCAATCTTACACTTGCATTCTAGAGAGCCCCTAATTAAGACCTGTTTACAAGTGTGGGCTGTAGGGTGCCACCCAGAAAAATTCAACATACACTAGCAAAGAGAAGCCCAGAGCTGTTCAGGCTACTGAACAGAAAAATAATCAGAAAAGATTTCAGAGAGGACTCAGCTTATGTATCAAATTTAGGCCAGTTGGCCTGAAGACAAAATCTAGCTACTCAGTATAAAAAATAAATTTACTGCTGAGAGATTATTTATTCCTATTCATCTGCCTGCTTCAATAGTCATTGTGAGTGGCATTAAGCTGTACCTGATTTCCTCAGGATCTTGGCTTCCTTCCTCAAAAGTGCCAGCAGTAGGCCTAAGAGCCCAGAGTCACGGAAAATATCACTAAATAACAGGTCCTTCTGGGTCATGCTAAGAAGACACTGGAGAGCTGTTAAGGTGCAGAACGGCATTATGTTTTCCTTTATCAAATACTGGATCTTCTTCAAAATCTCATGGGGGACATAGAACAGGTCTAGGACTATGGACTCCACCAGCCTGAAGAACTGGACTTGGACTGGGTGGGGTTTGAAATGAATTATGTCAGTGAATTGGCTGATAGGTTGCAGTGTCCATTCCAGAAGAAAGAAGTTCATTCTGTCCCAAGCCCATATGGTACCAATTGCTGCCAAGATTCTTCCACACAGGTGTTGATCATTACTTCTCTGGAAAATGGATTGCAACACCTGAAAAGGCTGGAGGTTTTTCACTGTCATTCCTGTGGGGGAAAAAGCTAGGTGAGATAATTTTTACATGAGTATTATTTAAGTCTGCAAACACCGTAACTATACTGTTAGATCATCTGAAAGTGAAAATAAGAGCAACAGACATGAGGGATATGATTGGGAGGCATATTCCTGAGCTTGGATCACACCCTAGAGCTGACATGGTCATTTCAGATTGATGCAGGTATTTTCCTATGACCCACCTATCCAGCCACATGCGCATATATATATATGTACACACACATATATATACTATACCAGTAGACTGCGTCCGTTCAAAATCAAAGTGCGGCAACTGTGGGTGTACAATATTGCCAGAAACTTTCAGTTCAGTTTTTCCACAGGTTGTAAGGCAAGTCAGCATGTCCAAGATCTCATCCAGATAGGGGTCTCCTTCATTTTGCTGCAAACCCTCACATCTAGGAACAAAATTCGAGACAGTCATATGCTCATGCTCTAATTATACAAACACCTCTTATTATCAGATATGGAGTACATAGGAGCTACACAGAATAATGCCATAATGGCACACTGAATCAGAACAAAACCTACAAACTGAAGTGACACTGAAGAGTCTTCTGAACAAAAGGAAGAGAAATGTTTCAATGTAGTTCAGTTAAAAGCTAAGCTTAGTCCAAAAAAAGCTAACTCAAATAAAGTCTGATTTGAAGAATAAAAATTCAAACTTTGTGAGAATTCAAATAATTAAAACACCCTTCATACAAAAAAGTGGGCATATGTTGGCAAGATAAGGGACTTGCTAACTGAGATAAATAACGGAAAAATCTCAGCCCTGAGGAAGGGAAAAATATTATATTGCCTGAGCTTTGTGAATTAGACATGAAGATGGCACATCTCTCCTAAGTAAGGAAATAGTTTGAAATGTAACGTCAGATTTGCCATCGTTCATAGACTGAAGTGACAGTCTGTCAAAGGACAGAGAGCTGCTTATCACATCATCTTATTCTGTAATTCTCAGATGGGTCAATTATGAAGGAAAACTGCATCATCTGGGCATGAGATGAGTGGCAGAGAAATAGACTGATACTGTTTGGTTAAAAAATCTCAGAAGAAAACAACAATATGTTCTGGTTTCATCTAAACATTAAAAAAAACCCCAAACAAACAAACCAACCAACCAAAAATGAAAGCAAATGCTCTCTTTCAAAAAATGCTATTAGCAAGATGCTTTTTACCTGAAGAAAAAGTTCTAAACACCAGAGAAGAGGGTACCTGCTTACACAAAATATTCTGGGAAAAACTCTCCATCTAACCCTTTATGCCAGCATATGCTGGGAATGAGGACTAATCTGAAGCCCTCAGCATCTGTTATTTCTGTCTCTGCAGCCTAGTTATATCCGTTGAAAAGGATGGAGACATTCACAGCCCTTACTGAAAAAGATTCCATGTTTCCTGACATAACATGGCTAGAATTTAATCAGAAATATGCATATCAACACATTATTGTTGATGTTGCTTATTTACAAGGGAAATCTGGACAGTCTCTGGTAACTAAAGAAACCACTGCCAGAAAAACACAATTTTTTTCCAATCATAAATTAATAATTTTGTGGCATTCAAAAATCATGGGGAGGAATAGTCACTCACAGATATATTTGACTTTGTGATTCAGTTTACAATCCTCTAGATCCAAGTTACAAAAAAGCATCCCTACCCCAGTTGTTGTTCAGGGACCAGAGTTTTCACAAGTGTTGGAGAAAGAGTACAAGAATAGGCAACTACAGAATGGAAACAAAAACACCTGGAAATGCTCTCTTCAAATGATGTTAAAGGAAACTCACACTGGTGTGACAACACAAGCTGACAAGGAGAGTAAGAGATTCTGCTTTGCACTTTGCACTAGTGGGGATTTTTCCTGATATGTTTATGCTCATCTCAGTTCTGAAGAATGTAAACATTTCAGATTTAAGTTTGGGTGGGTTTTGTTTGCTTGTTTTTGCAGAGCAAGGAGATGGTGTTTCCCTCCCTAGCTGACTGCCTTCCTGGATTAAAAGTTCACTTCAACTGAGCCAAATGTCTCTGACCTACATCCTCTGTAATACTAATTGTTGAAGAACTTCTGTCTTGTGTTCAAAAAGTCCCTATTTTGTCCTAGTTTGCCACCTGCAAACTAACTTCCCCTATATTGTTCTCCTTCTGTTATGGTTTGATTAGTAGCACTTATGTACTGCTTCCCTTCCTAATATAGCAATGCCTTGCATCCACACAGAGTAACCTATATGATTTACATTTTAAGAGACCACTATGCATTCTGAAAATTAAGCTTTACCATCCTCTAGAAGCCTACTAGACACATCTCTTACCTGAGTAAAATTTTTAGCAGGAGTTGGTAGCCATCATTATTTTCAAACTCTGTTAATAAAGCTGATGATACAGGATAGGAATCTTTCACAAAGCACAACACAATACTAGCAGCTTCACACACATCACAAGCAGGTAGAGTATCAGCCAGTGTAAAGAGGTTCTGTACAGCTATTTTAATGCAGTCAACAGCTGTGGGAAAAAAATACAGCAGGTATTTAAGAAATGACAGCCAAACAAGTTTAAAGTTACTAACAAAAATTAAACAAATTTGAAGTTATTTCCCAGTAAAATAGGAGCAAGATAACTTTTTCAAAAGAAACAAAAAGAGGATATATGAATATCATGTTCCTTTCAGAAGCTAAATTAAGAACATTGCTGGCTTTAAAATATACATGCATTTCTTTGCTTTACTACCAGAAACTGATTTGATCTCAGGAGCATAAGCTTTCAACCTCCCCAAGCTCACCAAAATTCATATATGTTGAATCCAGCTGTCTGAGGACAAGGTAAGCAGAGACTTAACAGATTTAATTGTGTCATACTAAGTCAATCACACATTCTGTGCAGAGTTCACAGATTAATTCTTCTCTTAAGGAAGCATATGTAATGGGGTACACACAATTTGCTCTGAGGAATTAATCCTAGTTTTCTTGTCTAATCTCATGATCAGTCCTTCCAGGCCAGCTTCAAAATGTCCAAATAGTTCTTTCCATCTCACTCGGGAAAACAAATTTTTATTTTAAAATATAAAAATATCTATATGCATTTACTCCATGACACAGAATACTGATGGAAATTTGTGCATTGTAAAACTTTTTTCACTTCTGAGAAATTGAGACTTGTGGCCTTTGCACTTCTTAATAAGAAAAAAATAATTACTTGAACTAATAAAGCCTAGAAAGAAATGGGGACTTAACAACCATGATGTTGTCCCAAAAGGTACCATTACTCTGACAGTGCCCCTAGCCTTGCATTTAGAGTTCATGAAACTCAGGCCCACAGACTGAGTCATACAACTTAAGAAAAAACATAACACATCTTCCCCTTGCCTACGTCAGTCTAATTAAGAGGGATTGGCTCTTGCCTGTGACTTGGGGGTTTTTTAATGTTAAAAACCCTTCAGTTTCTAGATGACTATCAGTGCTAAATAAAGTTCCTCTGTACTAAATCAAGAGCTCATGCTTTGCAGTTGACTACTGAATGATGTAAAAGAGATTACAGATGATGTAATCTATCCTGGGGAGACTCTTTTTGGTAATTCATTCTCAGGAGAGCTATGAGGAAAGGAGAAGCCAATTTACTAAACCAAACCTTGTAGGCACACAATGCTGGTTTTGGTCTGAGCCTTTGAAATTGTTCTTAGCACACGGCCTGTAGGTACTTTCCATGAGTGGCTGCACTGGTCCCACAGAGAAGAAGTTGCTATAATTAATGACTGTAGCTTATCAGCTGCCAGAAGCTCCTCTACTCCTTGTTCCTCTTTGTACATGTTAAGCATTATCTGAAAAGCAAATAAACATCAGCTACAACAAACACCTCTAGAGATATCCAGGAGCTGAAGAAAAATCCATTGGAGAAGGAGATTTTAAGTTTGATACTAATGCCAGGAGAAAGGATGCAGTGAAATGAACAAGTAAAACTACTACTACAATATTCTTAATGGATTCTTCACACTCAAAGTCATGTTGTTTTGTTTAGTAAAAAAATAAGAGCTAGTTTATGTGTTTTTTATGGCTTCTGATGCTTATTCAATGTTATGCAGTCCAAACTCACAGGGCTTTTGTCAGTTTGAATCAAATGAACAGGTATGAGCCTTAGTGAACATCTGTGTATCCAGGGCAAATGAACCCCCAAATGCACATCTCACCTTAACAAGCATTTCCTGAGTTTGGGTATCATCCTCACTTGTCTCCCTGTCATCGCTGATTTTCTTCAGAGGGATAGTAAAGAAAAGGTACAGGCACTGCATCAGAGCAGCTGGAAGTCCAGATCCAATAATGTTCCACATAGTCTTCTAAACAGGAAAAATAAGATCAGTCCCTCCAGAAGCTGACCACAGTTTCCTTGTAATTCTACTCACTGAGAATAGTCATGGCTGATGAAAGACCTCCTTAAGCATTTTACCCTCATGAGTGCTCTAGGTCATACAAGACTGGCAGTCACATAGCATAGCTGTAAAGATCCACCTGGCAGAATTAAATGCACTGTGTGTTGCTGTAGCTGCTCCCAGGACTTCTTGCCCCAGCTGAACTACAGCTTTGGCAGAAGTACTCTGTCCTGCATATGGAAACCTGCAGTCAGTGAAGCACATGGCCTGCAAACTAACTAGCAGCTGAGCCAATAGTAAGCCCAGGGACAGACAGAGTCTTTCCAGGACACTCTGCAACTAGAAATGCCTGGTATGCTGAAAGCATGAATTCTCTATTCCCTCCTTGACTCATCATAGCAGTAGTTTACCTATAATACCTTTACTTTTTTAACATATTGAATAACTGCACACACTTCTAATTACAGGTTTTATAAATGCAAGTAACAGTTTCTTCACAGTCTTTCTCAACACTCAGCTTATTCCTATCTTCACTATGGCTGCGTAGCCAGACAAGTCCCAGTGTGTGTTCTTGGCACACAGTAATCATAACAAAAATCAGCAGCAAACTGACAGAAGAATGAGCTTTGTGATATGGAGTTTTGCAAGTATGTGTGCTATGAAAAATGGCAATGTCTTAAATCTGTGAAAAATACCAGTGTCATCAGAAATTTCATGTTGTGACTAGCTATATATACAATTTTATAAAGCTCCTTATGACACAGAATATATCCACTATAAACTGACTGTAAGATTTTATTTTTTGTCTTTGAACAAGAAAGAATAAGACAAACTGTTTAACTAAATGTCACAGATAAACACACCACAGATGCCCATCAGCAGGCTGATGCCAGTCTGCATTTGAGATGGCTGTACAAGTCGAGTTTTTGAAACACTTCAAAATGGGAAGCTATCAGGATTGAAAAGTCAACCACTCTATTACCAGACAGATTCTTACTATTCACCTTTTTGATATGTAAGCTATACTGACAAAGAATGCACCACAAGATGCACAATGTGGGGGGGAGGGGAGGTGGAGTAGAGAAACACAAGGAAAAACAGCTGTCTGATAATGAAAACTACAAATGTAGCTGAAAGCACAAAATGCTTACTTTTCTCTTTTAGAAAATCCTGGCCTACAAGGTGGTGTGTCCTTCAACTGTCTACCTTGAGCATGCTGAAGCTCAAAATATTAGGGCTAATGCACATACTGAGACTTGGGTCTTCCACTGTTGGGTTGCCTACACAGTTTCTCTGAAATAAAAAGGAGAACATGCTTCGCAGTACTTTCTCTTACCAAGTCAGTCTGTGAGAGCAGATACACTGATTTCAGGAGCAAATGGCCATCTCCTGCTTCCCCTTTCTGTTGCAGGAATTGCTCCAAAGCCAGACGAGCTTCTTCTGTTATCACAAAAACATTAATCTTTAATTCCTTAGTGAAAGATTAAAATGCTGCATTTATGCTTAACAGATTTGACAAATTTAACAAAATTACAGTAGCAGAAGTTCACTAAAGTAAACTGAAAAACATAAAATTACTTTGATTCAGCATCAAGCATCAACATGTAAACTACATGTTTCAAACTGAAAAATTTCACCAAGAATACCAGCTCAGTTCATGAAGCCTGGCAGCTGACAGCACAGAGAATGTACAACAGCCACCAGGAAAGCCATATGTAGCTGGAAATGTTTTTCTCATTTAAGAAAGTGCCTCAAAATAATGTATAACCTACACTTTAACTCTTACATGCATTATACATTACACACTTTCAGCAAGAAAAGTTCCAAACTGAAGATCAGCGTGACATACGAGGCCAAATCTTCAGTGCAATCACCTCAAATCAGTGGTAGCTCACACCCACTAAAATGTCTGGCTTGCTACACAGCATTTTCCTGTTCCCCCTTTATTTCCAGCACCGAGTACAACTGAAAGACACAGATTTCCAGAATAACTGAATCCAATGGATATGGTAAGGGATCATTACCTGCAGGCTTGCCATTGAGGTTCCTCTTAATTTCTTTAGTCAGAAGCTTGGAAACCTCACTGGCTAACAACTGAATGTTGGGCAATACGATTGCTCCAGCAGACTGTTCCCAGGCCTGAAATCCAAGTGTAATTGTTAAGTCTCTGACACATCATGTCTTTGGTAGATTGACAAGAACTAATAAATAAAAATAAAGAAACAAAGTTAACATTCCCCTATAAAATTCCCTCCCTAGTCAGTATAGTCCATTAAGCAGTATTTCCCAGACAGGCAGGAGTATGACACAACAGATACAGAAGTCAAACTACAACTACCTTTTGAATCATGTAATGCACCTACTAGAGAACTTTTACAGTATTTTTTACATGGAATACAATCCAAACAAATTAAATGATGGTCATACCCTGTGTCACTAATTATTTATATCAAAAACTATTCTAGCCCCTTTCAAAATATGACAAACACCCTTAAGCAACACAAGCTTATAGATAAGTTTATAAACAATTTATAAATGAGTTTATAATTCACTTGTTCAAGAATGGACAAGCAATTAAGTACAAAACTTACTAGATAAACAACAGTAAGACTTGTTGATTTCCTGAGTCTGACAAAAAAAATCCTCCTAAATTTTTTCTTAACCCTGCCTTTGGGGGAAAAAATATCAAAGATCAATAAAGAATATATTCCAGCAGACTATTACTATTGCACCCAACCAGCCTCTAAAAATTAAGTGCCAATTCTTTTATAGAAAATATCTGATGATACACACATTTATGTATTAACAACAGTTCAGCATTCACCTCTGAAGACCAAAGTGTGAGATACCTCTGTCCTCAGCAACCTTGAAAAATTTTCTTTACGAAAGTCTCCTCCTTTTAGAAACTGAAAAATAACGCTATAACCCTCAATGATTAAAGGAAGAAAAATGACATATGTCTTCCTAAGAAAAATTGGATCACACATCCCATAATACTTTCTGCCAAGAAATCAGTGCAACTCTTCATAAATGAAGATCCTCCACAAATATTATTGCCTTCCCTACCATTGCTTTCAATTTCTTTTCTTTCATCACAGATGGCAGCTTGTGGACAAAGTGTCAGCCATCTCTCAGCAATCAGGCATGCACCTCCTTTTTACTTCATTTTACTGCAGTCAATAAGCAAAATGCACCCAATCCCATCTTTCTGTACTACAAGAGTGCAATGCAATTGCACAGTGTGCCTATTATTAATTTTCATCAATCAGTCAATGTTAAAAGCAAGCTATTTTTTTTCAGATTTTGACCATAAGTTACTTTCAGAGACACTCAATTGCAGAAGCAAGATCCACCAATTCCTCCACCTCTGATACAGAAGGGAGGGAAGATCTGTAAAGAACAGAAACAAGCTGGGCAAACACAATGACAAGAAATTTACAGTCACTTAAAAACACACAATGTTTGCCATTAAGCTATGCCCTTTTTCAGAAGAAAGCAGTGAGAGATTTCTGCCCCTCTTCCTCAAACGGGAACATCCATCCTCTTAACACTTCAGAAAGGCCTTGCTATATTCGCTCTTCTCCTAACAGAGTGAGCAGGACAGATTTCTGAAGCTCGGGTCATACACAACAGAGAGTAGTAATCAAATGTTCATAGCAATGCTACTAGTCCATCTCCCTACAAAGCAGGCCACTAATGTTCTGATTTGGTTTTGTCAGTGCTCTTCCTGAGGGTCAGACAACAATCTTTATAATACATTGTCCTTAGGAACAGACCAAATTAATTTCATGTTCATGTCTGAGCCTACAGAAGATCTATATCTAGAAGCATATCAACCTGACTCCACTGTAGGACGTCTGCCTTTAGGGGAAACTCAAACAATATGGTATCAAAGTAATCTGATCTTTTTTCTTCCTTTTAAACCTGATTCTACATATATAAGATTCTGCCACAAGTTCCCCATGTCTGGTGTTACCATCTGCCCTTCCTATACCATAGTTCACAGAGAGATGCTAGATCAAAAGCCAGCCGTGTAATAGAACGTTCTGATACTTTCTGAGGCACCAAGAGGGAAGATACAGAAGGCACATTAAAATTACTCCCAGCCCAGGCCTGAATCACAAGCAGATGGCTGACATTTCCCTCCCACACCTTTTCCTTCTACGTCAAGGAGTATCAGTGAGCAACGAGCCCCCGCACCCCAGGTGTCTCCTGCTTGGTGACCCCTCTCTCCAGCCAGCTGAGTAAGAGCTAAAGCACTGTAAAACAAAAAAGCAGAGATGCACTGGCATCTTCATGATCCAAAACAGAAAGTAAAAGCAAGAGAAAAATCTTCCAAGGAGGGAGAAGACTCAGAGAGAGTCCATTGTTAAGCAGTGGGAAATGAGGTAGTTTCTGAAAGAACTTCACAAAATGTTCAACTCAAATTGAGATGCATTTCCCCAGGCCAGCAGAAGGCTGGTACATGGAGAGTGTAAAAGTCATGTGGGGAAGGGCATGATCCCCCACACTGTACTCTTAAATGAATGGTGCAAAGCCAAAATGCTCTAGTAGTCACATTTCTGGACCTAAATTCCTCCAAAGCAGTGCAAAGCTACACTATCTAAGAAAAGTGGAGAGGAAGAATCTTACAGCTAGGGCACAAAATTAAGTGTTAAGCTAATGAAAAAATCACTTCTCCATTATTAATATATTCAGGAGCAAGGTTTCCTTTGAGAATTTAAAAGCCCCTTTTTGCAAGCATTACTGAAATTCAGGAAATCAGTTTCTACAACCCTAAGGCTTGTGAAGTTCATCCCTACAGAAAGGAAACTCATGATGGAAATGCATACATACAACGTGGCTGGTCCCTCAGCAATACTTATCTTGCCTCCTGGGAACAACTGTTCTTTGACCCTGAAGTACTGGTACTAAAATTTGTTTATTTATTGTGACATGTGAGAATTTACTGCTTTGCTGTCCAATTTTTAATTCCTAAGACTTCTGGATTTTATAATTTTTGTCATCCTTGTTCAATAACAACTTTCTCAGTTCTGTGAAAATTTCATTCCAAAAACTTATCACTACATTAAAGGCACTCATTCTTTTCAATCTTAGTTAAGAATCAGTAAATCTAAAGACGTATTGAATCTTATCTCACCACAACTTGTTTATTTCATGCTCACTACATGGTATTCAAAAGCTAAAGGTCTAATAGAACACAGAAACTTTGAGATCTTAGAATTTTAATTTTATTGTAAATTTGAGGCAGAAAAACCTCAATAGAAGAACTTCACATAAAGCCTGCAATACATTGTTTACAAAAACAGAAGGAAGCAGTTTAGAGAGATTATCTTCTAGCAAGGCCTGTTCATTGGGATGAATTAATACCCTAGAATCATTAAGGATGTATATTTTCCATGGACCTCTAGAGGAAGTCTACTGGTTTGGTCTGGGGTGGAATCAATTTTCTTCACAGTGGCTGGTATGGGGCTGTGTTTTGGATTTGTGCTGCACACAGGGCTGATAATACAGAGATGTTGTCATTGCTGGGCAGGGCTCACACAGAGCCAAGGCTTTTTTGTGCTGCCATGCTGGCGAGGAGGCTGGGGGGAGACACAGCCAGGACAGGTGACCCCAAGTGATCAAAGGGCTATTCCAGACCTGATGGCATCATGCTCAGCACATAAAGTGGGAGAACAAGGAGAAAAGAAGTGGGGGATGTTTGTAGTGATGGTGGTCTCTTTTACACTTCCAATTTTCTCCCCAATTTCACTAATGGGGGGTGAGTCCCTGTGTGGTACTTGGCTGCTGGCTGAGGTTAAACCATGTCAGGAAAGAAGACAAGAGATCTGAAAACAACTCTAGGAGAAAAAAAAAACAAAAACAATAACAAACTAGATGGCTCTCACTCCAAACTAAAAGGTTGTAACTTCTGGCAGTGCTGTCTCAGAAAGAAAAACCAAGAGTGAAATTTTCAGCATGCCATTTTAAAAGCAGATCCATGGAAAAAGGAGGTGCTCCTCTATGGAAAACTGTCAGATTATCAGCCCTGATCTGACTGTGACGTGCATTCTTTGGAGGCCGAGAAAGGAATGCTACCCCTTTGCGAAGCCAGTAATGTGGTGACCTGATAAGGCAGTAGTGAGCTCACAGCACATGTAGTGCCATTTGCAAAAGAGGTTTGTTTTTAGTGACAGGCTCATCCAGAGAGCAACAGTTCTGTTCAAATATAGCCTTTGGTTTGGGAGGGACACTCTTCTATGCAAACAAATCCAGAAGTTCAGAGGAAGTGGTGAAAAGTGAAAGCTTTGTTATTAACATAAAATATCTATAAATATATCTTAAACATAAAATATCTATATGATCATTTCGTTTTAATGAGAAGGCCAATTCTGAGGCTCCAGGCTATACACTCACTGTCTTTTCAGACCCTTCCACTCATTTTGTCTGCACCACCTTGGATCAGGGCAAGCTTTTATCAAACACCACAAACTCTTCACCATGGGCACGTCCAGATCCTACCCACAGCCCAGACACCAGTTTCAGTGCTGTTCACTGACACCAGTATCTACAATGATTTCACCGTGCACAAGGACTTACAGCATCAAAGGTTCATTTTCCATCCACCTAAGTGGAATGCTAATGACTATCTGGAAGTTAATACTGCATTACTGTCATGGACACCAAAGATGTCACAGCCCTGAGCACAGTCATTTTCCTACACAGTCAGTTCAAGATGCATGGTATCCCCTTTTATGCCTCATGGTGCCTCAATATAAACAGTGACCATGCATTAATTTATTTTTTTCCTTACCTACACACTGACTTCTATTTTAGAAATCCAGCTCCATCTGTAAGGAACAGACAGATCTGAGTTCCATCACTCAAGAGCAGTGAGAACTCACAAGTACAGACACCTGAAATACGCCATCATTAAAATGTGGTTTCACCAAAGATATGTTTTTATTCTTTTTCTGAAAGACACAGAGTGTAAAAATACAGATTCAATACCCATAAATACCTAAGGTAATCCAACAGAAAAACAATTCTGTACTTTTACATAGCCACAGTGCTTTTAAAAATAAACCAGGCTTTCTGCTTCACTCAGCATATGCTCTGCCGTTCTGTCTCTGTATGGTCCACTCAAGAAGTTTCCTGTATTTTCCACAGACTCTAGCAAAGAAAACCAACCCATAAGGCTCCCATTCATCACAGAGCTCTTCTAGTTTCACCTTACAATATGTTCATCTCAGAAATCATTGGGTGATGGCAGCTGTAGGGTAGCCTGCTAACTAAAATGTTCTAGTTCTCAGCTGTGTCCCTCAACCATGATATGCCCTTTCTCTTCACACTCCATGGTTTCCTCATCTCTCACCCAGCTCCTCTCTCAAGCACTAAAATTAGAGATCAGCATTATCATTAACCCCAAAATTCCATCTGTGGGTTGTACACCTTCATTCTGCCTAACCGGCTGCATGCCACAACCACATTTTCCCAGACTGAAACTGTGCTCAGCCCCCACTAAGTAATAAAATAGATGAAGCAGACATGAAGTGACCTCTTCACAGGGTACTCACTTTGTAAGCTGCCTGTCTCACTCCTTGATACCAAGAATAGAATTTAGTCTCTCAGGAAAGTGAAGCAGCACTCCCCCATGTACTTATTCATGCCAACCTAGCAGGTAAGGTGGAAGGAAGACAAGGAACTGCTTCTCCAGGCTCCCAATGGAGTAAAAGAGTTTATCACCTAAAGGATCCTGCTTCAATTAACTACATTGGCTGTTTAGGCGACCACAATGGATAGAGGAAAAGAAACTCAAATTGGCATCTGCACCAAAGGCAATAAAGAGAACAAACCTTTAAGAAGAGGGGAAGAAATTCCAGCAGCCTTCTTTGTTGATCCTCGGGGATGAGAAATGGAGCCACTTGTTCATATTCTACTAACTGCTTGCCTAGAGTCTCCCACAGGAGGGTATGGCTCTGGGGTGGCTCGTCCTTGCTGTGTGCAGGCTGCTCCAGCACTTCTGCTGTGTCTCCATCATCAGGGCTCTGCTCCTGCTGTCCTGCATTGTCAGGTGAATCCTCAAGCTGCCATATGGGTTCAGCTGCTTCGTCCATGCTGAGATGAGATCAGATAAATATACCGTGTCATTTACATCTCTTACCAGGCAACTCTCCCAAAAAATGAGACAGTTTTAACTGTTGAAGTAAGAGGTCAGAAATATAGAAACACTCTCAGTCACTGTCTCTTTTCCAATTTTAATGGCAAAGCATCCTGCTCCTGGACAAGAACACTACTACCCTGCAATAGCACGGACAAGCTCTCTTGCATGAGACACATGCATGTGCTACACAACGCATCTGGGCTTTGCTAGAGCAAACCAGTAAACCACACTGCTGTGTGGATTCCAGCTTTGCCACTGAATCAGATCCTCTCCCTTACACCTCAGTCATCCTAACTCTAAAACAAGATACAACTATTACTATCAGCAGATCTGCAACAGAAGAGCACTAACCAAGAGCCAGGTTACACATTTCTTTGAGTATGGATGCTAAATCTAGCCACACATCACTGATACATTCCCCACCTAGAGTGGGGCTGAAGCCCATCTGGAATAGTAGCTGTGTGGAAAAGCCACAGTTTCCTCCCAAAGCTGTTCTGGCCCAAAGAGGCAGCAACATTCAGCCATTCTTTTTGGCAGATGCACAGCTCTGTACAACAGGTATTTTCACAACACTGCTTGTTTTGATGATCCTGTAAACTGAAGCAGATATGCCACAATGAAGGAGCATGGTGCTTCTCATTCCCATCAAAATTAAAATGGGTCCATCTTGCACTACACATTGAGGAATCCTTCTGGTACCCTTATTGCAACTCCAACTCTTCTCATGTACTTTACAGCCATGTTTTCATCCATAGTGTTCTGGGAGTTGCTCAGCCCTACTTCTTTGCCACAGCTTCTGTGAGCTCACCCTGCTCTGACAAGCCTACATCATGCCAACACTAACACCAATGGAGATCAGGCTTCTCCAGTCAAAGTCATCCATATGCTTATTGGAGTCTAGGTCATTGTCTGACTGCTTCTGAGACTATGACAGGACAAATTATGACATTGTGGGTAGGTAGATGGGAGTTGACACCAAAATAAACGTAGCTCACTTTACTTATAAAATACATAATTTTTTAAGAGCTCAAAAGAGTCTTTAACACATCATTACCTCTCAAAGAAAAACAACAATCTACTTTCATTTCTGGGAAAAAAGGTTCTTTCTCTACAATGTCTCTTTGATTGCCATTCCACCATTTCAATAAAAATGCCAAAAAAAGCAAATGTAA
This sequence comes from Cyanistes caeruleus, assembly GCF_971803275.1. NCBI lineage: Eukaryota > Metazoa > Chordata > Aves > Passeriformes > Paridae > Cyanistes > Cyanistes caeruleus. The sequence goes on from NC_141708.1 coordinate 17,975,417, forward strand.
CTAAAAATATGAGTCAGATGTACACTACCAATAGATATATATGTTAAAATAAATTTAAAAATACAGTACTATGAGTCTTGTTTAGAATTATGAGCCAACACTAAAACTGCATTTGGGGTGCTCTCCCTTTGTCATCCATCAGTTACACAGCTAGCTTACTGCTTGCATTCTGCCCACTCCATGCCAGATGAACCAGTTTAATTCCCACACTCCTGCAGTAGCTCTGTACTGTAGAGATGGAGGGCAGGGCATTTATCTTGTGACTGTACACTGCACCACCTGCAGCAAGATGATGGTCCCAGCAGACACCAGACACCTACGCTTAGATGCAAATACTGACGATGCCTTAAGTTTCAGCTTTCATATTTCCCAGATTTTGTACTTCATATAAACTCTGAACTTCATATAAAGTGTTAGGAAGTTCTCTTCACAATGCAGTTAGATTAAACAATCATTTTCCAGCCTGAGAACCAAGGGCACTGTTGCAACTTCAGGTCTAAAATGTATAAACAGCAAATTGGAGAGAGCAATCTGGGAAGATGGGATTTATAACCTGAAGCTGTAATTGAACAATTAACCTCAATATGGAAATGGACCAAAATTTTAAAAAGTGTGAAAATATGCAACGGGTGATCCATCTTGGGTGGAGCCTCGGCTGGGTTCTTGTACTGCCCAAGGTGTATCCTTTGAAGGCCTTTTTAATACATTTCTACTTTATTCCTTTAACACTGACTGGCCTCTGCTCTAGGTAGCCTCTCAAGACATAACTGGTTCTTCACACTAGACCATGGGCTAACTTATTTTATCACAGCCCACACTCTGTGCTTTGCTAGGAGATGAAGGCCTATGTAATTTTGATCAGTCTCCAAGGAACAGTCAGTCTAGAACTTCCTAGCTCCACAACATTTTGTGTTTTTCTGCTATTGTTTTCCTTAATTATCTGTATTAAGACAAGCCCTATGAGAATAAAGCATGGTGACTGCAGAGTAAACAGGAAGACTCTGTTCCTCATGACTGTGTGGGAGTTACATGTGTCATATGTTATACTTAACTCTGGTGTGGGATTTTGACCCACTTGAGTCATCCTGAAGCTGTGAGTGTGTTGGTTGAGAAAGCCTGGGTGCTGTTCTAGCAGCTTCAGTGAGCATATCTCAGTTATGTTTTCAGTGAGGGTCAACTTGCAACCCAAATAGAAAAGCCATTCTCTTCCTCAAGGAGATCTCTCACCTTGGAAGTTACTCTGCTTAACCTAATCAATTCTAACACTCCAGTGCCAATGTTCACCGTGGTCTTCTGCACAGAGAACCCGAAAGTGCTTTACAGAGGCACTCTACAAATGGTGAAACTTAGTCATGGAGAGCTGAAATTAAGTGCTTCCACTGGCCTCAGAAGGTGGTCAGTGACTGATGAGTTAACTCATCAATCAACTCAACCTGAGCTGCATTGCATGGCCCTGCAAATGTGTTTACCAATTTTCTCTTTTATACTTGACTGAGAAGTATTAATAATAATATATATATATTAATTTATATATTAAAATATATATAATTAAATTGTTGGTGGCACATTTAAAGCAAGCAGGGATAGCCTCTCAAAGTGTTCACCCTATGAGCCCATGTAGTGAAAGAGTTCATCCCAGCTCCACAGAAACTCTTAATACCTTTGGTATTAAGTATAAATTAGATATTTTGAAAAGGTCTTATATGTTGCGTCTTGTACAATTCCCTGCTTGTTTTGATCCTCAGTGTAAGTTAATAGCTTATTTCAGTTTTGATAAGTTTTTTGTTTGATTCTTGATGAAGGTTGAGAAGATACTTTTTCATAAGTATCACAATGATACAAAAAGTAAACCCTAAATAATATATATTTTTAAAGATATAAAACTGAAGATTAATCAAATAAAGCTCACCATATCATTCAGAACGCAGTGTCAGGTTACAGAGAGAAAATGGAACTTAATCATGTATTTTTCTTTTTTTTTTCTAAATAAAGCTTGTGTGAAATCACATAGCAATGTGGCTACATCTTTCCAGACTGAAAAGACAGAAGGGAAGAAAGGCCTGACCAAAACTGGCAGAAGGACCAGCAGAATACTGTTACTAACAGCTTACTAGCTGAACAAACATGATTTTTTTAATGATACTTTAATTATATTTATCTGTGATTACTCCTCTCAGCAATTCATTGAAGGATCCCATTAAGGTAAAAAAAATCCCAGTTTTCACCAAGACCAAAGGAGAATCTTGTACCAAAATTAAGGCAAAAATTGGTCCACTTCTTACAGTGAGTGTCTTTTAAAAATGTTAGCTGAGTGTACAGGGAAATCCCGAATCTCCAAAAGTATATAAACACAAAATAAAGACTACAGTTGGCCTCCTTATTTACTCCAAATGTTCAGATAGCAAGAGATAGACTAGACAAAATCCAAAGTCCTAGTTCTAGGACTACCTGCTTTAAATATTCTTTATCTTAATATAGTTTTCTTGACTATTAAATCCCAGCATTTTGTGGACTACTGGAAACACAAAGCTCAGATCATCCCAGAAATCCAGCGTGATACTCCTTAATGCCCCCTTCCTTTCACTGGCAGCCAAGATGACTGTTTAATGAACAGTTATGACAGCTAATAATTGTAAAGGCTAAAAAGAGGAATTCCACTACTTCCTAAGGAAAGTTGTCTTTTCACTGCAGTTTAGGATGAACTTTGAAACCTTCACTAACTGAAAGTAATACTATCATAACATACCAGTCACAAACAATATTGGAGGTGCCCCCAACATTTAACAGTCTGTTCTGTCTGCTTTCACAGAAAATCTCTTGACATACCTGGGCTCCCAGATTTAGCAGCTCCTGTTGCAGTCAATAACCACATCCAGAGAAATGAGTGCTGCTGCTTCTGTCCTACCAGGCATGTTGATGTTTGCAGCAGCTCCCACTCTGCTCTTTAAACTTTCCACTGTGAATCACCTGATTAGCTGCTTCACTTACTTCCTGAGGAAAGCAGAAGTGAAAAGCAAATGAACCACAGCTGAGGAGCCATCAAGCTCCCAAAGCAATTTAGAACAAGCTCAGCTAACACACAAACTTGGAAGGCACAGCATTCTTCACCCTGCATCAAAAGTAACCATGTATTTCCCCCTCTGTACCACATTCACAAGGGGGAAGGGGAATAGGATTTGTTTAATTTTGGTTTTAAATTTAAGGTTTACAAAACTACTACAGGAATACGACACCAGAACTCATGCTCTTTGTGCAACAATATATGGCCAAAGTCAGTCAAATGTTGTAGTCCTTCCTCAAATGCCTCACCCTTTAAATAAATACATTTGAATGGCAAGGGGAATTCTGTGTCCCTGACCTCTTTATTGAAATGGTCAAGGCAGCTACTCAGATCAAGGGGCAAACAAGCACTATAAGCTCACTGACAACGTAAATGAATCTTGATTAGATAGGAGCTTGGGGGAAGATTACTTCTCAGTTGTCTAGCTGCTCTTTTGTTCTCCCTAATAATACATCTGAAAGGCTTTATAATGGTTTTTTAAGGGGAGGTAGAGTTAACTATTTTCACACAGGAAATTCAAGTGTTTCCAACTGCTTCTCCCCAGCAATTTCATGGTGACCTTGAAAACCAATGGAATTATGATATTTGAGTGGCTGAAACCTGAGGAGACTTTACCCTAGGTGGTTAAAGCCAGCAGCACCTTATTCAAATGCTTGAAAAAGCATTCACTAACCAACTTTCTCTTCCAACTAAGCTGCAACTTTGCTGCACAAAGTACTGCTAATCCAGGCTGAAGATTCCCAGTAAATCATAAGCCAGGATAGCAGTTGCCTACACTTCACAGGGACCTCCCTTGATGCATAGACCAATTGGCATATTGGCATAGACCAATCCCAGAGGACTGTTCTCATCCCTTATGGGTAGTGTCTTGTATTGGAATACAGGCAGCAGCAAAATAATGGGTTTAGTTCATCCCTTTACACATTATACCAGGATTTAAGCAGACTGTAGTTTTGCTGCAAAGAGAAATATACCTTAGATCCCAAGAACAGATTCCGCACCAGTCTACATATACAGTAGCCTCTAAATTGGCCATGTTTTGGAAATCATTAGCTAAACCAAGCATAATTTACTTTTACTATAATTTTCCAAGAAGATGCAAGGTCACACTGAGCTATGCACACTGAGGGCACCTCCAGTGAAAGCTTCATTTGGCTGCTTCAGTGAGCCCCAGAGCCACTCACAGCTCTGTGCTGCACTGGTGTGGCTGTGGGGCCTCTGGCAGATCTGGCAGGCTGAGCAAACTCACACAGTGTGAAACTCCATGCCAACACATCCACTGCTCTCCTGATGTAGGCCATACACATCCCAGCTGCAATCCAGCTGAACCCACACTGGTGAGATGAATGGCAGGAGCACAGAGATCCAGAAGAGAATATTAATATCAATCCAGAGAGAACATAATTGGCTTAGACTTTCTAACTCAGAAACAAGCCTAAATGTGCTCCACTTCCACATTTTTACTGCCACTTTAAAAGCACAGAAGATCATCTGCAGCATCCCCACCACACTGCTTGCACTGCTTGATCAGAGAGGTTTATTTCCCAGGGATTTTCCAAATCCAGTAGTAGCTCCTCGTCAGATGGTCAGACTCAAGCAGACAGACAATCTTTAAGAAAGTCACAGCAGAGGAAGCACCATTTCTCTTTTTCATACTTCACTAACTGTTGATGGGTCTGAAAGTCCAGTTTCAACACACCCACCCACTAATCTCTGCTACACTGGAGCAAAACAGATGTAACTGAATTACATGTAGTAAAAATAACTCAGTGAGTAAAGACAACTATACAGTTAACATAGTAAGAAACGCTGCCACAACACCCTTTGTCAGTCTGGGTTGTTTATACTAAAAACCCCTTTTTAATGTCCCTCCGCCTACAAAAACAGGAAGAAAAAAAATCCTTCTTTGTTCTCTTCCCTATAATCTCAGAGAAAAAAAAACCAAAAAACAAAACATGTCTCCTACATGCATTTACAGCTCTGTCAGGGCACGTAATTCAAAGGAACCTTCATTTTGTTTAAGATATCTAGAAAGGTCACTACATCTCCTGGTCCCAGGAGCCAGCTCTAGCAACACCAACTGGGAACTGCCATCTGGCAGGGCAGCACTGTGATGTAGGTCATCCACAGTCCAGTGGAGATGGTGTCCTGTCTGAGCCAGATATACAGCTGGCTTTCTGAGGCAAGGACACAGAGATAACTATAACTACAAGGCCCACCTGTCTTGCAGCATTAAATACCGTCCCTCATGTTGCTTCTGGCTGAGCTTCTCTTTTCTTTGCCACTCCAGTCTCCACGCACAAGCAGAGAAAAACAGATACACACCTTTGCATCTATGATACCAGCCAAACCAATGGGTCTTAGTGGTTGAGCATGCCAAGAATCACAGTACTTCTTGAGCCTGAGGCAGGTTTCCCCAAAAAACACAACTTGCTGTATGCTTCAGCTCACTGAATGGCTGACTGGCTACAGCAAGAGCAGACAAGTCCTCTGGCTACTGCTGTGCAGTGGCCTTTGCCTCAGGGCCTCCTAGTTCAGCCCAACTGCAAACTCACATGGGATGGGGCTTTGCTGAAAATCCTTTATTTCTCCCTTCACCAGGTTTATCTCCTTGTAGACATAAAAAATAAAAGTCAGCTGAAGTTGCTGAGACAATAAATTTTTGTGCTGCACATTTGTAACCTTCAATCTAGAGGGGAAAAAAAAGCAAGATAAACATGTGTTCTTTTCAACATTTCAGTGCCCAAAAGTTGAATTAGCTGCAGGCTTTTTTCCTCACTCTTTGCCTTTCTTGCTAAAATCCATCATCTTTTCTTGATAAAAAGAAAGTTGATTAAAAACTGTTAGAATCATTATTCATTTCTTTAGGGAAGCGGCTGTGTTTCATTTTCCTCCCTTCTTTTCAGTGGCAGAACAGAAGCTGACAGAGAAACCGCAGAGAAAGGCGACGCAGAAATTTAAACCATCTGCTTAACCATCATTTTCACTCATCATTTTTCTCAGCAAACCTTGAAATTTGCAGTGAAGGAGGCATTCAGCCCCTTCAGCACATCCTCCCAAAGAAGCAGAAGCAGCCGCCTGCAAAGAAGCTGCAGGGTTGTGGGCCTGAGCAGCTCGGCTCCTCTCCCTCAGGCGCAGGCACGGGCAGCAGGGCTACAGAGGCCACCCCACCTCTCGGGCTGGCTCTTCTCTGGAGGCCGAAGCCCTGGGGAGGTGGAAGGCAAAGAGCTGCTGCTGGCGCTGCCGGGCGGCCCCGGCTGAGCCCCGGCTGAGCCCCGGCCCGGCCCGCCCAGGGCCTTGGGCAGCACCGCCACCCCTGAGGGGAAGAAGGCGGCGTGTGCCGGAGCACGGCCACACTGCAGATCGCCAGGTAACTCACCTGTTTGTGCGCCTGCACAGGTAACTACACTTCAGCTCTAAATTAAATGGACTGAGGAAACCATGAGGGCTAGCTGTAGATACATTCAGTGTATCCACAAGGAGAGTATTGCCCGCCAGCATCCCTGAGCACTCCCAGCCTGTATGGGAGCCCCAGAAATCCCCCAATACTCTGGCACCATGACTGTGGGTTTAAAAGGACAGGGCAGTTTGCAGCCTTGTTCCTGCAGTCAAACTCCAAACTTGTCTCAGGAAAGTGATCCATTTCCTTACCCCATGTTTCCACCTGAGCAAGGTCAGGAGTTCTGCAGCTGGTCCTCTGTGCCTCCTGGCACCTTTGGTCAGCAGTAGCAGTGTTACGTAGTAAGGATAATTTGTCACTTGAATTTTGTTATTCCAAAATGTTTCATTGGAAACAAATTCCCTCCAACACAAGTCTGTAAATCAAAATGAATTTTTCCCAATGTTTTTGTTTAAACAGGAACCAACAGAAGTGTATCCAATGTCCTACAGTTTATATGTTGGGCTGCAACAGTGGTTTTCAGTCTTTTGAAATCTGTGCAATCCGGAGGTAGTTTCCAACAAAGCATTATGCAGCTCATGTAAATCAGCTGCTTGATAGCTTCACCCTTTGGTCATTTGTTTTGCCTCTGTTAAAATTAGTCAGGGAGACTCACCAGATAATATAATTACAGAAGTACACGGAATAATTTTAAGCTACACTTAAAAAAAATTCCGTGCATAAATAAATCTCAGTTATTCCAGAGTCAGTAAAATAACATCAGCTTTTGAAAACACAAGAAAAAATAATCCTCATTTAATAATAGGTATGTAACAAAAGTGAAAACATTTTTGTTTGAGATTTTCAGATCCAAACAAAACTTAATAGAGTATTTTTTTCCCAGAAGAAAAAAGGTATCAAAAAGCAAGTTCCTCTGGCAAGCTGCTATTTTGATTAAATGTCACCTACTGACAAGAAGTGTTGTGCAGTAAAATTTTAAGACAACTTGACTGAACACATGATATCCACACAAGAACCCATGTTAGTCTAATGAGACTGGAGAAGTTGAAAGGCTGGTGCAAAAAATATAATTGGCATAGCCAATGGCATGCTCCCTCCTGTACCTCAGATTAGCTCTCCACTACAGGATTCACAGGAATTCATTGCTTTCGTATCAACTCAAAAGTTGTTGAATTAAATGATCATGGTACAGAAGTTCTTCGGGATTTTATTTTTTTAATATTTTCAAAGTTAGACTTCAACATAGAGTGCTTATCAGAAATAGAACTCACAGACAGCTGCAGACAAAAGCACGAGATGTAATTACAAAACTCATATTGACCAAGAGCTGCTTTTCTTGGAAGATTTATTCTTATTTTCTCTGCAGAAGGATCTTCAAAATCTCTGCAGACAACATCACTTAAGTTTCAGAAATGGGTGCTAGTTCCTGTTTTACACCCCCTTTGCTTTCTGTCAGGATGTTGTGTAGCATGCACAGCCTACAGCAACAGTCATCATCTTAGAGGAAATAGGGAGCCTGAAGTTCAGGCTAAAAAAATTAAACAATATCCCTCAAACACAAGTGTGAGAGCAGATATTTTTCCAGCTGTGATACGTTCCCTGACAGCTACATTGTTTTGGTTTTTTTTGGGTTGGTTGATTTGACTTTTTGGGTTTTTTGCAGTTCTCAAGTCTACTGATAAACTCCAGGTCTTGTGACCTTGTTCTTCAATAAGCTGTGCTCCCAGAGAGACTCTGCACATATCTAGGAAGGTTGCTTTCCCACAGTCATAACTGCTCAGGTACCTGCAAATGCCTAATAAGCCAGGTTTAATAAGCTGTCACACCCTATTCATGGATTAGCCTGTTTTTTTCTGTAGATATTCTTCTAGCTCTGTGAACTAGACGACTCATGTATCTTCCCTTTTCTCCAATGCTTTATTTATAGAACCAATACTCCAGTTGCATTTGGTTTGCCATGTCATACAAAATTCTGGACAAAAGGAACAGGGATGAAAACAGTGGTTTTGCTCTCCGGTATGTTCTGATTTAAAAAGACAGTTCTTGAAGCTGAGCAGCTTCCCTGGGGACTGTTGCTTTTAGGGTGTTCAAATGACCCTGTTCTAGGCTGGTAGATAATGAGAAAAAGATCTCCTTAATCCCTACTTAATTTATAGCCAGATTCTACATTAGTGTTTGCTTTTGTGCCAGGAACTGGACCAATAAGAATATATAAAATTGCTGCTGCTCATCAGAGAGGTAATTTTAGTCCTGAAATTAAACCCAAGCACTGCATAAGTAGAAAATACTTTGTTAAGGGGGAAAATTAGAGCAAAAAGGAACTAGTCATTGGCTGTGTGATCATTTGGAGCTCCAAGCATGCAGCAGAACTTGAAAGCAGAGCTATCACAGCAGAGGCAGCTACCATGTGTGGTAAAGGAGGAACTGGTAAAAGAATGCAGTCCTTACCTTACAGTGGGGCTCACCACAAGAGAGAAGTGCAACAGCTCCATGTCAGATGGAAGTCCTTTTTGCTGCTGTGCCATTGCAGGACTGCAGAGCAGTGGCTCAGATCTGACAAACCAGCAAATTCCTTCTGCAAGGCTGCACATTAGAATGCCAGTTCAGACACAGGGTATCTAGGATCACTGCCTTCAAGAACTGCCTGGATCTAAGTAGGGAAATGTGAATGGCAGGCTTCACATGGAGGTCTACAAAGGCTTATTCAGTAACAAGAGTTGCTGTCTAAGAAAGAGACAGCAGTCATAAGATGAGACTTAAATAATTATTTTGTATCTCAGTACATGAGTCACAATACAGATGCCTCTGACTTGAAGGAAACAGAAACCTATCTTGTCAAAGTCTGGGACCTGTATGCATTCAGAATGTAACCTGAAAGGTTTGCCCCCTTCATCCAAATGTGTAGCAACAAACTAGTAACAGAACCTGTGCTCAGAACATTGACAGAGTCACTATAAAAAAAAAAAAAAAAAAAAAAAGGTCAAAATCAGGCACATGACTTGTACTTTATTCGGCACAAGTGGAAGAATAGCTCAGAGGGGGAATCCATCTTAAAAGACATCTGAAATGCACAGATGACGAGCATATGACTAAACCTTTAGTGGGATAGGCCAGACTCCGGTGGTATTTTTATTTCTATTTAATGTCATCCTTTTTCATTTCCAATAAACTTATTTTCTATTTTTCTTTTTTCTCCTCATATGAGATGAGAATAAAGATGAAAACTTCAGACAGGAAGCCTTTGTCCAGTACAGGCATTCCCACCAGAGATATTCAGGGCTCTCCTCCCCTTTCCAGAGGCCTACTTTGACCATATAGATCTTCAATAGGAAACTGTTTTTTACAGTTTTTTAGCCTGTATCTGAGCCCCAGAGAACATTACTTGCTTTGTGGTTCTCGGCAGTAACATGGGCAGTCTTAATTCCGAGCATCTTTTGTGTTGGTACCATCCTCCCTGAGCGTCACGAGGTGGCAGCACAACAGAAGGGCTTGCAAGGGCTGCTCTTACATCAGGCAGCCAAAATCTCACACACCTGCAAGTACACAGTCCATTTTCATTAGAGTTGTAGCTTCCATTTCTTTTCCTGAGACCATCTTAAAAAGTGAGACAGTAGAGCATCATGGCACAAAATAAAACCACTCACCTTCCTGTTTAGGTGCTTTCAGCTATTTGAACATTTATAGGATTACATTTTCACACTCCCACCAGCCTCTGGAATGGACAGGTTTTAGCTGGGCACCCAACAGAGAAGCCACTTAGAAAGCAGTGGTGTACTTTGACCTTCTCACTTTATGGACACAGCTTATAAAATTGTCAGCATGTAGCAGAGCAGATAAAAGATTGTGGATGAAGAATGGAACTCTGGGGGAAGCAAATTACTTTCAAATTGTGTCAGCATTGGCAGAAGAAAGAAAACATAAGGGATATTTTTATTTTAAAAGTGGGTTTTGATACTCTCAAAACTAAACTAGCCCATGTTTTGTTTTGGAAAGGCAACTTTTCATTTAAACCTTGAAAAAAAATATTAGTAAGGCTAGATGAAGGATAACAAACAAGAATACACTGAGATAAATTATATTGGTGGGGAGCTCAGATAATTTTAGAGGGTTATTTGGTTGCTTTTAAGCAAAACAAAAATCTCATTCATAAAACTTTAATGAGTAGGTCAGTTCTATCTAAAAATTCAGCAATACAGAACTTTTCATTGCCTTATTTTTTTTTTTTCACCAGGTTGAAATTCCCTCCAGGAGCACAAGCTTAGGAATCTTGTTAAGGATTTAGAACCATGGGATTTTTTAGAACCTACAGATTTCTGACTTTCAATTAAGTATCTCTATGCAGACTCATTATATTGCAGTTGACTGGACAACCTCCACAGCAGGGCATATCTGAGAAGACATTTGTATAAATAAACAGTTGGACAGTCCAAATGAGTCTGCTCCACATATGAATACTGGGGAAGCCAAAGGGAAGAAGCATTTGTTTTCTTCCAGGAAACTGATGTCCTTGTGAACAAGATGCTGATTACCAAGCAAAGACAACCTTTAATAGGATAATATCTGCTCTAAAATGAATGATGTTTTAAAATATTACAATTCCTAGATTTTCTTCACCTAAAGGGAATTTGAAAATATTTTTTAAAATATCACGTTTTTTCCATAACATTTTGATCCAAAAATATTCATGGGAACATATTCTCAGATCACACTTCTACATAATAAGAAATATTTCTTGTATTAAGCACATTTGATTGGGAGTTTTTCTTCCGTGCATCTTAAAAAGCTTAGCAGACAGGTCAGTTTTATAGACTTCATTTCACAGGCTGAAAGCAGAAACACTAAGAATTGTAATTATATACCCAGCCAGTGGCAGAGCCGCAAATGATGCCTGGGCCTCCAAAACTCAAGTCTGTAAGTCATTAACAACTCTATTTTAATTTCATTATTTTATTCTTCTCCGCTTAAGATGATTTGAAACAGAAGAAAATGGGTCAGTGTTAAAATAACTACACATTTGAAATTTTTAGCTCCCTCCATTTTTCACCTAGCCTCCAGTTTTCACCCTAGTTTCATTTTGAATCAGATCTGCCTAAATTACTATATTTTTCCCTGAGGCAGCAGGAGGAGATACATTCCTGAGGATGCCAGTTTCAGTCCCCAGTGTCTAAAATATGCATGCACTGCTCTTTGATTCCTGCCACTAAAAGAAAAAAAGCAATATTCATTCTGCAAGGATAGCATTCAAGTTTTAAATAATGTATTTCTTTATCTCCTCTCCCAGCCAAGGACCTCATGTCTTCCAGGCCCATAGGTGACAGATAGGATAAACCACTGCCCAGGTTACAGTGTTTTATGCAGCTGATTCAGGAGGTCCTGCAGCTCCTTGTCAGAGGATATATTGCTGTCATCGTTCTCAAAGGTTCAGGGAAGGCCTGGGGGTGTACAGAACCAGATGAACAAGTGAGAAATCAATAACTTCTCCAGGCTTTCACATCCTACCTGTCTCAGGAATATCAAAGAAGCTCAATCTGGAAAATTTTGTTCGATGATTGGAGCAGACTGCATAACAGTGCAGGTAATACAACTAGAATCAGCGATGTGAGCACAACTGCACAGTTAACTGGGACTTGGTCATGTTAAGAAACTTCATTTTTGAAGTTTGAGATGATTTGCTCACATAATGCAAAATCCAAACAATGTCAACTACCCCAGTAAATTCTGATCCAGCAGGTCAATTAAACATATATTTCAATGTGAAGCTTATGAACACTCTTTCATGATTTAAACTTAACCTTTGAATGTTCTTCTGTATTGGAACCAGGAAATTAAGTTCAGAAATACAGAATATATTTCACAGAGAATTTCTCTGAGAAGAATCACCCATTTAAAAGAGGCAATGATGAAGGAAAGATCTTCCACTGAAAATTTGATTTCCCTGATTTGACAGCAGTAGCAGCCCTCTTAGATCTGTGATGCTCTGAAGGTGATAGTGAGACAAGGGCTAGAGAGAAAAGTAGCATCTTTTTAGATCAAAAGATGTAGCAGCAGAAAAGAAACTTCTAGACAGACTCACCAAAATGTTGACAGAAGGGACCTCTGGAGGTTCCTTTGTCCAGCCTTCTGCTTGGAATGGAAGTAGCACTGAAACCAGACTAATTTAATCATCTTAGAAACCTCTGAAGGCTGACATCTCCCCTGGTCTGCAGGTTTCTATCCCAGTCCTGCATCATCATCCTCCTGGTCAATAAGTTTTTCTGGGTTCCACCCTGAGTTTCTAAGGTCCAAACTTGGGGACATTGCTTTTTGTATTTTAGCATCTGTACTGCCAGGTGTTTGATTTTATACTCTGAAAATGTCCTTTAACTACTTGTGGGTTCATATTAGGTTCCTCCATTAGCCTTTTTGCCAGATTAAGCAAGTCTGTCTCCTTCAACTTTCTTGTAGGAGAGGTGCCCTAGTCCTCCATAGTCTCAGAATTCCTTATTTCACCATATTTCAAACCAAATATAATTTGGGAAAAAGATATTTCTTTGTACCTTAATTGTGTTAACTCTATTTTATTTGGCTGTGGGACACAATTTGCAGTGTCATTGTCATCCTATTTCAGATTGGAAAATATCAGCTAAATCTTGTATGGAGCAGAACCAAATAATTCAACGTCTCTGATCTGCCCTGACACATCCCCAGTAGATATTGCAATGTTTAAAAGATTTCTCCCCGCCTCATCGATACAGCTATCATCTAGACACAAAATTAAGATGGGCACTGGTTGTCCATACAACTAGTATCCATTCTATATTTATCTCCTTATCCTGTGAAAAGCAAATGCAATCCAATACTTGGAGCCATGCTGTCTCAGTATCCTTATGTTCACCTTCATTACCAAAGGAAACTTTGCTCGCACACATGTTTAGGACTATGGCAACAGAAGGAGTTCTTATCACTAAAGTAGACATATAATTTCTGATACTAATATAATAAGGATAATACCACAAAGACAAACCAGAAAAAAAATAATTAAAAACTAGAAACATACTTTGTCCCCATTCATGAAATCTAGAATATCTGGATTTATAAGACACTTACTGTTCTTAAGAAGGTTCTTGCATTCATAGTCTTACTTTCCTGTAATATATGAAGATGCATCACAAAACATGTTTGGAAATTTTTATCAGATCGTTCAGAATTGTCTATCCTTTTTTTTACCACCTCTTAAATCACACTGCCTAATAGCTTCTCAAAAGCTGAAAATTTGTTAAAGGTTTCACTTCTCATTAGAATAGCACACCTTGATATGGTCAGAGATCACTGTTTATAACAAAATCAGAAAGGGCACATCAATGTCTCTGATGTTTGTCAAGTATAAACAAAAAAAGGGAAAGAAATCCAAGTTATGCTTTTTTAATCTACTATGAAAATTAACATACAATTCTCAAGGTGTTTTTACAGGCCACTTATATAAAATATATATTTTTCTTACAGGACACTCTTTCAAATAAATTTGGATTACATTAAGGTATTTCCAATAGTAGTAGGTGAACTCTTGCAGTCATCACTGGAGGAGAAAAAAAATTAAAGTGTGCCAGGAATATCTCTGCAGGGTAGTTTCTTGTCCCACTGAAGTGCCAGGCAGCTGTGTTATAGGCTTCTCTCAAGCTACAGCTGCTCTCTAGAGAGTCACTCTTACATCCTGAAATCAAAGATTAATTACTCCTGACCTATTTGTGGAACATGACTAGATGGGAAGGAACATTGACTGTGAAAGAATAAAGACACTCAGAAATTCCCTAGTTTCCCTCTGAAAAGCATTAAAAATTATTGTTGTTTAGTCTCCCTCTTATCCCTCATTCCTGAATATAATTCTGTAAGATCATAGGTCTGTCCTTTCCTAGCAGTCATGATGTGTTTGGCACATTCACTGCCTCCTGCAGTAAGCACTACCCCTGGGAAATCCAAGATGTCATTAGGCTTATGCATTTTCTCACTTTTCAGCCAAATCTAAAGAAATTGGTCCATTCTTTTTCCCTTGGCATTAGATAATCCCCAAACTAAAGTTTTTCCTGAATTACCCTTTTTCCACTCAAAGATAACTTTGAACTTCCAGTTGTTTCCAGAACTGTTCTAGAACATCTACACAGCTTTCTCCATTCTGCATCATCAGTTTACATGGGTACCAGAGAGGCCATCTCCAAAGAAGAACAGGAAAATTCTCACTTCATGGTTTGAGTGTTTCTCGGTATAAACCCTAAGACTGCCAGTAAAATCACTGGTTACTGGCAGCTGAGAGGCCTTTTCCACCTGGAAAACCAGCTGGCATCATCAGCATCATGAGGTTTCAAGTGGTGATCACTTAGCCTGTAAGCAAGTGCTGTATCAAACTGACGTTGCTTCTGGTCATTAGATACTTGAAAAGTTGTTCATTTATGCACACATTTCTTGATCAGAATTCCACAGTTCCTGAATATATAACCATTCAAACTTGCCTTGCAGAAGAAATGTTGCTGCAGTTATTGATCTCAAAATGCTCACGATGGTCTTTCCTTGTTTCTCTGGACCCTTTTCCATCAACTCTATTTTACAACATATTAGAATAGATTGCAATTTTGGTTACAGTCTAAATAAACTGGATCTGAAATTCAGTGGGGCCAAAGTCCAGCGTGATTTGATCTTGGGCCTTGATCCAGGTGCATCATTCTGATGAGCAAAGAAAATGTTATCAGTCAGCTAGTTACAACAAGTCCTTGGCCTGCAGATGGAAGCAGAAGATGAGGAGGAGGAAAAAAGGATATACCGTGCGATAATTGGTAGGTGACAACATGCTGTGTGTGCAGCCTGGGGAAACAGAGATCCATTCAATCCGCCTCACAACAGCTTCAGCAACTTCACTGGCCCACGCACTCTTCCGTCTTAAGAACCCGCCGTGTTTCATAGCCTCCAGTCATCAGCCTTGGCGCCAACACATGAATCATATCTTCTGTGAGTGTCCCCACTGCGGTAACTTATTATCATCCTCTGCAGTTAGATTGCATTTGCCAATCCCAGATCTCAAAACACTGCATTAATATAGACAAAACCTGGGATTTAATATCTTGCTTGTAGCCATGGGAAATCAGCTGTCATTAAGTCAAGAGACCTCATCTCCTCATTCTCCTTAAGCTTCCTAATCCCTAGGTCACATCACCTGTCTTCATGTTGTGTGCTTAACCATCAGTGGGGAACACTTGTGATAGACAGAAGAGTTCTTCAACTTCCCAAAAAGGCAGCAGATAATTAATAGCCACACTTACTTTTAGATTCACAGAAGAGTCACATAGTAGCACTTCTCCAGTACATGGTTAGTCAACTGATTCCTATTTTCTAGCCTACTGGATGTTTAGTGCTCTACAATAGACTTCCATTCTGGATTTGACCAAGCAGAGGTATATAACTATGGGAACAGTGGTTTGCAACAACTGGTACACGTTGTCACTTAGGTATCCCAAACCATCAGGGATGCCCCTCTTGACTCAGATCAGTCATAAAAGCCCTATTGCCTACAGCCCAGCAGTTTCCTTAGTCGCTCTGAGAAGCCTGCTAAACGGGACCCTTAGAGCCCAGCTCTGGAATAGAATGACCAGCAAACCCCCTTTTCTCCCTAAGGGAAAGAGAGGGAGAACACAGCAGGGCAGGCCATAGTCCCCATAGTACTTGAATGAAGTAAGGGGGCAAGATTTAGAAGTGGCCAGGTTCAACCAGAAATCATGTTCATCAAACACATTTATGATAATGAAGAAGCAGGTCTAGAGTCAAACTAGGGAAACACACCACAGCTAAGAATGAGAATTATGTAGAATAAAATTACCAGTACCAGACACAATTTTCCAATTACTAGGTAGATTCACAATATTGAGGGAGATGGAAGGTCTAGCTGAAAAAACAGAGATTATCCAGAGACAATAATCCAAATCCATCCATCACTACAGTGGCACTGAAGACTAAGAGTCTTACCAGATAGTTTAAACTGGATACAAAGCCCAAACCTGGCTTAAATAGAGATCCTGGGCCTATGGGCAGAGGGTGTGGATGGTGACCATATGAAGTGCGTTAGAGCCATTAAAGCTATTAATGCACTTCAGGATCACAGGTTTCTCCCATCTTTGCAGAGTGTGCTTACATGGGAAAACATCTCTGCTGCTGGGAGGGAAAGGAGCTGTTAAACTCACAGAGGAGAATTAAGGAAAATACAAACCATTGAGAGAACTTGTTCCAATTATCTTCCTTAGTTTAAGCAGTTCAGTATAGAAGCCCTAGGAATTAAGCATTCCCTTACTGTCTAGCTCTTTCTAGAAACTTGTGCTACCTTTCTGCTAGATCTACTCTTGGTGTTTATTTGAGGAACTATTTCTCTAAATTTTCACACCAAAGCATTGAAGCTGGTGTGGAACTACTTGCTGGAGATGATTGTTTTGTTAGGTTTTGTTTTGGGTTATTTTCTCTCAGCTGGCTTGTTTGTTTTGATTTTTCTTTTCTTTCCTTGGTAAGCAGTTTGTTTCCCCCAAATAGTGTCTGAGAATTTCAGACCTGAACTTCAGACCAATACTTAAATGGGGGGGAAAAAAACCCAACCCCCACTTTCCTAGTCTTTAAAAAATCATTTAATTTATTTTTATACTTTGAAAATTGTTTTAAGAAGGGCAGAAATTTTTAAACCTAAGCAAAACAGGGACAAATTGAATGTTTCTATTGAATGTGTCTATTTCCATTGAGTATTTTTTATTTAACAAGAAAAACTTAGAAGTTAACATTTAGTGTTGAACTTGGCTTGAATGTTTTCATTTGACTCATAAACATGATTATTATATTATTATATTATTTATATTATATAGGTCACATTATATAATTTTTTTCCCAGAGGGGAAATCAAGTTTTCATGGGAAGTGACTTAGAAGGACAAAGTGTTTTGTGCTTCCCATGAGGTTAGAAGTTCAGTCAGCTTTATCCCTTTTCATGTTTACTGTACACACCTTTTGTATTCCTGCTCAAATTGTAAAATGATACACATAAACACATCAAAACAGACAGGAATTGCTAAAAATATGGACAGAAAAAGAGTTCTATTAAATTGTTGGTTGGAATGACTTCTTGATCCAGGGTCTCAGGTTGGACAGAAAGGCAGGAATGCAACACCCTCTGCTCATGCTCCTTTTGGTTATTCACAGTAGCAGGATGCTTGCTTGGTTTGCTGGCCAAGGGATCTTCCTTCGCTGTGCTGAAACCCAGCCAAAGCAGATGATTAGTGGGGAGATAACTGCAGGAAGCTGTGTGTTCAGAACTGAGACAGTAGTTCAGATCCCACTTCTATCCTTGCTTACAGGTGTGTAAGTTTGGGTTCATGCCAGTGTGACCTCAAAGATTTACAGTCACTTATGAGCTGCCGGTTTCACCAGCAACTAAAGGCCCAAAACATCTTAGCCATTGTTGCAGTCTGCACATTGAGAAATACAAACTCTGTAAAGAGACAGAGAACCTTTTCCAGTATTGGAAATACAACTTGATAGCCAGCATTCAATATCCAAGATATGATAGATCTTGGAAGAGGAGAAAACTGCCAGTCTCAGATGCCTTTTGTCGGTACAACCCAGCAATACAAACCTTCAGGGTGAAGCTGCAGGGCATGTACACTGCTAGGGAAGTATTTACTCCTTTTTGGTACTCACCAAAAGGAACTGCTAGGTGGATGGAGCTACGAGCAGTCCAGTGTCAGGTTGTGTCCATTACTCAGATGCAATTATCATTCAATTATCTATTTATATTTTAAAGATACTATTGAATAGTTTCTATCTATTTCAACAAACATTTATCCTTTCCTCCCCTTCATTACTGACTGCAGAACTGCAGACTTGCCTCTTTCCCGAGGAAAGGGTGAGGGTGAGCTTAGCAAACAGTACAATTAAAAATGATGGGCGCTAAAATGTAATGTAATGTAAAATGTAATGAAGACATTCCTTTGTGCCCATCCTGCCAGTGCAGTCGAGAGAATTTTCCGCTCGTCGTTTCTCCCGTGGCTCCCCGGCTCCCACCGGGATGCCTCCCCGGGAGGGATGCAGGGCACAGCAGGTGGCCTAGCACGCCTCTGCCCTCAGGACCAGCGCACTTGGTATTTCTTCCAGCGCAGAAGAAATCCCGCTGAATCGGGTTCAGCTCACGATCAGATCCTTGTCGAGCGCAAGCATCTGTTGAGCGCACGGCACCGGAGGACGCCGCGGCTCGGGAGCGGGGCTGAGCGCGGCTCCCTGGAAGCGGCACATTGATCACACGGCCGCGTGGCCAATTAGCGGCAGGAGCCAGGGCCAGCCCTCGTGTCTGCGCGCTGCTGATCTATCGGCAGTAATTACCGAGGCACTTAATGCCTAGTTTGGATGGGAATTAATTCGAGGCCGGATAAATAATGCATTAGGGTTTATTTAGTCCGGCGTGAAGCGTCGCCCCCGAGCCAGGGCTGGAGCGGCGAGCGGCGGCGATGCGCGGGGCGGCGGCCGGGGCCGGGCGCTGAGGCTGCGGGCAGCGCCCAGCCGGGAGCATGCTGAGCCCCAAGATCAGGCAGGCCAGGAGAGGTGAGTGTGCGCCTCGCGGGCTGGGGACGGAGACCATCTGCGGGCACGGGGAAACTTCGCGGCGGTGGCGGACAGCCTGTACCGCTGCCCACGGAGCGTCCCCCGCCCCGGCTGCAGCGGCTGCTGCCCCGCTGGCTGAAGCCGGCCCTGGGGAGGGCAGCGGAGTGACTGTTCGGGGAGAATGGAGCCTAGGAGGAGGAGACCTGTGCTGGTATTCGCCGGCGTGGTCTGCAATCACTGGGTTGAGCAGCAGGGATAAATTAAAAAAAAATTGTACTCTGTCCTGGGACTCAACATAGCCTTTTCACCCCTGTGCTGGTTGCTAATGCTGTGTTTCTAACGCTGAAGTCATTCTAAAGGCTGGAGACAGGTGTGTCTGGTTTACCTGCAGCATCTTGGAGAAGCAGTTTGCTGTAGCACGTTATCTTTGCAGGGCTGGATGCAGGAGGTGGAGATATTCGTTGTGTGAGCTGTGGGCAAGACAAAAGGAAGGAAGGAAAACCTACCCTGGGTTTGCAACAGATGTTTTGAGCAGTCATTCGGAGCTGTGAGGTGTAGTGTGCCATGTTTGTAAAACAGAGGGCTGGGGCTGGGCAGAGCCGTTGTCTCGATGTCACCTGGAAGAGATGCTCCGGCAGGGGACGCGTTCTGTGATCTTCAGGGGCAGCACCAGTTACTCATTTGACATGGCATTCGTAAATCATCATTTCCACTCACAAACTAATGACTGTGTCAGAGGGATATCTTCCTGCCCATGGGAAACAGACTAGATCGTCATTTAGGAGCTAAAGCAAACACTGTCAGAGGAATATGTAAAGATTAGTATTTTCTTCAGCCATACCAGTATTGTCAAATAGGAAAAGTATCACTGCTTCTGTGATTCCAAGACAGGTACTTTCAGCCAAATGTCGCTGCATCATATAATGAAAGTCGTATTACGTGATGTACGGTCCTTAAAATACCAACAGCCCATTAAATAGCTGTTAGCATCTTGGAAAGAAGCAGATTCCTGCCATCTGGAGGTGTCAGGATCAGATATGTACTGCCACACCCACAGTAAAGTCATAAGTGTTTATTTTTTAGTTACACAATGTTGTAGAAGTTCAGCAAGTCTTTTGTAGATGCTGCCTCTTTCCCATCCCCCTCCTAAGGGATGTGTTTAATGTATGTGTTATCCAGCATTCCTGGTAGCTATTACAGGTCTGATGAGACAACCTAGATGATGCTACCAAGGTAGCATCACAGGAGGGCTGTATCATGTCTGCCATTCTTCCACTTTCTTCAAATCACCTGGAAGATGCTAATTTGTGTATTAATATACATTGAAATCTAGTTATGGGGCACACATTCTAGATCCCTAGGGGCTACTGATACTTAGGGGACAAACTATAGTGTACCTTTGTGATTCAATTTTGATTTATAGCAGTATGTGTCATTCTCTATGGGTTTGTTCTCTTTAGTTCATTAACTGTGCATAGGTAAGTTTATTTCTGAATGAATTTAGAACTCATGAAAAGAGCTGCAATGCTGGAAACTTCAACAATTAGTTTTGCAATGCTGTGACAAAGCACTGGTAACCTCTTGCAAAGCTTACCAAGTCTTGCAAAGTTCTTCTATAGCTCTTCTTCACAGGAACTGTAAACAGGCCATGCTGGAGATGCTGAATGCTTCTTGAAGGTAAGTGTCCCATCTTGCAGGACTGAGCTGAATAGGAAATGGCAGTTCATGCTCTCAGTTCATGCTTCCTGGAGTCTCAGTTGGGATTGCTAATGAAGATTCAGGTGATAAACAGCGGACAAGAAAAGTATCCAGAAGGCTGCAAGAATGTTCTGTGTACAGCGAGCATCAACAAGGGCAGCTGATCTGCTGCAGGCTGCTGTATGAGTTTGGCTGACTTTTCAGAGTAGTGACTGTCAGCTCTGCCATTGAGGACTTAGTTGTGGAAGGGAGTCAACGTGACTTCTCTGAGCAGACGGATTGGAGAGCAGGGACAATGAGGGATACTCAGGGTACAGCCTGTGGTTTTACTTGAGTGTGACAGAGGACAGCAATGTGGCTGAATCTAGGGATAGACATTCAGGTATTTGGAGAGTTCTTGAGGTTCAAACCCCTATGTGTGTGTGGCTAGCTAGCTCATTGCTTCAGGCTCCCTGTATTTGTGCAAGCAGGAGAGCTTCATCTACTTCTTTTTTATTTCCAATTCTCTGCTGAGAATGTACCTTTAAACAGTGAATTATGATGTCTGATGCTTTCGTTTTTTGTTTAGCTTGTAGATTGTCCTTAAGAAAGATTCCTGGGTTTAAAGACATTCAAGCTTTTGAAAATGCATGGTCTGAACATGAACTTGACAATCCAGGGTGTAGTTCCTAATGTCTGTGAAAGGGACGGTAGAGAACGAAGATAATTTGCCTTACTAAAAGTAATTATCAAGTATAAGGCAGACCTTGCTGTTCCACCAGCAACCTCACATCTGAAGCTCTGAAATATGTGTTCAGAGGTCCATGTTCTTTTCATAACATAGGAAGGTGTAGAATCTCAAAGATGGAAAATCTTAATGTGCATAAATTTGCTTTCTGGAAAATCATTCATTCTGGCTAGGTCTGAATGGATTTTGTGCTATTTTTTCAGCTATAGAGTTCATGCACAGCAATTGGTGGAGTCCAAGATCCCAAAATAAGTGACTGCAATAGAAACATCTATTTTCACATTCTTCTTATGTGATAGGGCATAGAAATATAGCCTGGCAGGGTGGAAGCAAGAGAACTTTCTGTATAGATTGGAGGGAAGGCAGTTTTCAGACTACATCCTTCAGTCTCAAGGAATGCATTTTTGCTTCATTGTTTTTAGTTTTTAAGAGATTAAAAAAATAAAGCATTTGATTCTTGTCTTGAAAAGTCCCCAAAAGGTTGCCAGCCCAATTGCATTTAAATGTGCTAGAAAATGGAAGCTGGACTGACTAAAGGCTTATGCATTTGTATTTTAATGAGTGATGTGATTGCCCTCTATAGAAAGAGAGTTAGCCTGCTGCCATGATACATAATTTACAGTCTTCCTGTCTTCAGCACAGTCTGTCTCAGTTGTAGAGGCCCTATGGATAACTCTTCTTATTAGGACTTTGTACTTTTGGGTGGTACTGTGACCTATTATTTTTCTTTGTGACATGTCCATACATATGTTACAGTAAGAAAATAAGAAAATTTTCCTTATGGTCATAATAATAATTTTTTTTTAAAAAAAACTTCTTTTTAAACTTTAAAAAAAAAGTTTAATTAAAACTTGGAGTCTGGAAAAAATGACGTGAGACATTTTTGGTTAGCCTGGTGCAAATGTACTGATATCCTTCACATGCCTGTAGTAGAACAGTTATTTTCCTCATGCTGTGTGAAGAGCTATCCTTTCACCAGCCAGTAAAAGATGGAAGAAGGGAGTTCTCATGTGCCTGGTGCCCATCACCAAATACCAGCTTAGCACCTGCAGCCCCAGCTCTGCACAGCGCAGCACTGGTGTCTCCTCAGCCCCACCCTCAGCTGAGGTTTGAGAGGCTGGTGCTGTACACAGCTATCCCAGAGCACATGGGAGCAGCACCTTGGCACCTCCAGCCTAATAGGTAAATGGTAACACCCACTTTCTTAGTCCTGTAACCAAGGTAAACAGCCCTGAAGCTGTGACTCCTCCAAACATTTCCTTCAGTCCTCAGAGCCCACCAACATTGCAGGGAGCACACGAGGCGCCGGGGTGGGAGGAATCAGAGTGGCTTGTGCAGCTGGCAGAGCAGAGCCACCATTAATGAGGAGCCCACCTGTGAGGGGGCGATTCACTACCCCACATCCTCTCATGGGTGACTCTTTAAGGCAGGAAAGGCAAGCTTGGAAGCTCTTCTCTGGAAACATATGTGGGTAAAAGGCAAGGATGAGGTATTGGTAAGTATGATTTAGTTTCTAGCATGGTTTGATGGAGGAAGATGTCTCTGACATGGTAGAGAGCAAGAGGAGGTGGTAGTAGAGCTGCCTGCAGCATGAGCCTGGGTTTTGTCATGTTGCTTTGGAGGTGCTTGAGATGAAACTGCTGAGTTAAACTTAAAATCCTAAGGCAGGAGTACAGTGGCTGTGGAGGGAGGCTGGAGTTGGTGCAGTATTGGATTAACTGCCCTGAAGGCAGTGTGAAGAAATAGGACCAGGCTAAGGGGTCAAATAGGGGACAAGTAAACTACGAGGGTCCCTTCTCACTGTGTGCAGCCTGAGGGAGGTGAATGAAGCATGGAGTTACTTTTGTTCCTTGGTATCGGATCAGGTTCCTAGCACTGTGCTGCTCTGGTGCAGGGGTGTATGGCAATGCACTGTGTTATAAGCTCTGGTCTCTAATTTTTTTTTGTCTCTTTTGTTCTGATTCAGTGGCCTTGTGCATATAGAGACAGGGTCAGGAAAGTGATATTTGTGGGGTTCCTCCAGAGACAGGTTCATGTTCTCACTCTTACTGGGTGGCATGTCCCATGAAGAAGGACTTGAGTTGTTCAAAGGTGTAATCCTCTCATCTCTGTAGAGATACCCCTCTCCAATTGGATTCATGGTGTATGCTGGAGTAATTGGTGCTCTTGGCAATAGCAGCTTTCTGTCCTTGCCTGAAGGCTCAGGCAGGCAGTCATTCTCCTTAGAAAAAGCCCTGAAAAGTTTGTAGCCAGGCACCAGCTTATTAAGCACAGGCAATCTGAATTTGAAATAATGAACCATAGCCTCACCTCCTGGGGAGGGAAAGGGGCATTGAGAAAGAGCAGTATAATTCAACTCTAAGGGCAGCTGGATTGCTGGGGAGAGCACTTGTGGGGAGGGAATTAAATATTAAAAAATCACAAAGCCATAGGCTCTCTAATTACTAATAGAACATCACTGAGGGAGTACAGGGTGAAAGTGACAGTCTGTGTGTAAATAGCATAGTGGAAGGGCTACAATGCTAGCACCTCTCCCGAGAGGACAGCCACCTGCACTTTTACTACCTGTAAAAATTAATTACTCTTCACTGTAAGATTACTACCAGAATGACTTTGTTTCCTTGCTGGCTTTCCCCTTATATTTATGGTAAATGATAGGCAAGCACAGCAGTATAAGCAATTAGTTTTCTTCAGCTCCTTGCAGTATGGGCATGGGTAGTTTGATGCAAGGATAAGGGTTCACTGGTGGGAAAGGCAAACTCCATAAGGCTGCAGTGCAAGCTAGCTGCTGAACTGGAAGAGGAAAGGATCTATGCCTAGACTCTGCCCATACCTGCACATATTTAAGTATTTAAAACTAATGTGGGGGAGGGAAGCTCCTGCTGACAGTCTTTCTAACATGTATTCCTTCCACAGAGCTTTTCTGTGTATCCTTTGTGCCCAATGAGCTGTAAACTGGTCTTTATGAAGATCTCTTGTAAAGAGAGGAGATACTAGGTTTTTGCTGTGGTTAAGAAAAGTTGCTTGCAATAGCCTTCCTCTTAAAAGCAGGTATTAAGAATTGTTATGCTTCACTAAGGTTGTCATCCTGTGAACTGGTATTGAAGTTAAAAAGAAACAGCATGTGGTATAAGAAATAAATGACAAAGAATCTGCATATGATTTTTCTAAAGTGAGAACTGATTCTGTTGCATGGGAAGGGATTGGGTTGTTCATGATCTCTTTCAAAGAACCATAAGCACAGGGTTAATACTTACTCCTTCGCGGACCTCCAGTTTAGGGGGAACCACCTTTGCGTATTAACCAGTGATATCATAAATACTTATGGTTCAATAATCTGAGTACTTAGATTCAGAGGATGAATTAATGTAGGAGTAAAAATTCCTAGATTTCTTCTGCCTTTGTCCCCCAGATCAATCCCGGCAGTGCAGCAAGTACTTAGCTGTTGCACACAATAAGAAGCAGAATTTGTTTGCACATTAAAAACAGGTACAACAGTGTTGAAATAGGCAAACTGATGTCTCAGTCCAATATTATTCCCTGAAAAGTAGGGTAGGAATTAATACACTCTTGATCTTTGGATGACTGAAAGAAGAAAAATACAATGTTGTGGCTGAATTCAGGGGATTTTATTGGTGATAGTGGCTGGGTTCTGGTATCACTTCCTCTTATAACCAGTTGTTGGCAAAAGGCCTTGAGAGAGTTTTTTCTACCCTAGATTCTATTTTTTTCAGTCCAGAAAAATTTTGGAAAGTGATATCCCAAGGCGCAGGGAAGACAAATGTCTTTGGTGCTCATAACATCAATTTTAGGAACCACTGACGTTGGCAGCCACTGTCTGAAGAATATGGTCCATGTGCTTGGCATGGCACAGACAATATTTAACAAAAGCACATGGGTGACTGGCGTGCCTCTGGGGAGCCTGAGTTTTTACACTGCAGTGGAACTATGCCTATATACTAATGCCTATGCTGCATCTGTAGTGCTGTAGAGCTACAGTTTTAATCAGGACTCCCCAGTATTTGGTGCTTTACAAGCTCAGGCCACAGTCCCAGCTCCAAAATGAATGTTACTGGGGTCAGCATTTTTTTTTTTTGTTCCTTAATCTACTATGAAAGATTATTAAACATTAATAGCCATAGCCATTGGGAGGACTACAAGGGGCTGTTGCTGATTGCAGAGGGAATTCAAGGTGTTTGTTTGACCTTCCTTCTCTGACCTGATTTGACTTACTAAAACACCAGGAGGAAAAACAATCTTAGAACTTTCTAGCATTTCAGTGAGTAACTTTTCTTATTAAAACACTCTCACTTTGTCAGTGTAGGAATGTGAGGCTCAGTGTGTTAGCAGAAACACAAAACATGGAAAGAGGAGAGTTAGAAGTAGGAAGTCTTTTTTCTTCTGGCAGTGGTGAGCTGTGGCTCAGTGTGGTTGTCCATGGGATTACAAGGGCTTCGCCAGCAACAGAGAAGCCTTCAGCAGTGTGGGGTTTGCAGTTCTCTTGCAGGTATGTAGTTCTAACCAATAGACAGAGGAGATGTAGAGCTTTCTAGAGATGGTGCCAGGGTTCAGTGGGAGCGGAGGGCCGGTGCTTGGGTTTGCTAGGTAACATTGTAGCCCATAGTGTCTAACAGGACATGTGCTTTAAAGCAGCACATCAAATAGCTATGACCTAAGTGCTGATCTCTCCACTGAATAGCCTGCAGTGGATCCAGATGGGACATCTCAGAGGATAGTGCAGCTAAAGGGACTTTGAAATACAGTCTTTTGCTGGGAGCAGTTTCTGTACTTGTTCTTATATTATCAATATGGCCTGTAACTCTGGTTTTGCAATAACAAAGGGCATGGACTATTTCACCTTACTAGATTGTAAATTGGTAGGTCAATCTGTTGTAGCAGAAAGAATGAAGTAATTATCCTTCTATCTTGGCACCTATCCATGATCTAATGCTAGTGGTTTGAAAAGACTGGCATGGCTTTGTGGATTTGCAGGGCAGTTTCAGGAACAGCTGGTGACAGGTTACCTGCAGTATTTAAGGTTTGTTCATTGTCAGGTGTCAAAATCACCACACATTCCTACAATCTGAAGCAGTAATTCAAATTCTTGTGCAAATGCAAGGTTAAATTCATTTAAATAATTATTCTGTGGAGTCGAGACCTGCTGGCCTTCTTGCTCATAGTGAAAACAAATTGAGTTCAGGATGATTTTGTACGATAGCTGAGAGGTCTCCAGTGTGAAATGTCAACCAATAAAGCAATGTCCCTTTACCTATATGATAGCAATGGATTGAAAAAATCCTTCACTTTTCCTGAAGTCCAACATGTTACCAATTTGTAGTAGTTTGAAGACGGATATCAATTGTTCTTCAGGAGAAAAGGTTTAAATTATCTCACTGACCGTATGTTTTGGATTGAGTTTTTTGTATTGTGTAGGGTGGATTGCATTGATTATCAAATATACTTGGTTTTCCTTGACTTGTGTAAAGGTCCTGCATTAATGTATATCAGTTTGTGCTACTGTATATGTGTTCTCTGATGTGATAAAGACCTCACCAGACCATTGGTTATATCTCACATAAGCCTTGAACTTTGTGTCATTGGACAAGAGAATTATGATTGAAGCAGATTTTCTTTCTTCAGTTTTATCCCTCTGCTGCCATGTTTAGATAAACTACCTGCATACTTCTGAAAGTAACTCTGGTCAGTGAAGTGGCTTTTATGGTCACATCACCCAGGTCACTGGAGTACAAAATTATTTTTCTGATTTAGAATGGGCCTTATACAGAGCTGACTATGCCATTTGTAAGGTGGTGAAAGGTCATGGCTATTGAACACCACAAAGAAGTCCAAGATAAATTTCTTCATGCCAGCCAGGAAGCAACTTCCCTCCAACTAATGAGTTTCTTCTTTCTTCCTGACTGTGTCCCATAAATGCTGTACTGATGGAACAGAATCATAGTTTTTCTGCATATTCTACAAAGGAAATACTGTGAGCTTGTTGAATATTGATGGAAAATCTGAACCATCTCTGCTGGCCCTAAAAAAGGCTATAGGCACCTTTCAGTATGTGTTGCTGTGCCTGAGGTTATGACACAGTTGGGCAACACAGCTTTCAGTACCAGATGCAATTGTGTATTCCAGCAGTGTTGTTTGGATGTGCCTAACCTGTGTACTGGGAGGAAATCCTGCTCCCTTTCTGCCAGGTACTGTCAGCACATTCACCCTTAAAGCATGCTGATATAAAGAATTTGTGCAGTCTAGTGCTATTCTTCAGAGCTCCTTGGTGCATGTTTGCCAGTGGAAAAGCACTGACTGGTCTGGCAGTGCAAAAGGGATACAAGAGAACATGTATAAAATAGCAAGCAGCTTGAAAACAGAACCCTCAGCATCTGGACTTTGAGAGGAGATGAAACTGTGTTGTAGTGACAGGGTGCTCCTTCATGAAGAAGTCCAGCTTCCCAAGACATTTGGGCTCCTTTTTGGGCATTCATCTTTCCCTGCTAAAGTCTTTTAGGCTGGCTCAGATCCTTTGGCCATGGCTGAAATATGCTTTTTGGTTGTTTCCTTGATATTCAGATCTTCCTTCATCCCTCCCTTTGGTATTTTTCTGCTCAATAGTCTGTATATGTGTTTCTATCAAATTTTTTTAAATATTTATTTGGGTGTGATTTTAATTTTTATACAGAATATGCTTACCTACAGCTAAATTATCTATAACCAAAGTTTCTGCTCTTCACTTAAGGGCTGAAAGGTATTTCAGACTATAAATACAGCCAATTTCTAACAGCAGTCATCCCTAGTCTGAGAGTGAAAGTACACTGGCTTATAGCCTAGTAAATTGTACCAATTCTTGTTGGATTCTAGATTTATGAACTGGTATTTGGGAATGCAGTTTTTCTTGCAGAAACTTATTAACAAGTAAACAGTTATACAAATAGATCCTTCCATCAGACTTTGAGCTTTGTTTTGGTCTTTTTTTAATCCTGGTTTGATACTTCGGCTTCCCAACCACTGCAGAAAGTACAAGTTAGTAGACAAACATATGTAAAGCTGTCTCCTTGCTTTTCCTTTGATTGGGCAGTAGGTAACAGAATTGCTTCCAGTATAATGCATTGATGGGGTTTCTTGGGGGGGAAAAAAAAAGTGTTTCCAGACCCATTTATTTTTCATTTCTTATTTTTATTTTGTCTGAAAGAAAAATAAATCAAGGGAAGGGATGGAAGCATGTCACTTTGCTCTATAAAATGTCCTGAGTAGACAGGTGTGGCTTTATCAGGTAGAAGTGATGGAGCACAAGCTGGCTCTTATGGTAGTGTTTCTGAATGTGGCAATTGTCATCCTGATCACAAAATGTGAGCAGCTGTGTAGCACCTTTTTGTTTCTGTAGAGATTGCTTCTCTGTATTGAGGGAACTAAAAGCCCTTGCCAAGTCCGTGTAACTGATATTCTTCTAGTTGTTTAAAAATATCTTGTGACCAACCACTTCAAATATTCAGCCTTTAATTCTTTGATTATTGTGTTTCAAGATGCCTAATTCTCAGATTGTACTGAGGAAGTACCTTGGTTTTGTTTATTCTTACTGAGTTGGTATCTTAGCAATCACATTCAAAGACAAATATGGTTCTGTGATAGACACAGAAAAATCCAAACCAAGTATTTAATTGCCTACAATTCAGTGAAAGGAAATTCAGTATCTCTTTATAGGCATATTACCTGCATTTCCAGTGAATCCTTTTATAAGGCCAAATTTGAATTAAATAAATCAACTGAGAATATATAGTATGGGAAGCCACTTCCCTTTGTGGCTAGTATGCTAAACAAAGACAGTATTAGAAATAATATGTAGTGTCACTGTGTCATCAGACTGAAGGAACACCACAGCAAAGTGCCTTTATTGTAGGACAGTTTGTTGGCCAAAATCAATTATAATGACTATATTGATTTTAGCTAATTATCTATGAAATTTCAAAAGATTGAATCTTTAATTGATATTGAATTTCATCGACTTGATTGATTTCCATGTCTGGTTTAAGTAAGTACTCTGAGTGCTCAAATCTCTAGTGGTGTTCAGAACTGGGAGTGGGAGAAGGAGAGCAGAAGAGATTGTATAATACTGCCAGGCAGGATTGAACTCAGGAAGGGGGGATGGTATGGATAGGGAAGGGAAGACGATGTTCCTATTATGTGCATGTGCAGGGTAGAAAATAGATGTGATGAGAAAACAGGAATGTGGATATTGCTTGGGGGCAGGTCTGAGTTGCAGAGGAACTCTTGTAGTGGTGTATGGCCCTCTGGATAGGGATTGCTGCCTCTGTAAGGAGTGGCAGTGTGGCTCCATCCAATTTGATCCACCCACTCCTTAGAATAATCTTTGATTTTACTATAAGAGGCATGACAACCAAGTATGGGATTTTGGAGGGGAGTTCATTTAGTGTAGTCTCAGGCATTTGCACAGTGAGTGTTGAGCAGCATTTCACTGCCTTGGCTCATATTCCTCCTCCCATCCTCATCTGGATATGAGAACTTCCATGTGCCAGTGTCACTTCCAGGCTTAAGAGCAATTTCTAGGTCTGTAATTTTGATTCTTGCCTTATGTAATGATTTACCATCCCGAAATGGTTTGACTCGTTAGTGCCACCTGCGGGTCTGCCCGGTGTGTTGTTACCTTGCTGTGCTGCAGTTCCCTTGTTTCCCTGCTGCTGAGTGGGTATGGTGTGGGCGGCTGGTTGGCATTTCAGTACTGCCGTGCTGTGCAAATGAATCCTAAACCTTTTCCCAAGGAGAGTTTGAATCCTTTCTACACTGATTTCTGTTAAGAGCTCAGGTGTATGACTAAATCAATAATAGACTAATGACAATGTGAAGAGTGAAACCAACCTGTGTGGTGTTATTGAAAACACATTACTGGATCAGAACTCCAGAGCATGTAAAGTATTTGCTGAGTTGTGAGTCTGCTTTATTGATTTGTTTTCTTCCTTATGTTCTGCTGATTCCATAATTCTGTTAGATAAGTACATATAATATATTTCTACCATTAAGAATCAGGTGCTTGATGTACTGCATCAGGTTATCAAAGCAGATATTTTGATCCCAGTAATTGGAGATAGCTGCTTCTTTAAAGGCAGGCCCTGCTCATCCATAAAAGTTTTCTTCTGACTTCTATGCAATTATTGTATTGTGTGAAGCATGCAATATAAGCATCAATGCTGTTAATAGCCATAAATAATTCCTCTTTCTAAAAATTTCTATCTGATCCATGTTGTTGACTTGCAGATGAAGTTGCTAAGTATCTCCCTAATGAAATTAACTATTACAGTCACGACCAGAGACTAAGGAAATGGAAAGCTGAGACAGCATGAAGAATTAACAATCATAGCAATTGACTGAGACATGGTGCTGCATAAAATAAAATGAGAAAAAGATCTGCATTCTCCAGAGACTGATCATGAAAGCTTTAACTCTTGACTAAAATAAATAATTACTTGGTGAGCTGTACAAATAGTATCAAAGGAGGACTGAGGGAACATACAAGGTAACATACTTGGTAACATTTGAAAGCAGGATGTTTGATGTCTTTTGTGAAGTCTGTGTCAATATAGATGGTACATTTCCAGTTAAATAAAGCTAATTTCTTTTTATAGGGAGAGGTAAAGTAGCAGAGGGTGTACATAATTACATGCAAGTCAGGAAAACTGGGGGCTGGTAGGATTTTCATGCTTAAGTTGGAGAGTGCTAAGGTACTTCAATGCGGAACTTACTTTGGTGCTTACTGAAAGATGGATTTTGGTATCATTAGACTAACTGGTTACTTTAATAGCCAAATTTTGCCTAAGAACCATTTTAGTGCCCTTGATGAAAACAAAGTTTTGGGATATTTCTGTAATTACATAATTTGTAACACAAATGTGAGTTGGAATTTGGACAGTCTAAACCAGACAACAGTTTGGTTATAGTAGTAAAATGTGGCCTGGGATGAGGCAGAGATGTTTTATTCAACTCAATTCCTATGGGCCTCTGCAATAGGCATTTAAAAGTGAACAGTGAGTTTTCTTACCGCTTGTGTGTGAAACAGGGTCCTCCATGTCCTGGTGGTGATGGGGAGGGGGCAAGGTGTTCTGGTACCTCTGTAATCATCTGCCAGAGGATGTTGTGCTACCAGAAGAGCTGATACTAAAGCCTGAGTATGTCGGCTGTGTGGGGGAAAGTGGTCCTTGATATTTACAGGAATGAATATACCTGAGAGAGCTCAGACTACAGTGAGTGAGTTTAGAGAATAGGCCTGGATATACCAAAGCCTGATTTTAAGTGAACTCTGTTGCAAGATTTATTTTTTTTTTTAAACTATTGTTTTGGCATATAAAAATAATCAGAACACAGGAGTACTGGGTTACCTAGCAGAATCCAAAAGTTGCTGGTAAATTTTAGTCATGTAGGACTAATGCTATATATTAGCTCACATAAATTCAGCAATGTATTTTAGGCAAAAATTAAGAGAATAGTGATTCTGAAAAAGCTATGATGCTGCAGCAGCACTTCTTACAACATTTCAACTTTTAAATTAATTTTGAAGTGAAACTAAAAACAAAATAAAAAATTTAGTCCTTACATCATGAAATAGTTATAATTTGAAAACTAATTTCTCTTGATTGAACCACAAGACAAAATCTGTTATTCACATTTTTTGTTGAGAGCAGCAGGATTTACCTTAGCAGTTTAGAGAAATGGGAAAAAAAATCCATACTGCCTGTCAGGGCTTTCATCGAGTCTGAAATTTCACAAAGTGATTCCATCTTCTGTCTATAAAACTGGAAGGTTGTTGGGGTCAGAATGAATGCCTTTTGGATGGTTACAGGAGGGGTGAATGGATCCTTAAGACAGAGTGGAAGGAGAAAGTATACGGAACTATAAAACTGGAGATTGTGTCACTGTGACTTTTTGATAATGGGAGACGTGCTACCATTCAAATCTGCCTTCTGCTGATGGAAGTGTTTAGATGTGCTGGTTTTAGGTCTTTATAAAGCACTACATGGTGACCTGACTGCCAGGTCATGAGGAAGGTCAAAGCAGATTTTATCACAGACTCCAATGTGATTTCCCTCACTGGATTACACAGAGAAGGCTCTTTAAAAATCTGCCCTAAGTCCCTTATCTGTCTCTCCATATTTTGCTGTTTGCTTCATGGAAGTGAAGAAATAGGATCAGTTTTAATGTTGCAAATGTGATTATTTTTAAAGCTTTTTTTGTTGTTTATTTTTGTTTTGTTTTGTTTTTAATTCCCCGAACACCGCTACATCCACATTATTTTTCTTTCTTTGGCAAATGCTGGCAGTTTCATCACTGTGTG
Organism: Cyanistes caeruleus; assembly: GCF_971803275.1. Lineage (NCBI taxonomy): Eukaryota > Metazoa > Chordata > Aves > Passeriformes > Paridae > Cyanistes > Cyanistes caeruleus. The sequence goes on from NC_141708.1 coordinate 18,008,240, forward strand.
GTGAGGCACCAGGAGCAGAAACCAATCATGTGGTATCATCGAGGCCATGTTTAGTTCTCAGAACCCAAAAGAGGCAAAATTCGACAGTACTCTGAGAGGCAGAGGGTTGCCTTGCACTTTCTTGTGATGGTTTGAATTAGCTGTAGTGTATCAGGGATTCCTGGATAAGAATCTTGCCTGGCTTTTAGCTGCAACTGTTCAGTGTTAATGTGAGACATCAGTGACGCAGATTTACTGGTACTGGCCTGTAGACTCATGCCTTGTTCCGAGTGGGCAGTTATGAATTGTGCTTTAAGTTAGCTGAATGCAGAAAATGGGAAGGAGCAGGACTGTATTAGCACTAATGAAGGAAAAATGGCATGAAGTATTAAATAACTATTATTAAAAGATACTTCATAAATCCAAAGGAAATAGAGGTGGAAAAGACCTATGAGGTCACCTAACCTATCCATTCTGAAGGACTGGCTTGCTGCCTGCAGTGTATAATCATTGTCTGCTACTGCTGACTAGTTCTAAGTGCCCCAAGCTTTAGTACTCTTAATGCACGAGAGGCGGAAAGAAAGAGCCATAGACTTCTTTCAGTTTTTTAAAAATTTTTCCTCAGTTCTTTTCTGTTTCTGAAACCCTTCCTCATATTTGCACGTTGGCTTTTTCCTCTATTTTGTCTTTTTATTTTTTTCTTTTTGTTTTTTAGTTTTGGGGTGTTTTTTTTTGCTTCAGCATCAGAATGCCCTGAAGAGTGAAATAACTTTAATAACTCTGGATAGCTGTGTTGTCTCTGTCTTCTGTGTGAATCATAGTCACTACTTTGATTGACAATTCTCTTTTTTAATCTTTCTCAGTTATTATTTTTTTTTCTCTCTCCTTTGGCAGCTGGATTCCCTGTCTAATCACCCCAAACTGGTAGTGTGAAGAGTGACAATATTTTTTTATACTTTCTTCTTCTTGTTATGCCACACATTTGCACATCCTCTTTGGACAAATATCCTGTTAAGAGAGAGCACTAGTATTATCCTTGCTGAGCTGGAAGGCAGTGATGATTTGCCACAAAGAATGGTTGTAGGAGCAGTGAAGCCTCAGTGGAAATATTTGGGTTTTTTGCACCTTTATTTTGCACCTTTAGACACTCTGGAGTGATCAGTACCAAAAAGTAATGTCTGTTCTGTGTTTGACTGTCATGACTTGAACGCACACCCTGAAAAACAAGTACCTCTTCAAAAAGGAAGCATGTCTGTCCATATCTGAGGAGAAAGCGTGGAACAGTTATTTATCCTCTCTGAGTGCTCTTACTATGATTTTTTGTTTCACTTATTCTGTAATTGCCTTTTCAGCCCGGTCAAGGAGTTTGGTGATGGGTGAACAGATTGGGCCTCCCTCCAGACCATCTTCTCCAAATCCTCAAGAACGTGTGCTGAAGTGTGGCTGGCTAAAGAAACAAAGGAGCATTATGAAGAATTGGCAGCAGCGGTGGTTTGTACTGCGTGGGGATCAGCTCTTCTACTACAAGGATGAAGAGGAAACTAAACCTCAGGTATGACTAGAGAACTGTAGGTGGTGTGACTTCTGTGTGATCACAGCCATGCTATGACTGACAGCTCATTTCAGTTGTTTTCTGTCCTCACCAAAACTATATACACTTAAGGAGGTTCAAAGGTACAAGATGTTGCAGGGAGGTTTTTCTACAACCAGACAAGTGGGAGAGCTTGGGCAAAGGTTAGAAGGCGTTTATGTTGGAGGGCATGCTGACCTCCAAATCTTAGCATGGCCAGCTATGAGACTGGAGTTTGACAAGAAGAGCTATGGAGTTGCAGATTACTGAGGCAGGAGTGATTAACCTTGCTTGCTCAGCTGGGACTTGTTATCTCCCAACTAATCCATTGTTAGCCATGAGGTGAACCAGCTGCTTAGAGCTGGCTTGTGTGTGTGAGGTGTAAAACCTGCGGTGTGCAGGTTTTGTTAGATGCTGAGAATGGGCTGGAATATGTGTTTTAGTGTGGGGGGAGGGAGTGGGTGTTGTGCTATGGACTAAAGCTTACAGAAGAGATGAACTATTTCTTATTCATGTTTTCCTAATGTCTGTAAAATTCTCTCAGAGCATTTGAGCTAAGGTCTTTCCTAGCTGCTGTAGTAGATTATGCATCATAATTCACATAGTCATTGTTTTGACTCAGGCCTTTAACCAGAGTCATTGAACAGTGGGAACATAATTGAATGAGCCAGACAATGTCCCTGTACTGCTGGCTCCTGATGAGTCAGTACATGCATTACAGAGTGACAGTCAGCCTGTGTAATATCATCACCATCCACATGCTCATTATAGACAATTATTAAACTGCTTGGTGCAGCTGCCTGCTTGACTGTCACACATAAATTTCATTGTAGAGTGAGAATGGAAACTAATATTCCCCTGTGGGCCTGACATAAATATGGTAGATGAATGAGGATGTTGACTGCATCTTATATCTTGCACTCTCCTGATGAGGGATTTGGTCCATAATTATGGAAAGTCTGCTGTGTAAAGGCTAGAGAGATTTGAACTTGATGATGTAACTTGATTACTCAGGATGCTGCCAGCAACAGCTGGATTTTGCACCTTCAAACCAGGCACCTTATCTTCATATGCAATGCATGTAAGCACGTGGGAGAGCTGGGCACTTCTGACTCACGTCAGTGAACATGATGAGGAAGAAATGGCCTCAGGTAGTCACCTTGTAAAGGTTTTCTTTAACCCTGATCGTTTTTGGGCACAGGGTTGCCATACTTTTATCAGTGTGGGGAGCCATTTTGTGTAGGATGGTACAGGACTATGTCCTACCTCTTCTTGTAGGAGTTACAAATTAGGATTTGTATCTGATTTCAACTAGGGCTGCTTGCATCCCACAGATGAGATGTACTTTTGATGCTTATAGACAGCTGTTGCTTGGGATTCTCTAGAACGAAGGGGCAATGGCACAGGTGTGCCCATGCATCTTAGGAAGACAGCTGAGACCCTTTGTTGTAGGGAGATCTTTTTTATAGGTCAGGAGATATTTTCACCTGTTGTTATTGATATAAAGCCCTAATTTCCTTCAGAGCTAAAGGTACTCATGTTTAATTTAAACTTGTTGTTTTATTTATTAAGTATGACCTTTACGCTTGTGTGTAAAAATGAAATCAATAGTTTCCCTGAAATTCCCATTGATCTTCCACCTACTTGATTATTTATATATACTCTGGAAGAGAGTTGTATTCTTGTTGTTTACCTGATAAAGTCAAGTGAGATTTTTGACATAATGTTTCAAAAGAGAAATACAAAGCAACATATTTTTCTTTATGAATGTTGCATTGCCTATTTTTATGAAAACCTGTTCTTTCAGATTCTTAGAGGAAGGTCTTGATACTCTTCCTTTAATAGTATTGCTGAAAAGGTGGAGCTATAATCTAATGGCAGGAGAATCACACAGGCTTTCTGGTGTGAAGAGGAATTATTCTGTTGTCTTAATGGATTGAGTACTATTGAGGATGTGTATGTTTGTGTGCCACATGGCAGTTGCTGTTGCACAGCCCACTCCAACAAAGACCAAAGGTTAGAGGGTGGACTTGTAGCCATTGTTTTTCTGCAGGTTTTCTTTTTTTTATTTTTTTACCCTAGGGGACAGGGGGAAGGGAGGACTGACCTGGAAAGAGTTTTTGATGCTCCTACTGAGTATGTCAATATGTGTGGGTTTTTAAAGTAGCTTTGGGCTTGTTTCTATTCCCAGGAAAGGAGAGAGCATGCACCCCTCCCCAATTTCCAGGGAAGCAAAAGCCACTGTGCAACTAATTCATTAACCCTTCCTTCAGTATTGACTTGACATGATAAAAGGCTTTAATGCATCTGCAACGGGTTTGAATTTTGTACTTTAGAAAACAGCAGAATTTTTTAGAATGTGTTCTGGCCACTAAAGATGATGTTTTATACAATACTTTTCAATACCATTTTGAATAATTTGAGATGCATCTGCATTTTTGTCAAGTTACCTTTCCTACGTTTTTCTGTTATCTCTGGAATGTCTTCAGTTTACCTTCTAATTTCAGTGAACCTTAGAGTCAAATTGCAGGGCAACAGGATTGGGAGGTAAGGGTGCTGGAGGCTTATCCTGTTGACTTACTGTACCTCAATTTTAAATCTTATAACCATTCTTGAGAAATCACTCAGTATGGACATTATGAAGTGTCTTCCAACACGATGTCCTTCCACAACCTTACCCTTACACTGGGTAAGGGATAGGAGCTGAGCCTTGACACTGTTGAACAAAGTATTTGTAGGAGGATATATTCCTGAGGAGCAAAGCTATGGAAGTTTTACTGAATAATGGCAATGGAAAGTAGCACATCTGGCTTCATTGTTTTATAGAGAAGATTGCAAAGGTCTTATGAGTTGTCTTCTGTTAGTTGAAATTCTGGATTGTCTGTCTCATGAGATGCTAATTGTATTACTCTATTATATGTGGCTCTGGAAGCTGACAAATAGAATAACTAGAATTTGTTTTGATTACCAATGTTATGATGGCACAGTGTGTCTTGTATTTGGTTGTTTCCAGATTAGTAAACATGCATAGCTATGTTCTTATCAACCAGAGATGTGTGAAAAACCTGACTGAAACAACTTTCTTTATTTTCTGTTCATCAAGAGAAGATGCTTTGGACCCCATTTGCATTCCAGGACAGTTCAGTGCAAGAATGGGAACTGCTGATTGCCCTCTTCATGACTTAACTCTTGAGAGTGCCAGTTCTTACTGTATTTTTTCTGTCTGATTGTGCATATGTCCTGAAGAATGTTAAACTGGAAACCCTTTAGAATATCAGTGAATTTTTGCGGCTTGTTTCGCTCATGTTACTGGACAAGAGGTTCCTGTGATGACTTTTTCAGCTTTTCCATAGATTAAGAAGATTTTATTCACTTTGAAGATACTATGTCACCAGCTATGCAGAAATCCCAAACTGGAATACGTTGTGTTAATTATGCTTGAGCTCAAAGTGGAAATGAAGCTGAATACTGGCAGCATTTGAACTTGGGAAGTAAAGAGCCTCAGGTTGTTTTCTAGGGAAGTTATAGCCTTTTGGATTAAAAGGTAGTCCATTGTCTTGCAAATCTGAATTATCTGCTGTCTTCCAGTACTTCCCTGGGAACTTCTGTGTACTGAAAATCTCTGGAAAATCGGCCATCTTATTCAAATGCATGCTGCAACCAGAAATTCAAGGGTGTAGGAAGAGTAGATGTAATACGAGATGAAGCTTTTGCAAAGGATAATCATGGAATAGTTAGAAATAGCTATAAATTATGGATAGTTATGGAAACCAAGGAGAATCACTTTCTGCATGCTCAGAGTAGTGTTATTCCAGAGGAAACAGCAGTGTCCAGTGTGAAAGAAAAGACAGTGGAGCCGGTGGATGATCAGCCCAAATCTTTTATTGATCAGAGCTGTGGAAAGGTGTTGGGATCAGTAGATGAGCAGGACTTGAATTTACTATACATTTTATCAATTTTTCCTTACCCTTTTAGTGGTCTTTCCTTTTTCACTAATGTTTGTATCTATTACAGGGTTTGATACTTCTGCAAGGCAGTCAGGTGAACGAGCTTCCACCTAATCCGGATGAACCAGGGAAACATCTCTTTGAAATTACCCCAGGTATGCCAACACTTTTTTGTGCTTTCACTATAACATCACAACATTTTCCATCAGTTGTCACTAATGAAAATTGAGTTGTACTGAATACTCCTGAATGTTCTGCTACACTGGCAAGACTATCTAGTGAGACTGAGAAAGGGAACTTTACTACATGGTATTCTTTGTTCTGGATAGAAGTGCTGCTGTGGCACCTCATTTTCATTTTAAGGTAGTTGAGATGCATCATGCTCCATGACTTTCCTGTGTGAAGAAGGCTCTTTGCTTGGAGTGTTGTGTGGTCTCTCAAACAGATGCATTTGTCCACTTGTTATGGGAGAAACAGACAAAGAACACAGCACAGAAGTTCTGGAAAAGGGACATGCAGTCTCTGGATGCAATATCTTTCATGTATGCTACCTATTTTGGGAAGTGGGTGGGAAGGCAGACAGAAAGCTTCAAAACACTTCCCTTTTGGATGAAAGGTTTAAGAAAATAATGACCTGGCATGGAAGAGAGGTTGACATTTTTTTAATGTAGAAAATATAATGATCTGTCACTGTAATATTAATGTAAAACTTTTGCAGTCATTTTAGCTCCCATATAAACACTTGCTGTGGACAGAGCTGGTATCTCCAGGATAGATTTAAAATTAAGTTCCCTGTTGCAGTATAGGAGCAACTGAATTCAGTTGATTTAGTTCTGATTGTATTTGGGAGAGGACCATCCCTATGCATGGGTTTCAATGCACTGTATTCAGGTGGTAGTTTCAGGTGGCAGGATCTACAGAGGGAAAAAACCTGTTTCACTGCTAGTGTTACAACAGAGGAATGAGAGCAGTGAAAGGATTGAGACACTTCATCTATTTCTCTGTACCCGAACACCGAGTTCCTAGAAAGGAACAGGCAAATGTGATTGTGCTAAAAATTGTTTGAGTGCACTCGGTCATCCTTCACTTCACTGCCAGCTTGGCCTCATGGACTACCTGTCCATGCTGCTTAGCATTGTCTCTCCCCACAGCATTGGTGCTGTCAGTAGGGCAGATAAAACTAACTGCTTTAGGCTGCCTCTTGTTTCTTCATGGAATTTTTTAAAAACGAATGCTTGCCCCAGTATTTGAATGTTGTTGCTGTGGAGTCAAGTGTGTTTTTACTATTTGTGAGTCCTTTTCTTGCCACCCTGTTAGGCTAGCTTAAAATGCCATTTTTGCACACCCCTCTTGAGGTAGTATCAGGCAGAGCAAGAACAGGCAGTGCTGTAAGGTTTTCAACTACAGCATCAGGCAGTGTTTTGTATTACCTTAGTTACAGAATTCTGTTTGACACAGAGGAAGCTACTTGGGGAGAAAGTATTTTATTTTTTTTTTTTCCTTTTTGCTTATCACTGTGCGCTATCTTTTAATACCTTTTTACCCCCTTATATTGCACTGTGCCCTCATAGGCAGGGTCCCACAGACAGCAGGACCTTGGGCCCACAGAGTTGCCTCTATGGAGGATCTCCAAGGAAGTGGCATTCATTGTTGCTCTGAATGAGACTCTGAATCATACTATTGCAGGACTGTGGACCTACAATGTGAAAGCACTTGGGTTGTTGTGATCCTGAATGATCCCATCTGTTCTGGCAGTGATCTGAAATAATTAACTGAGCTTGATTGAGTTTCCTGCAAGTTTGAGTTTCTTCTGATTCCAGATGGCAAAACAGTAATTCTGTGCTGCTTGTCCAATTTATCAGATTATATTACTGTAGCCTACAAGAGAATTGTCCTAAACTGCAGGCAGCTGTTGCTTCAGGTGAGTTGGTAAAGCAGGGCATGTGGCTAGTTGAAATGGGCATAGTGAAAAAAAGTGACACAGTTTAGCATGATTGTGGATTCCAGGTTATTTGTGTTCAGTCTGGGTTTTTGACATCGCACTTTTCTGTGTCCTCTGGAAAAACAATTCAGTGTACCACTGACTTCTCTGCAAAATGAAGATGCTTTCCCTAACTTATGGAGATAAACCCTGTTTGTAGCAAATGTAGTTGCTAGATGGATAGTATCGAAAAACACTATAAATAGCCAGTCAATACAGAACGCAATTGACACAGACGTCACTGGAGAATGTGGCCCAAAGAGTTCCCCATTTTGTTCACAGTACATTTATTCTGTGCTGGTTTTGGCATAAGTGCCTTTTCTTTTTTTGCATGTGTTCTCAAATGACCGTGTTCTGCGTGGTTGCCAGCCTGCAGAACACCCACATAGTGAACAGCTCTGAAACAGATGCCAGCTAGAAAGGGGAGCACAAATGATCTTGCAGGACCCAGATCTTTATTTCTCATCACTGCCCATCTTTCCCTGCGTTGGATGTATGGCCATGATCACGTTTTTGCCTAATTGTGTTTCATTTATCCCACTATAAGCTAGGACCCTACAGTTTCTATAGGGATGGTAAGATTTTTTTTTTTTGAAGTTTTCTTAGCTAAGTTGGGGATTTTGTGAATACAGGTACATTCAATAGCTGTAAGTATTAGACTGAGGTTTTACTGGGCTATTCAGCATCAGAGCTTTAACTAACAAAATATAGAATGGAGTGTAACATTCCTAAAATGTACCTATAGCTGACACCAGCTTATCTGGAAAATAGAAGAGGCTGAGATCTGAGAAATGTCCAAAGAGTTCCAAAGTCTGTGGTACCAGTTATCTCCAAAAGCCTATTTTGTGATTAATAGCTAACACATTCAGCGTACTTGTTGTGGAATTGTTGCTGAGATGTTGCCGCCATTTCTCTGCTGCAGGCTGTGTTAAGTTTGGCTGTGGGACCTGTTCCCTCAGAGTGCAGGGACTAGTGCTGTAACAGAGCATGTATTGATTTTTCTGCTGAGTAACAAGAACTAATGATGGGCATTGTGTATTATTCATGTTTCATCAAGTTCATTTCTAAGCTGTATAGGGCAGCTGGGAGAAGGGTTAACTAGGGACATGAGAGACTGCAGAGCAGTTCTACAGTCAAACCAGTGTTTGATCTGGTGACAGGACTTCCTGAAAAATATTCTCTGTATTCCTTTTTGGGGAAACTGTGTAAATTTCTGGACCCTTTTGAATCCATTCATGCTTCCCTTCACCATAGCTAGAAGTTCAAAGTGGAATAGTGGGGTAAGCCGTGGGTGCCGGTTGCTCTCATACTCCAGTGCACATTAGCAGGTGGTGGGGGATGTTTTTGTAAAATTATGAGGGTAGTATGAGGTCAGGTGTTGTACCATTTGGGGTAACATTTCCACAGCATCTGGTGTTTATGGATGGAAATTTTCTTTGTTGCTTGGGAGAGGAGTCCAAATCTGGCAACAGAGACAGCATCTGCTGTTGCTAGGGGCAACAGGACAACTTAGTGTTGACAGGGGGTTACAGTGCATTTTGGAGTGGTGTATTGCAGCTTGTAAGAAGCCACAGGGATTAAGCTCTGACAAAGTCTTAAGGAATGCTGATGACTTAAGTGCTCCTGAGGTCTCACCTTTTAGAAAATGGATGTTTTAGTGTCTTGTGGCAAGTGGTCTACCTAGCTTCATTCCCCAGTCTTTGCAGCACCATGAGATGCTCAAGTTCTTCTGCAGACAGAGAATTTCCTGATGTAGTACAGTTTTTAGAATCAAGGAGGAGAGTAGTAAAAAGGTTCAGAATAAAAGGTTCATGGTACGCATCTTGATGTCTCCTAACCACTGAAGATAGCTCATTCCTGTTTATTGCCACAGTGCTTTCTGCTAAGGTGAACAGTGACAGCTCTTAGCCGAGACTTCCTGTGAGAATAAGAGTGCAGATTTGTAATGAATTTAATTTTTTCATTGGAAACAACTGCTGAAGGGGTTGATCTTGTTTCCAGATACTTAATCATATCTTTCATTTCAGCTCATATAACAGAAAAAAGTCCCCAAACCGGTTGGACTTCAGGTCAGTTGAACAGATGTAATGAAAACTTCACCTTCAGGTTGTATTTTGTGCTCCAGTTGAGTTAGCACCAGCCTCCTCTTTAATGAGGCAGTCCAGTCCTCTTCATAATTGTGACCTTGGTCTTTTTTTCAGACTTAGAGCAAGGATCACTGCCCACACTTGATTTACATGTCAAAGGTTATTTTCAAAACTTTAGAAGTCAGTTCTCTATGGTGTGCTCTTTCAGTTAATTATAAAAACTTAATTCAATATAGGCAACTTGCCCTTACAAAAGGGGCTTGCATCCTTCAAAGATGGAGTGGTGGTTGCACCATGCCAGAAGTTAGGTTGAGGAAAAATAAAATGCCTCCTGCAGTAACTTTGTGCATGGTTTATGTAGAAGCTACTTCACTGCCTTGGTTGAGCTATATAACAAGAAGGAAAGTCAAGAAAGGCAGAATAAGAAGGTAGGCGTTCTAATTCTTACAGGAACAGTAATTGCTGTCTGCTTGTTCTATAGGGGTCCATTTGTGCTGTTGACAATATCTGACAGAGAAGTTGGAGTGGCAGCTTGTTTGTCTTGTACCAGTAGGTGGAATGATGCCCACAGAGCAGTCTGATCTGTGGTACACTTCAGCATCCCAGGTGATCGACACCAATTAAGTTATTTTTGTGGCTTTTTCATCTCAGTTCCTGTTGAGATGGTGTGTAATTAAAACACCTGGAGGAGAAATTAGAAATTCATACATTGAAAATCATTCAGTGTTCTCTATTATTCAATGCAAATTGCAATTCTAATTAACAGCAGGATCCTGAGTTTGCCGTTGGTAATTAAGTTTTCTCCTGAAGTCTGCAGCTGAAAACTGACTGTGCATATCTGAATATGTGATGATGTTGATATTTGAGAGATATATTTAGATTTCTGTGATTGGGCATCCACCATATTGACTAGGGAAATGGCAGCAAAATAAACTAACTTTGGGTCCTACTAGAAAGTTTAAGACAGTGTAGTTGCAGCAGTGCATTCTGGAAACACTTAGCAAGAGAGAGCTATGGGTGTTACTATGTCCATGGCATTGCATTGACCTAGGGAAGAAGATTTCTGGTCTTGGTTTTGCAGCGGAAAGCCTTGTCAGATCTGTGTTTATTATGTCTAGATGTCTGGAGCATAGCTGAGAGCATGCAGTTGTATACCACTAAAAACCATAGCTGTCTCTTGGAATATGAGATAGACTTCTCCACTTACTGAGGGGTGAGAAGCAATAAATCTCTTTTCTAAATTGTCTTTCCAAAGGAGCACTCAGTATGATAAAATGGTATGTTTTCTTTGCAGTTATAGTCTGGAAACTGTTTTGTATTTTTATCTTGGGTTGAGACCTTTAAGGTAATAAAGTTTTCACATTCAGATGCTGACGGGTACATCTGCCTGCCTTTTCCCAGGTGGAATATCTTTTTATGCTCAAGTGCAGTTTGAGTCTCCTTGAAAGTGTGTATCCTGAACTTCTGTGCCTAGAAAGTGTTAGTGCGTTGTTCTTCCTGTTCTGCTTGCTCCGTCTCTCCTGAGCACTAGATGGTGCTGGTTCTTTCCAGCTTTTGCTTGGACTCTTGCTGTCGGTGATGGCACGTGTCTTGATTCCCAAGAGCAGAGTTCATCCTCTCAGAGGAAACCAGCTACTCTGTTTTGTTCGTTCATGTCTCCTCAAAGCAAATCAGTGAGCAAGAGTTTCCTAACAATGTCACTGCCCAGCCTGTGAAGCCAGTACTGTGCTCTGTAGACAGAATACAGCACTGAATACATTTCTGCACATTTGTTCAGTTGGTTTGAAGATGGTGCTAATGATGCCAAGGTTGTGGGCTTGATGGCCATATGGGTCATTCGCTTAAAAACTGGGCTCGAAGATCCTTATGGGTCCCTTCCAACTCAGAATATTCTGTGATTCTGTAATATTCTATATTGAACACTCTCCATGTATTCACAATATACAGCTGCTGTCTCAGATGCCAAAATCACGTCTTTGAAAACATTCAAGTTCAAATTACTTACCTATTTGAATCTTGTTTTGGTCTTAAAACTTTGATATGAGAGCAGAACGTGTCTGCATAGACACATACAGTAATGACTGTGTGGGGAAGCAACTTTGATGCAGGTCTGTTGTTTCAGGTCAACGTACTGACCCAGTGATTATGAGCTATTTAGTGGCATCTGTCTGTTTTCCTCTTCTCCTAGTCTGAGCCTGCTAAACTTATTTTTCAAAATGTGGATCTTCAAAATTTTGCAGTTTTAATGAATTGGCATTTCCCAAATGGTATACTAACTGCCTTCCTCGGGATTACTCCTTTCCTCATCCTGAGATTCTTTTAGTGAACTGAAAAAATAGCTTTTGTGGCATGTCCAGACTTTGATAACTCCCTTCAGTGTCAAGCAGAAGTGTCAACCAGCTGCCAGTATTTCTAGGCTTGTCTTACAATGGATTCAAGTTGACAAACTGTTACTAGAATAAAGTAATGGAGGCTCTCATTTCCCTCGTGCAGATAAATGCTGGCTGCTCAAATCTTCTGTAAGCAAGGCTTCTCTGCTTACTGATTTTCTGATCTGTACCTTCCCTGAATGCTTGACTGCATCATGTCACTGAATTCTTATGAAAAGAGAATGTGGTAAAAAAAGGACTGAACTTTGCTCTCAATTCATGTAACCTTACTGATTTCAACAGTGTTGTGTTCAATTCTGTGTCTCTGCAGCTTGACCAATCCACTTCTGCCTACTTAAGATGATGATTCACTGCAGGTGAACGTCTTCAGACTGCATCCAGAGTTTTCTGCAGAAAGGTTATTAGGCTCTTCTTTTCCCCTGAGGGCTGTGAGGCTCTCTGATAGTTAAGAATGTTTTGGTTCACCTTACCTTATCAGTTTAAAACATCTTGAAGGGCATCAGGAGGCACCTGCAGCCTGTAAATTGCTTTTTGCTTTGTTTTCTTTTTTCCCCTAGCATATGCAGTGAATGAGGCTTATGTTTGCATTTGGCAGGTAATGATCCTGCTTCATGAAATAAACAAGATCTTGCCTTTGTTTTATTAGAAGTGTTTGATCTGCTTCAAGTTGTACTCTCTCTATCCCTCAGTGCTCTGGGGCCATGGGCAGTTGAAAGTAGGACTGGAAATGGGCTGCAACAGCAGAAGTGTTCTGCTGTCCTGGGATTTGTATTCCAGGAAGAGTTCTGCATTTGATCCCTGATCAGTAGCACCTAGCTTGTCATTAATGCACGTGCTGGCTTTCAACAAGAACGATGGTTTTTAAAACTTCAATTGCAATCGCATAATGCCTGCTGTGAAAGGAGCATGAGACTTAAGAAGTTCCATGAATAGGGCTTTCTGCTAGTGCAGATCATTAAAATGTAACCTCTGACTGGTTTTGAGCTGTCTTCCTTAACTTATTGTATTCCTGAGAGACAAATATAGCATTTTATATAGGTTGCCCTTTGGCTATAGAAATATGGCTTTGTAGTGTGATGGCACATTGTAGCAGAAATGTACAAGGCATCATTTGAACCCCTCAGGTTGATTTTTTAGGTGCAAATTAGGTAAGATTTTGAATACTTCCTGCTGAGACCTTCCAGAGTGAGTTCTGCTATTGAATATCCTGCCTTGAGGATAATATATTAAGTCTTAAGGCATGTGTAGTAAGTAGAGGGATTTCTTTAAAAAGAATTCTGGTGCAAGTACAGCTTTGTTACATAGAGATATGCTTATCAAACTGTCAGCATGATCAGTTATGTAGAGTCATCTCTATATTGCTAGAGTGTCAGAAATCAAGTCTTCAGTGATGTTTTACAGCTTGTGTGCTCTGTTGCTGCTGTTATGGGTTTTGTTCAGCCCCAGAAACAGCTGTTTTCCCATTTGCAATAAAAATGGATGAATTCTCCACAAGATTTATGCAGTGTCTGGGATCCCTGAGGCTAATAAAATTCTCTGTTAGGTTAGCATGATGAAGTCAAATAAGATACAGGATATATGGCGATGTCACAGCACAGACTAAATTGTAGCAGAATTGAAATAAAGACAAGAGAAGAAGGCCTCAAGCCGTGCCAGGGGAGGTTCAGGGCAGACATTAGGAAGAATTTATTCCCTGAAAGTGTTGTCAAGCCTTGGAACAGGCTGCTCAGGGAGGTGGTGAAGTCACTGTCCCTGGAGGTGTGTGAGAAAAGACTGGATCTGGGGCTTAATGCTATGGTTTAGTTGACATTGTGGTGTTTTAGTCAAGGACTGGACTTGACCTTGGAGGTCTTTTCCAACCTTAAAGATTCTGTGATTGAGTTCTATGATACTGACAATCCTGTAAGGCAGCACAACTCATGTTTTTGAGGTACCTGTCAGCACTACACCTTAACTGCTCAGTAAAACACACTGACTTCAAAATACCATGTGGAAATGATTCTGGGAAGCAATGGTAAGAAAAAAAACCAAACCACAGGTCCTTTTTGCAAGGCCCACCATAAATGTTGGGGGGAAAGGGAGACACACAGCTGATAATGTGATGGTCCAGGATCCAAAAGAGAATATAACTGAGAAACTGCTATCTGGAATGCACTAGTACCAGTTTGAAGTGGCAGCTGGCCCACTGTCAAACACCTGTGAGAGAGGATTCACAGGCAAAAAGCCCTCTGTATTCGTCTGAAATGCTTTAGGGATAATTAGTGTGGTATCAGTGAGAACCTCCTTGCTCTGGGCTTTTTGACCTTCACAGGGAGGAGGAAATATGACAATGATGTATTGCCTGTGGTGTAACACTTCAGCCTTAGACCCAGCTTAAGAGCACACAGGGGTTTTTTTTTGTTTCTTTTGGTTTTTTTTGTGGTTTGTTGGTTTTTTTTGGGGTTTTTTTGGGAGGGTGTTTGTTTTTTACTGGGAATGGTTTTAACTCCCTGTGCTAGTTATCAAGGTATAGTTTCACTATGGGAAATGCATGAGTGCTGAGTACACTTATGGCAGTGTGGCTAATCTATGTTGAATTTATTAGCATTACAACAGTTTTATTCCCTAAAATTCATGGTAAGCTTAAGAGTGCCCCTACAGTATTCATTGCAGGGGCTCTGCTCAAGGTAATGCTCTCTAAAGGCAGTGAGGCAGCTGGGGTCAAGACTGTGGTCTGTACAGTGTAGTACATTCTGATGAGCTTAATATTCCTAATTTTTTTCAAGAACTAATTGAAATGAATGTGATTTCTTCTATTAGGAAGACAAAGTTCAGGTCATTGTTCATTATAGAGCTTTTTCTTTTCACAGACTTTAAATGTTTATCAAAGTATGTGTCTTCTGTCTCTAACAGGTGAACAGGCCAGTTAAGACACATTTTTTCAATCTTTTAATCTTAGCTAGAGTCCATTGCTCATCTAAGTGAAATCCACTTAAGATGTTGATACCTATGCTTCCATGTGCTATCAAAGATGTTATGTATCATCCTGGACTCCTAAAGCACTGTTATTAGTTCTGGGATTTGTTTTTAACCACCAACTGTCAGACAGAAAACCTGAGGGAAGGGGCAGGAGGAATTTGAGATATCAAAGGAAAGAGCTGTGAAACCAAAAGTATACAGTGTTAAAAGGGAGTGTGTGTAAGACAATAGAGAAAGACTAACGATGCAAGTAATAACTTGCATTGAAGGATAATTGTGGTGCTTCCCTGAATTTTGGGTTGTGTATTTTACTATGAAGATTTGTAAGCACTCTGGCAACTGCTGACTTGAGAGGTGAAGAGTCTTGTTTACATTAGTAATTCTGTTCCAGTATAATTGTGTCAAAAGAAAGCCTATAATGTATTGAGGAGAAAGATTACTTTTATTAACAGAAATAAAAGTGTCTGAAAAGACACTATTGTGTGAGATCCTTCTGTGCCACAGAAATTATCAAGTCTCTGCTTTTAAATCATGTGGTTTGTATATGAATCAGAGACTCAAAATGATTCCTTCTGGAAGGGTTCAGCAGAAGATATTTTCCAGATTAAATTATATCTGGTCCACTTTGAATGACAAACCAGGCTTCAGCTGCCAGTTTTTGTCCCTGTGTCCTTTATAGGTGCTCTACAGATCATAAGTGCCATGTGTTGCTAATACTGTAGAATATGAAAGCAGACATCCTACCTTTAGTTAGCTCTGTCACCCAAACACATCACAACAGAGAATAGAGGAAGTTAAAACAAATGAAAATATTGTGCTTATGATCATGCTTGGTAAGATAAATATTATCATCTCGGCCCTGGTTCTGAAGCTGGCGGAGTCTCTGAAAGGTGTCATAATTATGCGTGTGGGCCTGTAGGGTAACTGTCTTACTGAAGGGGATGCATGAGGATTGAGGAGGACCAGTGAGAAGAAATTCAGTGTTCTCCCTTAGTAGTGTTTTGAGGTTACAGCTGTTTCCTCTTGGAAAGCACAGTTTTGCCTTGAGTTTTAGTGCCAACACCAGCACAGAGTTCTGCTTTAGTCTTGGTAACTTCGATGAAAATACTAAGCTACACATAAGGAGTTATTTCTTAATCACCTTCAGCAAAACATCCTCAGGAAGCTCAGACTTTAATGCCATTAGCTTTAAGTTCTGCAGTCAGTGAAGAGTTGTCATTCTGTGAGCTAAAGCAGATCCTCCCCTCTCTTCTAGAAGCAAGGATTTTTTGAAGTTAGTAAGTGTAAAAGCTTGCATACATTAATAGTGGGCTGTCTGTGCTATGTACACTGGGATCTGTTAGGAATGGGTTCCTTTTATAGTTTGAAGTGCTAAGGGCAACAAGATGCCTTCAGGTATTTGCAGTAAAACTGCTTCTTTTAATCTGTGTGCTTAGCTGATCTTCCCCTTTGGGCTCTAAGCTGGTGTGAACTGTACAAGAGCAGCTATGGATGCATGGCAGTGCCAGGCTGGAATTGCTGATGTTAGCCAGCATGCCCACCTGCTGCTGAGAGCTGTGCATGCTCCAGGCAACACTGCCCTTCTTCCAACAGAAATGGAACAGGAATAAGGTCTGCTTTGCCAAAACCAGTTGCAAAAGGGGATTTTGGCCATATGTAAGGCTTGATTATTCAGGTATTTTTTTGCGTTTTCTCAGAACTTCAACACCAGACGCCCAAAAGTTTGCTAATGCCCTCAAAGCGAAAACCTGGAGATGTACTCACTAGCACGGTGTGGCTAAAGCTGTACTGGAATTTCCAACCAAGATTTCTTCATTTGTTGATGCTTGCACCTAAAATTCTTTAATTTTTTTAGTTCATCATAATTCAAGGAATTCCTTTTTGCTCTTCACAAGTGCTTTAGCTTGTAGAGTCATTATTTGAAGGAAAAAGCAAAGAAGGTAGACACCTGTGAATCTCCTAAAATATGGCCGTTCATGTGAAAAAATGTCCAAATGCTAGTGAAAATTATTGTCACAGGAGTGTCAGATGGTATGACTGAATTTCTCTTGGAATTACAGTGACTGGAGGGAGAAAACAATAGATGTAGTCAAATCAGAGGAACTTTTTATAAACTCAGTATCTTTTGACTCTTTCTGGACTAGAAACTCTTTAACAGGACAAGGCCAGATGCTTTGAAGTGTTATTCCTGACAGAACAGGTGACTTTTGATCCTTTCTTTTTTTATTTTTTAAGCCTGTGAGCCTTTTATTTACAGAACTGTGCTCCATTGTAAACTTAGCCTAACCTGGTTAGCAGGAATGTGTTTTAGATCACTTGGGGCAAGACAACCTGTGAATACAAAATGTGCACTTTCATGCTGTCTCTCATACAGTCTGGTGATATATCTATACTGAACTCATGTTTTCTGTGCTTATGTCTTCTGTGAAGAATAGATGAACTATAAATCGTTCTTTTAAATGATGAAGGTCTAGTTCTTCTCTCAGCAGGTTATTTTTCAGAGTCTTAGGAGCCATTGGAGTTTTAAAACACATTTCCTTTGCAGTTTATATTAAACATACTAGAAGTGTGTATTTGGAGGGCAGGGGATGATGAAGACTGGGGTTTGAAAGGGTGAGGATGGCTTACATTGCTCTGCTCTCACAGGAAAAAAGCCTTAAAGGGAGGTAGCATGTCACTTTATTAATAAATACTAGGCTAAAAAATTCACTTGGCAATTTCAGGCTCTTTTAAGAAATACAGTAGGTCTTTAAGAGACTTAGAGTACTTAGATATATATGAACTAAGAGTGGTTGTAATGTACTCTTCTACCTCTGTTATTACATTGCAGGAATAGTCTTTTCTTTCTTCTGAGCCCAATGGTTATTGTGAAATTTTTGGAGAGTCACAGAATGCTCCCATTGTGGCCTGGCAAGCCACTTGTACTTGTTTCACCATGTATTTTGGAAATCGTGGGAATAATCCATGCTGAATCTGACTTAGAAAATCAACTTTTCACTTTACAAAGACTTTAACTTTTGGAGAGGAAGTCTATAATTTGCCCTGACTTAGAGATTATTTGATTGATATAGAGAAGATCATAGTATAAATAATTTTTCAGATCAGACAAAACAAGCTTTTATTGGCCTAGCTTGAAAATTTTAACACATTCTTCTGAATTTTGGGCCTGGGTATTAGTATACATTGTGAGCTTTTCATGAATGCACGTTTTGTACTGGCTGTCTTAGGTCCATTCTCTATGAAGACCAGTTCACCTATTTAATAGTTATGGTGCAAGTTTGTGCTAGCATTTGTGTTCTTCAGATAAGTTTGTGCCTTTTGGGGAGGAGAGAATGGTGAGGAAAATCCCCAAAGCTATGTAATCTTGGCCTTATGTCTAAAAAAGCTTCCAAAATGAGTGCTTTCCCAGTTCTAGAGATGTAACTCTGACATAGTTGGGAGTCACAAAAACCACTTGTCTCCTAGTAAAGAAATGATTAATAAATACCTTCAGCCACTAGTACTTAGTCATGTCTGGAATGAATCATTGAACTAGAATAACATATT
Source organism: Cyanistes caeruleus (assembly GCF_971803275.1). Lineage (NCBI taxonomy): Eukaryota > Metazoa > Chordata > Aves > Passeriformes > Paridae > Cyanistes > Cyanistes caeruleus. The sequence continues at coordinate 18,026,698 of NC_141708.1, forward strand.
CCTCTGCTATCCTACAAGTTTTTAAAAATTTACTTGGTTAGAGTCTTTTTTCCCCCTAGAGTTCAAGTGATTGGCTTAACTGAAACTAAAATCTTTACCTCTGTCTCCAGATATTTAGCATTGCAGAGAAATATAAAAGTTCAATATTCACACAATAGTATTCAGCAGCTGGCTTTCCTTTTCAGTGGCAGGCACTACACTACTGCATTTCTTAAGAAATGAGAGAGAATGTGAACTTTAAATCAAGAATTTCAGATGGTGGAGCCAAGAGCAATCGCTGGAGCAAAAAAATGTGCAAAGTAGATGCATTATCAAAAAAATCTTAGGACACTCAGTCTGCACCAGTTCATTTTACAGGGATCTTTTAAGTCCTTGGAGTTTTTAAAAGATCAGCCTAATGGTTTATCCAAATCTAGACATTGTACTCTGGGCTCCTGATTTTGTAAAGCCTAGTCTCAAGTTGGTGTATGCTGTAAAAGAGAAGACATGCATGGTTAACTCTAGGTCTAAAAGGTCAAATTGTTAAGAATTACAGAAATTGCACCTTGAACAGATCCTGCTCTACAGACTGACTTATGTGTATTAAGAGAAATCAGTCTCCAAGGAATCATACTGCAGAGTAAATGGGTTTTGTTGCTGGAAAAGTGCAGGCATATCCACCTTGCTTACTGCATGAATGGCCTAATACCTACTTGAATTTTTTGCTGAGTGTAAATATAAATGCATTTTAAATAATATTAGAAATTATATATAACAGCTTTATTTTATTTGACCCAGACAGGTTTGACTATCTTTGATATATTAATCTTGTGTTAAGCCTTCCCACCCTTCAGGTTGTGTCAGACCTTGTACCTGTAGCAATCAATCTAGGATGAGAATTTCTAGGGTTTCCTTTATTTAGGCAAAATATTTGAGTGGCAGTTCTGCCCTCTTACCTTCATTAGCTGACTGCTGAGATGATCTGCCTGGGCCTGACTGCATCCAAAGGAGAAACTAAGTGTGGTTTAGACATTAAAGAATCTTGAATTTCCTATGGGGTGACAGATATAGACATCTGACTTCTGCATCTCCCAAACATTGCTCAGTTATCTCAAAATGTTTTTGTTTTGTTTTAATCTTGACTGTATCGTTCCTCTGCCCTCACAAAAAATGGTATCTGGTTTGTATGCATGCACTCTGGTGGTCTGATCCCCTGCTAGCTCGTTCTGTCTGGCAGGATTCGGACTGGCAGTATGTTTGACCAAAGACACATATTGGCTTAAATGTTAGGAAATTTAATGAGTGCCCTCTGAAGCTAAAATGACAAATGATCTGCAAAGTGCACTGAAGGTATGTAGAGAATGAATGTCCTGGTTTTTATTAGTTATATGGATTTTTCAGATTATAAGAAAGGTGGTAGTAGTTATAGTATTTTAGTTTACTAGACATTAGGGCTATTTATTTAATCACATTTTCACTTGCACTTTTTTGGTTTAATTATCAATGAACAACTCTTTAGCTATAATTTTTTTCCCCAAGGGTTTTGTGTTTTCTGAATGCATTTTTTCTCAAATTTTTTCACAGTCAAGACTGACCCAAATATATATCAAAGTCACCAATTCATTAAAGAATTTTCTAAAATGTATCTTTTTTAATGAGCAGTTGAAGAGCTTCTTTGTTTTGGATGAAATTTGTATTTTGCTGTGCAACTCAGAGCATGGATGGTTCATTTATATGCAAACTTTGGATGGTTTTCTGAAAGCTGTCAATATTAGCTTATTTTATTGCTGACCTTCACTGTAATTTTTGTCATCTGGAGCAAATATGAGGGAAGGACTAAATGTTCTTTAGCTCCATTTTGCACAGCAATGTTTTTGGGTAATGTCACACTATGTCCACAGGGTAAGAATATCTGAGGCTCTGCCTTCCTTTTGCAATGAATGCATACTTGAAGATTTTTATTTTAAATATGTGGTTATTACAGTAAATGACTCTCAGCTATTTTCATCTGGAACCATTTAATTCCTTTAGGTAATGTCACATAACCAAAAGATAAGACAAACTTTTTGTCAGTTTTACAAATATTTTGTGAAAATAAGGAGAGTTTAAAACTGTAATGTTTCAATAATAGAAACAAAAAAACAAGAAAACAAATCTTGAAATGCTTTCTTGAAGCTCTCAAATTGATTGTCTGAACCAAGCATGTGTGCCTAACCCCTCATCAGCCTCTATCTGTCCATGTGAGGTGATGTATGTAATAGTCCTAAAACTTCTTAAATACTCAAATTTCAGTAACTTCTAGGTTGCCTGGGGGGTGGGGGGGGTTCTCTGACATGGAGCACCCAGTACCTTTCCCCATGAAGCTGACTTGGCTGCCAGGCTGGAACAGCTGGAGAGGAGGGTGCTTTCTCCATCTGCTTTACCTGCCCCTGCTCTGACAGTGCCGTTAGTAAACACTGGCTTTTCCAGAATGTGGAAAACTTCCCCCTGCTGGGGGCTGCCTGGAGTTTGCTTTAAAATGAAATGAAGGAGTATTGCCAGGACATTGTCCAGCCCCTCAAGCAGGTGGTTTACACGCCTCTTCCCTGAGATCAGATCACCCTCTAGCAAAGAAGAAAGGGAAATATCTGCTGCTTTACAAGGGCAAGGGAGGGCTTTGCACAAGAGATGGATTTCCAAGCAGCTGTCAGCTATTGGCACTGTCTGACGAGTTCAGAGGCACAGCAAAACAACTAAGATGAATTCTCACACATCTATCCAAGAGGAACAAGTTCATACCAGCAAAGTCAGAATACTGGATTTTCTTCAGTTCTCTTGCAGAAATATCTTGAATTTCCTCTAATATGTTTGGTGGTGGTGGTGGGAAAGTTTTCCTGCCCTGTCCATCTTCTATCCTGTGTGGGATTTGGTTTTGTTTTGGTTTTTTTTGTGCTAACTAATGAATGCTCATACTCTGCGATTGCTCAAGTGTGCAGTTAACAGTTGAATACTCTGCAGAAGGACCTCTCTGTAGAACATTATTGTAGTCTTTTTTTTCTTTTTTTTTTTTTTTTTTTTTTTTTTTTTTTAATGATTGGAGACCTGGAAGACATCTACCCTTGGTTATTCGTTTTCTCTCCTGGAAATCCTTTCTGAAGAACTTCAGGCTCATATACTGGGAGTTGGAGTTGCAGATTGTCATCAGGACTTGGGTTCAGGCTTCTGGTATTTTAACAGTATTGAAAGATGTAGCTCCTTGTTACCTCCCCCACCCCCAAACCTCTATTTGTCTAGCTTTCTCCACTCCCACCCAAACCGTAATTTTTGTGCTTTGCACACTGCTGTCAAAGAGTGTAGTCTTCTTCAGTGTCCAGCCTGGAAAAGAGTTTATCATTCAGATATCAGTCGCATTCTTGTGACATCCGACTCTTAAGCTTGATCCAAGCTTTGCAAAGGCAGCCAGTTTTCCTGTAAGTTGGTGTATAAAACAAACTATGACTCTGCTGTGGTGCTTAGGCCAGTGGGGCTAGAATAAGCAGGGTCCCAGCTGTGTGAAATGCTGCAGGGTCTAGAGAACAAGCACAGAATGATCAGGGATCCAGCAAACATCTGTTCTAGGGATGTTGTTCTTTCCTTATCCCAAAACAAAACGCTTATCTTGTGGCTGGTGACTCGGGTTAATGTAATTAAAAGTGAGTGTGTAAACAAGCCTTCTGAATATTGGTAGAGCAGTGCTGACCTTTGCAAAAATGCAAGGTCCCTGAAACACTCAGTATCTCTGTGGAGGCTCAGATATATAGTGTTTACTCTTGTGGGGCTTCAAAAAGCTAAAAAGCTTGTGGGGGTGTGTGATGTTGGGGGGATACCACATGACCCTGTCCTGTCCTGAGAGAATTTTGCAAGAGGTGAAATAGTCTTTCCGCTATCTTTTTATGCACGCTGAAGGTTTACGTTGGGTGTCTGTTGCCCTCTGGCCGTCTGAGAGCCTCTCACATAAAGCAGGCTCCGGTGGCTCTCACCCCTTCAAAGGGGCGACTATAATTAATAAGCCAGCGCGGTTTAAGGGGCAGGGAGCCGTGAAGCGCCGAGTCTGCCTCGAGGCCGGCTGGAAATAGGGGCGGCAAAGGAGGAGGGCTTCAGGACACCAACCTGCCGCTGTCCCTGCGTAGCCTCTCGGGAGCCCTTGCCCGGCTGCCCGCCCCGCTGCCAGGGATGCTGGAGGCGGCCCCTCCTGGCAGGGAGAGGGCTGGCTGGGGCCGCCAGGGACGCCACCTGCCATGGGGCTATGTTCCTGCAAAGGCTGCCGTGAGCAGCCCAGAGGTAACTAACTTCCCCCTCAGCTGGGACGGGGAAGCTCTCCTTCCCCGGTGAGTGCCGGCGGGGCGGCGGGAGAGCGCAGCCCCGGCTGGGAGAGCGCGGCTCGGGAGCCGCCGGCCGAGCCCCTCCTGCGGCAGCGGGACGGGGGGAGCGGGAAGCGAGGCCGCTGTCCCTCTGTGTGCCGTGCCCAGCGCCTAGCCCTTCGGGAGGTGCCACCGCTTCTGCTCGTGGGTCCAAAAAAACTCGGCGAACTAAACTAAACCCTTAAAAACTGTCTGGATACGATCTTAAGCTTTAAACGCAATCCTTGGTTCTTCTTTTTCTCCACAAACAAGTAAATTTTGATGGGAGGGGAACCTGTTGTTTCTTTCAGAAAGGCTGTTAACGTGGCAATAGCATTAGCTGACAATCTTTCCTCCTCTGTTCTGCATAGTGAGGGACTTGAATATTTTCTGAAGGGTCGAGCTCCCAGAAGTCTAGAAGAAACTGCTTTAGGAGGCAATGTCTCCAACCCACTTAAAGCTATTGTAATTCTCCTAAGGATTTCCAGTTACTTCCAGAGTGGCTCCTGCATGGGTTTATGTGTTGGGACCAGCCTCTGACATCCTGTCTGTTTTGGGAAAAGTTTGTAGTTGATATTCAGGCACTCTGAGAAGAGCTGTTGTTTGAGCCCAAAGAGAAGTGTAGCTTTCCTCAGCAGAAAGCAGTCTCATAAGAATGATGTTCAAAAATGTTACTGTGCTTGGAGTTTGTAAAATAAATGCTTGACTGTTTTGACTTTTTGACAGCTGAAAATAATTCTCTTTTAGTAATCAAAATCCTCTGAAGTTGGATTAGTGAGAAAATAGGAAAGAAAATTGCTTCCTGTGCAAAACTTTGGAAGAAACACCGTTAGTAGTTGTTACGCTGGAAGTATGATTCAGAGAATGGTAGAAATTTAGCACATATGCTCAAGTTTTGAGGGAAAGGGGAAAAATAAGCACATTGGTGGAAATTTGGTGAGTATGAGGCTGCTGTCTTCATCATAGCTGCATCAGGGTAAATTTTATAAATGAAGGTAAAAAAAAGCTAAAGGTGGCAGTATAAAAGCTAAAGGAAATGTTTGCTGATACGAAGTAACTTCAGTAACTGTCGCTTATATTAGAGCATAAACGCTGAAATCAGTTTTCCCTGTCAGGAGTAGAGAAGACCAGGTAAAGGTATATCTACTCTTTCAATTATTATTGAGTTGACTATGCCCAGATTGTCGGTGTGGCACCTGGTGAATGGGTCTGAATTTCCCTCTAAAGACAGGAAAAAAAACCAACCAAAAAAAAAACCCACAAAATATCCCTGATTTTTGGATTTGGAATACTGTGGGATTTTTAATACACTTCTGGTTTTAATCTGTTGAGGAAGGGGAGGCTTAGATTGGGTGTTATCAAAAAACATTTGTCCTAGTTCTGGCTTGAATCCAGTCACCTCATTCACTTGAGTGAAATTGTATTTATCTTTTTCGGGAAGAGCTTCTACAAACAATGGGTGTTTCAGCTAGCATATTGCATTCAAGCTTGAAAGAACAAAGTGTGTTTGTGTCAGAATTGCACATTTGTGTAAACCTGCAGACACCAGTGAAGCCACTCCACCCTCTGAGAACTGGTACAATTGAGATATATGTTTGTGTTAAATTATACTTTGCTTGTGGGACTCTATAGAGTATGTAATACTAACAAGTGTTTTGAGGACTTCTTTCAAGGTTAGACCAAATTTGGCTCTGTATGATGCTGCTGAAATTTGCTTGTTCCTTGGTGGTTGGCATTGGCCCTTTTAAAGCTGTAAGCTTATTTTCCAGTGCTTTTCATGTGGCTCTAAGTTTATAAGATATGTAGTGAAACCACTGATTTAGATTGCCCCTGCTGCTTTGCTTTTTTGGCTTTAAGGATGGTTTAGACTATGCGTGCATTGGCCTTTTGATCATGAGCTTCAACAAGTCCTGCTTTGCTGTAAAAATACTTTCAGCAGATGTGGGAGGGGTGTGGCTGGGGACCTGGGTACTGATAGCAATGATTTTCATTATTGCATTTTCCCTATCAGCTTTTCCTGATAGCCTTTTAGCACATCAGGCACAGATAAGGCTAACTGATGAGTAGATTCCTACTTCTTGGAAGTTGCAGGCTGAAGTGTCTCCTTAAATGCAGTGGGTTATCTGCAGATAAAGACAAGCTTAATAAGGGGGGTGAGTGTTTAAGGATATTTACATTTGTTTAAGGCCAAAAAGGAAAGCTTGAGTTGTCATCCTTCCCCACTCATCTTCCCTTCTGTCCCTGTGGCAGAACTACTCTACTGGCTGGAAAGTAACAGATTCCTGGGCAGGAATGCAGAACTGTCCCTTTACCCTGTCCTTTAGGTTCAGTTGATTGCTGTGTGCTGAAATCAGAATGTGGGAGAAGGATGTGGTTGCTGGTAGGAATTGGAAAGGAACTAAAATCCACCTTCCACCTTACCCTTGTAGTACTGTTGGCTCCTACTAGCCTAGAACCTGAAGCTGTTGGGAGTGTTTGCCATGTGCTGTGGTTGATGGTTTACACTTCACTGTTTCCTGCACCAGCTTGTTTCAGTGTGATTGTTTTTATTTTCTTGACATTTTTTATACTGAGAGTTGTTCTCCATCAGATCATCCAAAAAAATCTTGCACTCTAATATTACAAAGATTTCTGGTGGCTTTCCAGTGATGCAATGTAGCCAAGATTGTGACTTCTGCCTTGACTTGCTTTAACCTGGTTATCAATTTGTCCTGCTCAGTGTAGGTTTCCTGGGGGGACCCACCTTGTGTTCACTATGAAAACAGTTTGAAACTGGTGCAAGCATAAAGGATGAAGGAGAACTCTAGTTCTCAGCCAAACAGTATTTGCCCTTTCTTCTTGTGTGGTGTCAGCTGCCAAGGTGTGCTTTCTGTTACAATTTTGGGTTTAAAACGTGCAGAGTTTATACAGGGTTTGTAGGACTGGGAAACTAGGAAAATGGGACTTACCTAGGATACCAAAACTCTCTAGGTTATTTGATAATGGTTGTGCTTTGTGTGAAAGGAATAGAAGAGGAAATCTGGAAAAAATCAGTTGAATCTGTTGGATGACCTTAATGCTTTCCTGTGTAGAAGCAAAAGGGATGAGGATTTAGAAGACTGTACTTTGTAAGACTGCAATTCTTAATGCAAATAAAATCTGTTCAGTATCTTCCCGTCTGAAATGCTTTAGAAATGTGGCCTTGGGATTCATAATACTATCTCAGAGCTAAGGATATAATTCTCCTGTTTTAAAAAAACACAAAAGCTAATTTGTTTCCTCTAGCTTCCTTTTTTTAGATTTGAGTCTCCACAGTAACTAAGTATATCTCCAGCAGAATTCCAGAATGAGTTCTCACTTGAAGTACTGAGTAGATTTTGACCATAATCTTATACATTTGGCTCTCCTAGGGACAGTGTGATTGGCTGTGCATTCATGTGAAGCACACAGTAGCACAGTTGCAGTATTTTACAGTTAAGAAGTCCCCAACATGTGTATGAATAGACTTGGGTGCTTATACATTGCACATTTTCCTACCTGTAAGAAACAGTTCTCTGTGATGTGACCTAAGCACTGTAAAAACAGCCTGTGTTGGGTGGGAATGTATATTAAGTTGGGATGTGAGTTCATTCCTCATTTCAACAGGGTGGTCAGTTTACATTTTAACTATAGTAGCAAAAAGGTCTTCAGAGTCTTCTGCATTTTTTGAAAGCTGAAGACATAACAACAGAGATAAAGGAGGAATTCACAGTCTTTTCCAAAATGTAAGATAAAAGTGAATGGCTTTTCTTAGTGAGTCCACCAGAGTATGCCACCTGCATGGTTCTCCAGCTGGCCTTCCCTATGTGCACCCAAATGTTCTTCCTCTCCTTTTTCTGTGTGCCTATAGCTGCTAAGGGTGGCATTTGGAAGGTACATTTGGGACATTATTTTTGCTGAAATTCAAAAATGAACTAGAAATTTTAAAATTTCGGAGATGGGTTTTAGGAAGACTTATTATCCTGAAGTTATCTGGTTAATTATTACTTATCTAGAAAACTTCTCTGTGACTGGTTTTGTCAATGAAAGCAAGGAGTAACCTTTGACCTAATACAGCAGAGCTGTTGCTGTGTTAGTTGGTGGAAAAATACTATTTACCTTTATGGTCTCCACTTCTTATCCTCTGAAGAGGAAAGCATTAACTGATAGCATTTCAAAGCCTTGATCATGTGTTTAGTCTCTTGTTCAATTCACCATCTGCTTTTTGATGTTGGCTAGTTGCTAAGCAGAGCTAATTGCAATTCTTTTGTTGAGACACTTCATTAAGAAGATTTTATTTAAAAGTTGTATTTCTACAGTTCTCAATTGCTGTAACTTGAAAATATCAGTTTCAATTAAAAAGGTTTATTTCTTCCCACATTATTAATAATTTAGCAGAAATGCAAAATATTTTCTGTTGTCATCTTTATCCATGGAAATGTTACATTGTGCAGTGTTTGACTATGTCCCTCAAACATGATCACATCTGGCATATTAAGTGGAGTGGGATACAGCTTTGCAGGACAGGAAATACAGGTCCAAAACCAGAAAAACAAAGCAATGGATCGCTACCTGTATGTGGGTAAAACAGGGGAACTATGGAATACTGCTACATTGAGGGCAGGTGCACAGAGGTTTTTAATGTGTAACAAGCACAGAAGATGAGAAGCTGAAGCAATTCTTTCCTTAGTCTGTGCCCCTTCAATGAACTACCATTTACAGGTTAAACTGCCTGTTGTGTTTTATCTGTACACAACTGGGCTAACACCTGAAGATTTGGTAACATCTACTGTATGCATAACCTCTGGCTCGTGTTTACTGTCAACAGTCTTGCTACTTGTTGATCTTAATTCAGACTTTCATAGTGAGAGAGCTCATAAATGCAGCATGAACCCCTGCAGTGACATTGCTTCTGCTCTCTGTTATACTATCACTCACTTGTAACAGGAAAGCTTTCTAAACTGCATAAAATGGGATAAACTCTCTCTTCTCCAATTTGTTTTATAGCCTCTCTTCTCTTTTTCCTAAATAAAGTGTTCATCTCTGCATAAGGATGGTGTGGCATCCTAACACAGGCAGAACTTGCATTCCTTAGTCTTGGGGACATCTTCCAGGGATGGTGACTTTGCCATTTCCCTGGGCAGTCTCTTCCAAAGCTTAACTGCTCTTTGAGTAATACCCATCCTGAACCTCCCCTGACATAACTTTTCCTCTTGTCCTGTCACCGATTGCCTTGAGAGAAGAGGCTGACCCTTGCCACAGCCTCCTTGCAGGTAGAGAGCAATAAGGTCTCCCCTGAGCTTCCTTTTCCCCAGGATGAACAATCCCAGCTTTGAAAGCAAATAAAGGCAAATAATTAGCTGTTGTTGTCTGGCATGATACAGAACTTGTTCAGTTCATGTAAATGAATCATATGAGGTCTCCAGGTATTTTAACCAAAGGGTGATGTGGCAAGGAACCCTTTCCTGTGGTATGTGAGAACTGAGAAAAGAGGTGTTGTTCAGACAAACTTGGTGGTTAGAAACTGATGTGGCAGGGTTTATTTCTCCTTTCTTTTATTTTTTTTTCTAAACTACAATTGAATACCAATGCTACAAAACATAATCTGTATGCCCAGCACAATACTCAGACTGAAATGACAGTAATGGAGCCTGTGTCTGGGTACCTCAACCTGCTTGTGGAGCAGCTGGTTGAGCAAGGTTCAGCACTGCTGAATCCCCCACTGCCTTCTGGAGGAGCCTGGAAAATCCAATCTCACTGTCCCTAAACAAGAGAACCCTGAGTGTTTCTGGAAACAGTGGGGAGAAAACTTGTGCAGCTCAAAACGTTGCTGAAGGTGTGTCAGTGGTGTCTCATCTGCTGCTTCTCTCGCGGCATCCCGGGATGTGTCCTCCAGCCTTGCTGCAGGTATCAGTCATCAGAGGGGATTGTGTGGTGCAGCTGTGAATGACAGGCTTGTCAAAACATCTGGGGCATGCTTGCTGACTTGGAGTTAATGCTTCTGTTTCACATGATGAAAGTAGCTGTGCATGTTGTTACCAAGTGGTTTTACTGTAATTAATATTTGGTGCTTTGTTCAGGTATCAACACTGGGTGCCTTGCATCTGTTTTAAGTGGTCACAATGATGTGGGCTGGTGCTATAAATGAAGGGGTTTTTCAGGTGAGTTACTGATGGTGCTTAGGGATGTGACTAATTTAACAAAAAAATAAGCCCAAACCCTCTGTTTGTTGAGTGTTTACTGGAAAAATAAACAACATTTTTTTTTTTATTTTTTATTTATTCTCAGGAAGTATAATGTTAACATTATTAGCAAGTATAAATCTGGCAACAAAAGAAGGCAATAATGTTTTTAAGGAATTATGTTATTGAAAGCTTTGAGCATCTTGTTTTGTCTTTCAGAAAGTCGCCTCATGGTATAATCTGGCAATTTATTCCATTAAAGCGGGCATGGTGCCTGACAGTGGGGACACTTTCCTCACTTCTCCCCAAACCATTTCCATGAACTAGGCTTTTCTAGCATTTTTCTAACTGGACTTTTCTAACTTTTCTAACTGGACTTCAGTCAGTTCTTCCTTTGTTATTAATATTTAGGTTATTGAAGAAGCTGTGACTAAATGCAAATACAAATCCTCTGTGAATTAATAGCTTTTTGACCCTGTGATATGGGAATTGGTACTTTGAAGCAAGATGGTAGTCTATGTTCCAACAAATCTATATTTTAAAGCATAACTAATCTATTAAAGGGTGCATGACAAGAGAATGGAAGAACAATGGGTGTTACTATATATTATATAAGTAGAATATCTATTTTGCTTTTTTTTAAGTGACGTGGGAAAGAAGTTAAGGAATTTTTATGGTGTTTGTTTGGGATACTTCTGCTGTTTTACTAGTGACCTAATTTCAGCAGTTGCATCAGTGTAAGTAGTGAAACAGCAGCCTGAAAGGTAAGTTTCGCAGCTCTGGTGTAATCACTGTGTTTCTGAAAGGAGTAAGTAATTAAACTTGTTTTTTAACCAAGAGGGCATGTCACATAAAACATTAGAGCAGGTATGTACCCTGTAGGTGATCCCATGGCTGTTTTCTATGCCACAGTTGGTAGATACTACATGAAGAAATGGAATGGAATTTGCCATAGCTTGACCTCATAGACAAGATGATGCTTTTGCACTTACTGGAATTCTTGTCTTAAAAAGTTGGTAGTAAGGAGAGAGTGTGCTCTTTCTGTCAGAGTCTGTCAATAACTGGAAGGGATTTGGGGACTGGTTCCTGAAAGAGCAAAACCAATGAATTTCAGAACTGCTTTGGGAGCAGCTAGGGTTCCGGGAGAGGCTCTCTGTCCTCCTGCAGCCTTTGCAACAGAAATGTTATCTCTAGACTTTCAAGGTGCAGTAACATCTGTGAGTGGAAATGGATATTCAGTTATGCCATGATGCCAGGTTTAATGAACTGAGCAAGTGAATCTGGTGGGGAGTTGATAAATGAATGAAATGAACTATTTGAAATTATCTTTTAAAATTAACATGTTTCTAACATCTATAAAAAGGCCATTACCTTTCAGCTTGGAAGTGTAAGTATGTGCCAGCTCATTAATAACCTGTGACACTGAGCTAGTAATTGAGGCCCTGGCTGTACCAGGGAGTATGAGGTGCAACCTTTGCTTCCCAGTAACCTCAGATATAGCTTCTCTTGGCCATGTCTTGGCAGGACCAGCTGTGACTCAGTCAGTTTCTGAGTTGGCTATTGCCAGCCAAGTGAATTGGGCTGTGCTACTGGTATGAGTCTGAGATGGGGAAAAAAAATCCCATATGAACCTTTTCCCCCAAAATCTTGTTTAGTGTTTTGTTATCAGAGGGGAATACACACTTCTCCAGGTTTAATGGTTACAGCAGTATCCTAGCACTACCTATGATGGGTAGTCTTGTATCCCCAATACCTTTTGTTTATCAAATCAGAAGTGATAAAGGAAGTCATTATCTTTATAGACTGTGTAGTCTTTTCTACTGGGCATCCTGTTTTTATGAGGTTTCTGGGATATGCAGTGAACTGCTGCCATGAGAGTGAGAAATGAAAAAGGCTGTATGTCACCATGGTGTTTTCACCTGTGTTCTTGCTGTTGGGGATGGTGTGGATAAAGACTCGTATGCGGAGGGTAGGAGACCCTAACAACATCCTGAGCACTGGATTGGGAGACTTAAGTTTAGTACATGTCTCTTAGTGTTTGTTGTGACCCCCAACCAGTTTCTTAGGGTTGTTCTTTTCACTTCTAATTTGTGAAAGACATCCAGTGATGTCTGAAATTGAGATTGAACACCAAAGACTGTGATTTACTCAGATACTATAGTAATGGGAGCTACATTATTGTCACAAATTTGAGAGATTGTATGTTGTTGAGTAAACGTGTTATGCAACAATCAGAAAGAAAAGGCAAACCTTATGGGTTGAGATAGAACAATTTAGTAATTGTAACAAAATATTATTATAGTAATATTAAATACATCAATAATATTTATAACAATTTTAATAAAAAGAAATGGGAGAGATAGAACAGAATTCAAGAGAAACCGGTGATGCACAGTACTATTGTTTTCTACCCAAAGTAGACAGTATTTAACCCATCCTTGAGCAGCAATTGGCCCCTTCAAAGTAATTTCCCCTGCTTGTATACTGAGCATGATGTTCTATGTTTTATGTGGACTATCCCTTTGACCATAATGGGTCATCTATCCTGGCTATGCTCCCTCCCAGCTTTCTGTGCAGCTTCTCACTTGCAGAGCATGAGACACTGAAAAGCTCTTAAAACAAACACTACTTAGGTGAGCCAAAACATCAGTGTGTTATCAATGTTATTCTCACACTACATCCAGAAAAACACAGCACTCTGTTCCAGCTACTAAGAAGAAAATGAACTCCATCCCAGATGAAACCAGAACACAGCACAACAGTCAAGTAACACATGAAGAAATACATTAACATACCAGTAACTGATCATTCTAGCAGTGGTAGGCAATTCAGGATTTTTTTACTGTCTTTGCAGCAAAATGTTGTGTTGTAAATGTAATCACACTATTTTGCTCCCCATCTTCAACCATTTGTGATTCTCTGTAAGTTCACTGTGGAGATGGAAGCTTTCTAGCAAATTTACCAAGGGAAATTTGGACTGAGTATTGGAAGGTTCGAAAAAACAAATCAGACTAAACACTGGGAGCAGAATAAGAATGAAAGCTTTATTTTCCCTGTTACCAATAGTTTTGTGAACTTTTTGAATATCTGACAATGGCAGAAAATTAAAATCCTTAATTTGAAAAGTTTCTAACCCAAAAGCCAAGATTTAGGAAAGTAGTTTTTGATTATGTAAATTGGGTGTGTTGTAAGTAATTGTGTTCTGTAAAAAAAAAAAAAAAACACAAACCAAAACAATCTTCTGAAGTAATTTCCTTAAATATAGTGAAAATGGACAATAGAAGGGCTGTTTTCTGCCCTGAAATGTTCTATACCTCTCGTTCTAGGATGTTTCATGCTCAAGAAGCTGTGTCTCTGCTCATGCTTGTAAACCCCATTCCCTTAGCATCCAGTGTATGCAGCCTGCTGCCAATATCCAGTACCACACCTGTATAATTGGTGAAAACACTTTGTCTTTCTTCTCGACTTAGGTCTGTGTATTTAGCTTTATAGTATTGTCCTTTCACTTTTTAGGGTGATGTTATTTGTACTTAACCATTGCACATTATATATGTAATCATATATGGGCAGATCCCCTGACTTTCAGGAAAGAGGTTTTTTTTCCTTTATGCTTGTCAAGTATACTGTCAGCACTAACTGCTCTTGCTTTTGGGATAAAGCCTTCCTTGTCCTGCAGCAGCTGCTGTCCCACAGAGCCCAGACTGCCTCCCGTGACACTCAGCAAGGTACTCCAGGGCACCATTAGGAACTAAGTAGGGACTGGGATATGTCCAGTTTGTTTCCCACCACAGCCTGCTGCCCAAGATGATTTTGCCTCTAGTTGCTTTGGATACAAAGGCAGGTACCTAGGGTAAGAGAGAGAGAGCAGTCAGTCCCTTAAAGGAAAACTCTTGGATGCACCTTCTACTTTACTGCTGTCTCCTCATACTCTGTGAGGGCTGGTTTCTTTTCCATATAGAGGGCAGCATCCTCCTGAAGCATAAACTACTTAAGCACCTCTAAAAAGGTGGAATCTGGGACTTTACTCCCATTGCCCAAAGCATGTAGGCCTTTTGTGTCTAGCTCTTGAAGTAACGCTTTGAAAAACCAGGGTTTTGGCTTTCTGTGTGGGAAAATCTGTGTGCGCCAATGTGTGTGCCTTGCTGATTAGCCCACTGGGTCAGACACCCCTCCGGAGCAAAGAGTCGGACTGAAGGGTGGTGGGAGGGAGGGCTTTGACTCCATCAATCCCTTTCTGTCTGTAGCTCTCAGGAATGCTGAGAAACCATATGCAGTATTGTTCCCCCCGGCATATTCTCATGTGCTTTGAGTAGTTTGGCTGTAAGCAGTTCAAATGACAGGCATCCAGCTCTCCCTTGGGAAGCAAAATATAGTTTAGACATCATTATAGGAAGGAGAATGAAATTCCAAGGAAATGAGAGGAATCTGCTTGAAAACAGCAGCAATGTAAAGGGGCTCTTAGACTTTGCTATCAGGGATTTACGCAGTCTCAGCCAGAGACAGACTTGGGCAGTTTTGTACCTGCTGATGGTGACAATGACATAGGACCTTACTGTATGTTTCTATATTAGGTTGTAATTTTCTTCTGATTCTGAAGATTTAATATTGCCATATATATGGTAGAGAGACTTCAGTATGGGCGAAACTCACAAGGGAGTGTGTGACTTGAGTTAATCTTCTGAGGCAAAGGAGACTAGACTAGTTGAGAGACTTCATAGGCTGTTTAGGGGCCTGGAAAGGGTCCCTGAGCACACTGATGGTAAGTGTTGATTTGTTGTGAATTACTGCCTTTAAACATCCTGGTTCATTGCTTATTAATACCATACTTATTGATACAATGTGTATTGCTAGATCACCTGACAGTATAAATGTGATTTTATCCATGTGATCTATTTATCAGTGTTTATATTGGATAAGGCAGAGCACAGGTTTCATGGTGGTACTTTATGCCTGTGGAAGCAGATTATGCCTGATCTGGCATAAGGAAATTTATCCTTTCATAGCATTTTAGTACATCTGAATAAGGCAGACAGAATTTGCACCCTTTTTTTCTATTGCACAGCTGGGATGTTTTCTGGTATGAAGGAAAAAATGCCCTAAAATTTGCTTTACTGCCTCACAGAATGGTAACCTTTATAGTCTGTTGGTGTTGCCCACTCCTGTTTCCCACAACTCTGTATCTTCCTAGAGATGAGCCTCCCACATGAATTCATGGTAGTCTTAATTAATCAGGTCATTCCTCTCACTCATAACATCCCAAGGATTTATCCATACTGAGTAACTGAACCTGTTAGAGACACAAGCTGCTGTTACTAACAGATTTGGCTAGTTCAGGGAGGGTTGAATAATCTCTCTCTTTTGTTTCTCTGATTCTGTAGGTGAGTGGATGTTAGTGTATAACTGATCCATGAACATTTTGAGCCAAGGAATGCAAACCAACCTTTGGAAGTTTGTGGTTTCTTCTCAACAAAAGTAGAGTGTACTCTGATTTAATGAGTTTTGAAGCTGTTTTACCTACCTCTCATCTGCTCTCAAGACTCCTTTCCGAATTACCTGAAGGAGGAGACATGTCATACTTGAGGAAATCTCTGCAGCAGTAGCCTTTTTCTGATAATAGCTAAACCAAAACATGTTCAAGGTCTGTTTTCACTGATAGTTCAGTTTCCCTGGACAGAGCTCTTGCTGTGCTGCTAATAACAAATTATCAAGTCTGTTGTTTTCTGTTTCTGAGAAAGACCAGTCTAGCAACTGCTGCTAACTCAGGGCCTGGGATTCTGTCTCTGCACCAGATGTCTCTGAAGTGATTTGTCTCTGGTGCAGCAGGTGGGAGTTAATCTACCCCTATGCTAGGTTTTATCATGTCTTTAACAGCTAGTGATAACTTTAGCTCTGGAAAAGACGCATCAATATTTCAGCTAAATATTGGTTGTTGTAGTGAAGTGATCCTTCTGGATAATCTTGCCTAGAACAGGGAGTATACAATCTTTTTGACCATACATTTTGTGGAGTTTTCCTTAGTTTTCTCCTTTTTTTTTTAACTTTTCTTTTTGGGTTGGTGCCTCAGAATATCAGCTGCCCTTATGCAGAGGTACTGCTCCTGTTCACTGAACTGCTAGTTTATGTACTTTTTCTTCATAGCTTCTCAGTGAAGTTGTTAACTTTTTTTCCTTACGGAAGAGGAGTTTTCTTCGTTGTTGAAGCCAGCTCAGCTGCAGTGATGGTGAAAGTGCTTTTTGCTTCCTACTATTCTTGGAGGCTTCTCTGCTGAACAGTGTTAACCTGCCATCTGGCCACTTGTGGAAGAATAATCAACATTACCTGCCCTGGTCTTTTGTTAGCTAGAGTTCAGTTCAGCAAAAACAGCTCCACTTCTGTAGATGTGTGTCATAGAAAGGAAAACTGAGGCAGAGACCAAGAATGCTCTTTTATCATCAGCTGGAATTTGAGCCAGGCAGTATGGTATCTCAGGTCCACTAATGGACACTATTTCTTAAAGGAGAACTCCGGGTTTGAGACATTGATCTGTTAGTTCAGCTACATAAGAAGTGTATGATCTGAGAATGGAATCGCCTCAGTAGCACTGAGCACCACCCAAGTATCACTACCTAGTGTAGTTCAGTTTCAGGTACCAGCAGGACCTATTTTGTTCCAAATTTTAACAGTGGTTATTACCCTAGAGCTGTTTGTGAATATCCTGGCACAGATAGCTAGAACAATAAATTGCATTTTCAGAGCTGTATTGCTTGAAGATACCTCCAGAAGCTATAAATCTGTAGGTGTTGAGTGTTCCATTGATTCAGAGCAAAATAAAGGCAGAAAATAAATGATGACACACATTACTACAGTGCTTGTGAGTAATTCAGCTGGAGTACAGATCTAATCTATTCCTATTTTACTGATGAGATTGCCAAGAGACTGAGGAGTTGAGGGACTGACCTTCAGAAGTACAGTGCAGAACACCCACTGAAGGCAGTGGGAAATAGGAGGGCATGGCAGCTCTGAAAAGCCAGTCCTGGCAGACTGCAGGAGGAAACTTGGGATTCCTGTCTCCCAGAATAGATTAGCATTCAGTAGTCTGTCCAAAAAAACAATGCTTAAATGCAATGTTGATAGATGTTTTCACCTTATGCTTTGCTGTGTGACAATGCAGGTTTGTTTCTGTCTGTTCAGTTGTGGAAGGAATGCAGAACCCCAGAGGAGAGAGGATGAAGACTTATGTAGGCTATTTTAAACAAGTCTCTTTCCTGTCTTCAAGAATCAAAAGGTGCACAGACTGTTCTTTCATGGGGTCACTATGTGGGATATTTTTTGATTAAATGAAACATACTGAGACAATTCTCCTTAAATAGCAGCAATGCTCCAGGGGTCTTCGTGTCCTTTTGTCCTGGAACACTGGGAAAGATTTGCACTGAAGGCATCCTGAAATAGTTTGCTTTTGCCTGGTTTTAATTTTCTTTGTAGTGTGCACAAAAATGCTTTCTGGGCTAAGGTGTAACATGGCTTTGAGAAATGATGGTTTAATACCATCAGGATGGGTGGCAGTCCCTGAAACTAATGCCACTGAGTGAGCTTCATAAGACATTTAAGTGTAGCCAAAGAATAGATCTAAAGGCTTGTAGCAGAGTGGTTTTTACTCCCAGCCCTTTCCTTTTAGCTTCTTTCAATTTAAATTAAATTTAATTCCAGGTTTGAAACTGAGCAGAACTTATGTGTAGGACATGAATTGATCTGTGCATGTGACTTCTTGGCAAAACCTCTGCTGCTGTTAGCAGTCCAGATAAACCATAGAATGCTGGGATGTCATCCCAGGAGATAGGTCCAAAACCGTGTCATTTAATGGCATGGTAGGTGAGCTCTATCTTTTGTCAGTCTTAACTGAAAGCCATCTTTAAGGCAGCGGATGCCAGCTGTTACTGCCTGGGTCCCAGTGAGACAGTGTGGCTTGATGAGGGGTTGGGAAAGCATGCCAGGCTCAGCAACCAGTGTCTGATCTTCAGGGGAGGCATTGATATTTTAGTGGTAATTTCCTATAAGATACACCCCTTAGTGTCCAATACTGATTCTATAGTGAGCTTCATGTGAAGAACAAGTCATCAAAATCAGGGATAAAGGGTATGATAGTCTGGGTCAAAAATAGTCATAGAAAGGAGAATCTCCATTTGTGATTGTGTGTGGGGATGAGGAGGGTTATTTTCTTGGGTAAGTTTCTCCTGGGGGGAAATCAGTCAGTTCCGACATCCTCAGTATGTCCAGTCAAACTGAGTAACAGTCCCAGTGGTTTTCAGTTCTGGCAGATCTGTTCTAAAATGTAAATGCTATAGGGAATCAATATGAATGAGATAATAGCTTTCAACTGAAGCCTCCATCAAGGTCTACTCCTCTGGGAGTTCTGTAATTACTATCACATGAGTGGACTTGATGCTTTGTGAGTTGGCTGCAGAGGTAGTTCAGGTTGCCATACAGAATTCAGCAGCCCATAAGAATTTTCAGACGGGGCTAAATAATTCAGTAAAACACGTTTTGCATTTTATGCATCCCTGTGATTTCTGCATCTCTGAAAGAGAATGAGCCTCAGAAAATGCAGGGGAGGATATCCTCAGAAAAAGCAGGGAAGGCAACTTCTGCCTGTGGGCCTAGAAAAGGTTGTGTAGAGTTGGACAGCAATTTGAATCCATGCAAATGAACTGGAAAGCCTGAGATACGCAATATTGGAAGTCCAGCTTAGAATGTAACAGGGAGGAGTCATAATTTTGTATAAAAATTTTGCCCTTTGCAACCCTTAAATATATTCATACCTATTAAATATGCTTGAGATACTTACAGCTATTTAGTCTACACTGAATGTTAGATGTTAACACCACATCACCATCAGTGTCAGGTTTATATTTAATACTCTGGTTCATTTTGTGCAGCATGTCAAGAATAGCATAAAACCAGTTTATAATCTAAATAAGACTTGCACATATCTTTTCCTCCCCTACTACAGGCATTTCTCTGTTTACTGCAATACAGGGGTGGCAGCTTTAAAGTAGTCATTCTGTTTCTACAAGTGGATAATGTCTGCTTAATATTAGAGAACATCCCTCTACCCATTGGTTTGTCCCAAACAAAGGAAAAATCTTCCTTCTGTGATTTCTGAGTGTTCATGGGATGTATAGAAGCATATGTGAAGTGTCTAAAGCTCTCCTTATCTGGAGGAGGGTCTTTTCTGCAGGACAGTGTAGTGAGAAATACGGCGTGTTTGTTGAGAATGTGGTATTCAAATCTTATGATTCCTTGCTCTTGGACCTGTGGAGACTTGTCTTCTGCTTCTTGGTTACTTCAGTTCTCCCCTGGAACTCATTCTCCAGTGAATCAGATACAACTTTCTACTTCTTTACTCCTTATGCACAGTTCAAGCTCTTCTGTCATTGCTTGAAGCACCTCTGTTTCCTTCTCTTGATGTAATGAGCTCTCTTAAAAATGTGAGGCAAGTGAGGTGATTAACTATAATCCCTCCTGAGTTTTGTTGTTATAATCAGAAAATCTATTCTCTTTTCAGCTAAGCTTACTGTTCTGCTCTTAGGATGGAGCTCTGTGATCACTGCTAGCAAGTTAATGCATCCTAAACTTTCATCCTTCTCAGAGGAATGATAACTTATGGGTATACCTTCCTTCCATGTTGAAAATGTAAAGTAAAATGCATTAGCTGAGCAATTACTATAAAATTACTGTAACACCAAAGCAAAGGTCTTTGCCTCGAAGAAACAGACAAGAACAGAGGCAGCTCTTGCACTGCACACACAATGAGTAAGTAAAAATACTAAAATTATGGTCAGATCATCTGCTCAGCACAGATGCCAAGGAAATGTGCAATTTATAAAGTAAATACAAAATAACTGGGTGAATTCATAAAAATCTTCAAATGCTGGAGAAAAATTGAGAAATGCTTCTTCAGAATCTAAAATACTTTATAAACTCTGCTTAGGGGTTATGGCTTCTAGCCCAAGTTAGACCAAAAAGAAGTGCTGAGTAAAAGACACATGGGAAAGGAGAAGTGTTTTCTATATAGGAATGAACTTTTTACCTCTGTATCCAAACTGGCTAGAAGCTCTAGATCAAGCTGGTTAAACTAATCAAAGAATAAAAAAAATATGCTGCAGGCTACATTTAGTAAATTCAGAGCAGCAAATTAGCAGGTCTTTATGTAACGGAAGAAGAGCTGATTATGGTTCCTGTGGTGTTAAATTCCTGTTTCCACTGAGGTTCTCTCCTGCACTGGTTTAAAATCTTCCTAGACTTCCGTTATTATTTCTAACAGACTTGTGGCCTCTTAGTTTATATGTATGTTAGACAAGACACATGCAAATATTTGTGTTGCTTGCTCACTATGTTGGGAAGGCAGCAACTGCAGCAGTACAGCTCTTCCTACATTTATGGTGGGCTTGTTTTTCACATCCTTAAGGACAGTTCTTACCCTTAAGTATAGTACTTAGGTCTTTCTCTGTGTGTCATTACTGCCTGGGCATTTCTGACCTTAGAGTACCATCAAAATATTCAGTTTGCATAAGGTTCTTATGCTGTTTGCTTGTATTGAAGCTTTCTTACCTGCTATTAGATTATAGGGTCTGCTACTTTTTAACAATTTTAATATTTAGTGTCTAAACATTTAATAAAGGAAGGAAAACATGAAGTACTTATACCTGTGGTATTTTAATTTTTTTCTGCTTTATTTAATTATTACAGCAAACCTTTATGGCTAAATGAAAATTTTGTACTCAGCTAATGGTCCTCACTGGGTTACTTAATGTCGCCTTGCTTGCTATCACTTTGATACTTATTTGAAAAACATTTTAAAGAAATTAGCTCTTATAACTTGTCAGGAGAAAAAGTTCACACATAGCATGGAGCCTGTAAACTGTGGACAGTAGAATAAAATGATTGCAATTTGAAGTTATATGTCATTGGCTTGTTCTTGAGTCTAAAAATGTGATACACTAAGATTACTCTGTATCTCGGATCTGGGGGGTGAATTTTATTTTCAGTCCTTTGGCCTGACTCCACCATCTGTAGACTGTTTAAAGCTGCAGTCGTTTGAAGATATGTCTGTCCCTACAGTGATACCCTTGTTTTCTCATCCCATTTCTCAAGGGCATGTTGGATTAGCTTGAATAATGAATGTGTCTAATTGAGGAGAGTTGACATTGGATGGAGCTAATACAAAATAGGGCTGGAAACAGAATGGGTATAATGTAACCTTTGAGAGGACATACTAACTTTTCTTTGGAAATGTGTCATGAAAGACCATTATTACAGGTGTTGGCATGCCGTGGTTCTTAATATCCCATTAAATATCCCATTTCTGAGACTTCATGGATACTAAAGCTGGATTTGCTTTGTTGATCCTCAATTGGAATTGCTTGGCAACGGAGTGAGCAGGACTGATGTTTGTACTCTGCATCTGCATGCAGAGAATGGCCTTTGGTCCCTGTGTTCCCCCCCGTTCCCCTTCCTAACATCTTTACTGGTCTTTTGCTGCTGTTTTTCCATCAAAGCAAATCTCATATCTCAGAAGAGATGAAAGCTTATAATAGAATGAGTTTTACATGAGAGTACAGTTTACAACTCAGGCACTATGGCCCAAATATGAAAATCAAAGGAGGTGGTTTAAAAACACAGCTATAAAGAAAGGAGGTGATGTGATAGGATCTCAGATTTCTGGTATCAGCACTTTGTCTGATGCAAGTGCCACTACTAGAAATGAAAAAAACAAGGTAGGAGAGAAGCCCTGTTTTGTTTCATAACAGCCTTTGGGGTTTTTTCTGTGTTGACACAGCAATATGTGCTGGCTCATGCATAAAATTCTTTATTGAATGAATTGGAGGTTTTGTTTTTTTGAAAGAAAAAAGTGAGTCTCTTTGCCACAAGAGGGAGAACGTGAGAAATGTGAGAGAGAGGAAACTGTTCTGTGACAGTTCTGCTCATGTCTTTGTTTTAGACCCCACAAAGGGATAGGGAGGTTTTTGTAGTTGAATTCTTCCATCGTTATGCCCAGCCTCACTAGAAGATGGAGGGGTTAGAGACTGTCCAAGTCTAGCAAAGTCTTGCCTAATCAGTGTTGCCTAGCGGTTCTTGCATGAGTTGTGATTATATGGTAGTTTGATATGTATATCACTAAGGTTTTATGAATTGCAGACTAATTTATACAGTACATCAGCCATAGTAGTGGAGCTGGAACTTGGAATCTAGAGAAGAGATAGCAGCAGTTGTTAGGATTCATCATTGCTTGTGTTTGGTTGGCATTCTATTACTGAACCCACTTAACTAAATGGGTATCGATTTTTAGTTAATTCACTATCCAACCAAGTCATGCTGATACACTTTTAATGTACTCTGACTTTAGTTATGCTGAAGGGCTACATCTATTTGAACTGTGTTGAGGTTTGTGTCAGTTTAGTTAAATCTGTATAAAAGTGAGTATTGACAAGCTCAAAGTGTTTCCTAATGGCATTTTGCATTGTAAGCTAATTTTCCATTTGGGTCATGTTTAATCCCATCTTGTTTTTCATTTGGTTTTTGGTGATAACATTTTTTAGGTTTATCTTTTATTTTATTTTAGAAAATCCAGCACAAGAGTGATTGAATACTAACACTCCAAGAATCAGTACTTCCAGGTCAAGAAACAACCTAAATCTGCCTTTTGTTTTGCTTTCTTCTCCTTGCTGTAGATGTTCTGTAATAATCGACATCTCATTCACTTATTTTATCCCATATAATTCTTTTTTCTTTCTCCTTTGATAATAGCTTTGAGATATTTTCCAATCTCATAGTATTGTGATTAACTTGCAGAGTCTGTGAGAGGTGTCTGTAAAAGTTAATTGCACACACACTACTCATCTCAGGTGACTGGAATATAAAGCAGAAAGCAGATGTTCTGGGAATGCACACAGTGGTGTGTGACAAGTTCCTGTTGTGGATGGTGGATTAGGCACCACACAGAACAGGGCAATAAGAGTTCCTTCTCCTGCTCTGTTGATGCCTGCCTGTGAACACACACTGCTCCCTTTGTCTGCAATTCCCTGCCTGTCTGTTCTCTAGTCTGTTATGATGATAAACTCTGCAGGGCATGGACCAACTCTTGTTGTGGTCTGAAAAAGCCAGGCACATCCTCATTAGCTACCGCTCCCTCCTTAGACTATTTTTAGTCATTGTTTGTCTCAACCAGTTGATACTTCTATCTTGCAGACAGCAGAGACTGCCAGCTGCATGCCTAGACAGCACCCAGCACTTGGCAGCCCAGACTTGGTGAGCCTCTTTAGTCACTACTGTCACTCTCTTTCCACCACAGATCTATAATTTAGTGTTATGACACAAATAATTTCTGGTATCACCTGAATTTTATCTGTGGCACTTGTCACAGCTGCTTCAGTGCTGGTGTTATCAGCCATATTTCAGTGCATCTTAGGCATCAAGTTCATAAACTTAATGTAAGCTGAGAGAGGCAAAGTTTGAGGCATAAACTGAGGGGCCAAATTGCATAGTGGCAGTAGTATGTAAATGAGCACATGGACTTCAGTTTCCTGAAAATTGAGAGGAGAAAAAAAATCAGCTCTCTTCAGCCAAAGTAAAATCTTTACAGTTTAGGCAGGCATATTAATTTAGGACTTTTCATCCTGCATTTACAGCTCTTCAAAACTCTCAGGGCAGCCTGAGGTTTCAAAAACATTAATCCAAGGATGTCAAGCATGCACCAACACAGGCCAGAACATTCCCATTCCTGTCCTATTTGTCGGTGGTTCTTCAGCTGTGGGCGGGAAGTGGTTTGAGGACTGGAGGGTTTATTCTTCTAGTCCTGTCCCCAGTCTAGTCCTCCTACACTGAGGCTCCATAGATTTTTCCTAGCACATGAAAAAATTAGGTTTTTCAGGTGAATGAAATTCTCATGGCTCCTACGCATGCAGTAAGAACACATCTGGTGATGTGTTAGAAAATGCCAGGAACATCTGCATTTGGCTCTGTATGTGTACATCCCATTATAGGATGCCCCATGTCTCTTTTGTGTGACACCTGTCATGCGATTTCTCCAATGACATAGTGGGGTGCCTCTTAATGCCCAAGAGCCTCTAGAAGAGTTGATTTGACCCATGATCTGGAGTTGTTGAACCCTGTGGGATACCACAAATGGCATACTTCCAACTAGACCATGATTACAGATCTCTGGGATCTGTGGTTCAGTTTGTTCCCAATCCACGTCACTGACCTCTCATCCAGTCCACATTTCCTGATTTTTGTCAATGAGGATGTTGTGAGAGGCAGGATTGAAAGCCACACTGAAGTCTAGGTAAATCCCTCATCCAGCCAAGCAATAGTTTTATCATAGAAGGCAATCAGGTTGGTCAAGCATGATTTACCTTTAGTGCATCTGTGCTGACTACTCCTGATCACCTTCTTGTCATCCATGTGGAAAGAGATGGCCTCCCAAAGGAGGTACTCTATCACTTTCCCAGGGAATGAGATGAGGCTGATTGGCTGGTAGTTCCTCAAGTCCTCCTTGCCTTTTTTGAAGACTAGGATAATATTTTCTTTTTTCCAGTCCTCAAGCATCTTTCCTGATTGCCACAGCCTTTAAAAGATGGTCATGAACAATTTTACCTTGGCATCTTCCAGCTCTCTGAGCACTCATGGCTGTATCGCATCAGGGCCCATGGACTTGTAGATGTCAAATCTGTTTAGGTGTTCTCTAACCCAGCCCTCCCTGACCAAGAGAAAGTCTTCCATACAACATTCCTTTCCCTCTCTTGGGTCAGAGATGCCTGAGGGCTGGTCTTGTCAATGAAGACTGATGCAAGAAGCTGTTCAATAACTCTGCTTTCTCTGCAACCCCTGCTCTAGGGTACCCTTCCATTTAGTAACTTTATCCTTTATTTTCCTTTTGTTGTTGATGCACTTAAAAAAGCCCTTCTTGTTGTCTGTAACATCCCTGTTTCATTTCTACTTATTCTGACAGCCTTTCCACATCCATCCCAAGTGGCCTGACTCTGCTTCCATTTCCTGTGGTTTTTTTTGTTTATGCTTAAATAGTGACAGACAGTAATGGCAGGAAACTGTGAGACTGAGGTAGCTCCCGTGCTGAGGAACTGGGCAGACAGGAGGCTGACTCCTGGCTCCTGTGACTCCTGCCTGCTGTCCTCTCTCCAGGATCTCACTCATGCTTAGCAACTCTAGTGCTGCAAACTGAACTTCACGGTGGAGTTAGTTTTGCAAGGTAAGGGGCATATGAATAAGGGAAATGGTGTCATGTCTTTGAGATGCTTAAGATGCAGCCTGTGCTTCGTGTCTGGAGTCTGTAATATGAATCTGAGTTATTAACCTCTACTCCAGATAGGCTTGCTACTTTCTTCCTTTTATTTTCATATGGGAACAACTTCCTATTTTTATGTGAGCTTATGGGAAAAATCTAGTATTTCTCCAATTAAAAACAATTTTGAAACTGTTCAGATAGCTGCACCCATACAAAGGGCAGCCTAGCAGCCAAGGCAGTAGCAAGGGTTTGTGCCAAAGACCGTGAAGAATTCCAGCTGTGAGCAAATGGGAGAGAGCAGTCTCTGGGTACCCAAGCACTGTTCCCTCCCAGCTATCATTTCTTTCACAGCTGTGGGAATGCTTAAAAATTGTGGATAGCTAGGGAGGAGGGGAAAAAAGATCACAGTGACTTTCAAATATTTGGCTGAAAGCCAGAAACATTGTAAGCAGAGATTCAGCATTACAACTGCAGCCATGAGAGACTCAGAAATGATTGGGATTTATTTTTAAAGTGTACTTAATTCCAAACTTCTTTCTCAGACTGTGTTGGCATGTTGAGGTCCGGCCTGGCCTTTCTCACTGTCCTGGGAGTAGCACTCTCCCAGTCTGTCTCACTGATTCCCCTCAGCTGTTATTAATAGAGATCACTTAGTTAATTTTTCATTCTCCTTTCAGCTATTTCCACTCCACTTTCTATTCTTTAGGAAGTTCAAACAGCTGAGATGAAAGTGAGGAAGATGGGTTGAATAGAGAAGTTGGGTTGCAGTCTCTGAAAGATGTTTATCTGCTAGGTTATAATACTAATCCTCCTGCCACATCTTCGGGGAGCTTTTAGGGACTGCTTGCAACAATTGTGGTTTGTGATGGCTCATGCTGCTCTTTCTCGGGTACCAGTTAGAAATTCTCAGCCTATGTAGCTGGTGTTCTTTTCAGGGCACCTACTCATTTGGGTGTGGGAATTGGGATAAGGAGGTATCCAAGATATGTGAAATCTCATTGCTAGGATTTCCCCCATGCATCCAAATACTTTCTAGGTTTAGCTTGTCATCAACGAGAACTGTATAATCAGAATTAGATTAAGAAACAATATTATAGATAGCTGCATATTCAGAGATTTTTTTGTTGGAAACAATTAGGGAGATAGAATTTTCTTTTAAAATGCTATTTTTCATGTCTCTTTGAATGAGTGTTAATTGTATGGCAATTTTTCACAGAATCATAGAGTGGGCAAGATGGTTTGTCAGCTCATCTGAAAAGTACTGAGCACTAAAGAGACAGTAGGATAAAAGAATGTATTTACTTCTCAACAAATACTACCATTCACCCACCTATATTTTAAGTCGTTTCTAAGAGGATCCAGAGACTCCCTGGTATTTGCAACCTCACAACAAATTCAGTTTCAGTGCAATTTGGGCAGAAATGTTAACTGCCCCATTAGCTTCTGTGAAAGTGTTGGCTTGTGGGCCATCATCCACCAGATAGTAGGTAGCATGTAGTTACCACTTACCCATAAACATATTAGTTATCCTTAGAAGGACCACTCCTTCATGGCTTAATATAGTGCAGCATTCAACACAGATCTTAAAACCGAAATGCATTTCTATATAGAGTTAAAAATACTCATCTTTATTTTTGTATAAACACAGAAGTGAGAGGGATGAAAAGAATTTACTCGTAAGGGTATTTGTCTGAAATTAGACATAATAGCAGCCTCATAAGGTGGGGAGTAAACCCTATTAAAGAAAGTTTTGATGGATGGAGAAATTAAAAAATCCTCATTCAATGAAGCTATAGACATTAGTATTCAATTTTATTTACTTCATATTTACCATACAAGAATATTGAGAGAGCAGAATCCAATCCCAAGCAGTGAGGTATATAGATGGAGTAAGACTGCTAAAATATGAGATTAGAGTAGATTTAACCTTAAACCAGCAATGAGATGGTGAGTCAGTCTCTTTAACTGTGACTCAGAAGACAATCTTGCTATTACTAGAAAAAACAGTTTTGTTTGTTGCACTATGTTGGTTTGTTAATATTGTAGCAATTGAGCCTTTGAGATTAATTTTTGTCCTAAACAGGCACATATATGTTGTGATGAACAGTTTTAAATAAGTTGATTAGGAAGTGGGTGTATTTCACTGCCATTGGCACCAATCCAGCTGGAGGGGAGAGACAAGATACTGTTGCTGTGGCTTCTAGCAAGGGTTCCCAGCAGGCAGGGGGAAAGCAGGGAGCTGGGGGGAAAGATGGATTCCATGTTGTATCATTGGTGTTCTTTCCTGTTATTTTTCGTTTTAGGCGCAAAAAGGCACCCCAGCTGCTTTTGTGGGAAAGGTCTTGCAGGAACTGAAGGGGCCAGCAGGCTCATGAAGGGGCCAGCTAGACCTCTCTCCCTACCACTTTGGCATTTGGTGCTGCAGGTTGTTGGCTTTCAGATTGCTTTAGAATTTTTTTTCTGGCTTAGTAGCATAGCCCTGTGATGTTTTCACATCCCTTTTCATAAGTTCTCCATCAACTTTTTTTCTACTCACTTTCTTGTCTTGAAGCCATGGGGTGCTGTGGGGGAGATGATTCCATCAGAAATGATTGCCTGTTCAAGATGAGTGTCAACTTGAATTTTTCTTTGTGTATATTCTCCATGGTTTGAGGTTTGCATCATGTTATCTGGCTTATTTCTGGATAGTATTGTAGAAACTAATGCTGAAGTTCAGTTTTCTGATCGCATTTTAGAAGATGTAGTCTTAAAGTATAAATGGGTAGCTTTACAGAACATCCCAGGGAACCATGAGACAACATTAAGGAATGTGTCTCAGTGCAGGACAGTAACTGGTGACAACTAGAGAACTGCCTCCCTGGTTGAATAGCAACTCGGGACAGTCAGTTCATAAGAAAACCCTGCATTGTATATGTGCAGGGCAAAGGGGTGGAACCAGTTCTGAATCACACAAGTAGTTGTGATAGCCTTGAAAAACTGTTTACGCTAGCTTATATGTAGGCTGTATAGTTACAGAACAACCAGTAACATTTCATTTAACCTTGGTTTTTCATGGCTAGGTTACCTAGTAATTTTGTTGAAAACTAAAACTGATTTTCACAGATATTAGGCTTGTTCCAGTTTTAGTAAAATCACTTAATTCAGACAAAAGGGAAAGAGTCCTGCCTGTGTGGCCGATGATGTGTTCTGTTGGGCATACAGCAGGTAGCCATACAACAACGTCTGAAATCCACAGAGCCATGTAATATGTTGAAGAGGATTGATTATGTGGGAGCTCTTTATTTTGCAGACCAAACAATCCTTTCTTTACTGCTTTTATCACATATAAATTCCTCTGTAATTAACCATTCCCTGTAACTGTGGTGGTTGCCAGGATTCATTTTTCCATAACATGCATTGTTTTCATGGAATACATTATTTTTCATCTCATGTGATTATTTTTGTCTTTGTAGCCTGTCTAGGATTCTTTGTTCTTCTTCTGTCACTGCAGTTTGCAACACTTGTACTACCTTCACACACTCACAAATTTCTATTTACAGATCTTTATGAAGATATTATCTGAACACTAAATAAAACATTAAAAGATGTGCTCCCTAAGGGAAAGAGAAAGGTTGGGAGCCTCTAAATGGAGGTGCAAACAAAAATCTAGATACAAGATTTGAAGAAGCTGGAACTAGAGCCTCATACTGTGTGCATTTGAGGAGAGATTTAACATCTACTGAAGAGTTGACAGTCTGAGGCCATTCAAATAGTGAACACTGTTTTGGAGCTGTTAGTACCAAAGATGTAGGCATGTGATCCAACGTACTGTTCTGACATAAATTCTTTGATGTTTCAATTTTTTTTTAAAAAAAGAAAATACATCCCCCTGCAGGCTGTAAATTAGCAAGCTTTATTTTTACTCAGATATGGTCTGATTATACAGATATGGTCTGCTTCTATCTTTCCAGTTTTGTTGGATTATGTATCTTTTCTCCTGCAGCTGGCATAAAGCTGATGGAAACTATTGTGTTCTTTCCCTAACTTGACAGAAATGTGATTGTGTCTGTGCCTGATCTAGCTCAGTCATGCCTTATTAAGTGATTTCATAGCTTAGAGCCAGTATTAATTGTCGTGAAGCCTCTGCCATGTTACACGAGACAGAAGTAAGTTGTCTTCTTCCCCATTTTGCATATGGGGAGCTGTTGCAAAGGAATCAAAGCCATGTTCCTGTTCAGAGTAGAAGTGGTCTGTCAGCTTCCTGCTCTGCTGCTGCCTACTGTGTATTCCTTTTCAAACTGAATACACTGAGTGCTGTGATCATGCCTTTTGGAGAGGGCTGAGTTTTGAGTATCTTTGATAGTGTTCGTATTCCAGACAACTTGAGTTTCAGTACTAAGGAATTTTGGAGCCATGAATACTGAAATAAAATCCAAGCACATTGTCCCTGCTGCACTTTGCTTGTTTTAGAGCCTCCTTGCAGCAAGCTAGCCCATTTTTTTGGAATACTTTGCCCTTTATAAACCAAGACTCTTTCTGAAATCCATTATTTACCATCTTCCTGTTGATTAATGATTTGTTACCTTTGTAGTACTTACGTTCTTGCTTGGACAAGTGGTCTGTCTCAGGACAGTAATTACATAGATTATTTCTTTTTATGTCTGCATGTAAAATATAAGCCATGATAACACTAACCCTTATAGGTAGCTTGAAATTTTGTACTTCATAATAATGCAAGCTTGATCTTTCTGTTCAAAGGGACTGTCAACCCTTGGTTCCTTTAAGGTAGAGTTAGTGGCAGGTACAGAACACAGTTTGCTGTCCACCCAGCAAACACTGTCATGTGTGCAAGGTCATTAGAGCTAAATGAGGAAACTTAATTGTCAGAAGTATTGTGTGAGGCCCTGAAGGTCCAACCCCCAGTCTTAGCTCTGTTCTGTCAGCTCCTGAATGGAGTGGCCTAAATGCCAGATCATTCTCCAGAGTTTCCAGACTGGGAATTACCCACTGGCCTTGGGAAATCAGTCTGGGAAAAGATTTGGAAAATGCTGAGGAAAAAGGTAATGCTTTAGAGCACAGCAGGAAAGACATGAAAGTTGATTCAGAAGGAATGGCAGGTGAGAAGGCTCTATCTCAGAAGAATGAGTTGCAGAGATGTTCTCCCTTTCCCAGGTCCCCTTTCTAGGTGACCCAGTCAGACTCTTGACAGAATTTACTTGACTCCACCAGGACAGAAACACTTGGACAGCTGTCAGTACCAGGCTGGAGGGATAGATCCATCCTGGACCGTGCAGTCTTTTCTGCCCAGGATGAACTACCCAGCCTGCAAGACACAGATAATCCTGTGCAAAACAGCTGTGTTCTTACTATGCCTAGTGCTGGGTAATCACACAAAATGCTTAATTTAATCAAGAGTTGAACAAGAGTTGGGCAATTTCAGTTTTTAACCCCATTTATCTTGGTCTGGGGATTATTGTGATGAGATGGCTTAGTCCAGCTGCTCTGATCCAGCCTGTTCCTTCGGTGGCAGAGTTGTGGATGCAGTTGTAGGAATGGTGGTTTCAGAAAGGCTCCCTGTCCCTGGATAACAGGTTGAAGGTGCTCAGCACTGAGTCTGATAGCACTCTCAGTTGATACAGAGTGAGGCATCCTCTGCAGTGTGCTTCAAAACAGGAAAAGTCTGACACCTTCTCAGCTCAGGTACTGCTCACTCTAATTAGTGTATCAGAAAAGATCTAAGGAGACAAGATGGCTCCAGAAAGGGTTCTCACACTGGTTGCAGCAGTCTGCTCAGAGGTCCTAAATATAGCCACCCATGGGTCAGAGACATGAGTGCTAGGACTTAAAATGAAGACATCCTACTGCCATACTCTGAAACCACACTGTACACGTGCATTGCAGGAATGGGGAAGAAACAGCTAAACAAAATATTAGATGAGGAAATATATTGTTTCCCTTCTCCACCACAACACCAACAAGATGCTGCTATCATAGAGAAGATCATCAGTTTCTTTGTTTTGATTAAAGTCTCAGGTTTGTGTGACAGTCTGAAATTTGTTTCAGCTAGTAGCATTGAGTACATAGTATATCCTGAACTAAACAATTTATTTACTGTTGATACTGGGGGCTAGAACCTGTGAATAGAACATGTTCCAGGCTGGTTCATTTTCTAGATTATTAGATAAACCTGTGGGATCCAACCCTTTTGAGCCTAAAATAGATGAGGCTTTTGAATACCCCAGCTCTGATCCTTTTTACATCCTGAGACCTCATCCCCCTCCCTCCCCATCCTGGGGCTCTATTATGTACTTGACATAAGTCATCAATCCCTTGTTATCAAATCTAACCAGTAATGATTTCTCTGTCTAAATATTTAATTCTCAGTCTTTTGAAGTAGTACCATGATGGAAAAACATAATTTTTGTCAGCTGTAGGGAGCAGTTGTCCTCATCTCTAAAATTGAGATTGTCATTATGCAGGTGGTGATGGGGGGCCTAAGTGTGTTACCTGGGTGTTTGGGTGCAAGTGATTAGCAGTAAATCATCTTAACCTGTTATATGAGCATATTTGCATCACCACTAGTAGATTTTAGAGTTAACATCTCAGTTCCTGGCTCTTCAGATGTTTGGGTGTATATGACTTCATTGGCTTCAAATGCGTTGGGATATTTTTCTGCTGTGCAGTGGGGGAAAGAAACATGAAGAGGAGGAGCCAGAGTGCAATTTAAAGGAGAATGGTGATGCATTTACATAGTACACCAAGCTTCACATCTATATATTCAGTAATATGAAAGATGGAGAGACTGTTTCACTCCATAAGGACAAATAAGCAAAGTAAAGCAGACTGAGCAGCGGCACCTGTGGGCTGTGGACCTGTGTGCAGTAAAGAGTGATGGAAGATGCTGACATTCCTTATCAGTGAGGCTGTTGGTGTGAAGTGTTTAGCTGGTGGTGTTGATGGATCAAAGCAGTTTGAGCACAGTGTGCAAATGTCTTCTGCTGTCTGTGCTACTCCATTGGGAAAGGAGCTGTCTGAGCCCCTGTAACACTCTCACCTGCAGGGCCTTTTGTGAACAAACAGAAGCTTTTAGGGCTTAATATAGATACCACTGGAGAAAAGTAGAAATGTTTTCTTTGTTTGGGGGAGAGGGTTGTGGTTTTTGTTGTTTGGTTGTTGTTTTTTGGGGGTTTTGGGCTTTGTTGTGGGGATCTATTTTTCCTTAATTTTTTAATTTACTTGCCTACATTTTATGCCATGAAAGCAGTGATATCAGGGTAAAAAATCTTGGAAAAGATCAGTTAAGGCATCTTGGGGAAAATCAGATGACAGAGATGTTAAAATTACTTTTCAGCAAAGCAAAATACTCATTTTGTGTTTTCCCAAGACAGCAAACTGTCTTTCAAATGTTTTTAGGTTATTTTTGCATTGATTGCTTTTGCCTGAGCTTTTCTTCTGTTGTAGATCAGCTTATAGATAAGAAACATATATATCAGTAAAGACATTTAAATACTTTCTGCAAAATGTAATATCTTCAGAGGTTTTAATTTAGGCCAAACACATTTGCACTGAATTAAAAAACTGTTCTGATCTCCTTGAAATACCCTTTCATTTCTTCTGTCTCTGTTCTGTTGTGAAGATGCTTCTGTGAAGAAAGGTACCTAAATTACTCTAGGTGTACTAGAGTTAAATGTACATTATATTCTCTTTACTGGTCAAGGGTGAAAAGAGATGCCCTCTCTAATGCCTTAGCAGACATTGTCAGTGCAGTTAAATATCCATTACCTGTCTTTACATGAGGGTGTTGTCAGCATGCACTACAGGATGCGTTATGGTAGCAGATCTGCAGCTCCATTAGTCTAAGCTGACGGTGTACTGGGACGATGCTTCAGCCTTCTACCCCTTTAGCAGCACTGGAAAAGCTCTAGGTATAAGTCTAGCCCTGGAGCTTAGGGAACAGGCTCTCAGCTGTGGTTTTGCTGGAAAGAAGTGGGATAGGATCCCTCAGCTGAGGATAAATCGCGCTGTGCTGACATCATTATTGCTGATTATTTGGCCCAGGGTCATGGCTGTATTTATTTCTCCTGCTGTACCTTGAAACACAGGCAACTTTTGCTGCATTGAATAAGCCTGTTTTCTAGCTGGGATAATTACTGTTGTAATTGTCAGTTCTGAAGAGAAGGTGTTGGCCTGCTCTCATCTCTGGTAGAGGCAAAGGGAAAATAGAAAGCTCACTGTCAAGTTGCTGCCCTGAGGAGGCATCATCCAAAAAGAAGGAATCCTGGCATCAGCAGGACTAAAGGGGGCAGGTCCCAGGAAAGCAGTAGTGTAACCCTTAAAGATGCATTCTTGTTCAGGAGTCTTACAGGAACCTGCACTGTCTGTTTCCTCACATTTGTGCATGAAAGAGAAGTTCTGTCTCAGTCTCTGTCCAACGGAGGGATGTGAAAATAGAAATACTGAAGTATAGTACCTTGATTCTTCTGCCTGACTGTAGCATAGAATTCAGATTCTGTTCAAAGCCAGTGACTTGCCAAGGCAGATGTTACATGCTTGAATGAGTTTAATAAGATGATCAGGACTCTGTTTATCAGTTTGGCTTGCTTAGAGCAGTGCTCCAAACATCCAGGGAAACAGGAAGAAATTGTAATTAAAGGGAGCTTTGAAATTCAGTATGTGTCTGATTTGCATTTTACTATTTTATTCCTCTTTCTCCTTCCCCTGTAAAAGCCTGGGGAGGTTTGCATGGTGAGACTGGCATTGCTGTGGTACATTATCTATGCTTGAGGGACTGTGGAGTGGCAATTGTGTAATGAGGATGAAAATTGGAGCTTACTCTGAAGAGAAAAAACCTTTTTTCCCTTAACTGGTGCCCGGGGCCTTCCCTCATCTCATTTGTGCATGTGGGCCTAAGTTGTAGTGCTCTGAGTGGCTGTGCTGGAGAATCCAGCATGAGACTGTGGTGCTTGGGGGGCTTGTCTGGGGCTTCTGACCAGTGGCTCTGCTTAGTCTCAGTTTCCATTATTCTGTTCAGGCTGGAGAGCACATGTGTCTGTGCTAAACTTCTTGCTAGTAGGACTAGGAACAAAATTGCATCTATTTCCTGTGCTGAGGCTGTGAGCAAAGACTCCTTCCCCACTCTCACAGCACTTACATGTTTAGTGATTTATTCTGTTGTGGTTTACTTACTTGTAAAAAAAGCCATGCTTTGTGCCCAGTTGAAGCAGTAAAATTGTGTTACCAACCAGTTTATTGTATAAGTATCTCTTAACTAAGCTCTGTAGACTTAGCATTTTGTCTTGTTCTGCTTTGTAAGTGCTGTGGATGTGTTTGTCCTCATCTTGTTCTAAGTACCTGAATAACTGAATTTATTTAATTTCCAAAATGAATTAAGAAAAGTGTGGCAAGGCTCTGGGATTTCCTGTTTAGAGCACGTAGGCATGAGGTCATATGTTGTCTCATTGTGCATGTGTTTTCCCTTGAAAACCCTAATTCTAAATACTATGATTATGTAAAACTTCCAGCTTTCATTAATAAAGAACGAGTCTCTTAATGTTATGGATTTAAAATAAAGATACCAAATAGGATCTCCAAAGGCTCAGAAACCTGAAGAGAGATAATAATGAAAAATATCCCATTGGTTGGAAACCCATCTCCTGATTTTGGTGGGCTGACCTGATATTTATGAATGCCTGGAGTGGCAATGATTCAGAAGCCAGATAGTGTTCAGGCAGTTCAGTGTTGTTGACCAACAAAAGTCACTGATACTTTAAAAACATGTCATTCAAAAATCAGTTAAGATAAAAATGCCTTTTGGAAGCTATCTGTGGATGTCCCACCACACTGTAATGTTCTGAACCAGGTGGGTTTTCATTACATCACATCTACACAGCACATCTATCTCCATGTAGCTGGGAAACAGCATCTCTTTCCCTACCACTGCCTGTCCTGTTAAACTAGGAAAAAAAAAAAGAGAAAAGTAGGGCAAACTCCGTAGCCTTTATGCAGGGAAAGTCCCATCAACTTCAGTGGGAGACTTGGCTCAGGGAGAAGTACAGGAACCAGGCCAGTTTTCATTCTGTTTTCTCAGAAGCTGGTATTCCATGTTTGTAGATTAATGTCACATAGCTTAGCAAAAGTGGCCTATAAAATGCCTTCAACTTAGTGGCCTTTAATTCCTGCACTTTCCAGTCGTTGTGTTTTAAGAAAAATTTGTTTCTCATTGGAACGTGTTTGCCTGAATGTGACACTAGGAATACAGCCAGCAGTGCTCCAATATACATTGGCATAAATTGAACCCCATCCTTGCTAAGGGACAGATAAGCATGAAGGATCTCAGTGTTCTCAGATGAATCATACTTAGCTTATCAGTGCGTGCCTTGGTTTAATGAAGCCACACTATGTTAATGTTAACACTGCAGAAAAAGCTGAAAAGTTACAGGCAGCCATGCTAACTAGCTACAAGCATTTAAAAGCCTGGGCATGAGCTCCTGCTTGGCTATTCTGGCCATAATTAATGATGACAAGTATGTTGGAAAAATAATTATTTTGCTTGCTTTTAAAGACAATTACTTTGCTTGAGGCGAATGAGGGGGTGGGATTTATGTGGCTGTAATAAGCATATGTAGATGGCATCTTCCCAGAAGAATATTATAGCCACAGGATCTTTTTAATTGACCTGAGATTCCTTTGTTCTGCAGATACAATTTATGTATGTGGTCACAGACTAAAATGACCCTACTTGTCCTCGAGCAGGCTTAGTTCTAAACTGCTGAAAGGAAAAAAAATAAACAAACCTGCTTTTATCAGCCCAATCAGCAACAGATAGAAATCTCTCCTGGTCACTTTGTTGGGGGGAGAAATCTTTTTAAATTGGTACTCTGAGTGCATGCTTTTTTCATCTGATAAAATAGGAGTTGGGGGTATGGAAGCAGGCTGAGGTGAGTATTATTGCAGTCATCTGGTATCACTCCTGTGTCTGGGCTTGCATAGCACAGCAGCTTTTGCCTGGCACACCGCAATGCCACCCTCTGACAGCCACCTGCCTGCTCATTTACCACGCTGGGCTGCAGAGCCTTGGTCCCTTTCCAGCCTGGACATGGTGCTGGAGTCATGGAGAGGGAGCACCTGCTTCTCTATCAGCTGCCATTCTAGAGCATCGTGCTACTGCGAGATGGAGGGCACCTCCACCCCTCCTGCCCACCACTCACTGGCATTCAAGGGCTGTGAGAGCCACACAGTCTTATCACATACTCTGTGATCAGATCCTGGAACAATAAGGTAGTGTCTTACTGCCTTACTCTCTGAGTTTCATGCTAACTGGGCCCAGGTGGGAAATAAAAGCAGAAAATCCCCCAAGGCTGTAATCCAGTGGAAAATTTAAACATGTGCAAACAACTAATGACCTTTAATAGTAATCAGGAGTTTTCATGTTTGTTGTCAGTCATTTTGTTGTTTGTTGAAGATGCTAAAATTTTCTTGGGCTGCAGGAGAGAGAAGAGGAACCAAAAAGCTATGTGCTGCTCACTTACGTATCAGAAAAATCTCCCTCTTGTTCCCTTTTTTTAATTGTGTGGTGGTAATACAGAAGTCACAATCCCCTTCTCCAGTTCCCATCTGTAAGATGGAGAAGATGATGCTGTCTTTCAGTAAAGCGTTTTGAAACCTGATACTGAAATTTATTTCAGAAAATGCAGTAATGAAGAGTCGTGGGTGCTCTTCTCCATGTATTTAGCCTGCTGTTAATAGTAAAGGTTATGCTCTGTGCACTCCCAAGTCAGTTCAATTGAACTGGGATCTGGAGGATGAATAAAAGAAGAGAAACCCACTAATCATATATTAATGTGTTCTTTGCTATGATGATACATAACAGAAAAATTTAGATTTCTTGCAGTCACAGAAAGGACTTCTATCTAGTAATCCTTTCTAGAAGCATTACTAAAGGAAGCAGTCTTAACAGTGGGTGTGATATCATCAAATGATAACATTTGATGGTTTGGGTCTAATTCATTCTATCTTGGTGTCTGCAGATTTTTGTCAGGATGGAAGTTTTTACCTGATTTCAGTCTGTTTGGAGAGCTGATTAAGGAAAGCTATGCTGAGCAACAGAAGAGTACTAGAGGATAAAGAATAAACAGCTATCTCATCATGAAGATACACAGGGTTTCTCAAAGTAGGCTGTGGTGGTAGGAAGCAGGGAGGGGTAGAGAGAGAACTTGTGTTTCATTGCCCTGGATGAGAGATGCAAATGTTTGTTTACCTAAGTTCAAAGTTCTCCCTGGAAATTGCAAGTCTAACAGGAGGGCAAACTCTGGTTTTAGCTCCAAGGGCAGTGAGCTGGAAATGAGGTAGAATATAGGGTACTGGAGTTACAAGCACTAAGGTTTTGTGCAAGGTCATTAAAGGGCCAGAATCCTAGGCAGCTGGGAGGATTAGTACATTAGTCTGTGTTTGACCCTGTGTTAAACTGGCAGAGAAGGGAGTTCCCTTGTGGTTGTGCTGTGGTTTTTACTGGGTATTTCTTCTCCTTTTTTTCCCCCCCCTTTAAAATCACTGAGTGCGTAAAGGCAGACTTAGTTCATAAGGAACTCCAGCCTGGTGTGCCACTGAGTGTGGGACATGTCTGCTGGCAAAAAGGAAGCTGATGTTTTGAGGGCTGTTTGGGCATGACTTCTTTTCTAATGTACCACACAATAATAGCATGAGGAAGTGTCATGAGGTTCAGGGTTGAACTCGGAGCTTTTTCTGACTGCTGAACTTCTTCAAAATAACCAGATTCTAGAGCAAATTTTTGTTTAAAGTCTGCTGGGAGGAATTGAGAATGATAAAAAGGGCCCACACCCCCAAATATTTCCAGATATCCATGGAAAGATTTGTGAGGCCATAAATTATGTTTAATCTATGAGAATGTGTGAGGTCTTTCTTTTTTATGACACAAGATCAGGCAGTGTTTCCAGATTAAATATGATGTAGATTGGGCCATCTCCAAAGCAGAGCAGTAGCAAGCTTGGGCTCCCATTCCAAGGTGATGTGCTTCTATAGCAGCTGACTAATGCAGAAGTTCTACTTGAAAAGATGCTTCTTCCTCATATGATACTGTACATTCCCCAAGTCCTACCCACAGCCTGCAGTGGTTCACAGATGGCAGCTGCCTGTGTCACTGACTCAGGGACTCTTCTCATCTCCTTCCTTCCTACTATTCCTTTCTGCTCCATGCATGCTTAAGGACCAAATATGATTTTACAATATAAGGTTAACTTGACCTTAGCTTGAGGTCTGCTATGGAAGAATTATTTGTTCCTGAAACCTTGTCAGCTGATTTCGAAACTGTCTAATGAAAGAGCACACAGTTGGGTTGTTTGGTTCAGGTTTTTTATTGTATGATGGTACAGGTACAAGAACAATGACATCCTACTGAATATTGTGGGATTTGTGAATTCTAAACTGTGAAGTTTTTCAGATGACATGCTGAATGTATTTTTCTTAAGCATAAAACTTGTCTTGCCCCAAAAAACCTAATATTTATTTCCATGCTGACAACAAATGGTCCAAAAAAAGGCACAGCTATAAGCTTCCTATCTTGGAAAGTGCAGCCCTGGTTTTACAGTCTTCTTTATAGTGTTGTATATTCTTCTACCTTATAAGAGTAGTACTGGTTTCCTTTGGATCAGGTTTCCTTTGCCAGAAAGCTGACTTAAAATCCATTCAGTGGGTTAATGGTTATAGGTTATAAATGTTTGCCCTTGCTGACAAGTAGTTGCTTTCTTGTCTCAGTGCACTGATGACTTGGCAGTACCCCAAAGGCTGGAATCGGTAAAAGCCAAGCACTAAAGCACCATTGGAAGTATGGATTATTTGCTTTTATGCATTTTCCATAAATCCATGAACCTTTAAAAGGGTGAATTCTACCTTTGGGTCATTACACATAGAAGGACTTGAAGCACAGAAACATTAGTATGCCCAAGACTGGGTAGTCAAATTTCTGTCATTGTCCTTTATATTCCAAGGAATGAAGTGTTGCCTGCCCAACCAATATGCTGTGATTGAGTGAATTAGAGGTAGGTGACTAGAAGGAGACAAACACTGAGAAGTATCATTGCTGTTAAATGTACTGTCCAAACTATATGGAACTCGAAAAGATATGAAATCAGTACCAAACTGCCTTAAGCTCCCCAGAGAGGCAGCAGAAGCAACAGGAATAAGGCTGAATTTCAAAATCAGGTCATCTTGGTTGAATAAAAGCAAAATATTTTTAGTAGACTTAAAAGCAGCATTGTGGACTAAGGAGAAATAAACAGCTGTAATCCTGTAGGACAAAGCAATGGGGTTAAGCCCTGGTTCTTATTACCTACTGCCCAAGAGTCTTGAAGTTTTGATTTTGTTGTTTTGTTGTGGTTTTTTTAAATAAAAGCGCTGTCATACTTGCCCCATTTGAAAAACAGGGAAACTGAGGCATGGGGTAGTGGGATGATTTGAATCAAAACATTCTGGAGCAAGTTTCCTTGTGCCTAAGTAGAAATGAGGAGACAGCCAGAAGTGCCTAAGGAGGAAATTAAGAGATAACCCAGTGACATGACAGGAGATTTATAGTGCTACATTTTCTACTTGAGACAAGAACTGGTTAATAGAATCAGGTTTTTCTACATGATCCAAACCTGTTGTGTTTTTTTTTTGATTCTCAACATATGTTGCTGTAGCAGCTCAGTAATGCAGAAGTTCTGCCTGAAAAAAAATGCTTCCTCCTTATATGATACTGTACATATTGTCATGGAAATTGTCCTCATTTCCCCCGAGCACACTTTAAATAACTCGAACAGCAGTGCTAATGAGCAGAAAGATATCTGCAATCCCCACCGTGCAACTTGACATACTTTATCCCACTCTGAATTCCCTTTGCTCATCTCTGAGCATTTTAAAGATCTGGTACAATAATTTGCTTTCTCTCTTTGGTCTGTTCATTTTGCTTTTAGCACTTGATAACAAAAGGTCAGCTTTGGCTGAAACCTTAGTGTTGCAGCTATGCCGTTTTTTACTGCCAAATATCTTAAGAAAAGCAAGTGTCTCCGAAAGGGTAAGTCATGATATTTTTGGTGTGTTTAGTGTTGTCTGTTTTGCTTTACATCACAGTAAAGGATTTATTTTGAATTAGCAAGCAGTGCTAATTCATATATTATGCTATTCATATACTGCCTGTCGTTTAGCACCAGGGTTTTTGTTATGCTGTGTTCAGTTTTGGTTCAAGATACGGTGTGTGTTATTATCTTGCATTTTACATTCAGAAAAGCCGACTAAGCGAGAGGATGCTTAACTCTTTAAATGTGGAGCATGTGTTTTGCACAGGGATGGAATCCTTGATGCAGAACAAAACAGCAACAGAGAATGTGTGTGTTTGTTTTTACAGATAAGTTTAGGTAAGCAGCTGAGTAATGGTCCACTATTTTTTTGTCCCTTTTGTACAAAAGGAGCATTTTATTTTCATTCTACACTGAAATAATAAAGTAAATGATACCTAATAAAGGAACAGCATATTTCCTCTTAAGCATCTTTCCTGTGTAGCAGTACCTGAGTGCATGGCTCCACAGAGATTTTCAGCTTGCTGTTGTGAGGTTCACTTTGTGAATTGCTGTGTGGGCTTTTTCAGGAAATATTGATTTTTCTCCAGGTATATGCAAAACTCTCCATGAGAGCAGTCTGCCTCTAGCATTGTAGAAATTGACAGTGTAGTAAACTCCCAATACACACATTGACTGTAAATTATTTTCTTCCTTTGCATGTGTCTTCATTGTGACACTGGTTGTTCAGCTAGCAGTCCAGATGTGGGGTTTGCATAAAGGTGAATGGCAGTGATTTTGTCTGTCTGGGACATGCATTAATTCCAGAACATCTGAGGAATCTGACTTGCTCACCTGGCTAATGTTATATATATATTACTTGGCATTTATGTATGTATGTGTTTACTTAGTATGTGCATTTCTCCAATTCCTTTTTTGAATATGAATTTTTTCTAAGGGATATGTGCAAATGAGAACTGTATAGGTTTTCATCACTGGTGTAAAGCCGAGGAAAATATTTTGGAAAAAAGTTAAAGAAAACAAATTTGCATTACCTTTGTGTTTTCTTCTGGGTTCCTATTTTAAAATGGGATTGCACAAGAACTAGCAATTGAGATGTGATAATTTAGTTAAGCTGACCTGTAGGTGCTGGTTCCAACTATTTAGTATTTTGTTTAATTGAATGTGTGCATGTGTACACAAATTTACACAATAATTCAGAAATTCTTAAGGATAGAATTGTCTCAGTAAAGCTTTTATTAGATAAAAGGAAAAATATTGTAACTGGATTATTAATTTTATTGCGTTAATTTATTTTATAGCATTTTGTGGTATATGTGTACGTATAAATGCTACCTTACAAGGGGGCATAGGATGATTTTTTCTCATCTCCTGGGGGCACCCAGCTGTCCAGTGCTTCGTTCCCTTATAGTATGTGCCAGAGTAGCAATGTATTTCTAGGCAGGGGCTGAGGAAAGGTGCCTGCCATAGCGGTGTCCAAGCTGCAGGGAGGGGCTGATGGTACGGCCAGGAGATGTTAAGGCTGGGCCTTTTAGGGACAACTGAGGGATATTCAGGGAACAGCTGCCAGTTGTACGCTTAATGAGTCACTACCAGCAGGAAAATTGCCAGCCTACCGAGCTGAGGGTGTTTTCTCTTGGAGTTTGTTTCCGCCAAAATCTATCTGATATGTGAAATCCATCAAACTGTCCAGAATGCCTCCTGAATCAGGTCTGCTGGCAGGATAGGGATCCTGATTCCTTCTGGTGCCCTCTCTGCTGTATCCTTTCTCTTCTTGCTTCCAGGACATTCTAGGAAGGGCAGTGCTAAAGCAGTGTGTGTCTGAGTGGGAAATGCTGAGGTAGCTGAGCTGTTTAGTATCAGGCTGTTGTTAATCTTGCTTTGAAGAAGCTGGACAGAGAACAGCTTTTGAACCACTTCCCATCCAGGTACTTAAGGCAATTCCCTTTAACTCCCTTTAAGAAAGCACTTAATTTGCAGAGGGCTTTACTGTTATCTGAATACGGACATATTCCCAGTAAGTAAATGTGGTTGTTCAAAGTCGTTAAACGATTAGAGTGCCCAAGGCATAGCATCAAAAATGTGGTTGCACAAAAACTGTAGTAGCCACAGGCTCCAGTTACAGATCTGACCTTGATGCTCTCTGTATCTCTGAACAGGGAAGGAGCAAGCCATTACTTTGTGATCTGTGGTCTCTTTCCCACAGGTTCAGATGGTCTAGGGACAGAAGCTGGGCTATGGACAAGTTCATTGCCAGAAATATTGGTTGACTGGGAAACAAAACTCCCAGGTAACTGCTCCTGGTTTGGCCTTGAGAGGGAACTTGCCCAGATTAATGCAGGAAGTGGTCAGCAGAGATAGGAACTGGAAACTGATTCTACAAAGTCT
The DNA here is from genome assembly GCF_971803275.1 of Cyanistes caeruleus. Taxonomy (NCBI): domain Eukaryota; kingdom Metazoa; phylum Chordata; class Aves; order Passeriformes; family Paridae; genus Cyanistes; species Cyanistes caeruleus. The sequence goes on from NC_141708.1 coordinate 18,069,929, forward strand.
TATAGCCTGAAATCCCAGGAAGTGCAGGATTTTGTGTCTTAGCTGTTTTGTACCAGGTTATAGCTGAAGCCTGTTTCTTTCCAAGTGAGATTATTCTCACAATGCACCATTTTATCTCCTCACTAGTATGCCAGGCCACACTGTGTTTCTAATTAATTCTCTATTTGTTTTTGTGGAGGCTGCAAGGGTTTCCAGACATGACTGAAATGAAACAGCCAGTTTCAAGGTGCAGTGTTCTCTCTTGCTGTGTATCCTTTGCTATGCAGACTGTTGAGCCCATGGAGACTTCCTGTAGGTCTCATTTGGTCATACACCTTACCCTACTCATACCCTCTGTAAAACTTGCAGCAACGACAGATTCTGGATTCTAAAATTCCTTTGTTTTTCCTATTATCAGTTTTAACCTCCCTCAAACTCCTATCGGTTACATCCACACACACACCTTAAGGCGTTAAAACAATGAAACTCCGTAGCCTATTGTTAAAACCTTTAGTTTTCTCATGTATTTTTTTGTTTTGTTTTGTTTTCTTTGGCCATTCCCTGAGTACTGTCTCAGTGCTACTTGAAACTGGGCTATAAAATGTTGTATACTCATAATTGTCTTGTGATCTGGCAAGTTGTTGTCAATTTTTCACTTATGTCTTCATTTCTAGTGGACAAAAAAGAAAGTTTCTGCTTCAGGAAAGCCTTTCCACTTTAATTCAAAAGAATTTAATAATTAATGTTTTATTGCCAAGTGGTCCTTACTTTTCTGCAGCTGTAGGTTTACAGGACTTCAAAGCTGGATGATTAAGGTGCAGTTTTAGTTTGTAGCCAGGCAAGCCAAACAATCTGAACTTCAAAGGAGGGGAGTGTTCTTTAATGTTGTGGGCTCACCCTTTGTGTTCAGTAAATGGAACTGCTGGGGAAAATGCCATGTGCAGCAGACAAGTGATGTGGCTGCCACTCCTGGGAGGGGGTCTGCTGGCTGTTGCCTGAGAAGAGCAGCCCATGCCCAGCAACCTCAGGATATTTGATGGCTGACAGTTAGGTCATTTTTGCATGGTGTCGACCTACAAGACTTTCAGCTTTGCTTTTTTTAGTGTTTTTACAGCTTCTGTGTCTGAGGACCTCCAAGGCTGGTCATGCTAAATGCAGGATTTGAACCTGAGCTCTGTTATCTCTGCTGCTTCGTTTTGTCTGATTGTTTTCCTCCTCTGATTTGCTCACAGGGTGGATGGTTTTATACACATTATGAAAGCTGAGAAAGGCTATCCTGGCAGAAGGAAGCATTCAATCCATACAATACTATGAATTGAGGGGAGTAAGTTACAGGACTGGAAATGAAGATGCTCTGCATCTATGGCAGTCAAGTTGAAAAGGGGCCACTGTGATTTTGCTCTTCTGTTACTACTTTGTGCAGTTAACCAAACTGTGCATCTCCAGTTCAATATAGCAGTAGTAGAGAGGAAAAAGGAGCTAGATAGTCATCATGAGATGGACCTGCAAACTGTGGTAGTGTGTGACTTTTCTTTCAACACTGAAGCTCAAGCAATGTGACCTAACCCTTTGTGTTTTATTAAACTCCTTATTGCACTTACCTGGTGGATGCTCCAGTTCAGAAAGTAGAGCAAAAGCCTCATGATGAGGCAGGAAAAGGTATGGATAATTCTTACTTCTTCAACTGGGGTGTTATTTTCTAAGCCTGTTTCCTTGACTAGAAAGCAGTGTTTAAAATTCCCTACATATAAATGAGTTCCATAGGTTGGGAAGGCAGCAAGGTGTAAGTGTGCAAAGGTGATACCCCATGGTGTCTGAGATCAAAGCAAGGTGCTTGGGTGTAGAGATGAGTCCACAGTCAGTCTGGATCCTGACTGTACACTTGACTGTTTGGAGTTGTTGGAGCCCCCAGGAAACAGTGTGCTGGACTCCATGGGCTAGGAGATATGAAAGGAGCTGGCAGGACACCCCAGAGACATGTCTGTTGTTCAGTAAATGACTTGAAAAGCCATGTGGCTCTAGTGCAAATCTCCCTCATCAGTATGAAAATCTGAGTGAAACTGGGGCTTTATCCAATCAGTATCTAGGCTTTTGTGGGATCTGGGCCACTGTCTCCACAGGGCTCTGGGATTCAGCAGCCAGAGAGGCCAGTGCTGCCAAGAATCGTAGTGCTCTAGAGGCACACAACTACTTGCTGTCCAACACTGCGCTGCCTCTCAGTGACCCATGTGCACACTGCTGAGAGTGGTGACTTCAGCTCCCCAGTTAAAGCTCTCCAAAGAGAAGAGGTGCCTGGCAACCTCTGGAGCTGCTGAGCAAAGGAGCAGCTTTGTGAGACACAGTACACTCCAAATTCCTGATATGGCTTTCCTGAGAGCACTGCTTTGATGAGAAAATGGCCTCCTTTCCTCTCCCATCCTGTGCTGGGAGAATAATCTTCATGCTGTTCAAATTTTTTTGTTTCATTCTTTGCCTTCTAGGGCTGACACTACCTTTGCAGTTCCACACAACCAACCCTCTAAACAGTATTCCTTGCTTTATGAGAATAAACCTGGGTTGCCCAGATGCAGTAGTTGGGTTTTTCATAATGTCTCTGCTAGATGATAGCCAGTATCATACTAGAAATCATTTAGTGTCTCTGTATCTCAGTTCCCCACTAGTATGTAGGAATTTCTCATTGTGACATTCAAAGGATTTTTTGTTAAATACAGAGAAGGCGTTTCTCCACTCATGCACAATATAACCTTAGAAAGTAATTTCACTCTCTGTGCCTGTTCTCCCAAAACACTCATGTTTAATTCTATGTGAAAAGTGTATTCTGGCAGTGGAGAATAAATTATTTTTAGTATCTTTTAATTTATTTGTGAATAGCTAAAGTATACACTGAAATAATTTCTGTTTTCATATACTTGCCATAAGATTGGTTTGCAGTTACTGTTGTGTGACTATTCCATATTTGAGAAAGGCCATCCAAGCTGTGTTGGACTAGACTAGATGAAGCTGATCTTAGGATAAAGAGTATGGTATAAAGAGTTCTTTTAACTGTTGGCTTCCTGGGAATTGGCCTTCCTGATATATATATATACATATATATACATATATATATGTGTATATATATTTATATATACTCAAAGACGGGACTAGAATATCTGAAAACAGGAGCATTTGAGGCTTAGAAAGGCTTGGATTTGCATTTAGAAATCTGCTCCTTCATTATGATCATTATAAGCATGTAATGCTCTCCCAATTAGGTATCTGGATCACCTAACTGGTGAACTTAAATTAAACAAGGCAAGAGAATTGAAATCTCTCTGGAAGGCTGGAGAAGCTGTGTCTGTTTGATAAATGCTTGCAGATTTGCTTCAGAGACCATGGATTGAGTTTTCACTGAGAGGTAACTGGCAGAGACCAGACTTTCAAGACAATAGTTTACTGCTGTCTTGGGTTTCTGCTTTCACAGTATTAGCATGATGCAAAGGAACATTCTATGTCTTTAATGCTAGAGCACTGAAACTGGCTGCAGTGACAAGCCATACAAGCTTATAGCCCTGTTATTTTTCTCTATGTTTTAGATGTGTAACCCCTTTTAGGGACTTTCAAACTCATCTGATTCCTCTTCATTTAAAACAACATAGAAGAGAAGAGTAGGGGGCACTTGCTATGCTCCCCTCATTCCCTCTGTTACCTGACTGGGTCTCTGACAAATCATGAAGCCATCAGTAATTTTTTTTTCCAGCCTTGCAGACCATTAACCCAAATGGTTCTTCGATTTCCAAACCATGTCCTCCCAGCCCCCTGTGTACCACAGCTTCACTATAGATACATAATTAATTATTTGGAAAGCTGCTGTTTTAATGTAATATTAAACAGGCAGCAGCTCATCAGGTGTCCCCAAGGTAAGGAAGGCAGCATGCTGCTGGCAGCAGCTGCTGCCTTTAGGCTTATCAAGATTCCTTTGTTTTGAAACAGCAGCTGGAAGGCTTTTTAATACATGACCTTGTCATTGGCTGAGCAGATCCTGGTTTCTGGCTCTTATTCTGCCTTTGACTACAAAGACAAATTCTCGTAATACATTCTGCCTGCAATGGCTGCATACAGTTCTGTGCTCTCAAGAAAGGAGCAGGATGAGGAGAAAGAGGAGGCTCACGAGGCAGATATCGTGCCCTATTTCCTCCCTGCATTTTTCTTAGTGGACCAGCCAGGCTCAGAGAATCCGTGCAGCAGCTCAACTTATGTCAGCATTTTCAGAATGGGCTTTCTGCTTCTATAAGCATAAAAATACACAAATATATTTCCTATAGAGGGCATTCCAAATAGTAAGGGTGATATTCTGCTGGTCTTATGCAAGTTCTGGTTCTCTGTGGCCTAAATCTGTGTAATTAGATTTAATTTATGTTGTTTATACTACTGGCAGAATCAGCTCAAATGGCAATGCTGGCATTTCTATTTGAGTAGTATATCACAAGGAGCATTGAGCAAGGCTTTTTAGTTCTTAGGAATAAGAACTTCATCTTCTGTATTTGACCATCATAAAATGCATTGATGGCCAGTTTTCCCCAGAATATGTGGGTCTTAAAATGGCCATGTGTAAGCTGCATGTGCAGTGTTTCTTGTTCTAGAGATAACTGAGGTGTAGTTACAGAGTTTGGCAGCCCAGTGTGGTCATCCATGCACCAAATATGCTCTCGCACCAGGAGAAAGTTGCTCTATTACACTGGATCGCTGTACATACCTGTGTTAGCCTTCAGGACTTCTGGGGCAGGCTCCAGTGAGTTGTAATGTCTCCTGAGTATTTGTCTCCTTTCTGTGCTCCTTTGTGGAAATTCTTTTATTTTCCCTTGGTAATAAAGAGACTGTCTTTCTAGGACTGTGACCTAGCTCTGATCAGTAGCCTTTGCTTGAAACACAGCAGACCTGTAAACTCTCAAATATTGTAAGATTGTTTAAAGGACATTTTGGAAACATGGCATAGCCCTCAGTCGGTGTCAGTGTGCTTTGCTGAGAGACTGTGAGTGCTGGTATAGTGGAGAGGAAGCTGCTGACACAGGTTTTCACGTACAAGGATTTCCCTTTTGCTGGCCAGCTGTTCTGGATGAGGACTATCAGGACAGAACATGTAGACTACAGCGCTTTTCAGATTTAGGAAGACCAGGGAAAGTTCAAGGACTGCTGTCACTTCACTGGGGTTTGCCCTAGCCCAAAAGTACTGAGCTGTCCCAGAAGGAATGTTGTACCAGGTTGGAAGCTGTTGTTTGGAAGAGTGACAGCTCAGTGGCTGATTGGCTTGGTGCTGGTGAACTTTCTGCACTGTGGGAGAGGAAGCTTGCACAGTAATGCTTCAGGCAGTTCTGCTGTGAGGAATGGATGAAAACTGAATAGTCCCAAACCCTAAATCGTCCTTCTGCGAGCAGTCTGCTTGAACTGTGAGCTCTAAGGTTATACACCTGAGCTTTACTCTCTGCCTCTGCAACTCAAAGGTGACTGTGTCAGCTTGTCAGATGAGACAGTACCTATGTGCAGGCCTTTGGCCTGTGATGGAGACACAGTTGTCAGGATGGGTTGCAGTGGGAGGGTACATCTGTGTGTAATATTGGCAGAAAATGTTTCAAGACAGAACTCTCACTGGAAAATCCAGTCAGAAACATTCTGTGCAACATTCCCTTGAACTCCAGTGGGAACAAGGCCACCAGCTGAAGGCATTTCTCAGGATGAGTTGTTGTTTACCTAACAGGTTTTTTAATTTCTTGTTTAAATTTGATCTAAACCAGCATGTTTCTGAAAAGTGAAGTTATATCAGTAATAATTAACTACTTCAAAGGAACTTCTGTGGGTGTTCTGATAATGCTGTTAACTGGGAGGAGTTTGTTCATTGCCAGTGAGTGGACAGAATTAGAATTGGTGTTTCTAAGCATTGTTCTGGTAGCAGTTCACTGACAGCTGTCCTAAAGCACAAAGAATTGAGGCTCAGCTTTTTGCATTGCCCAGCCTGGAGTCCTTTAGGCACCCACAGTTGTGTTCTGAGTGGCTGCAGTGCTGGGCCCGAGTGACAAACATGTACTTCCCATTTTTCCCAAGGACCATTGTTGTGACAGCGAAGAATGCTGCATACTATGCAGTCATGCTTAGAAGATTCACTGATCACTCAATGCATAGCCAAATACAGGAGGAGACTGCTGTAAAACTGTTAGTCTGTGCAAACTGTAGCAGTGCTACAGACTTGGATCAGAATATCCCTGAGCTCTTAAGTTTGGATGTGGATCAGCAGTACTTCCATCTGCATTGTCTCATCATTAGTATTGGCAAGGTTTCCTCAAACTTGTCAACATTTTGCCAAAGGCCTACAGTATATATGCTTTCGCATTTCAGTCCTTTTTCTGTGTTAATGTGACAAATAGCTTTGCTTTTTGTAAAAACAAAGTCTGCAACTGTTGGGTCCTTAATGATAGTCCATTAATTTGCTGCTGCCAAAACTGTGCTTGTAAAGCTTCAGTTACTTTACTAAAGAAGATAATAATGTTCGTAATTGGTTGGCTTGAATTTCTGCAGTACTCTGTATTCAGTCTAGAGAGAATCAGTCTTTACAGGCTCAGCTAAAAGCTCTGGCTTCTGCAGCCTAAGCTTTACCAGTGGATGGCTTCTTTTCCATTCTCCTTAGTTCAAGGTTCAGAGCACTGGCTAAGATGGGAGACATACAGTCTTTTAAAAATAGTGAGGATGTCTTTAGTTTCATAGTGGATTAAGTGCAGGAGAAAGAAAAAATAGGCTTATGAGTGGCAAGGTGGAGGGAAAAGGTGGTTGTAGAGAGATGTATTCATAAGGCATGAACCACTTCATTCCTGTCATGGAGCAGACCTGGCAAACGTGAGTACAACAGTTCAGGAGAAGTGCAGAAGTTGGATATTATCTCTCCAATATGAAATCATTAAAAAAGATAGATAAGAAGTCACTATCCATATGTTATGGTAAGCAATTTCTTTTCAAAATATAAAAAATTCCTTGACTTTTGTTTTGGTGTGAAAGATTTGAAGAAATTTATGAGAATTAGAAAATTACTTGTGGTTGCATGGTAATGCATAAAAATTATCCAGTCATTTTCATTCAGATTTTTCAAAGCATGAAGTATCATCATCTTTGGTCAGGAAGGAATTTCCTCCCTTATAATAGCATGTAAACATAACCACAGTTGGAATATATAATTTGATACATTCTTCAGAAGTGTTGAGCACTTGCTGCTTTGGAGAACCACATGGAACCATATGGCCTGTTTTGCACAGCTGTGCTACTATTTTTTGAGTCTTTCATACATATATTTGTAACTTCTTTTTTGTATCCTCAAATTAAATTGCCTTAATTTAGATGTCTCCTGCAATGTGCCTTGTACAGACAGACACAGCTCCTTCCAGCTGGCCTAAACTGCCTCCTTGTGAGTGTATGGCTTCTGCTGGCCTGAGAAAAAATTCATTTCCTCTCCTTTAAAATCAGAGGTTAAAATCAGTGAAATGACTGTAGGCACATAGTCCAGGCAGTTCCAAACCATCACCATAAAGGACTGGGCTCATTATAACTCTCTAGATCTGAAATACACCAAGGAAATACAGTAAGGGTTAGTTTTCTGGAGTGGAAGAAAAGAGGGTAAGGGAAAACAGCTTACTGCTGGTATGGGGCTGTCTGCAGAATGTGCTGGGGGAAAAAAAATCTTGCTCTCCCTTGTCATTCCCACTTAGTATCACCAGGTGTTCTTCCATGTGGGGATGAAATTACTTCTTTCCCTCCTTACCCCCTCCAGGACACCTGTAGAGAGGGGTAGAAAATGTCCTGTTGTTATTGTAAGACAGACACATCATGAGGTGAACAGCTCCTTGAGAGCTGGTGACATGTCAGACAGATTCTAAAGAAAAGGTTTGTAAGTTCTGGAGCACAAGTGTGTGTAAATGGAAAGAGCTGAACTGCAACTATGCCCAGGCTCGCAACGCTTTCAGATTCTTTTTCATTAGGAGCTCTGGCAAGGAAAACAGTGTTAGCATTGGCAGAGGCAACACTATACCCTAAATTTTTGTTCTTTGTCAGTAGATACTGCTGTAAGAGGCAGTGAAGTGCCATTGCACTGTGGGAGCTCCACCTAAGAAGCCTGTCTGTTATGATGCAGGCTTTCAATTGAACATGTTCAATTTCCACAGTAACCTCCTATCAGGAAACATTACTTGAGTAGAGAGCCAGAAGGGTTTAAAGTAGTCTAACTCCTGAGGCATCTTTGGACATGATTAGAATATCTGGAATTCACACTTGGGATGGAACATGCAAGTTGCAACAAAGGTGAAGTGGTGTCAAGCAGCTCCTAGAAATTGCTGGTGGAGTAGTTGTTCCTCATGTTGATTACTGTTGATTGACTCCTCTTTGCAGTCCTCCTTGCTGGCCTCCTAAACTAGCTTGTGACCATGTTGGAAAGTTTTCATCCCTTGCTGCTAGCTAGTAGAAGCCGATAACAAAGCAGTTAAAATACAGCTTGTTTATAGGGTACCGTACAGCGTTGGGGGCACATTTCACAAACTCCTGAAACCTCTGTATTTGGGGAGGCAGTGTGATCATTGTTAGTGTCTGTTCCCTTTACGGAGCAAAGTAGTTGTGGGCAGAAGGTAGAAGGATTGGTGCCTGAGCTGTGCTAGTATAAGGGAGATGCTGTGTCCTTGGAAAAAAAATTGTACTCAGTTGCATGTTATGCCTGAGCTCATCTGAACTCTAAATATTGGGCTGCTGCAGTAGAAGTGGCCTTTCCTCCATTGTGAAGTCACTTCAGCCAACCTAAGCTGTACTTCGTGGCCACAGTGAGCAGCATCTCCCAGGCAGCATAGTAGTAGTCTCTTTGCTGAAACTGCAAATAAGTGAAACCAGGGAGACATGATTGTATGGATGTACTAGTACCATAAATATGCTTTTAATGCTAGAAATATAACTTAAAAATTGCTGAGCCTTTTTTACTGAAATTTGGGGAAGTTCAGACAAGGGCAGATAAAGCACATTAAGGAAAAATCATCTCAATTAGACCCAAACATTACACAGCACTGAACTCATGTAAGCAGGTTTTACAAGCTGAAGTTCAAGGTGAGTTATGTGCAGTTCTACTTACTTTTCCTTGAAGTAATAATAAGTACTTCAAGTAATACTTGAAGTTATTTTTCTCCCTTCCTCTTATCCTGCATCTTTTATTTTCCTGCTTGCTATGGTTCCTGGAGTGTGACATCACCAACTAGCATTTGGCCTGCCTGGAATGTGGGTTTTGTTTATTTCCAAGGCATTGCTTTATTTGAAGTGGTTGGTAGTCTTAAACAGTTCTTCATTTTAATTAATAGATAAAAGTCTAGAGTAATAAGGTCACATGAATTATCAAGAAAGACATCTCCAGTCAGAATTGTCAAGCTAGCCAGACACAGGTTTTATGCACAACAGGCCAAAGATTTAGTTTCATCTTCATTTCTTTCATACAGTTTTAGTAATCCCACACTTGATCCTGACAACTGACACAGTTCACTAGCCTTAGGTTTATAAGGGTTTTCTGTAGTCCATGTACCAGTACAGAGAATCTTTATTAGTGACTGTTCATGTTAAATCTTGTCAGATGTTTTTGCATAAAAAACCACAGTTCTGAGGTCTCATCTCTTTGTTGGTGCATTTTTAAAGCAGTTTAATGGCTTCTGAAGCCACAGAAGGCATGGGAGGGGAGAAGAGATCACAGGGCCTTTGGATTGCTTAATAGATGGCAGTGGCTTTAGAGCATTTGCCTGCTTTTTCTTTATTCTCTGGGATGAGGTCTAAGATACAATATCGACAAACCATTTACAGACTCATCAAAATCCACTGTAGTGATTTTGACTTGAAAATTTGATCAACTTCTGTAATTGCCATGGAATTTGGTGAAATAAAAAGTGCTTTAGGAAATTAGGCATTTAATATTTGACTGGGAAGTCAATGAGATTTTAGTGCATGCTTGTAAATCCTGCCCTAAGAAAATGTGAATGTATCAGTTTGAGCTGAACTTCCTCATTACAATAAAATTTTCTCGTTGACCCAACCAAATGAATATTGAATGTTAAAATCCCCCTAAGCTCCTTCCAATCTGTAGAAATTAAGTACCTTTCACCTACAAAGGTGCCTGTTTCTTTAGGAAAAAATGCCATTATGTTGTCCATTAGAACTGTGACACAGTGAATGGATTTTGATTCAAAGCTTGTTTCTTTCATTTGCATTCCACATGATAGTAAATTCTTGTGCTTTTTTTTTTTTGTTAATTTTGTTTGCTTTTTAAAATACGATTGCGTATTTACTCAGCTCCAAATCAACTTCCAACTCATATATTCCATATATTGATAGATGGGCAGATACAAATAAAAAAATCCTGGCAAGCAGGCATCACTATTTACTGTTTAATTCCTCACAAATCATACCCACACTGGGAAATCCCCAGCTTTCCTCATTTTTATCTCACTCCTTGACTGCTTCAAATTTTGCTTGCTGTTTTTTCTGTTCTCAGGCAGCCTAAATGGACCATTTCAAGATGAGTTTCATACTCACAACAAATTTCCCCTTTTATGAAAGAGTAATTCTGGAAAAAAAACCCCAAAAAAACCCCACAACAACAACAAAAAAACCCCAAAACAACAACAAAACAACAAAAAAAACCCAGAAAAAGCAGTGAAGTTAAACTGGTGCTGATGGCAGGTTAACCCAGGATTCAGCTGTAACAGACAGGGTCTATCTGCAGCATTCAGACTCTTGAAAACCTTTGGTTGAGGTAGAAAGTGCTCAGGGTAGAGGTTCAGCATTAGCTGGAATCAAAGGTAAGAAGACTGAGGAAATGGAATTAGGTTTCAAGTGTCTATTCAAAGCATTCTTCATGAACTTCCACTTACTCATTGATACTTCTTTCGTCTTTTGATCCAAAGATCAAGACTGATTTTCTTTGTTTTTTTTTTCGTGCTGTGCAAAAAAAGACTCCCTCTAACAGAGCTGCCCTTATTCTTGACAAAATTAATCTCCTGATTTTTCCCCTTCTTTCATTATCAGGGAGATCTTTGAGCCCCAAATTCTGATACTCACCTTAAAGTCAATCATAAAGACCAGGTCAGGAAAGATGAATCATTGCAATTGTTCTTCTCAGCAGCGAGTGCTGATTTTTGACCATTTGTCAAGATCTTTGTTGCTGCTTGTCTGCAATCAAAGGCTTCCTGTCACTACTTGCTGTAGCACTGAAGGCAGACACGTCAGCTGGGCGCTGTGATTCTCACCAGCCACCCTTCCCCAGTCCAGCCCTGAGCTGCAGGTCACCTCCCGCAGCAGCAGCACCTGCGCACGGCCAGCTGGATTTCACTCTCGCTGAAAATGCTGCAGCTGCTGTCCACACCAAAGCAGTGCAAAAATGTCAACAAACATGTCAATGTGTACACATACACAAGTTGCTGTAGTGGTGTAGCTTCTCAGGAGGCTCGTATAAGGGCAGGACACAAGCACATCAGTAAGGGGAATGATGCAAGAAATGGGTGAAAGGCAAGCCAGAAGAGGGAGGTGGGAGTAAAAGAAGTTACCTAAACAAAGAGAAACTGTCAACTTCAGAACGCAACAGCTGCGTTGCTTGAATAGATAGAAGTTCCTTCTTTCACATGCAGTGAGGTAGTCTCATCTCCCATGCAGAAGTCCAGTCCTGTTCCCCCTGAATTTCTCTTCCATACAGGCAAAGGGGATCTAAAGCTTGGCTTCACAAGTGATCTTAAGAAGGTTAAGCTTGAATGAGGTTCAAGGCAAACAAAAAATTCAAGCTTTTCCTCATAGGAAAGAGCTGTATAAAGGCAGAGAATGCAGCCTGTCTGCGGCAGGTTCTTTGAACAGGAGCGCAGGGCAGGACTAGTAAATGTAACAAAATGATACCTTATGTTTCACACATTCCAGTGAATCTTTACCTGTCTAAAGATGGTAAAAAACCCCAAAAATTCAGTAAGCAGGGCCTTGAAGAGTAGGTTGTGACTCCTGCTGCACCCCATCTCACCTTTAGCAAGATTTAGTCCCAGTGCTTCTGCATTTAACGTTCTCTTGTGTGGGGCACGGGGGAAAAGCTGAAAGGAGAATCAGTTCTAAGGATTGGGAGGTGGGCATTACTCTGTGACTGCTGCCATTAGCAGGTCATGGCTCCCAGGCTATATGAAATGAAGAAACTGTGAGTGCAGGCAGAGGAGAGCAGTTCTGCCAGCTTGAGTTAGTCTGGTCCTGGAGAAGAAAGCATTTGTACACTGGAGCTAAACTGTTCCCTCCAGGCAAAGATACCTACAGGGTATGTAAAGCACTTTGACAAAGGCACCTTGGGGCAGGGGCAGCAAAGATTTCAAGTCAGCTGGGACCTGCAGCTGTTTTGAGGGAGAGCAACAGCCAAGCAAGTTTTTTAATCCTCCTAAGCTCTTACATTTACTGTATATGCTGACATGGTTGCCATCACCTTTCCCACTCTTCAAGTTGTTTGGTTTCTGTATACCTGGATGAGAGGCAAGTAGAGCTGCCAGCTTGCTTCATAGATAAGGATGAAATCCAGTGCATCTTGCCCAGCATACAGCAACAAGAAGCCTGCAGCAGGTGACAGAACACAGGATCCCCTGGTCACAGGCTAATGCTAAAGCAGATGGACTATTCATCCCCAGAGTTAAGCCCCCTGTCCCTGACACATCTTTTGAGATATTTGAACTCTGTTTGTGTTTGCAGTTATTTCATCTCTGGTCTGGAGATGAAAGTAGCTTTGAGCAGAAGGACTGGAGTGTCTGCCCATGGGCAATCCTGAGCTACACAGGGTTTGTCTCTGTGGCCCAGTCTTGCTTATATGGAAAGATGAGTGAGACATTCTGTTCAAGGGTATGAAAAAGCCTTGTCTGTGTTTAAAATCATCAGCAGAGTGCTCTTCTGCATCATGGTGCTGAGTAGCCAGACACCCTGTTTGATTCACACCGTAGAAGCAGAGCTTGTGTGCTTCAGGATTAGAGCTTAGCATCAACCACAATAAGGGCTGGAGCTTCTGCAATGGCAGAGAAGAGGTGTGAATCCAGCAGCTGAATATGAACTTCATCCTGTTTTGAGAGACAAAACTAAAATTCTGTCCCTAAGTGTTTCTGGGCAGGAAGCTTTGAAATCATTTTCCTAAAACAGTTCCTAAAGTCTAGTACATTTGAGTTGATACAGCGTTGCTTTTCCAATTCAAACCTGAAATCCATTATAGGATCCTGCTTTGTGTCTGAGCCCATAGAAGAAATCATCTGTGAGTTACAGGTAATATTCTAGACTTGTAAGAAGTTTCTTGTGACATTGTTTCCTTGGGCTGTTTGTTTGTTTGTTGTGGAGGTTGTTGGGTTTTTCTGTTTGCTTGTTTTTTTAAGAAGATCTAGGTGTTTGAATTTGGCTCTTTCTCATTCTTGTGACTACCAAAACTGAAAAGGTATTGAATGTAGAGAGATGTATCTGAACTCTGCCTTTTAGTAAGCCCTAATTTTTCTGCTTGATGCCTCAAGGATGTAGTGGAAGGAATCAGCCAAGTGTATAAAGAAATATGAGTAAAAGGTTATTAAAAACTAAAAATGTTTACAGGTGGGTCTCCGTGTTCTGATGCTGCATAGTCACATTGTGCTAACATAAGAAGCAATTCTGAAGTTCATTCTTATTTCTAAGCTGGTATTTGTGTGTGGAGCTGCCTTCATTTGCTTGTACTTACATGTCCAGTTACTACTGACTCTCCCACAGGCAGATTGTAGGGTCATGACCTTGCTCCTATTTCAAGTTTCAGTGGGGAAAGGCAAGCATGGAGGAACTATGTGTAGTCTTGGGTAGAATCTCAGGTCTGGTGTGTACAGAAATCTTTTTTTCCTACCCAGTTTTTGATTTTTGCAGATTCAAGTAGAAGTATAAATGTTTCAGTTTTTTTCACTTTAAATGCTTGCATGAAAGCTGTCTATGAAGGTTTAGAAAGCAGCTGGCTGGTCCAAAGCAACATCTTAGGGGAAGGGGACTTGTCTTAAGGGACACTTATCAGGTGCCTCTGATATAGTGATTCCTTGAGAAGATGCTGATGCCAGTTTTGCAGAAGTCCAGTAAGTCATCTCCATCCTCTGCTCATTGTGCTTCTTATGGCAATCTTGCTATGGGTTAGTGCAGCTAATTCCACTAAATTTAAAGTTTGTGATTAATTCTAAGATAAGCTTCTGGTCTCTTCTTGCCCTTGATGGTTTGGGTGGGCAAGAGCTCAGCTGACCCCTTTAAACTCAAGAACAAACTGTATTTTTACCTTGACCAAACTCAGTGGTTTGCTGGTGGTGGGACCCATACAGTAAATGTCTTTTAGAGGCAGTTTCATTCCTTTGAAGAATGATGGCCTAGCTTGAGCTCAGGCTATCTGCCAAATGCCACATCCTGAAAGCCGTTTCTGATGTGTATTGAGGGCCGTGGAAAGCCTTTTTCAATCGTATATCCTATGAAACATTTGGTTTTGAAAAAGGGTGTGTCAGTAGGTCTGCTGGGTAAGGTGTAAGAATTATACTTCATGACCTCTGCTTTTCCAGCATGAGTATGTTGGTAAGAGATTTAGACAATGACAGTAATTTCAGACTGCAGTTTCCTGGGCAGACAGTTTTGTATACAAAGGATGAAGTATGTCATCCTTGCAGTGGAATATGGTGGGACATTGATCTGTTCAGATGCCTGCATCCTAGCCTTGAGCTAGAGAGCTGTTCTCTTTATATACCTTAAGGAATATGAATAATTCAGCAAATTAAAAAGTGGGAGACTGTCCAAGAGGATTTGGGCACATGTAGGGGCAAAGCATCATGGCTTTTGTTTCTTAAGCTGCATGACTAGTCCCTGGTGGCTGTTGTTTCTCCTCTTTACTGAAAGATTGCCTCAGTTTCCCAGTTTAGTGAATTGCTTCTCGGAGAACCATAAAATATTTCCCAATGCATCTCATTTTTCCACTTCTGCTTTGCAAATCAATAAATGTTCCATGAGTGTGTCAAGGCAAGAAAACAATTAATAGCAAGAAAAAGTACTTCCTTGGCTTGCAGGCAGCTCCCAGCTTGCTTCTCTCCCCAGATTAGCAAGGATTTAAGAAGCACATGTTCTGTGTATGCTAAATCAGCTCTGCAGAAACCACAGCATACCATCATCCTGCTCTTATCTCTGAATTCCATGGGCAGATAATCTCAGCTGCTCAGCACAGGCTGGCAGCTTTAGCTTGCCAGTAGGTGCTGAAAGCCATGTAAGCGTGGAAATGACAGTGACACACAGCTCAGATGCTATCTCTGTAGCAAGGCCACAGGCAGTTTCCATGGTGATGGAGAAGCTCCAGGCCTTTGGGGATGCAGCTGCTGAATTGGACAGGATCAGTAGCCTTTTCATACAGAGGCTGTTCTAATAAAGCTTTTATGTGTTTATGTGGCACTCACTCGGTTGTATCCAGCTCTGGAACATAAAATGAAGGATGAGGGGAAGATTTCAATTGTTAGAGTGCTGACCTAAAAATGAAACAAGAAAATCAGGGTCAAAATGTTTCACGTATTGGAGTATCCACATTTTTTTTTTTGTGACAGCTTGATATTCTTGTCAGTGCCTTTCTGAGATATTACACACCAATGTGTAGTAATAGCTCCTAAAGTTTTTACATCAAGTGGAAGTGTCAGAATCACGCCCCCATCTCTTAACTTTCTTCTGAATTGGATCCAAAATCAGAATGGGTCTCTTTGTATTGAGACTATAAATATCCCAGAGGCTTGGGGAAAGTGGATGATCTTGTGACTTCTACCTCTGAAGCATTTTCAAGTGTCTTACATGTCACTTGGTCCCTCTTTTGGGTAAAAATCTCTCAATACCTCAGCACAGGTATGTGGAATTAATTTCTTTTCCTATAGAGTCTTGCCACCTGTACCTTTGCTTTTCTTATTGCTGAGACAGCAGATACAACATCTCCAAGTTTCCTTACACTGGAAATGCATATTTTGCATTTCTGCTTTGACCTTCTATCAACCTGTGCTCTGTGGGTGCTGCAGCACATCAGCAGGAATTGTCTGAAAAGCTGCTCAATTCAAATAATAATTGTGTTACTTTGACCAAGGTTTTTGGTGGTGTTAAACTTTGGTTGCTCTCTTCTGAAGAGGATACTAAAAGAGATTTGTATTCTGTCTTTCAGGTGGTGCAGGGGACCGGGAAAAGATGCCTGTCAATCATGAGGCTTTCCTGCTCATGGCTAATTCCCAGAATGAAATGGAAGATTGGGTGAAAGCCATCCGACGGGTTATATGGGCTCCATTTGGTGGAGGTATTGCAAATAGCTCAAATGCACATAAATTAAAACATTTGCCTCAAGGTAAAACATATTCTTGTGATACTAGGATATGTGTAACACTGTAAAATCACTGAGATGTCTAGATAAGCTCTTGATTGTCTGAAGTGTTTTGAAGCAAAAGATGGGGTTAATTTTTTTTATTTTTATTTTGTTAGGAGATGGACAGGAATGAAAGGGGAGTGCACATCCACAGTATATAACTGTCTCAGTCAGAAATGGGAGGTAGTAACAAACATACCACTATTGTCAGTATTCTTTAGAGCAAAAATATTCTGTGGACCTTATGGGAATGAAGGATTCTGTCCAGTTATCTCAATTTTCTTTCATAAGGGCAGATGCCCATCTTGAACATCCATATAGCCAGAGACAACAGAACTTTAATTAAAGTTAGTGTAGGGCCCAGTTGAGAAGGCAAAGCTTCCACAGGCTTCAATGGGGGTGTAGCCTGAGGAAGAACAGGGTCAGGCTGAGTGAACTCCTGTGGGGTAATAGAGCTGTTGACAATCCCTGTAGTTAAAATAAACAAAACATCCAGACTTTCATTGTTGATATTATACCACAATCTTTGAATTCTCGAGTCAGCAGATAAGATAGAAGTTGTTTTTCTGGCTTAGCATAGAGCACAGGCTCACAGATGTTTTCTTCTGGTTTTGGTGTTGATGACAGCACCTACTGGCCTGGTATTGGACACTGTGTTTGAGGTGACTTGGGTACTATTGATGGAGTTCATGCAAATAGTGCTATCATATGCAGATGGTGCTGTTGACCCCTTTTGAGAGGAACAGATAAAAAAGTGCCAGATAAGGGTTAGGTAATACAATTACTCTTGCTGAAATGAAGTTTTCCAGGATCTAGAGAGGAAAAACTGTCCTTGCTATATTAAGGAGACCCAGTGTTTGTTAGTCACTTTTGTCCTGGGTTTGGTTTTTTTGTTTGGTTGTTGGTTGGTTGGTTGGTTTGTTTCAAATGACTCTTGAAATTTGGAGTCTCTGGGTAGCAGCATTCGGTTTGTCTGGAGGAGATAAAATCTCTACTGATGTGATTTTTTTTCCAAGGTCCTTCACTTAGCAGATGGGGTGTAGGTACAAAAGTTAGCTTGTGTCTGAGCTGAGGTTACATGTGGTGCTGTTGTGCTGTGGGCAGAAAAAGCCCACTTTGCTAGTAGAAAGCTGTTCTACCAGAATTTCTCCTCAAACATGAGTATGTGCTTCTTTTGCTTCCCCTCTGAATTCCAGTCCACAGTGAAGGGTCTTTTAGACTGAGGTCAGTGCAGGTCCTCCATCAGAAGTCTCACAATTTCAGAGCTGGTATTTCTGTAGCTGTTTGTAATTGACCTTAGTGTGTATTGTATAACTTTGCAATGTACATTCAAGAAATACTGTGAGGAAAAAGGGGACATTCAGTCATGATAAATGGTGTACTCTCTAGCAATATTCATCTTTAGGGCATGATATTGTCAGCAGTGCTGGCTTCACATTTTGTTTGTGTTTGGTCAGTCTCTTGAAGGAGTTTCAAAAAAAAATCTTTAAGTGTTAAAATAATAAATAATTTTAAATCCTAATATTTTAAAAACAGAAACTTGAGAATGGCATGAGGGTAGTGATGGATTTCCCTTTTTTGTTTCTTTGTTTCTTTTTTGGGGATAGTATTGTCTTAATTAGTTAGCTAAGTTTCTTTACCTTTGAATTTCTCTGCAAAGTGGTCAGATAATACTTTGGTCTTTTCTTTAAATGAGGCAGATACTCTTATATTGATTCCAGGAACTGGAGCTTTATGAGGCATTAAAAACATGAAGTAATGAGAATGTGGAAGAAAGGCAGCACAGGGGAGATTAGAGCAGTGCAGGGGGGAATACAGCAGCTTCTGTTTGTTGCTATTTCTACATCCTGCAGACTTGATCTGGTTCAGTGATCAAAGTTCAGTGATCAGTAAAGGCTGCATTGGCTGTTGGTGAGAGCCAGCTGAAGTGCTGTAGAGAGAAGCACTGGTGTTTGCAGAGTTGGAAAGAGTTGCAGCTGTGGATCAATGTTTTTTCTCTACCTGTGGATAAAACTGGCCAAGGACATGGGTACATGCTGGGCAGTCGGTCAAGCCTGAGCTCTCTGCCCTAATACTCAAATGCATTAGCCTGAAGCTAGCTTGATTATGCCAGCT
Organism: Cyanistes caeruleus; assembly: GCF_971803275.1. Lineage (NCBI taxonomy): Eukaryota > Metazoa > Chordata > Aves > Passeriformes > Paridae > Cyanistes > Cyanistes caeruleus. The sequence goes on from NC_141708.1 coordinate 18,088,416, forward strand.
TTGTAGTCCAAGCTGCAAGAGCAGATTCTTACGTTGTGGCCACTTCTCTGAGATGGTGAAGTGCCAGCCACTGTCAGGAGTAGTCTTCTACCCCTCAGTGTGCTCCACCAGGCTTCATTCTGCTGATACTGGTGGTCAGGAGTTGTGCGGTAGGAAACGACCTGGCAGGAAATAAAAGGGGGGAGGATTAATTGGTAGGTAGATTGGTTCCTTGGCCCTGCTAACCATGCAGCTGCAACCCCAGTAATTCCAGCACAATGCAGGCAATGGGGAGATGTGATGGCATGGAGAGGGGCAGGCTGCTGCATTGACTGCAACCCACACAAAAATTGGCTTAAAGAAAGCATGGTGATGCATCCTCAGTTCCTTTGCACTTCAGAAAGAATGTATAGGAATGCAAATAACTGGGAAACAGTAAAGATATTCAAACTGTTGTTCCCAAATGTTTTTTAGCCACTTTGGGGAAATGATCAAATCTGCACCTTCTCTATCATAATCAGAGCACGACAGTTTCTCTGAGTGAAATTCCAGCTTAAATCAAACGTGGGAGGACAATAAACATAGCTGTCTCTGTTTTAATGGAATAATTTGAACTCTGCTTTGCCACCACCACTAATTTGAGAGCCAAGTCTTATCTATCAACACTTTTTAATATATTAAGCTAAAGGGAGGAGTTAAAAAGCAGGCTTTATTATTATTAATATGCAAATATACAGCCTTGGAGAAGGTTGATATGGTGCAAAAATGAATTATGCCAAGATAAAAGAGGAGGCTTAACCACACTTTAATCTTTGCTGATGTATTGAAGAAACATAAATATAAAAAGGTTGAAGGTACATTCTTATGTGTTGGTGTGGGCATATGAACTGTGCTTAAAGGTGAACAGAAAGGCTTCTTAAAATAAAACAGAAAACTCCCCAAAGCTGCTAAGGATTACAAATTACTGATAGAAGACACAGTCAGGTTTAAAAGCCTTATGGAATGTATTCTTTGAAATACGCTTCAAATGTGCCCTTAAAATAATATTGTGGAGTTCCTAAGTCTTTTGAAGAAGAGCTGTCTTGTTTATAGGAAAAATAATCTCTAACAAGTTTCCTTGACTCCTAGACTCATGAATTCTTGAGTCTAGTATATCTCATTTAGAGCAGAAGAATTTGTAAACTGAGATTTGAGAGCACACCATACACTTTGATTGTCTTAAAGAAAGAAGTTTGTCACGCTGACTTGATAAAAGTGAGTTTTGGAGCACATTCTGAGAGAGGGTGGTTGAAACTGTTTTCTGTGATCCTTCTTACCTCTGTGGCAAATTTTGCTCGAAGTTTACATCACTAAAAGCTTATCTTGAGAGTCCCTCTTTGTCCTACAGTTGTGCTGTTCAGTGGCTGCTCATTAATATGAAGTGCTTGTAGCAGTGCCACAGTGCTAAATCAAAGGGTTTGTGGCCATAGGCTTAGGTGAGAATGACTTTGCTCTCACCCTTCCCAAGCTGGATGCATTGAAAGTGTTTGATGCAGCTGGGGGAGAGAGGTGGTCTTGCTCTGTACAAGTGTGGTGGGAGTGTACTTCTAGTCTGAGGAGGTACACCCACTGCAAGGAAGTTCCATTTCGTGTGCCTCCTCATTTCTGTCTTATGTCAGCCGTAAAACAGAGTTTGTCTAGGACTGAATTTCTGCCTGTGAGATACAAATCCTAAACTTTTTGGTTCCTGAGTTGAATGTCAGGTGGCATAATTCTCTCACAGCTCAGAACACAACCAGCACAGCATGGGGACAGAAGAGCTCTGCATTAACCTTGATTTATGTTTGTGTTTGTTTTCTTCTGTTTACATATTCTGTCTTGCCATGAGCAGTTCCTCGCTTCTCTGCCAGAAATACATGTCTCAGCCCCTCTCTTTCTCCATTACTTTATCCTAATTTCTCCTCCTCCTCATCCCAAACTTTCATCAGTTACTTGTGATGGAGGGGAGGTGAAGCAGTTGGAAGGGAAGTGTTTCCCTTAGGCAAACATGAAGCGTTTTACCCTGTAACAAAATACTTGTGTTGCCAGAGTGTCATGAATAGTTTTTCTACTTAGGAGGAATAGTCGCTGTTAAACTGGTGGGGTCTGAAGAAATGTCCACTGAGGAAGCTGTCCTCCTGTCATTAATTTCAGACATCTTTCCCATAGAGATAAACCATGATGTGTGGATTCTTTATTTTTCTGACAAAAAGCATGTCACAGAATGTGGTTTTTTTTTGGAACCAGGGCCTTGTGAAATGATGTCTTGTATTAGGGGAGAGCTGAAAGATGTGGGACAAGGTATCTGAGGAGTAATTTAATTCCTGGCTCAATTTCCTTATGGGTAATGGAAGATTAGCCCTGCATAGGGCTAATTAAGAATCCTGCTTTAGATGAGTAAATGTCTCTGAGATAATATCTGCAGGAGAGCAAACATGGATGTTTTGGAGGGTCAGATAATGATATTAGTTGCATGTCCACCAGGATGCCAAACTATTTAGGAGCTAGGATATGACATTATGTTTTGGGAGTCTTGCGTTGTGATTTTTAACACCTGTAAGATGGGAATTTTCCAGTAAGAGAAGCCATGTCAGTGAATTTAAGATGCTAAAATACCACTGAGGAGGTATTGAAGAGGAGTGGGGAGGTGACTTCTGTAATTTGCCCAGTCTGAAGACAGAGAGGTGGTTTCTGCTCCCTTTCTTGTTTGTGGGCTCCTGCAGAGTGACAGCCTCAACTAGGATTCCTGACTGGGTCAGGAGGAGCCTCTTCAGGATGTCTCAGGGTGGGCATCCCTTGTGCAGGCACCCCAGGTGTGTGGGGAGTGGTGCTGAGTGTTTGTTGTGCCTGATACCTGGTGTTATCTCTGCACAGAGATAGCTGGCGCCTGATGCAGCTTATCAGTGTTTGCTCTTGCTGTTGTCTAATGCTGGGAGATGGGCCCAGCCAGGGGAAGAGGAAGAGAAAGATGATGGGGGCTGTGAGGTCAGGTGTCTGCCCAGGACTAAGGGATGCCTGAGTCATCTAAGATGCAAGGAGGTGCTGGGTTAGCCCTGCCCCCAGGCAGAAGTGTCACAAATGGTACACCTGCAGATATGGAAACTAAGATACGGTAACTAAAGTAAGCTGGGAGTGGATCTTACTGTCAGAACTTACATTACATTACATTACAACAGAGAATGTTTTAAGATCTGTTTCTGAGACCTGATTAAGTTCTTTCCTTCCTAATGTATCTCAGATATATCTGAGGCTTCTATTACTGCTGTATGACCAATGTATTTTACCATCATCTTACAGCCTTGAGGTAGGGAAAGGCAACTGTCCTCATTTTTTGTTAAGGAGGGATCTGACATATTGAGCAATAGGATGACTTGCCTGAGGTGACAATGACTATCTGTAAAAGAACCACTCTGACGGCATCATTCTGCAAGGCACATAGAAAGATTACACCCATGGACCTTGACTATAGGCACTTGTTTGGAAGAATGCTGTGGGATATGATCCTGGAGAGAAGGGGGGGCCGGGAGATCTCATGGATTTTCAAGGATTATTTCCTTCAATCTCAAGAAACTGAGTAAAGGTAGCAGAGATTGCATGGATGAACAAGATGCTTTTGACAAAGTTCATGAGCTAAAAAGGAAGCATAGAAGTAGAAGCAGGGGACAGGTGATTCCTCCTAAGAGGAGGAATACAGAGAAATTTCTGATTCATGCAGGAATGGACTAAAGAAGGCTAAAGCAATCTGGAATTGAATCTGGCAAGGGATGTGAAGGCCAGTGCTGGAGCCAATACTGTTTAACAGCTTTGTCAATGACCTGGGTAATGGGACAGAGTACAACCCCAGCAAGCTTGTAGATGATGTTGGGAGGACTGATCGGTGCATCAGATGATTGTGTCATCATCTAGGGGCTCTCAACAGGGTGAAGCAAGGAGTGAGCAGGAACCCAATGAAGTTCAACAGAGAGTAATGCAAAGTCCTGCACCTGCAGATGATGAATGTAGGCAACAGTGTATGTGGGGAGCTAACTGACTGGAAAGCATCTTTGCAGAGAAGAGCTGGAATGTTCTTGTGCAAGTTGAACATGAGCCAGCAATGCACCCTTGTGGCCAGCAAATTCCTGGGCTGCTCTAGGAAGAGTACTGCCAGCAGGTTCAGGGAAGTGAGCCTTCACCTCGGCACAAGTAATTAAAACATCTTTTGTGCTTTGTCCATTTCTGGTCCACCTGGGACAGGAAGGCCATGGGATTACTGGAGTGACTCAAGTGAAAGGCCTCTCAAATGATTAAAGGATTATGCAGGAAAATACTGAGATAAGCTGAGGAGGCTTGGATTGTTTAGTCTGAAGAAGAGAAGGGCCAGAGTGGTTCTTATCAAGGCTGGTGTATAGTGTGTAGAAATATTTGGTGGAAGGGTCTAAAACTAGAATCAAAACAGAATCCTTACTGACTTTGAAAGATCTTAACTTTACAAGTCAGGTCCTGTTCCCCAGCTCCTTGCACGTATTTCACATCTAAAGATGATGGCTCAAGGCTTTTCAGTGACTTTCAGTACCAGTGCCCAGGCTGGTCTGAGCTCTGAGTGGAGACCGTGCACAGCTTGGGCATCCCAGGGCAGAAATAGGTGTTCTCAGATTGCTGTGTCAGGGATCCTCAGGGAGAAAGACTTTCCTCAAAAAAAAATTACTTTGAAAAGGTCCTGGGAAAAGAGAATATTGCAGAAAGGTTGTAGAAGATTGCAGGAATGACACATCTAAGGAGAATTTGAACAGTTGCACTGTCATGAGGTGTACACTAATAAAAAACGGCATTTCATGCAGTGCACAATTGAATTGGGAAACTCATTGTCACAAGGTGTAGAAATAAAAAGAATGAATGGATTAAAAATAAAATTTGATGTGTTCATAGAAGATAAGTCTACTTGGGCAGTCAAAGAGAGAAAAAGAGTCACTAGCTTAATGTGCCCATTTTACAAAGAGCAGTTCAGCTTTAGATAAAATGTGACGGGGCTTTGTTTGCTTTCCTCGTCTCTTCAGCTGTGATGTGCCATGGAGAGTTGACAGTGGCTGTACATTTGTTGTATTGTTGGTGGCTACTACCTGTAGCACAGTCTGACCAGTACCACCCCTGCACTGGTGGTTTCTCAGTGAAGCTATTCCTGTAATCATTAGATTCATGTTTGACATTTGAGAGCTGACAGCCTTTAAAACACTGGTGGTTCTCACTGCATGTCCTGGCAGTGTATTAATGGGACAAACGTGTTCCTGTGGTGTTTCTCAGCTTGCAGGCAAGTATTTTAATTTCTGTGTATTAGTCCTTTGATGAATGTTATGAGAATATGTGATTACTGAATGAAAGGGAATGGTAGCCGGCTCCTTGCAGGTTGCAATTTTAACCTTTTAGGAGCTGAAAAGAAATAAATTCACCTTGTCTCTCCTTTCCTGTTTTCTTTCTAATGTTACTGTTCTCCCATCCACAGTTGTTCCTTTTTCTTTCTACTTCATCATCATGTAATTGGACTTGCTGTTTCCCTTCATGTCTTCTGAGTTACAGGTTAGAGAAGGGAAAATTCAGCCCTTTACCACTTCTAGAAGTGTAGAAGTGTCCAGAAGTGTTCAAAGGCTTGAAAATTTACTGAAGTATTTTACGTATTTGACAAATAGGAGCTAAATGCTGCCCCTTTCGCAAGCACTGCTGGTCAGGTTCAGCTATTGCTGGAACTTAGACCTTATTTATTAAGTGACCTTATTGCTTGGGTGGTGAAGCTGTAAGTTGGTGAGGATTTTAGCTGGACAGTGGAGGATAAACATAAATATATGTGAATTTGATAACAGATTTTCATCACTGATTTTGCAGAAAGTGAAACCATTACAATAATGGTGAAATATTTGAAAAATTGAAATAAATACAATTCATCTGGTAGTGACTTTTACAATTAATTGAAAGTTAGAGGCTGACAAGTATTTATGATGAAGTTTGATTTGGATAAATGTCCATGTGTTCAATATTGATCCTGTCTGCATCTCAATGAATGATTATACTTAGCTTATCAACCCTGGGACATGGGAAGGCTTGGGATATGGAAAAGCTTCAGGACATAAGCTTGTTTGGCTTTCTGAATGGATAAAAGTGCCTAATGTGCTAAATGTTGTCTGTGAGTCTGGATCACAGTCCCTGCCATGTTCCTGGATGGCCAGAAATCCAGGTGAATATTTTTATTCCATACTAGAGGTTTCAGATTCCATGGTCCTTTCATTTGAGCCCACAGCTGGAATTCTCATTCATTTCTCTTGACAAGACACTGGTGGCAACAATTACACTGGTAATTTTTACTCTGGGTGTGGTTTTTACTGACCCACACCCAGAATTTTTGTAAAACTTTTCTGTGCAGTGGGGACATCAACAAAAAACACTACTTGAAAGAGGTGACCTGCTGATCAGGTGGTTTTTACAGACATAGCTTGAGACAATTGTGTGGAAGCTGTCTTTTAAACTTAGATGTATGCAAGAGTCAATAAGTAAAAAATTGTGTAAAGTATCATACTTTACATACTTAGGTTGTGGGGAGAAAGAAGTTGTCCAGGGTACATTGGTCCAGATCACTGCTTGCTAAAAGGCATTTTGTGCTGCTCTTGATGTTTTGTTCCCTAAATGCTCTTGCCTTTGTTTAGAAAGAAATAAAGCAATAAACACAGGGGATTGACTGTGAATTCAGAATGCTGTGGTTAAGTGATGTTTAGGTCTGTTTATCATCTTTTCTCTATAAGCATTTGCAATCTCAGTTTGGAGCATAAACTGGTCAGTCCATCACTGGGTAATTTACAGTGCTGTTTAGTCAGTTCCTTTCCTGGCATATTTTAGAGATATGGGAAGACACATCACACAGGTTAAGGTGGTAGGAAGGTGAGCATAGCTACTTGCAAATTTTTAACCCAGAGTGAACTGTTTCATCAGTCGGTAAACAGAAGCCTGTTTATCCTCAAAAGATTTAATTTCACCAGTGAAGGCTGAGACCACCAAGCCCAGAGCAGGTGAGGGGTGTGGGGATGTAATTTTGTTCAGAGAAGGATCCAACCAAAGTATTTGGGGAGGGAGGGAATGGGAAAATTTCTGTATAGAAGACATTAGTGCTGAAGTTTTTCCTACTGGGTTCAGCTCTGTGGCTGATCACCTCTAGCCAGTTCACTGCCAGCTTTCAGCAGATAAATGATGTTCAAATGTACAGGTTTACCTGGGTTAAAAAAATGAGTCTGTAGAAGGTTCAACCTTCTTGAAAAATAAGGAACTTCAGTTCTAGTTCTAGCTTTGATCCTAGGCCTTTTCTGTACAAATAGAGCAATTTCCTAGATCTGAGCTCTCTCAGATCTGCTTGAGTGTACCTGCATATTAGCTAATCCTCTAAGCCAGCATCTAAAAATACGCACACCCCATGGGCACTTGCTAGAGCTGTGCAAGCCAACAAGTTTGCTCACAGTCAGAGATGAGGAGAAATACTCTTGAGTTCATGCAGGTTCACCATTCCTGTCTGTTGCAACCAGACTGAAGACTGAATTTCACCTGAGTTAGATGCCAAGCCTGAAACATACCTGAATTTCCAGAGGTTGTGTGAGCTGTAGTGAACAGTCAATCTCGAGGCTTGTAGTGATGTGTAAAGACAGGATGCTTTCTACCTGTTCTGGTACCTGCATCAGAATAAATACAGTGGTGCTAGCTCACGAGAGCAATACTGGGGCTCTCTCCCTGCCAGGACACTGGAAAAGAAAATTTTTCCAGCTCCCCAGCAGCAAGTTTATGGGAGGTGTAATGTTTGAACAATTTTATAATCCTAAATTGTTATTTAGAAAATAAGATCTGCTAAACTTTTGTACAGTTAAACAACTTCATACCAGTGAGAAAAGAGGGAGTTCAGTCTCCATTACTCATTCTCTCCTTGTTATATGTGTATAGAGAGATCTCCAGGTGACAGCTTTGGTTGCTTAATAAAATGATATTTTATATATAATGTGGCAAATTATTTGGATTGTATTTCTATTCTTGCAGTATCAAGTGCACTTCTGGAGTTTGCAGCCCCTGCAATCCAGTGATTATGTGTGAACTTTGGATTTCATTTTTTGACAAATGTGGTTAACAGAGACAGCAGGATCCAAGTGTGATGTGCAAATTCAAAACACAGAAGAAAAATTATATAGTGATTTTTATTCCAGTCTCATCATATTCCATAGTCTAAGTCATGAATTTCAGTACCATGTTTGTAAAAGGATTGAGAGTTTCATATAAGAAGACAGTTGCTACTTGTGGAGTGTGTAGCACAGTGTTGCTGTCACAGGACACCTCTAGCTGCAGAGTTCCCTTGTGCAGGGAGCTACACTGAAGCAGCTGCCATTTTCTGCTTTAGTTCTGATGCTGATGTGAGCGAGCATGTGCTCCAGCATTTTTCTCTCACCAGAGAGCTGTGTTTGCTCTTTGGAGAAGAGCGTGCGTCAGCTTCATCTTCTCATAGCATTGTAAGTTCTGCTGAAGTCTGATCGTGCTTTGAGTCATGCTGTGTCCTTGGGCACAGAGAGGCTGCAAATTTCACAGGTTAATTATACTTTGGGTATAACAATATCCATGTCAAACAGCATGACTTTCTATTTCATTGGATACCTCCTTATTCCTGTGTTTTGAGAGATGGAAAACAGAAATGGAAAAGTGAATGGAAAAATAAGTCTGTATTTGCTATCTCCTGTGCTCCTATCCCAAGCACTGAGTCCTCTACTCCATAATGTTATTAGCAGATGTGACACAATTTGAGGTATTATTCCAGTAGTGCCAGAAATTCTGGTGTCTCAGCCATTTAAAAGGATTTGTCCTGCTCACCAGTTAGCATTGTGGGCAGGCTCTCACTAACCTGCAGCCTGCTGTGTTCACCACAAGGGAAAAGAGGATAGTAAAATGGTGAAGAATACTCAGGACCTCATTTGTACCTTTGGCTTAAGGACTTCCATCACTTTCTAGATAATCTTTAGTGTGCTTTAAATGCTGTGTAGTGTGTTGACTGAGCTTGTGGTGTCTAGCTGTGCAGTATCATGCTACTTTGGGCATACCTTAAATAGCTAAGGCATACCTTACTATATTGCCAGTCTCAGAATATTTTGATTTGGAAGGGATCATCAATGTCCCAGCTTCTGGCCCTGCACATGACAGCTGTAAGAATCACACCATGTTCAAGAACTGAAGCAGCTTTTGATCCCAGTACTGCATTCACTTTTGGTGAGAGGCATTCTTTCCTCAGGAGCTTTTGGTCAAAACAAAGAATATAGAGAAGTTTGTTGTGGGACAACACTGTCTCACTGACTAGAATCTCACAGCTTGTCTGCTGCATCAGTATCTTCTTGGACATGTGTGTTCAAACTGGGTCACAGTGTAGATAAGCAAGGGGTGGGATACTAAGTTCAGGTGAATGGGCTCTATAGAGTGATTGCAGGCATTTTGACAGCTAAAGCAGATGAGCAGCTGTGGATGGGGGGGCGGGGGGGCAGAGGGTTTCTATTGTTTTGTTTTGGTGGGTTTTTTTTGGTTTTTTTTTTTTTTTTTCCTGCAGGGGGAGAAAACTTAGCTAATAGTGATAAAATCACTCAGAAGTCTGGTGCAAGGGTTTTGCACGGTGTCTGCTGCAGATCTGCAGTCACATGAGTGCATTTTGTGAATGGGATGGAGGCCTGACCTCTGTGCAACTGCACAGGGCATTGCATGGTAAGCGTTTTTGTTAATGACATGCTTCTTACCCTGAGAGCAGGAGTTTGAGGGGGTGGTATGTGAATGTCTTCCTGAAAATAAAGTGCCTGGGTATTGGTTCACACATAAGGAGTTGTAGTGCCTTCCTCTCTCTACTAGTTATTCAACTGAGCTATTAATTCAGGCAACTTCTCTCTAAAGAGCTAAAGTAGAGGCAGTAAGCACCAAAAAAACTGCACAGGTCAAAGAGTGTAGCTTTCCCTAAGCTTTATTAGACTTTCCAGCTTATCCCAGAGCTGTGGAGGTACTCTGAGCATGCTAAGACTACTGTGGGGAAATGCTGCCCTCCAAAACTAGGTTTCTGTTTCTGGTGCTTTGAAAGCAGATGGGAGGCCAGACCAGGGCACTGGCTTGCCTGCAGCACAGGAATATTGCCTGTATCAGGAAGGATCCAAAGTGTGGCATGCAGACAGCAACTGTTGCTCAGCTTTTCCAGCTATCTAGAATAGATCTGACAAGCAATTAGAGCATGAATATATTACAGAGCCGATGGGGGATGCCTTTGTTAAAACTTGTGACCCATACTTAGCTGCTGTTTACATTGGCGGCTGCTTCGAGGGTGGGCAAGACCCTACCTGCCTGTCTTTCTCCTCTCTCCTTCCCTGCGCCGAGCGAGCCGGGGAGCTCTGCATCTCATTGGATATTTCAAATGCTTTCTGCACAAGTCATAATTAATGCCGAGTTGTGGAGCTAAGACCAGATGTGCTGCCGAGATTATCTCCCAGGGCAGAGCGGCTGCTCTGTGCTGTGTAGCGCTGGGTGAATGGAAAGCTGCCAGTGCTGGGACTCAGAATGTGTCTGATGCCTGAAGTCAGGACTTTCTTTCTCTGCCGCTCCTGCTGTCTGACACTGCCTGGTTTCTGCTTGAAGCTCAGCGCCTGTCATGTAGCAGAGTGCTGCACAAGAACCAGAGGTATGAGATGATTTTCCAGAGTTTTGATGTGTTATGGTTTTCTTTTGCTAGAGGAAAAGCATGTATCTAAGTGTAGCCTTAGACAGAGGCTAAGAATCTAAAATAGGAGCTGACTTTACAAAGGGGGAAGGAGTGGGAAGGACACAGTCTGTGGCCAAAAATACTACTGGATACTAAGCTAGCATGTGGAGATAGTTCTGGGGAGATGTGTTTCTCTTTGCATATACATAGAATATTTAAATGGATGCATGTGGATGAGAACAATCAGCTTCTGGTATATGGATACTGCACTTTCTGGGAATGGGGTCAGAAGACACCAAGTTGTACCACAGACCCATTTGTGTGACTGAGCAAGTAATTTTAGTTTTTCTTGATTCCTAATTGTCTTTTGCTTCCTTTTTCCTCCTATTCTTGCATTCTTTTGTTGGCTGGATTGTTTAGTTGTTCGGGACTATCATTTTTTAGGTACATATGGCTTCTACCATGAAACTCCTTTTCCTGTTGCCGCTGCAGTAATTCACATAAGTGTGTGCTTGGGTGGGCCAGGGGAGGGGAAGCAAAGATTTGTGTGTGTTTTGTGCTGTGGAAGCATATGCATTTCTGAATGTCTGCCCGTGATTTTTTCTCAGTGCTTTCATGTGTGAGAGGGACAGATAAATGGGAACTTTAGCATGAAAGTGGGAAGGTAAAAGCAGGCACTTACCTGTGCAGGTGAGCACGTACACAATCTTTATATCCATAAGCTGCCTGTCTGTGAGGCACCACATGCGTGCGCGGGTGTATGTGCTGTTGTATAGCAGCATCCAGGTGTAAGCCTGATTATCTTCCCACACATCTTTTAACTTGTGTGGAATAAGCTGCACATACAGCTGACGTAGGTGTGCCTGGACTTTTCACACTTTAAGTACATGCGGAGTCCTTAGTCCTCCGTGTGAAGAAAATCTACTCAAAAAGTGACTTTATCTCTGTCTTTAGTTTATTTTGGTTGAAATAAGAGCCTCTGATGAGGAAAAATGTAGCAGAGAGCATATATTTTCCTGCCCACTGCATGTCTGGACAGCATAGCTGAATGTATAGGCTTTGTATGCCTGGAGCTGGTGGGTGAGCTGTTCAGGCCAGGACAGAGAGCCTGTCTGTGTCTTAGTACATCATTCCTGGCTTGCTTTTTCTGCAAAGAGTCACCTAAATCTTTAAAGAACAGAGGCAGCTTGTTGGAGTAGAGGAAAGAAATTCTGTAGTTCTGCTAGCTCATTTTTTTAGTATCTCTTGAATCTTTCTGAGATTAAGGATGTGGTTCCAGGCATGCTAGAGTTTTTTTCTACTTTGAAACCAAACAAAAGGGCCTAGCTATAGATAAGGGTATGACAAGGAAAGTTAACCCTTAGGTTTCTAGTAAACTTTTGGCTTTATTTCCAGCTTAACTCTGTCTGGAGTGTGACTGGATGGCACTGTCTCCCCTTCTTTAGAATGAAGAAAAAGACTTTAATGTCTTCCAGCGGGATCATCAAATGGAGTGAAGTGCTGCCAAGTTCAGTCTGAGCTGCAGGGCCCAGTGATTAAAAGCAGGCCTGTGCCTTGAGGAGCTGGCGCAGGAGGCTGTGTGTGACTGGCTCTGCATTGCTTCTCCTTGCAAGGCAGGGCAGTCTCTGTCCAAACCGGAGATGTTGTCATACACTGGGAGTTTCAGGGACGTTTTACTACATCACTTTTACAAGGTCTGAGACCTGACAGAAATGAGACAAATGATACAGAGCCACAGGACACCAGTTGCTCAGTTTACCCTGTGGGGTGCTGGGAGACTGAAGTAGGCACATCTGCTAAGTCTGTTGTTAGTGCGACTGAAAGGGTCCAAGTGATAATTCTCCTGAACTTCATCAAGCAGATGCCCAAATGAAAGATTTCTGTAAGCCTGCAACTGTCAGCATCTCAGATTTCTCTTTGACAGTCCCTTTGCAGCCCCACTCCATAAATAGCTCTTAGCTTGTTCTTTCTATGAACCTTAACACTATTTTTCTTTTCTGAGCCATGGACAAGTTCTGCAGCCACTGTACAGATGAACAATTTCTCCAAGGCCAACTTTCCAGTCTTTCTAACTGCATCTCTGTGCTTTTTCTCTCTTAACACCAACCATAATGCTCCTACTGCCAAAAGACTTGGCCTGGGTGCAGTCTTTCTCCTGAGCAGCATCTGTGGTGGCCCTTGTGTATGGCTCAGCAAAAAAAGAAAAAAAGTAGGATAGAGAGAAAGAAAATGTATGGAGCTGCAGTGTAACTGAAAAACGTAACAAAGGGAAAGTTGCAGTTAGCAATAGACTTCACTTGGGTGAAATATTTTGTCTGAGCAATGTTTCATTATCCCTTCTGATGGTTCCCTGGAAAATTAGGGTTCAAGTTCAAGGGAGAGAGAAAGGCATAGATCTGGAGTTGGTTCAAAGTTGGTTTGGGCAACAAAACCAGGGTGGAAGGCAGCCGAGAGAGCTGGGCTGCAAGAAATCTTTCACCCTGGCAATAGCTTGAGTCCTCTTCCCACCAAAAAATGACCTATGCAGACTGTGTGATCTCACTAGCACAGCCCTTCAGCAGACACTGTCACACAAGAAGCAGCGCATGCTTGTGCCAGCTCCTTTCACTCGTCCTGTGATAAGCAGATCATCTTCCTTGGTCATGTTTGGTTTCATGCCTGGCTTTTCTTGTTACTTGTTTGAAATGATCTGGAGGTGAAGAATATTGCAGTATAACAATATTTCAGTGCCTTTATTTCCTCCCAAGATTGTTGTTTTCATCAAGTAGAAAAATATTGCTGACATCAACGTGTGAGGAGGAAAGATGGGATCCCCAGCATCTGGCTGTGCAGGAGACACCCACAGTAATGGTGATACTGTGTTTGTGAAGGGTCCATCTGCTGCTCCATCTGAGTCTCAAATTACATCCCCCTTCTATCTCTGTTACCTTGGCATCACATTCCTTATTCTCTGTGTTGGTCGTCTCCATTTGATTGTAGTCCTCTTGTCTCCAGAAGTCACTCACAGGTAGATTGCACCTACAGAAAGCTACTGCTGTTGTGATCCAAATTGTCTGTGAAGGATGAGGACTGATGTTGCCTGAAATGTGTTGGAGATGTTGCTGAGCACAGACCAATCAAGGCTGGGGAAAAGTAGATTCTCTTCAGTGGAGATAATGCATGCAAGTTGTGTGTGTGCTTGCTTATGTGTGTGACACTGTCTTTGGTCTTGATCTAAGTGTAGAACATCAGAACACGAGCTCATAGAAGAACATTGTATATCTCCTTTAAGCCTGGGGAGTGCAGAGCCTTTACCTCTTTCCCAGAGATTTCTCTGGACAGACCCATTAGGAAACAGATTCAGCAAGTAGGGATTTGAGAAAAGAGGGCAGCTATTGCCTTGACATGTGTCACATCCTGACCTCCCTGAATTTATATGTCTTGCATCTAGAAGAGTGGGCAACATGTATCATTTTAAGGAAAGAGATATGCCCCGTCATGACAGCAGGGATTACATGATGGGATTATAAAGCAGTCTGTGCAAAAGCAGAAAGAGATTCCCTATCCTAGAAACTGACTTCAGAGACACTCAACTCAGTGAAAATTCAAAGAGATTAGAAATAAGCTCTAGTAAAACCTTTACTCTACAATAAACCAAACATATACAATGATAAAGATAAGTCACTCCCATGCTCCAGGGCATGCCCTTCTGCCAGGATGAGGGAATTTCCTTTGAGACTTCTCATGGCCCTCCGGCTTTGATACTGTAATCCAGTTGTGTAGGCTGTGGTGTAAGGAAAGTTTCTGTCTTCTGATGTATAACAAACAGCCAGGGAAAGGAAATTGGTCTTCAGGATTCTTCTTGCAGCTTTCGTTTGATGAGTTGAAACTGATAATGAGAGGCTTGTTTCACTGAGGATTCAGCAGGGTTGGATTGAATATAGAAAGCAGATATGGTGTCTCTTATGAAGAACAGTGGTCAGGGAACTCCTGATACCAGGAGTTATCAACCTCTCACGAATGTAGCCCTGGAAAAAAAAAAAAGGAAGACATGGTCACTAGTGGGGGAAGGTAAATAGAGCCTTCAGAAATTACTAGATTCCCTGGCCTGCTATAAGTACATATGTGCAAGATTAAATACTGCTTCTGGCCACTGGGTGTGAAACAGTGTGACTCCAATATTGCATGCTGTTTTATTTTTCAGACCTGCAGGTTTAACTGAGTGCTGGATGAATTATCTAAAGATCCTTGATATCTGTAGAAAACGTAACTTTGAGAAATCCCTGAACAGAATTTCCTGCCTGTTCTAGTCTGATGTCAGCTGAAATTCTGAGAGCTGATTCTGAAATTCTGGGAGTAGATTCTGGGATTACTGAATTTTTGTAGCCAAAATATCATTCACTTGGATACTATGCTCCTTTACTCCACCAAACATAGTAGGGTGCTAGAATTAAAGTTTCAGAATTCAACTCAGTGGCAGTCCTTTTAGATGGAGCAATCTTCTAGTAGTAGGGATTGAACTAAGATCTCTGGCTCTTACAGCCTGAGCCCCCTTCTGTGTTGCTGAAAGACCTGATGCCAGTAGTGGCATTCAGCAGCTGGTATTGGCAAGGAAAACTCCATACTCCCCAAAGAAACAGATAGTGCTTTGTACCTAATGATATATGTCTACAGTAGTTCTGGCTAAAGAATTAATGTAGGCCAGTCTGGTTTTACAGAATATGGTGCTTCTCATATTTTCAAGATGCAAGAAGTACAGCACACACTTTTTAGTAGGAAGAGCAATGGATTTTGCATGCATTTTACTGTCTTTTTTTTATTTTTTATTAATATTCATTCAACAAGTTTAATTAAAGGAAAATAAATAGAGTCTCCCAGGATGGTGGAAGATTCTCACAATATCCACTTTTAATGTTGATAGCTGTACTCTGCTGTGTGAGCAGTCCCCTCCCAGTGGGATTGCTGCCAGTTGGGCTGGCCAGCTGCACACTAGTGAAGGGCAGCTGTGTGACAGCCAAAGCAGTGGGTGCATTCGGGAAGGAGATGTGTCCCATAAAGTCAACGTAGCCTTTGTTTTGGTCTTCTTGGGATGGAAGGTGCATTAAAAGTATAATTACTTAATCTAAATCCAGCACAGCTGTCAATAACCATAAACATAACCTTAAGCCCACCTTCCTTGTGTATCAGACATAAACCAGCTTAGGGCAGAGGATAGTTTGAAGCACTGGTAAGCAGGAAAAAAAAAATTCATCATGTAATTCTTGTTTTTTAAAATAGCTTTATTCTTCAGAGTCTGTTAGAAACTGGACCTTCACAAAAGCTGCCCCCTCCATGTGAAAACTTCCCTCCTTGTGTGCCCCAAGCAGCAGCTCAGGAAGAGTTTAAGCTGACACCCAGATGTCTCTCTTGCTCTCTGCTGTCAGGGATCTTTGGACAGCGCTTGGAGGACACCGTACAGTACGAGCGGAAATATGGCCAGCGCTTGGCCCCACTGCTGGTGGAACAGTGTGTGGATTTTATTCGCGAGCGAGGTCTTACAGAGGAGGGGCTCTTTCGGATGCCGGGACAAGCCAACCTTGTCAAAGATCTGCAGGATTCTTTTGATTGTGGAGAGAAACCCCTTTTTGACAGGTGAGTTGACATCACCAAATTCAGGCTGGTGTATGTGTGACATGTAAAATCTGCCAGGAATGTCCACTCAGCGGCAATCCTAGCTTACGTTCTTTCCACACCGTCATTCTCTCTGTTGAAAGCGCTGATGGAACCTTCTCCCAGATGGTGGTGGGTGTGAGGCCTTTATTCAGCTCAGTGGTGGAACAGAGCTCATGTGTGGGGGTCATCCAGTGTTTCAGCTTAAGCACATATTGAATGAAAACTGAGCAGTTGGTGGGATCCCATCACAGAAATTGGTACTACAGAGGTGAACTAGGTGATGCACTGCTTTCAGATGTTACATTCTCCCGTCAGATCTGCCTGGAGCAATATCTTGACTCTTTCTTTGTCACCAGGTTTCAGAACAGTCACCCCTATCTGACATATTTTACCTGGCCATTGTGCCAGCAGCTGTTTTCTAGATGCTCAGCTTAATACCTGTTCCCATGGGAAGAGTGTCATCCCTTTCTCTGAGTGCTCCATCCAAGGGCAGCAAGGCAAGGGGCAGCTCTCAGCTGTGCTGACGTTGGCCCTCAGGCATTTGGATGATCAAAAAGGTGGACACTGTCAAGGCCCTTCCAGCCAAATGCTGTCCTTACCCTGTAACTAACATTTCATCCTCTCTGTCATATGTACATCCTGCCTGGAGTGAGTCAGCATTGTGCAAAACTTAACAGACCTTTGTGAAATAAGGCTTGACCCTAACAGAGACCTTGAACTTGAGGGATATTTGGATCCAAGGGCACTGTTTAGATCTGGTCTGATCTCTATCACAGGTCCATAAATGAGATCAGATCTGGGATCTTGTCTTGGAGGCCTGGTACCATTTCTTGCAGGAACTCACCTAGCCCTGGTTTTCCAGGTGATGCTGGTGGCATCTGGTGTACTACCAACACATTAACCTTGAGGGATCTCTGCCACTGGACCTGCAGCCAGTCTCAACATTGCCAGCATCTTCCCTGCCTACCACTGCAGGAAGAGCTAGCACTGTCTCCTGCGTGGGCAGAAAGTGTGTTTGGTCTCATCTTGGGAAGTATATCTTCAGAGTTTATTTGGAACATTCTTCTAATTCTTCCCTTCCCTCAGCTTCCCAGACCACCCATCCTCCTTTCTTTGATTCCTAACCACAAACACTATTTGCTCCCTAAATGGAAGTGTCAAACATTTAGTAATATCTTCATGAAAAAATAAGTTTGAAATAATCATATTGTCTCAGTTAATCTTTTCTTAAACAAAACCTTTGTATTTTTAACTTAATGTCTGGGTGTTCTAGTTCAGAATTAGAATTATCTTAATTCAGTGCTTACACTCTGGAACAGGAGTATCTATGAAGAAATTAATTAGGAATGAAAGTTTCAATTTAATGTTTTACTTTAGCCTTACCTGACTTCATTGTTATGTAGATAAACCAAGCCTCCACCCAGAATTTTTAAAGCCAAATTCAATTGTACAATGGTTTGGATTGGAAGGGATCATAAAATTCATCTCCTTCCAGGCCCCTGCCATGGGCAGGGATACCTTCCAATAGATCAGCTTTCTCAGCACCCATTCAGCCTGGCTTTGAACACTTCCAGGAGCTTCCAGGGGCATCCATAGCTTCTGTAGGAAACCTCTTCCAGTCCTTTACCACCTTGGGTGCAGAAAGCACCTTTATTTCCATATTTGCATTGGCTAAATAGATCAGTGCTAAGTCTCCCTTTTAGGAGAGGCACTAGGGACCTCCAGGAAGGAATGCCTACCTTTTGGGTAGTCACTGTGTAATGCAGTAAGTAAATGTTCAGTGCAGAATCAAAGGAAGCAAGCCTAGAGTTCCTGAGTAGTGGAAAGTTGAGGGTGTCCCAGTTATTGCCTTTTGCTTTTTCCACCATGTCCCCACATGTACATACAGTAGGTCTTTTGTATTTGTAGTCACAGACAGTGGTAAGGGAGAGGCAGTTCCACTATGGCTAAATGAAATGCTTTTCCTCCTAGCAACCATAATTTTCTCTATGTGTAACTATAAATTATCGCTGTATGGCCTGGAATATCTTGACAGCAGACGTGTGAAATCCTTATGCTTCTTTCCAAATCAGGTGCAGTGAAAGGAATATCCTTTCTTATTTCCCAGCTGCTTTTAGATGTCTTTTGTAACTACAGTGATATCCCAGGTGCTTATAGCCTGCCTGCCCCATTGTGGATCAAACCTTTGTGACAACTGACAATTAAAGTACTTATTTTTAAAAGACTTTCTTTTCCAGTGTTCCTATGAAAGGCCAGGTGGTGCTGTTTTGGAAACACCTATAGCAGTCTGTTCCTGCTGCACTTTCATTCCACTGAAAGTCTGGCTGTATTTCATATGGCATCATGGATGAGACAGTTACTGCAGCCAGTGAGCCTGAAGCTCTGTTCTGGGCTCTGCTTCTCAGTGATAGTCAGATCCACCATCCATGCCTGAAACTCCACACTAAAGGAAAAAAAATGAATAAGAATACTGATCTCATTTGTAAAACACTATAATCAACTGAAGAAAACAACTGTGTGAAACTGTGATAATCTCAAATATGATGGAGCTGTTTAATAGGAATAGCATTAGAAGGATTAGGAATATGTGGTATCTGCTGACAGTTTCCTGTTGAAGTGTTTCCAGTTTTGTTTTAACCACATGTTCCAAAAAAAAAGCCATACTAAGTAGAAGAGATTCAGCTTTTGGAGAGAAGAGAGGATTTGAAGCTCTCTTGCCCAATGTTCAGTGATATATTTTTCTCAGAATTCTTTAAAGACTGTCAGGGCAATGGTGGGTAGGGAGGAGATGGTGACAGAATCTGTTTAGACTTCCAACAGTCAAAACCTTGACCAGAGGAGGTCATCTGCAATGATTAACAGTGCTGTACTACAGAAAAAATGGAATGAGAGAGAGGCATCACCATACACCAGAAGCTGGGTAGCTGGAAAGGGTTCATCTTCATCATGGGATCTGACACCTCAACCCCAACTTTAAAGCAAGGGAGAAGGAAGAGGAAAAAGTTGCTCCTGCATTGGGAGAGAAAATAAAAGCTGATATCCTTTCATAACAGATGAGCTAGGAAATACCAAATACCACAAGCCTGGCAGCCATACCAAAGGGCAATAGAGGACCTGGAGGAAATACAGCTTCCTCCATTTTTCCTGAATGATTGACCAGGGTAAGTGGGAGCTCAGCCTGTCAGCTGTATGTGTGTGCTGTCTGGGGAGAGTATCAGCAGGGATCAGTGAGAGGCTCAGAGGTTATGTTTCATGGAACAGGAGGGAAGAGCTCTGTTGTCAATGCTGTGTGATCACTGTGAATTTGCCTGGACTATTCCTCACATTCCTGGTCCACAATGGCAGAGGAACCACAGTGTCACTCTACCTTAAGCATTATCACTGGCATATCCCTTCCATTGTCTGTGTCACATGAGGACATTTCTATCTTGACACAATGGAGATTTCTCTTGTTCCCAGACAGACCTCCCTCCCTACCAATGACTGGTAGAAGAGCTTCCTTCCATGTGCCTACTTTGTCCCTGTCCCTAAGAGGGACCTTGATGCACCCCCCAGTCAAGCTTTGAGGTAGTGTGGGTTTCTAAATTTCCTTCCCTCTTCTCTATTGCAGCAACACAGATGTTCACACTGTGGCGTCCCTCCTGAAGCTTTACCTTCGAGAGCTGCCAGAGCCTGTCATCCCCTTTGCCAAATATGAAGACTTTCTTTCTTGTGGACAGCTACTCTCAAAAGATGAGGGAGAGGTCAGTGATCCTTCTAATCTGCCTCCTCAGAGCATGTTCCTAAGAATCAATGTAGTACAGGTTTTTTCCTCATCTCTTCGAACTTAATTTAAATCAGTGAAGTCCCTGGGAACCTTTCCGTGAATTTTCCTGAAGCTGTAAATTGAGTACTGTTATCACAGGCTGCTGCTTAAAAAAAAGCCAGTCTTGTAGCCTGGTGCTTCTTTCTTCTGAGTGAAGCTCTTATGTAGAATAATTGGCAAGAGATGCAAGGTAGGAGGAAATCTGGGTTCCTTTCCCAGCTTTGCTGTTCACTCACTAATAAGCTGTATGGAGTAACTCCCTTTGTCTGTGTTTTCCATTTTATATATCAGAACAATATATTCTCCTTCCCAAAAATTTTGGTGGATGAGACATTGATCAGTGCAGTGGTTTTTGTCTTTCTTTGAGGAAAGGCACTGTGAAAAGGCAGGCTATGGTATTATCCTAGAATGTGGGTAGAAATAATGCTGTGAAAACTTTGTCAGAACCTTATTATGTTCTTCTCTTTAGTTTCCAGGCAAGGGAAAGGGCTGACAAAAACTACCAAGTCTGTGGCAGTCATGGAACAGGATAATTTACAATATATTTGATTGATCTGTTTCATCCATACTGTGGTGCTCCCTTAGCCCTTTGCATATTGCAAAGGCAGGTTAGATCTGGTCAGATCTGTGGGTGCCACCTTCTAGAACAGAAATTTAAAGAAGCTGGAATGGCTGTTACTTGTGTCTTGTCTTTGCTAAAGAAGCAAAGGCCTGAGGAATTGTAAGCTGTGGTCCACGGTTCTGTCGCTTTTCTGTGTGTGGTCTTGTCTTTGTCTCTGGCAGGATTTGTAGAAGCTGTTCCTCACTGCCAGTCTGGGGTTCACTTTCAGTTCAAGTGGCAGAAGGCTCTGTGGAAATTACCCTTTATGATGCCCGCAGGAAGATGCTTGTTTGCATGCATCAAATGCATCATATGTGGCAATATAAGTTTTTTTATGGTTAAAAGGCAAATAACACTCAAATAATATAACCTCTAGTCAACTGTGAGAAAGCAAATTTCTGTGCATGACACAGCATGTTACCACACCTGGATATGTACTTGCATTCTGGACATCAGGGTGCCAGTGCACTAGAGTTGTATTTTAGTATGGAGAGGTGTGTGTCTACTCCCTCCAAAACTTGTTCATTTTCTGCCTTATCCTTAGTGAACTCAGGAATCTCTGCAGGGTGCTGTGTTACAGACTCCACAGCGGTTACGTCACAAGGAACAGCAGCATTTCTAAGGCGGTGGAGCTGGTTTGATTTTGGTCATAAGATGTGCAGACTGGGAAGTTTTGGATCCATTAAGCACTATTGCACAAGAGTAGAGACACTGCCAAATTGGGCAAACATAATTGTACATCACTGCTCAGCTTATTAACTACATTGTTTGTCTGATTTTGTCTGCACAGGCTGCAGCAGTTTGGGAAGCAACATCTTGTGTGAACAAGGTCAGACTCAAATGACTTGTAAAGCAGAATTCTCTTTAGATTAGAAAGGCAATGGGGTTCACTAGGTAGCCAAAATGAACACTTACAAATACAGCACTGCTCAAAAAGTTGTTTTGTTAAGGTGCTGTTGTAAACATAAGCAATTTTGGTTTTGTCAGGGAAACCTGGAACCTCAAGGTGGGCTGTTTACCTTTTCAGAAAGGAAGGTGGAATGCACACACCGGGGTGGAGAGGTTGTACGTGCACAGTAGCACGAGGAGCAGGATGCAGCATAAAGTCATACCTAGCCTGTGGGGCCTGACTCGCCTCCCACATGGAAAATCCCCCTGCTCAGAAACGTGGTTTCATTGAAACCATGATTTTTAACATGTAATGGTAAGCAGGGAATTTAAAAATCAAACATTTTATTTTGTAAAAGTATTTTGAAACAAAATGTAATTGTACTGGTTTAATTTGAAGTATTGTTTTCTTTTAATTTTTCACTTGAAAGTTTTGAATTAGACTTTTGGACTCTTAATATAGTTTTCATTTTGTACAGCCACCCTCACCTCACACCCAAAAATCCAGAATTGCTTACAGCAAAATAGCCTTTTGGATAAAATTGTTGGCACCTCATGCTGTTACACTGTGACTATGGATAGGAATTATTGTGGTGATTATTAATCTGGCCTAGCTCTAGTACTGCCCCAAGTTTTTACTCAATTTAAGCAATTTTTATTCAAATTGCTTTTTATTCTGCACCCAGCTGATCTCTGGTGTTTGAATGCAAACAGGATCATAACAGAGACCTTGGATGGTGCAGAGGTCTCCAGGTATTTCAGCAGGACTGCAGCATTAAAAAAAAATTTGATTCTGATCCCAGCTGCTTGGGAGGAGGGTTTGAAAATTTAGAGTAAAAAATCTTCAAAAGCCTATAAACTCATTTGAGCTGCCTTGACATGGTGGTATTTTAGCCTTCACTACCTGTACTCAAGAGATGCACACAGCAGTTCAGTGGATTGCACACAAGGCTTCAAGTGTTTTTCAAAGAGGCATCTGAGTTTTTTATGAACATCTAAAGTGTTGCTAGTTTTCCAGCCAAACTAGAAGCTCTGAATTGGTGCTGATCTGTTACACACATTGCAAAATCCTTGGGTTTGGGATTGTTCATTGAAAAGCAGCATTTTCAAGGAGGTAAGAGTTATTTCTGCAAAATCCCATGATAAATAACAGTACAGTGCTTCTATTACTTGCAGGCAGCCATTGGCAATGATCAGTGCCATTGGTTACTACAGAGGTTTCAAGCTTGTGTTTTCCTCGGTGCTGTCACTGTGATGCTCCTAGGCTAAGCCTCTGGCCTTGGTGAGGACAAATCTGGGAGAGCTGATAAAATGCTGCAGTAGGAGAGAGTTTTTTTTTACCTGTCAGGTGTTTGTACTTTGAATATAAAGATACTCTCTGTGTAATACTGTACCTGAGATTCCTTGAAACAAAACATGGATGATAAATTTTTAGAACACTTTTTTCTTTCAGGTAGCATCTTTTACCTCCAGGTCGTTTTCCTGCTGTTCACAGCTGCCTAAGTTTCTGTTCCAAAGTTTTCTCTTACATCCAGTGGAGCCAATGGCATTTTAATTCAGAACACTTGAAATACAGTGCCAAATACCATCCTGATTTTCCTATTTGAAATAAATTGGGTTACAGAGCAAAATTCAAGAGGGAATTAGGTCTGTTAGGTCACACAGTTCTGGTTTAAACTTGTCACTTGGAAGCTGTTTGACCTGAACAACTGACCTTAAACTTCACATCAGTAACAGTTATCCTTGATGGAAAAATTTTTAGAAGTTTAAAAAAGAGGATTGAGATTTTCAGAAGAGACTGGACTTTAAGTGATGTCTCCATTGCTGACACCATTAAACCAGCATAGTGTTTAAGCTAAGGAATTATAAAGAGATTACTGCTTTTAAGAATTTTAAGTTTCAGGTTTTTATTAGAGAACTTTTTTTGTGCTGGGATCTAGAGAATAAAAAAGTACCTGTATATTTAAAGTAATAAGGAGGAAAGCAGGAATGGGCACTGCTTTATGGATCTTTCTGACTTTTCTGGACCAGAGAAATCAGGAATACATTGCAAGAGTTTGGCCAACAGAATTCCCTTCCTTAAAAATTCAAGGAGAGTTTTAAATTAATGTTCAGCTGCACTTTTTTTGGGAACCATTTGCTTCTGGAATTTTTGCAACATCAGTTAGCAGCTACCACTCCTCCTTAAATGTGCTTTGGTATCTGTTTTTCCACAAAAGGTTTAGTTGTCTCCAAAAATAAGCAAATCTCCAGGGCAACAGCAGCATTGACAGGAACAAGAAGATGATACTTAGGATTGTGGCAGGACAATAGCCTCCTGAGTCAGAGGTTTTCATTAGATGATTTAAGTAGCTTCAGGGGTTTAAGTCATTCCTCCAGCTGATGTGTCATCTTACATTTTAATGTAATGACAGAAATTTTGTGAGGAAAGTATGTCCCAGGTCAGAATGACTGCAAAGGGAAGTACACCATTAAAAAGGAGGTACCTGAATTAGACCCATTTCATTTAGCTCTTTTTTAAGAAAAAACTTTCCTCTGCTCAACTGAGCACTACTGCAATGTATTTATACTGCACTTGATGCCTTGAGAGAGGCATCCTGCTACCTAGAGCAGAGGCTAGTCAGTGTTAAAGGAATAAAGTAGGAATTTATTAACCTTCAAAGGATACACCTTGGGCAGTACAAGAGCCCGGCCGAGGCTCCACCCAAGATAGATGATGGATCACACATTTTCACACCTTTGTAAGTTTTGGTCTATTTCCATATTTGGGTTAATTGTCCATTTATACCTTCAGGTTGTGAAGTCCCATCCTCCCAGATTGCTCTCCTCAGTTCACTGTTGTTTATACTTTTGGGCCTGAAACTGCAGCGGAGCCCTTGGTTCTCAGGCTGGAAAAGCATTGTTTTGGCTAACCTGTGAAGAGAACTTGCTAACACTTTATGTGAAGTTCAGAGTTATATACTAATGCAGTACAGAATCTAGAAAATAAGAAAAAGCTTAGGGCATCACACTCAGTGTCCCCAAGTTTCAAACAGGCAAAGGTACATCTGCTGGTACACTGATACTGATGCCTGTGGGCAGGTTTTAAATGCTGGCAAGTCTCACTAAATGAAGGCTTCTATAGCAACCCTTAAAGTTTACAGGAGGATTTCCACTGAGAACTGAGTTCTGGACATTGCATTTTTGGTAAGACACAACACACTGGATGACACCTCTTCTAAAGCAAAACCTCTTTGTGTTATCATCTGTTGTTCAGCATTTGGCTGTGGAAAGAGGACTTTGTAGTCCTAAAGGAAAGTCACGTCTGCTTTACAGCATTTACATTAATAACTCTGCTTCTTGTTTTTCCTGTCCCTCAGGGTACCCAGGAACTGGTTAAACAGGTGAAGAATTTGCCCCAAGCTAACTACAACCTCCTCAAGTACATATGCAAGTAAGTGAAATTAATTAACACTTGGAAAAGTCTCTAAGTTTTGTGAAGATATCTTATATGCAAATAATATAGTATGAAAGTATGAATATTCAAAAACCACTTAAGTGTAAGTTACAACTTCTTTAAAAAATGTGGAGGTGAATGCAGCCTGCCTGAAGGAAGCTCTTGGTTTATCCAAGAGGAGCAGCCAAGCAAATTGCTGCCACCTGCAGCCTTGGCAGTAGGTATGAGTGATTCTAATACGTTATATTGTTTTATTTCAGAAGCACCTATAGATCATTAAAGATAGACACTTATTCCAGATACTGCACACCTGTAAGATTTATGACACAAGTTGAGTAGCAGATGCAGTCAGAATAGCCAGTCTGGCATTTGCTCTGGTTTGGAAGTGGGGTCAGTAGTGGCTTCCTCTTTGATTACCAGGGACCCCACAGCCTTGCTTTCATCTCTGCTGATTTTCCCAGTTCTTGGGCTGCCTCTTTATCTGGGGATTGGAAGGAGATGATTTTTAAAGCTACTTCCACTTCCAACCATTCTATGATTTTGTGACCTGTATTTTGTTAAAGTAAAGCCAAGCCACAAAGCTCTTTCCACAGGCTGCTAGTTCTCGGACAAGGAGATGACTTATTGCTTCTGTTGTATCTCTAAGTGAAAATTCACCAAAGTCGATACATGTAAATTGAGAATTCCTTTAAAAATGTAAAACTCTGTCCTTTAAGACCCAGTAGATGGCTGGGTTCCTGCTAGCTGGGTACTTCTGGCAGAAAACATCCTGTCTTCTCTGGTTCACATACTAGGAGGGATCTGGGGTTATACTGAATACCTAAGCTACTGCAGTTCCTCAAATCATTTCAGGTGTCAGGGTTGTATGAAAACAGAACAAAACTGAATGCTTATAGTCAGAGAAGTGACTTACTTATGAATTCCCTCCTCCTTTGATTCTTCTGGGGGGGCTTTTCAAGGTTCCTTGATGAAGTTCAGGCTCACTCCAGCATTAACAAGATGAGTGTCCAGAACCTGGCTACAGTATTTGGACCAAACATACTGCGGCCCAAAATGGAGGATCCGGTGACCATGATGGAAGGTAGGTGCTGTTCTGGTGGGATGGCACAGCAGCTGTGGTTTGGAGCTGTAAGTGAAAGCCATACATTCCTTGGTAGCTGTATCAGTTGTCTGCACAGTCAGAACAAGTCAAGCCATCCCTTTCATCAGGGCCTGTGAGGGGTATTCCAGCTGGCATCTTATCCCTCTCACCACTGGACTGGGAGTGTCTCTCCTCTCCACCATGTGGAGATGCCTCCTTACCCCTGAAACTCTTTTTGAACCTACTGCTAAAATGAAAGCTCTACTGTTTCTTCAGAAGGACTGTGCTTAAGTACCAAACTGTAATCATTTAGTATTGGTGCATTTCAGTGGTTATACAGCTCCCTGTAGACAACATCCGGACCATGAGGACTGGAGTTCTGGCTGTGCCACAGTGGCTATAACTAGAAGTGTCTTAGAAGTGTTGTCTTCTAAGAAGACTGTATGGATCAAAACTTCACAGAATTAAAAAAAAAAAAGGAGTTGATAATCAGTTAATTTTGGATGAAAAAAAATCTGAAGCTTTAAAATTACTTGCTTCCATATGAGTCAAGCAGGCTGACATTAGGGCTGGGGTACAGCTCCTCTCCCAGGTTGCACTGAAACACTACTGTGGTGCAAGTTTTAGCAAGATTTTTGCATAAGTTTTGTAGGATTTTGGCAAGCCTGCAAAAAGGGTTGATGAATTAATTAGGCGCAGATGGAGATGTTGTGCCCAGGATGCCTGAACTTGGCTCTGATTCTGCTCCCTAGCTGTAGGGGACAGCTGACATGGTATTTTCTGTGATGCAAATCCTTCACAGAAGGCCAGTATTGTCATGCCTTAGCAGCAGAAATGCCTTTAGCTCTTCACAGGTGATGTGCAGATGTGTCCCCCACGATGGCAATTCACTGCAAGACAACAGGACAACTTCAGAGCATGACATGACATATTATAGTAGTTCAGGGACTTAAAGCCTACCACAGAGATGCGGGTCATAGTTTTAAGGGTGAATTTGATACCTTCCCCTGGAGGTGCAGAAGGTACAAAAATCGTGAGGAGAAGAAGGGAGTGCGGCAGCAGTGCTTGTTATTCAGTGTTGGAGGAGGGGACAGCTGAAATCAGCCTGTGTGCGATGCTGGCACTTCCCCTAGTGGCCACCGGGCCAGCGCTGGCACGGCTCTCACAGCCTTGGCCAGCAGCGTGCTCTCTGCTCAGCTGGCACAAGGGACAAATTTGGGTTCACATCACCTCAGGCATTTAATTCTGCAGCTCATCCGAGGGCAGAGGTGCCTGTACTGTGAGTAGGTGCACACGTGCAGGTGCTGGGGTCACTGTGAAAACACTACAGTGATCTGATCGGGAATTCTGTATTGCCACAGATTTGAACTGAAAAATTGGGATTTTTCAGTTTCAGTTTTTAATTGGAAAATTGGTAGAAAAATTGGGATATGTGGGCTGGATTTTTAGACTTAATCATTATACTCATAACAGGATTGGCAATGTTTTATTTTAGTAGAGAATTTAGCTGAGGTTGGTTAGATAAAAGTAACAGAAGTGGAAAGACTCAATTTTTATTTTTTTTTTTCAGCTTCAGAGTAATTTGGATCTCCTAAATAAACTGATAATGATATCTTAACAAAAAGCACTCTAATTGTGTCTCTCTTAAAATTTAAACCATGCATTTCAAATAGAAGTATCCGAAGTTTGACAGCTAAATTGTTAGGAATGCCCTTATTTTCAAGACATTTAATTCTCTTCCTGCATTCACAGAAATAAAATAGAAGTGGTAGGTGAGCTCAGTACATTTTGCTTAGGTCAAAAACTCATCAATAAAATCATGCTCTTGCCTTGAACCCTGAGTATGTTTGCCTTATTCTCTATTTCAGGCTACACTTAAAAATAGAATTGCTTATTCACCCTTCTAAAGGTTTTCCTCTGTAGGAAGTGCTTTGTATTAGGTTTGGTAAGTGGTGTTCTCTGTTAGTTCATAATGGTTTACTCCACTCCTGGAGAACGGTACCAGCACATTTCTGAGGATTTAAATAATTGCGAGCACTTTCTGCACTTCCTGTAACCCTCTGTGAGTGCAGATATAATATATATATAATAATATATATAATATAATGCAGATGTCATACTTTCTGCAAGTTTCTCTATACACTGAGTGTAGCAGAAGGCCTGAGCTGAAATTTGTGATTTTTCAATAAGCAGTAGCTCTGGGCCTGTTCAGACCCAGAAACTGGGTGCAACCCAGTCATGCAAACAGGCTGGGGTGAGTCGCAGAGGTCTTCCATGTCTCCTCACCTGCTTGCCTTTATTTTCCATCCACAGGCACCTCGCTGGTTCAGCACCTGATGACAGTGCTGATAAGTGAACAGGGGCGGATCTTTGCTGTTCCTCAGGGGGATGTGCCAGGGAGCCAGCTGGAGATCAGACCCGTGCGCCAGCGCAGCACTGTCGAGTGGATCTCCGAGGAGGACGGGGAGGACAGCAGGTCACAGAACAGCGCTGCCAGCCCCGCTGATTTGCCACCTGGCAATGCTGTGGCTCTAGAGGCCACTCCAGGACCTGCAGTGAAAATCACTCCTCCAGAGCACAGTGGCAAATCGACTCAGCCTGCCACGAGCCCCAGTAAAAGAGTGCAGACACTGCCTCCGTGGAAATATTCCTTCCGCCAGCAGGGAGCACGCTCTGTGAGCCCAAAGCTGGGTAGCTCATCCTTAGATATCCCCAACCTGTCCTCCAGTGGGAACTGGTTGATGAACGGCCTGTACTCTCTCCGAGGCCACCGCCGGACAGCTTCTGGGGAACGAGTGAAAGACTCGTGTTCCTCCCAGAGACTCTCTACTTATGACAATGTCCCTTCATCCAGCCTGTCCCTCAGCACACACAGCATGGCCAGCACCACCTGGTCTACATCATCCTGTGAGATCTCCGTGATGGACTCGGTGAGCAGCTGCCCAGCCTGCCGGGCCAGTGACTCTTCTGCTTTAAGCTCCCTAAAAACCGAGTGGGTAACTCAGGGCTCGCTGTCTCAGAGCGAGGTCAAGACCGCAGATCTGGAGAACAGCACGGACAGGTTTGAAGCCTGCAGCAGCAGCAGCAGTGAACAGAGTGACCCGGCTGCAGCTTCCCGAGACTCTGTCCAATGCTCCAGGGCCTTACAGAGCTTGGTGGTGGAGCTAAAGACAGAACTGAGCAAACAGAGGACTGAGTATGAGACTAGTATCAAAAGGTAATGTCATCTGCAGGGGGCACAAGGAAGTTGTCTGTCAACATTCTCCCTGCCTGAACATGGGTGTGGGCTACCAAGGGTATCAGGTTCTCAGCCCTGAAATTTGGGGTTGGGTGACAGCAGATTTGGTTCTACTTTTTCCTTGCTACTCTCTGAATCCAACTTTTCTTTATTTGATTTAAGAAAGCAACAAAAAAGAAAACAAAGGGGGATTTCTATGACACAAGGAAATCAAATACTTCATATTCTGTGTTTTCACTGTAAATGAGAACTGCACTGGTAATGCCAGAAGTATTTCTCTTAGTGTTCTCAGAGAAATAGCAAAGCAAACATCTTGTAGGGAGGAATTGGGACCCAAGATGGTCAGGCCTCAACAAGGATGATCTGTGCAGGTGCTGATACTTGTACCAGACCAGTCTGAAACAGAGGGCTTCTTGTTCTTTTCCCAACAGCAGCATTCTTGAGGAAACTGCTCTTGACTATTTTCCACAGGTTTTTTTTGGGGTGGTGGTATTGGGACTGCATCTGAGCTACAGTATTTTCAGCAGCCCTTTTGTGCTGAACTTCTTGAAACCTCACTTTTGGTTTCTGATGTAGAGAGTGGTCCTTGGCTGATGGAGTAGCCTAGCTTGGGGGAGCAGTGTGAACTGTGCCATGTGCCAGCTGGTGTTTCTTTGCACAACTGCTGGTGCTGTACTTTCCATCTGAGCTCAGAAAAAATCCTTTCAGTTTTCAGGAGAGCTGTGTGTAGGGCTGGGGCTGTAGGAAGTAGAGAATATTAATAACAAGGGAGTCATTAATTTGTGTGAGTATATTAGGTTTTATGAGTGTATCTGAACTGTGATTATTCCCGTGGGCCATTTGTTAAGGTAGGAATTCCTCTTGCTATCTTTCTGCTTTATGATTTCCTCTGGTGGTGGCTTGCCAGCCTGTGCTGCATTTCTGCCTCTTGCACTGTATGCCTTGGTGTGTGGAGCTGGAAGGAGAATCAGGCTGTGCAGCAGTTTCAGCTCCCACCTAACATCCCTGAGTGGGAGAAAAGCCCCACCTTGTTGTGTTCCAGGTGTAAGAGCTTATGAAGCACCAGCAGTTGCTAGCATTGGATGTTGTGAAGGGTCTGTGAATGAGGGTGGAGGTTCATGGCTTACATGGTTTGTTTTTCTAGCTGCCCTACTGATGCAAAATGTGAGGGAGGTGAGGGTATGTGCCTTACATTTAATTGTGCAGAGCTGCCCTGGCAAGCCTTGTTGCAGGGATACAGGTTAATAAACAGAAATACCAGGCTGCAAAACCTGGAAATGTATAGCTGCACATTCTTGCCTGCTGCCTGGGGGAAGACATGGTTTTCCACCTCTTATCAGTAAAACTGTTCCAATGGAGCCTTAAGCTGCTGACATCAGGGGCATCCAGGAGGACCTGTTCTTCATTCCAGCTGTTGACTGCTTTAGCTCCCATCCCTGCCTTTCCCCTGCAGCTGGATGGGACAGAGAGCACTGTGGCTCGAGGGGAGGACTCTAAATTGGCCAGGTCTCACAGGGCAAAGTAGCTGAGAGGAAAATGCCTAATGAACTGAAGTTTCATAAAACCAGGCAAGATGCAATCGCTGCCTTTTTGTATTAAACAGGATGACTCCAGCTGTTCAGGATTACAGCCTGAAGGACTGTGCTGTCAAGTCTAAGAATTTCAAGCCAAGTTTTTCAGCTCTCAAAAATTTTGCAATGTTTTTACTACATCTGCAGCAATTTATGGGTGCAAAAGTATGTTCCTTTATAGACTGCATGGAAGTCTGCTACTACAGAAAGACAGGAGCTAACTAGCAAAGGGAGGCTGCTTAGCACAAAAGATATAAGCTGCTGCACCAGCTTTGATTTATTGAAGATAATTTAGTCCCCCCAAAAATGCACATGTGCTTGTGTGGTTTGCAGAACTGTGTGTATCTAGCAGGACATGTTTTAATGAAAGAATATGAGCTTTTTTGTTGGCACGTACATAAGTGAAGGGAAAGCAGAGTGAGTACCTGCCTGGGGCAGAGGTAAGGAACACTTGCTGATGGAAAAGCTGTTATTTCTCATCAACTGCCCATTTTCTCTCTCTTAGTCAGAGGGAGGCAAGTTTTATGGCCTTCCTGTAACCACTCTGTTCCAGAGCATTTCTCCCTCAAGGTAAATATAATTATCCGACATTCTCTGTTGAGTTTCAGTAGTTCATGTTTACCACATGGGACTCTTAAGAAAGTCTAAGTATTTGGAGAGGTCTGTTAATGAATGTAGAAATGCTGTAAGTACCGTGACCCTGTGTAATTCAGACCAGGCTGCTGTAGTTGACCCCTACAGTTAGTGGTAGAAAATGTAACTGGCAGCTCAGAGCTGTTACGTGTGTGTGTATGGGGAAGTATCCCAGCTTCAGAAGTGTCATATTCCAGCTGACAGCTGGCTGGGGATAAAGGTCTGCCTTCATCCACAGGATGCTTTTTGCTGGACTTGGTGGAAATCAGTATACCTGTGATTTCGATTCACTGTGAAAACTGTGACTATAATCAAACTACCATCTTTACCTGTATGTAAAGGAACAGAAAGGAAAAGTTTAAGGTGAAGCATTGCACTGCCTCTTGGTCATAAAGTGGAATTCAGACCCTTCTGGGACTGCCCAAGACCCCTTTTTTTCCATTTTTGTTTTTTTATGGAGGCAGCAGCGTGACCTTCTTGATAATCAGTTACCCTGACTAAACCCCTTCACAGTTCCACCGGGATGCTACACCCCAGCTTCAAAGTTGAGTATTGGACTGACCAAGGAGAGGTGGGGGTGATTTTGTATTGGGAATTGTTAGGGTTGTATTTATTTTATTTAGAGGAAGGGAATTTTTCATTGTAAAAGCCTAATTTTTAAATTTACATTCTAGTAATCAGTAATTTCTATCTGAAAATATTCCTTCCTCAGTCTTAACACCACTACTTGGATCTTGTGATTGGGAAACAAAGGGGGAGAACAGCATGTGCTGTGCCTTCTGTGCTTCTTTGAAACCACAAAACCATGAACCTTGTTCTTGGACCTCCCAAGTGAAAAGCTCTGAATTTTGCTTCAGTGGTTTGTGCACAGATACATTTAAGAACTGTTCTTCTGATTCTTCCTCATGTGAAAATTTGGCTTCATAAAATCCCGTATCCCACCCCAATGTCAATGATAAACTTGACAGAAAATACCATCAAATGGCTGGTGAGGAAGGACTGTGACCTCATTCCTATCTGATCCCTAAGGAGGTTCCTCTGTACTGGATGGACATATAGGGAAACACAGTATCAGGGTGAAAACAGAGATTTAAAAGATTATTTTGGAATGATCTACTTGAACTGTGCCTAAGTGAGGAGTTAATACATCTCCTTAGCCAGGCAGTCTGGTACTGGTAAGTAAGCATTGTTTTGTAAGATCTGAGCATTTTTCTCGAGATGCAAATAAAGGAAGCTCTAGCTTTCAAGGAATCCTCTGCCCTTAAATACAGCAGTAATGAAATGCCATTTAGTTATCTCTTAAGTCTTTGAATATGTTAAATTTAAGTTGTTCCTCTAGAGTTTTTATAGTTAGCAGCTGTATTTATCCAGCCACTTTAAAAAGCTTTTTTTTCCCTCTCTTTGTTGGTTTTAAGAATTGAAGAAACAAGTGCAGACCTGAGGAACCAAGTGGTTAGGTTAGAAGAAGAACTGGACCAAGAACGGAAGAAATACACAATGCTGGAGATAAAGCTGAGGAATTCTGAACGCGCTCGGGAAGATGCCGAGAAGAGAAATTACCTCCTGCAGAAGGAAATGGAAGAATTTTTTTCAACATTAGGATGTTTAACTGTTGGGAGTCAAAGTGCTAAAGTCCCCAAGTAGAACAAGTATAGAAAATCCTGTTCCTGATAAAATGAGTGAAAATGCGTATTTTGTTCTGGTATACTCATGTATCATGAGTAATGCTATAGTGATTGTGCTCTCAGTGACACTTGCCCTGTTGTCTTTACATGTGCTATAGTATTTGGGCCAGTTGGGAAAGACTGTGGACTACAAAGCTTGAAAATTTAGTGTCAGATTGCCAAGAAAGAGTGGGTCCCCTCTGTATCCACAGAACTTAAGCTACTCTTCTCCAGAGTGCCCTGCTGCCATCTTTGGACTCAACTGCACCATTCTTTTCCTGGCTCAAGAACAGTGGAAGGTCCTGCAGGGTGGGTGCATGGCCAGAACCAATAAACAAGCTGAGCCTGGAGCTGAGGGATTCCCACACTTGTGCTTGGGAAGGCAGCAGTTCCAGTCTGTCACCACAGCTGGGAGGTTTGACAGACAGATTTAATGAGGTGGTTTTTGCCCCACTCCCTCCATAAAGTTTGTTCAAATTTCTCATTCAGAGTGGTATTATTTTATGAAGATATTATGAAAACAAGGTCTGCAAACATGCTGAGGATATCAAACTCTTGAAAATTCACTAAAATTGTCCCTTACCCACCAAATGGTTTCACAAAAATGCAGCTTTAAATTAAACTTGATTAATAATCATATTGATTACACAAACTCTGTGGAACTTTAAATATGCACATTTTGCCCTAGGTATCAGGGTTTTCTGAGCCAAAAATAGAGCAGTATCAGCTGCAAGAAAAAAAAAAAAAATCTGAGTCAATAGATGTATTAAGGTAGAAGATGCAAGATTCTTATCATCAAAACACATCCAAACTTTAATAGCAAAACTTACGGTAAGAGGAGTTAGTGCAATTGGGGTGGGGGATGTCAGGGTGGTAACGGGGGGAGGGTGGGGATCTATCCTTAACCTTTCCTGGACAATGTACACTTACCTGCCTTGTAACATGTCTCTTGATACCAGCTGATATTTTTGTTGTTAGTTCTTACAGGGAGATGAGGGGACAGGAAGAATACTGCAAACAACCCATCATCCCAAGTTCCTTACTTCTGCTAAGGAAAAATCATTAGAATGAAGCTGTAAGTTCTGGTTATTT
This sequence comes from Cyanistes caeruleus, assembly GCF_971803275.1. Classification (NCBI taxonomy): domain Eukaryota; kingdom Metazoa; phylum Chordata; class Aves; order Passeriformes; family Paridae; genus Cyanistes; species Cyanistes caeruleus. The sequence goes on from NC_141708.1 coordinate 18,122,761, forward strand.
GCTGACAGGGCTGACTTCCATTCCAAGTGATTTAAAGAAGTTCTGCATAGCATTTGTAACACCCTGAGCCATGCAGAGCCTGCACAAAGAAAATTGTTTCACCAGATTCAGTTTGAATTCCACATGTGAGCCCAGCACTGTTCACTCTGTCTTGGCACTCTATCTTTGACATCCTGAGGTAGCTTGGGAGTTTCTAAGGATAAAAGAAGTGCCACAACAACCTGAACTGGCTAAAGGGAAAGTACAGACTGTAACGAAGAAGACTGCTTTATTTTAAGTATTTTGAAAAACGCCCTGAATCTCATTTCTTACTCTAGAGAAGACTATGACTCACTGTCTGGAAATAACCTTAGAATGGGTTTTTTACATACCAGGAAATAGTCAATACTGAAAGATATACGTTCTCCTCATCATCTCACAGATATGCAGCTATTTCAATATTTAAAACATCTGGGTGTTAACTTGTTTCTACTGCACTGTAACACTTCTCCTTCCTATAGAAATGTAAAAAATGTAAACAAAAACAAAAACGTTTAAAGCAAACAAAAAGCAAAATTTTGACCTAATCTTTCCTGGATAAGGAAGGAAGCAAGCAAGGTGGTATAGTAAGCCATGTGGAAAGGTTCATTCAGTTATTTCAAAACCTTTTTCCTACCTCCCAGGCTCTCCAGCTGCCCTGGATTCATTACTGCCCCTGGCATGAGGCAGATACCTGCATGCTCTGCAGCAGCTGCCTGCTACCTGCAGGTATGAGCATCATCCCCATCTGTTTTTAACACCTCTGCCTTGGATTCATTACCAATGGTCACATGTGACCCTTTAAGGAATAAGATGGCCATTTAAAACAGCAGCATCAGATGCATAATGTGAGAGAGAAGCAGTAACAGTGACTGAGCCGGAAGAGCAGAGTCTGGCAGGTAGCTGGAGGTACCAGGTCAGTCATCACAAAATAAACCTTAACTTGGAGGGTGGTCTGAACCAGGTTGTAAGTAGAACACCAGGACTGATAAACAGCAACATTCAATCCAAGTACTAGTAGCAAGCAGGGTATTTTAATCCCTTCTTTTATTTCTACCCAAAACACAGAAGCCTTTCTGTATCCATCCTGCCAGCCCACACCTCCCTTATACCATTTATATTGCATTATCTCCTGTATGTATCGAGTGCAGACTGCTCCCTTTAGTTCACACTACAAACTCAAGAACTGAGCCCTGCTGACATCAAATGACAAGACAAGACATCAAATACAGCAGAGACAAGCTTAACTCTCTTAAGTATTTAACCTTAGGTAACTGCTAACAAACCCACCTATCCCAAACTTGCAGATCCAGGATAGGATCATGAGCTCTACAGCACTACATGATCTGGTATCCAAGATAAAATTAATTCTTTTTGATATACAAAGAAACTCCATCCACTCAAAATGAGGCGTGAAAAAAACCAGTTCCAGACTGGCTCTTGCGCTCCAGCAACATCTATGGGTCTTGTTCATGAGGAATAAATTTTGGCTGCTTTTGAAGATGAGCCACTGCAGTATATAAACCTGGCAAGAAGCTGCAAACATTGCAGTTCACACTAAAATGCACCACAGTGGATTTAGTTTAACTTCAAGTGCAGCAACAGGACCATAACACTAGATTCCTGATATGGGCAATTATGCAAGAAATGAGATCCACTTGTACAAAGCTTCAAAGAAGACTATGCTCTTATGAGGAAGATGATACACCCTTTCCTGCCTTTAATTCCTGTTTCCATACTCTACCCCACCAATACATTTCCCCACAGCAAGCACTGGAGACCACTCCTTATTTTGCAGATGTCCCACTCACTACAGTCCCTCATCTAAATGTCTGCTTTCTTAGCAAGTGTTTACACAATACAGGTTTGGTTATTATTAATTAAATGTGACAGAAGGTTCCTGGAATAGATAAATTTTTACCACAGTTTCATCTATGCCATCTTCCCAGCCTGGAATATCTCTTCCTGTATTATACAGGGAAAAAAAACAACCCAGTAAGAACTTTTCAGTGAAGAAAGAAAAACAACACAAGCATATGCTTTAAAAAAAAGCAAAACTGCAACACTTCAGAATAACAAAGAAAACTTTGGTAGGCCATGGCATTTCTAACACAAAACCAGAAATGAACAGGGATAGCTTAATGACTCATCTATGTTCACAAGGAAGTTCTACTGAAGCCAGCAGCATTATGGAGTGTTTCAGCCCCGAGCCACCAGACAAACTCTGGGCAGAGCTATGACTTTCTCTGGCCTTGCTCTGCAATAACATAGCACTGGAAACTGGCTGCACTTTATACTGACATATGCAAATTAAGAAGAGCATTTCTGAGTGCCACCACTCCTAGAAGAGCATCTCATAAACTGCTGGCCCAGATAAAAAAAGCTGGCTACAGTGTGGTCACAGTTGCTTTCCCTTGAAACTGGACACAAAGGCACCACCAACACAGCTCAAGTGCAGCTCTAGTCATTAAAGGAAGCACTGAAATCCTGCTGGAAGTGAAGGCAATCAAATACATTATGTTGGGACTTACCTGTGGGAGAAGTGCCAGTGCAGTGAGTGGTCCAGGCATCCAAGTCAGCTCTCCAGAAGTCAGATCCTTCAGGCTTCTCCAATATGCAGTGTTGAGACTCTCCCATACAGTAGGCAGCCCATGGCTTACCTTTCAGCAGCACAGGCTCTCATCAACTGTAGTTCCAGGAATTCCTGGAATATAGTTCCAGCTAGAGCTGGCAGCAAGGAAGCAAGAATGGATTCCCACTTGAAGCAAAGACCCTGAACCTGTGGCTGTTAACAGTCTGTGGCACATCCAAAGTCCATGGGAATGGAGAAATGGAAAAAAACGTCACTTTGCCCACAAGTGAGCTCACACACAAGACAGGACACTACCATTAGAAAACAGAAGAATTCTCAGGAAGGAGTCTCACTGATAAGATTTCAAGTGCAGCCCTATTACGCAATCCATATGAAATCCATCGCAGCCTGGCAATGAAGAAACACTAAATGCATGGTGGTCAAACATTTTTTTTTCTTTTTTATTTAAAATATCATTATAACCAACTGACATACTAGATAACAATGTATACATTCCAGTGGTGCACATGTAATGACCTATGGCATGAATGAGTTAAAAAAACCCCACAATGTTCTCAGTAATGCCCACCAACAGCTTATTTGGAGGGAATAAAAGAAAAGCAGGAAAAGGTATCAAATGTGGGGAAGAAAAAAAATTAGTTTTCCCCAGTATTTTTAATGGTGTATCTTCCCCTTCATATTTCTTGGGACATAATAAAATTAAGAATATACTTCAAAAAGGGCAGAAGGAATGATCACAATAATTGGGGTGGGATTTTTTTTCTCAACTTTAGTAATAAAAGTTAAAGAACTCTCAAAAATAGACTAGATATTGGGCCTACAAAAGTAATTCATCTGTATGCAAAGCTTACCAAGAATTTTTCCTTTTGTAAAATGTAAAGGATGAGCTGACATTACTAGTAAGCTATTTTTACCCTACAAAACCAGACTACAATAATAAAATCACCAATTTACAGCTAACACAATAATCTAGATGTACATTACTGTACACAAGCTCTATATTACACATGAACATCTTACATGAAATAGATAAGAAACATACTGATATTGTCTCAACATTGGCCAATATGTTTGTTTTTCTAATGGAGGTGTATTTTCTATTCACATTCAGTGTAGTTCCAATAGCAAGGGTTAGCTTTGCTTACTTAAGAAACGTAGAAAGTTTGTGTGAGGTAGTTCAAGAAAACCTAGCTTAAATTTTGAACTGCAGAAGAGAAACACAATGTGATCTGATTCGTAACACATTTCTCTAATGTAGACATACAAAGAGAAGGGAGTGAGAGAGACCACGTAAAATACCACTTTTATCCAGTGCCCTTAACTAAGAATAAATTAAATTAATTGAAAATTTGGATAGGCAGTACAGTCTTATCACACTGCTTCATTAAAAATCTCTTTCTAATCCTACTGAAAAATACAAACAGGCTCTTCTTCAACTGCACCAAACCACTGACAGGAAAATGACAGGAAAATAAAATGTAACAGCATGGACAAGCTGCTGCCAACAGCAAATAAATCTAGAAACTGTAATTCCCTCCCTTTAGCAACTTGAAGGAGTAAGACCGAGTACAAGCTGAACCTTCTCCTTCCCTTTTGCCCATGAACTTTATCAAGAAACATTTGCTGTCCTACACTTTGGATTACCGGCTGAGGAGGACCATCCTCCTGTAGGAGTTTTTTGACATTTTTTCTTCATGCACTGCTGAGCTGAATCAATCAATCTGTCCGTCTGTCCGTCCATCCTCCTCCACAGAGCCCCGGCCCAGGTGCTCAGTGCTGGCCCCACCAAGCCCAGGCAGCAGGGCCCTGCTGGCACAGCACAGGACACCCCCACCACACCACAGGTGCTGCTGCATCTCACACAGTACAAGTTCTTCAAAGCTAAAAGCCCAGGCTTGGGCAGGGCAGAGCGCAACATCTGCTCAGCTCAGCAGAGTGACCCAGGGCTGAGCATGTTCCACCAGGGAGCTGTGCTTGGACAGAACAGCTGCTCACACACACAAACACATCAGCTCTGACCCACTGTCTTGCACCAACAAAAGATCTCCCAGCACAGCATCCCAGTACACCCTAAGGTTACTAATTCCACCCCTCTATCTCTATTTCAAATTCTTGAACAACCTACTTCTACAAAAGGGAAACAGCTGCTTTACCCTTGCTGCATGATGCCATTGCTCTGCCCAGAGAAGACAGAAATCAATCTTGTTATTACTGCCCAACTTTGAACCTCACCTGAGGCAAGAGATCAGACAGCTCATGGTAATTCAATCCATATCAATTCTCAGTGGATTGGAATGGCCTTAGAAAGTTGCATGTACTTCAGTGAAGCCTGTTGTCTTGAGAAGATTCCAAATCAAAGTCTAAAATAAAACTTAAGAATACTTTAATATTGTACAGCATATTAGGTGGCATATAATCTAACAATAGACAAGGACAGCTGAATTCCAGTTAACCATTTGTTTGCTATCTGTGGCAGTGTACACCTACGTGAAAAAAAATTATATTTCAACAAATAAAAAGGGAAGACTAGGATGCTGTTGTGATAATTTGATTACTGAATATGATTTTGTCTTTGAAATTTGCCATCACTTTAATTTGCCTAAAATGCAAGCAACTGAAAAAAAGAAAGAGAAAAAGCAACACTGCTGTGAAGATGGTGCCAAAAGTGAACTCTTGGTTTCCACAGGCAAAGCTCTGACACTACTGAAGCAATCCCTTTAAGAACAGCTTGCTCACACTACAACAGGCTGCAGTGGGCAGTTCCAGACATTCACTAACCTTGCCTTGAAAGAAGAAAAGCTCAATTTCTCTTAGTGCTTATGAGCTCAGTTCAGTTACTCTATATTTAGGACACTGGAAAGTGATAGCAAAAAATATTTCTAAGTTTCAAAATATTTCAATCATCACTGCAATCCAGTGGAGTCTAAAATAAATTTAAATAGGAACTATATTTACCAATTTGTTTTTAACAGCACTGAGATGCATCAGAAGTTACTTTTGTCAGTCTTAACTACATTACACTGTGCTGACCACACTATCACTTGACCCTATAACACAATGGAGTAGTGTTGTTTGACCAAAAATTTTGGCTTAATTCACAGCTTAAACTTTCATAAAAAAACTACAAAATAGACTGTTCTGTTGGTCTCTGTTCAACATTTTCTACATTCCAGTGCTAGATGAATCCAAACTTGTCCTGCCTATTCTGAGGTAATAAACAATTTGGCAGGATCCTGCAAAAATAATTGCCTTAACAAATGTGGCTTAGGAAGGCAATATTGAAATATTAGATACAAAGTGAGGAAAGCAAAATTACACGCACACAGCACTTATACCAGCAGTCTAGCCAGGCCACAAAAACAACTGTGCAGTTTATCAGTTTAGTTATCTTTGAGACATTACCATTCCTTGCAACCCTGCATTTTTTAAAAAAAAGACATATTACATATTGACATTACTATCGCTTCTGTTTTTCTCTAACTTACTGCAAAGACAAATTTTCCTCTTTCAGTTAAAACTTCAAAATGATGCTTATTTAACCCAACAAGCAGAAGGAACCACACTGAAGACCACCAGTCACTCCTGGATGACCTCTGTAGGCAGTTACATTAGTTGCTTATGCTCAGCGCCTGGCAAGACTTGTGTATCTTTTATGCCCATTTGTGTGAGCTTTACTAATTCAAATTCCTCTTCACATTCTAATTCACTACACAAAATATGCATCTACACAAGGCAATCAATTATACAGCCTAGCTTCACTAAAAATCTGCATTTTCCAAAGAAATAAATTCTGAATGATTGTTTAACTCATACATAAACTTAAGTCAGTTATACATAAATCATTCTGTAAATATAAAATGTAAACAGTTAAAATACTTCTGTAAGGAGCAGCACCATCTTACATGACTATTTAGTAACTGTTCTATATATCTCAATATATCTTTTGTTTAAAAAGTGTATTGAAACCTGGAGCTTTGTTGATGAAAACTACTGAATATTTATGAATTTAAATGAACCACTGCTAAGATTTCTGCTACACTGATTTCATGGTGAAATGAAAGAGAGAAATATTAATTTATACAGCACTATTTATCCCTCCTTTGGATGGCATATATTGCTCAATTAATGCATTAGCTACAGAAATCCTGAGGTTCTCCTACCACTTCATGGTTTTTAGCAGTTACTTTTGGTGGAGAAAGAGTAGCCAAAGTTTTGCCCCTATTGCATTCATGTCGTTCCCTCTTTGACCCAAAAAGCACTCAAAAAGCACTTGCCTTAGTAGACAAAACTAGTAAGAACCAGAACTCCCAATAATCACGTCTCACATGAAAGTATAGCTACAGCATATTCATTTTCCCTCTTGTCAGTCTAAACATCCTGGATACACTTCATTCTGTGTGTACAAAACCAGGCTACAAGCTAGAAGTAAACAGTTTATTGGCATTGCAATGTATTATTCATGAAGTATCCTCATGTTTTATGGTGATCACAAGATTTGGCATGCCCAACTCTGCAGAAAACATCACATTACTCTGCTAGGCTGGATATTTCTGCAGCTTTGAAGATATGTGTTGCTTTCTTAAGTTCTTAAACCCATTCAGACATTGTAACTCTGCAAAGGATTTTTTCTGTTTCTCTGAAAAAAGTCTCACTAATTGTTGCTTTTCCTGAAGTATTATAGGCAAATGGCCAAAATAAAAAGAGGATTTTGTTCACTACCCAGCACCAGAGTAGTATGCCTGAAACTACAGCTGGCTGCACTGAATTCTCTCCCCCTCCACCTGGACAAAGATGTATGACCAAGCATAAAACTTTGAAGGATATCATGAACAAAACATCTAGAATAAATTCTAATTAAAAAATTGAAAACCTATAAAATATTAAATAATTCATCATATGGTAATGACCACAACATTAATATGTGCTTTGATAAAAGAAATCTTACAAATTCAGTAAAAAAAGATCAGCAGCATAATAGTAAAGCAAATATGCAGATTTTAAAACCACAATAAAAATTACCAGGTTTAATATTTTACAGTTAATTACAGCAAAAAAGTGGCTGCTTATAACACAACGTACAGTTTGAAATTACAGCACTTTATGATGAATTCCATGATTATTTTTGAAAAAACACTCAAAAATACCACCAAATTTTAAAAGTGCCCTATTAATGACTAAAAGGACCCCCCTCCCACCCCCCAAAAGACCAAGTAGTCATCTACAGCAACCCAGAGGTCCAGCTGAGGTTTCTAGACTGCTGTCTGTATCAGAGGCCAATGTTGGATCTGTTGACATTGAAGACACATCGTTGACAGATGATGATGAAGATGGGTGTTGAGAGCCATTGATCATTGCTGCACCTGTGCTATGAGAAATAAAACAGCAAATCAGTTGCAGATACAGTTGCACAGTTCAGTACTTGCATTAGTCTGTCTCTTCCTAATGGCTGTTACTTTTCCCTGTTTTGGCAAGTTTGAAGAGATGTGTCTCAATCCATTGTCAAAATAAATAAAACCCACAAGTCTTTAATGTGGGGCTTAACAGATGGTGTGTCAAGAACTGAAATGAATGAAGAATCAATTACACAGGGACAAAGATAGGGGGATTGAACAGATCAGTAAAAAGATGTCAGCCCTGTATATTCCACTCAAATATACAATGTTTCACTTGAAGAGGTTAGGTAATTTAAGAGCCATATTTTTGAGTTAGGTTACTTTTGGATGTCTTGATCAGCTTTACTCCCCCTGACCTACAACTCAGTGAAGCCTTGTACTGTGCTTTTATTGTAACCAACCTAAAGGGGCTGGTTGGCCACGTATAACCCCATTCTTGGTTCTCTCCTCCAGGTCCATGACTTCCTTGTATATCAACTCTGAAAATGCAGAGAAGGGAAGGCAAAAAATGAATTTGCAATCCAAAGACTAGATCAATAATACATCTCCCATTAAAATATTCATTTAAATTTAATAGGTTTATTACTATTCAGAATCAGTTTTCAACAATAGGTTGTAGGCTACACAACAACTGGCAAGTGATAAAAAATGTACATTCTTTTCTGTTGGAGTTACAGTGGCCTGGCACTCTTGAGAACACACTGGCATTGCTCTAAGGTTCTTTTATTCAGGCTGCTTGGAGACCTAAGACTAAGCTGAGCCTTAAGGTCCACTCAGTTTTCATCAATGGCTTCTTTGGTAAGGGAAACTCAAGCAGCAGTCCTCAAAGGAAGAGCTAGGAACAGTCAGACTTGTCCTTCTAATTCAGCATTACTACACTGCTCAAGGTCCTGCATCTTTTTCAGCTGTAGCAGTTTGTCCAGAAGAGTTACCCTCCCTACAAATGCTGTCCTGTGGATTGCAAAAGGTGACTGAGATGAGCAGGTCTTTAGTTCACTTCAAAGGTTCATCTCCTTTGCAGAAGTTTGTGTCCCAACAATTGAGAGGCTGTGAAGCACCGGTCTGTTCCCCTGACATCCAAGCAGATGAAGTAAATACTTATAGGATGTTCAGAAGAACTTCAATTACAATATTCACTGGGGCCCAGCACACTCCCAAAAGTTTTATTATACTTTAAATGCTTTTCTTACCTTTCCACTCTTCTATCGTGTGCTCCCTCTCATCTAACTGTTTATCTGGTATCTTTGGTGGAGGCTGAAAAACAAAACTCATCATAGAGCAATCAAAAGGGATACAAAACCAGTATAAATTAAAAATTAAATTAACCATTCAGAACATTAACCTGATTTAAAAGTAACATTTACATTATTATATATCCATTCATACTTGGACTTAGACTATTTTTTAGACGCTGCCACAGTCTTTGAAATTATTCTGATAAATTTGCTTACATTACTGTAATAATTAACAGAGAAACTGATCAGTCTGGTAGAAGAGCTCCTAAATGCAGCAGTCTCCAGCACAAGCAGTTCTTTTTAGCTACTTACCGTTAATTACTAAATTTTCTATCTAGCTATTATAGAGCAGCAGAATTATAATTGCTCCCTTTACATCAAGTATTTTTTTCTATTCTTAGTGGCCATCACCAAACTTCTCTTTTAAAAACCCACTTTTCTCATCAGCATAATCAGCTGATAATGAGCTGATTCATTATCCTGAATCTAAATTTTCAAGGAAAAAAATTATATTAATCCCTCTGTTCATTAGTTTTAATAATTGAAAGCTCAAGATCTTGTATTCAGATTTTGCTGAAACACTTATTTCTAGTTGAAGAATAGTATCAATTCTTACAGCTAATGAAAATATTTTGCTTCCTTGGGAATAAATACCTCAGAACCCCATCAAGGGCAATCAAATCACACTGAAACAACCAAAGCTCAATACATTAGAACCCTATATAAAATATTTCAGATGCATGACTACATGTTCAAGAGATGATACACAATTATGCACCGACACAGAGGTACACAAACATGGAGACAGGTACCTCAGCCCATTCCTGATGGTAGTTCTAATTAGCACATCTATTAACATCAATAAAAACAATTATGGCTCAGTTGAGCTTCTAATGAAATGTGCAACAATCTTCTGTCAAGCAGCTGTACAAAGCATCACAGTAAGGTGGCTTTATACAGTAGCTTCCTAAGCAGAGACCTAAAACAAGAACTTACAGCTTCTGCTTCTGATGGATCATACCACACATTGATGTATGGGTGCTGGAGGGCTTCATCCACAGAGATTCTTTTAGAAGCATCTATAACCAGCATTTTTGATAACAAATCTCTTGCTTGACTTGCTGCAAAAATAAAATTTTTTGTTCAGATTACTGCCATATATAGAACACATAACACAATGTTTCAAACTTTTAAAGAGAAGTGTCAGAGCAATCAAGTTCTAATTAGATGTCTATGCAGCCCTCACATAATTTGAGGTTTAGGAGAGTGGTCAATTTTTTGGCAAAAAAATCTGAAGAGAATGGCACGGGTGGAAAAGGGGTCAAACATGTTTCACTATCCATTTTCAGCATGCAGTGTCCCTTGGTGTGACATCCTTATGTGAAACAGCTCAGGTGGCAGTGCAGCCTTGTCTCGAATAACAGCAGGCAAGCACCTACTGCCCCCTTTCTGTCACAAGCTTTTAGTCACAGAAAAAACCCTGAGTGACTCCACTGACTAGGTGGCCTTTAGAACCAGTAAGTCACTGAAGTAACTACAGGGTATCTATGTATTATGAACATAAATCCCTTATTCTCATCCCTAGAGAACAAGGATCTGCTCTGCCTACACAATTTCTATTCCAACCTCCTCCCCCTTTTCTCTAAACTGTGTTGGCATCTGTCATTGGGAAAAATATAGATATTTACTTGTCTTTATAACAGCTCCAAGAATAGGATCTGTCTCATGAAGATATGAAAGTGAAGGCAAGCACATGTCAGCATGTTCATCCAGTCTCATGATATAAATCTTTAGAATCTTAGCAGGATGATTTTATGGTGAATAAAACCAAGCTACATTTCTGTTCAATATACCACAGTTTTAAAGCTTTTAAAACGTACAACACACAGAAGACAGACCATACCTTTAAGTTTATTGTGTTCAGAGTCAGCTGGGAAAAGGACATCTGGAAAGAGTTTTTCAAAACTATATCCAGCATATTTAGGTCTGTTCTCCACGTAAGTTCGGACTGTAGGCTGTAATTTCTTCATAAATTCGGGGCATGGTGTTCCTAGCTGCTCTATAACTTTATTCCATTGATCAATATCTAAGGTTATGCAGCTAAGAAAAACACTGTGTCTGGTTTTCAGCTAAAAGTTATGTTAAAACCACATGAAATAACCAACAGAGAAAACACAGGAAATTATAATAAAGTATCAAGTTCATCATCATGACTTACGACTACTTTCTTAAATGGTGAAACAAAGCAAGACTATGATAGTGTAGTTAAGGCAACATGTATTTCACTCAAAATCATTCTGGCTAGAAAAGGATATAATTCTGAGAAACAGAATATTAGAAGACTCACAAAATATTTAAATACAACAAATTTAACTTAAGTCCTTGTCTAGGTTCTGGAGAACCCTGATCTGAAAACACATTCACAGCAGTCAAGGTGATGTGTGATACCACACATCACCAAGGTGCTCCTGAGAATGACCCCAAATGGGTGCTTTGTCCTTCATTCTTCTCTTGGTAGCTCAGCCCAGCCCTGGACAAGCTCTCACCAAGCAGGTGCAACACTGAGCACCAGTAGGCACGCAAAGGACCAAGCCTTTGCCCACACAGCTCAGTGACAATATTGACAGGGAGTTGAATGAAGTTAGAGTTTCAAGGATGCGAAAAGAACATCTTAACTGAGTTTACACACTGTAAAGGGGAGACTGACTACTTCAGGGCGGAAGAATTTAATACATTTTACCAAAACAAAAAAAGTTTGACTCAGGAATTGCTAGTTGCAGATGGTCCAATACTGGGGGAGAACTCAGAATTTTATAGACACTAACTCACAATCTCCATCTCTTTCTCCTTGGCTGCTGCCAAAGACCAGATACCAGGCTACCTAAATCTACAGTGGGTTGAAGCAGACCCTCTCTTATATTCTCAAAACTTAGCAGCAGATCTCTATATAAGGATTCTCAGGTTCTGCTGAGCTTTAGTACAGGCCTTGACAAAAGGAACCATTTACACTGTACAGCACTGAGTCTAAATTGAAAAGCCATGCCAGCAAACCAGATGCATAAAGCAAAGCATGGTGCAGCTCATGCAATGACAGAGCTGTGTGAAAGTAAGGATGCTCTGCATTTCCTTACCATGACTCAAAAATCTCCACCCCACTTACACCCCTAAATGGTACTATATCAATTTTTAAACAGTAAAAGCAGGAAACATTTCTGATGGCATCTAAAAAAAGGCTCTGTAAGTAATAGTAAAACAGATAGGATATCAAAATCCAATTACTTTCACTAATTTTAGCAATGATCTAGAGGTTTCAGTTCTGTTTGTCTGGAGCATACTCTTCGTCTGAAATACCATTCACAGGATGACCCATATAGACACCACCAAGCCATTCATAGAATAGAAAGACAGAAATGCCAGGTATTTCTGAAAGCTGCTTGCATGATCATTTCTGCATACAAAAAATAAATCTCCAAAGTGTAACTAATGAAGATGGTTAGGGACTTTGGCAAATATTTTCTATAAAATGCAAAGAGTAACTACTAACATGCTCAGATACTACACAAGATTAGTAAATTACTACATAAAAATGAACTCCAAAGTAAAACCCAATGCATGTGAAACAAGAAAACACCACCTAAACAAAAATAAGTCTGCCTATAGCATGACAACATTCAAAAGTATGGATAGGGACTATATTATTACACTAGAAAAAGAAAAGAAGAGGGAAAAAAAGGAAAAAAGAAACTGTTTGCCCAAGTGGTATACAATGAACTTGCAAACTGCAATTTTAAAAGGCAGTTTAAAACCAGTATTTTAAAAATTCGAACCACCTTAATCTGGCACTGTATCACTGCAGTATCTTTTGACCTTTTACAACTATATCCTAGGCCAAGGGTAAGGATACGATCTGTACCAGGAAATAAAACACCACCTTTGATCATTTCTCCCATGATGCACCCAACTGACCAAATGTCAACTGAAAACAAAATGCAATGATATTAACATAAAAGATAGTTACTGAAATAAAATAAATAAAAACATCTAGACACACATATACACATGAAGTGACTATAAAAAGCATGTGCAATGAAAATGAGTGAAGGTGAATGTATGCTAACTACAGGACCAGCAGAGACTATGTCCTACTGCTAGGTGCAGCCTGAATATAAATGATTTTTTTTTAAGTGTATCACAAGAAAAATCCATGTTCATTTAATAAAAAAAAAAAATTGTACAATATGCATCTTCATGACAACATCAATAAAAAGGTTAATCACTTCCTAACTAATTCAACCTGCTGCAGCAGCACAAGGATACAGTCCCTTCCTGGAAAGAGGATTTTGTGGCAAACCATTTCGCCCATAATGCACCCCACAGACCATAAATCCACTATGTTTGTAGCACAAAAAGAAGGAAAAGCAAAGCAAACGGTCATTTAAAATTAAAAGAAGCATAACATGACTGCATCCTATAAACTGCAGAGACAGCACAGGAAGAGCAAGTCTTTGTATTAATCAATGAAAACAGTTTAACATACACCATGTGTAAGGATTAGCTTTTAACTGTCTCAAATACAAGGCAGAAAAACATCCTTTTGTTTACTGTAGTGCTAGAGCAAGAGCTTGAGCAGAGAGAGAGAGACACAAATCAAACAGAGTAAAGCTTCTCCAAGGCTGGAGGCTTCAAAGGTACCTCTGCCAAGAGAATAGACTCAAGCACCAAAGACAGATTGATTCTTTGAAAGTAATTCTATTGTAATTATAGGAATAATTCTAAAAGTAACTAAGTAAACTGACCTGTAAAAATATTGTCTATTGAAACAGTTCACACTTTTTAAGATAATTAATTAGGTATTACATAGGAATTACAATTTGATATCAAGTATTTCCTAGAAGTTGGATTACCATGCATCTCTCTCTCTTGCTTTAAATAAAAAGCAAACAGAATCAGTAAAAGATCACTTAGAATTTTAGAGGATCAGTTAATGACAATGTTAGTATGCTCCTAGATTTTCAGTTCAAATAATTTGTTTTAAAATATTTCTCCAGTTATACTGTAATAACATTTTATACAAAAGAAAAACCCAAAAGCAGTTTTTAAAAAATGAAATATGCATTTTCTACATTACCTTAAAATAAATCACTCAGAAGACATAAAGATGCACAAGTTTACTTTGAACAGGTAAGCCAATTTCTTTTGCAGTTACTTTCAGAGGTATTGTTAATTCCTTATGCAAAAGTTTTCTTGAAGTCACAACAATTAAATTTTATTATTATAAATATTTTTATGTCAAATATGACACTGGAATTTCAGTTAAGCAGATAAGAGGGGGAATTTAAGTAACAACAATTGTATAGTAAAAATTATATGTGAATATTCTGAAGGAGCTCAACAATGTCAAGCAAACAATATTGCTTCTTATCTTTCAATATTCCTTCTCCTTTAAGTTCCTCTAAAATAGTATCTAGATAATATGACAGGAGTTCATAGTTGTGCATATTAATAGGTCAAAATTAAGGGCCTTGCTCATTTAAAAAAATACTGTCAACACCTTAGTTTAGTGCTCTTTTTTCTTCAAAAACTTTTTTTCAAATACTCAAGTACATATTCTTTGGCTTAGAGAAAGAAAACCAAGTTTTGCATTTGACTTTTTAAAAAAATGCTGAATGTTGACTTTTTATCTGCTAAATAACCTTAATCACAAACAAAAAATATACCCAAATCTCTTGTAATTAGCTTGTGTCTAACATGACAAAAGTTACCATTCTACTGGTATCTCTATAAACTCAAACTTGAGATGTTTTGTGGTGCTTTGATTTGCTGCTTTCATTAAATCAAACAAAAACCTGTCTAATTACAGATGTCTTAACTTTTGTAGCAAGCTGAACTAGTGCCACTGTGAACACTTTCACAAAAGACTAAAATCTCATTACAGATTTGAAAAATACTTAAAAAAAAAATCTATTGCTGTCATAAGGAGTCAGTTTTATTCTTAACAAGCCCATGCAGAGAACTTACTGAAGTTTATAATTCTAGGAGAAAAAATACCATGTGAAAATGAAGTTTAAACCAAATCTACCTAGTAGGAAATGTAAAAGTAGTTGTATCAGAGTTCTTAGGACTTTCCTTGCTTTTCAGTGTTTCCTTGCTGATAATCATGGACATAACAGTGCATAAATCTGTTAAGGAGCACAGTTCTGATGTCCTTTAGTTGGTTTCTTAACGTGACATCCTCAAACATCCTTCAGTAACAAACCCTACATAAAAGTTAATTCTGTATTTGTTTGGGCTCCTTGCTAGCTTTAAAACAATTGAAGATTCTCCATCTGTGTAGTATAGCACCAAAAAAATGTTACTCTGCAGTACATTAACTCAGTCATGAAAATACACATTGCAATCCTCCCACAAACTGCAGGAAACTGCCAGAGAACCCTGTAACCATTAGTTAACTGCCAATTTTCAATATTTAATCCTGCATTAAAAAAGTTCACAGTTAATTTAACTATGGGTGTGATGGGCTATAATATGCATCAGTACTGACAGGTGAGGCTCCTGGACAGCCCATGGTTCTTAGTGTAAATGCATCTTTGATACCCATCTCCCTGTCATGGCAGCTCCACAAAATCCTTGGCTGAGAAGACTTAACAGCTCATGTAAACTGCCTTCTAATGAGAGCTGTATGTATGGGAATGTAATTGGCTTTGGACTCACTCCATACATTTACATCCTCCAGAAGTGCCACTCTCATTTCAATGGCCATGTAATTGGCTTTGGGAAGACTTAGCTTTTCAAATGAAAGTAAATTATTATTGTTTATGATGCACAACACAACTCACACTTGCATACGGAACAGGATTGTCACAAGTTTGACAGGATACTCTAGAATACTATCTAACTCCAGTAGGGGAAAGAATGTTTCATACTTTTTCAACCCAAAATTACTTACTATTTAAGAGGAAAATTTAAAACAGGCAAGCTGAGTCAGAAAACTTGTGACTTTCATTTTATCAATTCCTTCTGTAAGACAGCTGCCTGACTCACTACTACAGCTTTAGGTACTTTTCTTTAATGTCCCTTAAATAGCCAACATAAAGTCTTGGGGCAAAAAAAAGACAAATTTGCAAATGTAGAAAATTTTGGCAATTGAAAAAAATAACTAACTTGCTCTACTCAGACTGTGACTCCTAAATTACAGGAAAAACAGTCAACCACAGAGGACATTTGAAGAAATATATGACATCCTCTCATGCACACTAACGGTCCAAACAAATAAAAATCACAGTCTTGCAATAAAGATCCACTCTCATTCCTTTGATCTGGCTTCTTTCACCACTAGCACTATTCACACACAGCCTGAAGTCCCTTGCTGCAATGGAATGCAGTTGCCAGGCAAGTTTGCAGACTGTATTAGGAATGCTGAAAGGCAGAGCAAGCCCCAGTTGTGTCAGGAGGCGAGGAACCACACCTCACATCCCCAGGAGACAGCTCAGGGCCTCCCTGGAGACCTGGCCAAAGAGTTTCAAACACACACTGAGGTGTTGACAAGTGGAAGCAGGGAGCTGCCTGAGCACAGGGACACACAGCAGTGAAATGGCAGCAGAATCAGGGCGCTGCAATGGAGTGTCAGGAATGAGACGTCACTTTGTTTTCCTAATGGGTACCACTGGCTGTTTCCTTGAAGGTGCAATGTACTTGACGATAGGGAAACTTGTGTTTCCCTCAGATGACAGATCTTTTTTTATTTTTCTGTAGAAGATACTGAGAGGCAGACTGGTAACAGAGTGAGTATGGTGAGGAGGACGTGTATGCAAAGTAAAATTCCCTTGCAATTTGTCATGGATCTCAAAGAATCTATGATGCATCATGACAGTACTCTCTGTCTGCTTGTCTCAAGTATGTTATTGAGCTTTTCTTCAGTGTTATAGATACATATCATATTACTGGCTTTTCATAAATATTATAATGAATGTTATATGTATAAGATTAGAAAATTTAGCTGTATTAATATAGTTTCCTTTATTTCCATTATTGATGAAAATTAGAAATAGTGGTATAATACATATATGTTAAGCTATGGCATAGTATTAAAACAAAAACTATTTTTGTTTGTATAACCCAAAGACCAAAAAAGATAGCTAGAGACCCCCTGCATTTGTAAACTATCTTATCCAGATGAAGACTGCTGTAACCAGAGTTTTGGGGGAGGAATTTATTGCATTTCTGTTATCAGGGAATGTAAATCTTGATGGCACCAAAAAGATTGATCTAGTGGGAAGGGGGCAAGAGAAAACTAAACAGAAGAACACCAAAGATCCTAAGAAGAATGTATGAATATGTATGAGAATTTATGGATATGTAGTAGGGTTCTGTTTTTAAGGGACGATCCTTTGTTAGTAGGTGTGCTCTCTTGGCTGAATGCAGACACACCCAGCCATGTCTGCATACCTGACTTTAATTCTATCTCCTAATTGTCTTTTTATTAAACTTTGAAATTCTATAAAAAATATGTGAACCTCGTTTTTCACATTCAGCAGCATTAAGAACTTAATGCACTTTTCATGTTTAATGCACTTTTTTTAATGCCAAAAGTCTAAAGGAGGCTGGTTTTAATGAAAAGCAATGCCACAATCTTAGCTTGTTGGTTCCTCAGTAGACTTTATGCTCCCTACTTCCTGAAAGGCCATGCCCAATACAGTTATTTAGCATCCAGTTTAGTACACCTATCTACTGATAAATCACAATTTACATCTTCACCATGAATAAAGTCAGATACATACAAAAGTCAGATACAAAGTACATACCACATTTTAAGAAAATATATTTCCAGTTCTTCCTGTCATGTAATGTACCAAGGAAGTTATTTAAATTTTTAAACAAACAAGGCCCTCGATTTCCGCTCCTATTAAATGCAAACTTTTTCTAATGGGTTGAGTTGAATAAACAAATTGGTGTATCCAGAATCTGCATTTTGGTCACAAGACTAATTTATAAAATTTCTACAGCTTGAAAAAAACATTAACATGTAAAATGTGGTGTGCCAAACAAAAAAAAAAAAAATAAAGCTATGCCAAAGAAAGACTATATTTGCTGACCGTTTTCTTTGTATCCCATCCCTAGGATGACCTCTGGTGCTCTGTAGTAACGAGTCACTACATAAGGCGTCATCATAAAACTAGTTCCTGCAGTTCTGGCCAGTCCAAAGTCAAGAATCTTCAAAGTGCAGTCTGACTTTACTACTATATTACTGGGCTTTAAATCCTTTAAAAAGAAACATCATATATGACTGCTAAGACAAGCACAAAGTAGTCTGTGGTTAACATTTTTAAAAAATAACACTGCTAACATTAAATCCCATGCACACAACTAGGTTATTGCTATAACTGCAGCTCTTTTCCCCTTGCATCAATTTATGTGCATTCAGCAGATTACAGAATTAATTCCTTTATTGTGCTTGTATATTTATACAGCAATTAAAGAAGGAAAATACAACCAGCATTACAAGATATGTTAGCAATGTCTGAAATAAATTGAGGTTAGTAAGAAGTGTTAGCTCTGAGGAAAGGTCTAGAAACTGCTCACTGGAAGAATAATTATCACTACAAGGCAGAACACAAGTAACATGACAATCACTTAATTCAATAATCATCTTGATACAAGAATTCTTAGAATTATAATGAATGTAAAAGGTTTATTTGCTAGTTGAGGTTACATTACCTCTTTTGAACCAATATATTTCTCTGAACAGAAAAGAAATCTCCATGCCCACATGGTTTTACTTTCCAATTTAGGACTTGGTTTTATACTAAGTTTGGCAACCAAACCCAAAAAGGCACCATTGAAAAACTGCCAAAAACTACCACAATCATTAAAGTGGAGTGGAAAATGTTGACATAGCTTCAGCTAGTTTTGGTTAGCAACATGGTAACTATTCTTTACACTTGAACCCTATTGACAATACTGGCTTTGCAACATTTATTTATACAAACACTACACAGGCTTTCTCTGTCATCACCTCAGCAGGTTTGTCTTACAAACACCTGAACGTCACAGAGTAAATATTACAGAGTAACTTCAGAATAACCTTACAATCATAAAATCATTCACAGCACATGGGACAACACAGATAAGACTAAGAAACCTCCTGCCCACACTCTGAGATTAATGAGAGAAAAACCTGAGATCTGACAGAGGACTCCAGCCCTTGAGCTGAAAGCATTTGATAAGTAGCCCTATCTGCCATTGTTTCTTAAAGACTTAAAGGTAGGTATCTGCAGGATTTATGTAGTTTTCATTTGTACTTGGATGTCTTTCAGCAATCTCCTCATAATGCTATGAAAACTGCATTAAATATAGAGAGGAAACAACAAAAAGAGTTCCAGAACAACAGAATTTTAATGACTAGTTAAAAGCCTTGCATGCATACATATTCACACATGCACTTCCACACAAGGACTCTGCAGACAACTTTAGCTTAAAACATTCTCAAACCACAAAATAATTTAAGTTGTATAAGGCCTTCTGGCTATTTAATATGCATGTTTCAGATTCTGCTACAGTCCTTGTTATTATCAGCTTTATTTCCGCACACTTCTATTATTTTCAGGATGTTCACTGCAGAATGCCAGGTGCATGCTCACAGTATTAACTACACTCATCCTCCCCAAAGCTACAGGATTAAAACTCAAAATGTTAAGAGATCTTCTCTTTGCTTACCAAATGCTGTCCATCCTTATTTCTGAACACCATATGTAGCTGTCATGAAGCCTAGGATCAAAATGATGAATTGACTTACACTACATTCAAATTCATGCAGAGATGGAAAACCTGTATCCCTTATATATATATATATATATATATATATATATATACATATATATGTATCTTCTACTAAATAAACAGAAACTCAAGGCTCCTTCAGGAGTGATCAAATTAATTAGAATGGATAAATATAACCAGAACTTATAGCAAAAAATCTCTCACTGAACCTTGAAAATGTAAAATGTCAGTGCTTAAGAAACAGATTCTTGCATGGCTGTCTCCCCATTAGCCAGACAAGGAGACAGGGACATCTCTGGAGGGTAATTCATGGCTTCTGTGGGCTTTTCTCTTTCTAAGAGATTTGTGAAGGGCTTCTGTAATTAGGTCCCTTTGTTAAGTACTGAAAATCGGGCAGAATTCAATGTTTCAGAGCCCCGATGCGAGACTAATGAGACACTCTGTGTCCCTCACAAAGTCAGTGAGGCACAACTCCGCAATGCTGATCATTCATCCTCAGATTATGCAATGTGTACTTCTATATTGGCTGGAAATTGCATCTCTGCAAAATGTTTGGAACACAGTAATGTTGATTTGCCAACATCTGTTATAGTCAGTGCAAAGTTATGGTCAAATCTTTGCCCATTGATGTGGCAACTAAGTTTGCCCCTACAACTTCAAGGTGAAGTTGACAAACTCATTATTTGTTCTCTGTTTTGTTCCATGCCTCTAGCTTGCTATTAGAAAAAACACTTATTTCTATGGCAAGCAGTATCCAGTGCTATAAAGCTCATAAACAGATTTTTATTTCAGTCATTCAACCAGCTTTGAAAAAGTTACTGAGGTGCTGAGATTACCACAGCTATGCTAGAAGCTGAAGAACCCAGTTAAAAAAGTTGTGTAACTACCAACAACAAAAAAAGCTTAAAGCTTTAGAGATCATTAAAGTAAATATTAGATTCATAGCCAGAATGCTCCTTGGGCAGCCACAGTATCGCAGGCTATGTTTAAGAAGTTTCAATAAAGTAATTAGCCTTGGACATTAAGGACTGGTGCTGAGAGCCCAGAAGAGTGGTACAGAGTTACCTCTGCAGCCATCCACTCTGTGTGACATGTGTGCCTTTGCAGGATATCTTCCTTGTACTCCAAGGTTTTGTTCAGCGTCCTCCACAGAGAAATAAAACTTTGGCACTTTGCACCTTGAAGTAAAAAGGCACAATGCACACAGCAGGTAATGCTGTGCCTGAATATACTCAATTTTCTAACAAAGTCTAAGAAGCTGTCAGCTGAAAATCTTCCAGGAAGGCAATGCAAGTGAAATGTCCTTCAAAAGTATCTGCACATGTCCTTTAAAAAGCATTCATGCATACATATGGTGCTATTTACATAGCAATTGTATTTAGTCTCTTTAGGACAGTTTATCCCTGTATGATAGGAAGCATTTCAAAGACTTAACCCATTCACAGAGGCAGGAATTCTATCCTCAAATCTGTCTTTACTCTTGCCCAACTACCTAAGTAGTTACCTCTTTTCTATAACTGTAAAAATGTTTAAATTTATCCACAACTTCTACAGGATCAATGCCTACTTCAGAGGGGTACAAACCACCCTGAGGCAAGCACACTTTTAGAAACTCCCTTAAGCTTGTGCTAAGATCCACAGAGAGACATTCTTACTTTACCTACTCTAGCATGTCCAGACAATATACTGTTTTCTGAAACTAAGAGACCTAGGAAAATCCACAGCATTAAACTGAATATGCAAGTATTGAAGAGGAAATGTGAAACTGCATACAAACCATTATTTCAGACCCACAGGCACATACATTAGAGCACCACAGGCTGCATAATTTCAGTCACAGGCAAATATAGTACCACAACAGTAAGTGAAACAGCCTCGTTCTGCTGAGCATTCCCAGAATAATGGAAAAAGCCTAAATGAACTATCTCAAATGCCCACAAGCACACTAAACAGCATCAGGTACAATGCCTGGTTGCAGGCAATGCTTCTCTCTCCCTTGCCCATCTCTTCAACAGAGCAAGGAAACTGAATGCAAGAAGGAAGGTTTCTCCTTCATTCCCTGAGCTCCTCACTGGAATGAAGCAGCTGACGAGTACGAGAACTAGCTGAGCAAAAGAAAGCAGCATTTGCCCACTCAAGCTGTACTTCTATTCAAATAGTTGTCCCTGTTTCTCTGGGCAAAAGATGGCACACTGAACAGGAATGTCAGACTGCAGATGCAGCTTGCAGACCATTCAACACCCCAGCACGATATGGTGGACCACTGACCTCAACAAGCATCCTAACATGGCAATTCCTGTGGTAGTGCACAGAATGGTCATTTGTGATCTGCTTTCCTGTGCACATCATGAGGAAGACTGCGTAGTAAGGACTGAAACCACCCCATGTCACTAAGGTTAATTAAATCTTTTCTATTGCTTCAGAAATTAGAACTCAAACTCTTAAAAAAGTCACAATGAAAAATATAGTACTATAAAAATACAAGCTTACCATTTCCCAAACTGACAAAATTATACTTGGAAAGTTATGATCAGACAATCTTAAGCAATCTTTAATCTATATACCATTACATATGACATGCTCAATTTGAACAGGCAACCTTTAATTCAAAATCTCTTGACTAGACTGCAACCCACATGCCATTTAAAAAGCTGTAGTCAGTTTTGCCTGTTAGCCATCTGAGTGAATGATTTGTGACACACAGTTATCCAAGTTCCAATTACAAGTCTTTATTATCATCTCCTTACCTGGAAATTTCAGATAGTTACTCATTACTCCGCTAGTAAAGGAGCAGAAATAAAATGGGCAGTTCTTTCAAAAGATGGGATTTCAGGTTTGGTTACCAAAACAATAAAGGCAGAGATGCTTCCAGATATCCTTTCCCGCCATGACTATTAAAGTAGAACATTATACAGAATTAAAGGAGGTAATGCAACTCACTGCAAAAATCTTCAGTTTGCTCTGTGCAGATCATTATCAAATCATTTTAACATTCAAAAGGCTCATTCCAGAATTACCCTGGAAAAAGGTGTGATGATTTCCTCTCCCTGCCTATGGGACAAGGCTATGAAACACCCTTCATGCTCCTATTTCTAACTTCTTTTATCTTTTAAATACTCAAGATAAAACCAGGTGCAATGCAAATTATACAGTTTAGTTCACTTACCCTATGAATAATCCCAGCTGAATGAAGATGTTTGATACCACACAGCATTTGATAAAGGAGATAGGACATTCGTTCATGGTCTAGCTCCATTTGAATCACCTGGCAGAGATTTGCATCCATGAGCTCCATCACTATGTAGCTTATGAAGAAAAAAAAATAATAATCAGATAATATTGCCATTTTACTGTATTCTTTCTCTTGCTCATATTTTCATATAAATACTTTAAAAATAAATTCTCAGCTTTAGCTCAAATCTGACTTACACATCTTGAAATTCTTCCAGAGATTTTTGTGGTGTGAACACATTCAGTAGGCCGATTATCTGCAGGGAGAGAGGAAGGGTAATTGCACCACAGCAATAGCAAAGTTGCAGAGTCAATGTTTCAAAACTGGTAACTATTATTCTGATATGAACCTCCTGGTATACACAAAGCTCAAGATACTCAGTAGCTCAACCAGGCCTAATGTGATGCAAACAGACACAAATGATTTTGGAAGGAGTATTTTTCCTGGACAAATCACATAATCTAAAGACACTCTGTGTGTTAACAACAAGATGATACTAAAATCTTAAAACTAAAGGAGCTTAGTCACTCTTCCCCCTCCTTTCAGTTTGAAGACCTGGTAAATTTCTTTTTGTGCCTGAGGAATAATAAAATGAAAACCTGATGAAGACTCCCTAAAGGATACCACTTTGCCACTGACAAAGGTGAAGAAACAACTTCATCCAAAAAGAAAAACAGGTTCTTACAGATGCTCTAGGACATTCTGAATTAAGAATGGATGGGATGTACAGGAAGAGGGAAAGCTACTACTCATCAAGAATCAGGCAGGCATGCAATAATTTACTATCATACAAATGGCACTATTAGGTGGAACATCCTTCAGGGAATCCACATGTAAACCATCCCTGTCTGAGAAAAATTACAAAATTTTCCCAAGAAGCTAGAAGACCAAGTAAGTTTCCTATGACACTCTCCCTCCCTAACAGCCAGGAGAAATTACATCTTCCTGACGGGAGATTAGAACAGAAGGTAAAGAAGATTTCACACATCTGACTCTGAAGGAATAAAATGGCCAACACCAGCCTTCTGCAGTTCAATAAATTTATCACCTATTTGATTCCCACTGTCACAACACAAGATTCTGAACTCATTCATGCATCAGGGTAAAAACAGTCTATTTCTTTTTTCTCCTAGGTGCCTAGAAGCAGGATGCACTTACCAGCCATGGTACTTTTATTTGACAGCTGCTTGTAAATTTTGGCAATGTAACACTGACTCCCTTGCCGAGTCTGAAGGGGGTATTTAAAGATTGGGCAGGTAATTAAAACTAGCCAATAATAGCTCTTCTTCAAGACCCTTCTGTACTTATCATGGAGATACAACCATGCAATGGAAATCTCCTCTGAAGTCACTTTCCAGACTTTCACAAAGGATAACCTTCCAGTTAATTCTTTAACAACTGAGGCAGCACACCACACTCACATTTTTGTGATTAACGCACTTCATAAGAACAAGCTCTCTGTAGGCTCTTTTAGCATGGGTTTGGTTCTGAAAAGGTCGGCTTAACTTCTTGATTGCAACATTCCGCTCAAGGATGGCATCATAAGCTGCACTGTAATTAAAAATAACATTATTACATCTCTAGTGTCAAGGTCCTTTAAGCTGTGGCAGTTGCAAACATTTTCAGCTGATTTGTATCATGTCTGCAGAAACCCCAAATGTTATCCAGTGTTATCCAGCTTTAGGAATGTGAGAGTGATTCAAAATTTAAAAATATTTCCCAGCTTCAGAGAATTAACACATGACAATCTCTACAATATAATGCAGTATTTCTGCTTCCAAGGATACCGAGTTCTTGCCACTCACTGTCACTTAAGAACAGACCATCTAAAAAAGATCCGAAACACTTCAAACATAAAAAGCACATCAATTTTACATAAAATCTTCACACTACAAGGGAGAAGGCAGGAAAAGTAGGTTATAAAAAGGTCCCATGCTTTCACTTATGTAGTTGTTTAACATCCTGATGACAATGACAGCATCAAAGTCAAGACAAAAAAATTGTTAAGAAAGCTTTAACCTCTAGATGTCACTGGCTTTAACTTGGTGGAAAAAAAATAACATTTTGTTTGCAGACTAACGCCAAGATTGTCATACGATTCAGTGACACAGGCTGTTTAACTGATGAAGACTGTTACTGGAGACAACTCCCTTACATATCACATTTCCATGACAGGAAGGCATGGCTTGTTTTTCCTGTAAGAGCTAATACAACAGCTGACTGCCATGCAGACTCAGGAAATATTTATCAGTTACTAAAAAAGTCTCAGCAGGGAAAATATTATTTTCTTCTCTCTTCTCAAGAATGGTATTCAAATCTAATAAAGACTATCTGCCAGTAAACACTAGCATCTATTAAATCTAACTCACTGCTTTAAGAAGTGGATTGTCTGTGTAGTATGTAGGCTTGAATGATTTGTAATTTATCATCAACAAAACCTCTAGACACCACAAAAGAAAAAAAATGAGAGTAACATGTACTGATAACTTTCTCTGATGTATATTTTCCATTATATCTGGAATTCCCCCACCTGCCCCAAAGATAAGGATCATTTCAGGGAAGGCTGCCAACAAGGGACTCCTGTTCTAGTATTTAAACTTCTACATTCCCTGCACGTAACAGCAGCCTAGAGCCTGTTTCAGTATCACAGTATCAGGCCATCTACTTAATATTCCTCCAAATCAACCTGGATCAGTTACCAAAAAAACCCCAACAAACAAACAAACAAAAGAAACCCACAAACAAAAATAAATAAACTGACACCACTCAAACAAAAACTCCATTTTTTCAAAGCTGCAGTTTATGTAAGAAGGTTTCAATTAGCACTAGCAGCAATTACAGAATGGCCCTAGAGTAGTTACATGGTCAGTTTTGGGATCTCAGCTCTAGGAAGGGCAACAAATTTGGAAAACAGGCAGTAGTAACATATGACTGGCTATCAGAAGGACACTAATAACATCCAAAGCATCTGGCATTTCTATAGCAACTAAACAATCTACAACTGTCTACATCCTCAGTATATTAACACAAATGCAAACTAAATTCAGATGAGTTTTTGGTTGCTGCTAGTTAATACCAGTAATCTTAATGCTAGAAGTTACCATATCAAAAAGAAGCCTTTATGAAGTTCTTTCTTCAAGTCTCCATTTGCATTCGTTATGCTCTTTTATTAATCCTGCTAAAACACAAATATGAACCCACATTTTCTCTTTACACTGATCAAAACAAGATCAAGGTAGTAAAGAGGTAACAGAATTGAGATTATGCTTTCCCCTAACTTTCTCCTTCTTGATGCTTTTGTATCTTTAAGTACCTGGTTAACATCTTAAGAGTTACAATAAACTGAAAAATCTGCAAGGTCCTGTGATAGCTACATCCTTTTCAAACAAGCTTCCAGGAAGGTTAAACCAACACTTCTCTTTGAGGCAATGCCACTGCACAGGAAATAGTGCCTGCAAGCAGCTAGTTGTCAACAACTGAAATCAACTGGACACTTTTCAGTCCACACAGCAGGGCTCTTATTCAAAGAATAATTTAATATTGTCAAGTCAGACTTACCCAAACAGCATCAGGCACTTACATATGAAACTGAAATCAACTGGACACTTTTCAGTCCACACAGCAGGGCTCTTATTCAAAGAATAATTTAATATTGTCAAGTCAGACTTACCCAAACAGCATCAGACACTTACATATGACAGCCAGCATCCCAAATGCTCACTCACTGCTATCAAGGACTACCCACATTATGAAACTAAGTGAAATGGACTCCTAACAAACCGTATCAAGAAGTGCAAACATTTACAAATATTATACAGAGTATTTCTGGCTTTTGTTTCACTGCAAGCAGTGTTGTTTAAGATTAGCTTCTTTATCCAGTTTCTTTTTCCCCTATTAATTTACAGGACTCAGCACAGCTGGCTGAATGTGCACAGTAGGGCATCACTTCTAAAGCTGAACAGGTCAAAAAGCAACAGCAACAGCCCTTGCTGAGGAAAAATGGCCATCAGTTAGCATTGCTGTTTTGCCTGTAAAAGGTAATTCCCACACTCCTGCCCTGTAACACACAACACCTCAAAAACCTATGTTAAGGAAACCTAAATGTACATTTAAATTTGAAAGAAATCTTACCATACTATCCCTTGTGCTCCTGATCCTATTGGTTTCAAATTCTGATACCGTTTCAATACAGTGAAAGTTGAGTCTCCAATTTCAACACTGTAGAAATTGTTGTCACGCTTGCTTCTGCTCATGACGGCAACTTGGTTAGTTCACTTCATCCAAATTTTGCTTCTGGCCTAGGAAGAAATAAAATTTGAAAAATTAAGATTTTACAACTATACATAACCTGGCATAAGGCAGAACTCCTTTTAAGACGTACAAGACACTTCCCAAATAAGTCCCAAGTGCACATATAAGTTATTTTTAATGTCTGCAGTAATAAGATGGCACGAGTTTGAAAATTTGTATTTTTAGGAATGTTCCTAAGGCAAGATTCTAGAAAGTAAAAAATAATAGAAAATCGAAAGTTAACATATGGTAGCAAAAATCTTGATGGAAGTGACAGAAGATCAAAAGGCAGGACACATCATCTAGAGAGCTCCAAGAGTCCTACCTTCCCTTTATACTCACACCTACAGCAAGGGAGCAGGGCTTGGGACAGACACTCTCCAGAGGCCCCATTCAACCTGAATCATTGCATAATTCCATAAATAAAAGAGTGACAGAACAGGAACAAGTCTTCCAGGTACTGCAATCATTAAAATAGTCTTGGTCACAACCACTAGGAATATCTGACACTGATATGGAAACACATACAGTCAACCAAATCCAGAAAAGGAAAACTGGCCTTGTCAGACATCTTTCATGGAGAAAAGTAATAATCACAGAGAGAACAAAAGAAAAAAGGAGGCATATTCCACCATAGTCCTCTCATATTAAAAAATGAAATGCAACACCTTAATGCAGACATCCACAATAGAAGAAATAAAATTGCATCGTGGATTTTACAGTAATATTTCTTATTTCTTTTGTGCTAGCTGTGCACTTTTAACTTTGTCTTTACACAGGTTTTGATTTAGCTATAAGAGATGCCTAGTAGTTCAAGTATTTGACTAGAAGAATTGTCTTTGTTTCTTCAAGAGTTACACCATGCTGTCTTCCATTGTTATTAACTTAATGAGCATTTCCCCGTATTATTCAACAGTCCTAAAAACATTCTTGCTTTCCATATGCCACAACACTATACATTTGTTAATTTTTAAGCAAGATGTGAGGACACAGTGTAAACACTGCCTCCACAAATAATAACAAATATTGCACAAGTAGTATTCTTTTAAAAATCTATGTATTCCACTTCTAACTAGCTAACCTGCATTCATTTCACAGCTAGAGGTACAACCAAAACACTCTGATGCTCTTTAAAGGAGACATTTTTTAACTATTTGATATATTACTAATTAAAAATGTGCTACCTTAATTGGCATTTATCTCAAAAGAAATGTCAATTTAAAGACCCCTTTTCCAAAATGCTGCCAAAAAACCAAACCTGTTACAAAGAGTTAACTCAATACCAAAGCAGCTCCTCTCAGTATTTTGGCTTCCTCCCCCAGTTGACAGGGGAGGCAAAATTGGACAACAGTAACCATTCCTTAACACACAGAAAAAATATGTATCCAGACTGCACTGGTAGGATGCAGGTCAGCTTACTGGAGAGAGACCAAAAGCCTGATTTCTGAGCAAAACATGACACCAACCCCAGCTCCTTCTTCCCTACCCTTTGGATTCTGCCACTTTATCAACACTATGCTCACAGATGTACTTGCATGTAGTTTTGGAATAAAAATGCCCAAGAACATATAATGACAAAACCTGCTATGAATTAGAAAAGAGAAAATCTGTTTGGGACAGCATGAAATCAGCCAAACACATTTTTGAAAATCAGAAAACAAAGAATGAAGACACTAATTCATGTAATTACATTTGTTCATTGTCAACTGAGAGAGAACCCAGTACACCTTGAGGTTATCCACTAAAACTATATTAAGATCTAGTGACATTGAACAACACAGGATTAGCTGGAACAGCTAATTGTTTGATATCAGCACCAAGATAATGAAGGCTTAATACTTCACTTTGGATGATTCCTCAGAAACAAATACAGGAAGGACTGTTCCCCTCCTTCCAAGGTTTCCAGGTGAATGTTGACACCTTTCCAATTAAAAGTCAGTATTTTGAATGGCCAAAGCCAAGTGTTTAATTGCATTTTCTTTCATTTTGGTAAACTTCATAGAATCAAAGAGTGAAACAAAGTAAGTATAGTTTAAGAAAAGGATCTTGAGAGATTGTGTTCTCTGAGAAAATAATTTCTTTATAGTACCCGATTTTATACATATACCATACATAGTACTATAACTAAGCAAATTTTATTGCCTTGAAGCCTCATAATTTGCTACATGTTCAAAACTGTAAAATATACTTGCCAATATGTGCAAGAAAACTTGTATTTACTAACTATTTCATAATTCATAATAGTATTTTAGTATACAGCAGCATATAAAAGAACTCACTGTTTATTTTTACTAATAATATGAGGAAGGAAGGAAGGAAAGGCATCCCAAGGTGAAGAAGGAGTGTCTCTACTTGCTGTTAAATTATCATTCCCTTTTCTGCAGCTCTACAAGGCATTCATCAAAAATTATCAGTCTGTACTGTGACAGCAAGAGGTACGGTCTCTCTCAATTTTAAATGCATGCTCTCCTAGCATAAAACAGATTTATTCAGTGCTTCAGAAGATACGGAGCCAACTCTCAGAAAAGCCATTTCTTCTTGCATGTTTTGTGTGGTGAGTGTGGGATGTAAACAAGCCACTTCAATGTAATGCATTCAGATCAGCAAAGAGGCCTTAGAAACTATATATGCCTTACCCCTGCCTCCAACCCTCTAGATTTCATCTGGCCATTAATTACAGCTTCCTCAGATTGAACCAGCCCTGACATTCATCTCCTCTGCACCCCTTGCCTCAATGTCTCATAACTTCTACACAGTTTTGTCCATCAGCCATGGAGAGCATCAGCCTCTTGTCTCATAACCAAGCTTACTTCCACTCAGCTCAGAACCTTTTGTAATCCCCCTTTTTTCATCTCAACAGAAGCATCCTCACAAATGCCTGGTGCAGCCCAGCTCTGTGAACACAGCTCACAGAAGGCCAAATATGTATTTTTTCCTATCTGTTAATTTACTGGTGACTAGTCTTATGAAGCCTAGCTTCAAAGCTCCACAACACCAAAAATCCTATCTTTAAATATTAAAGCAAGTCTAAATTCAGAAATTGTCAGACTTTTAAGATTCTAACACAATGTATGCGTGCCATGTCCTTCATTAAAACATGATTAAGCTCTATCAGATAAATTTGCCTGTCTGAAATTTGACATTTTGTTCCATTTTCTAGCAATTTCACAAAAGCACATACGGAAAGAGAGGAAGGATGGAAACTCCAGATTTCTATTATTAATGAGGAAACTAATAATACATTTGTCCCATTAACTGTCAGCTTGCTGGAATGCTGTCAACTGTCAGCACAGAAAGAATCCCACAGAAAACTTCAATTTCCTCTCACACATCAACCATTGTGCCTTTCCTTGAAAATATTGTGCCTAAGCAAATTATACTACATGGCAACCTTTTACTGGCAGCCCGCAGTCAGTCGAGATAAGGATATTTCAAAACTGAGTTCTAAGATATTCTGGAGTGGTTACCACTCCCTCATATTGCCATAAGTACAACTTACCCAAGGAAGCACAATAAAAACATAGGAATTGAAAGTTACACTATCTCCAGAGTAAAATCCCCTAGGGGATCTGCAAGCCTGGGTACAAGTTTTATTCTGAATTCACTGACAGCAACTACAGTTCAACAGTTCTTCAGGAGACTTCAGATGGTCAACAACTTCCATGCCTCAGCTCTGTACTGCCTGGTACAGTTGTAAAAACAAACATGGATGCACTGAACATATAGCTCTATGAAAATGCAAGTAGCATTTATCTATCAAAGTATCATGGCTAACCTTAAAAAGTATTTCTAAATATTTATATTTTTATATATATTTATATAAAATATATTTATAAATTATTTCACTGACACCTCCTTCTCCATAAGTGAATAATATTAAGAATGAAATTTGACAAAAGTCTTCATCCAACTTTAAAATAAGTATATTTAAAACAGTAAAGAAACCATGTGTAGCACTGTTCATACCCAAATATGCACACATTTGCCATCTGCATCAGCATAAGAAAGGCATGTACCTTTAGCATGTCTTAAGAAGGCTGCCCTTCATAAACTTGCTGACTTCAAGATATCTGAAAGACAGCATAATGCTGTATTTCAACACTAAATTTTGTCTCTAATACAGGAAACATTCAATTTATTTATCAAGATACAGGACAACGTATGGACAATATATATTAAAATGTTTTTCCAGGACAGCCTAAACCTATTGGAGAAACAGATGGGCTTGGGATAGAAAGGTACCATGGGAAAGGGAGGAGCTAATTCTTTGCTCATACAACTTTCAGTTTAAAAGCCCTACTGCAGATGTGTTAAAAACCTTATAAATGACCAGATTTAAAAATAAAAAAAACAAAAAAAAACAAACCACCACCAAAACATAAAAACTTGCAATGGAAAATTGTATGAACAATAGAAATATGGTTGGTAAATCTGTCTTTGCAGAGTGTATAAATTAATTTATTTAAAAGACAGAGAGAGATGGCTTGATACTCAATTCCAGACCCTGTTTCACTTAATGCTATTTACACATACAATACCACTGGTCAGTGTTCCCAAGGGGAGCTCTCCCAGACCGAGAGCTTTAGCTCTGAGCAGCACACAGCAAAGTGCAATGAACGTAAGGTGTTTGGAGCAGAGCTGGCACAAGCGTGGCTCCATTGAGGTTCCCAGCTCGTGGGACAGATGGTTACCAGGCCTGTCCTCACCACATCATTCTGGCTGCCCTTGGGCAATCTCAAATTTTACTTTTAAAAATCAGTCCAGGCTCATCTGCAAGAGGGCTCCAAGAAGTTTAGCTGAAACAGCAGGCAATTAAAAGTCATACTCAGCTCATGAGCCCCTGATCAAGCCCAGCGAATTTATGTATCCACAATTAGAAATTAATTGGGAAATTATGTGCTTTCCCCAAGACATCTGGGTATTTACCTTCCTCACAGAGCCATCACGAAACAGTATTTTCTTGGCTATGATACCTGCTAGCCTTCACATCAAATATAGACCAAGACAGTGCTTTTGAAATCAGAGATTACTGCGAAAACAATGCATAATTATGTGCAAAGTTACTTCTCCTAGGTAGTGACCTGAATGTGTGCATTCCAGGCACACAGAGGAATAGAAATGGAACAGGTCTTGTGAAAGAAAGCTTCTCTTACTTTAAGTAAGAGCACAAAATATTTTACCACCTCTTCTGCACTTTCCCATCACTACGGATACTGACAATGAACAAGAAGTGTCAAAGTTTGCATTAAAACTGACAACAGCCATACATTTGAGAGGCATCTCTTCTGTTCAGACAAAGAAAAGGAACCCCAGCAATAATTTTCCCACTAGGGACATGAAAATAGAATAGGTCAGAATACTGCCAACATAAAGGGTAGAGAAACATGTGTTCTGTACAGCTCAGTCTCTTAGAGTGCTCTTAAGTGCTGGTTTACACCTTCATTGGACAACACAACATGAAAATCCAGGATTCATCCTATGCTATAATGCAGAATCCCTTACTCTAGGATATCCTTTTGTGTAAGAAGTTATACATACTCAGCTTATTTCTACTGTAGTGAAGAAGTAGAGCTGAGAGGACATTTTCTACCCCAGTACCCTGAAATACAATAAAATATTAAAAATGAGAAAAGAAATAGATGGAACAACCATCATTAACTACAAGTTTTACATTTAATCAGATTTGGTTTTCATTTTCATGATTTCTAAAGCAATCCTCTCCTAAACAAGCAAGCATGAAGCGGGCTAAATCTTGGAAGAAGCTTTGGATGCTAAACCAGCAAACAAGAGTCTTTGGGGCAAGATATATCTGAGGTTCAACACAAACACCAACTAACAGATCTGTCTACATGAGCACACAAAACTGTTCTACTTTGAAAGATTACTACAGGAGCTGCTCAAAAGTATGACTGACAGAAAATGAAGACCATGACAAAGAGATGCAGAAATGGAAGAAGGCAATTTTAAAATAAAACAATTACATATCAATTGCATGTTAAATAGTAATATAATCAACATAGTATAACAACATAAGCTACCTATCAATGATGATTCAATAACTCCATTTAGAAGGCATCTAACACTATGAAAATGAACATTCTGTAGGAATCTGTAATTGACCTAGAAAAATCCAACAGTTCTTCAAGTACACGCTAGTTTGCTACTGAATGCAAAACAAATGGACAATGTATATATAAAGCTCTCACATTGATGAATTTAATTTCTTTGTGAAAATACAGTTCACACATAGCTGATTTGTATTCATCACGTGTTTTTGAATGCTTGTCTAATTTTCAGCTGTCATGTTTAAAGGTTTCTGGACACCTGCTAAATGGATAGTGCAAACACAGCCTAGTTTTCACATATGCTTCAAAGGCTCAAATTTAGAAAACAAAAGAAAACAAAAGAAAACTTCATAGCTCATTCAGTTAGTCTCAGGTTTTATGTTTTGTTTGTCCACGCTGCCCTCGAAACCAAATGTTATATTTCACAATACTTTCAGCTCTGTTAAATATTAATGCAGACAGAGCATTTGGAAAAAGGAGATAACATTAGCTGGGTGAAAACTGCAGCAAGATATTACTAAACCATTACAAATGCCAAAGATGTCTAAATATCTGAAGCTTATTCTAAAATGGAATATTCTCACTGATGACTCTAGGATTTGCATGGCATTCAAATTATGCTTTCACAGATCACAGATGGTTTTAGGCTGAACAAGCTCCACACTGAACTTGTGTGGTGTCCTGAACTATTCCTAATGGTGACATGTGTTTAACGAGGCCTCCAGCTGATGTGCACTGGCCATGGCAGTGCCCCTCCCCTCAGCTACTGCACACCTGCACTACACACAACTCTGCCCTGCTCACACCAATCACAGGACAAGTGGCACAGCACAAATTGAAAGTCTACAGCTCAGATCTCAGGAGCTATTTTCTACTTGCAACTATTAAACAAAACCACAAATATACTGGAGTGATTCTTGTATAGCTCACAACTGAAGCACAGCGC
Source organism: Cyanistes caeruleus (assembly GCF_971803275.1). Lineage (NCBI taxonomy): Eukaryota > Metazoa > Chordata > Aves > Passeriformes > Paridae > Cyanistes > Cyanistes caeruleus. The sequence continues at coordinate 18,157,309 of NC_141708.1, forward strand.
AGGTACATTTCTTCAAATAACTACATTTTAATATATCTTTCGTCCACCAAGAAGTCAAACTTCATTGGTTACAGATTCAGTAAAGCAAAGGTGTTCACCCAGAAAAGTACCAAGGCTGGGGAAACCTGCATAAACACGACAAGGACACATTTAGATTTCTATGTTATGACTTGCCTACTGCTTTCATGTTCAAACAGAAAAAGGTAGTTTCACTCCAGTTTGCTCAAACACAAGAAATTTATGGCACATTTAACTTTTTTTTAAACTTCAAGACTTTTTTTTAAGACTTTTTTTTAATAGTCATCTTCTATGGAAAATTCAAAGCAAATAACTTAATTTTGCAGAACCTGTTGAGTATTTAACAATAGATAGATGGCTTTCTCCACTAAAGATAGTAATTTCAGAAAAGATGACAGGTTTGGTATAGAAAAATAAATTTGGCTATAAAGCAAAATATCCCTGTGTACAAAATAGAAAATGAAACTTAAGAAAATATAATATGGGCTGTTTAAATCAAGGAATTACTTCACTGTTTTGGCAAACATTCTTGCCAGATTTATCAATCTCTTGCAAACATTGAGAGCCCCCTGTGCTAATCTAACTCTGCCCTCAGTACAATTTAACAGGGAGCAACTATGTAGAGTCCTAAATTAATAAACAATGAACAAAATCCTTTAATGCAAATGCAACCTTTCCCATAATTTAACGTTGCAGTTTACACGTTCATATTTTGACTAACAGAATGCTCCAGCTGGACCACTGGATGACTTCTTCTAATCATCTAGGAAACTAGATACAGTTTTCTTGAAATGTATCTGCCATCTCATTATATTAAGGTAGTTACTGTAATTTGAGGAGTTTACAAGAAGGGGAGGACATACAGGGAAATAAACCACCCCCTTCTCCACTCCAGCACTGTTTTCTTGACCAGTAGTCACCTTATTACAGTTTACATAAAAGATCATCTATTTGAAGGTAAACAGCAATGGACTGAACTTAATTATGCATTCCAAAAGTCATCTGAAGGCCCTTTAATAACAAAGAGGTGCCTACCACTTAAACAGCACGGATTCATAGTGTCTGACAATCTGATTTTAATCTTCACAACTGATGTCTTCCCCCAAATACCAGTTGTTTAGAATAGACAAGTAATCCTATTACCTTACATAGAGGGAGCTTTCTTGCAATATTCAGCTCCAGATACAAGTATATAAAAAGTATAAAGGGCCTCAAGAGCCACAAGGTCCTAAGAGTTTTCACCCTCATCAGTAGTAACTGAAGAGTTCTTTCAGATCCTGAATCAAAACAGAAATAAATATTTAAAACTTACCAAGGAGAATGTGAAGACAAAAATAACAACAAAGCAGAGCCAGAATTAGTAGAGGAACATTTGGGTGGTTTTTAACCCCATCTGTAAAACACACAGTGAGGATGATGCAGGAGATTAGAATCCAAGTGCCCTGAGGATGAACTGAGGATGCTCTATGGAAACACCAGAGCTACTGATAAATGCTACTGAATTTATTAAAAATTCTTCAACACACTCTGTGCTCAGCCTTCTATTTTTTTCTCATACAAAAGTAGGTGAACTTTTACCTTTTATACTGTTGTAGCAGAATTTGAGGGGCAGGAAAGGAGAAAACTTCTTCATAGAAAAAAACAACCAGCAACTTTTTCTTTTTTATCTAAATTACACTTAGCAAGTTTCCTGCATTTTAAATCTTCCTTGCCCTAATATTTATGTACTTTATAAACTACAGCGGAAGGGGGAAAAATGAGTCCACAAAATTTCATATCTACTAAAAGCCAGCTTCCAGCTTAGAGACAGACTAGGAGTCATTAAAAGAAAACACATATACAAGCAAAAAAAGAGCTATCCTTTTTTATCCATGCAAAAAACGCATGTTTTGTTTTTCATCTTGGTTAAATTGACCTGCTGTTTCTTTCAGTCACTTCAGCCAGCCCACAAAGGGGCAGTGCCAGCAGCTCCAGCACCTGGGTAGAGCACAGGTAAACAGCCTGATCTCCAAGCAGCACTACCACTGGGAGCTTCCTTGTTTGCTTTGAAGGGAGGGACAGGAGAGGGGAATTATTACTGGCAGCCAGGCAAGAATCTCTCCAGGAAAGAGGAACATACTTATTTCCCAAGCAGAGCCTCCAGTAGCAGCTGCTGGCAAATGCAGCCCCTTGAGTTTTCCCTTTTCATGCTGTTACTCACTCTTGAAAAAGCCAATTCCACTGACACTGAGGACAGACATGTTCTGCGGTGTCAGTGAAGCAGGGATGCCCCAGGGATTGTATTTGCAGAGTTAGTCATACAGATAGGAACTTGAAGCTGGCATGTTCTCTAGCGCTTCCTCTGTCAGACTTATCTGATCGATACTATAGCATCTATTAAAAATAAATGTTTCCAATACAGATTGTGCTATTTTGGGAACCAAACCTCACCTCAAATGGAGGTGAGAAGTCATTAAAACCCATAATAAAAGATTAATAACAAAATCAGGAATGAGCTCAAACAGCTAATTTTCAACATCATGTTTTTTGCACCAGTGCTGGAACTACCTGCATCAAATTACATTCAAATACTATTCAGCCTGAAATAGGAATCACTCACAGGTGCAGTGACCAGTGTCAAAATATTAACAGCTGAACCTGAAATTAGGGAAACCTGAAGCTGGAAACCAGGATTTCTGTATTGGGCAATTGGAACTTGAGCTTTTCCACTTCCATGTCTCAAGTACCTTTGAGCAGTCTGATATAACTAACTGATATAACTAACTATTCACAGGCTGTTTAACTGAAAGGAAAGACCTCCAAGCAGCAGCAGTAAAATTAAGACTAACTAGCAGAATACTGATACTGTCTGTAAACAGGTAGTGCAAGATCACATGCAAACATTCAGAAAGCCAGAGGAAACAAGGCCTGTTGTTAAACACTGCTCCACGTGAGCCATTTCCCAGCACTGCTGGGGCAGCTGGAGCCACCAAAGCTCCACCAGCAATTTCACCACACTGCTCCCCATGGAGCACAGGCAGAGCCAGCACCTCCACATCACATTTCCCTCAGAAGCTCAAAGCAAGCATTAATGCGAACCAAGTACAACATACCAGTATTTTCTCATCCTGCCTGCTGAACAAGGGTCAGCAGCATCAACCAACTGCTGAACCTGCATTCACAGCTTCTGAGTACCCTCTATATAAAAATCAATATTTCCAAACATTTCTACAGTAAATTCTCATATTGTGAAACATCTCTTGCAAAACATCCAAAATACACCAATCATTTCTGGTACCACTAAAACATTACCTTTGTTTAATACAAAATCCAATTCAACTGAGAATTTAATTCTTTAGTCAGATAAAACACATCACATACCTTGCACAAGCAGGATAATGAAGAACCAAGTAACAAATGCACCCACAGTAAATGACATACAAACAATGTAAGTTTCGCAGTGATTTTTTTTTTCAAAACAGACATTTTATCAGTAAACTTCCTGCTGAGAGGATTTCATTTAATCCCTCTTCTTCCCTTTGCATTTCTCTACACTCTAAGACACTGTCCCATAATGCCATTAGTCTGTAAATCACAGCCCTTCTACTACAAAAAAATACTAAAAAAATGCATATAATTGTCATTCATGAAGAGTCAAGGTATTGGTTGTTAATGGCACAGGACAATTAAAGAGACTGCCATAAAGCACTGGAAAAAAGCCACATGGGCTGTATGTTTCTGTTTATCTTACACACACACATATTACCTAAACCAGTCAGGTAACTGAATCACTTCTGGCACTTTGAGCTACTCAGTTTTAGCTCTCTTTTACAACTGTGACTAAAGCAGCTGGTCACAGAATAAATTCTCCAGACTTTTGGTTTAGGGCCTGCCTTCCAATTAGTTAAAACACTTTTACAGCCACCAGCAGCTCTAACTTCATCACATGGGAAGTTAAACAAAATTTAAAGAATTTTCTCTTTTCAGAAAACAGAAAAATGAGAAGGTAAGTCAAAGTATGGGGACTTCCAGTAGCCTGAAGGCAAGGAAAGAAAGATGCATAAGTGAATGTGTGCTATCAGCTCCATTACAAGGTGAAAATTTGTGCTTGCTTATCTCCCATTCCTTCAGCCAACTCCCTCTCCTCTAAGCAAACAGGAGAGTCTGACAGTTTGTGACAGGGAAATGAAACCTCACATTTCTTCATCGTTTGTGATTATTACACACCAGGTGCAATCCAGATTTCCAGGTTTCTGAAATATAGTATCTTTAAAGTTAGCTTCATGTTTAGATTATGTATCTCTAGAGAAAGACACCAACATAAGCACTTAAACCTCCTGAGAGCTGCCTTAAGTCACAAAGTTTATCTGAGGCTTTTAAGTTGATTTTGGTGATAGACACAGTCCCGGTAATCCAAATCAGCAGCAAGTAAGACAGCAACACATACAACTTCTCAGCATTTCTCACAGCCGACTCCTACAGCACAGCTGCTCTGGAATACCAGTGCACCCTCTCTGGAAAACCCTCATCTGTGGCCAATAGCACTTAACTAATTATAACCAAGCTACAGATCCCTTCTAGTTTATTACAGTGCCACTCTGCTGCAATATAGTATTCTGCATTACATGTTTTCCAGGGGGCTGTATTTTGTGATAAGGCTACATGTGACACAAAGCTTAATACAGGAGCTTCTACAGTGAAATTATGTATTTGTAATGGAATATGCTGCAGAGTTCCTCTATTCTTAAATATTCTTGTTTTATTAAGTCATTAGACATCAGCAGAGATTCTTTAGAAAAGTATCTTCTGCTCCCTTTTAAACAGGTTTTAGATTCAAATGCCAGGAGGCTGTAAATGAGGCTGACAGGCTGCAGCATGCAATACTAAACAGCCTGCAAACTGGCATTTCTAATGATGAAGATTCTCATCCAACCTTTCCTCCTGAATTTTTTTTACGGATTCCTGAACTGTGACTTTAATTAACCATGAAGAAATTTACTGGGCAGCATTTTTCTAGAACAAGCATTTTCAGAATGAGTAGTGATGTATCTACAGAGAAAATATCACTCTGCAAACTATGCTGTGCTACATTTGATAGGAGAGCAGCTCTATAGCTTCTTCAGTGTATTGCCATATGAAGCTCCACTACAGATTGGTTCCATGATGAATCCTATTATCACAGTATAAAGAAGTAACCCATTGTGTCTTCCAGATCAGTTTTGTCACAGGAATCTTAAACCACACTAGCTTCAACAAAAGAAAACTTGTGTAACTTCACATTTTCGCAAGGAAGCTGTTATGAAAACAGATTAAAAGACTATTCTTAGCAAAACTCTCCTTTTCAGAAATAATAGGATAAGACAAGGATCTTCCTTAATCCTTTCTCAAATAAAAGATTATAGAAAATAATGGTAAATGGGGAGAATATCAAAGTACTCATTTTTTAAAAAGCTTTAAGTATTCAGGTTTATTGCAGGGCACTACTTGTCAATTTAATTTATGTGTTTTTTTTAAATAATGCTCTTAAAATCTGAAATTGGTGGAAATTCAGTAAACCAACAGTTCAACAAGCTGTTCTATTTTAAGCATCCAATTTAGCTGTCAGAAGTGCAATATGAGTGCCTGCTGCTGGACCCAGAAAACACATTTAATCATAATCATGCCTAAACCATAACTGAAACTACTGCAGTCTAGGGAATGCCAGTCCAAATCGCTTTATGTAGCTCACTTTCGGCAGAATCGTATGGCATGGCCCACTCAACTTACTCAGGTACTTGAAAAAGCTGAACCATATATAACATGAATTTGACAAGAAAAGAATAAATTACTAATCTGGGCACAGCACTGTTTCAGCTGACTACCTAAGGGACCCTTGATTTCCACATTCCATAAAGGCCTGCCTGCATATGGTAGCTCTCTGCACGTCCAATGACCATTGGCAAAGCAACAAAGAGACAAACCATCAGCAAAATAAAGAAATGCATTTAACAATAAAATAATCGACTGCTTCAATGAGATCTGTGCAAGTTTAGAAGCAAAATCCCACTCCAGGATTATTCTCAGGGTAAGAGGAAATGCTTGTTTTTTAACCTCTTCTTGCAGGGGGAAAAAAAAGCATACAAAAGCTAAATGTTTCTGCAAAAAACCAAATTAAATGGTTCTTTAATTGTTTTAAAGGACAACAGAAAACAAAGCTACAAAGTGACCTAAAATAGTAATTAAATATCAGTGATCAAGAGGACAATAGCTATAGAACATTAGAGGAAGGAAGGATTTGGTAACAGCTGGGAAAAAAGTTTTCAGAATGTTTTAAAACTACATTAATTTTAACTTTTAATCCCAGCTACGAAAACTTAGAATCCAATTATGAATGTTCTACTTTTGTTAATTCACGCATTTATCTCTGAAATACAAGCAGATTAATGTGCTATGAAATCCTGTCTAAAGTATTTGGCATAAAATACTTCTATAATAAGAGCTTTAGAATGGAACTCCAACTCATGACAACTTCAGCACTAAGAATTCCTTCAGACCTACCTCTTGTGACACAATACAATACTTTGCACAATAATTTCTTGCTAGTGGGGTGAGAAGAAAGGCAGCACATCTCAAAACAAAGCAACTACTTTCTGGGTAATCTGTAGGAAAGTACACCAACAATTACTAATGGCAATAGTATGTTCTGTTGTCCCATTTCTCATAGACTCCAGTAGTGCCTGATGTTCTGCCCCTGTGTATGGGGTTTGCATGGCCAGGTCTTGGTAACAGAGGGACTACAGAGGTGGCTTCTGTAAGAAGCTGCCAGCAGCCTCCTCCACATCCAGCAGAGACAATGCCAGCCAGCGCCAAGACAGACACACGGCCGGCCCCATCAGGAACGATGGGAACACCTCTGTGCCAACAACTTGTGCTGGCTCTGGCTGAGCTGGAGCTCATTTTCCCACAGCAGCCCTCACAGTGCTGTGCTTTACACTGGGAGATACAAAGGGGTTGAGAACACACCAGAGTTTTGGCTACTCCTGAGCAGAGCTGGCAGTGTCAGCGCTGCCTCTCCAACGTTCCCCCCATAAAGGGGCTGGGAGTGGGCAACATCCTGGGAGGAGACACAATTAGGCCAGCAGACACAAATTAAAAATAAATATTCCTTACCATATGGCAGAAGTTCCCAAAAATAGGAAGAGTTTCAGAATTTCCATTCTTTAAATAAGAATATTAGCCTTCAGAAGCACTGCTGTGCACTGTACACTAGCACTGGTGGATATGCCTACAAAGAATTGTGATGAGAAATTTTCTGAAGAAAACTAAGAAAGAATTTCCAATAAACTAAAATAGAGGGAGAATAAAGTAGCCCTCATCACATCAAGGTTTTCTGATTTTCCCACAGTGCCATGGGAAAAAATTAACAAAACATTAACAAAACCTTTTTATATCCAATACAATCTTTGTATAAAGTGAACTGTCTTTTTTCTTCCACCATCTTGACACTAAAGTGGCAAAAGAACCTTGTAAAGCTTTTTTAAAAAAAACAGAAGAAGAAACACTGTCTATTGTTCAACAAGGATGAGTTTTTCACTGCTGCAACTGTGCAAATGAAAGTCACCCACTGCTGGAAGGCTTCGCTGCTCATTAAATGAGCCACTGCCATGCACAAGGACCTTCCTCTTACTGTGTGTCTCCGAATATTTACTTCGTAGTATAAATGAAAGAACTGAACGTAGCCTAAACCTTTATAATAAACCTTTTAGGTTAGCATTAGTTACTACTCTTCCTTCTGTAAAGGTGACCAGGATGTTTGTCACCACCTAAAACGCAATGAACAATCCAGAATTTACCATGATTTATGCTGGCTGGCCTGTCAACCATGGCATCCACTTTCACTGGTTCCACAGTAAAATGTAACATTAGGATTACATCTTCAAAACTATGTATTTTTACATGATACTGCAAGTAAGTATTGTGATTCCTACTCACTCCAACATCATCTTAGGTGATAAAGCTACTAAAGTATACATCCAGGATTGTCAAGGATGTGCTATCCCTAACATCAGATTTCCTACACAATTCTCTCAAGAGTCACACATGAGCAAGTGTATTCACATATTAAAATACTACAGGTTCATACAGGACAGCTGCTTTGTTAAGATACAAAACAGTCTGGGTTGTAACTGTCTGTACTGCTCACCTCACTTTCACTAAGATCTCTAGTTGGTTTTGCAAAACAGACAAATATGTAAGAAGTTATAGAAACAAATGAGATGTGGGACATCTTCTCAAGGCAGCATAAGCATTTAAGAGAGATTTATGGATCTACCTTGGCCCTTTATCTTTCTTCCAGCTGCCATTAGTCCTGCCACCCCTCTGCAGTCATAGGCTGCTACTGTGACCAGCTGGAAGTCAGAACTGGTTTGCTCCCTGAAGCCACTTGCTGAGATAACCACACTCCAGCCAAGCACAAGGCACCATCACCCACCCAGCAGAGCCCTGCAGCAGCAGCTGCCAACCTGTTCCTCCAACACAGAAAGCAAGACCTGAACTAACTTCAGCTGTTGACTGCCAGCTGTTTCTTTGGAGATAGGTTGCTAAGTTCATCACAGTGATCATAGGCATGACAGGTACCATAATCCTTTTTTTTGGCCTTTATACTAGCCTGGAAGCACTTCTGGCCTAGTCAGCTGGAAAGTTCAGTGCAGGGCAAAAAAGTCTGTATTGCCACCAGCAGACTTGAAGTAAGATGCTTATCGCATCTCATTACTTTTCCCTTCACAACTTCTAACAGTTCTGAACAACCTAGTTTACCTAAATCACTGTGCCTTTGTTTTGCCAACTTCCTCAAGCAACTTGGAAAACAGAAGTTTTAAAATCTATAAACAGTAGAGCTATAATATGGCTTGGAAGGAACCTCTACAGATCGTCTACAAAACAAGCAGAATTTCAAATTTGCATTCTCCTCTCAGGCTGCTCTGGACCTAAAGTCCCTATGGATGGAGATTCCATGGCCCTTCTGGACTCTTGGTCCATAAGAGGGGGTGACTGCTACACCACACATTCATTCCCTCACCACCTACTGAAATTTCCATTTTTACGTCTTGCAGCTGTTGAGTCATTCAGAGGGGCAAGTGGTTCTATCACCTCTATTAGCCCTTGCTTAAAGCTGGTTAAATGCAGCAATTACATCCATCCCTAGGTTACAAACCCAGTCCTTTGTGCACCCTCAGGTACCGGAGCCCCCACCCAGCTACAGAAGCAGTGCTGGATTGCCGGGTTTGTCTCTGGCCCAGTGCAGCTGTGTGTGACCCGAGCAGCTCTGCAGGACAGTGCCACAGCTGGGAGCACTCCCTGCCCTGGGCAGCCCAGCAGGAATTACCTTCCAGGGCTACAGGGGCACTGCACTGCTCATGCTCAGCAGAAGCCCCAGTTCCTCTTCTGCCAGCAATAACAGCTGAAGAATCAGTTTCATTTTATAAACCTGGGCATTTCCATGACTTTTCAGAGTCCAGTGAGAAACAGGTACCCATTGTTCATCATTCTTATTTCACAAAAATTGAAACACCAGACTTGAGACATTTCAACTTTCGTTCAGCAGATAAGGGGAAAGATAATATTTGGATGGATACAGACTACAATGATGGGACACTTTAGCCACAGTTAGAATAATAAATATTGGGTTAAGACGTTTTCCTGCACACTTTTTACATATAGATATATAGTGAAAAATGCTTGGTATCACATCAATAAAATAATGGAAGTTTGTCAGAGGTTTTTCTTTAATACTCAAAAATCAATAATTACAGAAAACAGGCTGTCCAGTAGCACTGTAAAATCAACATTTGCCCTTTTGGTTTATTTTAAGTGTACACACATGTGCTCGTATACAGTATTTGCTTTGTTTGCAACACAACTGACCATTGAGCTGAAGTATATTTTTCTGTCAGGCCTCATTTTACCATTAGTCTGCAATATTCAGCTAAGAATGATTAATAAGCATCCCATCTGTTCACATATCAAGCAGCATTTATCCAACAATAAAAATGACAGTATGGGCAACAACAATTTTAGAATCAAGCTTACAGGCAATCAATTTGAATAGAAAAGGAATCAAGAATTAGTCCTTAATAACTTAAAAGAAAAAAATCATTTAAAGTTAGGGAGAAATGTGTAGCTGTTAATTATAACCTTGGTACACCAAGATCATTATCTCTTCACACACAAGAATACCTTAAAAAAGTATTTCAGAACCCATAGCAAAACTGTGGTGAATTCACAGCAGGCAAGCAACATAAGTAGCCTTCACTGGATTTTTAAAGAGCTTTTAAAAGCTAAGAGATCTTTCCACAACATAAATGGAAGCCTGTTTCTGCAGGTTTTGAATTAAGGACTAAGGGTTTTGTTTTTTTTTTTTTTTAAGGAAGCATTTACAGCAGTAAACACTTAGCCTTTATTTAAAAAAAATAAAAACCAGACTCAAAACAAGATTGGTCTAATTTACAAAGGGAAACACTATATATATTGAAAATAACAAATAGAGTAAACAGAGCACTTTTTTTGCAAAGGGGAGGGATTGGGAGGATGGGAAATGAAGGTTAAGAAATAGTACACCATGCTTTTCAGGAGACTATTAAGAAGAACATCTGTATTTGTCCAGAATGCTGGGTCAATATTCAGAAATGAGGAGCTAAACATGTACTGTCCATGCACCTTTTAAACAAAAAGCACCCAAATAATTTAGGCAGCTGAGGAAGAATGAAAAAGAAACCAAAACACATATACAGTAAATAGCTATTTCAGGTAAATAACAGGCAGAAAATAAATTCAGTCGTTACCATCTTGAAACATTTATTCCTTAATATTTGCATAACAATTCTACCTAAAGAATTTCCAAAGGTTATGCCAGCACACCCAATAAGCCACAAAAGCCTTGGTCCTTAAAGAGTAGGGTTAAAAGGAAAAATACAAAAATCACAGACAAAAGGCAATTCTATTTCTGCCTAGAAGGCAGAGTCCAAGAACTACAGGACCTGGAAGCCTCATAGATCACCTTACTAGCAGTTCTGATTTAGAAGTCTCCATGAAGTATAATGGTAGCCCACAAGATTACTCTGAATGCTTATACAAGCCAGTGGTCTAAAAACCTTGGGAACTTTTGCAGTGGAAGACACTAAAATTCCTTGTTTCAGAGTACAGCTGTATACATCCTCTGCAACTCTGAATTAGTTTTTGTTCAGCAGATACTTCTCTCTCTCTTCTCTGATCTTTTGCCTTTAAAACCATCAAGAACTGCAGTCAGCCTGCAATGTGTCTGGTTCCTGCCCTGGCATCCCATGTTATGCACCATACAGTCAAACTAGCCTGTGTTACACATCTTTGAATCAAGTGGGTCAAAAAGGGAAGATAGCTGTGCCCAGAGACTGAGATCAAAGCAGGGGACTATTTGAAATTCAACATTTTTATTAGCTACTATTAGAAGAACCAAGAGCTTCCCTTCATTATATACAAGGAACACTCAAGTAAGTCAGTGAAATCATTTTGACAGCACCCTTAAATAAATTTGGCCCAGATTCATTTCATGCTACAGTTAAGAGCATTTCCAAGTTATCTAACACACAGATATACCTGCAGACACGTACTGAAGCACATCAGTTACTATTCTGCACTTGAATTGCATGTGTTGGCATCTCTAGAACTGAGACCAGGTCTCACATGACCTGAAACACTATCACAGGTTAAGTCTCCACACCTGTAAGTAAAATCCAGCTGCAATGAGTAAGCTTGCTCAATTCCACATGCACATGCCCTAGGGCAAGTAATACTTTCCATCCCTGAACAAGCATAACACCCTTTGTCCTTGTATTATCAGATAGGCCAAAGCGTGTAGGATTTGTAGGTTGCCTGAAAGCCTTCAGCAAGCCTGTTCTGTACAACCGTGAGATTCAAAACCACACCATATGTGCAAAACCATTACTGTAGCTGGGGAGCGGAATAAATAATCAAGCGGAATTTGGTTTTGTAGGTTATTAAAGGAGCTCAGGTCAAACTTCACTGATGGAACCGCTCCAAGCAGAGAGGCATAAAGAAACAGGCTTTGGAAGGAAAGCTGGATATAACGACACAGAAATCAAACGCAAAAGAAATTCTGCAAAGAGACAGTTCACTCCGTTTGAAAGAAATCTAAGAATTAAAAGGCAAAAGAATCAAAGACACCGCCGGCCACCCCCAGCCAGTGTATCTAGAGCAGTTACATTATCCCAGAGAAGTATTTTTTGCCTTAAGAGGCATTCTTAAGAGGAAGGTCACGGTAGTGGCCCACGGAGGGCTGCATTCCCACCACCCCGCCCTGTAACGCTCCTTCCCCGAAGACGGAGCGTCCAGCCCGGCCTGCCCGGGTGCCCCCGCTCCCGGGAGGAGGAGGAGCCCCGCGCCGAGCCTCCTGCCCCTCCTGCCACACCAACAAAGAGGTCCCCGCCATTACACACCCGCACCTCTCCCGACCCCCCAGCCTCGAGGAGCCACGGAAGGTCACCGGCCAGGAGCGCCTCGCACCGCCTCCCGCTCCCGGCCAAGGGCACGGCCGACCCCGGCTCCCTTCGCGCCCGTGGAAACGTAAACAAAACCGCCCGGCCGGCCCCGGCCCCGGCCCCGCGGCAAGGCCGCTCCCCCGCCCGCGCCGGGCCCGCGCCGCCGCCCCGCTCCCCCCGCCCGCCCACCGCCGCTCGCGGGGGCCGCGGCCCCGGCCCCGCTCACCGACCACCGCCTCCGGCCTCGGCCGCTGAGTAATGAGCCGGGCCCGGGCCGCGCACACGCTCCGCGCTCCGCCCGCCGCGGCTGCGGCTGCGGCTGCACCGCCCCCTGCGCTCGCCCCGCCCCGCGGTTCGGCACTGCCCCGCTCCGCTCCGCTCCGCTCGGCGCTGCCCCGCTCCGCCGCCCGCCTGCCCCGGCCCCCGCCTGCCCCGGCCCCCGCCGCCCCCGCCCGCCTGGTTCCCACTGCCCCCGCCCGCCTGGCTCCCACCGCGTCCCTGCGGGGGCTCTGGCGCCCCGGCTGCCCCGGGCCCGCGCATCCCTGTGGGGAACCAGCATCGCTCTGCCTCCCCCGCGCCCTTTCCCCTGGAGCAGTTCTTTTCCTGGATTACGCCCCGTAGCCAGACCTCTCTTCCTGCTGGGGCTTTCAGGAAATATTTGCATGTTTTCAGGCCTTTGCCCTGGCGCTCGGTGCCAGTGCGCGGCACCCTCCCTCGCATCCTGGCATCGGTGCTGCTCTCAGACATCTTTCACGGCCTTGGCAGCTCCAGGCTTCCCGCTGCATGCCTGGCGTGGCAGTGCTTCATCTCATTATTGGGCATCTGGAGCGGTGTAACATTTTCTTGTTCTGCGTCTGTTTTGGTGCAGCTTTTCCTCTAAGTCTTTAGTACCTCTTTGAGTTTTTCATTACCATTGCCTTTGGTTCCTGGCACCTGACATGAGTGCTCTCTCCTTAGACTTCAAATATTTTCCTTGGTATATCATTTTGGGTTTGTTGGGTTTTTTCTTTTTTTTAATCTTTTTTTCTTTTTTCTCCAGGAAGGTCCCTGCTTAGAGACAAAAGGAGGCCACTCAGCAAGCTGCAGCAGCAAGCCTTTGTATATTCTTACCACAAAAAAGGCCCTATGAGCAGTACTTAAAAATACATAAAATCTGCCAGTTAGGCACAGGGTGCTGAGAAAATGGACATTTCACATTTAATTCACTGTCAAACATGTGGCCTGTGTCACATTTTTGAAGATGCCAATCTATCAAGATTTTTGTTGATAACGGCTTTTATTCCTCTTTATCCGTTTTACATGCTAAAGGCAGTGCTTTAGAATATTCCTGTCTTGACCACTATCTTGGTGTTAAAAGTTTCACCTCCATAATTCTGTCCATATCCTACTCATATGCCCATTTTGGTAAGACCACTGCATGCTGCCCTTATAAAACTCTCATTTAAGTAATTTCTTTCCATTTGTTAAAGTGGTTCTTTTACAGATTTCCACAGACAGATATAGCATGCCTCCTTTATATCTGCGCATCAAAAAACCCCAACAAAACAAAAACTATTGCTCAGACTCTGCCACCAGTCCTCCTTAGGTGCCTCTGGGCTCTGTGTTTGTAAGACACACTTCCCACACTGCCTCTGATCATTTCCATGGGACAGCTCCCAAACAGAATTAAGCAGCTTTTAGCTCTGAGGCTTTTTCTTATTGCAGTGTGTTAGATCAGACCAAGATACTGCATTCCCTTCCATGTTTGCCAATGGCAAAGCTCAGAAGGCACAAGAGGCAACATAAGTGCAAAACTTAATCTGGATGGGTCATATTCATCTTGGCCAGGTAATTAAAAGCGTCTGCTGATGGGGGCTGATTGAGGTCATGGCACCTTCAGATGTTTATTTGTCTTGGCACATAGATTTCCAGTGTTAACTTCTGGTCTCTGCACAGTAAGATACAGGTGAGATGACATCATATTCATCCAGTTCAGTTATTTGCAACAAGACCCATAGTCTTACAGAACTGATGTTACTCCAAATGTTTTTTGGGAGTCATTGTTCCTGATCATCCTATCTGATGTAAAATTGCACTGAGATTTGCAAGTGAAGGACAACAGTCCCCTTAAAGTATAATGTGGTGTTTTGCTGAGGATCCAAGTTTCTCACATTTCTTTTTTCCTTTAAGGTATAATCAAATTCTTCTTAAGATTTTATAGTTTACGAAGTTAATGCTTTTAGAAAGAGATGTATTTCTGAGTGACTTTTTAAAACTAGTCCTTACAACCTTGTATACAATCAGCATCTATTGCCATCTTGAATGTAAAGCTGATAAACAACAGAAATAATAATGCAGAAATTATACAAAAAGATCAGATTGGTGGTGTTGTTAAGCATGATAATAGAGGCTGGAAAGTATGTAAAGGTATTAAGAAGGAAAACTGAAGGGAAGAACTTCATGCCATAAATTTGCTGTTAACTAGTCTATTGCTTTAAAAATAAGGATAATATGATAGATAAGCTATAAAGTTCCTGTACATTATGCAAAATTTGCAAGATATTGAAATAGTAACTCTTCAAGTAAGAACAAAAACTCCCTTTATTGTGTGTATAATCAGTTTTCGAAACTAGTCCCTATGTAAGAAAATGAAACTTTGACATTTGCTCAATGTCATTGAGCATCACTATAGTATTGTTTTCAAGCATTGAAGAAGTATTTTCTTATAAACGTTATGGCTACACTCCTCTGTGTCTGTGTGGAAACTGAGTGATATCCTGAGTGATATCAAAGTCCTGAGTGATATCAAAGAAAATATAAAACTAAATTACTGATAAACATGAAAGTAAACAGGTATTTTGAAACAGGTGGCAGCAAAGCCACCATTTTTCTCTCCCAGCAGATTAGAAGGATTCAGTAGAGAGCAGGAGTAGGGATTCATTTGGACAGAACATATGGGCAACCAGACAGAAGATTCATATTATATTTCTTCACATAGAATCAGTAGCAGAAAGGGGGAATAGTTTTGGAGAACGGTGTAAAGAGAGAAGACTGTGGAATGAAGTGTGGGTTACCTGCAAGGTCTTTCCAACGAGGACTGGCCCTCCTGAGGCCCCAGAACGACACAAACTTGACAGGATTTTTGGTGATGGGTTTGACAAGGTGCATAGGAAATAGTGAGAAAAGCTGAAAGGTGGTAAGGGTCTCTTCGGAAAAATATTTGAAATCACCAACCTCAGAACTTGAATCTTCCTTTTCAAAATAAATATGAAATTTTATATATGAGAAGCATCTGATGAGTAGGTTTATTTAGTAATAGAATCTCCAAAATTGAATCAATGAACAATCTGAAGCATGAAAATCAATCTCTGCCTACATGTAATTGTTAATCATTCTCTTACCTTCTCAGTTTCACTGTGTACTTAGCAGTACTCTTGGATTTGGACTGCTGCTTTAAAATAAGCAGTTGTTGAGTGTTTAATAAATATTTGGATTCAAAAAGTGTCAGTAAAATCTGAATTGTGTCAAAATACTGCAAACTTTCTCACTCCCCTGCACTGGTACACTAGTAGGTTTATGAGCATTAAAGTGTTTGGATTCAGCAGTCATGAAATTACATCCAAAATTTTGTCTTTTTTTAATATTTTCATTAACTTGTCAATTACCATACTCAGAGTAGTAAACAAAGTTTTAGCATATTGATATTTATAAACTGCAAAGCAATTTATAAACTTCAGACTGAAATCTTTGGAGACAAGGAAATAGATCTGAATGTCTGACAAATTATGATGTACAAAAATCAAAATGTCAAAAAAGAGATTCTGTAACATAAAATAACTGATCAAAAGATAGAAGGAGTAGTCATTTTTGTTCACAAAGCATCCATAGTAAAGAACAGTGATTTATTTTTGCACCAAAATGGATTAGCATAGTAACTCGTTTGAGTGGGACTAGTGAACAGACACAAGGTGGCTTAAACCACAATAGCTATTTTGCAAGTAAATGCCTGATTATGTCTATAGTCATTTTAGACAAGCTGAAAATAGAAACAAGATATCCTACACATGTGCCCTTGCAGAAAAGCTTCACTGCTCTGCAGACTGAGGAGGAAAGACCTTGTCACATCAGGAGAGGTGCTGGAGCTGGCTGAGGCAGCCCCATCTGCTCCCTGAACAACAACCAGTGTGTTCCCAAGAGAAGTGACGGGTGACAGCAGCAGATGACTCTCTTCTGGAGGCAGGGAGGCACTCGTTTGCTGACCTGACATGCTGTCTAGAGGGGTGTGCTGCTTCCCAGGAAAGTCACTGAGAGACTGCCAAGCCTCATACTGCCCACTGGCTGTTACATGCTGCTGATTTTCATGTGAGCATCTCTGGTACAGCTAGGAACAGTCTGAGGAGCATGGAGAGGCACTACAGAGCCCTGGGAGCAGCATTAAGGGAATCTGGAGCACAAGCAAGTTTTTTTATCAGTCCTCTTGGTCAAAGGGAAGGTGTTTGAAAGAGCCACTTCATCAAGAAGAGATCAATAGGAACTGTGGGTACTCAGTGGGCCCAGTATTTCCAAGCTAGGGTTTGAGAAACCACAGCCAGGATCAACATCTCCATCCTCTTGTGCAGATTGATAAATATAGTTTGTTGAGGAAGACAGATATATGTGGAAATACAATACCAACTATGAAAGTTTTTAGAAAATTCTGGAAGTAATACAAATAGAAATAAATAAAGCATTTTTGGTAATAATATTTTTCTGAAATATATTTTTCGCCATTGGTTGTGGCAAAGAAGCTGCATTTCACATAAGAAAGTGAAATGGAAATTTGCTAGCAAACCCCAAATTAATAGCTATATTACAGCCTAGAAAGGTGTACAGAATAACCACACATACTAATTGCTTATGAATATAGCTGTTAAAATATTTCCTTTTTAAAATAAAAAAAAAAATCTAATGAAAGAAACATTGTAACAGCTAGATTAAAAAATTAGTTCTGTTTTGCAAAGCACTGTGAAATCAACTCCAAGTAACCACCCAGAGGGGACCTACATTCCCTCTTCAAATGGAACTAGAAACACACAGTAGTTGCAAAATGCAGTTATACACTTGAATTCTGAGTATTAGCAAATAATGATGAACTGGAGCAAATACATTTCTTTAGTAGTAACCAAACCGGAGCATTTGCTGGCTTGAGCAAATATAAGAGGAGGCAAGCAGCCACCATGGGGCACCATGCGACAGGTTACGGATGGGAGCAGGAAGGTGGGGCCATGCTCACGGCTGATACTGAAGCTCAGACATTTCTGCACATCTAGTCAAGAATCTGCTCTCTCAAACATAATTAATGTTATTAATCCCTTCTTTGTTGTTCCTGAAGAGTTCTTCCTCAGCTGCCATAATTCCATGTACAGCCAATTTATATAAATCGTTAGAGTGAGTAAATAGGCAGCCAAGTTTGTGCCATCATTAGACATATTCAGTCAACTGGAAATTGTTTGTGGAGGGATGTGTAGGTTAACTGTTAGAAAACAGTGTTTATGTGGTCACATACCTCATATTTCTACACACTGATATTAACACAGCATGGGGTGTTCTTTATCTATACTACTATTCAGAAGAATTTTTTCATAGGCAAATTCAACATAAGTTATTGGGGTTTGGTATTACCTTTCTAAATTACATAGTGGAATCCCTTCCTGCACCTTTATTGATGAAGACTTAGTATCTGGCTTTATAAGAATAATTGCAGAGCAAAGAGCATTTTCAGGATTCAGAATAAGGCCATAGGGAATTTTATATCAGCTTTTTATTCCTCGTTATTACAAAGTGATCATAATTGGAAAAGCTCCTGTACCATTCTCTCTTCATGGTTTCTGCTACACAAGACCATCGTAAGTTGACCAAATTTTAGTGACCTTACCCAGAACAACACCATTGATGACTCTGGCATTGCACACAGGGGATACTGAAGGGAAACTTTCAGTAAAGGTCTCTCCAACCAGAACCAGTGTTCTTTATCCCCAAACTTGCCCTTCCAGATATAAAAAAAAAAGATTTCCCAGGAGTGCACCAATTCTTGTCAAAGTTTTAAAATTTCAACTCCTAAATTCAAATACTCATTCTAGGTTAGATAATGTGTCATACATTATCTCTGAAAAGCACTGGAAAATTAAATTGGCCAACACCAATTATTGTCCATCGTGTCTAAATGCTAGTTGAATCTAGTATCACACATAACAATTTCAACACAAAAACTGCTAACTTCAGAAAGCAGTTTTTAAAAACAAGTAACAGTGAGCTAAATGGCAGGCAGAGGAGGAACACAGCCAACTTAATCCCTTTTGACTTATGATTTTACCAAAGCATTTTGAAGATACTTAATAGTGTGTGTTAAGTCTATACTGCACAAAACCTGACTTAGCACTCAGTGAACCATATTAGGCAGAATAAGAAGGATAATTTCAATAGCAAATGATCCCCTGTTGCTGGAACTGTACCTCTCTATGCTAGTTTGGTGCCTGCACACATCTCTGCCTTATGGAACTGCACCCTGTGGAACTTGTGGACTTATGCCCATTCATTCTAGGATTTTGAAATGAAGATATATTTTGATCACTTCAGCTACTGTAAAGAAAAAATATTTTCAGTCTGTAAGTAAAGTGTTAATCTGATATACACAAGTACATGTTAATGTACACAGGTTTCATTGTGGTGACAAAGAGCATAACAAACACAAAATCTCTATTCCAAAAAAGAGAAAGGATGATTTTTTTTTCCCCCTTTACAACCACCGTCCATATCTTTGCTGGGTAAAATGGCTGTTTTTCATGAAACTATGCATTGAGGAATTCCATCCCAGATATACATGGAACTCCATCCCATATCCCAGAAACCTTTAAAGCTTCAGTCTTTCTTTCTGAGATTAATGGCCTGAACTTTTGTAATTTAGAAAGTGGTTCCATCACAGTGTAAGAGCATTTGGCATTAAATAGTAATCACTTCACAGCCTCTCTTCTTGTACCCTAGATGGATGCACTGAAGGATGTATCATAGGAATACTGGCCTCGCATTTAATTACTTCTGGGATCAGCAGAGCTGTAATCAGGTGTCACAAACAGGAGCTATTTGTTCAATAATGCTTTCTTACCTCACATCACATCTCAAAAGCAGTGTAAGAAGCAAAAGGAAATTAAACATACTGAACTAAAAGTGGTATTTTAATTTGGTGTCATCCATTCATAGAATTTTCTAGAGATTTAGAAACTCCCAGAGGTTTAAGCCAGACTTTTCCACCTATTGTTAAGGAAAACTGGTTACTGTCATGGGTGGCAATAAGAGTTATGCTGCCTTCCTGCACTTCAAGCACAAATTCAGAAACAAACTCCAATACACCTTCACTCCCAGTTTAGTGGTATTTTTTTAATTACCTTAGGAATTATTTCTTAATGGGAAACAGGCTGTTCAGATACTAGCCTTTTGTATTTTTTAAAAAATTTTTTATTTTTTTAGTTGAGCTTAGGGTTAGACAAATCAGATGCGATTCTCCCAAAGATGCTGCTGTACTGCTGTGAAACACCCCTGACAGCAAAGACCAGAACAAGAGCACAGACTCACCTCCCTTTATTACTTTGCTAAGCTAAATATAGATGACTGGACAAATTCCAATCTGCTTAGAAACCATGATGGAAATTTAACTTTAATTTGCACGTCTAGTAGACATAGGGATTATGCATGGAAGTGCACTATTGGAAGTGGTTAGGTCTTGTTGTATGACTTGAGAAGATCCAAAACAAAAAGGGGGATTCCCTGATTTTTCTGAAAGCTCAAGGTCTGACAGCTCAAGCAGTCTATGATCCGCTCCATGGGACTCCAAACTATAGCTAGTTAAAACTTAACAAGAGCACTAGAAGTCTTCTCTGTTTACCAGAAACCACAGGCCTGAGCTGTGGTTATAGTTTTGACAGCTTGCTTGTACCACCATCAGCTGAGAAGTAAATAGTAATCTTCACCTTTATGTAAACTTTAAGAGCTTCCCACACTTCAGCTTCTATGGGATAAAAAGGCATTAATGTCAGAGAATAATTGGATTCTAGCCATTGCCGGTTCTCAGAAAGCTGGAAGGGACATAAGGGAGATCCTAAGCCTCCATCCAGCAGTTCCTTCACTGGGATAAATAGTCTTTCATCTTGTTAACCTTCTTTCATAGTGATCTAGTTACATAAACTTTGCTGCAATTACATACATGTCACCTGTACACAGTGAGGATTCAATAAATGAACAGAAGGAATTCAAGTATTGTTATCATACTGTATATTTTGGGTTTGTGACTCTGAAATACTGCTTTGGTTCAAATCAGTAGGTTGTGAGTGATTTTATAAAATGGCTGCTTTCATTGACTATTTAGAATAAAGAAGGAACCATGGGTGAGAATTTGATCTCACAAATCTGGAACTGCTGCTTACACCAACAGAACTACCACAGGTTTGCAATTGCATGTTTTCATGAGGAGAATCAAGTCTTTTCTTAAAGCAATAGAACAAAAAGTATTTAGAAACTTAGATTAGTTAATCAAATCAGAATTTCTACCTGATTTTTAACAGGAGCATGTTCATACAACACATTATTTCTAGCAAAGTGATTTAACAAGCCACACACCCTGTTACCTCCACAAACAGCATTATACACACACCAACTTAAGTCTGGTAGCTACAAATGCATCAGTAAAAAGAACTTCCTATCTCTTCCCCACTCATTACCTGGGGAAGGAGCAGTCACAAACTTCTGTGTTGCTTTTGTCCTGCTAGTGTGACTGTACAGGACAATAAGCAAAACGATTCCTGAGCTGCATCAATACTCCAATGGGCTTTTTTTCATTAATAGCCTTTTGCTGATCTGTTGGTATCTGAATCCATAAATTCAAAAAATGAAGAGTAGTATAAGCCTAATGATCACAGGAGAAGGCAGCAAATAGTTTCTTTTGCACAGTTGGTAAGGTTTATCAATAAATGTTGGTATGCAAACTCCAGCATGTTCTGTTTGGGGCATCTCATATGTGAGACCTTTCTCTCTAGTTTTATTCCTGCCTGCAGTCCTGTCAGACTTCCTGTCAGATCATATTTATGACTTCTGTACCAAGCCAGAATTGATAAAAGATAGTTTTATTTTGCTGCTACAAACTAAAGGGACCAGAGAAGGATATGAAAGGATGGGTGATGTACCCAGTGGGAGAATTCAGCAAAATATATGTTTTCTGTGACATTTTGGATAAGGCAATATTGCACTTCCAAGTGACAAAAGAGAGGGATTTACAGCCATTCAGATGATGAAAACCTGAATAAATTTGCTTTAAAGATAAATAAAGAAAGACCATAGCTTGTATATTTTCCTCAAAAGCACGTGTCAACACTCATACACTGGAAGGGTTGACTGAACTGAATGTGAAATCCAGAGTGTGAGCTAAGGACAAAAGTGGCAATATTCACAGTGACTGAGAAGAAAAAAAGGAAATATGAGGCTGGCTTGATCTTTTTTTTTTCCATGTTGAACTTAAATGACTAGTTTCATTGCCAGAAGTTAAGCAATGAAAGAAATCCAAGATTTTCATTTTGACATGAACAGAGAAACCTACACTACAGTCATCTGTGAGGTATTGCCATAAGGACTGAAGAAGAAAATGCATTTGCAAATCCCATTGTTCAGGGACAAAATATAGGGAGGATGATTAAACAAATGAAGATCTGTGGACTTACACAAAAACTAAAAAAAATAGAATTAAAGAGAAATAGAGCTTGGAAAAATGAAGGAATAACTAATGTGAAGAGCTTACTGAATAAGTCTAATAGACCACTCCTGTTTTACTAAGGTTTCATTCCCTTCACTTTCTTACACCCAGCTCACACTTGCCCTGCAGCATCCCAAGAGCTCCCTCTGCCCTGCTCTGAGCACATCTACACCCTGCTATAATTAACAAAAACTTTTCAGACTAGACAATACTAAAAAAATGATCAGATTTCCTTCCTTCAGTTTTGAGTTGGTTTATTTTCCTGCCAGGTAGACCCATCAAAAATTTTATCAGCATTGTTTATTGAGTCTGAAGGATTTTGCTGCTCATAAAAGACACACTCACCCCTCAGACCATCAGTCTCTGCTTTGGTTGTGCTGTTGCTCCCTGGATTGGCCGGGGGCTGAAAGTGACATCAGTCTATGGGGGTTTAGATCTAATGCTCCCGTGTGCGTCAGGTAATCCAATTGAGTCCTTGTAAGGCGACGGACCCAGAGATTTGTACTGAGCCACTTCCTAAAAGCTGACTCTCATTACCTGGCAAGTGAGCTACCAGGGGAAAAAAAATAAAAAAAAATAAAAAAAAATAAAAAAAGAAAGAAAGAAAAAAAAAAGAAAAGGAAGGAGTGTAAACAGCTTTAGCAGACATGACGTTGCCTTCAAACCAGGAGCTGCTAGGTTTGGCTTGCAAGAGAAGGAACCTCACTGGTTTTGCTTAGCCACTTGCCAGACCACACAGTGCTTAGTTACAAGATACAAACAAAGCAGTAGAAAGGAAGGAAGAAAGGGGGAAAGAAAGAGAGAAGACAGAAGATAAGGAAGATAAAGAGAGGAAAAAACCAATAAACAGAAGTCAAATCAAGACCTGAATATGTTTAATGTTATATTTACAACTATTATTGTCTAAACAATCATTATTGGGCAAAAATATATAAGATTACAGACCATTCTGGATGCGGCATCTGTCCAACTTGTACAGGTAGGTTCTTACGTATTTATCTTAATCTCATTATCAATTAAATAAGTATTAAATCACTCATCTTCTTGATTTTGTACAGCAGTATCTAATATTTACCTTGTTGTTTGGGTTTTTTACATTAAGCCTCATTTCATTTCTCTTAAATCATTAGCTAATTCTGACTAAAAGGCTGCTTGTTTGTAGGACAAATGATAATATAAAGCTGGCTGGATTGTCATTCAGAATATCAGTGCTCAGCCCCTCCTGCCTTCTTTGAGAGATAGAAATGTTCACCTAAAACAGAATTTCACGGTTAAAAAATCAGGATACCTCAGCATTGTCTTGCTTTCTATTGAAGGCAGAGAAGCAGAAGGCACCAAAGTGTTCCTGTTCTTATGGCAGGGATAAGTCTTTGTTTGCATAACACAGTTGACATGATTCTAGAAAACACATTTAAGTACATTATTTTTTTATGGGTTTGTACTAAGCACTATTATTTCGGAAAGAGCACTGACCTCCAAACAGCAGAAAGATTACTAGTGACTATAATCTGTGACTAAAGACTCTCAATTAAGAAACTGCTTTCCTAATTTCTTCTCTACTGCTCTCCAAGGTTTTTAGCAAGTCCCTACATTACAGTTTGCAGTTTCTAAAAGAAAAGCAACCTCATTTTATAGAAATTTTAGCATAGGCTTCATAATCATTACTGATCTAGAAATTTATAGATATAGACTCCAGAGGAATACAAATACTGATAATTTACTATTTACATCTAAAGTGTAATTAATGATGGGAAACCGCTTCACCCTCAATGATGTGGTAAAATAAGAGATCGAGTCTTTCTCAAGTAACAGAACCAGTCAGCATCAGAATCAAGATCAGAAGCTTTGAAAATCTCTCTTCTGCAAGCAAAGGTGTAACAATGGCATTGTCAGAACTCAAGAACTAGCTTTAAAAATAAGCAAACCACAGCAGCACTGACTACAATAGGATTAGCTGTGAGAAGCTACAGAGGCACTTTGGGAAGACTGGACAATATAAGCTAAAATCTTAGCTCTTCATCTTTCATTTAGGACTAAATTTTTCTTTGGTACCTGAAAAAGCTGGTGTACAGCCTGCTCAGGTTCTTTTACCTGTGTTGTGGTGGTACCTATTAACCTCAACATCAGCATATCATTTGACCCTTCATTCCCTATTCCTTATTTCTGGCATGAGCCTGCCTCATTTCAGAGAATTACATAATGTCTTAAAAAAGGACATAAATCAATAAATATAAAAGACAAATATTACCATGCTGCTTCAGTTCTACTGTCCTACTATTTCTGGCACTGCAGCAGCAGAGAACATGGCTTTGAAGCTTCAATCTCTGAAGTGCTAGAATAATGTAGATAATGTGTTAGATGTATTAGATTTAGTTCTGGGCCACCAGTCTGGTCTATTCTCATGTGGAATGAGCTTTTATGAAAGGTGCATGAAAAAAAAAGCAAAGAAAAGTAGCACTAGCTACTTTAGAGGCAGTAGCTTGTCTATTATAGACAGATATTCTATGAGGTCCTTAGCATTTGGCTTCAGCCAGGGCAGAGGAGAAAGGACATATAAACTTACCAAGAATGAACACAGCAAAACTTTCTTTTGATTGCAGTTATCCAGTGTTATGTTTTTAGGCACTTCTATTGAAAGAATATCTAGCTGCAAACTGACAGCAGTCAGTGCAATATTTTCCTCTGAAATTCACTGGTAGTAGGATCCTTTTGAAGTAGAGAGGAAATAGGGATTTGACCCTATAAGTCTGATTTTGTAGGATGCTGAATTTTTCTAAATTTTCTTTTGGTATCAGTAACATTTTATGTCTTCAAGGAACAATGTCCATAGGTCTTGTAATAAAGTCAAACTTTTAGCAACCCTACCACCCAGCTCATGAAATTCCCTACAGAGAGACACATAACTACACTATGCAGGAACTAGATTTCAACTCTCTCCCTCGAAGATTAGACTGTTTAGAGACTGGCCCACCTCATATGAAGTTTATTATTTCCTAGAAAAGAAATTCATCTCTTCACTGTAGCAGTGAAATTTTTATCCCCTTTCAGTGCTGAATAAATTGCAACAGTCTGGTTAATTCTCCTATTGATTTAAGTACATGTTTCTAGAAAGGAAATAAAATAATTTACAATAGAGAGTGAAAAAATACCATATCATGAAGGCTGTTTCACTTCAGCTATAATTTCTGGGAAACAATCTTTCTAAGGTAAGGTCATGCTTTAGCAACAAGGCAACTCCCTCATTGACTTGTCATTGTTTGCAGATTTGGCTCTGCCTGTACTTTACTTGAACAGAAGTTTTTAACAGCATTTTAAGTGTTTATTCCTATTATAAACTCACACATTTCCAGCCCATATTTCAGAGAGTTACATTTCATAGTTAATGAGATTCATCTCTCTGGTATGAGGAATATAGTGCATTCTCTCAAAAATTGTAACAACAAGTTTACAGTGAGTCAGAGTATAAAATTTGTATATGGAATATATGTGAATAAATGAGGATATGATGTAAATTTATTTTAAACTATAATTTTTTAAAAAATGTGCTCTTTTCAGTTTTTTCAATCTTCATATAGGTAATTTTTTTTGTCATTTGATGGCAGGTTGTACTTAAGTAATGGAATCAGAAAATATTCAGCTTTTCTATTAATTTATATATTTTACTCTATGCTTATGTATCAAGATAAAGACCATAATATCATGAATGATAGCATGTATCCAGAACGCTTTAAATATATAAAAGGGTTACTGGATTTGGCCCAACATGTATTATATAAGAGTTAGTATAGAAGAGTATAGTGTAGGTATTTAAGAAAGCCTAAAGTACACAAGGCAGGCATCTTCTGTCCCCAAAGTCTTTCCCTTTTTATTTCTCTAAAATTTGCATACATTTATGATTGGGATACTTAAGATATTACATTTATTTTCAATAAATTTTTTTCTGTATTTCCCCTAAGATTATTAGTAAGAATTTGGTGATAGCAACAACCAATTGAAATACCTTAATTCAACCTTAATTGAACTATATTTAAATATACTTTAAGAATTTACTTGGGTTTTCAATTTTACATGCTCTAGATGAATATTGCCTGGAAAGCAAATATATTTAGTTCTTCAAGAACAGAATACAAAGTATTCTGAACTATTAAATCAGAACAATTAAATCAATGTAATAGATGTAATCAGACCATATTCAAAGCTCATGGTTACAGGCTGAGGTGATCTTTCCTCTTGCATGTTACAGTTTTGTGGGTTGTTATGAAGATTTAGAGCTGTCACTTGTAGTCTGGTCACTGTAGTCAGCTTTCATTGATTCTTCAGGATCTTCTAACCACCTAGTCCTAAATATTTTGGAGACCAACATCTCTTAGACTCTCAATGTAGTATTTGAATTTACAGGATTTGGGTTGTGGTTTTTTTTTAGTGTTTGAGGTTTTTTTAAGAAGCTTTATGAAGCCTTGAGCAACAAAGAATTGTGATCTTCATGTGAAAACTGCTCATTTAAGAATATTTCAGTGTAGAAAACTGGAGTGTAGCAAAATTATTTCACTGATCCCAAACTGTCTGTGGAGACCCAGAATTAGATTAATACATATGTACCATGGAATAATCTTGTGCCTTTATAAAAAGCAAGTCATATCTTTCCATTTTAATTCAGAAATTATTATTATTATTATATAAAATCATCCTCCAACATCCTAGGAAAGTGCCACTTCAAGTTCCCATATTTCCTGGTCTTGAAAGCAGATTGCTTGAAGTGTTGTCAACCAGCACCTGAGGTCCTGCGGCTAATTCCCTTTTTCCAGAAAGTTTTCTTTTCTCCCACTGCATCTTGCTGCCACTAATACAAGTTCTGCCTTGGGCTAGTCTGAGGATTGAGCTCCCTTGGGTTTGGTCCTTTGTTTACAGAAGGTGCTTTTAGACTATCAGGTAGCACCTGAGTCCTAAAAGGGACTGCTAACATAGCTGAGGAATTGGAGTACAACAAATGAAAGGGATAGAAGGCTGTGGAGGAAAGTACTGTCTAGACAAAGATGCCTAAAGACCATCTCTTTATAGACTTGTGTGTAGTTTTAACTGTGTGTCCTTCAATGCCACACTACCAGAAGCAATTCCATATCTCTAAAGTTGCCCTTAAAAATGACTGATGGTTATTTAGACATTGCAGGTAAATTAAGCAAAATCAGTATTAGCCAGCTCCATACATCTTCAAGTGTAGTGGGTTTACCCCAGCTTCCATGGATTGTTATGAGCTGAGAACTTTTCCTGGATATAGGGGTGCAAATGGAAGAAGTTACACTTCAAGTCCCTTTCACTTTTCTGTCAGTACACACCTACACCCTTCTAGTGGTTAGTGGCCAATATTAGCAACCTCTCAGGTCTTTCAGAGCACCTATTTATGTGGTCCCTCTCTGGCTCACTCTTGTCAAAAATCAGTCACCTCTAATAGAAGGGCTGTGATGGGCATATATGTCCAAACCATAAATAGGCCTTCCCAGACAGATTTGTTTACAAAATTTACACTTGTTTACACCTTCCAGCAAATTAAGAGTTGGTTAAGTTTACAGATAGGTATTTTGCAATATATACACACAGAGCAATGAAGCAGAACTGGAAGTTCAGTCACACGAAAGATAAGACCCCTCTGCATGAACAGCTTCCAGGCAGTAAAATTGGAAGGACTTTCTGATTTGACAGAGGCCTTTCCAGTTCACAGAATACTTTATTCTTACCAAGGTTAATCCTTTGTTGTTGTTGTAATTGCTGTTGTTGTGTTTATACACAAACTATTTTGCCAAAGTTCTCATTTCCAGTTGTTCTTCAGGATGTCCAGATGGGACAAATCTGTTCTTGCTTCATGCCTTTACAAGTAGACCAGAAACAAACTTGACTCCCTATTTTTGAAGACTAAATGTGATTTCTCCTTCCTCATCATCTTCTTCACTGGTGTGTCTTATGATCTCCTTTCATCTTTTTCATCATTATCCAGATAATGGATTGACTTTCATGCCATAAAACTTATTGTACAGCTGAACTTACTCCCCAGTAAGTGATAAGTGGGAATGAAAAGGGCTGTCAGGTAGTTAGAAATCTAGCTGATCCATTCCTCTTGAGGATATTTAATACATTTGAATGTATTTGAAAAGGGAAGGTTGGTTTTCCTATAAAAGTAATAGTTTTTACCTCTTTTGCTTTCTTTACACAGTAAACAAAATAGCAAAGTAAAGATGAAGATTGACCAAAGCCAAGTTTCTCCTTTGCATTTTACTAAATAAGACTGCCAAATCAAATAAAGTGACCTTGGCATATGAAATTACTAAAGCACAAGTATTGCTAAGTGTCAAATTCAGATGTAAAGCTGTAATTCATTTACTTTCATGATAAATTCAATTTCTTTCATTGATTCCAGATTTCATTGGATGAAAACTTGCACATATGATAAACCAAAATATACCAAAATTGAATTATTTTGAAAAAAATGTGATAAATAGGTGGATGTTGCAGGCAAAATAAGGGGTTAGCCTCATTCCAATGCAAGCTTTAATATCTATGCAAGAAGAGTAGGGAAAAATCTGACTTTAGAGAGTCCATGTAAAGAATAAATGTGTCGCACAGATAACAGGAAGGATATTTTAGGCTAATTTGAATGGTACTATCTTCTTTCATAGACATCAGCAAAATCAGCCTTTGACCTCAAAACACAAATTGGCACTGGAAGCTCTTTACTGTTTTTTCCAGCCACAAAAACATTAACCTCTATAACCTGGCCAAACTCCAAAGTGGGTGATTACATTGTGCTGCTCTAATTTTCCCCTGCAGGCTCAACTAGATCCAGCATAATTTCCTGATATGTAGTGTTACTGAAAAAAGTCCCATTTTTTGCAAAGTTGCTGTCAATTTTTCCTTCTTGCTTCCTCATTTGTCTGCCCTATGAGCTGTAGGTTGTTTGAAGGTCAGATTTGTTTGGTTCTGGATCACAGGTTTTAGTAAACTGAGAGATCATGAACATGGCCAGTGCTACAATGATAACAATATCTTTCCATCACTTTTACTCTCTTACAATACACATAGTATATTTTACATATATATATATATATACACACACACTATATGTACTATATATAGTATAGCCTAGCTATAGTTTTTTCCCCAAGCACTCAATATCACATCATGTTGGTCTGGAAAATCAGAAGTCAAATATACAGCCTAAAAATACAGGCATTCTGAGTATGTTTAAAAAACAGTTGCCAATTTGCTTGTAAAATAGCACATTGTTTAACTCCGCATTGCTTTAAAGCAATAATTTGTTAAAGAGATTATGATTTCCATGGCCATACAATCTAATATTTTTCCAAGAAGTTTGCACATAGTTGATAGCAGAATTCATTTAATTCATACTTAGTATTGGTCTGAGACATTACTTTTACTCTGAGAAAAAACACTCACTACGAAAGTTAAGCATCTCTGGTGTAACTGTTGATTTCACTTTGGTTCTATAAACCTGTAGAACCTACACTTTGGATAGTTGCTTACTGAATTACTTAAGATAGTTAGAAATATCAGCACTGTGATCACTTGGTATAAGCATTTCTATCTAAAAGAGATGATGCAGTGCTCCTTCCCCCAGCACGGTCTCAAATAAAACAGCACTAAGTACAATCTGATGGATTACCTGTATGGAGAAGCCACACAGATTCTGGCTCTGGGGACCTGAACTTATTGCTTAGTCCCAGTACCACAGGGTTAAGTGAAATGCTATCACAGTAATTTATTATTAAGAGAAACGGTGATGGCTTAGATTAAGAAGATTTGTCTGTCTCTTCTAATTAAGGTTAGATTTGTAAGAAGCTTTACTGCCCTTTGAAGATACACAGACTAAAATTAGGACTCTGGTTCCGTTTAAAATGTCACTAGGTTGGTCTATAATCCTGTAGTGATTGCAACAAGGGATCATTCTTCCTATGTTGTGATTCCTTGTTTGCAAGCTAGTGAGCCAGGACAAGACCCCATGAAGCAAAGTCTGAGCAATCTATTAATCAGCAACAAGTTGGTCCTACAGGGCACTGTAATGCTCTTGCAGTCACCCTTGAAGACTCCATAATGAACAGGAAGCTGGCAGAGCAATCAGCTGTAAGACACAAAGAGTTCTACTGCAGGCAGAGAGCAAATGGTGGCATTAAGTGGGCTGTGCACAGAGAGTGAAGAAGTTTTGGGGGGGCAAGATCTATCCTCAGGCTGTGAGTGAGCTCACTTTACAGTGGCATTTACAATCCTACAGGAGACAACAGCAACCCAGACTGTAGTTTCCTCACTTGCTGGTCTACAGACAATGTTAAAACCTCAAATCAGTAAATTGATCACTTCTAACTTTTCTCATTATTCCCCTATTTACACAGCATCAAATGAACCTGTGAGCCTGCTACAGGAGAGTAATAGCAAAAGCTGTTCAAAAATCTTTAGTAAATTTGAAGCTTGGATTCAGTTTTCCTTACTGATGTGTAGACCTAGAGCAGCTCTGACTAGATTAGTAAATTACAGAAACATGAAACTCATTAGATGGAAAGCTCAGATGCATTTATGAAGAGCAAAACCTTCTTTGAGAATATTGAGCATGACAAAACATTTGAAGGAAAAGCAGCTGTGATGCTTCAAGTCACAAGTCAGTTTCTGGTTCACTAGGATTATTAAAATACTTTCCCAGTAGGTAGGACATGAAATTATGATTCATTGTAGAGTGCCTTTTTCTAAACAATCTGATGCTGTGCTGTGACTGAGACAAAACAGGGTGAGTGTATGAACCCACATTCTTCTGCAGTGGGCCAGGTCTTACATACCTGTCAGATATGACAGTGTGCTAGGAGCCTCTAAATTGCTATTCAGCAGTTCAAGAGTCATCTTTTAATTATTTTTTAGAGAAACAAAGCAAGTTTACATGTATATTGGCAGGGATAAACTGCAAGCACTGAGTCTCAGATATGTGAGCAAGAAAATCTCTCATCAATGAATTCAGTAAGAATCTACCAGCTTTTACTGATCAATCTGCTGAGCAATGAATGAAATTTAATTGCTCCGTTGCACTGTTTGCAACATCTTTTGCATTGTCTTCTTTTTTCCTTAGCTAAACCCTGTCATGTTTTTATAGACAGGAACATCCAATTAAGCAGAAAGATTCAATCACCTATCATTCAAATAGCCACTCACAAAATCTGAACAGCACATATTCATGAAGGACCTCCTGAAAAAAACTATTTGCTCCACAGAATCTTATGACTGGTTTCAAATGATGAGTAAAAGAGCTCAAAAAAAAAATACAGGAAGTCACTTAATTCAGTCCTCTTTATTTACTCAGATTAACACAGGGATAAGAAATACCTACCTATTCTGAACAAAAAAAAGCAGGGTGGTTCACAAAGTATTTCTTACTGTGAGAGAAGGGTACAGCTATAATCAGTAGGGCTTGTCTTGAGCAATTCAGTCTCCTTCAGTGTGTCCAAAACCCATTATCTACTGCAGCAGGCATGAGCAGTTCCTGTGTGACATTGGCCGAGGTCCTGTGGGCAAGAGGAAGCCCTCTGGAGGAAGAAGAAATATGGGCACTCCTGTACCTGTCCACAATGCAGCTTCTGGAGGATCTTCACAAAGGTGAGGTAGAAAGTATCCCTTTTAGAGTTCTTACTGTGGAAATTAATTCTTGAGTTATTTTAATTCATTTGAATTTGTTTGCTTGTTTGTTTGTGGGGGTGGGGTGAAGACAAAAAATACTAATGGCACTAACAGCCTATTGCTAGTAAAAGTGAGAAACCTTTCAGTGCTGCTGGGATTATGTGCAGATTGCCCTATCTTCATAGAAGGTCTTCACACCATTTTGTTTGTTTATTTGTTGTTTGTTTGTTTATTTGTTTGTTTGTTTGAATTAAACATCAGGTAGTGATTAATCTAAGTACAACTATATGCAGACATAAGAGTTCTTCCTAAAGTCTGAGTAACGTGCACCCAGAGAAAGTGCAGTGCCAGCTAGGCTCATGTCCTTCATGGACTGATAGAGAAGGACAGGCAAATCCACATGGCTCTCCATTCAGCTAGTAAGAGACTTTTATTCTTCATGATAATAATGTGATCATTGTGATGATTGCTTGCCAAGCAGGCCAGCTTGACAGAGCACAGAGCACAACTGAGCAACAACATGAGAGCACAGTGAGCAACCTGTCACATTTTGAGAACTGTTTATGTGAATGGGTATTCCTTTTGAGGGGAGAAGGGATGAGACATGTTCTTACTTCATAAGCACGTAGAATCAAAGCACAAAATACAGAAAACAAGTGATGTGTTACTTCTACTGTAGCTGGAGGAGTGAAATTCATTACCAACTAGTTTTTAATGGGCTGGAACACTATAGAAGGTTGACTATACTATCAGTTCTCTATTAACTGGTGTAACAAGGGGATAGAATAACCCAGGAAATACAAGCACCAGAAATGTGCAAAGGAGTGAAGCACAGAGATACCCACTTTGATAGGTTCAGCACAGGTCCATCTATTGACTGTGTGCCAGACACTAAGCTGACATTATACTCTTCTGATTGATGACCTAACAAAATGAAATTAAAAAAAAAAAATAATCAGCCTACGTTCCCTATGCTGTGCCAGATAAATCTAGGTTATCAGAATGTGAAAAATAAACCAAGAAGTAGGGATATACAACCAAGCTGGACTATAGACTAAGTGTAAGGCTGCTAACGCTTGTCTTTACAGAGTTCAGGTGCAGAAGTGATGCCAAGCCAGAATCATTCTGAAGCTGAATCCACAGTGCTCCAGTTTCTTAGAGCGCAGGGAAGGCTATTTTCAAAGCTAATATTGCCACATTTGCTGTGCTGTCCATGATCATGGCAATAAATCGTGCCTGATCTCATGATGGTCAGCATCACTTGCTATAGAATATTCCTGGTGTGCTGGGGCACTGCCAGGTTAGGCAGGAATGCCATTTGTGGCACTCAGGCAGACATGGCAGGCTGGCCAGCACTACAGAAGGCCAGGTATTCTCCACAAGGCTGAAGTACAAGCTGGCTGGCTGTTCCTAAAACAGACAATCTTCCTAGCATTTGTGACTTTGCATTCTATTTGCATACAACACTACAGAAAACATGGAAGGAGCAAAAGAGAACACTAACTGAAGGTAACCATGGTCAGAGAGCCCAGCGACCACCAGACAAGGCCACAGTGCCAAGGCAAGTCTGAGGTCAGGCTGGGAAGTCAGTCTGTGGGTCAGGACCAATAATGTCCCCAAGCAGGCAAGTCATTCTGGGTACATCTCCACTGATGAGTTTGGTTATACAGGTGAGATTCCAGAAATATGATTTTCTGAGTGCAGTGAATTCAACATTATCTACTTAACATTTTTCAGACCCTGCCATCTATGTGATTTGCCCATGGTCAGTACTACTGTCTACTGAAGGAAATTTGTTCTTCCAAAACAATGCATCTCAGACAGAAGCTGCCCCTTTCAGTGCACCAGAATTGCTCCACAGCCCACGTAAAAAACAGCACTTTGGACTAACAAAGGTGAGGTATATTGCAGAGTGCATCTTGACAACACCTCATGAAGACAAGCTTGTGGGTTTTAATGCAACATACTAGGCACCTACTGTCACATCCCATTTCTAATAAAACTAATCAAATTAGGCTATAGTTACAAAGATTTACATATATCTTGCGGCTTGCCATTGAATTAGCATGCATGTCAACATCAAAATCGATTTTGAACATCATTCCCACAGGCCTGTATTATTTGTAAAGGCCCACAGAAATGAAGAACATTTCTATGAAATGGTGTTCAAGTAGATGTGGTAATTGTAATCTCAGAAGCAGCAGGACTGCAGTATCTGTGCAATCAGAGGATTCAAACAGTCCCAGCAAGTCAGAAATACGTTCACCTTTGTTAACAATTTATTTTTCTTCTCTCTGACAAATGAGACTCTCTGGAAAGACAGTAAGATGCAACATTCAGGCACCTGAAAATTTTAAATGCCACTCAGACCACATACTCCCCTCAGGCAGGACACAGTATTTTCAGATTCATACATAACTGACCATTTAGACACCAGGCAGAAAAATTAAGCTGTGGAATAGGCAGCCTTATTCCAGTAATTATTTTCCTGCATACAACAGCTAGTCAGTCCCACAGGTAGGAAAGAATTTTAATCAGCAAAGGGAGAGCTTAAAAATTAAGGAAGGAGTTCAAATTTTTTCCCTAGTCCTGGCATCACTGAACAAAGGGCAGCCTGGCTCAGCCTAACAAGCTGAACAGTACTAATGATGCCAAGATGATTCTTTACCTTTTCTTTTATATATCTTTCATATAACTTCTATGTAGCCTCAGTATTCTTAGCATGCACACTTGTAATTCCTAAAGTCTGATAACTTAGCATAGCCCTAGTATTTTTTAAGACAGGAGGTCAAACATCCTAAAAGCCTCATAGTAGGAGGCTGGAAAATGCTGTGCTATCTTGGGAAACCAAGGTCTTCCCCAGAACATATCCTGTGAACTACAGATCTGGCCCATCCAGGGGGAAATTCTTCAGATGGGGAACTATCACACCATTCATCCAGGCCTCCCATTGGGACATCCTTGTTAGATATGCTAACTTGTAAGCATATAGGTGATCTATCATATGTGTGCATTGTGGCATATTCCACTTGGGTGAAATGGTGCACCATAAGGATCCTTATTAAAATACTGATAAAAAACCCTTATCCCTTAACCATGTCTGGCTCTCAAATTTTTAAGACCAGGAAAAGGCATCTCTAATTGCATGCAACCTAGTCCATAAGCTACGAGTCACTATTTTACTTTTAGATATATTTAGTCTATTTAAAAAAAAAAATCATCTGTGTGACTTCTGCCATTTTGTGACCAAAGACAGAAAAAGATGGTGTGTCTTGTATGACACAAAAAGTATGAGGCTTTTCTGTACTAACTATTGATTTCACACAGGGTTTCCTTTTTTGTTTTGACAGATGCTGGTATATTCCTTAGGAATGACCCTCTATTGGTCAGCAGATTACCAGGTTCCTCCAAACCAGGCCAGTAACACAAACATTTTTGTTTTATTTTATTCTGGTAGGTTCAAAGAATGAGAGGCACAGTTTGAAGTATCACTAAGAGGGGCTTTGTGTTTTGGACCACTAGAAAAGAATGGAAGAGTTTGTGTCAAGGTCTAAGCTTCACCAAGAATATCACTTCATTGGAGCTCATCTTACCTTGCCTTGTCTTGCCTTGCCTTCTGTTTATTCAAAAACCAGAATTGTTCTTATTAAGATGAATTGTAGTTTGATTATAAGGATGATTATTTATTCCAAGACCATTAGGAACAAGCTACCCAAGGAAGTGGTAGAATCTCATGCCTGGAAGTATTTTAAAGATGTGTAGCTGTGGCACTTAGGGACATCATTTAGTGATAGACTTGCCAGTGTTAGTTTTATGGTTGCACTAAATAACATTAAAGGTCTTTCAACCTAAATTATTCTATGATTCTCTTATTCTAAGGTAGACAGGACTAAAACAAAAACATCATGTTGGCATGATTGTGGTGCTGTGCACATTTATGTGCTTTTTCAAAAATGGGATGGAAGAATAAAATTAACTCCCCTTATTTCTGAACAAAGTCTATCAGTATCTCTGCTAGATGAAATTATTAATTTCTTAATTACCCAGAATCCTTTCAAAGACTTGTAACATGCATTTTGCTTCTTTTCTATATTGATGCTTTTGGTTTGTTCTCAATTTGGTGAGCACAGGCTTCCAGTAGATTTAACTTCCCTTTCACATTCACAGAGAAAAAGCTTTATAAGCTAAATGGCCTTAAAATGTAAGTATCTGGTCTCTATGACAACAGTTTTGGCTGGTATAACTCCTTACCTTTTTGAAGTTAATGCTACCACATATCTTACTTCCATGAATATTTGAATCACAGTCTAATTAACAAAGCTCTGGAGCAAACTGAACTGTCTGTCACCAAGAAGCCTCTAATTGGGCCAATGATCTTTCTTGGGAGATGTCAATGCCTTCCAAGGCTATCCTGGATCCCACTAGAGGTTCATTCATTGCTGTTATGCTGCTTGTCTGGAATTTTCCCAGAGTCTAAAGGAATTCAGTGCATGTTTCTCACCCAGAGAAAAAGGCTTACAGAAATTCCTGGTCCTAGTTTACACAGGATTTCAGTCTCCTGGGAGATGCCATTTAACAGTACCTCTATTTTGATGCAGTCCCTCCAGCTGAGTGACCAACTACATACACTCTTGCTGACACTCTGTGAAGATCTGCCACATAGAAGACTTTCTCCTGAATCCATTCTGGAAGCATGTGAAGCACATCAGAAGGAATCTGCTTCCTTACCACCAAAATTCTGCATAAAGAAAATGGTTCAGTTTGCAGTGGGAAGTGTCAGTGAGGTAGGTACTACTCTCACACTCCATCTCCTTTTCTGTGGTAAGAGAGGTGCACAGCAACGTGGGACATCGGTGAGTGATTGCCAAAATTAATGTCTGTATGCATTAAGGAAGTGAGATCTAAACTAAGTGAGTTCTAAACTTCTAGGCAGAAAGTTGTGTGGGCATGTGTACAAGCAAATAAAGCAACAAAGCCGTCTCACCACTTCTATGATGCCTTGAGAAGGCTGCCCTAGAACAGAGGCTAGACAGTTAAGAAGTAAGGTAGGTATTTATTGAAAGGCCTTAAAGGATACACTTGGAGCAGTACAAGAGCCTGGCCAGGGCTACACCCAAGACAGACCTAAAAATGGTCACAAAATGGAGGATTGGTCACAAGGTCTCACATTTTTGTAAGTTTTGGTCCATTTGTATATTGGGGTTAATTGTCCAATTACAGCTCCAGGTTATGAAGTCCCATCCTTCTTGTTTTCTCTCCTCAATCCACTGTTGTTTATGCTTTTGGGCCTGAAACTTGTAACGATTGTCCTTGGTATCAAGCTCAAAAAGGAATTGTTTTGTCTACGTGCTCTGTGAAGGGAGCTCACTAACACCTAATATGAAGCTCAAAACTGTACACCTAGGAAGCACAGAATCTGAAAAATATGAAAGATAAAACTTAAGGTATCATCTACACTCCTAGGAAGTGACTGAGCTTTTGTACTTAGAGTATCTTTGGTTAATACTGAAACAATCATAACTTTTACAGAGACCTCGTATTGGCATAGTAAAGGACTTTATACAACAGTAAGGATTTCTCCATTGCCAATCTGGTTTCAGACCTTCTTCACAAAATTTAAAAAAATCTCATTTACATCATGTTAGGAAATTAATTCATTGTCCTTGAGTGGAACTGAATATTTGCTGTGAAGTCAAGCAGGACCATACGAGATCTTTAATAAATGATCACATACGTTTTTTCAAAATTTGGAGTATCAAAAACCATTTTTGTTCATAAGCTGAATGGCAGTGGAAGAAAACAAACCAGAATTCTTTTGTTTTCAACCAGTGTTCATTAAAATTTTGAGAATATTTTTTCCCTTGCACTCTTTCTTACTCTCTTTGCTACTGTAACAGAGGGTGACCCCTCTTAAACTTAGCTAACATGACAGCATGGAGCAAACATACTCAGTCCCGCTTGTGTTAATCTGAGAAAATAAAGTTGCTTATACAAAGCAGCCTCTGACAGCCAGAGGACAAGGATTACTTCACTATGAGAGTCTGAAGTTCACATATCATATGACATTCACTTTCAATATTACTGCCTTCTAGACAGAGCAGGTGGTCACTGAAGACAGCACAGCCTCCCAGCTGAACAGAAGTCATGTGATAAGGAAAAGACTGCATGAGAAAATATCGGACACCTCAGTGCTGTCATCCCAGATGAATTTTCACCAAGGTAAAGAAAGATTAATAATCTGAACTCTCTAATAAGGATACAGACAGCCTTTTCTGTGTCTTTCCCAAGGTAGATGGATTGTTTAATTTCATGCTGTAGTGATTACGTGTATTCTTGGATTGGATAGTTATTGCTTTACATATAAATTACTTCATAATGGAAAGACTCTGAAGCGAGTCAGTGAGGTTTCTTTTCCTTATTTCCACAAAGGACAGTAGTCTCAGGGCTGTGAAGCAATGATAACAAATCAGCTTGCACAGATTGGACTCTTAAAGCACTTTGCATAAAACCTGTGCATATAAAACTCCTCTACTTTCAAAACTGCTTTTGTACTTTGTATACTCCAGTGTATTTGTGAAGGTGGGGTTCTGTGAGGTTATCCTCCTGCCATTAAGGAATATATATTCATCTTTCCTATTTGATTACTCAAGCAAAGGTTTGTAGTCTCTTTTTGATTTTAGTTTAATTTTCTATTCAAAAGATTTCTTATAAATTCACATATGAATTGCTGGAGTGATTTCAAGACAAGGTCAAATCCTGCTCACTATATAAATAAACAAGTATATACCAATTTTTTATTTCTTTTGACTAAGATCAAGATTTATTATCCCACAGAGTAATGCTATAACTGTATCTTTTTTTCTAGTGTCTACACTGTACTGTTCACTTTGACAGAGATCTCTTATTTTGGGGCAAGGGGAAAGCTGGCCCAAGCTATACAGGATTTTTTTTGGATATGCTCAACATTAGGCATCCGAGCAATAAAATTCCAATTCAGAAAATCACACATATGCTCGGTGAAATCTGCTAGAATCAAACATAGACTTAAATACATCTGAAATATTTCTATTAGGTATTATTGATGATAAGAAAAGGGGATTATTTTGGAAACATGCAAACAAACTACTCCTCAAGCCATAGTGGTTCACTTACTCAAGAACTGAGCTTGTAGATTCGCACTTGCCAAATTAGGTAGAAATCCTGCTGCTGCCAAAAGGGATGGCCCCATCTTCAACCCGAAATTCACCACAAATTCCTGCCAGTTTCCTTCCACTGGTTCTAGGGATTGTGTATTTGGTGTGATCTCTGTGTTTGCCTGTGATTCAGGTCACTTGATTTACGTGTGCTGAAGAACTTCAATGAATTAGGGTGTCAATTACATTGAAAATGTGTGAGTTGCACTTTGCAAGATTTTTTCCTTTGTTTTTAATTAAAAATTATGCTTCAGAGATTCTGTAAAAGGGCAAGAGAGAATGCAAACAAAGTAAAGTCAGTGTGCAAGAAAAATATGTACATCCTAATGAATTAGGATGACCCCTTAAAGGAATTTCTGCATCTGACTCTGGTGGTGGATTCTCTCTGAGCATTGTCCATCCTGCACACAGAAAGAAGTTATAGCTCAAGGTTTTGGACTTCAGAGTGCAAGGAATAAGATCTTTGCAGCTTATCTGCACTTTGCAACCTTTCAGTTAAACATGCAGAACAGAATTAATGTATTAGATTTGTTTTATATGGAATGGTTGAGAACTATGAAAACCAATTTTGGCCAGAGTAAGATTATAAAAGTAGTAGAATGAAGTTGCCAAGCCGTCCTCAGTCTGTTAGGATTTGGAGTCAGGGTTAGAAGACAGAAGGATATGGACTATATAAAAATTAGTTAATATTGTTTACATTAACATACAAATACAATGATTTATAATCAAAGTATATGATTCACCACATTTCCTTTCTGTTTCCAGACAAAGGGTCCAGATTAATGAACTATAGTCAGTCAACAGAAGATTACAGACAACTCTCTGTGGATTATAGTGACTCTAATAGTATTTCTGAAAGCACATCTTTGATACTGTCTAACCGAGGACACAGGAGAGGTAAGATTTTTATAAAAGATTATGTTTGTGAATTATGTCTGATTTTGTCCCCTGAGGTGTGAAACTGATCATGTGTCAGGTGATAGATACTCCCATGCAACTTGTGGTTATGTGACTTGGGAGGTATATCTATGCTAAGTTCTAGAGAAGAAAGATGCTTTTATATTAGATTTTTTTTTCGCTTGTGTCCTACTGTAAAGCTATCTATTCTCAGGTTAACATGTAGTCCCATCACCTCATTTTTGCTTGCCCCCTTTTCCAGGTAATGCTGTTCAGCAGATCTCAAAGCCTGACATGCTTTTAACACGTGGGGTCTTGATACAGAAAAGGTGGGGCTACCGCACAAATGCATATGGTGGGCAATGTCAAGATGTCAGCTCTGAAATCAGCTGAATCTATAAACAATGCCTAAGAGTGAATGTTCTATGAGGACATAATTCAGAAATTGGGCAAATCCTGGGGAAAAAACCCACCACATCATAAACTCTCAGCCCTAAGCCCTCAGCCCAAGGATGAGGAAAGTGAGGTTACTCATGTTAATGCTCTCCTCCTGCGTTTTTCTGAAGCTCCAAAATTGCAACCAAACCCAGCAGCAGTAAAAACCTGAGACTGCAGATGCTCCCTGAGTGACACATACGTGTCAGCCACATACACAGTCACACACAGTGAAGGTAAACTCAACAGAAGCCTGTTATGTAAGCAGTTTAAAAAACATTTTGGTCATAAACTTGACAAAGGCTTGATAAAGTCCAGTGACTGTGCATATCTCAATCTCCACTGAAACACTGGTAGCTGTTCATACTCAGGATTTTTTAAGACAGGATTCTAAAAACACATGAGTAAACACAGAATGTGAGAGCTTGTTTGTCAGACATTCTTTCATGAAATAATATATTTTTAAAAAAAGCATTCTTCTCTAAAAAAAATGTTACCATCTGGTAGAGCACCATTATCAAAGGAGATCAATATCTCTATCAAAACTGTACATTAGAAGCTCATTTAATATATAGTAAATCTACAGCATCAACTTCTTTGAAGAATACATGTTAATTTAATGCCAGGTATGTGTTGGATTTGTGATCAAAGCATGGCAGTCTGGCCACTGTAAGTAGCCAAGTTGTCCCACTGCTGTAACAGCTGATATGGAAAAACTAAGGGGAATTTTATGTGCTTGTCAAAATATATTTATACAATTTTATGAAAACCACAGTGTAAGCAGAGAATTTTGAGAGGTTTTCTCACAAAAAAGCATGTTGTTTAAGAACACAGGATTGAATCTTAACTTTGGTAACTAGCTTATCTCAAATCTCACATTTTGTCACTACCATCTGCAGCTTGAAAAAGCCCCACATGTTTATTCTTATTTTAGCAATGCGACTGTAGATGCTCTAGGTTTTAAAATTGCAGTTGGTTGGTTGGTACACTAGAATTTGGTGTCATGTTCTCATGTTGGAATTCAGAGTGAAGTCTCAGGGTGCAGTGCATGAATGTTTTATCTAAATGATTGCTTCCACACAGCTTATCTTACCACCTCTATCATTCTACTTATGTAATAGTTTGATATGCAATTCTTCAAATAGGATCAATGAAATGATTCAAGTGAAGAAAAATTTAACCTTCTGACCCTTCCCTAAGAACTTCAAACATCTCTGTTGATACAAGAGACATCCACAGAACTTGCATAACCCTCTGGTTCTGCCTCCAAATTTCAACCTTCGTGTATTTGGACAAAGCAACATCCGTCCATTCTGCAGCAACAGAGATGATTGAAGGTGAAAAACAATGCAATCCTTATTTGCTAAGGACCCATAAACCATGCACTACTCCCACCATGTTTTTATGCTGTAAAAACATTCACAATATATTTAACATAACAAGTAACCAGGGGAAGAGATATAATAATTTTCATTTCATTGATTTTATATTCTACTCTGATTAAGCCAGAGAAGTTTCATGGCTTTTTCTACCCATTTTATGCTGGAAAATAGAAGAACAAAAATTTGGCATAATTTCTGAAGAGAAAAAGCTGTTTCACAAATTACCCTGATACAGATGGAAATGACAGCCATTGTACCTACACAGCTGTTTTCCAAATTACATTCACATAAAGGGTTATGAAGAGGAAGTAACAATAACTAGAGAACTGGGAACACTGCTGCTGTAGCATTCATTAACCTTATTAAATAGCCATTTATCATGTCCAAGCAAGGACACAAGAGAAGAAGTTGCCAGTCTAAATTTCTTTCCTGTTGTAATTGTCCCAACATCTGATGCTGAGTGGTGCTACTATCACCTGAAATGTATAATTTCCTTTATTTACTGCAGGAAGAGCTGCAGAGACACACAGAACATGTGACACCCCACTCAGTGGGTCAAGGACACAAAGTAGCTACAAGCTCTTCATAAACAGGTAAGCTCAATTCAGATTTTTATAAAATGGAAGCTGTTTTATAACCATGGTTATGTCATACCATTTATACAATCTATAATTTTCATTTGCATTTCCACCTCAGTCCTTAGACTGATTTTTCTCACTTGTGTCAGTCATATCCAGCCTTACAGTGCCACTTTACTGGAGAGTTACAGGTAATCCAGGGACACAGGCACTAAAGACCTCTGCTCTGTCATGAGGATTAGCCTCATTTCAGCCATGGTATGGACAGCAGCCCTGTAGACATTGGCAAAAAAACCTGAGAATTGTACAACTGATACTAACTCCTTTTCAAAAGCCAGGGTAACACCACTGCTGCCAAACAAGTTTTCTAGACTGTGTGTTAGCACAGTGCAGCTATAATCATGACTGTTTCCAAACAAAGAAATGTAAGTACTGTCAGCCTCTAGGCACCACAAAGACCAGAATCCCATAGTTAAGCACCATGTAATCCCTACAGACATCCCATTTAAATTGGGTTCTTGACCCAGTTAAACAGGAGTTTCTGCTTTTAACATGACACGAGTAATTCAGGCCCACAGGAAATGCTAAATTTAGATCAACTCCAAATTAAATGTGTCCCAAGTAAACAGTTTGAACTTCCTGATAAATCAACCATGATAATCTGGGCAACATGAAATATTCCAGTACCTGTAAAACTGCAACAAGAGAGATCTACAAGCAGGTTGAAGGATAGTGGCTGCTTTTGTCATGAAAGAAGTCACTGTCTACTTGTCTAACTACACACACATACATTTATATGTGTGTTCACAGACATCTCTATATGCATCATGTATCTAGCAGTTATATGAGTAACAGAGGATTTATTTGCTGACTACTTCTGAGCAATTGCCATACCTCTGACTAAAAACCTGGATACAATCTTAAAATGCTTGATCTAAAATCATGCTGCCAAGAATGAGTTTCCCTCCTCTGCGGAAAGATGAACACTGTTCTCCAAATTTCCAGCAAGGTTTTTCCCATAGAACTTCCAGGACTGTAAATCCCACTCCTGGTTGTAAGCATCTGCAACTGGATTTCTACCACAGTTACCATCCAATTACAAATACCATGACAGCAGTGGAGTTAAAATGACTTTGGGAATCACCAGTTTCCCATGTAGGAGTACAACCAGCACAAAAATTAGCGATGGGTTTACTATCTATAAAGCTTACTGATATCATCATGCTCATTCTGCAGGCAGCCCAATTAACATACTTAACATCTCACAAAGCGAAGCTTGTAAGCATGGCTCTGCTCTATATATAAAAAAGACACAACTGTCAAACCTGGCATCTCTCACCTAACAGTAGTAATAAAAGGAAATGTTTTCCACAGGAAAAGAAAGCCTTCTTAAAAAAGAATCTTGGATTTTGAGTTAATAAATGTTGATCTTTATGAGGTTGCAATGATAGAAACAAAATCCTCGATATCTTTATAGAGAGAGGAATGTAAAATACAATAGGAAAAAAGAGAGAAGAGAAGAGAAGAGAAGAGAAGAGAAGAGAAGAGAAGAGAAGAGAAGAGAAGAGAAGAGAAGAGAAGAGAAGAGAAGAGAAGAGAAGAGAAGAGAAGAGAAGAGAAGAGAAGAGAAGAGAAGAGAAGAGAAGAGAAGAGAAGAGAAGAGAAGAGAAGAGAAGAGAAGAGAAGAGAAGAGAAGAGAAGAGAAGAGAAGAGAAGAGAAGAGAAGAGAAGAGAAGAGAAGAGAAGAGAGGAGGCTCAAAATAATCATCTAGTCCAACTCTCTGACCTCTTAAGGGCTGATCAAAAGTTAAAGCATGTAATTAAGGGCATCCCCAAATGCCTCTTAAAAACTGATGGGCTTGGACTAGTGACCATCTCTCTAGGAAGCCTGTTCCAGTAAAGTAACTTTACTTAGTCCCCTTCTAAGTAAATAAATGGTTCCTAAGATCCTCTCTGAACCCCATCTACTGCAGCTTTGAACCACACCCATGTTCCCTGTTATAGGATACTAGGCACAAGAGATGAAAAACTACTCCAGTTAATTTGTTAAAATTTTTAGAAATTCCTTGAATGGTTTCCTGAAGTAAATCTGCAATGTGCAAAAGAAAAGGATAAAACTTTGGGACAATGGAAAAGTTTCCATGAGTCTTTGACATTTGTTGAAAAAATGTAATTAACAAAAATCCACCTGAATGAAGCCCCTCCTTCTGAACCACGTAATCATCATTTGTTCATTGAGTACATAGTATATTTGAAGTTTATTCTAAGGATATACATCTGTTCACATGGAATACACCATTACTTTCTTCATTAAAACTATAGTCCTAAGAGAGCTTTCTGATCTGAGATTTCATGCACCTTTTTCTTAATTAAATTGAAAATTCCCGTAGCTCCCA
Organism: Cyanistes caeruleus; assembly: GCF_971803275.1. Taxonomy (NCBI): domain Eukaryota; kingdom Metazoa; phylum Chordata; class Aves; order Passeriformes; family Paridae; genus Cyanistes; species Cyanistes caeruleus. Next base: position 18,202,116 of record NC_141708.1, read on the forward strand.
AGGACATTAATATATCCTAATGAATAAGTATTCAAATAATTTAATTCCTATTCCTGGAAAATTCTGAATAATGTAACAACAAATGTTAAGGCTCTCTGAAGCTTTTTTCTCGAGAAAATAATAAATGAGGAATTTGCTTAATCCTGTAGAATTCCCAGAAGGGAATGGAGATATCCTCTTACACTGTTGGCTTCACCAAATTTAAACCAACTAGATCTGGCTCACTAAATGAAAAACAAACAAACAAACCTGACTCTATTGAATCAAAGCAGAGTTTAGATTTATTTATAAAGGGCACCAGTGATATTACTCCTGTTAAATTATTTCTCTTCTTCTGTAAAGAAGCATCAAGAAGCTTATAAGAGACATTGCCTTTGACTTCATAGTATTGCAGTAGTTACTGTACCTTAAGCTCTCTGTCCCCAAGTTGGTGTTGTGTTGATTGCATGTTATATATTTTCCTCACTATGACATTTCCTTTGAAGGTCGGTGAGCGCTGTAGAAGAAATCCCGGGTGGAACACAGAAGAACAACAGACAGAACCTACTAAGCTTGGGCTCCACCTTCTCTGTGTCTACAAAGGACTACTCAGCAGCTGCTGCATCACAGAAATGTTTGTTCCACAGGAAAGAAAAGGTGAATGATGAAAAACATATAAGCTGATTTCAAAATACCACTGAAGAGAAGTCTCTCACCTAATTTTTGTTCAACAGTGATGTGCATATTAGCTACTGAGTCATCTTATTAGATGAGTATTCTAAATTGGCAGAATCCAAATTAGGCATGATCCAGTTGTGCTGTCAGAACTGAAGGCAGTGAAAGCAATTGTCCATAAAGACTATGCAAAAGCTGATAATTGAACCCTCTCTGACCTACATATGTGATTTCAAACACCATATGGACTGTTTTCACCAACCACTTTGACTTCAGCTTCAGAACAGTAAAAAAAAATTACGGAGACACTTAACCCAAACCTCTGCCAGCCAATGGTGCTCAAAGGACTTAATTTTTTTTTTTACAGTGCATATCTGGACAGAAAGCATAGACCAGCAGTGAATGTGCCCAGACAGTTCTACTAATTGACTATTTCTAGTTGCTAAGTTGTGGTAGGACTCTGTTAAATGGAAAGGATAATGTTTCTTTAAAAGTTGGATTGCAAAAATTCAGAAATAACTGAATCACTGAAAACTCCGTATGGAGTTTTCTGTTGTGGAACAAGAAGGGACAGGTTTCAGGCTGATGAGTCCAGTTCAGAAGCTCAGCAGTGACCAGTGACAAATATTTGGCCAAGAGCTTCAGCTGGACACTTTGGAAAACTATCTTTTCTCATATAATTTTAAATTTTTTTTATTATTTTAGATTTAATTGTTTTTAAATTTCATTATTATGATTTTAGTGGGGTTAATAATGGCCTTTTACAGAAGGAGTTCAGCAGCTGTTAAACACAGTGCTATTCCCTCTTTATTGTGATACAAAACTGCATTGTTTGTTGGTAGGACCATACTATTATTATTATTAAATAAATATTGGATTTTTTTTAAAGTATCTGAATGGGTCTAGTTACTAAGTCGTGGTAAATGGCTAGAAGGATTCACATCTTATTACTTCAAGACAAGGGGGATCTAAAAGCATAGATGTATCTGATGAAAACCCAATATATACAATTAGCTGAGCTGAATGCTCAGCAAGAAAAAAAGACCTTAAAAAATGTTGAAGTTATTTGAAGTTAAAACAAAAGAATACAGTGTCTCCTAATAAGAACTATCAATCAACCTTTATTATAGGGAAGACTGTATTTCAGTCTAGCTCCTAAGAAAGCTGGGCTTTTTCAATCACAGTGGTGTGTATGTATGTGTTTACATGTCTGTGACTGTCCTCAGAGTAATTTGGGAATCAAATGAGAAAAACTCTCAGAATAGTTTCTGTGCCATGAAAACAGGTGCCTTTCAAAGGAAATGGATTAAGTGCCTTTACAGAGGAAAAGGCTTCAGCATGAGCTTACCCCTACTTAGACCCTGGAGAGTTTACACAGGAGAGACCCCAAAGAGAGGGAAGTCATCAGTCAGCATTTGCACCTTATTAGACACTGAAGTCAATTAAGTCCAGCATACAGATCAATAGAAATGGGTTTCATTGATACTTGTGTTTGGGATCTTCATTCCATTAAGAAGACTTACTAAATTTCTAAATTGTCTTCTTGTAGTTTTCAGGTCCAGAGTTTATTATTTTGTCTAGTGAACCACCAGTGACCTTACAGCTGCCTGGATCAATTGTGGTAAGTATGAACATTAAGAATTTAGAACTAATCCAGTGACATTTTAGTCAGGGCTCTTTGTAAGTAGCACCTCAGTCTCAACCCAGTATTCTTCCCATGTCCTCCTCTCAAAACAAGTTAGGGTTCCTATAGAGGTATTGATACTTGAAAGGATATGCTTTAATCCTTAGCGCTATTTAGTTACTTCTGTGGCTGCAAAAAAAGCTTCATTTATCCTTCTCAGCTAAGAATGCTCACTTTAGCCCTAGACTTTTGAGACAAAGACTGTACAGCAAATCTGCAATATGACATTCTAATGTGAGGGACTTCTCCAGCTTGAAAGCACATACCTTACCTTTGCTTAAGATTGGGTAGAAAGTTGACAGCAGACAGCAGTAAAAATGAGAGCAAAGCAAATTTGGAATTAGCCAGAAATCTAGAATAACCCTGGTGACTGGAGAATTTGAGTATGCTCAGCTGTTTTGTTGTGATTCTCTTGTTTTTTTTTTAAAAAAAGAAATGTTTGTGATATTAATTTATGAGAAGGAAGACAGAGAATATCATGGTGTTGTGACCAGTTCCAACAGGTTGTATAGAGACAGGCTACTAGTGGGCCTCAGTAATAAAATGCTGTGGAACTCGCATTGCTTATACTTGGCACTCATTCTTCATTCTTTTTTGTGTGTTTTTAGACTAAAAAAGGGAAATCCTATTTGTCCCAAAGGGATCTTAATGTAATTCTACTCAATGGCCAGTGCCTTGAGGTGCAGTGTGACATCAAGACCAAGGCAAGAGATGTTTTCAATACTGTGGTGGCATATGCAAACTTGGTGGAACATTTCTACTTTGGCTTGGCTTACCTGAAAGGTAATGAGACACTTAAGTACAGTGACACCTCTGTCCCTCAGTGCCTCTGGAGTCACTTTATCAATGAGTTCCAGTAAGATCCTTTAAGATTCTTAGGTAGAAGCAGATACAAAGCTTGTGCAAAAATAAGGTATGTTGGTTAAAACTACACTGCACTGATGGAAAGCATGTCTGCCCTAGGACTGTGCATCATCACAGCCATATGACATTTACTGGCTGATATTCCCAGGCAGAAAATGCTGTGTCCCAGCCTTGCACTCAAATAATACTGAGCCATGCAGCTCCAGCAGAAATTCCAAGAAGCAGTGCACTGGGAAAGGTTGCCTGTGTTTATTCCTAGATATAAGTGGGAATATAGGTTCAGATATGTCATCTACCAGACCCATGTTTCCCCCTCATGCCTTCTGCTGGCAGGCACAGCTGAGGCACTAGGAAAGAGCACACACCTTGTGTGTAGAGCATGAGGATTACAAAGGGGTGCAGAACCTGAATGGTGAGAAGAATGCAAGCCCCATGAATCCTTGAGTGATTTCACAGATACCATACTAATTCAGCATCTAACATTTGTAATTCAAAATTACATACTGTCCTAAATTCTCCATCAAAGGAGCAATAAGTAAAATCATGACACAGAGAAGTAAATCTCAGCTGACATCCCCAATCCATTTTATGTTTTATTGCTAGTGATGCACTCAATGAAGACAGCAGAACTTTAAGCTGCTGAAATATATCCAGGTTTATCACAGAACCCAACATTCTCATTTCAGGTAAAGAATTCTTCTTTTTGGATGAGGAGACCAAACTCTACAAAGTTGCCCCAGATGGCTGGAATGACCAACCCAAGAAGAAAATGTCCATCATTAATTTCACACTCTTTCTAAGAATAAAATTCTTTGTCAACCACTTTAATGTTATTCAGTAAGTTCACAATTCTGCTAATGGAAGGAAAACCAGTAGCATTTAGGGATACCATTCAAAGCTGCTCCTGAATTCCTAAACCCTTTTCTATTCCAGGCACGGCTTGACAAGGCATCAGTTTTACCTGCAGCTTCGTAAAGATATTTTGGAGGAGCGATTATATTGCAGTGATGAGACTGCCCTGAAACTCGGCGCTTTGGCTTTGCAGGCAGAGCTTGGCAATTATGCTTCTGAGGTGTGGAGAAATAATGCAGTATTTCTCAGAGGTCTCTCTGTACAACTTTTGCAGCTTTTGTTTGTCACATAGTGTTTAAAGAGGAAATGTGAACAGCAGAAAACTTCAGTTAAGTCCTCCAGATAGGTCCTTCAGACTTAATAAAAAAAAAAACCAACAAAATTTTTCTGATGATGGAATAATAATGAGCCAGGTGAATTTCCCAGGAAATACGACAGAATGATGAGAGAATCTAGGTTCCTCATAATTGATAAGATATCCTGGAAACTCCAGAAAATCTGTAGAAAGTTTCCAACACAGGCGCAGTTTGGACATGCAGAGAGGTTTAAAGAGATTAGTAAATAGGGAAGAGAAAAGAAAATGAACACTTCAGAATTCCCAGCTATTTTATGTCTCTGTATATCTGACTAGCTGTCCTACTTTTGAAGTGTATAGAAAACAACCATTTATGTTGTCTTCTGTATCTTCAGCTACATAAATCAGTGTAGCTCTGTTAATTGAACTCTGAGTGGTCTGATCCATGTGGTCAGATCTATCATGGCAATGCAGGTTGTACTGATGTACTGTTGTACTGGTGCAGCTGTAGCTGTCAGCAGTGCAGGACACACCTGTAGCTCCTTTCTCCCCTCTGCCCAAAGAAGTGGTGTGTGCTTGGAGCAGCCACCCGAGCACAGGGGCAAGAGGCAATTTGGCTGTCAGGACACTAGGTGATGTTCCCACTTCCCTTTGGGAAGTGGCAGCAGGGTGACTTCTGCATATGGGTCACCCTGAAAATGGAATGCAGTGAATAATAAAAGTCAAGAAAGAAGAAAAGGCCCCTATCTCTTTGGTATTTTTTCAATTTTTTTTCCCCTGCAGATGCATGGAAAGAGCTATTTTCGTGTTGAAGACTACGTTCCAGCAAGTCGAATAGAGAGAATGACCCTGGCATATGTACAGCGAGAGCTTGCTAAATTACATCGTATGAATCGCTCCCTATTTGAGGATGAAGCTGAACTAGAATTTTTAAAGGTAAATTGCCTTACCCCAAACACTATTTATTAATTTTGAGGTAGAAAGTCCCTCTCTAGTTACTCTTGTCTGTTTTCTTCTTGCCTGATATGGTGGGTTTTAGATATGGTGAAAAATTTGTATAGTCAACAAAAATCTCAGTATTTCATTCTGCTGTAGATACTGTCACTCATCACTGAGAGTTTTCATAACACGTTTTGGTGTATTTGCAGAATTCTAAGGCTTGATGTAAATTTTTGGCATGTTACCAACATGTCTGGTCTCCAGAAGATTAGAAAACATGAGAATAAGCACTTTTTTGACTTCAGAAATTACAACGACTGTTCAGCCACTTTCTAAACATGTAGTGATTGTTTAAAAGTGTCTGTGAACCCTGGAAGTGAGGAAGGAGTTATCTGAAGTATTTTTTCATTTGTCTAGTTCTGTAGGGCTCTAAAGCATCACAATGTTGTGGGATTTAACTTTTTCCTGCTAATTTGTCCTTCTCCCCAAACCTCTCTGCTTTCCATCAAATGAAAGATATCAGGGATTAAATAATGGATAAATACCACTAGTCATTTTGCTGCAGTGCCACACACTATTATTCATAGCATTTTAATTCAGCTGCTATTTAATTTTATTAGTTCCTCATCTACCACTGTCAGTGCAATTGAAGAAAAAGATTGAAGCTTAGCCTTAATGACAGTCCCATCATGCGTGGCAAATCCAGTGAAGAAAAGCAGCTTTGTTAGTATCTGTTTCAATAAGTCTGTAGAAGGAGCCAACACATCATACAAAGTGGGAAAGACAGACCCCATGGCAAGAGCATGTAAATTCCAAATATGAAAGGGATTAAAAATTAAAACCAGATTCAGCTAGTGATTATAGATGCCCTAGTTTTCAGGACCTGAACATTTGTACTATGGTTACTTTCTAAAAAAAATAGATCTTCTTAAAGTGTTTTATTTTGGTCACTGAAAATCTCTGTTCATAATTGAAAAGTCATTTGGGGATTCTACAGTAGCTTCCCAGAAAGGAAAGATAAGGTTTTAGGATAAACTTATATTGGTCTGCAGATCAGACAGTAAATCCTAGTTATATTCCAGAGCTCTGTAAAGTGTCTGAGTCACATTTTAACACTTTTGTGGCAAAGTACAGGAGGTAGAAAGACAAGCATGAACCCCCAGAACCTCTGGGTGAGTTCCTCAGAATATCCCCTGCATGGCAGGGGCAGACACTGGCTCCTCAGACACTCAAAAGCATTTTCTCCTCCATCTACCCAGCTTTTCTTCCCATGAATCTTTTTGAGTAAGGCATGGTAAAAGCACTTTCTCTCTACAAGGTGACTCAGCAACTTCCTGAATATGGAGTGTTATTCTATCGTGTATCCCAAGAGAAGAAAGGGACAGAAGGGGACATCATCCTTGGAATCTGTGCCAAAGGCATCATCGTCTATGAGAACAAAAATCACACAAGAATTGCCAGTTTAAGATTCCAGTGGCGTGAAACAGAGAGAATTTCAGCTCATGTGAGTTGGAATTAACTGAATCTCTCTCTAAAATATCTACTGTTTTACTGCCTTTCTTCCTGTTGTTTTGACAAATTTATTGCATTCAGAGTGAGAATGAGAGTGACTCTATTTGGGCAAGTCCTTTCTGAAAAGAGTTTAAAATCAAAGCTTGATTGGGATGTGGATATGAAGATACTGAGTCCTTTGTGAGGTATAGTTCTGCAGTATTTATGTCAAGACCAAAGACAAATGACTATAAAATTGAATAATCTGGTGCTGATTATTACAGAGACTATGCCAAATTTCTCTACAGCATATTCTATACTCATTCCTCTCTTGTCTTTACTGCTCTTTTCTTCTGTTTTTCTGCCTACATGAGTTCATGGGATTATGTCTTCCACTTTCCAGATCTCATTATACTCATCTTCATCTCCTTGAATATTGAGGTCTGCTAACAAACTAATATTGGTGACAAGATTGTGACCCATTTCTAAATGGGATTTTGACATTAGAGGTGTATCAATGTACTGTTGTACAGTTTAGGTGCCAAACTGGATCACAAATTTTCCAGCTTGCTTGCTCTCCAAAAATAGTCCTTCTCTCCCTTGAAGATATGTTCCTTTTCATATTAAATTTGTTTAATAATTTTAACATCTGTGGGGCCAAATGTTGCAGTTTCAGCAACCTGTTGTCAATGCATTCAATGTCCTAAGGTTCTTGACTTTCAGCATAGAAGAGTTATGATCCCAATGACAGACACCTGGCTTACAAGTGCTGAATTTACAGCAGGAATTTCCTGCACGCAAAAGGGATGCAGTCAGGCATAAATACAACCGGAACAAACCAACAAGATTATAAAAATGAACTGCCAGTGCCTCAGTGTAGTGACTGATATATGAAGCAACCTGTGCTTTTATTTCCCCTTCAGAGAAAAAAATTCATGATTGAAAGCAGTTTCAGTGGCAAGAAACACACCTTCATTACTGATACAGCAAAGACATGTAAATACCTACTGGACCTCTGCTCTGCCCAGCACAAATTCAATGCACAGATGAATTCTAGGCAACTTCGGCAAACTTCATCAGGTGAGGTATAAATGCACTTTTGTTACAGGGACCATAGGACAAGGTTATGTTTTAGGTAAGGTACATGCACCAAATCTGAGAATTAGAACCTGCCAACTCAGTTTCACTCTGCTTCAGTAGAAAATAATTTCTCCTACTACACTGAAAGTTAGAAGAGTCTAATTTGTCTGATTAAGTCTAATTTGGCATATAGCATGTGCAGGGGATGAAGAGAGATTCTCTGACTAGAACAACTATGTAGCTGAACTCAGATTTAAAAAAGAAATAAGCATAATTTCACTTCCCTTCAGGAGAATTCTGCTGCTGAAAATTCTGCAGAAATATATCAGACCTACCCCAAATATAACCTGAAAAATGTTCCACACAAATTAAAACTATAATAGTGCCCAGACATGCTGGAGCTGAACTTAGTTATTTTGCACAAGAGAGGGATGCAACCCAGTGGTTCAGTCCCAGGACAAAACAACTAAACCACTAAAGGCATGTGAGTCATAGCCACTTCACTATATAGCTGCTAGTAGCTCTTAGATTTTGCCATGTCTGTGGAAGATATGAATGGCAGCTCCTCAGGCTTCAAATTTTCCATAGTTTCTAAGACAAAATGCTGCTCCATCCAGGGCAAGTACATAGCACATCTCACCCATAATTGTCAGCATGTTCTCTAAAGATGGGTGAGAATTGTTATGGGGAAACTGAGGCACATAAAAAATAAGAGCCTAAGCTGACAACCATCATCACTCTTTACTTCAGTGGAGCAACATGAGTTTTCACTAGTTCATCCACCGCCTTTAACAGAACCATGACCATTTACAACCCCTGAGTGTTTGACCTGGTGAGTCATTGCAGGAGAATCAAGTGTCATGCCTTATCTTCTGGGATGCTCCTTTCTGTAGTAAAACCATAAAAGTGTTGGCAACAAATACTACCATGACATTCAACAGGGTGATTGATATATTACCTCCTTATCACTAAATTATTTAATGAAAGTTGAAATTTTTGCACGAAGTTGTTATCATGAAAAAAAGCCATAGGATGGCATTTAGGTTCAAGGCATCTTGAACCTAAATGTTTGTTGCTTGACATCTCCAGCTTCTAACATAATTTAGTGGGATTGTTCTTTATTGCATTAAAATGAGTGCTAATAGTGCATCGTACAGTTGCCTGTGTCACATTTGCTTGTGGTAATTTATCTTAAAAAAAAAAAATACATTCCATATATAACAGAATACAGTTATTGAGAACTAAGAAAATTATAACCCAAGTGCTGATTACAAGTACACCAAATCACTGAAACAAGCCAGACTTACACAAGCCACGTGACTGCAGATTCTGGGCTTCAGGGTGTGCTTGCTGTCCCAGAAAAAAAAGCTTAGTAAGGCAGTGACAGACAGTAGTTCAAAATTCTGCCTTTGCCACCACTCACCACAGTGAGTCTGTAAGAGATTATGAGATTCTTTCTGCATGTTTCTGCTTTTGATGCACTGCTCAGATTTATAGTCACCATCACTTCAAAACTTGAAGCAACCCCTTACTTCAGAATCACCGTGGCAACTCCCAGGCTGAGCTAATACTCTGGATAGTTAAGCCTTCTGATGCCTTAAGAAATGCCTCTAATCAAAGTCTGAGGAAAGAGGGAACCTAGATTTAATGCTGCAGAGTAGTGTTCTAGAAAGTTGTATTCAGGCTACCATTTGTTAGAAAAACACACAGGACTTTAGCTGGCATGTAGAAGCAGAATTTCAGCTCATGTTTATGCTAGCCTGTATCAAGTTAAGATTTTGTTTTATTTTCCAGTGTGTCTGCAATTGCCTGCTGTCTCTCCATCCTCCAAGTCCCCTCTCCAGCCCACCCACTGAGAACCTAAATAAATTAATGTCTCTTTCAGCACCACCTTGTTTCAAAAGAGGACAGATTTGTATATTTCTGAGCCCAGGTGTCATTAAGCAAGTAGTAGATTTCACAGAAAGGTAGAAAACTGGATAGAAAGTATTGCCACCAAGTTGGTCTCCATTTGACTTCACTTGTGCAAATGACTCAGTTCCTTGGTGTTCCCCTGAACTTTGGAGAGAATATTTCCTAGAGTCCCTGTCTTCTTGGATATAAATATACTGGAGTGGAAGGCTTGTGAAGGATGAGAAATTACCAACCTGAATAATTCAGACTCTGAAAGACAGATGTTTCTCATACACCAATCATTTACAAAATACACTTTACAGAAATATTCAGGTTTAAATTATACAGGGTTGCACATTTCACCTGTCTTTGTGGAAAGTGCACTTGTAGTATATTTCACAGAAATTAAACCTAAATGAAGCATATACTTTTTATGAAAGAAAACTCCTTCTATTCACCCCAAGGCCTAGGTGTCCACAAGGATAAAAGGACAAATACATCTGTAATGTCAATATTTTTTTCTGGCATATTCAAAATATTTTATTTAAATTTCCTTTGAGCTTAAAAAATGTGATAATATCAGTGGATTTGTATTTGCTTCTTCTCCCCTCCTGCTTCTCATTCAGAGGACAGTAAATTTCTGGAAATAGACAAATCAAATTCTGCATATGCAGCTCAGCATGAACACCTTGCCCTTATTCAGAGACTGTCTCGCTCAGAGAATGTGCTCTATGGAGCAAACCTGGAAAACCTTTCTGCTGGGATGATGAGCAAATCTTGTGATAACCTCAGTGTGGAAACCAACAACAGGACTAGAGACAAAAGCAATCTTGGCAGGTAGGTTTGCTTTTTCTCTCTGAACATGTGTAAGAAGACTCAGACATAAACTTTTTTTTTTTTTTAAGTCCTTATTGTGGTCACATCAAAAGGTCCGGGGCTCCATGGTGCCAGTAGTAGTGCAAATGCAGGCAGCAAGTTAATTGGCTAACAGAGAAGAACTTGATAAAGAGTGACATTTAAATTTGTAGCAGACTCAAGAAAAAACCACTAATTGGGTTATGGGGTATTAAAAAAATGAGGGAGAAAAATGTAATATATTTAATGTCTGCATATCTTCACTGGAAATTACAGTATGTGAACTAAAAAACCATCAGAAGCCAGTTTTGATCAGGAATGCAGAGATCATTACTTAGTTGGCCTCCATGTCTAAATGTGCAAATCATAGGGAACAGTGCAAGAACTTCTCCCTCTTTGTTTCGGTGCATTCACCTGTGTAGGTGGTTACTGTAGCTGCACAGCCTCAAGGCCTTTGATGAATTCTAGTGCCTTTTAGAATACTAAGGGCTGGAATAGAGTCAAGGAGAACATGAACTACCAGAAAAACTTTCAGATATGGTTTTTTCTAAATGGACAGCAGGGTTAAATGAATCATGGTGAAGCTATGCAGTGTTTCTTGATACTTGCAGTCAGCTCAGAGCAAAACACAGGAGGCATCAGTCATGACATGAGTGGTCTAGTGACAGCTGTTATTTGGAAGGAAATGTTGGCAAGGATAAACTATCTCTCCCCTAAAATTAAATATGTCCCAGAAATCAGAATTTGAAAGGCTCATTGAAAGGCTATAAACCTGTGCGTTCCCAACTTGGCTCTGACAGACTAATGACAATGAAGACAATGACAATGACTAAATACCATTGCTGATTTTTTATTGTGTCCCTTTCCTGCCATGCAGATCTGTATCAGGGCTATCCCAGTCAGAAATGCACATCAATTTGAATGGGAAGCAAAGGAGTTATGACTTCCTCTCAATCCATTCAACTCAGAACACAATCAGTGGTGAGTATAATAATCATAAAGAGAGATAGCGTTCTTCCATGTTTATTGTTTCAATAGAAGGAGATCAATATATACTTTACTTATAAATTAAAGACTATCCCTTTTTATAGTCCTGGAAATTAATCCAGAGTTTAGCAAGACAAGCTGTTTTCTTCCCCTCAACTCCTACTTTGCATCAGGTTCAGTGGTAAGGGACTTTGTGATAAAATGGATCTATATGCTATATACATATATATTCTGTAATGCTCTAATGCTCTATAGTGCCTAATGCTCTACAGAGATGGAGTTCAGTTCACTCAGAGACTCTGGCATGGAGCAATATCCCTGTGCACAAAGGTCGTTGTTTGGTTTGAAACTGAGATCTACAACTCAATAATTAATGAATGAGTCAGCATAGGCTCCAGGTCTTTCCTCTGCTCTTGCACTTGCATGACACTTCCTGAAATAAGGACTGGATATCTAGTTTCCTATCATAAGCCAGACTGCATGCACATGGGGAGCCAATCTATGGAATATGAAGCTATGATTATCTGGTTAGTTTATTTAAAAATTAGAACAGTACTTTAAACACACTATGGCAATTGCTCAATGTTAAATAGTCATCACTGAAATCAGTGTTGGTTGGATTGCACCTTCAGAGCCAAAAGGGCCCACAGGGCCTAAGGCTAGAGCCCACAGAAGATTTTGTGTCCAAATCACCCTCAGGTTCAGTGGACACTACATACCTGACTCTTTAAATATTCTAATCTTAATAAAAACATTGCAGAAAAATATATATTCTCCCAGAAAGGAACATTGTAGGAAGAGCTTGCACAGCCCTTTACAGAGTTTTTTTGAAAGAATAAAAACTTCTGAACACTTGTTTGAGCTTCCTTCCAGAATTATATTGATTCAAAAGTAAGAGTAATATTGAAATCAAAGATAAAATATATATTCATTTTTGAAGCTCCAGTTTTCATAATACATGAATATACTGTCTATAAATGCATCCATCTACATTTATTCTAGCTGTTTTGTTTCTGCAGCACCTGGATCACCAGCCATGCAAAAGGAAGTTTTGCTAAGTGGTCTAGAAAGAGAAATCATTTGTGTCAGCCTAAAACGTGACCCTAAGAATGGATTTGGTAAGTAATGAACATAAATATTATGTTTGTTACTGGGACCATCAGATCCTTGTGTTAACACTGATGCTAGCTGATTCAGGCTGGGCAGGACTGTAAACTCCTTTAGTTCATTTAGAGTAAGAGTACCAATCTTAGTGAAAGACTCAGAATTTCCAGGACTGAAAAGAACTAAGCACATAAATCAAGAGCATTATATTTTCAGAGGATTAACTAAGGTCACAGAGACCAAAGGTACCAAGTGCTAAGAGTAGAATGAAAGAAACATGGTTTTAGTTTTGTATGTGAAGTACACATGTACAGATTTTATTTCTCTTAGACCTTACAGGTGGTGCCTGTGGGGGCACAAAATGTTTATACCAGCTTAACATAAATGTTTCTCAACTTTTGGTTTGTTACTTGGATAATATTTTTGTTATTTAATACCTTAATCACGCTGTATCTGGTTCTAGTGGATAAGTTCAGACCATCAGGTTTCACAAATGACCATTAATATAATTAAAAATCAAATTTATAAATTTTGCAGGTCTGTGTGTAATATCCTAATCCCAAACCCAACTGTTATAGCAGTGAGAAGAATATATTTCAATAGCCAGAGTTAAGACAGTGAAACTGAACTACCAAACAGTAGATTTAATTTTCACAGATCTCTTACATTATAGGTTTACATGGCCCACCTCAGGTTTCCTGGTTGCATGATGTAGAATGATGTTCAAATTTATCTAATGAGCTTTTATACCATTTCCCTCCTGCAGGTGTTAAATGCTGCAGGTCTATCTAGTTCATTAGTCATGCAAGTAAGTAGTTAGGTTAACAAGCCAGAAAAAAATTGTTATTGGGAAATTATATCTAAATAGTGACCAGAGACACCAGCACACTTTAATTATGATCTAAGTTTAAAGCTCTCCCAAGTCAAGACCTTGATCCCCTGTAAATCAAAGCTCCCCATCCCTAAGATCATGTACGAAACTTCTGCCATTGGAGTAAGAGCCTTTTGTGCTCCTAAGATTAATCTTTTTTAATACTGCCACTGTTTGCATTCTCATGCTATCTCATTTTTGCAGGTTTTGTAATTATTGGAGGAGAAAATGTAGGAAAATTAGACCTTGGTATCTTTATCGCTTCAATTATCCCTGGGGGACCTGCAGACAGAGCTGGAAATATCAAACCAGGTCATTTTCCATAGTTTTTAATTAGAATTAAAATACTTGCATAGTTAACTATGTTATATAAAGTTAGCTACTCTGGATGTATTTCCTTATTTAGATGTGCTTTCTCTTGCCTTTATCTTTTTTTTTTTTAAGGAGGACGACTCATCTCTGTGAATAATATCAGTCTTGAGGGTGTTTCATTTAATACTGCAGTTAAAATCATACAGAATTCTCCTGATGAAGTGCAGCTCATCATCTCTCAACCCAAAGGTATAAAGGCAAATGCCTCTGCTGGCTCTGGGATGCTAACAGTTAACTCAGGACACTCATATTAGGCACTGGGATGTAGTACTACCTTCCTGCTACTGAATGCCAGTTAGAACAACCATACACTAAAATAGTCGACTTCTAGGAGGTATCATGTGATGTCTCTGCTAAATCAGTGTGAAAAAATCTATTATGGGCTGCCTTGCTGAACACTAAAGGACTTTTGGCATTTCTTTCTCTGACAGAGAATCATAGTTGTCTGCAGTGAGGAAGCAAACACATTCCTGAACACTTACAATAGCAGTGCTCCATTTTACATTAACAACTCATTTTATAGATCTGATTTAACGATCAGTTGAAATAGAAAGTTACTTTCTCCTCTTGTGCTGGTTTATAACAGTATTTTTCTATAAGTTTACTTGCTATTTGTATTCAACAATGTCTTATTTTGGCATGGCTTTACAGACGTGTATGAAGAAGGATTAAATGAAGACAAGAATCTATCAAGAGGAAACAGCACTAGTGGATCTGAGATCTCCTGTGTAGACAGTGGGAGAAAAAAGATTCAGGATTGTCATACAGCTCTCCTCAAAGAACAGGACACAAATATAGATGAACTTGAGAAGACTCTCTCTTGGAATTTAGCATCAAAATCGGGCCCTAGGATTCCAGTTCCTTCAGCTGATAGCCTGGATGTAGAGGTAACTGAGATTTTGATGCTGCTCAGTAATGTTACACACAGCACACAACATATAACAACATACCAGATACATGTAAAAGGCAAGGTAACTGTGAAGAAAAAGAGATAGAAAACCTTTAAATAAATTACATTGAAAATGTCAAAATGATAGACATGTCAGGAATATGTAAATAAATGGGGAAACTGTTCTGAAAAATGTTTTCAAATTCTCCTTCCTTTTCCAATGGAGGGACAAAATTTTGAATGTTTTCTTGCAATCTTTAAGTTTTCAAACCAGTCACAGAACATGCCATGTCTAATTTCCTACTTTTAGACATCTTCCCTATGCATACTTAGGATATGTGCATTAAGACAGATTGCATTTTGAGTAGCATTAGCATAAGCTTCCAATAACTCAGGGATATAAATGGTACCACTCCAGGTTTACAGTGACAGCAGGATCAAACCTGCTCTCTTCCTTTTTTTTTTTTTTAAATTCCTTCTCCCCAGCACTCCTCACCCCCCCTCCCCCAACTGTTTGTTTTTAAACCAAGATGCTGTAATCTCATTAAAGTTTTTATTTTTGAGACAGGCAGCTGATTCTTCCCACATAGCATCTTCATCAGAAACCAACTCAAAGGAAATCTACACAGTGGAACTTGTTAAAGAAGATGGGACTTTTGGAATCAGCGTGACTGCAAGTGTTACTGTTAATCTTTAGTTGTCTGTCAAATTGTTACCTGACTGAGAGCAAAGACATAAGATAGGCTGATAACAGAAATTGTGATCATGGCACATTTTAAACCTAAGTGTCCAACTGATTGACATAGAACCCATGAAGTACTGTCTCTGCTCATTCCCTGGTTCTTACCCACACCATCTGTGAGAGAAGTGTCCTGGCATAAAGCACTTGGCAGTACAAGCCCCTTTTGTCCTTACTCAATTTGGGAACAAGATCTACACCTGAAAGCAGAGTTTGGTCAGAGAGGACAAGAGAAGGCAACAATAAAAAATGTCTGCCACATTTGGATAACAAGTCCTTGTCCTAGCTATTTAAGTTTAATTTATTCCTTCAGACTGAGATGTCTTTTACAGTCTTTGCCGAAATGAAATGGGAAGCAACAGCTACTTCATTGCCTGCAGAAGAAATTAAAGGCCATTTTTTTCATCTGAATTTGGCTAGGGGATGTAGATGGACAGAACATGATTGTTAGGTTAATCTGGAATTTCTCTCAGTGCCCAAGTTCAGGTCCATGCTTGATATGTTGTCTGAAAGACTAATAATTGAAGAATGGATATTGCACAGCTTAGAAGCTGGGCTAGCAGATAACTGAAAGATGCAAGACCATTTTATGTGAGCATAAGAAAGAATTTATGAATGTTTAGTAAATATTTTTATATAGTCACATAGAAACACATTGCATTTTCCTGAGAAAATAAAATAAGATTTGTGCCTATGGAAGTATATTACAACTAAATTGGGTTTTGGAGTAATATCCTCTTTCCCTTTTTTCCAATATTTAAAGAAGAAAATAATTCCTGAAGCAGTTACTTTGCAATGCATGTGTAAATTGCTTTGATTTTTACCACAGGAAGACTATATGAAGACTCTAACCTGTGGGCATGTTTTGCAGGGTGGAATTAACACCAGTGTGCGTCATGGTGGGATATATGTGAAGTCAATTATTCCCAGGGGACCAGCAGATAAGGACGGACAAATAAAGATAGGTAACATGTCTGGCAATAAAACCCTGGGCTGCAGAACTCACTGTTAGTGTGGACGATGAAACACATTTGGGATTGGATGTGTTACAACTGTGAAATGTAATATATTGTCCATCATTCCTTAGCCTGTCCTTGTACTACACGTAGGGATCCCACTGAAAAAACAGAAGCCTCACTCCAACATTGTAGTTACCCTCTGTAGCTGCCATCAGGCTAGTGATTCTGACATCATTGTTACTGTGAAAACCAGATGCTATCACTGCATTTACTTACAGAATACTCTGGAATGTTTTAGCTGCTAGTTATAGAATGCTGTACAGCAAGCAGTATTGCTTTCCTATGAATTAATATTAATTTGACACATGCAAGCATTAGGATCTGTTGTAACATGGGCAGCCTCAAAGTTTACACCCGCTGAACCTGAACATCAAAGCAACTTGATGTTCTTTGTTGTTCTTTGGTTTTCTTACCTCAGGTGATCGTCTGCTGGAAGTAGATGGCATCAGCCTCTGTGGCATCACCCACAAACAAGCTGTGGAACACCTTAAGAAATCTGGCCAGGTTTGTACAGCAGCAGAGATCAATAAGATACCCAGTAGACTAAACTGGATTTAGTATGAAGCACAAGTACCCAAGTTTGGCTGAAAGAACCACCCCCACTCTGCTCCTACCCCATTCCTCTAAACAGAAAAGTAAAAAGACTTAGGTCTCACTGTGTCCTGTGTAATTGGAACCTGTTAATCACTGTTTTAGATTGCCAAACTGGTTCTAGAAAGGGGAAACTACCAACTGGCAGAGTCATGTTTGACTGCTAAAGACAGAAAGGAGGACCAATGTGCAGTTGTTTCTGTGGCAACATCCCTCACAGATGGTACCAAGGACTGCTGCTTTTTGACAGATGGTAAGTGATAAGAAGAAGCTCAGGGTGACTTCCTACAATGTGCAGGAAAGGAATGAATGAAAATAATTCTATGAAATTTCTGTGGGTTGGAAGGGAAACTGTATACTGAATAAAATGATAATGTTCAATATTAATATTATCAAAAATCAATTCTGAACAAAATATTTCTGATGTTCGTAGAGTCACAGTGGCTAGATATAGCTGAATTTATCCTAGGCATAAATACTGTGTCTCTCAGCCTTGGTGAGACTGGAATGGCAAGGGGACACCCCTGTCTGTACTCCACTGCACTGCTGGGTAGGAAGCAGCTGTGTGGATGTGGCCAGGCTGTTACCCAGGGAGAGCCTTATCAGCACAACTGCTGATGCTGTGACAGTGATGAAGCTGGAGTAAACTGGAGACTGCCATCACTTAATTTCTTAAAAGCTGAAGATTTAGAGGTCACTTACACAGAATTTAGCCAAAAAATAAATGTTGTATCTTTTAATGAAGGCTGTCTCATAAACACTAAGTCTGAACCATGCTTTTCCATGGGGCAGTTACTCCTCTATACTGGAATTCAGCTACAAGCATGGTGTTTGGGGAAGGCCTGATCTCTCATTCTTGATTCTTGGAAAGAGCAGTAGCTCCATTTCTAGTTTATGCTGGTTAGTGCCAGACCTAAACTAACACTGGGCAGTTACATAATAGTCAAAATCTATGCAACACTTACAGAAGAATGTAAGAAAAAGATAGCATGTGAATCTCTTTATGTCAATACAAAAAGATTTTCCTTTGCTGGTTTGTACCAGATTATGAACACATGGTGGAATAGATTCCTGTTCTCCCTATTCTGATTGTGAGATTTCAAAGACCTTCAAAGATAAAGGAACACCTAAACCTTCTTTTGACTATAGTATCAGTAGATCTATCTCTGCAGCACACAGGGAAAAAATCTTCTGAGTGTATAGTTTATACTGGCTCCTCAGGGGTTACCACTCATGATTCCCAGTTTTCTTCCAATCTCTGATTTGAGCAGATAACACATTTGAAGTGAAATTAACCAAGAACTCTGGAGGCCTTGGATTTAGTGTTCTGCAGATGGAAGGAGATGCTTGCGAACACCTTGGAGGAGCTATTGTCAGGATCAAAAGACTGTTTCCAGGGCAGCCAGCTGAGGAGAATGGAGAAATTGAAGTTGGAGATGTCATTTTAAATGTGAATGGGAAACCTCTCAAAGGGCTCCTGTATCAGGTAGCAGGAAGTATTATTACTGGGGCTCCATCTGGGTAACAGGTTAATAAAGACAATGCATTGAAACTTTATTATTACCAGAGGGAGGCAGAATCTGCATACAGTTAATCTGATTTCTATGTAGGATTCTTTTCTAGAACTCCTATGTAGAATTTCCTTTCTAAATGAATTCTGACAGCGAATTTCTTCTGCTATTTAATTTATAAGTTTCTACCACTAATGTATTAATTCTATTGTTAGATGCACACCAGTTGTTAATTAGTTGGAATCTTTGTTGCTGTTATGCATGATTGGAACAATTTTCCCCCTGTGGTCATTTGTGCTTTGTAATGTCATGCTAAATATAATGCCCCAGATTCAAATTTCTATCAGGAGTGGTAGGTCCTGTGTAAATTTTTAGCCTGGAATAAGAAATTCTGTATTCAATGAAGAAATTAAATGGTAATGCCTCACATGTGGATTTAATTTTTTCATTGGAATATGTCAGTTTGGGAAGCTATGCTGAAATAATTAAAAAAAGATGTGTTACTGCCACATGTGGTTTGAATGAATTTGCCTGAAAATTCTGTTTTCTTCAAGAAAAGAAAATTAATTAACCTAAACCTATGTATCTGATGGTGGAGCAGAAGTTTGTAAACAGAACTGACTTGACTTTAGATATAAGTTCACATATAAACTATGGCCCATTTGTATGACAATCCTTCAGTGGTGAATATTGGCCCTCAGACACTGCTGAGAGGCACAAATACCAGAAATGTAGCATTCACAATAAAAACTTTCTCTATCTCACTTGGTAAAATGATATGTATAATATACTGTATTCCATCAGAAATATAACATTCCTTCTTTCTGTTTAGGATGTCCTGCATTTGCTAAGAGGAGCTCCTCGAGAAGTTACACTGCTACTTTGCAGACCACCAAAAGGTGTTCTTCCAGAAATAGAGCAGATTGCTTTGGTAAGGCAAAGCTTCTGACAGAAACTTCCTTCTGTAAGCCTGGAAAGACACTACTACATTTTCTATCCAGTCTTGAACAAGGCAACTTTCCCTTTTCTCCAAGGCCCTCTCCTCTACTCCATTTCTTTCCCTTCCTGATTTCAACTCAACCTGCAGAGTTCAACTGATATTTTCTTAGCAACCAAAATAATACAAATCTGGCAGACCTGAAACATATTTATCCCAGTCCAAAAACTTTTTTGAGTTGCTGTACTATCATTAGTGTGAAACAGCACATACCCAAGCAGGTCTTCTAGTCGTGCTTCTAAAAATGCTCTGCCAGATCCTCAGCTAGAAACTGCAGATATTCTCAAATGCAGCTATATTAACTCCCCAAAGGCAGAAGAAAATAAATATTTTTTCCTATCAAGACTATCTCTTAATGAAGTTAAATAAATGAAATAATGGTTTCAACTGGTTATTCAGGTTCTTATTGATACTTAGCAGAATCTGCAGGGGGGAAAATAAAATGCAAACAAACAAAAGATACTCCCAAGCCGTAGGCACTGCAGTGACTAAAACATTGCCATTAGATGTGCTAGCATTATTACTGCTGCTTCTTGAACACACTCCTGTACACATAACAAGTACTCTTAGAAGGAATATGCATTTGCACTACTCTTGCTCCATTCAGTACAGCCCTCTCATGGTTCCCCTCCCACTAGGATTTATAGCCACCCACAGGGAGACAGAAATGACAGTCAGAACCATCTCCAGATAACAAACTGATTCCTGCTGCTCTGCTGCAGTGTGCCCTTGGCTGATTTCTGTGGTCAGACATGACAGGAGTCAAGTCTGGGAGCTCCTTCCGTGGAATGAAGAGAACATAGACACAACATTGAGGCATGATATGAACAGAAATATTAAAAAAGAACCTCTAGCAAATAATTCATCGGGAAAAGTGATCTGGTGTAGTGGTTTTGATTGTAATTCTTGTAGACATGAAAAATAAGCATTAAGACAAGAGTTATTTGGTGAGAGAGTACCTCCTATTTTTTCTCCTTCCTTCCAGCTACCATTTTGTATTTTCCCATTCAGAAGCTTGTTAATATTGCCTTTTCAAAATATTTTGCTTTTGAAAGAAAAAAGATGGGAGATTAAAAAGGAGTTACACTAACCTTTCTGTTTCTTTGATAGACTCCAGCACCATCTCCAATTAAGGACTTTGTGGCAGAAATGCCAGGCAACAGAGAGGCAGGAAACACTATGGATCAATCCACCAGTGACGAAGGTAGCACCTCTCCAGACCTCGAAGATTGCCTCGATTCTCCAGTGGGAGAAGATTTCAGTGAGCCTCCTGAGGATGACAGCTCAGCTTACGATGAGCAGGAAGCTGAGTTTCAAGAGAAACCCATACAGAAACTCCCAACTTCCAGAGAGAGTTTCTATAAGCATCTTTGGAAGATTCATCAAGAAGCTTCCAGTTCTGAAGTCTTCCATTCTCTAGAGGAGGAAGTGAAGCAGAACTGCTACTCACCATGTGAATTTGGACAGGTCAAAAGGTAGGGAATACCAAAATCTCTTCTGAAGCCTTTCCTTTGACTCTTAGAACTTTGAAAGTTAATTACTTAGGTTTAAGTACAGGGCTCTCTGCTTCTAATCACTCCTGATCACTGAAGATTTTGTTTTATCATCTTATTCTGGCTCACTTAATCTGCTTTCCCAATTCACTCTCATCTTATTAGAATTTTGCATAAGTCTGCATTACAAGATACTTGTAAGACTTTTGCACCACTGTAATCATTTATGCTGTTCATCTGAAGATGGTTGCCATTTGAAATGAGTGAAAAGACTCTTGTTCACCTAAATAGGAAACAAATACTTTTTTATTGATTATATGTTTTTAATTTCATTTTTTTTTCACAGTTGACCTAAATATGCACCAAATTTTTTCTTATTGAGTGATCTCTTAATTTCAAATTTTTTCATAGGGAATAAAAACACCTCAGAAGACAAACTGTGATCAAGGAGAAAAAAAAAATAAATTCTGTTTTCTGGTCTTAAGAAGCCAATAGAACCGCTGAGCCAGAGGAGTTATACAATAAAATATAGTGCAAATGGACTCAGTCTCCTTTTACATTCCTTTGGATATATCAGACAGTCGCACAGAAGACAATCCATTCCATTTTCTTTCCCAGTGCAAAAAAGTGTAAATTATCAGAACACACAGGATTGATGCAAAGACAAATTGAAAGTATTCTAGAGGCCTTTAACTTACAGCTATAGTAATTTTATTGAGAATCTAATTTTTATTTCTCCAGACAGTCACTTGAAATAATTTTGCTACTTTTGGCACTCATGAGGCACAGCCCCAAACAGTCCAGTGTCTGGTGAGTGACAACACCACCTGACACTGCAAGTCAAGTGGGATCATAATGGCATTTCATACTTTTAGCTTCTCTTTGTTGAGTGCAGAACTTCACTTGATTCATGAATGAAGCTCCACTTAATTATCTGCTTCTCTAATTCTGAGAACAAAACCAGCAGAAATACGTCTGCAGCAAACATATTTGCCAAGAGATAATACAGATTCAACAAAACTAAGTTAATTGTGGGCAAATACCAATTTCAAGAAAAGTTTTGGATTCTTTCCAAGAAGGAAGTTCTGAAATATTTTTGCTTGATACATTTTCAGTATCATTTAGTATTAGTAAATGCTTTTGCATTTTTAAAAAGCAGCCAGAGAAATTTAGGATGCCATACATTTTAAACAATATTTTAAACACAATCTCAATGTAAATCTTTCCAGCTAAAAGCACACAAAATCCCCAGAAGGAAATAGGCATTAATAAAAGACTTCCTTTTGATTAATGAAGAAATTTCTCCAGATTGCTCAAAACATTTCATGCAAATGTATAAAATTTCTGGTATGAATTTTAGAGAGATCTTCTGTGATCCCATACAGGATGGGCAATTTGTTTTCATTTTAGTTGTCTATGTTTGCTTGGGAGATGATGGACAGCTCATTTCTATCAGAGCAAAAGATCCTAGCTGACTGAGATATCAATGCCATTTCAGGTGTTTTTAAGATGCATGAGGTTAGCAATATTTCAATAAGGATTGATATGAAGAAAACATACTTTAAAAAAAAAAAAAGTGTTTCCAGCATTTTTATGAGCTTTAATGGTAAATTTTTGGGAGACAATGCCAGAGTTTTCTACTAGGGTTCATGAAGGCCAACAGTCAAAACTATTAAACACAGTATGAATGATTACTGTTTGGGCTTGAACATCAAAAGTGCTGAATACTTTGTCTGCAATATAGTGGAATACAAACAATAATAATTAAAATTCAATTTAATAAGTCCATTGACATTTTTTGGAGAACTCACATGCTTCAAGGCAAGCGTAAGAATAAAGGCAAGCTTACAAGGAGGAGTAAGGACGTCTACTTTTCATGAAGAAACAGGAACCACTTCATATTTTGTGGTTTTGATTTGTACCCAGTCACCAAGGAAAGACCTGTAGAAACCAGAAATGTGGCTGGCATTCTTTTTTCAGAAAAATGCTAATATAAAAATAGTAGTGGTATTTTAATGTCCATACCGCTTACCAGAAAAGTTAATTAATTTCTTTATGGAAGATGAAATGATTAATGGTCCAGACTTTGTCCAATTACTCTTTTTGAGATGTAACCAAAGTACAAATTAATGCCTTTAAAAAATTAAAAGAGTGCAAGATTTTTCAAAGGTAAATAATGAAAGCTTTTCAATCTTTCAAGTAGCTTAGCAAAATATTGATTACTTATTTGTTTTTATACTACCATTGGAGGATTCAAACAGCAATTCAATACTGTAACTAGTAATTCAGTTCAAATGAAAATAAGGTAATACATAAGCAGTAGACTTTTCAGTGTCCATCTAATAAAGCATATGGAGGAAAACCCCAGCACTGCAATCTTTTTATTTTCCAGCCACGTATTTAATAAGAGTCATGATGACCAATCGAACACAAAATGTATGCCTGAAACTCTCTCTCTAACCCCTATTGATGAAGAGTATCTCACTGTCAGCTCAATGCCTGTGACCCCAATTCCACGAGGAGGAAGCTCTGAGACAGTCTCTGCAACCACTGCGACCCCACAGCCACGTGTTTGTGGTCCCTCATCATCATCATCCCTGCCTGACAGAGAGACACATGACAGTGACAATGAATGGGAAGACTTGGAGGAACCAGAGGAAGAGAAGGAAGAAAATGAAGATTGCACTCAGGTATGTGATGGGCACCAAATTTCCAACAAGTAGAATACAAGGGAAAAGAGACAATTTTAAGAATGTTAAAGTCTTAAACATTAATTTTAACTGATTTTCTATGCTATTTACACATTTTTCACATGGCTTTTTTTTTTTTTTTTTTTTTTTTTTTTTAAATTTTCCTGAAAACCAACAATCTTTAAATAAGCCAGACCTTCCACTATGCCTGGCTCTCCAGAATTCTTAACCATTTGCCTTAAGGCTATTTCTTTTTTTCTTGACATCTTACTATTTCTCCAGCTTTCCAAAATTCTACATTATTATCCTCAGTGTACAAAGGCCTAAAAGCTCTCTAGTAGCTTCTAAAATTAATTGAAGTCAGCTACTTGAGTTTTTTCTGCCATGTTTCAAGGCCATGCAGAAAATCACTTTGTTACAGTGATATTACTGTAATGTCCTGATAAGAAAGTATGATCCTTGTGCTAATTACTATTCAAAATATAAGGTTCAGTCCTGCCAAATGCTGAGCATCTTGCATTCCGACAACACTAATGAGCTCTGAGTCCCTACTAATTGGAGAACACTGCAGACAAAATTTAGCTGCAGGCATTTCCTTCAGTGGGACAGCATAGCAGTTACAGCAGTAATCTCTGCACCCTGCTATCGCAATGCTTGTCAGCCCAGAGGACTCCAGGCCTTTCTTTAGACATTCCAAATGCCTAATCCCAGGTCCTGGTGGCATTCTCTGCTTTCTTAGGCCCTATAAATCAATCAACATGAACCTCCACAATTCTGGGATATGGCAGAACACCTTTCGCACACTCTTGTACCATCTGAGGATCTGATTCCTACCTACATATAAAAATATGGAAGATGTTACTGAAGCAACTGTGCTTGTTTTAATAGGAAATGGAGATCTTTGTGACTTTGACAAAGTCAGAGAACAACGGTTATGGATTCTCTGTAGTTCTTAACAAAATGGACACCTGCCTGTACGTTGATGAAATCTTGAATGATCCTGCCCTTTCTGATGGAAGATTGAGAAGGGGAGACAGAATCATTATGGTACAGTATTTGTTTGAGTTCATGCAGAGAAGAAAATATTTGCATATCAATTTCATTTAGCTTTGGCATTCTTCATTTGGTATCACCCATTCATCACGTATTTAGGTATGTAAATAAATAATCTAATAAATCTAATTCTGCTGACCTCAGTTTGATAAATTTCAGACTGAATAGATTGTATGGCCAGGCAAATAACATGAATCTAGGAGCAATTCAAGACAAATGAGACATTAAATGCCTTCCCAATTAAATGACATAAACTGAATTAATGTAATAAGGTGATAGGTGACACACAAAGGATGTGGGAATTATGCCCTTTGTAATGTAAGAATAAAACCATTTTTTCAGCCTGGTTCATGTTCAAGTTTTTGCATAAGATCCTCTTGGTTTTTTGCAACAAGATCTTGAGATTCAATGTGAATAAAAGCTACTTTTATTAAAGCTCTGCATTCAGAAACATGAAAGTTAAAAAAAATATTACTGCATTCTTAACTGTTTAATTTACTGACATTAAATACCGCAGCAAAGCAACAACAAGGAAGTAAAAACTAATTTCAGTTTGTATGCAAAGTTCAGAGTAGAGGGAGAAGTAAATGATGGTCAATGAGATCTATGACATGATTTTACTCGTTTATCATTTAGGTGAATGGAACTGATGTCACATCTTTACCATGCAATGAAGTCCTGACTTTACTGCAAAGTTCTCCTCCAGATCTGCACCTTGTGGTTGGTCGTGCTGACAGTGACCCACGTCCCCCAGTTAGGCCAGATGAGATTCCTGAAATTACTCTCACAAAAGGTGCTGATGGACAGCTAGGTGTGTAGTAAATGCTGTATTTCCTATTTTGGACTGAATGATACCATAAGATAATCATAAGCAAGTGTGGTCTTGAATCAGTATGATCCAAACTGACTTTTGGACTGACTTAAACCACCTTTATGCTCTTTATGATCACCCATGACCAAGGAATGAGAGCTTTATTTCAGGCAACACCTATGAGGGAAGAAAAATACCTCTTATTAGACGAATGAAGATAGGTGGAAAAATGATCTTTGCATTACGTCCCTATTAACTGAAGTTTCTGGCAGATTTCTAGTCTCATAGTTTTATGTTACTGATAAACATAAGTTTTGGATAGCTGGAAAATAATGTCTACTACCTGTAGAGACACATAAAATCTATTTGGAGGGAAAGAAAAGAATTGAAGAAAAGGTAAAGTTTAAGAAGGATGAGCCACAGGTTGAGACTACAGTTTGTTATTCAAAAAGCCTCCACTTGAATCTTTGATTCACCACAGACACAAGGCTTTATCTACACTGAGCGATACAAACGATACAAGAAATCCCCACAATGTGAGTATCTTGATATTTCTGTAGCATGTTATGAGTTCTGCACACAGATAAAACTGTAGACTCAGGATGGCTATATTTGTTCTTGTACAACATCCTGTTTCCAGGTAGTAACTAGTTTGTTCAGAGATTCCTTGAATGTTGTTTGCACTGTGTAGGCACCTCCTCAGCTGTCGTAGGCCTCCACTGCCAATGGCACCCTGATGACTGCAAGGCATTTCAATGTGCTGCTAATGAGGGAGCTGCTGCTGTGCAGTGTCCTATTGCAATGACTACTGAACATCAGGTGAAATAAAGCACTACAGCAGCACTGAAACACAGAGATGGACACCACCATTTAAATTTTTCCATACTTTTTTGACATCTAATGGCATTTCACTTTTTCAGTCCAGCTTATACACCCCATCTTAGTGGAGCAAGACTGTTATTTATAATGTCAGTGATTTCTTCAGCCTATCTTTCAATGACTCACATTTATTCCACTTTAAGTCACTGACAGTGAAATTCAAAACACTCTGCCACAAAAGATGCTTTCTCTGCATTATTCTAGGCTTGAAGCTGACAGGAGGAGCTGGAAGCAAGTTACAAGGTATTTATGTGCTAGAGATAGTGCCTGGCTCTCCTGCCAGTGTGGAAGGCAGTTTGCAGCCACGAGATCAGATTGTTTACATCTGTGGACTGTGCACTGAGGGCATTAGCCTGGATGATGCAGTGAGAGTGTGTGAAGCTGCCACCCAGAATGTTCAAATCAAAGCCACCAGGTAAATCTGAGCATACTTGATCCTAATGCTGAAGCAAGTTTCTAAATTTTATGTCAACAAGTCAGACAACACAAAACAGAAAAATACTTTATCTCAAGGCTCTGAATGTTTCTATTTGATAAATAACATTCATAAGATAGCTTAACTACTTGTAATTACAACTACTGCAGTGAGTAAAAGTAGACTCATACAACACAAATGAGAAGTCATCAAATTTCATCATCCAAAACTAAATGTGGAGCCTTTAACTGTGAGGCTCAGCACCATTTTCATATCTTGTTCTCTAGGGAAAATCTTTGTATTTCCATCACTTTCCATCAAAGTGTCAACTTTCCCCTTACCATCTGAAATTCACAGCTATAAGCAAGAAGCTACTCATCACCAGAAATTTTGAGATAATTCCAACAGCCAAACATTTTAGAAAGGTACTAAAAATGCAGCATTTAACCTGCACCATTACCAGAAAGTCTTTCCAGGCCTGAACAATAATTGGCTGTAAAGGATTTCACTCATCAGTTCATGGATGCACTTTATATTCATTGTGTTCCACAGTCTGATACCACACCAGCTCAGGTCCTGGACTGATGCAGAAGTAGCTTCCAAAGATCTCAGAGGAATGGTAAAATATTAACCCAAAGCAGCTGAGTAACTGAGTTACATAACCAGAGCACGTGACAGAATGGCAAACCAGCTGTCTTAACACAGTTCAAACTTTCATCACTGTTTTATTAATTTCTGCTTATCTCACAGAAGAAGGAACTGCCACCTCATTAAACATCTGGCTGTACAACAAGTTAGGCAGCACCTCCTGATTGTCAGAATTTACAAACTAAGGAGGTAAACAGACATAGGGTAAAGGAACTTACAAAAGAGCATTCCCACTTTATACAGGGGGTAACCAAAGCTGAATTCAAAATGGACCAGAAAGCAGTTCTGTCTTGGGCCAGGTGATTTAACATGCTTATTTTTTCCCCCAACACATTTAAATAAAATGTTTCACTACAGTCAAATATTTTCATATATTGATATCAATTCTCTTTAGAAAAGCACCACTAACAAAATCATGAAAGGACAACTACTATTTAGACAACTGAATTTCTAAAATTAATTTTCATATGTGCTTTACAAAGCATGCAGCGCTTAATGGCTCACATATTTCACTTTTTCTGCCCCCAGAAATGGCAATCCAGTGGTTCCTATAGAACAGGAAAATAGTAAGTAAGGCTAATGTTTTTGGGTTTTAGTTCAAAACATGCTTCTGATTTTGAAAATAATCATAAGGTATTGATTCATTGCATTTAAGTTATTAACAAATTGTAACTTGGCATTCAGTATTTCTGTTATGGCCATTTTAAGGGTCTGAAAAAAATTAGCTGTCTAAAGAAGAAAATAAAATGTATAGTTCTCTGTAAAGAAAGTAATTTGTTACATATTCAGTTTCTATTTTTTTAATTTGTTATTGAATAGGAATTTATATGGTCATGTTTCAACATCTGTTTTGACTGAAACTACTCTCTAAGTAGTTTTCCAGCACTTCTTGAGCCATTACTTAATATGAGCCACTACTTCATCATCTAGACCACCTTTTAAAACTGCTATTAATAGACTATATAAAATCAGCAGGCAGCACTAATATCTGTAAGTTAATATAAAACCATTCCTATCAGGGGAGATATTGGATACTGTAAATGATACAAAACTTCAGTAATCATCTGCTCTACAAAGACTTGACCAGAATTGCTCTAGCAGCGAAAGGAGTCTCAGCAAGCACAGGCTGCACCTGCACCCTCAGGTGGAAGGAGAGGTATCACATTTAGGTCAGCACATACAAAGGCTGTTGATTATACCAGTAGTACTGTCCAATGCACACTTGGCTGCAGCACTAAATCAGGCCTAACCCCAGTTTCATTCACCTGACTGGATATCTCAATGTCTGTTTTGTTTTTAAATCATGCAAAGATAACCTTAAAAAGTAACCCTGGACCACAACTGTTCACATGCCTACACTCATCTGGACACTGGCATATGGTTACCTGAAAAGCTTATTCCAAATCAAGTTAGTTACGATTTCCTACTTTAACACACGTAGCCATGCATTTGTTTCTATAAACTGAAGCAATTTTCTACAAGATATGTAGAAAGTTATGGGTGCTCTCAGTTAACACAAAAGAACTAAAGCACAGCAAATGTATATCCTGGTAGAACCTTGCTTACACAGCCTTGTGTGCACTTTGCAGATTCCAAGATTTCTCAAGGTACCTTCAGATAGGTAACTGTACCTGATCCACCTCTGATAGAGTTATGAACTCTACACTGGCACAGTTATGTGCCTCTCCTATAAAACAAGATGTGTAAGGTCCTGCACATGAGTAAGAGCAATCCCAAACATAAACACAGGCTGGGCAGAGAACGGATTGATAACAGCTGTGAGAAGGACTTGAAGGTGCTGGTTGATGAGAAGCTGAACATGACTGAGCAATGTGCAATCACTGTCCAGCAAGCCTGTCCTGGGCTGTACCAAAAGCAGTGTGGCCATCAGGTTGAGGGAGGGAGATTCTGCCCCACTACTCTGTGAGACCTGACCTGGAGTGCTGCATGCAGCTCTGCAGCCCCCAGCAGAAGAAGCACTTTGACCTTTTGGAGCAATTTAAAGAGGAGGCCATGAAGATGGTCAGAGGGCTGGAGCATCTCTCCTATTAAAACAGGTTGGGAGAGTTGGAGTTGCTCAGCCTGGACAAGAGAAGACTCTGGGGAGACCTTACAGCACCTTCTAGTTCCTAAAGGGGCTACAAGACAGTTGGAGAGAGACTTTAGACAAAGGTGTGTAGCTGTAGGACATGGGGGAATGGCATCAAACTGAAAGAGGGAAGGTTTAGATTAGATAGTAGGGAGAAATTCTTTACTGTGAGGGTGATGCAACACTGGAACAGGCTGCCCAGAAGTTGTGGACACCTCATCCTTTAAAATATTCAGGTCCAGGCTAGATGGGGCTTTAAGCAACCTGGTCTAGTGAAAGGTGTCCCTGCCCATGGCAGAGGGTGGGAACCAGATGATCTTAGAGGTCCTTTCCAACCCAAACCATCTCTGATTTTATGATTCTTCCCTTTTACAGGCACTTGGAAAAACCTATAGTAATTTTTTATTTGGTGTTCCATTTGCTATCATCACTGATAGATTTAAAGATAAATCTGTAATAATTCATTATTAAGAAAGCAAGTAATGATTTTTATAGGCTTAGTTAGAACACATACTAAAATTGCAATTGCAACAGGTAGCTTTTATTTGAACTACAGGATATTCACTATTTTCCATAATTCACACATTAAGAGTATTTTGTGGAAGACAGCTAAGATCACCAAAATGGTAAAGAAAAACCATTAAACTGAGGCAGGGGGGGCTGAGTAGAGGTGGGAGTGTTCCTTCATCTGCCTGATCACTGCCACATGTCTAGATTATCTGGTGTCTGTTGTTACAATTTTTAAAATAGCAATGGCTAAGATGCAGTATCTCTGCAATTCAGGACTGAAATGTTTATATCTCTGTGCAAATTCGCAAACTTAATTATGCAGTGGTCTCACACTACTTAATATAGTATCAATATTAGATATTGATGCTTTGTTTATAACCTAAGCATGGAGTTTACATTCCATGTGTACATGCAGTTTAGCAGGAGGCCTGTCAGAACAAACATACGTGTATGTTTTTAGGGCCACCAGCTGAAACAGAGAAAGCCAATATTTCTTTGTCAGATGAAAACCTGAACTCTCAGGAACAGCATCTGCTTCATCAACATGGTAAGGAACTTTTCATTTTTTAGTTAGGGTTAGTAAAATTGTGTGCCTTCTCTTTGAAAGAATATAAGTCTATAGGTGATAATGGCATTGCCTAGGAAAGATTATATAAAAAACCTGTCTCCCTCAGAGTTTCAGAGAACATTTATACATTACTGTTGTCCATCTGGTGTCTCTGTAAGCATGCAGTTCTTAAAGCTTGTTTTAGAACCTGCTCACAGGGAGGTAAAAACTCACAGTGTGGTTCACATTTCAGGAGTTTTAGGCTACATAAATGCATAGGATTTATTGTGTATTTCACCTATAAAATAGAAAATGTTTTATTATGTCTCTGAATAAGGTTTTGAGTGTTATACTGCAGAACATTTTAACAGGACAACAACCTAAAATTTGTTGTTGCTTTTTGACAGAGAAACATTTGGAGGAAACAAACTGTGATGCTCAGCAGAACACTCCCGATTCTCCAGAATGTAAAGTAAGTGACGCTCTGAGGTGTGAGGTGGTTCACCAAGTGAAGTGAGCTATATGGAGTGAGGCTTTCTCAGTAGTGGTATTTAATGTATTTTCTTCTTCTCTTTGATATAAAGAATGTGAATATACTGCACTTGGAGAGTGTCCTGTAAGTGTTGAATTGTATTCAGCACAAACAGAGTAGAATGCACTGGGCACTTCCTGGGGACAGACTCTTCTGTTGCTGTTTTTCAATGCTTAGAAAGAAAGTAGCACAGGAAAAAGACACAGAATGTCACAGCATGGGATTCTGGGGAAAATATGTGCAATTGTAAAACATTTTCCACAACAATCTGAAAACTGAGATTAATTGGTTTCATTCTGCAATTTGCAAATGGACATTTTAAAAGAGAGTAAAATTACCCCAAATCTTTGCAGTATTATGTAGCACTGATATAGACCAATATGGTTTAAATTTGGCAAGAGTATGAATTCCTGAATACACACAAGTGTTTTTGTTGGGGACAAAAAAAAGTTATTTCCAAGCTCAGCATACAATACTTGAAAATTCTTACAAGTGAAAACATCACTTCTGTTGGTGCAAACACATGGAAAGTAATGTTAATTGAAATTATTCAAATTGGAACTGATATTTCATGTGAATAGATTAACTAGTTTTCTCTTGATTGTGGTTTGCAAAAAAACAAACGCTGTCTCTTGTTAAAATTAGACCTCCAACCTGGCAAAAAAATTGGAACAATTTTCTTGCTTTTGATTATGTCATCACTATTACTACTTCCAATCTTCTGCATGATTTAATCCATGATGGTTTATATCTTCAGCTCACAAAAATAATTTCCTAGGCTGATATTTGTCGCATTGGAGCTAGTCATGCTGCAAGTCATAAACATTTCTAGCTTGCTGCTATTTCTGACATAGTACTTGACCCTAAAAAGCAGCTGACTTTAAAAGCAAATGAAGTGCTAAAGTGGAAGAGATGGGAATGTTGGAATTATAAGATTATGATCTAAATTATAGAAAAATAAGAGAATAAACTATGTACTGCATCACTGTCATGCTGGAGATAAGAATGCCTTATTTGTCAATTAAGGTGATTTATCTGATATATTATAAAAGGATTACAGAAGTACATGTTTCTTTGCTCTTAAGGGGTTATTTTCCCCAGCAGCAATTATTAAAAAGAGTATGAAAATAAGTATGTACTATTTTCATTCTGATACATACATGCAGCTGTTATCTTGATCCCTGGAAGCTCTATAGATCTATTCAAGAGTAGGATATATCCCATAATCCACATAAAACAGTGAGGACTGTGGGAATAATGGGAATCTTCAGTAATAAAAATGCAAACAAAATACAGCCCTGAATAAACTCCACTTTGGAATGCATCTTTGTCTATTGCAGGACTTCATTATTAAGATTGAGCTGGAAAAGGCAGAAAATGGAAGCCTAGGATTTGCACTGGTAGGTGGAAAAAATGGCAGGGCTATCCTAATAAAAGCCATCAGCCCAGAGAGCAGTGCAGATCTAGATGGGAGACTTCAAGTTGGTGACATCTTACTTAAGGTAATGTTTGTTCTTCATTGCTTTGGCTCACATTTTCTCTACTTACTCTAAAATGAGCATCTGTTCAATATAAAGGTGGTGCAGATTGGAAACCTGATGCTGCTTTGCACAGTAACACGTAGGAGATGGTGTCTCTCAGCTCCTGGTGGTTAGAGGGTTGTCCTGGGGGCTCCTGTGGGACAGGGCCTCTCCAGAGCTGGTAGCTGGACACTCCAGCAGAGGCAGAATAACAGAGCAAGCAGCCAACTGCACTTACTCAGGACTGTAGTTGTGCCTAGGGAGGATTCCAGAGAAAGTTCATGGAAGCCAGAGTTAACTGGCCAAGCATGCAGGTCACAGCTAACCAGGAGGATACTGGGAAGAACCTGTCATGGTGCCAGTTAGGTGTTATCAAGACAAACAAAAAGCACTGGAATTAGGGCTTTTGGGTCTTTATTTAAAATCTTACTATCCTCTACCTTTTAATATAAATCATCCTTTTTGTTACCCCAAATTATTTTTTCTTCTCCCTCCATGAGTTTCAAAATTGTTTGATTTTCTGGTTTTCATTTACTTCCATCTCTCCTTCATCTTCTTAATGATGAATAAGGGAAGCCCACTTACTATCTCAGACTATAATTTTGTGGTGTCCTGGAAATCATAGTATAAAGACATAGAGATGAAGGATCAAAGCAAGTTAGGAGAGAATTCTCTCCCACAAATGGGAGAAAATGATGACACATGAAGTTCAAAGAAGTTCTATAAAGATTTCCCAGTGCTAGGATATGTGACTTTAAAAAAGGCATTGTGTTACAGGAATCTGGAAATACACATCATTGTATTTTTCAGGTGAATGAGACTTTTGTGTCTGGTCTGCCACGCCAAACAGTTACAGATTTGCTGCGCAAGGCTCAAGGCACTGTTCAACTCACTGTCTGCCGAAGCGTGGCTTTGCACTGGGCTTATTCAGGCAACCAGAGCAACAGAGCTTCCACTCCAAACACAAAAGCAGAGCCTGGTAAGCAGCTACATCCACTCATCATATGACAGAAGTGGGTTATGTGTTGCCTGAATTCAACTTTGACATTAGCAAAGCAAGTCAGTTTTACAGTTAGTCCTGTTTCATAGCTGTAGGTACAAACACATTCTTCACCCTGATTTACAGCTCTGGCTAAACTGCTTATGACACAGGACCACAGGGAAGGAATGCCCAAGTGTGATTTTTAAATCTAGGAACAAAGCTGTAAGACCCTCATCGATGCTTTAACTCAGTTTAAGTTTTTAAGTCATGAATGTTGGTCTGATTTTACCCCATTTTATGCAACTCACTGATGGAATCACAGCCCATTTTTGGTTCAGTTGCTAAAATACTTCTCCCACAAACTTCACATCCCATCACTCCTACTTATCTCCTGGAAACACTACACCTTCTGTTCTGTCTGGCAGACAGATCCTCTCTCTTCTGTGCTTATTCATGCTCAAATCCAGAAACCTCTGCTCCCAGGTCTATTGTTATTCATTTGAGAGCACATCCATCTTGCACAGGGCAACTAACTGTTGACTAACACTATGGAAGAACTTTGTGCTCTATGCTTTTTTTTACTGAATACTCAAAAATTAAACACTAATTAAAGCTGGGAGTGGAAGCAAGGATATAAAATTACCAATAGATTACATAGTTATAGTCTTCAACTTCCTATTTTTTTGATTATTGAAACATTTCCTATAATGTGGAGAAACCTAAGTGGGAAGGATATAAAATTCCTCCTTCTGGCCTGCTGATTACAAATTGGAGGCTTTGTTTCAACCATTCTTAGTCAAGAAGACACTGCCATTGCCATTTTCTTCTTATATGACATTGGTGAACTACATAGTTTCTGGAAAGTTTCAACTGTTTTCCTGCAAGACACAATGGTATTAGAGAAGTACTGGCAGCAAAGTTAATCTGTGGCATTTTTCTCTTAGCAGTGTGAAGGAATGAGCTGGGTTAGGTAGGACAGGTTTAAATTGTTTCAGGTTTTTTTAATAGCTGCTGTTGATACAGTGTATCTTCTGGCAGTCTGAATTTTGCTGGCTTCTACAGTGGTGACATATGGCATTTGTGCTCTGTTAACCCTCCCAGGTATTCACAAGAGAGAGATTCCACGCCGGTTTAAGACACTGTATCTCAGTGCCCCATCTGAGGTCAAAGTCCTTTGGTCTAAGCAGCAGGTTATAATTTGACCTATATTTTCATGCATTTAATTTTGTTTTTGTTTTCTGGTATTCAGTGAGTGGTGGGGAAAGCCTGCAAGCTCAGCCTATTTTCACTTTCAAGGAAGAAGGCTCCAACCAAATGTGCAACAAGGTAAAATCAGAGAAGTTTTCAGAAGTTATCAGGCAATGTACTCATCTGTTTGTTTACAACATGGGATTGCTGCAATGTGGGAAAGAACCACACCTTCTTAATGAAAAAACATTTAATGTGAGGGAAGTGTGCTGCCATGACTGGAGCTGCTGACATTTGAGTGAGTCAGGATTCCACTGAGATAAGAGCACATGATAAGTATAATACATATGCTAAAATGGTGGAGGGAAGAAAGGTTGCATACATAACTCTTGTTCCGATTCTTTATAATACTGAAATGAATTTATTAATTTTACTATTCTTTCAGTATCTCTAAACCATATATATTAAAAAATTTATATTCAGCTATCTCCACTACTATTCATAATTCAAATGCATCTAAATTTCTTCAAACACAGATATGATTTTGCATCTTAGTAAGTCCTGCAAAATATTCCACATTAAATTTCAGAGCATCTATTATTTCTAAATTTAAAACTGTAAAACTCCTTAGTAAATGTGAGAAATTTAGATCTTCTTATCCTCCAGAAAACAAATAAAAAACCCAAACTCTGAATCAAGTAATATAATTTAACTAGAAAAAGAAAAATTGTAAGAATCCTTGACATAAATAAACTGAGAAAACCTTGAATAGGAATTTTTTGTGGAAGTTTTAGCATGCTGTTAGAATGGGTGTTGGAACTAAACTTTTAGAGACTGGTGAAATGTAATATCAAAATAAAGTCATATCTACGGTCTGACAAATAAGTACTCCCAACAAATAATATCAATGAGAAGTAAGAGATAGAAGTAAGGTTACATGTGACCAATCAGATCTTCCAGTTAGCAAGGCATTAAGGGAAACATTTAGTTTTAAGCAATGTGGTTAATTCTATCTAGCACACACCTAATTTTAAGCATGTTCTTAGTGTTTTCCCTGAATTTAGGGATGAATGAAGGTTCCATTAACCTCTCTTCTTCATTATTTCCAGCTTGCCCTTATTTGTCTCCTATAAATAGAAACTATTTCTGCTTTACTTTATAGAGCAGAGATGTAGACTTGAAAAATGACAAGCTACTAAAAAAAAAAGGAAAAATGAAGCAGTAAAACAGATTTTCTTCACAAATCAAAACCAAAAATCATTACAGCAGTCTCTGATCTATGTAATCCATAGGTACAGAAATTGAGTAGATGAATTAATGCTTAAACCAGCAGCTACAAACATTCCTATTCTAATGGGGAAATACATGCACAAAAGTAAGAAAATAAAGTACAAGTGGGAGATACCATTAAGATTCCCTGGGGCATTCAGCATGTGAAGTGTGCAGTATGCCAGGGTGTTTCCTGGGTGCATCTGAAATATTGAGCAGTGAAAGAAGAAACACCAATTTGAACTAAAATATAAATAATTATTTGTCAAGTGTTACAGCTGAGAAGAAGCTACTTTCACATACTAACAGCAGATATCCTGCATCATTATTTAAATGCAGGACCTAGTTATTACTCTTTAGGATGGAAAAGCAGCCACCAATACTATTGCTTCTATTGCATATGGAGGATCATCAAGGGTCTGCCTTCTCCATTAGCTGAGTGCTTCTTCAGCAGAGCAGCTGCACCCTGCTTCTACCATTGGCATTGTTGTGTCTAAGATAAAAAAAGGAAATTATTACAAACAGTTCAATCTCAGATGCTGGTGCTTCCTGCTGCCAAGAATTGGGAGGGGAAGAGTGTGACTCACGATTCCTGTGATTCCATTTTCTTTCTGAGATCAGAAAGGATATAAAAAACTTTTCAAAGTTCAGTCATGCATGCTGAGATGTAGAGGTGTTTCTAGGCTGTATTGTTCAGAAACTTACAAGTGCAGCTGATGAGGCTTTTTACTCCAACTAGTTACTGCAATACACACTTTCTTCTGAAAGTGGAAACTATTATATTTTCCCTTTCCTCCTTGAGCAGAGGACACACTTCTGTCAGAAACAAGAAAGACTGTTGATGAAAGTATCTATATTCTTGATGTTTCAGTGTAGTGATTTTTCACAGATTTTTCTTATTTGAAACCTACAGGATGAACAAAGAACAGACAAATCTCTCCAAGGTCAGGTGGCTGGACAAGACTATAAGGATATCATTAGTAACATTTCAGCAAGGTAAGTCTTTCAAATGAAGTAAAACCATAAAAATAAATAGTATGGATAAATTATATTTCCAGCTCTGTCCTAATATGGTATGAAAATGACAGAAATACGGGTCTATGGAACGCAGCTCCACCTGCAGGAAGAGCTGCTAAACAGCTTCCACACAACTACTAAGACAAGAGAATTGACGCCTCCAGGTGTAAGGGCTAACAGTTGAAAAATGTCCTACATGAAAATGGTCTCTAGCTGTAAGAAACTTTACTTGGAGTCATTTTTGAACAGATTTTTATTCAGAGTATGTTCTTACCTCTGAAAAAAAAAACAACAACAATTGCATACTGACAATAATATTTTTCAGTAGCTATATTTGCAAACACTCCAGACAAAATGCTACAACAACTCCTTGAACTTATGATCTTCAAAGTTCTGACCAATTCTTGAAAATAGTTGCTCAAGAAAGTGAAAAGTGAGCACAAATAGATTAAACACAAAATCTTTGTATGAGTCAGCTTATCAAAGCTTCTGCTAGTTCAACTGATGTTGTTTTACAGGTCACAGAAATGTGCAGAATGTGAAAGCTGCAGAAGAGAAAATCAGCAGTCTGAGTCAGGAAGCTGGAACAATGAAGATGATGTTATTCCCCACAGGATTCCTGTTCTACCTAGAAGTAATCATACAAAACTTCTCTTGTTTCTTCAACAGCATAGCCCAGCACCTCCATATATGTACATTGAGAACAACACTAGTCCCTTGTATACAAGCTAAAGATTTTCTCTTTCAGTCTAAAAGACTAGGGCACTCAAGACACAGTTTTTACCACAAATGCATATATAGGCCATCCAAACTTCTGTAACTCTAAAAGGAGACATACATCATGAGGTCTCTCCTCTCTCCCTTACTGTTCCTATACAACTGAGCAAAAAAAGTAAATTACACATTTAAAAATGCAGAATGAAAGGTCAAATTCTCTCTCAAGACTTTGTTCCCAAAATCATTGAATTTCACCCCCATGGCAATTCCATTAAAAACTCTAGAACTGTGCTTAAGCATGTACTGAAGCACTTCCACAGCTCAGGTGCCAAAGCCCCTATGACACAAGAAGTGTTTACAGAAAGAATCTGCCTAATTATTCCTTTATGAAAATAAAGCTCCTTCTGCTCCAAATGAGAATAATTTGTGAAAGGAATCATACTGAGGATGCTGCAGTATCTCACAGACTCAGTGAAATACAGATTGCCCTCTCTCCTTTCTTCTTATCACCTGGTAAAAGCGACGAGTTGCTGATGGCTCTTATTAGAGGTAAAACACAGATAATTCCCTCACACTACCAAGCCTTCCTGGCCAGCAAACAGAAAATTATAGCCAGTCTATCATCTACTACCTGCTCAGAGTTTGGGGATTTTTAATTCCCCTTGATCTGGAAGGAGAAGTGTACGGGAAATAGTGTGCTGTCTGGAGTGGGGATCTGTCTTCATTGGCACTCTCAACTACACAATAGGAGCCTCTTCAAGGGTTAGAGAATGAAATGCAGAAGACAGCTCAGGCTTTAGAAGCTCAGGCAAGGCAGGGGCAAGTCATTGCCCAGACAAAAGCACAGCAAGCACAACTCTACTGTAACAGAAATTAGTTAAAAGTAGTGATGATACCTTACAAGAGGAAAGCAGAACATTGCTTGTCTTCATCCTGGAACGTATCATCAGCTTTTCTTTGAGACAGCTGGTATGTTATCCTTTCCAAACAGTAGCCTATGACTAAAAACCCAAAAATCTGTAATTCCTCTGTCTCAAACCATTATTTTTTACATAACAAGCTACTGTTTTTACTCAACATGAGAACAAAAGTTTTTCTATCATTCCAGTACAGTAGTGATATTTCTGGAGATGCAATGTTTATCTATTTTCTTAATCTGTCAAGTACTGGATCAGAACATACATTTCAGGATGAGCTAAGTAGCAAAATTGAATCCTGACTTTGGTGCATTTAAGATAGTTTCTATCTTATTCTTGAAGGGCAGTGTGAGTTAAGATGACAAGAACAATATATTTGCTTACTTTAGGAAGGAAGAATTTAACGTGATTATTTCTAGCAGTGTAGTGTGGCAATACTAATTGTCATGGAAGTGTTGGAAACATGAAGATGATTCTCTGTGAAGATGTGGCCAGAATATCCTATACCACTATAAATTAGCATTAAAGTTTCCAATTCTGCAAGGACAGTTTATTTAGAACAGACTGTATTTAGAAACTCTGTGAGGAAATAACTTGCAGTAATTGGATCTGCTTCCAAACAACATGAAATGCAGTGCTGGTTGTATCCATGATGTTTACTTATTCTTCTTTCTGCTGTGAACATAAGTAAATTGAAAATACTTTCTTCCATTTTCTCATATTTCACTTTCATAATATCAGCAACAAAATATATATACATACTGCAACTCCCTAGTTTTTAAAGCCAAGATTCTGCACGATGAACAATAATAATTAAAAACTTCTTGGTTTTTTTATTGTTGTGTTTTGGTATTTTGTTTGCTTTTTTTTGTTGTTGTTGATACATAGACAGAACCTTTGCTTCTGGAGATGAACTGACTCAGTTAATTAACTTGAAACCATCACAGAGTGGAAT
Source organism: Cyanistes caeruleus (assembly GCF_971803275.1). Lineage (NCBI taxonomy): Eukaryota > Metazoa > Chordata > Aves > Passeriformes > Paridae > Cyanistes > Cyanistes caeruleus. The sequence continues at coordinate 18,242,035 of NC_141708.1, forward strand.
AGATCCAAGGACTGACATAACAGGTCTTATTCAAGGCCTTCAGCTGCGGATTGAAAATCAAGAGGTGCTAAAGGAGTTTATGGTAAACTGTGATTACTTTTTAAGAACTAACAGCTCAGCACAGCTAAGAAAGTGACTTTTAATAGCGTTGTGCATACTGTATGGGAGTTCAACTTATATATCTTTACTGAATCCTTTTTCTATGACAATTTTTCCTGCCAAAATGGGGTTTCTACTCTGCTGTTTGGGTGACAGTACAGTATTTACGTCTCTTTCTTTCCACACGTCAGCTTTAAACTGTTCCCTGTTCAAAGGTACTGCCCATAAAACAAATAATGGAACATTCATAATGTAGGTTAGGAATGACTTTCCTAGACTGACTTCTTCCTATTACCCCTCAGCTCTGCTGAACATCTGCCTAAGAACTACCCTAGGGGCTGCACGTAAGAAATAAATCCATGCTGCTAAGATTTCACTAGTGTAGAAACAGTTGGAAGGAAAATATTCCACACAATGGAACACTACAGTTATCCACAGAACTCATTGTCACAAGATGCTGTTATGATCAGAGACTTAGTGAAATTACAAAGAAAATGTAATGTACCTCCGTAGATAATGAAAACACATAATTATATCTGATTGCATATGAATCAAGAAAAAATTGTAAAATTAGGAAGGCTTGTAAAATCTCTTGTTTCAGAACATAAACAGAGTATGCAGTTATCATCAAATTCCCAAAGAACAGATTATTCTGTAATTCTTCAACATAGTATACTGGATTTCCTTTAAAAGACTTGCTCATTACCAGTGGAATGGATTGCTGCCACTTCTCCATAGTAATTGCAATGTTATCAGTTTATTTCACTTGCCTTTATAGCTCCAAGTTTCTGGGCACAAAATCCCACAGGCTCAAGTGCATAGGATTTGCTGACTTTCCCTGAAGGCTCAAGGGCATGTATTAATTTCCATTCATTACATTCAATTACTGATATAGGTTACTGTAAGCTGAGCCGCACATCTGCACAGAAAACATAAAGATCTAATAAGTAAAGTGCTGGTTACCAAAGCCATTGGATATTTTATCTGAGTAAAAGAAGTAGTAACTGATGAAAGTGTTCAAGAACTGTCACATGTACTTCAGTTCATATAAATGTATAGTGGCAGAACGTGATGGCTGTGCATTGTGCAATGTGTAGCAAATAGGTAGGAGAATAAAAAAATGTCAAGGTAACACAAAAATATAAATGAAATTAATTTGCACACTTCTGCTTCTGACTACACTGCATTCAAATCCCCTAAATTTGCTGTGAAGTTCTTAATGACTGTATGACTCGCACTTAATATCATTGGTGGTGTTCCCTATATTCATCCCTTTTCTCCATCACTGAAAAATATTCACTGTCATTATTGCACTGTTAATAGTGTAATAGTTAGTGCTTTAGTCATTGTGTTATCAACCATAAATGCTGGCATTTGCCCAAGAGAGTATTCCAAACATCTATAATACAGCAGTATACAACAAGCACTCGTAATGATGGGGTCTGAGGATGAGGGTTGGAAATATCACTTGAAAATGCAGAAATATTGTGCAGGGTGAAGAAAATACAAAGCAAATTGAATTCCTTGCCTAGAAGTTTAGAAAATTATGTACTAATTCTCTTCTGTAAGAAGTCTATTTGCCAGTCTTGGGTTATATACAGCAGTAAAGTTTGTTCACACTGACACTGTAAAAATTGTCTGTTGAGGATGTGAACAACATGGATTGACTATTTCTTTTTGATCTAGGCATTAGAACATGTGAAACCAATAGATGACTGCAGAATTGGCAAAGCACCAGAAAACCAAAACAAAAACAGATACCGAGATATCCTTCCATGTAAGTATGCACAGAAATGGGAACATACATTTGGTGAACAAGTCATCAGAGAAACACAAGAAAATTTTCTGGACCCTTGATGTCTTTCTAAACTGCATCAACAGGACAACACATGCAAAAATTTGTAGCATCTCTATAGATCAGTGATGCAGTATATATATTTTTAGAGGTTTTCCTGGTTTGTAACACCAATATCCAATGACAACATTCCTATGCAAAACATGAAAAGCAGGATTGGGTACACTATTTTGGAAAACTGGCAAACAATTCTACAGTAATTAGAAGGCCTTTCACAGTGTTACACAAGTACCTTAAGAAAAATAAAGCTGCAATGAACAATACAATTTATCTGTGGGAATTCCTACTTGCAATGATTAATATTAGTACCACTAGTCAAATGTATTCTAAAATCCAGAGGCATACTTTTCTGAAAAGACTGAGGTTTCCTATATCCTGAGTGCTGGAGATGGTAGAACTCTGTTTCAGATCCACAGCTGAAATAGCATCTTTCTGTTTCTGTACAGATGATAAGACACGGGTTCCTCTGGGAGAAAAGAATGGCTACATTAATGCAAGTTACATTAGAATGAATGTTGGAGAAGAGGAACACTTTTATATTATAACCCAAGGGCCTCTGCCATCCACTATGGCTGATTTCTGGCAAATGGTCTGGGAGAGTGAATCAGATGTGATTGCCATGATGACAAAAGAAGTGGAGTTAGGGCAAGTCAAATGTCATCGATACTGGCCTGAATCTCCCTATGACTCTAAAGACCTGGCTAATTTCTATCTCAGGCTACACAATTACCAGATTATGGAATACTTCATAATTAGAAAAATAGAAATTATCAACAAGCAGGTAAGTTGACAATACTTTCATACATGATTAAATTGATTATGTAGTTTATGTGAGTGGATACAAGTAGTATTGTTTGATTCTTCCATAATATATGCTCAGTATTTTTTAGGGATGTAAAAATCTGAGTAACAGGCATGAAATTAAGGTTAAGGAGGTGCTTCTTTTTTGCTCATTACACAAGCAATGGATCCAATATTACATACATTTAGACAAGAACTTGCAAAAACAAGACCTCTAATAGTCACAGAACTGGTGTGTTCAGTGTTTTACAGAATTGTTTACTGTTCTTATCAAATCACATCCATGCCAGAGTGGATTCAAATTCTGTAATGATGGTTGGATGGAAAGAGGGGAAGAAGGTGGCTTTCATCCTAGAATTTAGGACAAATGATACTTTTATTGTTCATGAAAAGACACAAACACACATGAAACTACAAATCTAGCAGCATTTTTTAGAAACTGAACAAACACAGAATCCAGGTGGAAGAACAGGGAAAACAGGGCAGGTATAAGCCCATCAATCTTGCCTTGATATTAAGTAAAGCTTTGCAAAGATATCTGTAGGACATATTATTTGATGGAATAATTAAAAAAAACCTGTGGCAGACTAAACTTGGTGACTTTTTCCATCAAGGTAACAATTTTTTTTTATTTGAGGAAATTCACCTTATGTCACTGAGTGTGAAGCATTGTAAAGTATTTGATACAAGTCTTTTCAAAAGACTATTAAAATGGCAAGATGGAACACCAAATGTGATTGTTTCAATGAACATGTAAGATTGCTAGGTTTGTACTGAATTAGTAGCAAACTATTAAAGAAAGCCACCGGTCCACTTCAAAAGAAATCCATGCTTACATCCAAATTCTTCTGATTGTAAAAATCCAGGTAGATAACATTCAGATTTTAACATGACTTTGTGAACTGGCAACAAGAAGTGATGACCCAGGAACATTTAATTAATATTATTTTTTATTTTATCTACATTTTATTTATTCTTGTAAGCATTTTTAGTTGGTTTGCATATTGAGAATCTAATCACAAGTTATTCTTTCATATCTGATAGCCATCAGATATTTATCAGATATAAAGTTACTCTTTTACATCAGGTAGCCATCAGATATATTTACAGATATATCAGATAATATGAGAGTGGCTCTCATATTACTACTCTTCTATTAGTAAAGCTTAACTTAGCTACAAAAACAGTTTTAGCAAAGAGTATTGCAATGGTTCTAATTAAAAAAATGTTTTTCTTTTTCCTTTCTAACTAACAAATGACATTACTCCATTCTTTCAAGGCAACAGAGTAACTGCAGTCTTGTCAAAGTCATAAGAAGTAAATTTTCTAGTCTTGTGTTTCTGAGTGCATTTCTTGAAACCTAAAGAAACTTTAATTTAGTCAAGTATGAAAAGCTAAAGAATTGTAAACTACCAATTTTAAAAATGAGGCTGAAGGAAATTTTTAGTGGAATTCCTTGAAAATTGGTTTTGGAACTGATAATTGTTAACCTTTCTGGTCTCTCTCTTCCAGACAGAAGAAAAGCGCATTATAAATCACTTGCAATTTATCACTTGGCCAGAGCACAATACTTCCAAACTGGCTGAGCAGCTTGTAAAATTTATTTGTTACATGAGAAAAGCTCACAGGACTGGACCTATTATTGCTCACTGTAGCACTGGCATTGGAAGAAGTGGAGTTTTGCTGTGTGTTGAAATTCTTCTCAGCCATATAGAAAAAGATTTATGTGTAAGTATCAAACAGGTCATTGTTAAGTATTACAAACTGGTATGGATGTCAACAACATGGTGAAATCTCTTAGAACAGAATAAATCCTGTAAGAATTTGTTCTAACAAAGAATAAGCCCAGCTTTCATTGTTTTAAACAACAAAGTAAGTAACTACAAATCTACTATTTCTAAAAAAACTGTCACAGTTTGCCCATATGAATATGCTTAAATCTTTTTTTATAACATGCATGTCAACCAAATAAAAACTGTTCTCTTCTGATAGTTCAACATCAAGCAGATAGTGAGAGATTTGCGAGATCAGCGTTTTGGCATGATCCAAACTAAGGTAAGTTCTAAATATGCAACTAGATTATTATTTTTTTTAAAAACCACAATCAGTGGCACTATTCCCCATGCAATGATAAATCTGGGGCTTAAAATATCATTTTAGTGCTCTCATTTGAGGAAAGTAACAGCCTTCTAGGCAAGTGGTGTCTAGTTTTAAATATGAAGATTTGTCTCCTACTAAATAAGTGAAACAAAAGCAAAGCAGCAATATAGGACAGACACTGCACCCCTCTTTCTTTTTCTAAAGCAAGAAAAAAAGCAAGTATCACCGAAAAAGTGATTTATTATAAACCCTACCCTGCAAAATCACACCTTTCAGTTAAATTCTTGCTATTGCTGAGTTATCATCACCAAGTAAACCCTTCTACTCCTAGCTAAACCCACTCCTGAGAAGATTTTTCACACAGAGGAAGAGAAGATGCAGGTAACTCACCTTAGAGAAAACAGTTGGTGAGAATAAAAGCAAGAGAAGACTAAAACAAGTTCTTTCTACAGGCAAATATTTTAGTATATGCTTTGATATATTTTCCTTCAGGGTAATGATTGAGCCAGTAACTAAAATTAAGCAAACATATAACCTTCACTGTCCTAAATGAGAGTTGAGCACATGCTTAAACTACAGTGTTCCTGTATTTTACCTGTGATGGAACAAAAAGAACAAGGATTCTCTGAAATACGTAAGTTTTGTATCCATATGACAAAGATGCTGATGTTATAACCATACAACATATAACCATACAACTTCAGGTACTCCATCCTTCTTTGTCTATAACTTATGTTGAATGTAACCAGGTGTTTCACACTGGTGTCTCCACACACAGGATGAGTATTTATTCTGTTATGAAGTTGTTCTGGAAGTCCTTCAGATCCTCCGAGCAATGGATTCCTACTGAATATTATTCCTACAATATGAATCTTCCTGTTGCTGTTCCACATGGACTCCAGGAACTGCTCAGCAACTACTTTAAAGAGACGTCAAGCCAGCAGACAAGTGTTATTACATGCTTTTTTAGAATTCCCTGATTTCAAAGTAATTTTAAAACCTTGTTTAACATGTCCTGCGTAAGTAATGTATTTCTTGGCTCAAAGGATGAAGAAACAGCCAGCCAGCACTGCAACACTGCTGTGTTAAATTGCTATGGACAATTTTTGCACTCTGTGTAATAACAGATTAATTGCTAGGAATATATGTTGGGGCCGTAGCAAGGCTATAGCAGCCTTTGGAATTAACTTTACTACCCGGAGGGCAACTATAAAGATCTAAGATTCTGTTGGTGTTGGTGGAAGATTAGCTGACCCTTATCTATTGTTGTGCACTATTGGCTTCTGGACAGCAAATCAGTATTTACTCCAGCAGTTATGCTTTGGCATGGAGGCACTCAATTTGGTGACTTTTGGCTGCTTGAACAATGTAGAACCATTCCCAGTCATTACTCCAGCCCATGAGTTTATACCACTATCACTAGGCATCTTAAATCAAGAAACTGACAGAAAAAATAGAATGCCTTTAAAGCCTGGTTCTCTACAAAGGAAGAGCGTTCTAATAATTAGACGGGAGACTAATTTTTTCCAGCAATATGAACAGATGTAGATAGCATCAGTATTTTCATTCTGCATCCATAGAAAAAGGAATGCTAAGCCATGTGAAACAACTGTGTGTGCGTTGTGGTACACACATACATTCCATCTTTCCCTAATCCTTTACAATGACTGACTATCTTTTCATTCTTACCTACAATCTGAAATATGGGATGTCCTGCTGGTCTGAGCAGGGGCTGAATCAGATCGTTAAATTAAAGAACTCTCTGTACAGTTTATTTTTCTTGTAAAAAGTGTTTCTATTTGTGTGGGTGGATTTGAGCAGAAATCTGCTGTTCAAGGTGTAAGATTGTATTTGTTTCCATAATAGTACTTCTAAGTCCTTATCTAGAAGGTGACATATGGAAGTGATTAGATGTGCATTAGAAGAGTAACTTGGAAACATAGGAAATGGAAACAATCTAAATTGTACATATTTTTAAAAATTATTTGGTTTATGCTAAAGAGAAAATATTAAGAGGCATTGGCTATAAAATTGCAGTTGAAGCAAGAAAATAAAATACCTATTTATTTTATTACCTATTACAAATTAGAGGTTAATAATTCAGAAAGAATGGTGTATTAAATAAAATTTAAAGCATGGCTTTTAGGAAAAGCCACTGTAATAGAGTTATAATTAAGGCCAAGACACATTTTTTCTTTCTGCCCTCCAATAGTCTAGAGGCAGGAAAATATAAAAATGCAATTAATTATGTGACCCAGATGCTAATTTCAAGCATATTAATAAAGTTCCAGAGCAACGCTAAATGCTAATCCAGGAGTAACCCTGGATTTATATTGATATAAATGTATGCAGAATTCAATATTTTGTCTTAAATTCATTGAATTTGGTCCTTCCTCAAAGCATTACTCTCCATACATTCTGCGTTTATTATCCTTACGCTGCATACAAAGGACTGTTCGCACAATTTTGACAAATATCAACAGCCAATTTTTTTTTCATAACTTTGTTACCTTCATTTGTTATTTGGCCTTCCACTTTGACTTTAATTACTGCACATGTACTACTAGGCAATCAGTGCATTATACTGTAATGAATGCACAATTCATCTTTTGTACCACAAAAATTTAACAAGCATCCTAGTGAAAATATTCCTGTACTTCATGCAAAGGTGTTTGTTCTGTGGCTTAGAACAAGTAATCTGGATTTAGAAGACAATCCTCATAGGTCACTATTTTTGCATCATCTTTGCAGTTGTTTGAAAGATGTGTTTGCTGTTTGACTTGAGTTTTTTCCTGTTTTGCAAAGATATTAAAAAGATTTCTGAAAACAATTTGCTTAATTTCATTTTTTTTTTAAAATAAAAAGCAGCTGCAATACCTAACTATTAACCAATATGAGCTCTACTTTATTCATAGGGGCTTATCTTTAAACTTCCTCTAAAGGCAGATTTTGTGATGATGCGTAGTGGAATCTGGCCACATCCAGCAGCTGATAAGCATTTACAGACACACACACACACAGCACAACTTAGTGTCCCACTTCTGTGTTCGTTATTCATGCAAAACTCCCTGGAGATCGAGGCTCACTGATATGCATTCATTTGGAATAAAAGATAACCCACTCTTTAAAGAGCTCACACTACTTGGCAAGTCAGGATAAACTGAAAAGGAAGGAAGATCTGTTGTCCTATTTCATTCATAGGGAAGTGAGGCGGTGGTTGGTGATTTGTCCAAGGTCTACAGATTTTTGAAAAACTTGGGAACTGAGCACAGATGATAAAATCTCTGATTCTTTGCCTACACACAAAACCATCTTTCAGTCAGAAAAGAGACTCATACTGCTTTATATGACTTCTGACAAAATATTATTTAGCATATAAAGTGAACTGACTGGACTTTGCACACATCCTAATATGCAAAATATGTGTTATGGTAGAGAACCTCAGTCTGTGCCTTTGGTCACTCTTCTTACTTCAGAAGTGGCATTGAGCTAACCCTTTGTGCTCTACCACCTGGTTGCCAATCAGGACAAACTGCAGCACAAATGTGAATGAAAAGAGCATGATTATTGAAGACAGTGCCTGCCATAACAAGCCAAACAAATAAACATATGCTAGTTCTCAGATTCCTACTGTAGCACAAAATCTTGTCAGTCAAATTCTGCGTTTAGACAGTAGCTCTGTCCACAGACCAGCTTGTGAAATCGTATTTTGGAGAAGTAACTGTTTTACCAGCACTGAGACTGCTGTTAAGTTTTTTTATAGCTACAATTTTATCTCAATTGAAAAGCAAGTGTAGCAAGGACAACCACTGCACAGCTGTAAGGTTACAAAATCATGTGTGTAGGGGAAAACAGGTATCCACATTTTTCTATATAACATCTTCATTGAGTTCCATGACCTCAGAACTGCCACATGCTGATGTCTCTGTGTACTCTAGTACCCCATCTACAACAGAAAAGATACCTGAAAATACCCACACCTGACAAAATGTTACTATTTACAAGAGCATTGTCAGGTTTAAATAATTGACTTTAAAAAGTAGCAACTTGTCCTAATATAATCACATTTCCTTTAATTTTTTTTTTTTTAAGAAAGCCTGAAAATTAATCTAATTTTCTTAGATGAGCCAGCAATTTATTTTTTTTTTTTGGTCTTTTCAGCTGAAGTTCATAGCCTCGCTTGAACAACAGGCCCTTCTGTGATGAAACAGAGAGCAGCTGCAGAGGGCTCGTCCTGCCAAAGAGCAGCGATCGCTGCCATCTAGGGGCAAAAAGCGGCTGTGCCAGGGCTGATCGCAAGCTCCTGCCCTGGCACAGACCCATCCGTGTCTCAGCTGCAGAATAAACACAGCCAGATAAATGTAACAGGGGGCTCGTGGGCACATTCCACTTGCTAACTGAAATTATGCCACTGTGACTTCTTGCCTATACCTGCAAGCAGCAAGAAGCTCTCTCAGGAACATTCTTTCTATTGGATAATAGAAATACTGAATGGAATTGTTTTCCTGTGAAAAAACAGAATCATTCAAATGTCCAAAATGGGGTCCCCCTTCCACAGACAGGGTCTGAAGGGTGTGTTGCATCCACACTGGATGCTTCTTTGGTGTTGTAATGCAGTTAGGTTAGAAATTACAGCAGTTTGGTGCTGCACAAGTCAGAGTTCCCAACATCTGAGGGGATGTAAGTCTATACTATTCTCCCTTCCTTTACAGTGTTAGCAGTAATAAATAGTACTTTAAATGATACTTTGCACTATCTGAGTGTCTTATTTATTGGAATTACATAGGAACAGCAACTCCAGCTGCAAAACACTCAGTTACTAGTGAAGGACAATGGTATTTCTCACAGCTATTAAATCACAAAGCTGGACTCTACATGAAGATTACCGACCTACTGCTTGCAAGGCTGACTAAATATTATTGTAATACTACAAAATATAGAAGTCAGTTGAGCTCTTTACACAGAAAGAGAGCTCACCCTTGCAGGCTAAGCAGATTGAGAGTTGGAGTCCACTATTAGATGAAGCTTTTAAATGTCCAGTAATGTGTGTGATGGAAGAGCACAGCACTTAGAAAGACATGTAACACTGAGATGTGGTTTGCATATTATCTTGCACAGGCGTAGCTTTGTAGGGTTAGAAATAAGCTTGTGAAACTAGAGTATTCTGTATTGCCATACTAATATAATCAGTTTTTTCTTGGTCACGTTGTGCACACCAGGAGTAACAGAACCTCATACCTAATTCATGCTTCTCCAGGCCCAACAGCATGGAACAAATAACACTGGATCCTAGAACCACACTTGAGAATAGCTGAGATTGGTAGGAAGCTCTGGGAACCACCCACTCTAAACCCTCCAACTCCCAGCAGTGTCACCTTGAGCTCAGGACTCTATTCGCTTGGGCTTTGGGTATCTCCAGGATGGACACTCCTTGACATCTCTGCAACCTGTTCTTCTATTTGACCATCATCAGAGTAAAAAGTTTTTTTCCTGATGTTTAAACAAAATTTCCTGGATTTTAGTTTGTCCATAGCATCTTGTCCTGTCTTTGGATACCACTAAGAGTTTCTACCGTTTCTGCTTCTGTATCTCTTTTCTCCCTCCTGTTCAGGAATTTGCACATATCGATAAGATCCCCCTGAGCATTCTCTTCTCCATGCTAAACAGCCCAAACTCTCTCAGCTTCTCCTTACACAACAGACATTTCTTAATTCCAATTTCTTAATCATCACAGTGGCCTTAATATTCAAGTACTGGTTTAGAGACATTATAAGATTCCATCCAACAGCTACATCCAACAGCTTACTGAAATTAGGAGATAAGAGTTTTTGGTGCCTATTGACAAGTGATAGCTGCTGTTTCAATACCACTGATCAAGGCCTGAGAAAACAGTATGGGAGATTAAGAAAAGATTCAGAGTATGGAGCATATTTTGGATGTCAGTCTGAAATATCTGCCAGTGATCATCTCTACTTTTTTATGTAGTCTTAACTGTTCAGTATCTTCTCATATGAAGTAGGTGGCTATTCAGAATTCACTGCCTTTTCTGCACAGCACCAGTTACACATTCACGCCTGAGGGACAGTGAACTTTCTGCAATCCTGTTCTGAATTATACAGCTATTTAGCTTTCTCATTAAACCATTCAAAAACAAAACCCCAAAAAGCAGTTAAAATGCCTGAGAGCAGTACACCCCCAACCAGGCGACAGACACAATGGGGACTATACAGTAGCTGTCCAGCACCCCAGCTCATTACACAACCTAGCAATTAAGTGAGGTTGCCTCCCCTCCCTGCATTTGTTCTCTTGAGAGATGACAATCCCTTCTTCTCCTTCCTGTTCAACACTCTTGGAAAGACATGCCAATGACTGTAGGCTTTCCTTTCCCATCGAACTGCTGTAAAAAGCTTCTAACTACTTCCATTACCACTTCCTTCATGGCTGAAGCAGATTTATTCCAGGCAAAGCACCAGCTGCAGTACCTCTTGGCTCATTCAGTACACCTATCAATAGTTCCCAAGGCAGAAACAACATGCTGTGAGCTTGCCTAATGCCAGCACCTTTGGATAAGTGACAAGGACACTATGAGAAATAATGAACATTAGGGAAATGTAGCTATAGCAACACAAGTGTTCACAAAGCAAATCCCCACCATGAGTGCAAGTAAACTGCTGTTATTGTATTTGTAAAAGTGCTGATAAAGCAGGAGCTTGGGCTACAACATCAGGAGAAAGCACGCCTGGCCTGCAGTCTTGCCACAAATGGTAACACATGCAAAAGCACCCCTATGGCAGACAGAAACTTAGCTCACACTTTCAGAAATGATGGAACAACAGACCCAAATCTGAGTCTTTGTAAGAATATCCAAAACTTCCCTCAGCTCTTTGTTTTACTGCTCCAGATTTTACTGCAGGTTTAACACCATGCCATCAAAGGAACCATCCTGATGACACTCTCATGCTGGTCAGGAGGCTGCCATTGTTCCAGAAGCAGGAACTAAATCTTGGTCTTTCATTAACCTATGCTGCTTCCACCCTTTTTTATCCACTGAAAGCAGGCAAAACTTGTAGCTGAGTATTCAACAGGAGCACAGACAATGCTTTCTGACCTTTTTTTTTTTTTTTTAACCTTAAGCTGAAATATTAGAATAACTCACAGGAAATTTTGACTTTCACTTGATATAAGAAATAAAAAGTTAGTTTATTTAACTTGGAATAGCACTACACATATTTCTCCAGAACTCCTGGGTGCCTCTCCTCATCATATCTATAATTCATTTTAAGACAAGTTCCTTAACAGTATCATGCCTCATTTTCTTTGTCTATTGCTTTGCTTTCTTAAAGAAGATGTATGAGTTACAGGTAATGCTTGGGAAGTGGTGAGTGAGTATTCAAGTAAAAGACAATACAAGACATGAAATGTTCTTCATGCTTGCACTTTTCAGTTACCGCACATTCCCCTTCACCTCTGTGTGTGAGTTAGGACACATGTAGCATATATCTATCTCTATTATTAGAAAATTAGCTCTGAATCATTATGGGGAAATTTCACTAAGGGTAAAAGTAGGATTCTGCTAAGGTATTATTTGAAAACTGAGTAGGAATGAAGTGGTATTCCACAGCTAGAAATTCTGCTGGTATCACCTAACTTGAGTCACTTAGCATGGACTCAGCATCATTAAAATTGTTTGACAGAAATTTTAGATCAAAAGACCTAAAACTGATCCCAAAGATAGAATCCAGACAAAGCCTGGAATGCCAGCAGCACTGGGATGACCACACCTCTCAGCTCAATACAAATACCCAACCCGTTCACAGCAACATTGTTCTAGGCAAGAGCATCTTCTTCCAGAGCACTCCATGCCAGCTCCTGCTGAGGTTTTCAATGATACAGAGATTACTCCACCTATTCCTCCTCTCATCAACATTCACTTCAATCCTTTGCAAAGAGCTGGGTGAGTGCTGGGTTATGCTCTTCTGCCAGGCTTTGTCAGTGGCCCAAAAGGTTCAATTATCCTAGGAGTCCTCCTGGGATTTACATAACACTGCTTTGAGCTATATCAAAGTATCTGATGAAATTCAGTTACTTCCTTGGACTTGTGAGAAGAACACAAACTAGGAGCACAAGCAAGTAGGTATATCAATAAAATATCCCTTTCCTTCTCCTTTTCCAACAGTTCTCCCCTCTTAGTAGTTCCATTAATAGGGCAAAAGGTTTACACACCTCACTTTTGGTCATGCACCTTGACTCCCAGTTTTTTGTAAATCCTTGAGGAATTCAAAGAGCAGCTAGGCTACCTCCAGGTGGTCAGGATTTCACTGGTCAATGGCCTGTAACCAGCTGAAGTGATTACAGCCTTGGGTAGGAAAGAAGAACAGTTATCAAAGCTGCTGCTCTCTGTAGCTTCAGTCAAACTTGCTTCAAAATCATTACACAGCAGAGATGGGGGTAATGTGCCCATTACTCCCATGTTTACATCCCCATGGAGGAGCTTTGTCCTCTCCACAGCTTTCAGCCAGAGGGTTTACATATGTTCAATTCCCTTCACAGTTACCCTCCAAAATGCCAGCACTTCTCTTCCTGTCTGGCTGTTCTTTGAACATTGAGTGTGATGTGAGTGATCTGCTTTTGACTCTCAGTTACTTCTGTAACAGTGGAGGGCACCAAGCCTATATATTGCTACTGTCTTAACTTCTGTAAGAGGTAGAATATACTCTCTCCAAATTCATCTTATGTCACAAGCACACATGATGCATACTGATATGTAAGAAAGCTGATGAGATTGGGAAGGGCATCTGCATTAGTGTGGATGCCATGGGAGCAGGCTGATAAAGGATACAGATTTTCAACAGATTATGCAGGAAATGAGGCTAGCTGGCAGAATTCCCACCTTTCTTTAACTTTTTGCAGCAATGTTTTGGTTTTTTTTTTTTTGTTCTCACCTTCTACTAAGTCACAGAATAATCTACACTAAAATCAGACATCAGTTCAGTCCTCAAGACACAGTAATGTGTGTGTTTGCATGTGAGTGCACGTACGTGACACTGCTTTCTACAGAATAGAATCAAAAATATTCAACCAAGTGTCCTTTTACAGCTAGAAGAGACTTTGTAAGTGTGGATTTTACCTTCATTCCTTCCTGGGCAGGAGAATCTTTCTGATCCAAAAGATGTCACGTATATAGCATTCTGTGCATGGACTTAACAGCTTACTACTGTGTCATAATGGTTCCATGAACTCCTCATTGTCAGCAGAACTTCATCCAACTCCAGCACTGGTCAGGGAAGCTAAAATCATGGTCTTACTAAGCTCTAAACTCCAAAGATTTCAAATAGTCTGCCGTGTTGAAGGCCTAAGGTCTCCCTTAGGTTCATGCCGTGTGCTCACTATGCCCATGCAAACGCCCACTCAGCAGACCAGCTTTCAGCAAGGGCCCATCTGTGTGGAGCTCTGTGCTTGCATGAACATGAGAGGAAAGGGCTTGCAGAGTCCTAGGAGGACTGGTGCTGACAATGGCCTGTCAGAGGGGGAAATCACCCAGTGAGAATATGTGTGATAGACCCACTGGAGTGAATTAGGTCACCTCATGCTGTCAGAAACAATAGGAACAGAGCTCATACAATGGCAAGCAGCCTCGTATATGAAGGTTTGTGGACAACTGGCTCTGCTAAAAAGGTTATCAGCAGTGATACTACACATCATGACATCACTGCAGAGATGACCTGGCATGTGAAGGGAGGGAGAGGTCTTCACAGCTCAAAGCACACAGTCAGAATCCTTAGAATAAAAATTTTCTCCTACATAGTTAAGAGGACATCTGCTTTGGACTTGATAGGCTGAAAATCCACCCTGCTTTGTCCTCTAACCTAGCTCTTTCTTACCAAAGGATGAAAAGATAAATAAGCTGCAGCAACAGGCTGCAATTGCTTAAACTTACCAGTGACTGAAAAGTCTGAAAGGTCCTTCTTCAGCATCCTTCAATGTGTATCCACATTCTGGACTCTCGGTTGCAGCTAGATCTATGATGCAGTTTTCGTAATCACTCCTGAAAACTTTGACCGTCATTTTACTGATTCCCTCCTAAATTCATTCTTTCCCATTAGAAATCTAAAAAAGGAGGAAGAAAAAAAAGAGATTGATTAATAACATTTCAGACTTTTCTGCCTTTTCAAAGATCTCACAAAACCTCTGGCAAATGCAGGGAATGCTCTGTTTTTCAGGGGACACACTGTTCCAATATCTAAAACACACTGGGAGAAAATCTTGCCGGTTATTCCTTGCTCCATCTTGTAAAGGAAACTGCAGACTGTACACAGCTAAATCCAAAAAGTGCTCTTGCAAAAATGAGAGGAAAGGCAATAGGGCTTACGTTTATGGCATTTCAAAGATCCAGAAAAAAGGGAAAACCCATTCACATACATATTCATGCAGATCAAACAGGATAATTAATTCGAACTTTATGCAAACCCTTCCTCTTTCCTTACCAGAATTAGCCTAAATATAACTTTAATTTCACTGCCTTTCCCTTCACTCAAGTTTTGTGCCCATTTCAAGACTCACACCTCATCCTCCCTCTGGACACACATATCTAACTGCTCACTAGTGGGCTGCTGAACAAATCCACAACTTTACGTTCCAGGCTAAGGTACTATATGTTCCTTTTGCAAATTTCAACATGATGGACACTGGTTATATCATGAGGGTCTAGAGCTGCATGATGAGCAGTTGTGACCTGCACAATTTGGGTTTTATACTGATATTCTGACTAGACTGATAAAAAGATGACCACTTATATTCTTGCAAAAATCCAATGACAAATTCTTTGTATTTCAGCTGTTATGTCCCACCAGCATTTCAAGCCCTTTGATCTCAGAACTATACAGCATTCAGAATGTATCATTATAACATCATGTTTAGATTTTGTACTCTTGTGATTCTGAGAAAATCAATAAATTTTCATTGCTTGCTTTGGGGGGGGGGGGGGGGCTGTTTTACAAAATTTGTTTTTATAAATTCTTTTGCAGTCATCACTACAAAAAGGCTTGTGATCTTTCCAGTTCCCACCAGATGTCACCAAGCTCTCAAAGATCTCTGGAGTTAAGGCAATAGAAGCCTCTTGCTTGAGTGCCAGCCCCTTTCAAGAGAACAGGGTAAGGAGCTGAGGACTCTTTCCTTGTCAGTGGATGAAACGCTGCTGAATTACCAGTGGGTCTAAGCTGTTATGATTTCACTGCTGTTGAACAGTTTTATCTGAAAGGATTCAATCTTTTCTCACTTACTGCTAGGGAATAGCACCGTCACAGTTCTGCTCTCCTCTCCCTAGCAGGAAGCAGATACAGTAACATGCATCAGAAGCAAGCTTGTGTTACTGCCTTTCACACTACATACTCAGATGAAGCGGCCTGCCTGAGACTTCACAGGGAGTACTGAATTCAACTGGGCACTGAAGCCAGCTTTCCATACCCATTTTGAAAAAAAACATTTGCCAGTAAGCATTTTGCTTTTCTAGGCAGCGGTTCTCTTCTGAGTTTTACTGAGTGCTGAGCATTGTGGTGTCCTGCACAGTATAAATGCCTGAGGTCTCACTCCTCTAATATGTCTATTTCCCAAGAATAAGCCAGCTTGCCAAGAGGCTCTCCTCAATGCATCACAATTGGCAGAATAGCACTCTCAAGGCTCTGCCATCAAGAGGAAATGTTCAGACTCAAAGAGATTAGATGCACAGACTAAGTAAGATGAATAGAAGTTGACAAATATCCAAGATGGATTTTTGAGAATGAAGAGGCTGAAAATGAATGGATTTTAATGAGAGAAGGAAAGGAAATTCACCATGAATTGCAGACATCTATTGTCCTGAAAGGACATTGTTCCCCATGGCCCCAGAACAAACATGAAAGGAACACATTCCATGAGGTATTGTTGGGGCTGGTTTGACTATGGCAGCTTGGGCTTGGATAGAACTTTTCATGGAGGCCTTCAAATCATTTCACTTCTGAGAGCATTATTTATGGGCTTTTTACAGACACTGAAGTACACATTGAGACAAAATGATTTAGCCTTAAGGTAAACAGCTCCCAGAGCTGGGGAAGTGAATCCTGATCAGTATCAACGAACCTCTGCCCTAGTGCCTTATTTCTGAAACATTGCAAATGGGGAAACTTGGCAGCTGGTTTTTTGCACCAGCTCTCACAAATGACATTGTACTGAAGTAATCATTGTCTGTAAGAACAGCAGAGCCTGTTTGTCCTTTCTAGCTGGGAATAGATTGCACATTGCTCCCTACAGAGCACACAGCAGTCAAGGGCATGCAAAAGAACAAACAGTTTGGGCACACTTGTTGGAGCCTTGATAAACTGACAAAGGTCACAGGGTGATTCAGATCAGGAGATAGTCTCATGTGCTGTTCCTGTGACTCAGCAGGTAACCCTAGTTAGTCTTGTGTCCTGTCCACTGCAGCTATCAGTGTTATATTTTCCTCCTGGCCTATCAAAATAAATAATAAATATTCTAAACTGGAATATCCTCATTTTAAGGTGTGAGCTATCTCTAATAGCTGTGTATATCTTTTGAGAAGTTCATGACTGCGGATGGAACACACACCAATTTTTCACCACTTCATGATTACATGGTCCTAATTCTTATTTCTGAAAAGGAGGGGGGAAATACAATTCCAGCCTGGGCTTTCTCTCCACTTTTTTTTTTCCCCCCTACATCAACTAAAGTGACCTATATAGTTAGCACAAACACCTCTTCAGGGAACTTCTTCCTCAGCTGGGACAATGACTAAAGACAATATCATTGTATTTACAATGCTTTCTTTTCGGGCAGAATAGTAATTTCTCCTCCTGCCATACACATCTCATTTTGAAAAGTACATAGAAACAGCCAACATTTAAAAGGCAGTGTAGACATTGTAACACACTGTCATCTAGTACAGAATCAAATTACCCTTCTTTTCTCCCTCCCATTAGCATCCATTGTCATGACAAACTCTACCTACACACATGTGACTCTGGGATTAGAAGCACAAACCTCTGCCATTTACAGAACACTGCTTTTCTCCTTCACTGCAGGCAGACACTGACACAATGCCTTTGCCCACACAACAGCCAGCCTTGTTCAGTTTGTGGTGCAGCCCATGCTATTGAATGTCCACTGCTTCTGGTACCCAATGCAACTACACAGTAATTCTAATAGCTGGCAACTCTCTTGCAGCTGCCTGAGCTGCAGTCAGATCCATGACCACAATGTTGCTATGAACTATGTTGTTGATATCCATGTGAATATCTTGATTTTTATTTGTTTTGTAACTGATTGGAAATTTTCCACCTTTGATGCTATTGTAAGGAACTCAAGCCATAAAGCAGAAGGGTAGCAGGATTCTGATCAGCTGCACACTAACTTCCAAACTAAAAAGCCTGTACTTTACTTCTGACTCTTTTCTTGATCCATTTGACTTCACAATATTGTTCTATTTCTCATCTCTTAATTATTGCACAAAATGATTTTCCCAATTAAAAATATCAGATGAAGGGAAAAGAAGAATGAACGGGGGAAAAAAAAAAGCAACAATGAATTTCAAAATGTATCTGAAAAGCCAAAGCTTCTTTAGTTTCCTGAAATCTAGACAAAACTGTAGAGGCCCCCAGGAACAATTCCTGTTTCCAAGCATTTTAATAAGCAATTTGAGCCAGAGATTTCTTTAATTCTTCATTAAAAAAAAAAGATTCCTTAGAGGCCAACTTATCTTGAATGGTCCTGTTGTAATGAAGTATTAATAGAGAGAAATCAATTTCCAATATCACTGTCTTATCATGCTTTCAGAAATAAGTGCACCTACCTACCATGGCTCGGGTTTAGTTACTTTAGTCCTGCTGCAGAGAGGCAGCCCTACCTGTTGCCTTGCCCTCCTGCAAAGCAGAACAGCACATGCCATCCCAAGACAGAGCACAGAAATATCTGACTCCTTAGTTGCATCGATGGTCCTTGTTTGCTTGTATGTACTCCCTTGACAAAGAAAGGAGTCTCACAGCAGTTAATCATAGAAATCTCCTCACAGTCAAGATTTGTGGTTTCTCCCAGTCATGAAGTCCCTTCAGGCTTAGTTGCATTCCAGTCTGGGTTTAAAAAATTGCTAATGGAAAATACTTCCACACCCAGTGGCTAATTACTTTCTCCCTCAGAAGTAAAATCTTGGGTTTGTTATGAATTTGTTACTCTTAACTGTTAGTTTCAAGGGATAGCAGAAACACCTAAAAGGGACAAAGGAGATCCTGTAGTACCTATATTCTTATGTTTTAGCCTTCTCAATCCTACTTTTAAGTAACTGATAATTAGGATTTAAAGCCCAGATTTTTGTTGATTCATGTCTGCAAACCTAGAGCATGAAGAACGAATTAGTGATATTCACTGAACTTTCTATAATTCCCTTTACCCCCTATAAGGTTCAGTGTTGCTGACATCAAATGCTTGAAAATAAGAGAGGCCATTCTTGGAAAATTTGAGTCATAAAAAAAATAAGCATTTCTTTTTTTATTGTGTAGTGTTCCAATTGTTCAAAGTTATATGTTCAGATTTTCTTCCTCAGCCACAATAATTTTTTACTTCATAAGCAGATGACTCCATGACCAAGTTTTCAAAAAGACAAAAATAAGGCAAAACACTTCACTTTAAAGCACCAGACTTAGTGATGCTGACAATTCCTACATGGTTCCAAATGAAATGGCACATAGGCCACAAGTAGCAGGAAGTTTCTTGCTGGCACCTAAAAATTGGTATGCTTTCCTTCATGCCCTATCGCCACTAAAAAGGAAAAAGATAAATATCAATACAAATTGTGATTGTGTTCCTGAAAGGAATTGTATCATGTTGGCATGCAGGAAAGGAGCCTTGATGCTCTCCAGAAGGTCCCTCGGTTTCCAATATGAGAGGCATTGGGTGTTGTACAAACTCCAATATCGACAAAGCAGTTGTGACCATCTAAAATGCACAGTATAGCCTGGAAAGCAACATTCAGATCCACAGCTAGGGGCAATACCCATTTAGAGAAACTACTCTGATCCTTATTCCCTCACTGGACTCTCAGATATTTCAGATCCAGAATCTTATGGACCTCATCTCTGCCCAGATTTTGGTTCAGTCACCTCTTCTGGCACAAAACAAAGCACAATGAGCTCTAACAGTCCCTCGGTTGCCCATGTTGTCTGAAAGAAGGTCACTCCAACTTGGGCATCTGGCAAGCCTAAAGTAGCAGCACAGTATTTTGAGCATGAAAGACAATGCTGAGAAATTAAGTCATTTGGTTCCCAAGCACAGCTGGCTGCCTTCGTGTCCCTGAGAGAACTAGGGCTTGGGGGAGGGGTAAATATTGCATGTTTTAAACTGTCCTTATTAACTAGACATTTCATTTAAATTGTACTTAGCACCTGCCTCCAATTACCTGACTTCAAGGCCCATGCATGACAGAAGCTGGAGCTCTGATTAAATCCATGCTTCATACTAGTAAGCCATTAAACCAAACCAAGGCTCACCGCTCCTTTGAAGGAGATCATTTGTCTTCATTAAAAGTGCCCATCCTTGATTGCCCTGACAGGAGGTTCTCCCTGAAAGATAATAAGGTCTGTTATTGTTGAGAGGTAAAATAATATATTGCAGCCCTCTAGAGAGTGATTTGTATTTATTAACGTTCTCACAAATTACTGCACCCTGATTAACCTGTGACTGTGACAGGCAGCAGAGTGTGCTGCTCATCATGGCCATTCATGCTGGCCACTGTCTCTCCTCAGATCACTAAGTGGTAAAAGCACATAAGGAAGTGGCCTCCTGCCCTTCAGTGATGTCTTACATCTGTCAGGGAGTGATGGACAAAGCCTTAGCCAGGTTGTGAAAACCCAACTAACCACATCTTTGATCAGGTCCTAATGTTCTTTGGTCCAGATACAGAGAACTATACACATGTCAACATCTTTGATATTAATATGACTATAATGCTACACATTTGAACTAGTGTCTTGTATTTCTCATCCATAGAGTTTAAAGTATTCTACAAAGGAGGTCCAACTTCAGATGTGAGGAAAGGGAAAAAAATGGAAAGTCAAAACTTTCATGATCACCTGAGAAGCCAAGGAAAAATAACAAAAACAGGCACAGAATTCACGTTTTTTGACACAAGCCATGCCATTTGGCACACTGAAAACTGTACAGCTCCTAATACACTGTTCTTTTGTGACAATCAAAATCAAACTAGAATCAGTGTTCTTCCACAAGTGGAAGTAAACCTTCTCCAGAGGTTCTGTGCACAGTTGACAGGAAATATGCAGGAGACTTAGAGGTAGTTAAATAGCTACAATTCCTACTGCAGTGAGAGTGTTTGGTAGCCCATCTCTGGGTTCAGCCCTGAGTCTCTTTTGTCCACCCCCCAGAAATTTAGAGCTTATAGTTTGCTACAATAGCCAATTTCAGCTAAACTAAGTTTATTCCATTCCCTGGCCTTTAGGTAATTCTTATCAGGCCATTATGTTGGGGTTCACTTTCTGTGAGAAAAGTGTCAGAGAAATACTTCATAGTGCCCAGGTCAGAAAACAGGAATGTGTCTGAAGATCTGCTCCCATCTGTGCTATCAAACTTCTGTTAGTTCAGCAGCATTCAAATAGGGACATTTGAGTCAGTCCTCTACAAATGAAGAAGATATAGTGTGGGAAGAAGTTGAAAGAAAGCAGAATTTCAGAACAAACTCAAAAGGGATTTTCCACTGAAGCTTCAGGGTACAGCCAATTCCAGTTGCTTCTAGTATATCTCCAAGTCAGAGAACTCTGGGGTCATATTACTCCCTAAATTCACAACCAAACAGAGCTTTTGATACCGTGACAGAAAATGGATTTGTGCTCTGAGTGCTCTAAAGCAGAGAGAGGAACTTCCCAAGCACAAAGGCTCCATGGCCTTATTATGTTTTGGAGGCAAGGGCTGTCAGGCAACTGCAGCCATGACCATGGAGTGAGCAGAGGCCAATATTCCCCAGAGGAGCAGAGACAGCAGCACTGGAGAGTGTGCAAGAGCTCTGGTCATGCAGAAAGCACACCCAGGCTCAGATCAGGCCATATTCTGCTACAGGATGTGAAAGCCAAGGGGACCCATCATACACCCTTTTGTCTTTTGGTCTGTAATAGGAAAAAGCACTTGGTTGCCAAAACAACTTAGACTGCACAGCTGAGGGATGGCTAGAGAGAAGTTTCAGTAGCCTGGAGGCTGGTAAATCTTCTCTTGCAGATTGAAGCTCCAACTTTTTTCCAAACTTTGAATCTCTTGTTTTTGGCAAGTCTTCTCATTTCTTTAAATACACATTTTAACAGTCATTTGTTTAGAACTGATTTACTAGTGACATTAGCCAGACAAAGAAGCAGAACATGTGACCCTAAAATTCTTCAAATGTCTCTATAAAAATCTCTTCCATAAAGATCTGTACAAAACACTGGGTAATGTTTAGACAGCTGAAATGCCCTCACACTTGTTTTAAGCGTCCAACTGTCAGGCCACAGAGTCTGAGTTTGCTACAGCCATCCCTTCTGAGTATGGCTCTAATTCATTAAGCCTAGCAGCTCAGAAGCTTTTATATTTTATGATCAAATTCCTTTTCACATCAGCCACAGAAAGAGCCAACACTTTGTAACTCCTTTTACTACATGTATCTTTATTCTTTACCTCTCACCTTGTATGTCTTTCCTGGTTCACTTTACTCATGCTTCACAAGTGATATTTAGCTGTCACTTAGAACTGCTTGCAGTATTTGCAGTAGAAATTTCATTGTTATCTACTGACTTCAACAAAGTAACACCTGAAAAGTACCCAGAAAACCTTATTTCATAATTCCAACTTTTAAATTAAGGAGGTTTGGACTTGAAAGTTTGTATTAAGTTCAGCCATCTTATACAGCACATAGACATCTCTAGGTGAACAGATACGTGAAATTATTAAAACTGTTTGTTTTTGTTTTTTTTTTAAAGTATGCTTATTGTTCTGAGATGACATTTTGTATAATTTTCTATCTCTTGGAATTTTTGAAATGAAACCTAAGTAACACCCAGGGATCTAGGCTGTTGAGCTCACTTCTATAATAAATCATGCATATGAGTATTCTTCAGCTTCATTTATTAGAAGTGATATGGGAAGGCATTTTATCTAAAAGTATACAATGAAAAGAACACAGAGTTCACCTTCATACTGTATTTTACCTTGCCATCATAGCTCTTTGAGCCAAGACAATCAAACAACTGAGAGGCCAGAAAGAAGAGAGCAAAGTCAGGTGGACTCACGTGTGGCCTGCCAGTACCTTGCTGAGAGCAAGCTCTCTGCTCTCATAAGCAGCCTGGGTTCCTCATCATTCCTCACATCCAAATAAAACCTGCCATCTCTCTTAATGTGTGGCTGAGAACATCAGCCACTTATCAGAAGCAGATTGATCAGGCAGAGGCATGTTTGCTGGAATGTAATGTTCAGGTTGCTTTGATCATGCCTGTGTCATTAAAAATGGGGTAACTCTGTGTATCCTGTGATTCTCTCCACATCACAGCATTCTGGATTTCTCTAGTCTGAGCATGAAGTCTTTAATTAGTTCATTACACCAACCCTCTGCCATTTCCTCTCAGCCCAGGAATTCTTTGGTATCCTGTCCTGTTATCTCCAAGGCAGATTTGAATAAGGGTCTCAATGATTGGATAAATAGTGCAGAAAACAGATGTGAGGGGCTGCAAAGTGTATACATTATGAATAGTATTGCAATAACATCTTTAATCCCTTAATGAGGGCACTTTGTCAGGGTAAGGGAAGATTGAGGGATTTTGCTGCTGCACACAGAAGCCCAAAGAATGCTCTTAAACTAACAAACATAACCAACATCAAAACACGTTCTTATTTATTATCTTCGTACTCCATGAAACTTCCACTTATTTGCACATGTTTTCAGAAATGCTGGTTTTATTTTCATGAAAGGATCCTCTTGCATATATTAATATATTTATTGGCTTTAACAACAGCATAGAAGGAGCTATAAACTGAACAACAATTGAGAACAGCTGAGATCTACATACCTTTGTTGGGCATTTTGGGCAATACTTTTCATTATCTGCTTACAGAAGTTGCCACAAACCGGAACAGTGCTGTGTTTGCAAAGTCCTCAAGTGCTGCCCTACATTTACACAGGAAAGTCTGCATGTACCCAGTAACCAAGAAAATACAGTCTAGGGAGCTGGTCTGACACTGCTTTACTTCCCAGAGCTCTGGGAGGTGCCTGCTAATGCTGTAACACATCTAGGCCCTTCTGGGGGGCAGGCCTGATTCCTGTCCATGATCAGAAATAGCATGCAAGAGGCTTGTCTTGCGGTATTCTGGCATTTCTGCCTCCAGACCCAGATGGAAACCAAACATGAAAGAACATCTTATTCCAATAGTTTAAACACTCCAAAGGTTTGGGTTATGTTTGGTACTAAAATTGTGGCAGTAAAATGAAAGCAGGCAGAGAAGAAGGGTTGGCACAAACAATTTTTCCCTGTTACCATCTAGACTTGGGTTATGGAAAAATGTTTGCTTTCTTCATTTAATCTTTCCTCTAAGGTGCACACCTGATATGTCACAGAATTTAGTGCTGCATATATCTATAGTTGTTAGTGCATACTCACTTATCCTTGGTGTTACACAACAAATCAGCACTTAAGACTCCAAACCTCACAGGCAGCAGCAGCCTAACAGTAGGCATACTGCTGGATACAAGATGCAAAAAACGTTGGAATAAAGAAATAAGAGCGCTATTTTCTGTAACAAGCTAGTATCACAATCCAGTGTACTATCTATGCAATCGTTTGGAACAGGGGAAAAATGAAGTACTTCAAGCTTAACTCTCAATGCAGCAATCATTAGGCCTCTCCTTATAGGAGTAAAAGGCCAGACATGGAAAAGATGAGTTCTGTTTTCTCAGTGCACTGACCAGCATAAAGGATCTGGCACAAGAAAAAGCTACCCAGAAAAAAATGGTTGGCAAAGTTAAATACAGCTGTAGGGTAAAAGAGATGAAGCACAGCCAGTGTTTCCCCTTCAACTGACAATCCATTTTCAATCTTGGCCTTTACAGCTTTGTGCCATTCCACTCTTATGACACACTGCAACCTGCCAGTACTAATCTTAAGTGGAGAGGGTATACTAAAATTTGGGGAGGTATTTAAAAAAGTTTTATCTTTCTCTCTAAATCTTAACTAAACCATCTAAATCTGAATGTGTGAACAGAGGCCTACTAGGGGGCATCCACACCTCCAAAGCCAGTCCTCCACAGCTGTAGACAACCAAGCAACAAATGAGCTGGCAGACATGTGAAAGCTCTTTAGCAAGACTTCCAAGACTTCCAGCATCTGGCTGGGCTAGAAAACCCCAGCCTGTGCTGTGGAGCATTAATACACAACTTCTGTCTCAGACTCCGGTTGGAACTAGGGACCACAGAGATATCTATGAAAAGAATCAATGTTAACAAAAAGGGGACCCTTGAATCAAGCTTTTCCAAGCTGCCAAGACGAGCCACAGAAGCCATTTGAGCAGTCAGTGTTTCAAGTAGAACAGAACTGGAAAGATGAGTCTGCATCCATTTGGGTGCAGGCAGATGGCATATTCCTATCTCATGGCATATAGAATAAGCCACTTACATTTTCTTAATATGACAAGATTTCTGGAATCTCTGTTGTATGTATTATTCTGCCTGGTATCACAAAAAATTACTCGATTTCATTGTGAAAATTGTCCTCACCAGCATTGAGACTTCGTTGTAATGGGTACGGTGCAGTCCTTGCCTTCTAAAATATGTCTGTAAAACACTATTTTATTTATGTTTGCTCTGGAGATATATCAAATACTAAAAGCCCTGCTGCAAATACTTATTAAGTTTATAATAAAATTATCTTCCACTTTCTTTGATTCTAAGATTGACCAAAACCAAAAAAGATGTAGCAGAAAACCCAGAAACATTTAATTCATATGGGATGAGGTGGCTTCACTTAGCATAACCCTTCCTGTTGCTAAAAGAAAGATTTCCAGCTGGTGGTGTAATTGACATTGCAACCATTTTTTTTTTTTGGTGGAGGTTTCAATTTCTCCATTTCCTATTCTCATGGCAACACAATCTTCAGAGGTGAATTATTCTAAGTCTCAAACTTTAGTTTAAACCAGAGATTTGCAATCTCCTGCAAATCTCCAGTATAATCCCTGTTTATACTCCATCAGTACTTCAGGGGACTCAAGTGAAGTGTCCAGCATTGTCCAGATCAGAAAAAGAAACAAAAGTTAGTCCAACCATTTGTACTATGCTACATATCATGAGAAATAATGAACTTCCAAGGGTCTTCCCCTTTATATACTTTATACAGTTAGTGGCTGCTCTTAAGTATATTATTTAACGTCAGGTTTTGGTGGAGTTTTTGCTATGCTGCATCCATACACCATGAGAATCCAAAATACTTGTAAAAAGTTCTCTTTTATTCTATTGAAAAGGGGATTTACAAATCTCAGAGCAAGAGGCCTTTTTATTACCTGTAGTAGTCAACAATCTTCATCCTTTGATCTTCCTCCAATTAATTTCAAATGGCATGAGGGAATAAACAGGATTAGCCAGTCAGCCCCATTCCAAAGCTTTGATCAGTTTGTAAATTAACTTCAAGACAGCTAACCATTCTCCAAGTGGGGTAGCTCAGCATCACCAATGATGAGTGTCTATATTTCGTGGCAAGGTCTATTTCCATTTGCACTGAGACTTCCTAAGAGCACACATGTGGCAACTTGTGCAACTGCTGCATTTTGAATTGGACTGGAGAAATTGAAAAGCTTTTCAGTCATTCTATCCAAAGAGTGGGCACAATGCCAGACCTGGAATAAGGGAAGGTGCCAAGTTTCCAGTTGTCATGAGTCACTACTGCTAAAAAAGAAAATGCACACACATATACGTGTATGTGTACATGCATATAAAACATATTCTGCATTTCCTCACTGATACTCTGTACTTTCTCACTTTTGCTTAAAGTAGCCAAATTCAGGACAGTTAATTCCTGCCTAAATTATCTGAGGGGAGAAGGGGGTAGTCTTTTCCTTCTCATTCAGTATTGACCCAGAAATGGGTCAATAGAACTTGTTTCCAAATTCTACAAAGCAGTCATGGAATAACCCATTATCTGTGATTTCATGGGACTCATCTGATAAAATTACACCTGGTACATCTGATAAAATCAATGCAAAACAATGACTGCAACATGATTAAGAACAGTTGTAAATTTAATTCCATTCATGCTCACTTTTAACTTCATTTTAATTAAGTGCCACTTTTCCATGGCTTTATTGCTTCCTGAAGCTGGCTCAAATGTTGCTGGCTTTGGGTATAGAAAAGCAGCACAGAAGGCTGTGAGAGAAATACACACAACGCTGTTCTGAGTTTCACATCTGTAGAGATATAAAATTATTTGTCTATTTGGGACATTAGATGATAATAAGTTATCAAATTAATTTAGATATACATACTATAGCAGAATTCAGAATTTGAACATCATGTTTATTTGTAGGAAACCTCAGTTTAGGCTCTCTGAAAATGATAACTACACCAAGCTCCAGGGTTCTTCACCTGATTTAGCCCTTTGTATGATAAACATTAATTATACTGCATATAGATCTGGCACTAATCACAAGGTAACACACCTTGAAGTTATCTTGAAAACGTGATAATTTAATCAATCTTTACTCAAACAAAAAATATGTCTCCCTGAATTTGACCCAGAAGCAGCACAAGGAATCCCTCAGATTAAAGTAAATAAATATTTTCCTTTATCTCTGGTACATAATCTCTAGAACTGTAGTAAAATGAGACTTGAAAACTAGGCAATAAAACACAAGAAGGTGATTACTGAGCAAAGAGAGCTGCACTTACAAAGTGAAGCAACCAGTATTTTTCAGCAACACACAGAACTCTTATAGCTGCAAAGTATCAATATAAACAAATCCAATTTTCTGGGATCCTAATGGAGCTTTATACCACACCAATGAAGTCCATAACATTGTTGGAAACATAGAACAAAGAGAAAAATATTTTGCAGTCTTTTTTATACAATGTAACCTTTGCTGGGTGAGGGGAGGGTGGAAAGAAAAAGAAAAGAAAAAAAAAATTGCTTCTAAGTAGGGTGAGAAGATGAAGGAGAAGAGGGGGAATGGATGGGTGGGACCCCAGACGGAGTGTCTCTTCCCTTTAGAATTTGTTGCACATGTCAGCATACAACAAGCCAGTGGAATTGTTCAGGGCAGACCTTATTAATTACTGTTCAGTTGGTGGCAGATGATAGTGCTCACAACTGCAATTGTCACTATGCCACCAGTCATCCCAATCCATGCACTTGCCAGAGCAGCAGCCTTTGAAAAAATCCACCACAAACAATGAGCAGGCATTTGCGATGATGTACAGGGGCTGCACTGAGAAACTGCTTCTCTTTGAATTTTTCACCTTGAATTTTCGATGCCTTGAGAAGAGCATCCCCTCCTATCCCACTCTGTTCTTTAAACTCCTGCACCTTGTTCTCCTTGGGGTGCCACACTCTGCTGGCTGGCTGGATTGGCATAAGCTTTCACTCACACAAACCTGTACTATTCATATAGGCAATATCCTTCCACAACACTGGCATCTAGAGGAGGAAGCCAAAGCAAATGGAAACTCTAAATACTATTGTCGAGTGAAAGACTCCAACTTTTTGGCAGTGGAACTGGGATGCTTATTTTTAGAAACTAAAATATTTACTCCATCCTGCCCCCCTCCTCCAAGCAGATGGAAAAAGAAGTCATGCCAACCTATACTGATGAAAAGCATAGCCAATACTTTGGAGGAAAAGCTCAGGAGCAGCTTATACTATACAAGGAAAACACTAGTCTGGCATCTTCTGGCCAAATCAGTGGCAGCTTGGGTTATCTGCAGCAAACTTTCCACTTAGACATACCAGAGAAATGTCAGGCTTTTCCAGCCTGTTAATTCATAAATGTAATTCTAGTCAGAAATACTGATTTTTCACTTGCTTATACCAGGATCTTTTTGCTTAGCCTTTCTGCCTTCTGCAGCCAATAATTTCTGCCAGTGATGCATTCTGAGATGTAACTCCAGGTTCAAGACTAAATGCCATACCTGTGCCAAGCCAGCTTTCCATGCTGGAATGGAGTCTCAATGAACCTCAGGAGCAAAGATCATCATGACCTTGTTCAGCATGCTACAGGAAATGTTCAAAACAACCTGAAGACTGCAGCAGATGCTGTTAATTTTATTTATTTATTTATTTATTTTTTTAATTGTTATACTTCTAGTTTCAGGAATCAATCTAATACAATATTCTACAGAGAGCTCTGCTTCTCAGGTTTTGTGAGGATAGGCCTTTTTTGAGATAAAATACAGACATATGATTCTGATGGCTGGGAGATTCCAGCTGTTGAATTCTTAACCGAACTCCACTCATTTAGAGGTTTACCCACCACTTGCAGACCAGATGGGGTAAGGAATTCATTTGCCTTGCCTGAAAGCTCATACCCTGGGAGCTGCTTGTCATATTCACCTTTTTATTGCTAAGTTGTTCTTCCAGTTCTCAGCATGCTTTTCTGCTGTGTTCCAGGAACAATAAGAAAGTTCTCCCATTGCATACTCAGTGCATGAGTTTCCATGCTTGCAGCCTAACCCCATAAAGCCTAGAAAAAGTCAAGCTGATGTGGCCAAAGATTGCCTTGAAATTTACAGTGCTTCTTAGATTCTGGTAAGCAGTTTCATAACAACAGATTTCTAGTTTACTGATCATGATGAATGGCCTCACAGTCAAGTTTGTCCTTTGTCATAAGACACATGCTACTGCTGAAGCCTGCTTTTACTGTCCTACACACAGCACCTAATCCAGAATCTTGTGTTGGTGAAACAGAAATGTGAAGAGACTTTCTTTTCCCAATAATACAGTTACACATGATATAGTTCATGTCTCATAATGACAGCTCATGAGAGGGCAGAGGATGAGATAACAGTTTGCCAATGCTGCCCCACTACAGCCCACATCCTGTATATGATCCAGTTTACACCTCCACAGCTCTTTGCTTTACTTTTGATTTTATAACAAACTCAGACTTCCAACTGGAACTGACTTCTCTTTCAGGATTCTTTTGTTCTGACATATCTTTTATTTGCTTCAGAAGCACACACAACCCATTTTACATATTGTGGGGGCAGTGACAGGACCCACCTGTTGTGTCTAGATGAGTTTTAAAAAGAGCTATACTTGTCCTATACCTCCATGTATATATACTCTAACATTACATTGTGATCAACACCTGAAACGAAGTAAAAACACAAGGAAGGTGATCTATTTAAAAATAATACTCCTCCTCTTCCTTTGTCTTGTTTTCAGAAATCTGAGCATTGGAAAAAAGCAGATCATGAGCAAGCTGTCCAAGCCAGTAGATCAGAACAAGTGCTGAAGTGATATACAATGGCTGTCTTTTCTGAGGGCAACACAGTCCATTTATATTTAACTTCCACTGCAGTAAGAGCAAATATGATTATTTTCCATGCTGCTAAAGAGTATTCATGTGTATCCCTTGAGAAATCCAAACCTAATCTTTCTCTTAATCTTTTATTCTGCAATGTTGCCACAAGGAAAGGTGGTACAGACTAGATGTTAGTCTGCCAGTCATAAAGTACTGACCAGATCTATTCCTGTATCATGGTGAGTTTTACAGCTCAGTTAAAATGTTTTCATTAGTCTCCTAAATAATCTCAGTCCACATATGCACATTGTACAAAAAGAGCTTTTCAAGCCTTTTCTACCTCAAAAAGATAAAAATTAGAAAAAAAGAAATGCATGCAGCTATATTTCACAGATGTACAAAATGGGTAAGGTTGGGAAGGATTGCTGGAGTTTATGAAGTCCAACCTCCCTGTTCAAGCAGGGTCTTCCAGAGCACTTTACTCACAATTGAATCTACATGGCTTTTGAATTTCTCCAGGCAAGAAGACTCCACAACCTGTCTAGGTGATGTTTGAGAGTTTCATAGTTATTTTTAACTAAGTTTTAAAAATAATTGAAAAAAAAAAAAAAAAAAGGAAATTGATAAAATAACATGAAAAGTATGAATTAGAATTTGAACAAGTTTTCCAAACAGCCCAATACAGCTTTTGTGTCATTGAAGTGAATGTTGTTATGGTACTGTTGCACAATCTGAAACAACTGTAGTATTCACCACTTAAGCATTCTCCAGCCTGTGTGGTGGAATATCAGAGCAGGGAAAAGATAGATACTGGCTGCCCAGTATGCCAGTGGTGCCTTCATCCAGATGAAATTTAGCTGATAAACTCTCTTGTGCCATAAATCTGAAGAGAAATGATTGTATGCAATGTCAAGTCAGAGGGCAGCATTCACTATTGCAGGGGGCACAGCTAACAAACTTCATACTTCAGGACATGAGCTGATTATTTTCTGAACCCTACAGACTAACACACCCTCTAGATCCCACAGCCTTCTGCTGGGCTCCTTAGGCAGGCTTCAGTCTGATTTTCCAGGACCATAGTTGAAAAAGAGACACTAATGTACAAAGAAGGAGGAGAATACACTGTGATGAGCCTTGGCATCCTCCTTTAATAATGAGGACAAAACAGATATCCTGTTCTAAAGGTTGTTCTTGCTTTTCTAATGAAGTTAACTTTGCTGGCACAGAACAGGTCTTGGAGGGGGAAAACACCAAACTATGTACAAGTGTGACTAAGCTTTTCTAATTTTGTTTTCCTTCTCAATGTGAAATTTTGTTTTGAAAATTTAATTTCTGTGTACAAAGTGCAGACATTTTAAAAGATCAAAGTGAAGCAATGTTTTTAAACTACTGAAAAAACATTTCAAGAAATTTAACCTACTTTTTTTCATTTTGACTAGCAACTTTCTAGATTTCACTTTTTCATTCCAGTAAATAAAATACCCAGCTTTTTTGTTCTCTCATTTTTCATGGGCAAAAGAAACCAGAAAATCCAACAAATCAAACACAAAATATACTGCCGCCCCAAAACCCCCAAACCCAAACCACAACAAAAATAAGTCTCTAAAGTTCATGTAACTGCTAAAGGAGGTAAGAAGTAGTAAGGGATTTTTTTATAAGAACAGGACTGTAATAAAGATGTCCAAGTAAGGCTTGCAGGCATTTGCATGTCAAGCCTTATTAAGCATCAGAGAAACAAAAGGAGGTTTTTTTTAACATTTGGAATATTTATCGAGTATCGAGTGTGTTTATCTGCTCTGAATCACTGAATCACTTCAGAGGCAGCAGCCTCTTGTTAGGTTTCAACAATGATCAAAACAAACTAAATGGGACATTCTTAGCAGTTCCCATTTCAAAACATTTGAAGGTTTTGCACCCTGAATTTGATTTTACTTAAGTAAATCTCATAAAAATGTAAAACATCTTGTTAAAGCTGCATAGACAAGAAGCCTATGCTATACAGCCCTTCAAGTCCCTAATTGTGCTCTGTCTCCATGGGTCTATCACAAACAATGTCTCCACAACCTCCCTCTGCAGGAACAAGGAGCCCCACTCCAATTCTCATGTACTCCAGCAGCAGTTGGAGAGATTTAAATAAGGGTCTAACTGTCAGTAAGTTTCATTTCACATAAATAAAAGTTTTACTGACATTCAATCACTACTGAGGTGAACAGAGCTAATTTGTTTCTTCCAAAGCCTCTTTTGGGTAAAGTCAGAATTTCCAAAATTTTTGTTGTTTGGACAAGTAAAGTGGCAAATTGCATGATCCTTCTCATCTTTATGTGCCAGGAAAGGATCATGGTGAGCAAAAGGAAAAGAGACAACTGTGGTAAACATGGTTTGGAACAAGCTTCCACTAAGAGTCTTTGGCAAGAGATGAGAGCCTTCCACCACAATATCATTATTTCCAGTTAGCAAATTCAGATTTCATGTCTGCTCTCAGGAGACCGCTGTCCTGCTACTATGAATCACTGACATCACTGTGTGACCTTCTGCAAGTCCAACAGCAAATCTGTTCCCTGCATTGAAGCAGAAAATAAGGCTTCACTGGCCACTTTTCATGTCAAAATCAGTAGCACAGGAAGTGCAAGGCCTATTACCCATTTATTTACTGTAAGGACCACAAAACATCACTTCATTCCTCCATGTTCTACAATATCATTCTAACCTTTTTTCTCAGTTAGGTATTATCTGTAATACATTAGGAGCCCGTAGCTCCAGTTGACAGCTTTGTCACATTGCAATAAATGGTCTGTAAATGCACAGATTAAATCTTCACTGTACACTCAACTCAGACTTTTATTCACAGCTGCCCCACACTGGACTTGTGTCTGTGCAGCAATATTGTGGAGTTATCAGTTTAAGCTGCAGGCCCAACTGAGGCTCTTTGATTGATAAGGCAGGTCCTAGCTGGGACCTTAGGCGTGCACTAAATGCACATAATTTGCATTTAGTCAGCCAGTTGAAACTGGTATGGAGACAGTTGCTCTGGAGAAAAAAGTGGATTGTATTGCATATTCACACAGCTCTTTCTGCATGGAATCCCCTTTTCAATCTCTCTTAACATCTCAGACTCTCTATTCACTCTCTTCCCGTGCAGAATCTTTTATTTATTGTCTGTTTCCTTCCTCATACTTAAAGACTTTCTCCTCTCATTGTTTTATATCCTAAACTTATTTAGCAACAGCTTTTTTCTTGTATTCCCATTCCTGCTCAGCACTGACAGTCAGTGGTCTTTTCAGCTTCTGGGGTTGTAACAACCATCATCACATAACACTGTACATGTCTAGCTCTAAGAATCCTTTGTGAAATCTCTGCATTTTTCTCCTCATTCTGGGTCTTTTCTGCCTGGGTCCAGTGATCCTTCTTGAGTGATGGGGATTGATGCTGCTGCATCCCATTTCTTCTGCAGAATTTGTGTACGGAAAGAGCTGTCTAATAACCAGTTGCCAGGATGGAAGAGGAACACGTATAGGTTCCTTCCTTACACTCTTTCTGCCTCTACACTCTGCATTTGAGGGGCCATTTCCTGCAAAACTGATTTGGAACTATTTGTAAGTGAGGCCCAGAATGCAAGTCTTTTTACTTAGACTGACTAAAAAGTAAGGAAACACAAGGTGTCCCAACTCATAGACATGAATCTGTTTCCAGCTCCTTCCAGAACTGACAAGGAGCTGGCATCACGCTTAGTTCTGCATCCCCACAGAACCTCTGCTGATTCAAAGGGACAAAAGAAAAGCAGACACATGTTTTTTGTTTCTTTCTCTTTTATCAGTCTCTGTCATGAACGTCTCCCACCCCACAAACAATTGAAGTATCAGAATTTCATCTAATGCTTTCCATCCCTTATTTTCAAAGGCTGTGCTCTCTCAACACCTTTCAGCACATCTGCAGATGAAGGTTCCCCTGGGTCAGCTGCCAGTCTGCTCAAGTTCAAGCCTATCACAAGTCTGGCATTAGAACTGGTTGCAGCTGTGCTAGGGGAGCAGGAAGAGAATGATCTGCCTTCTCTGCTTGCTTGAGACCCAGACAGGAAGCTTAAGGAAAGATCTACTCCATGACAGTATTTTAGAAAATCTTTTAAAATCATCTTTCTGAGTTTGTTCTGCAAAAAGTACAGACTATTTTATTTTGTGGAACTGTCTCAAAACATTTCAAAGCATTTATCTGCCACCATAGTGTAATGTGTATTTCTGTACTCCAGATCCCATTGCGTGTGAAATTGTAATGAAGTATTTCAGATAAGATCAAGAAGAGGAAAACCAATTTGACCAAGGTGATTCACATTATAGGTTAAAGACAGTTTGAAAACTAATGTCTATTTTTATATTGCAGAGAATTAGCATGTGCAAATTCTTATATATTTTTTCAGGGAATACTCTTGAAAATCCAATTGCATTAAAGCAACAATAGGGTTTGAGATTTTTAATGGACCAAGCACTAATTGTCATCAACATTTTATCACCAAGGCACAAGATCAGGTTGTTGTGGACCTGTTGTTTTTCAAAATCACATTCTCTAATACTTCTGAGCCTTCTACAATCATTAGGAATTATTCTCAAACTACTCTATTTTCTAAGAGAATACTGAATGCATCCTGGAGAAATGAAGCAATCAGCCAAGGGTCAGAAATTGAATTTCTGTTGTCTGGAATGCAAGGCCAGATTTCATTCATAATTCTTTCTTTTCTATTTTGAACAGCTGTCATATTTCAAATTCCTTATCTCAGATACTTTTAGCCACATTTAAAAACAAAGTTTAGATATATCACAAGTGTGTAGATAAAAACATTTGTCTGCTATTTGGCAACTACTGTCATCAAAGCATTGAGATAACAGATTTTCTTGTGCAAGAGAATGATCCCTGTCAAAATCTGGTATAAGGTGCAAGTGGAAAACAAAATCTGTTCAGCTGTAGGGTTCAACATCTCAGTGGGCCTTGAAAACAGCTATTTTGCTCTTTGAAAAAAATCATAAAGGTACTGTTGGCAAAGAACCACAGGTTGTTACAGACAAGACTTCTGACGTGGCTGCAGTAGAGGGAGCTGTTTTACCGGCTAAGACAGAGCGAGCAGGTCAGGATTCCTGTCTTGGTAGATCCTAGGGAGCATTTTCAGAATGAAGTACATCTATTATTTCCTTTGACAGCTGCATTATTGAATTGTTCTAGACTATTTGGACTAGTAATATCCAAAGGCTTCAATTGAGCACTGATTTCTGTTGAACATTAATTCCCTACTCTTTCAGCAGTACAAATAGATATAATAAGATGACGGAGTGAGAAATAGTGGGGTTTTTGTCTAGAGTGGTCTACCCTACAAGTGAATCCCACAACATCCAAGGGCCTGATATGCTTGATAGTAGATTTCAAATATCAGCCTGGAGGTGCTCATCTCCTCAAAAGGATGGAACACCTTCCCAATGAGACTGCCACACAGTGAGACCAGGTTCTGCAGGTGTATATACAGTACTGTGATGAAAGTCCAAGAGTGATGGGGGATTCTTTGGTAAGCTAGAGTAGATAAGGTACAAGAGAAGTAAAGTGTATAATGTGCCCTGATAGGTGGTGATTTTAATCCACCATTTGGATATGTCGAATTCATGAAATCAGAGGTCAGTAGATTTTGTTGGAAACAGTGTATCAAGAACAGCAATAGTTCTATCCTGATACTATGCTCATATGTATCACATTTGACGCTATTAAATTGTCATGTCATCAATTGATAAAAATAAATCCTAGGGTTTATAATAAATCCTAAATGCAGAGGGATCAGCCAGGATAGAAACAAAAGAGAAAAAGACTTGGAAAATAGCTGGAGAGACATTCCTCTTTGTTCAAGTATTGCCACATTGAATCTTTGTCATGTCCTCTCCCATTTCTGGGCATCAAAGTAGTACCAATGGCCAAGAATATTTTCTATGTATCATGTGCTGGCTGGTAGGATATACCTTTTTTCCTGGAGCCAGTCATACCACAATAATCCAGGATTTTGTCTGCACTGCTGCAATACATCTACCTGTGACCAACTGCACTTGGGCCACCCAGGAGCTCCAGCTGAATCAACAACGCACAGCAAGTTACCTCCTTCAGAATAAGGGAAAAAGAGATGAAAACACATTGCACTGGGGCTTCTTGCTCTTTGTTGGTACAACATGGACCCACTTAAAGGCCCTGCCATTGATCTTCAAGGAGTCAGTAAGTAAGCTGCTTACTGCCAGCTAAGGATAATAGCTATCAGTGGAAGTGTTTAGGCTGTGCAGGGGGAAATAGAGGTAAGCCACAAATCTAGAGTTCATCTAATGGCTTTCTTTTAGAGGTCAGGAGGGTCAAAAGATGTTATGCTCTGATCTGTGATGAACTGGAATCACATGAAAATTTTATATCAGGTATCCTATTAACTACTAAGAGTTGATACCTGAAGAGACTTCTGTTCACAAGAAGAAAACTGGCAATTTAAATTCAATTCAGAGATATGTTTAATCTGAAATAGATATAGAAAGGGAAAAAAGACATTTCAAATAGTTTAGATTTAACTGAAAAGACAAATCTTATTTTTCACTTTTGAAAGTGTTATTTTTCAAAATTACCTTAAGGGTTCCATACTTGCAGCAAAATTAAAATATTTCAAGCAAAAAAATATTATTTGGACCACTTTACTGCATGGTCTCTGGGCAGTGGATGTTCAGAATGTGGTCTGCTTCTCTCCCCACCCTTCCTGACCTCCTCCCTCCATCTATAGCATTTCTCTTCCTGAATGTGAACATGGTGCCAGAACTCCATGTGCTTCCTGCTGCTTGTCACCTACAAAATGGTAAATACAGAAACTCCCACAATACACAAAATTATTAAGGAACAAATTTGGTTGATCACATATTTTTCTAGCAGCGTTTTGGCTTGGTTCTTAGGGCAGAATTATGAAACAAAAAGGACAGACTAAGCTGAAATTACTAATTACTGGCCTGTACAAGCTGATTCCTATCTCAGTGCAGATCTGGAAGGAGTCCAGTGGAGCCCAAGAACCTGCTCCAGACACACTACACATGAACAGCTGGTGAAGTATGATGATGCACTTGTGACTGTGCAGCCTGACACCTCCTCTCCTGTGAGCTAAACAGAAAAGCAGCATGTAGCCTACTAGATACTAGTTAATCACAAACCAACAGATAAGTAGGATAGAATCACTGCAAAATTTCCATCTTAGAGGGAACTTTTTGCTGCACTCAGTTTTAGGAAAAAAAAATAAATCTGACAGTATCTCATTTTTAATCAGTACCTAGAAAACACCTCTGCCCCAAGCTTTAATTGGTGTATAATTTTGCTTGCTACCAACTAGACAAATTTTGTGTGTGAAATTTTAACTTTATGATTCTTACATGCTTTTGTAAGTAAGGCTGGAATTCTGAGGACAGCCGGTAACTTTCAGAAGTAATCAGATTAAGTTTATAAAATCCTATTGATTATTAAGGAGAAGGTTCAAGCACTGTCTCTTTTTAAATATATGTTTTACAATCCATTGAAAATTTAAAAATCAGATTGAAATAGCATGAACACCAGTGGAAAAATTCACAAACAGTTTTGTCATTCTAACTCACTTGCCACTTCCATGCTAAGTCCCCAGCTGTCCCACACCCTCCCATATAATCTTTATCATGACAACTTCCATTCATCATCCTCCAGCTACACATCACTGTTGTGGAAGGAACAGATGATAAAATATAACCTCTCCAAACATACCTTGAGTTCACTGATAGTAGCAAGTGTTGATTGCTGGCACTCCCAGAGACACAAAGTATGAGTTGGCTCTCATTGCTGCCACCTCTTTGAAAGAGGACTCGTTGTGTGAACACTTCCCATCTTTCTACCCCCAGCACCAATTACATCTCTGCAGTGGTTTCTGAAAAAGCTAGTCTTGAAAGATCAGCTCCATTACCTTGAAGGGTGGTAGGTGCCACTTCAGATTCTACCCTGCATTTGAAAATTCTTGCAACTGAACCAACTAACCTATTAAACAACCCCAAACCCATATAGGATTTTTGACTGGTCACCTTAGTAAAAGTTGCAACTGCTCAAAACTCCACAACCTTAAAGAGATCTCAATATCCATAGCTACAGAGGGGCTTGATCAACTTTACAAAAGAGCAGCTCAACGGCACCAGAAGCTACAAAGGTGTGGATTTCCTTAGATGCAGAAGAGAGCTGACAAGCACAGATGGCCAGGACATGGGGAAATGTCCACAGCAAGGGCAATCCAGAATGCATCAGCTGCCATGAACGGTCCCTCTTTCATTTAAGAAGCAACAAGTAGAAGGCAGTAGTGAAGAAAAGGGTAGTGAATTCATGTTAATATGCAGATTCCAACAAACAGTAATGAGGTGTGCATGGTCCAAGCATACAAGAACAAGGAAAGAGAAAGAAACCTATCCTGGGATGCACTGCCATGATTTTAAGAAGTTTGTTCATGACATATTTGCAAAATAGGACTGTAAGGAGCTGCAAAAGAACACAATGTGGACTAGATTAAGCTGGATTGGTTAAAGTTAAAAAGAGCTCAGGAAGTCCTATTTAGTAGCATTAATAATTGTATAATAAATATAACAAACATGGATACATATATCTGTGTACATACACAAATGTATGGTGGAAACATTTCACAAACATCTATTTCAAAAGATTTTGCAGCAAGAAGGTTAACATTTTGATTCTCCTCTCATACAAACTTTTTGCAACTAGAAACAACACTCTTCTTGAAAGGTAGTTTTATTTCATAAAAATCAAGTTTAAAGAAGCCTAGAAGATGAGACACATCATTTGATTCTAAAAAAAAATCTCCACCTTTTATAATTAATATTAGAAAAAATGCTGGAGGTGGAGGGAGGCAAGACAAATTTTAGCTTTGTGTCATGGAAAAAAACTCCCCCCAAAAAAATTCACAGATGGAAGCACATCAAGTTGAACAGCTCTCATTTCTAATTGCAAATTGTCCCAAAAGCAGTTTTTTGCCTTAGCAAATGGGTTTCTTCAGTAGACAGTATACAATGTTACCTGCTATCATGCATCACTGCCACTGTACCTGAACCCTCACAACTACATTTCATAAGTGGATTTTTATATTTGATTTTCATAAAACAACAGCATCTCTTTCCCTTCCAGGCTCAATAAACAGCTTAGGCAAGATTTTGACTATCTGTTTCATTTAATTACATATGCCTTGATTTATGGTTCAGGAAAGGCTGTAAATGAGGACATCACATTTGCAATCCAGCCTCAAAATGTTTTCAAAAACAGCAACAAAAATCCTCACATGAAGTCTTATGAAAACAATCCCCAGGGGAACCACATGCAGTGCAGCCTGGTCAGCTTCTGTGTTTATCAAACAGGAGAGATGAATGGCTGACTTTGATTTTCCCCTAGGTATGCAAATACAGAGTATTAGATTTGCTTATCCCAAAATGTTTACCTTCATCTGTCAGTGTTGGGAGCTGAACAGGTCGCTCTGTCCCCCAGGGGAGGCACGGGCCAGGAGATGTAAGGCTGAGCTAATGCGGCTTGGCAGAACTACATGGTACCAGAAGGGCTGAAGGCTGTGGACTGTCAATTAACAAGGATACAAGGCATCAGAAATCATAAACCAGTTTCCAGGTGCTCAGTAAACCCACCTCATTCAAACATCAGAGATTCCAGTGAGCACATAAAAATACAACAAAGAAAGAGAGGTAAGACCCCTAAGGAAATTAATACCAAACCTCCTTCATAGCACACCTGAATTTTGGAGCCATTAAATGCCAATTCTGCCTGGGTCTCCATAGTTATAAAGTGTCCTGTTGTATTAATAGTGGAAGAAATTCTACCTTTAAGCTTTTTGTCCCTTGAGTGATTTAAGGCCAACGACATCCAAAACAGCAGCAGATCTGGGATCGCCTGCACCCAGAGCTGTAGCAAGGCACCTTATGCACCCCCACATGACACCCCCAGTGTATGTATAACTGTCAGGAAAAAAATGTCAGGTGGGAATAATCTCAAATAATTAATCTCATGAACAGAAATTCTAAGGGAAGTTCCAGATATGTGTAAAAATGGAGAAAGAGTCCTGCAGGATATATAATCTTGCATTATGTGAAGCATATTTTGGTTCAAAGATAGAAAAACTTTCAAATCATATGGGACCACCATGATAATTTATATAAAACAACACAGTTATTCCTGCAACAACCTTACAGTACATGGTAAATCTGTAGTGTTACTTTAAAGTTACAATGGGTATCTTCTCAAATACTTGTTAGTGACAGAGAATTCAGCATACTTTTGGCAAATTATTGCATTAGGGAATTATATTCTGTTCTAGGAACTGTTAAAATCTTTTTTTATCATCAGATTAAACAGAAATCTCTCCCTCTTGTAGGTGTTTTCTTTTAACTTCACTAAGATTAATATTTTGAGCTTCTGAAAGCCTTTTTATCTAAGGCAGGTGCATAAGACTTCCTGTAAAGGAGTGTAAAAAGAGACACAATAGTATTGAACAAATCAGCGCAAGAACTAGTCACACTTTGAGCTCTTCAATTCATTTACTTTCTTTTCCAGCTAAAAATGTTGCATTGAGTGTTACTGAGTCACTCTCACACAGTGCAGTGGTTGAGGTGAAACACCAAGCAGGAAGTTCAGGTCCAGGATGGAATTTTTGATCAAACTGCAAAAGCAGCCTTTAGCACAGGCAGCGTTCTGTAACGGGGAGTCAATGCATAAAGAAAAATGACACTGAAGTTTCTGCTCTAGGAAAACCATATCAGTGATCCGAACCTGGGTGTCCTAAGTCCTTGGTAAAGTTTTTTTGAAAGACTATTTTGGAATGTTTCATTTTTGTAGAAAAAAAATTTAAATATCTATTTTAAAAACTCTAATTCTTATTTGCCAATCAGCCCCAGGTGTTTTGGTGGATGTTTCATTAGGTAGTAATACA
Organism: Cyanistes caeruleus; assembly: GCF_971803275.1. Lineage (NCBI taxonomy): Eukaryota > Metazoa > Chordata > Aves > Passeriformes > Paridae > Cyanistes > Cyanistes caeruleus. The sequence goes on from NC_141708.1 coordinate 18,283,395, forward strand.
GAAGAACAAAAGTAATAAGCTTCCCTTATCCTACTTGCCATTCCTGTGACTATATTTGGGCAGCAAGCAGGGATTCAAACAGAAAGTCTAAAACAACTCTTTCCAGTCAAAGGTTTTCTCAAGAAAAATGTCCTTTCTATGCTTCTTTCTAAAAAACAAATGCACTGTTTTTGTCTAGGTCACCCTACACTAAATCACTGAGCCCACATCTCCCCCAGAAAGAGTGGAGAGGAATCTGATCATTCCCACAATGGTTCACTCACCCCTAGGCTGACAGGAAAACTTAAGCCCTTTTCATGAGGCTTATGAAATGGCTTATGGGCAGGAGGTGCAGAATAGAGGCCAGGGAGTGTGATGGCCAGGGTAAACCTGCAGCAGTGCCAAGCAGCTCACTATACCCAGTGCTGTGCAGAGGCTTTGTACACAGTTGTCTGGAGATGGAGGCACCCTGCTTCTGTTCTCACACACTCTTTATTAAATGGGCTTTTGTTAAGCTTATACTTAAGATTAATGCAGCTCAATGAAGTACCAGCTCATTGGTTCCACATTTGATGGGTAAATTTCAAAACCAGACAATTAATTAGGATATCTCACCCCCTACAACTTAATGTCATTATGAAGTTGAAAGAAGTATTCAATAGCAAACAACTGTTGCTGATACTAAAGTTATTTCCCATATATTGAATTGCATTTGATTCAGTTATACAGGAAAAATGTGATTTAAGGCACTGATTCCTCTGAGATAGGAAAAGCTACATCTTACCATTCCTTTAATAAGAGCCACTATGCAGCAAAGGCTTATGCAAACAGCATCTTTTTAGGATTTGCATTTACACCACCTTTAGGCACAGAAATTTTTGGATCTAAAATTCTGTCCTCATCTCTCTTTCTTAGCTTATAAAAGACAAAGCTCCACACTGGAGCTAAGCTCTTACACCATGCACACCTCGCCTCTCCAAATTACAGCAAGAGAAATCTGGGTAATGGCTTCCTCTATTCTATACCTGCCTACCACCAGGAGCAATTTAACCTCTAAAAGCCTTTTTTGTTTCAAAGTGGCAGTGATAATAACATAAGATGTCTTCAAAAGCAGACTGTAATTTCAGACAAATGCCATCAATTGCTGCATTTCATACCTGGTCATAAAACAAGAACAGCAAAAATATATCTAACATAGGACTTACAAATCTGAGTGCCTTTTGTGACTCAGGAGGAAAACCCATTATTTTCAGAAGACAAAGATGCAAAGAAAATAAATGCCAAACTTGTGCTGAAAAGCACTGTAGTTCTTTTGGTTGTCGTGAAAAGCCAATTTCATGATTCTGTGCAGTTTGATTTCTGATTTGGGGATTTTACAACACTATATATATTCTCCCAGTAAGGAATGGAAAGTAAATTCAATTAAAGATCTCTTTTGCTTACTGAACCTCTGTGTGCCTTACAGAGGTCATCTCTCTATCCCTGCCACTGTATACTCTCTGCTCTACCCCTGACTGCGCTCCCTGTAACCTCTGTGGCTGAACCAGCTGCTTATTAAACTGCAACAAACATCAGAATAGATTGCTTCCCCCAGGAATATGCTGGAGACAGGCATGCTATTCCAAAATTCATAGCTAAATCACTTTCCAAACATTCTTTCCAACAGCCTGAGGACTCTATTTGGTTCAATAGCCTGTTAGAGGCCATGTAGTAGAGTTTACCAGATTTTACATTGAACTCTAACATCTTAGCTCAGTCTGACTGATTGGTAGGCCAGGGCAAAGTAGGGGGGGTCAGGGGGAAGCACTGAAGAAATGTCATAAAATACCTTTTTCCCTCCCTCACCAAGTATTTCAACTTTGAAACAGCTTGTTCAAGTAATTTCAAATTCGGTAAAACTCTCAATGCCTTCAGCCCAGCCATGCCACATTTGAAACTCAACAGAGTAAGAAGGAAAGTCCTTAAGTAGAGATGCCAGTAAAAACTGGATTTATAGAAAAAAGCAAATTTCGTCATTACATGAAGAATTAAGATTGTGAGTCAGACTTACAGAATGGCATTCACTTAATTCTGAATCATCACTATATCCTCCATGATGAATAAAAAATCAGAAAATGCACCCAGTTCTACCAGCTTATCTTCTGAAGACAGACCAAGTGGTTGTTCCTGCTTCCAAGTTCTTGCAGTACAAATACACCAGATGCACAGAGGAAACCTGTATTCACTTCATTTTACATCCAGGCATAGGAAAATCAAGTGAATCATCCGTTGTTGCTGAAGGAATGGAATTAAACTCAGATATATTTAAGCCTGTGACTGAGCTTTGTCTGCTCATTTGGGTCTGTCTGTAATCTTTTCCTTCACATTAGTCAGCATCTGAGCTACAGCAATTTCAGATAGCTTGATGAAAAATTTGGCAAAGTAAAAACATATTTTTATGCTGCAGTGTAAGCATAAATGTATCAAAGGGGTAGAAAACACTGTATTCAGATTATTCAGAAGTTATAAGCATTTCTCATATTTCCTGTTGATTCAACTTTTGAGAAGTCAGTGAACTGATTTTCGTGGGTATTGCAGGACTTACATGAGTTGAAACTTTAATAAAGTTTCCAGAGGGATGAATCCACTCCCCCTTTGACCCTAAAAATATCTGTAACCTAACAACTACACAAAACAATAGTGAAGTGTGACTAAACGTGAATGGCAATGTACTGCTGACAAGCTCTGACCATTAACATTTTTCTTTCTGTTTAACTCAGCAGGCTAAAAGCAGCTAACAGAAGCCGTCTGCTGTTATGAGCACTCAGAAGCATTTCATTGTGTGCATGCAAAAGAAAATGAGTGCAATTCTCTCTCAGAATGCTACTTTTTGGGTTTTTATTATTTCTTTACAGATTTAATTGTGGATAAATGCAAGCAGCATATTTAGAAAGAGGACACTTTATTCTGTTGACATCTTTGGAGCCTGCAACTCAAGCAGGTGAAATAATTGAGACATACAAGGCCAACATGTGTTGTGCAATTGTAGTAATATGATTAGTTTTGCCATGGTGTTACTAAAGGAATAATGTAGTCCTTTTATAGCTTAATTGATCACATTTAGATGTTTGGTGAAGTCTGAATGCAATTGGAAAGTTTCTTCAGGGGTCAAAAGTGAGTTCCCCTCACAGTAGTACGTAGCCCCATTATTAACTTATGTGATGAATCCTTTAGGCTTCAGCATGGTGTGGGGAGGCACCGAATTCAGCTCTCCTCCTTTTTGGGGGAAATTATCAGCTACTCTGTTAAGTGGTGTGTCCTGCTTTGCTTGCAGGACAATGAGCCCAGCTCAGGTCTCTGCAAAAAGACTTGCAGGTGCCTAAATTCAGGAGCTGATTCATGGCATGGATGGATGGATGGATGGATGGATGGATGGATGGATGGATGGATGGATGGATGGATGGAAGAACCTGGGTGCTGTCTAGAATACAGACCTCTGTTTCAGAGAGAGCTCTGTGTTTAACACTTCCAGCTGGTTGCTCTGTGTGGCTTCCAGCTCACAGCACTGGTTGTTTTGATTCCCATTCTAAAACATCTACATTGGCCCACCAGATACCAGGAGCCTTCACACTTAACATTAAATTGTGGTTTCAATCAAGACCTGTGAATTCTTTCTGTGCCTTGATCTCCTACAGTCTGTAAGACAGTGGTTGGTTATTACTTTCCTCTGTAATATTACAGAATCAGTCAACAAGAACTATTCCAAACCAGTCAATGAGATAATAAAGGGACATTTCTAAAAGCATTGCTCTGTCTAAGGTCTAACAAAAATCAGATTAGACAAACCCTTTGGCGGCTGTAAATCAATGTTACTATTGAAATTGATACAGATTCCCATCTGATGAAAACCTGGCTTGTAAGATCAATAAATACAATTATCTTAGGAGAGAAATAAAGATTGTACAGCAATGTCTAGGTAGAAGAAAGCCTCTTCCTGTAAATGTCATGTTGGGATTATTACTGAAGGGTTCTGTGGTACTTAAATATAAAGAGGCACTTTTAAGTACAAAATTTAAATAAAGAAAAAGCAAAGTCCATGCTCAGTGAATTATGAAGAGTCCGTGAAGGGTGGTAAGTGTGAGAATCCAGTCCCTGTTCATAGAAAGAGCCCTACTGTATGTTCCTACAAATATTGATGTTTGAAATCCAAAGCACATGTGATGCATTAGTGTGAAACAGCGATTACATACATGCTGCTCTCTGCCCTGCAGTTCAGGAAAAGTCCTTGTGTAATGAAGAACTGAAAGACTTATGAGGGAATCCAATAGACTGTTATCGTGTAAAAATACCAGTGCTCTCCAAAGTCAACTCACAGTTCCTCAAATGTATGCTGGTGTGTGTTTTGTTTTCCAGCAGGCCTGAGAGAGAAGGAGCTCCATTCATGTCAGACCCTGTTAATCTCATACCTCCAACTCAGTCTGTGTGAACGGAACAGTGACTTGGGAAACCACTGCTTTTCTTTCCAGTCAATTCTCAAACACATAAAACCTACCACAGGAGATCCAAACACACTCAAACAATAACAGGCAATTTTGCCAATTACAGAAACTACTTATGGGCAATAAGAAGGGAACTTTTCATCCAACTCTGATTTTGGGTGTTGGAAAATTAAGAATGATTTCTTGATGTTTCCTTCATCTGTGTCTGCCAATAGCCTTCTGAATCCTGACAGTTTTCATCATACACTATCCAAATGACTGGAGCAATTCTTGATTTAAGGATTTAAGAATTTAAGAACAAAAAACTCAAATAAAATGTAACAATAGAACTCTGAGACTGTATAGTCCCAACATGTTATAGATGAAAATTATTTTATTTAATGGACATCCAAAGAGTAGGACCAAGCCCAGAGTTTTTTGTAGGTCAGACTCTGAGTTCAAGATCTTTCAAACTAAGCAAAGCTCCCATTAACCTGATGGCAGCTCAATAACTGTTGTGACTAAGTGTTTAAATAGGAACTACTAATCCAATATGTTCTTCAGATCTAGAAAATGCTTACTTCCAAGACTTCAGGATTGTTTTATCCAGAAGCCTTATCCTACATGTTAAAATCTCACTAACCGTAAAGAATACTACTGCTCTAGAAATAATACCTCTGATTTTGAGAATTTCTCAGGAACTGTGTGCAAATCCTTTGTTCTGATTCAGATCTCCAGTAAAACATGATTGGTATTGTCTCCTGCAAACATCAAGACTCTGTATAAATTGTGCCATCAACATCACTGTTTCTGTTGCCAAGCTAGCAGCACTATCTCTGCCTCAGTAATATGGTGCTGGTATGGAAAAGCCACTGGACACCTGGGATAATGTGGCCTCTGATTCATACAAAGATGGAAACATGGAATAAAAAAGCAAGAGTCATTTATATTCCATTCAAATAGACTGAGAATGCTCCCATTGAAGTCTCAATGTTGAAATTAATCTGTCTTTATTTCCACATGGCTTTTGCGAAGACTTTTGCGAATTTTTATTTTTTTGTATATTTGTGAATTTTTAAATTTTTTTTAGTATATTATTTGTATCTCAACAGGACATTGCTAAGTCCCAGTGCTCCTGCAGCAGCAGCTGCTTAATATCACATTTTTTACAAGAGGAAGGGGCAATCTATGCTACTGTTGCAACCAAGGAGCACAATAAGTATGCCATGTCAGAAGACTTACACTGATCAGAACTTTGAGAAATAATTCCTGGGTTTCATTCTGCTACCCCACAGGCCTCCAAGTCCTTCAGGACTGATCTTTATTGCAGTTTGTATATGTGATTAGATTTCCAAAGAAAATATTTTTTTTAATTCATGCAAATAATGTAAAAGTAGAGAGCTCAAAAATGCAGGATGGCATAATCCATTCAATAAATTCTCTTATTAGAATAAGATTGCTATTCTGAAATTTTACCATACTTGTATATATATATATATATATTTTTTTTTTATTATTATTATTATTTTTTTTTAAAGAGCAAAATCTTTTTTGAGCAAAGTCTTTTCAATTACCATTATGTAAAAATAACAATTGCTTGTGTAGTGGAGCTCTGTGGAATATTGGCTTGGTATAAAAAAACCACTGGAACATTTCCCAATGCAATGCTAAGAAAAAAAATGTTATATACAATATAAATTATGATATTGACATGGCACTTGCCAGATAAGATTATGTAGCTTCATTCCTCAAGAAGTCACAGTTGTCTTAAAGTCTCATCTGGGGCACCATTGAAATCACAGTACTTCTGGTTGTGCTTGAAGTACTGTGTGCCAAAAAGAAAGAATGCAGGAAAGGAATGATCAGAGCAGAAAGTAACCAGCTTTTCTTTGACAGCAAAAGGCAATTGTGAATTGAAGAGAACTTGCTATTACAGTTGGCTTATTCTACAAAGCACAAGAATTTCATATTCCTCATAATTTGCCCTGGAAATTCACATTAATCTGTTTCTGAAAACCTAGTAAACTTTCAGTCTCCACAACATCTGTGCCAATGAGTTCTTCAGATCCATCATCTGCTATGCAATTTTTACTGTGCTGACTCTTGATCCCTGCTTTCAAAGAAGTGTCCAATATATTTTCACTAACTTCTTCCCTAAACTTTTGCCAGGCCTTTCCCTGCTCACTGCCTCTTGAAGTTTACAGGTCTGAGATCTTACAGCTACACCTCGCTGATTTTTGGTAGCTCAGCTTGAGTTTGCAGAAGTTCCTTTTCTGGTTTGTGTGATCTGTCTGTCAGAATAAAAATTAATCATGAACAAAAATTAATCAAGTGTTAGTCTGTGTCTGAGGCCTTAGTTAATTACAGTTAGTGGGTCACTTCAGACCGGAACTGGAATAAGAACTGATATATAGCTTATGTGGACAGCTGGGTCAGTCTTCCCCAAAGCTAGCACGAATCTATAGACATAGTCCAGCCCCTCCATATAAAAAAAACAAACAACCTTGCTTTATGATAATAATTAATTATAAAAAATATATTTCAATTACCAACACTTGCAAATAAAGCATGAATGCCTTTGGAGAACAGAGAATCAGAAAAAATAGGACATGCTTTCCAAAAGGCTTTCTGCAAATTCCTTACCAATCTAGTACCAGAAGAAAGTGCAAAAAACACCTGGATTAGGTGATGGATTAGGAAATGGTAAAGAAGAAAGAGCTCTGAACAACTAACTAAAGATAGACAGAATTCTAGGAGCATCAGGCAGGAGAACAGTGATGAGGAGAAGTACTTTGAGCAAAGCAAGGAACAAGACTGGGGTGCCAAGATGAGACTGTTTTGTGAGCTGGAGAACATAAATTGAGTGGTGCCATTCTGACAGAAGCTTGGTATTTCTCAAGTGTGGAAGCTATTTGTGGACTTAAAGAATACCTGTTTGTGAGATGGAGTAGGGAAGTATTTGGCATAGGAGACCTTTCATGTTCTTTCTCTTTTGCCTTCTGCAAAGTCTCATCAGGGCACTTCTCCCCCTCAGCACCAAAATAACATTCTGCAGGACATCTGCTATTTTCTGTTGATGGAGATCACTTAAGTGTCTTGCTAGCCCTCAGGTCTAAACCACTATTCTCCAACCTCCAGCAAATGGTATTGAGTGCTTGGTGACCTATATCTTGATCATAGGCAGAGGTGTTTATTGTTGCAAGTACAGTACAGGCTTTTGTACTGTTTTTGCTCATTGCCTCCTACCATGCTCACCCTACAGTAACAGGAACTGCTCCAGGCTTATTACTGCTGCTGTCAGCTGTTCTAAAACAGCAGCCCTAAAACTTCCAGGGACCTTGTGTCTAGGGAAAGCTTAGGTCTCCTAGCTACAAAACTGAAGGTTGTAGTTGCATTATAGCTGGCAGGAGAACTTCCTGCTCTGGCTACTGCAAGATGGGCTGAACATCCTTCTGCCCCTTACAAGGCATGGAGACAACAGCAGTGCACTGGGCAGCTCACCAGACAGGGAGTTTTAAAGCCAGGATCTGAATGGGAGCTGACAGAAATGGAAGGAAGGAGAGGCTTGTGTGATTATTAGGATTATTAGAACCTGTCCCTTCTGAATCGATGCATGTGCCTAAAAAACTCTGCCATCTGAACTTTAAGCTCATAGGAGATAAGCAGAAGGGTTTTTATTACATGTGCTGCAAAGCCTTTGTAAAGAATGAAAACAAACTGTGGTGCTGACTTTGTCTATAAAAAACAGCAAGGTTTCACCCATGCCAATATTTTGTGAAAAAATATTGAATCAGTTAGTGACCATAACATTTTATAATGGTTTCCAAACAGCAAAACAGATTTTGGCATAAATAAAAATCCTCTTTCTTTATTAAATCCTTATATGGAAAGTTTCAGAGCAGAAGGAATTCTTAGCTTCAGAGTCATAAGCCTGGATCTTTGCAGAAAGAGAAACTTTGGTACTAGATAAGGCACAAAATACAAAATTGTCGCTTAACAATTCAGGTCTCACCTTAAGGCCAACTGGAGTTGCTAAATGGGTACCAGTGAGGTTTCATTTATGGAAAGCAGATGAATGTTTACACTTGGTATGGTAACTGTATACATCAGGATTTTGCAGGTGTCTTTAATTTGGCTTCAGTCTTCCTTTGTCAGTCAAAACACATGAAGTAATTTACATGGTGATTTGGTCTTCTAAGCTGATTTCCAACCAACTTTCTTCCATCTTGAAAGTAGCACTCAATAGCCTCCAGTGTTAATCATCTCTCCAAGAACATTTTAGGTTTGTTAATTCTGGGGAGTCCATTCAAGACAATAAATACATAATAGTCCCTATTCTTTCTTCCACACTAACATCTGTACAGAAGACAACTTCCTTCCTGATTCAGTTACACAGCTGTATGATTGTCTCCTTTCAAGAAAACAGACACTTATCTTCTAGAAGTACAGCTCAGGTATTCTTCAGTTTCTCTAATTTCAGTTTCTCTCAATTTGAATGCTGGTTTTTTATCTCTATCTTTGGAAAGGCCTGCAATCCCAGCTGAGGAAATGGCTCATCTTGAAATGATCTTAATATTTTGGATATAGGACAGGATAGATACCTAGAGGAAAAACTACACCCACACTGAGTACAGCTGGAGCATGGGTGATTTAATTTGGGCTTCTGAAATATTCTGAAATATCAAAACAAAGACAATATTTCAAAGCAGGTTTTTTACTCTAAGCTGTACAAGGTGAACAGTACCAAATGTCCTAAAGCCATTAGCCATATCAATACCTAACATTTTTTGGATGCTTACAGGACTTTGCTAAAATTAGCTGTTAGAAAAGAAATTTCACATGCTAAGTGTCTGCTAGACAGTTATTATTTTATTTTGCACATTGTGTTGCAAAATATTAGAAGTCTCCAACAATGAAATTAGTGAGAGATTTTGTTTTGTGCATGTTAAACATATTCTTACAACTCTTTTTTCAGAAGGTTCTGCTGAAAACAGATTTGAAATACATTGAGTTTCTCATGTTAGAGATGAACCTTGTCTTTCTCCCTAAAACCAATTGAAAGTTGACCGAACCCAAAGCCATTGGCAGCAAAAATGAATGTTTGCCTATACACAATAATGAGATATGGTGAGTATATTTCAAATGAGGGATTCAGGAGCTGGCCAAAATTGCTAGTTTAGTCTACTGGCTAAAACATCAAATCTGAGATTAAGGGAAACATTCCCCTTTTATCTACAGGGCTCAATTACAGCCAGATGTCATGGGACATAGGACCATAGACTTATAAAACTATAGAATCATTTAGGTTGAAGAAGACCTTAAAGATCAGCAAGTCAAATCATAAACCTAAATCTGACAATTCCAACTCTAAACCATGTCCCTAAACTGCCACATCCACACATGAAAATAGCCTGACTCAAAAAAAAAGAGAAAATCATGCACGGAACTAGAAATGCCCCAAGAAAAGGGCATGTGGACAAGGAAATAAGGACCATGGAGGAGGAAAGTGATGATGACATGACAATGATGATAATGATGATAATGATGATAATATGGGAAAGGGAAGTCAGAGGAAATCTGATTCTTGGAGTGATAAACAAGCAAGAAGTACCTGGAACCAAATTTTCCACAAATCACTTCTCCTTTCATGTAAGCAAGCATCCTCAAAATACTCTGGCTGTTTGGTGGGTAGAGCTTTGGGCATTACTGCCTCATTTTGTTCAGGTTTTTTCCTTATTACCATTGTTTAAAAAAATTGACAAAGATATTTGGAAGAAGACTACAGGTAGTCTTCAGGGGCTGCAGAGCCAACGGTCATGGAAGGATGCTGAGGCTTGGCTCAGACCTCTGCTTGCCCATCTCTGTCTTAGTTTGCTGTGTGCTCCTAGATGTGCTTTCAGGAAGAAGATCAATATTTCCCTGAAGAAACTGGAATGAGTACAACAATGAAAATTCCAGTAAACAGCATACAGATGGCTTCAACTCTGTTGGAAATTTTAAATTAAAGAAAAGTAAAACTTAGGCCAGGTAAAAGAGTCTGCTGGTTCCTCTCTTCTTTGTCCAGCTAAATGCAGTAGGAGTGCTCTGCATGTAAGAGACCACAGAATCCAAGATTCAAATAGAATCCAAGATCTTCAAACCAATTATTTCTAATTGTTTTACTGTTCCCTAAAATCTCTAAGAATCAGCTGCATGTTTTGGCTTTAAAAAAGTAATAGTACACTCCCAAGAGTTATGGGTTTTTAATTTAAGGTGTTTATCCTTCTGTTTTCTATTCCACAGAGCTCTGATATTGCTGACCTGTTAATGTTATGACATCTTTATTGTCAAATTTTAAGCATTTGCTATGGCAGTGTACTAGCATACATACTGCCCTGCATTCACATATGGTCAGCTTGCACCCTGGATATGCAGATACCTGATCTGGTTTCTAGAAACTTGTTTCTTGGACAAGATTCTGACAAACTGGAATGTCAGCCCAGGTTTTTTGGCAGAGTGCCTCCATTTTCTGTATCCGTAAGAGGCCTTACTTTCCCAAGCTCCTTGTCCCACTGGTAGTTTTATAAAAAAGCTCAGCATGTCCCTGGAAGTTCACAAAGCTTTCTTCATTCATAAACAAGTTGCTTGCGAGTCCATGAACAGAATGGCTCTATCCGTGACGTCTGATTGACCTTCAAGAACTGCACACATGACAGAAAAAATAATAATAATAAAAAAAGGGGGCAGAAAGTTTAAGGAAATAGACAAATGAAGAACAAGGGACCCATCAGTGTGTTAGTAATGTGATGAATGCAAGAATTAAAGATATAAATATCACGACGGGCTCTATTTGCATTGCCACAGTCTGTTTAAAAGAAAGAACCCCAGAGCTAGGAACCGATGCCTCCTGCATCCCTAATGGCTTCTATATAAAAATTGTCATTTTCTTTGTATGATTAAAATAAAGAGCATCGACAAAATAAACTCTCCCTTCCTAAATGTTTCTTTTAATGACTCTACTGCTGCTGGAAGATGCCAGTTTAACAAGTCTGCAGACAGAGGCCTTCTGTCTGCAGAATAGGTACAAGACAAGCCGTGGCAGGGAGAGGGTCTCTGCCACACACGCAGCTCCCTCAGACCAGCAAGACCACCCCAAGAGGAAAGGAGCATTCAGTCCTTGGCCTCCTTACTGTCAGCAGCAGCCTGAGAGCCAATCAGTGCCCTTTGCCAGAGAAGTTCCAGGCAGTCTGAAGTCTGAGCACTTGTCACTAGCATGAAGTTAACAGTTCGTTTAGCTTCATTTTCTACTGGGTGCTACTGACAGCTGTTCCTGAGAATGCACGGCATGTCATTACTGGTCTCTACCATATGGGTCATTCACACAATTGCCATTTCTAGTTATTCCATTAGTCACTATTCCCTGTCATCTCCCTGTTTTATCCTCTCTGGCAAGCTCTCTTGCTCTCTGACTCCTTCACAGTGAATTTTTGTCCCTTTCCATTCCAGTTGGCACTTTTCTAATCTTCCAGTGCTGCCTTTCCCGCGGAATCCCAACAGAGCAACAAGGATTTTCTTGGCTTTAAGCAGCTGACAGCTGACCATCACCCTTCTTCTTCACTGAATTCTGTGCCCACACATTTCTAACTGTACATTTTCAAAAGTCAGAACTTCTAATTTCTTTCACCTCTGCAGAGCAAAGCTTCTGATGGCAGAGGGTAACTCAGCCACCTCCCAGGTACCTGCTTTGTGATACTGAGTATAGGAGACGAGAGATACACATTCTCTCTTCTTTCCCACCAGATCTCATTTGTTACAGTGCCAGAAATGATGCTAGGAACTTCCATTTAGTACTAAATCTCAACACTGAGAAACATGGTGACTTAAAAGACCAGCAATGGAACAGAGTTCCATTCAGACTAAGGGTGAACACAAGCAAGGATAAGGGGTTGCCCCTAGGTGGCCTTAACATAATATATTAACTTCTGCATCACATGGAGTTTCCAACTGACTGAAAAAACATCATCATTTTAGGTAGCATAACTGATAGTCCTCCATCAAGATGCCAGCCAGTGAATCAGCCATGGAAACTAAATCAGGTTTTATTACTCTAGAAGCAGTTATTCCAGTTTAAGTGATACTGGCAAGGCTCTGCAGAGGAAATGCTAGCAATTTCCTAAACTGTGAGTGTTCTGTGCGTAAACAAGAACTTTCACCTTTAGGAAAGTGAATCCAAAAATATATCAGCAGTGTGCTCATCACCATAAGATTATCTTGCCGGCTCTGAAGACTGTAGGCAAGGTCAGGCAGCAAGTCAGTGAAAGTGAGATTGGTGGATACCTCACAATGACTCAGACCATGGTCTTCTTTGGTGCTTTGCCAGCCTGGTCTCTAGAACTGTAGGCACAATTTCTCTAAACTGCCCTTCAGGCAAACTTGCTGATCTGAGATTAAGCCGGTGTGTGGCTTGTCTAGAAGGGCTAACACACACCTGAATGAGTTCTTTGGTACTAATCTCAAGTTCCATTCCATGCTACTACTTTCACTTACACTGTAACAGGGTGGCCACATCTGAACTCTTCATTGCTAACTGCTAACTCTTAAACCAGTCATGAACTGTGTAGGAGAACTGCAGGTGATGGAAGTGAAACTATGCCAAGAACTTTTCTAAAAACAGAGAACAGTTCTGGTGCTGAGGAACACTTCCTGGCAATGTCTGCAAGTAGATGAAGCCTTCAGGGACCCTTTTTTATTGTTATCTTTGCTGGGATCAGGCACCATTAGTAAAAATGGCAATGTCTGAAAGTTTTCCAGCTGTAGACATGGCTCCCAAGTATTTGAACATGTTCCCTTTACTGTTAAAAGAGATTTCTGAGACATAAGAATATCATAATTTTCAGGCTACTGTTAAAAGAAACAACCAGGTGTTTATCCAAATCCTTATGTCTTTAGTTCAAGACTAATTTGCTACATGCAGGTGCTCATAGGTAACTTGTCTTTGTTCAGAGACATTGATCTTTTATCAAGAAAAATTAAGACACTCTCAACCAAAAAATACGGTTACTAATTTTTTAGCAGATTTATTTTCTCCAAATCTATACTAACATTGATAGGATTTTTAAATGCACACTGGAAGCAGTTAGAACACGAAGCATAAAAACAGACCTTTAATGAGGGGAAAAAATATCCCATTTTGGGGTGAATTGGGATGAATACAATATTTTAAAAATTTATATCTGCACTAAAACAAAATTTAGATAGTTGAAGGTGTACAGAAGATGGAAGCACTAAGGCAGCTGCATAAACAAAGAACATTGTTGGAAACTGGAAAATGGACAAAGAATAAATTTTCAAAGAAAGCAATAATGGATCCTCAGTATCTGTAGATCTTAAGGAAGTTCTCACAGAGTAAGTAAGAGTAAGCAATTGTTTTAATCTTAGCAATTCCCTAGATGAGTATATAATATGATGATATATGGCAATTGATCCATCCCTCTCTGTTTGCAGATAATATTCTGATTTCCAGGTCTGGTAAAGCCCAGAATTCAGGCAAACTCCTATTTTGGGAAGGGCTTCATGCTCTGAAAGTCTAAATGCAGCTATTATTTTTTTGTTGACTGAATGCAGGGCTCCCAGAAATCCATCAGACAAGCTTCTGGCTTCTCTGATGTAAACAAGAAACCCCTAGACATCATCTGCTTTGTTTAGAAAAGGTAGTTACCTGACACTAGGTCCCCCAAGAAAGCACAGCAATATCTCAAACAGAATCATTACCCTAAAGAGTGCTTACAAAAGCAAAACTCATTGGATTTTTTCTGCATTTTATTTATTTCCCTTCAATAAAACAATTTTTCCTGTTTTCAGCATCCAATCACACCAAACTTCAAATAGTCTTGGTAAGTGTTAATTGCAGACACATATTCTCACAGCTTCTAATCATCTAGTAGAGACAATAATGCCTTATCATTATACATTATACAAGAAATTGAATTAATTTTCACTAATATCCCTTCAATATCACATAGAAGAATGGCAAATAAAGTCTGGTCTAATTGTCTGACTCCCCACTGATGCCAACAGCATCCCATCCAGATATAAACTGGAATTCCCAGGAACTCTTTTTCTTCTATCAATAGATGACTATTGTGAGCTCCCTGACACACGGAAGAGTCACCATCTTAGATATTACAGTTAAAAGCCTTAGAAACAGACTTTAAACACTTTTGTCTGTACAAAACACCAGAGAATACCATACATAGTCTCAAAAGACATCTAAGTTCTGGAGTGTATTAGCTGTATATAGAATAAGCTGGTAGGTGAACTGCTACTCATAGTCAGAACACCAATATTTTAACTATTCTTTCCACTTCACTCATCATTTTACACACTCCTCTTCTGCTGATCGTGGTTGGAAAAATTAAATTGCTTCAATTCACAGTGTTTGTTTTATACTTGGCTGAAGGCTGATTTGTAGCGTCTTGGCATTTTTTACCATTACTGGAAGTGTGGCTCAGAGTATAATTTAGGTGACCATGTGATGGTCAGTTTTAATATGGAGGTAGAGAAGATCACCTACAGACCTAGTGTAGCAACTTTTCTGGTGCACCACTCAAAATGACTTCTCATTTTTTCCAACCTCACGGAAAACCATCAGAAGTTTTATATTCATTCTACAGGCATCTTTTGGTTGCAGTGATCCATGACCTACTGCCTCAGAGTCACTGAGTTTTATAATCTTGTCTTAAGAGTATTAAAAAAATGCTATGCAGTTCCATATGTAATGAATCAGGAAAAGACTGTGCTTTATTTTTGTATCAGATTTTTACCATCTTAGTTTGTGGTGGTGCACTAAAACTGTTCCCCAAAGCACTGGAAAGAAGGATTCTGTGTTATTCGGGAATGTCCCTAAACTGAAATATTTGAGACCTCAGCAAGAACAGACAAAACTGATTGGCACTCTGACATGGTAACAGTTTTCCATTTGTGTATTTGTGGAGCAGAACATGTACACTACTACATCCAAATCAGAACACAGAGAGAACTGTCTTAAAGGTCTTTTCCAACCTAAATAATTCTATGATTCTATCTTAATGAGAATTTCAAGGCTTATTAAGGCCAAATTTTATGAACACCTTAAATTGCTATATTTGGTAAGAACTTTTCCAGCTATAAAGTGTATTGTTTTGCTTTAAGTGATTTTTATTTTTTAAATAACCAAACATATTTCAATTATTTTCTGTTGTTCAGTTCTCTTTCTGAAGTCTGGGCCTTGACATCTACCTGTTGGAACTACCTTAGGAGTTTGGGAACAAAGACCAGACATGCATCTGTTTTTCCCAGATGTTCAGCAGTAAGAACACTACAATTTTTAGCAGCTTCAGCATGAGCTTCCTAACTCTCTGATGTTTTCCAACAGGGGTTATGCATACATGGGCTCTAATGTTAACTTCCTATCTCTCCTTCTCTAGCCCCCTTCCTCCCCCTCCTGGACAATGAGAAAAAAATACAAAGGTCATGAACCTAACTGCAAGCATCTCTTCCTGCTTCTTGTGTGGTTTTCACCCTGACCTTGATACTCCTTTCTGTTTCCCTAGTGGCACCTCATGAACCCCCTTGTGCTTCCTTAAGAACAGGAACAGCAGAAAGAGGGAAAGAAACTCTGGCAATTAGAAACATACCCTGAGATTTCCTGCTTCTAATGCCTATTGCGAAGAGGCTGCTGTTTTTCAGTTAACAGAGAGTAAAACAAGAGAAAATTAATGAGCTTAGCAAATTGAGGACAAATTGAATAAAAGGGGGCCAAATTCATCCCTGATGTGTTTTATTGGAAGGCAACAGATGGGTAAATTTATCTTCATATTTTTAACTATTTTTTAAGTACACAAGTGAGGACTGGGGGCTTTGTTGTTGTTTTGGTGGTAGGGTTTTTTCTTAACCATGCATCATTTGGTATTTGCACCCTAAACTACTTCATTAATTTTCTGTAACTAAATATTGTTAATATATTCATGTAACCAGTAAGATAGAGGGAAGAAACAACATGATTAAATGGCTGACTTACTCTCACTATGGAATGAAATAGCCACTGAATAGAGGCATGACCTGATACAGGTCATTTTTGCTCTCTGTGCCTTTGGATATCATCAGTCTAGATCATTCCCTTAACACAAGTTCTTCAGTACTGATACCATCTCTTCACTATGTTTAAGTAGTTATTTTTAATCCTTACAGACTTGGCCTAAGTGAATATTTATTACAGTGAAATGTTTTCATGGCTGGATTACCACAGAACTATAACAAGGACTCTTCCACAGTACTCAGGTGCAAAAAAGTGCTGTGTACTACATTCAGTGCTAAGAGGTGTTGACAACACTGTCACCTAACAGATTTACTTGGCCTTGGGGGCAGAAACATTTTTGGCACGAAATTGTTTCCAGTGAATAAAATACTAATTTTCATTAACCACATTTAAACTGTAAATTTACTATTACATAAGTCACATGAAAATGAAAAGCCTTAAATCAGGTGTGGAACGCACTTGTAGACAAACACTTCTTGGTAATAAATTCATACGAAGCAGCAATTGCCCTGCTGTGGCCTAGGTGGTGCATTTGCAAGTGCTGCACAAAGAACTGGCTATTCACATGGTTCTGGCACTCCTTCCTAGTTTCCTGCTGCTAAATTACATTAAGAGACTCAAAACATACTTTCTTAATATCCCTCCCCCCTACAGGGAATTACTGTGGTTGCCACAAGAAAGTTACTTGATCATGATGGGGCAGGAAAAGGGCTTGGTACAATCCTGAACAACTGATCCATGTAACCATCTCTGGGGTCCCAATTCAGTCTGCTGTCTCTACTCAACCAAATACATGGCCTCTCTATTTTACTTACATAAGAGGTTAGGTAAGATGGACTGCAATGAGAACTAACACATTTTAAATTTTCCCAGTGATGTCAATGGCATGTTGGAGGTTACTGCAGGCTGAACAACTGGGGTTATAGACACCAAGTGCTGCAAAGCATTGACTGCTTTGATGATTTTCTTTTTCTAAAATACTTCTTATCACTAGGGGCTGAGTTATAACTGTGACTCCTACAGTGCTACTGTAATATAGCATGACATTGGCATACAAATACAGACGTATTAAAAGATGAAAAGAGAAAGCCACAGTATTCCAACAGTTTAATCACTGAACTGTTGTGATGCCAGCCAGTGAACTGACATGTTCAAATTAAGTCATTTCTCTCTTTCTGGGTCCTAGCTTATCCATATCCAGTTTTCATATTCAACATGCTTAAAATGTGTTGGTTTTAATTCATGTCAGTACATGCAGCAGAATTGACTCAGAAAGTGCTACTCACTAAATTAAAACACAAAAATGTGGCTATATCCCTCTTTCTGAAATTGCTGATCTGAATGATGATGATTCTGAAATGCACACTCCTGAAAGAATATTCATTGAAAATTCTGAATAAATAATACCCAATTTACTCTGTTTGGGTTATACTTCCTGACTTTAGTGGGCTTGCCAAATTTCTGTATTCCACTAAATATAAACCAGCAACTTTAAATCCATATCACAAGCCAGGCATTTTGCTTAGTGATGTCCACAGCAATTCCCAAGCCTGTGATTCACTAAACTGCTGGAAATGGCATATTTTGATCAGGTGGATCAAGTTTTTTTCTGGATCAATCTTAATTTCTATCTTAATTTAATAAATTTAATAAAGAGGAAAAAAAGAGTTGGATCTAATATGATTTTCAAATTAATTTAAGCACCCTTTTCTTCTGAAATCCTTTATTCAAACTGTCATATATCAGAAGAACAAAATTTAATGAACTTAATTTAAAGATCTTAACATAATATAGCCTTACATGCTGTAAATCTGTCAATGGAACTAGGTCAATTTATAATTAATGAGGACTTCATCAAGCATAATGTCTTCAGGGATTGCAGGTGCGTGCTGGTATAGACGTATTTCTTGCAACAAAATGCCTGGGAAGTCTGCTACAGGGTAATGACATTTCTAAAGACTGTCTTCTGAAAACATGGAGGACACTCAATCTGTGTTACTGCCATCTGAGCTTTAATGCAGCAGCTACTGTTCTGTCACTAGCAACAGTACCAGAATACAAAGGGTAAAAATATGAGTTTTCAACCTTTGACCTCTCTGTGCTCTCTCAAATTATCTTTGCTCCGGTTACTTACATTGATCTCAGCTGGTAGAAGCTCCTGAACATTTTGTACATCTCAGTACAGAATTCACACAGATTATCCTTCCCACTGTGTCTCAAGTCAGATGTGAACAAGGCAAAGCAACTACATCTGTTTTGCCCAGAGTCAAAATTGCTCCTTGCAAATCTCTCTATGGCTGCTCTTCTAGTTGCCAACTTGTATAAACAGACCACGCTTTGCACAAATTTCCTCATATTCTGGTGATGTCTTAAGTTTTAGCTTTCATATTTTTCAGATTCTGTGCTGCCTAGGTGTATAGTTTTGAACTACATATTAAATGTTAGTGAGCTCCCTTCACAAATCAGGTAGACAAAACAATTCCTTTTCTAGCTTGATACCAAGGACAATCATTACAAGTTTCAGGCCCAAAAGCATAAACAACAGTGGATTGAGGAGAGAAAACAAGAAGGATGGGACTTCATAACCTGGAGCTGTAATTGGACAATTAACCCCAATATACAAATGGACCAAAACTTATAAAAATGTGAGACCTTGTGACCAATCCTCCATTTTGTGACCATTTTTAGGTCTATCTTGGGTGTAGCCCTGTCCAGGCTCTTTTACTGCCCGAGGTGTATCCTTTAAGGCCTTTCAATAAATACCTACTTTATTCTTAACTGTTCAGCCTCTCTTCTAGGTCAGCCTAGAACAGACCAAGGCATCACTGGGATGTATGCTGTCAGACTTGAGCATGCTTTTCTTGTTCATGGTGTCCTTTTTAATTTTTTCCCTGTCTATTACCAACTATTATATTGCCTGATTGAGATGAGGAATAAAATACTATAATCTCCATCTGTTATTTTTAGCTGATGGAGAGAACAAGCATACACTTTTCAGAGATGCAGCTA
Source organism: Cyanistes caeruleus (assembly GCF_971803275.1). Classification (NCBI taxonomy): domain Eukaryota; kingdom Metazoa; phylum Chordata; class Aves; order Passeriformes; family Paridae; genus Cyanistes; species Cyanistes caeruleus. Next base: position 18,302,895 of record NC_141708.1, read on the forward strand.
GAGAAAAAACAAAGGAGTTACTCAGAAGCAGCCTCAGAGGTTGACGTAATGCCTCTCATATTGCTGCTATTGGATTCTGGCAAACATGTAAAATAGCCAATACCTGCAGCATTTTGTCACAAATCCCAAGGTGTCTCCTCAGCTCTGACAGTGCTTGATCCTAGGTTTCCAAAGTAGTTTCAGGGAATTCAAATCTGCCCATTTTGTAAATATACCCATTGATATCTACTACATGACAGGTAAGTATGGCACAGGGTACAATGCTTAACTGAATAACATTTGGAAAATTCTTTGTAGTCCTTGATTTATAAGCAAATTTGATGCTTCTAACTGGGTGTAACTGCAACCTACCAGCCTGTGTTTGGACCAAACTCAAACCAGCCTACTAGCTGCTAGGACAGACATTCACTAATCTCCAGCAAATTTCTGTTGTTCAGACTCCTCTATGCTGGGTCTGAGTCTCCTCACTGCTGCTAACATTCTCTATACTGGGGACCAAAGAAATGAGTTTCAGGAGGGTCTGCACTGGGCCTATACATAATGAGTATTTCTCACATGATTTGAAAATACTAATAAGGTCTGTGTTCCTGCTCTGTTGCATAAGCAGAACATAAAGAGGAAAAAAAAGAGTTGGATCTAATATGATTTTCAAATTAATTTAAGCACCCTTGTCTTCTGAAATCCTTTATTCAAACTGTCATATATCAGAAGAACAAAAATGCTTAAATTGTTTTGCAAATTATGCTCAGTTGGAAGCTTTTCAAATCAAAGGCATCATTTGGACTTAATCAAAAAGCAAGGTATCCCAACACGAGATTTAGCAACATCTAGATGTTGACTTGTCTATTAACAACAGATTGACATATGCCTATGGAGCTGAAACCCAGATTCCCCAATTCTTCTTCATCAAGACACTGTGTCATAGAAAGTGGGGAACTTGATATTGATGTAGCAAGGGTCACCATTATTGTGTCAGAATCAGCAGCTGTATGGAAAGCACCTACTCTGGTTGCACAGAGTTAACCCTCAGGCAGTAATTTACACACACATTCTGGTATCTGTACATGGAAGGCCTCATGCAAATCATCAAGGCTGGGCTCTAAAGAGCCAATTTGGCCTTGATTAGGATGAGGTCTGTCTTACTGAGTTTTACTGTGCAGTGCTAAATTTCCAGGTTTTGAAAATGCATGTGTGTGAGACAGACCAAGAGAGACAATCTCTGATTGATCTGGTACTCTGCTACAGATGTATGCTGTGATATATATATATATATATATATATATATATATATATATAGATTGTGCACATAAAAAGCCATGAATGTCTGCATATAAATATAGATTTTACATGACTCTATATGTATTATTTAAGTTCAATCAAAAGTACTTTTACTCACAGTGAAGCTAATAAAGAAGGGAGAAAATACTTTTTGATTACATTTTTATATGACTAAAGTTTGTTAATAAATGAAAAAAAGCCTTTTGATGAAAAGTTTATTCCTGATAAAAGAGATGTTGCTTTCTGTATGAAAAGTTATACAATTATTTTTGTGTGTCATACTTCGTGGAAGAACGATATCGGGAAATCTAAAAGAAACTACTCATCCCTTTCTGTCAGAGCGTACATGGGGTGTTGCTCCTTGCCATGTGAAAAAAAAGAAACTGTATCAGTGTGCAGCCCTCTCACTTCAGCATGAATACAGCTGCAGCTGGCCAGGGATTGCACAGTACTTTGTAAGAGAGTGATAATTTGTAACTGGAATTCTATGGTTGCTTTATGTAGGAAGTTGGGTGAAATAAATACAATAATTGCTTCTAACTTAAAAAAAAAATTAAAAACAACACCCTGGGAGTTCTTACTTCTCAGCTTATATATTAAGACATGGCAGCTTAAAGAAGGAAGGTGATTGCTTAGACTCATGCAATAGTCCTGCAGGAGGTGGCTAAATCTCATTGTCATGATTCCTATCTGCAAAATCTTGCACCTTGTTTCTTCCAAAGCAAACCATTATGAAATTAACACTTTTTCATACAGGAAACAATTGCCTTTACAACAGCTCATCCCAAGTCACATGCTTGATTTTCTCTATTTACCAAACTTTATAAGCTGCCATCATCACTGCTGATATTTCCATACAATACCAGTCCAATCTTTTGCACTTCAAAGGAGTTAACTGTAATTGCAAAGGTGCAGTGCCCTGCAGCCTCTGCCTTTGCTCATTGTCTCATTGCTACAGGTCTCATTGCTACAATTCCTCCATCATTATTCAGTCAAAAGGACAAGCAACTATTATGGCCTTTCACAGGAATTTCCATGTAAAGACCCAAATGCATTGTTGAGAAAGTGTAACTCTTCGGAAATTCTATCCTGGGATACAGTGATGGTCAGTTAAGTGACAGAATCATGACTTTAGCTGAGTTTCTCCATACACTACATGGAGCACAGTCTTGATCTAAAACTCACTGATCTAGTTCCTGTGTTTGAGATAAGGTATGAAAATGAGTTAGGGTGGCATAAATTTTGGGACCATTTGGTCCCATACAACTTCTGCTAAGTAATGCTTAGCATCACTCTGGTTCTCACTTCAGAGCTAACAAAGCCATTTATCTATTCCAAGAGGGAAATGAGTGAAGAGGACAAGGTCTCTGGTAGAGGCTGACTCATAGTCTAAGCACTGGCAGAAAAAAAATTGCCTTAATGATTTTGACAGTCTGTTGTTGAACCAAACACCTTGTTCCCATAAGATGCTTTGCATCTATCCATAGACAATAACTATATGATCACAGCTGAAATGCAGGTTATTCCATAATATGTAGTACCCTTATACAGACAGAGATAACATCAGTTTGCTTACCATACATGCCTCTAGAGCTGAAAAACAATCTGAGCCTCCACAGCACATTCCAGCATTGCTGCTTTTTCAGAAAGAACTTTCCTTTTCCTCTCCAACTTCTGCTTGGTACCTATATAACATAGGCATTGTGCCCTGAAAATATAAAACAAAATAAACTTTGAAGTGCCTTTAAACTAACATAACTATTTCATCCTTCTAGCACATGCCTGTGCGTAGATTCCCATTCTGCAACTGATATTTATTGATCTATATTCATATGATCCAAGAAAAGCTTGACTGCATTGCTTTGTGGTAAAATTATAAGGGGAAAAACTGGAATGTGAGGGAGAAGGAAGGAGGAAAGCCAAGCTTTTATAACTCTTTGTAAACCTGGTTTATGTGAGCCTAGCCAACACAGGGTCTAAATGATCTGTTACACTTAAGAACTGAATGTGAAAGGCTGCACTGTTGCTGAGCTGCTGGTGCCCCACAGAATCAAAATATTTCTGCTGAGCTACAATTTAAACAGTCATACTCCAAATATGGGGAGCAACCCCTGTGAGGAAGTATGTTTTCCTTTTAAAGCACTTTACCTTCAGTGAGTAAATGTTTCTAAGTATAATAATAAAAGCACTAAAGTTTAGGTGCATTTTTATTTTGTGCTAAATGAGCAATCAAAAATGCACATTGTCTCAATTTTGCATTTTTATTGTAAAGAGATGTCAATGTTTTCCTGTATATATAGGTCTGATTAACATATCCCTATCTGTCAAGAGAATAGAGACCTCTCCTGCCTTTTTGCTTTCATTAACATAATAATTATTATGGGTTCTCAGTCATGGCCAGTTTCTGCTTAAATGATCAGATTGCAATTCCCCATTAATGTGCCTTGTTCTGGCACAAAACTCCAAGGAACCATCTACCACCTGAATGCCTTCTGCCTGTCACTTGTTCTTCTGCCTGCCTCTTACATATAGGCTATATTTTTACTTCTCCTCAGGCTGCAAAATCAATCTGAGCAAAATAAGATTTCCCAAAACATGAAACCACATTTAGATCCAGACTTGCCATCTTCTTCCTCCACCCCATATAATGAGACCATCATTGGCAGATGAAAAAACCATACTGGTAGAAAATTGTAGGCTTTCTGATAGTGGTGAATAGACCCAAGAAGAGCAAAAAGACTTGTGCCACCAATCAGGTGAGGTGTCCAAAGAAATTAATTCATGACTGTGAGAAACCTGTATGATGGTAGGTGGAAAGGGGGACATTTACAACTTTCTAGTGAGTCTAGTATCTAATGAGTACAAAGAATTGCCAAGCATCACATAAATCAGAATAAAGCTTTACTTTCCAAAAGATAAGTCCACAAAAGGTGAGAGGATTTTTCAAGCTCTTCAGCTCCTATTTACGAGCCTTCATGTACCCTCAGAGTCTTCAAATCTGTATTGACTTCATCTATATACCTAAAGAGGTGCCTAGTCCTTGACAATCTGGCATCTCTTCTGGATGTATAAACCTTAAAATTCTGAGAGGAGTTCTTTCAGTAATGTACTCAAAGGCTGAAAATGAATTTGAAATGGCATATGGCTCTCACACAGCTTCACTGAAAAGAATTTATCCATTATAGGAAAGAAAATGGAAAGAACATCTGGAGGTCTGTTGAAAAAAAGGGTTAGCAATAATTAATTCAAGTTTATTTTTCCTCCATAACTTTATGTATGTTAGAGTAGGAAACAATCTCAGCTGAGGCTCAAACCTAAGGTGATGCTCTCCTCACTGGATCTTCAGCTCTGTTCAAGACATAATGTAGTATACAGAAGGGGAAGAAGCCAGTATACACTCTGAGGATATTTAACAACTGGAGTAAAGCTCCGAGGCCACTAATTAACTTTTAACGTCTCATGGTCTTCATGCAGACATGCAGAGTGAAAGATAGGCTTTAGTCAAACAAAAAGGTTCTTGGACCCACTGCTCAAGCAATCAGATGAGGTTCTCTGGCCTGTTACACCAATAAGCCAGATGACCGAATGGTCCCTCCTGGCCTTAAAATCTGCGAATCTAGAATTACACACCACTATAAAGCTTATGTAAGAGATGGGAGAATAGAGGCCAAAGAATTACAAAGAGTATTTACAAGCCCACTATAGTCATCACTAATGTACATGTAATTGGCAAAGCATTTACATCAGAGGCCAGTTGTAACACATACGTTTATTGAAGGCTTACACATTTCATTATAACTGAATTACTGAATATATCTAAGCCATTTATAGTGAACTGTGGTAAACTCTAAAATAAAGTAAACACATGTGCAGGGATTATTGATGTGGTATGCCTGTTCTGATACTTAAAGGCATTATAAACGATTTGCAAGGCATTTAATAAAAGCGACCTACATTTGTATAGCGCCTTTTATCCTCAGGTATCCCAAAAATTCTGTACAAACTGTAACTACAACTGCATTACTTCAGGCTGACACCAGTGTGGCTATTCTCAAGTCGGTTGGGTCACAGTGCCATTATGCTGGATTTAGAATGCAGCTATTGAATCTTGTGTATATAAATGGTGAAGGGGAAGCAGCATCTGTTTCACAGGTTTCACTGGACATAAGTCCTTAAGAAGATATTAGATTATTTAATTTGATATTTCATATTACTTATGGCACCTAAAAAAAAAAAAAAACAAACAGAGGAAATGGCATTTTTCCTTAGATATCTGAGCACTGCTATTCTCAAACGTCGCATCTAAGCTTGTCTCCCAGTAATGTCTTTCTTACATATTCTTCTTGGAAACAGGGCACTAAGAGCTCTTGATGGGATGGTTATTTACAACAACATCTCATTCCTCTGAATTTCCAAGACAGAGTCTCACAGCATGTGGGAATACCTTACCTTCTTAGTCAGCAGTGTTAAAACTGTTCGTTTTCAAAACTCTGTCTTCGTTGGTTGAAGAAAACATGCTCAGACTATTACAGTCATTCCATGATAGAATCCTGCTTTCTTTATTAATTTCATTAATCTTTATTACAAAAATATAATTTAAAATTCTATCTTATTACTTTGTTTGCTGAAGAGAATACAAAATTATATTGGAGCAAAAAGCAGTCTCTGGAGATCCTTCCCAGAGTGACTTAACAAAGAAATGAGACTTATTGGTGATACAACTTTTAATACAGCCTTTTAATTCAAACAACACTGACTGGTCCAAAAGGACCCTTCAGACCTGGTCTCTTTCTATGCCTTGTGGAAGGAAAGATACATGACTGGAGAGGGACCTTCCAAGCACTCTACTGGGTGCTCTCTTTTGATCATCATAAGATTAGGACTGGATTGGACCAGGTGACAGGATGTTACAGAAATGCCTGCCCTGAAACGCAGCCAAATCCTATCAGTATTAAATCAAAAGCTTTGCAGAAAGCCAAGCATGCTGTATGAGAACACCCTTCAGACCAAACAGATCAGCAATCCCATCAGGAGGGGGTGGATAATATATTCACTTTGGGAGATTGTAAAAAAGGAAAAATTCTTCTGACCAAAGCTACATTGTGGTAAGCCACTGTGGAACCAAAGCAAATCCGAGCACTAACATTCCTGAAAATGGTATTAAGGCATCTTTAATTGACATTAAATGGTCAGGATATATATTTAGATCTCCTCCAGAAACATTACCTGTAGAAGCCCCAAGCCTCTAATACATCAATGTTTTTTCATAGCACAGGAAGGATCTTTCCAACAAAACCTCAAGCCAAGTGTTAACATCCTTTATACATTGTGAGAATATTGTAAGATAGTATGATGGCTGGTATACAGGTTTGATAAAAAAAATGGAATTTTGAACTTGTTCATTTTCTTAACTCTCTGAACCTAATCAAAGATATTATTCCTCCCTGAAAACCATGCCTGTGCCTTCACCACTACAGTTTCATTAGTAATGTAGTCTGAATTCTGCTGCAGTAGTCAGATTGCATACTGCTAAAATTTATGATAATGCATGTACTCACTATAATCTGCAATTTAAAAAGTCAGCATTATTAGCAAAATTATGTGCTTCACCTATAATGCAGTCACCCTCATCTAAAGCTAGCTGTTTAGGATACTCTTAAATTCACTGTGTGAATCACAAAGCTGGTTTGACAGCCTGAAATACCCTAAAGTGATCAAAGCAGAAGACAGTGAAGGACCTTGTACTTGCATATTGTGAAGATCTTGTGTTATGTAACATTCTTGAAATATTTTCACCTCTCACTCTTACAAGGGAAAATCTAGCAAAGCAAATATACCTGTAGTGATATAAGGTTCTTTTATCCCATTTCTGGGGGGAAAGATTGTAAATTTTCCATTTTGTGCTCTTTTAAACCAGTCATTTCTAACATTGCTTTAGATTAGAGTTACACAGACAATTTCACTGGTATGACCAAAGGGCTGTGCTGTCTAGCAGGTGGCAAGAATAAGCAGCTGACGGATGTAGGCAGGCTTGGCAGGGACAGGAACAGGAACCCCTTACACTCAGCTGTGAAAGGATTTGTAAAATGGAACTGCAACCTCAGGAACTTGAACTTGCTAAACGCTAATGGCAAATCAATGAGAGACTCAGGATATTCTCAGATAAACGCTTTGTCTGGTGCCAAAGCTGACCTAAGAAGTTCCTGCCCTCCCCTGCACCTGCTCTTTTTCTTTCCCTGCAGCATTACCCATTTCATCACAGAAATGTGTTGGATGAAATTGAAAACTTTTAACCCTATTTTAGTTCTGGTCTGCAGAGTGGCTCCATGAACTGTTGCAATGTAAGTGAAGCACAAGAATGAAGGGGTGGAGGCACACGAGTACTTGGGCAACAAAATTATAACAATGGCAGATACCCATCTCCTGTGTTTTAATATATTGTTTGATACCATATTTCATCTGATTAAACATCTCCTCAGCATTCATGAATAAATTCTGAGTTCAGTTTGAATGAGGCCCCAAAAGCAGGCATTGTGTGATAACCATTTTATCCCACTCTGGCTAATAGATTTAGTTGAAGAAAAAATCCAAAATTTAGAAAACATTCAAACGCTCCAAAATGTAGATCTGTCTAACCACTGCTATTTTCATTGTTCCACATCATCCTATTGCTACCTTTAAATTTCAGTTTTTATCTTTATCTCTCTGTTATCATTTTACACTGCTACCCACATCTATTTTATAGATTCATGTGGTTTTACAGCTGCCTCACATAGTCTATGAAATCTCAAACACACTTGTTTAGACTATGAGCTTGTTTATTCTGGACTACGATAACTAAATATGCACTCTGAAGTTAATGTGATTAACTTGGCCAAGCTGATTCATAAAGAAGAATGTCAGGAATTCTTCTTCCAGATGTAGCCTACATTGCTCACAACTTTCTCCAGCAGAAGCACATTTCCCAAGCTCCACCTAACTTCCCATAGATGGTGAAAATCCCAAGATACAAAATTAAGGAGGCAGAAGAAGGAGTGGGAGAAGGCAATGATTGCCTTAGATGTGTTCACACTTAACGGAATTAACATTTGCTGATACAATAGAACCTAAGGAGGCAGGCACATCGTTTAATGTGTTAGACTTGCAGACCTTTGACTCTTTTATGGTTAATTAGCCTTTAACTTAAGAAAGCCCCCAGGTCATAGAACTTCCATCAGCTCTGAATTCAAAGCTTTGCCCTCTCTCACCCTGGCAGTTTACAGTGTAATGATGATTGATAGCCAGATGAAAGCTTTAGCTGGGGCCTGTCTTCTTGCATTGTGCTGGAAGAGAAGAGTAATGATCTATAGCTGCAATGGTTTCAGAAACCATTTTGGTTAATTATGACCTTAATCACCCACTTAAGCAGGTTTGGGCCAAGTTGATTTTATACCGCTTTATTCTACAGCAGGTTAAAAATTAACCCAGCAGTCTCATATGCATTTTACAAGGTTTCCATTCACTTATTGCCTAAAAAGTCCCTAGTGAATATGATCTCGAGCTAATATTCATGAACTCAAGTAAAAAGGAGGAATGATACCTTTTAATGGTAACAAATTACTGCTGACACTTAACTGCTATCAAAGATATACAAATGACAAAACTCCTTCTTATATCTGGTTAGTGAGCAGTATGTGAAATAAACTCCCACCAAAATGAAAGCTTTTTTGTTTAGACCCTGGAATTATAGGCAGCTTTAAAATGTGATGGGAAAACTGCCCATCTACAGGATCAAAGTGGCTGGCTTTATTGGTCTAAGTGGCACAGAGATCAGACTGGCAGGGCATCTGGAGCAGGAAGCACCATACTTCTCCTCAAGAAGTTCAGCTTTGTTCACATCACATAAGAAACATTCTGTATGAAATTTTTCTAGAGAGAAAAAAAGACCTGTTCTAGACCTGTTCTTATTGTTCAGACAATGAGAGCAGACAATGTCTCAGTATTCTTCCTAAGGCCTTTTAAAACTGTCTTTCACAAAGATCAGTATTTACACAGTCTGGGCTCCCATGGGAACAGTGGTAAACCCACAGAGCTACAGGTACTCCGTATCAAGGTGCTGAGGACAGGTGAGGCTGCTCTGACCTGTACCATAGTCCAGCTGACTGCAATGTGCTGCAGACATAACTTCACTCCTGTGCATCTTATGTATCGTATAAATCCACTTTATGCCTCATTTCTTCTCTTTAATGTGATCCACAATTCTTGAATCTTAACTATAAACCATTCCAAAACCTTCTCTTTTACACTGATCACATTTCCTAATTAGAATAGCTGGCTCACCCAGGTTATAGGCTAGGGACCAAAAAGCATGTTTACTGTAAATTGCAGCCTGTTCATGGAAAACTGACAGCCTCAAGCAGAAATAATCATACACATGTTCAACTGACTCACACACAAGAAATGTGAGACATTCCCAAATATTTGCTAGCACAACAGATAATGTGAAAGCAAGACAGTAAGGACCAAAAGAAGAAACAATTTTGTGGATGCAGCTTTGCAAAACAGCTGTTGCTCACTGCTAGAGATGCAAAAGGGATGCTAATGATCCAAACTAATTCCCTAGCAATGACACACTCCAGTTGGTGCAAGTGTTTGTACAGGTCTTTTCAGCAAAACCTCAGTAAACTGATCTATCTGTTCCATAGGAAATAGCTCTTGCCCTGTGCTCAGCAAGCTCTGTGTGATGTTTTTGCCACCTGTGTTTCAAAGAAAAAAAGGTGTTCTGTTTTATTCCACTTGACACTGATCTCCACACACTCTTGCTCTCTGTGAGAGAGAACAGTTATCTGATGTCAGGAAGATACCTTTGTCAGACATTATTTGGATGCATTTGCAGCTGATACTATTCCCATCATAGTTCCAAACTAATTTTATTTCTACTATCTTCTACTGTATTTGTTTTTTCTAACTTAGTATTAGAGGACTTTCTATTTGAGGGCCTGGAACAAAAGCTGTGATTTGGCCTCTCAACAGAAAATTACTCTGGCTCTATCCTTTGCAATACTGATGGAGATCTGAAGTAGATACCCATGAGAGTGTTCCTATCTCTGGAGTCTCAGTTTTACAATGTGCAGTTCATTTGAAGACTAATGTTGTTGATCTAGCTTGCAATGTTCAAATTTTGTTCAGCTGTATGTGTCCTTTTGAACAAGTATCACCAAAAATTAGCAGGTAGGCTGAGGTCCTATCTTACACCTCAAAGATAGAATATTCTGCATCATGGCTGGCATAAGTAATGCAAGATACTTGTAAAGTTGCTCTAAACTGTCCACCCAGAGCAAGAAAGCTTTTGTTAAAACCACTGAGATAGGCACTGGAAATATTTTGTTGTTGTTGTTGCATTTATTAGTCTCCTCAATAAACTGGTACATCCTGGAAAATTAGCCAATGCAAATAAGAGTCCTTTGCATCTTGCTGGCAGAACCCCATTAATATGAGGGAAATCTCTGGCTCTCTCCAGTGATCTGTCCACATGGAACAGCTCTAGAATGTCAGTTCTTCAAAGGAATAGAAGCTACCCTCACCTAAAGGAACAGATGTACACATACTTACATACTCAAGTTCTCATTTCATTTTCTTGAAATAAGCATGGGTTTCATTTTGGATGTTCCAGAAGACACCAACATCATCTTCCTCTTCTGCTTCTAAGTTAAAAATGAGAGACTTAGCACATTTATTTTCTGTAATCATGAAGGGACCGCACAGCAGAAACATACAGATTAAACTGCCTTTATATTGGAAATGCTTCTATTTAAAATGCAGTGTTTGGCTGGAGTGTTCTCACATGTGCCATAGCTTCCTTCACATAAAACAAGGGGCTTTGATATTCCCATTCACAAAACACATCACCACGCATTTTAATAATCCCAGCACAAAACTGCTAAAGTTAAACCGGCCCCCTGGTCTCTATATTGCTTGATTGCTGACACATGCTGTGATTCTGAAATCTGCTTGTGACTTTATCTGGATGGGATGAGGAACAGATTTGCTTGAATTCTTGGTGACACAAGTATAAGAAGGATAAAAGAGAGGTTATTTTCCACTGTAACTGTTATTTGCTTAAAAAAGTCTTCCCCAAAGCAAAGTTATAATGTGATATCTTGAAAGAACACTACTCCATTCTTTGTTCAAACACGCTTTAACTTCACATCAGCAAGACAGAATCACATTAGCTAGCTAAAGATTCTAAAGATACTGATCAGATTGTTTTAAATTTCACTGAGGCTAGAGCTGGGAAAAGTTAAAATGCACTTCCCCGCTAGAAAAGTAGAACAAGTGTGCTGCCAGGGTAAGCCAAAAAAGCTGCTATAATGTTGATAACAACTTATTGATTCCAACAGCTACTGTGATGAAGGCCTGTCTTTTATTTCTGCAATCCTGCTGCTGCGGGCTGGAAAGGTAATGCCAAAGGAACACAGTTGGAAAATATTCCATGAACATAGGAACAGTCAACAGAGAGAGTGAGAGAGAGAAATGAGTGATTGAAACCAGATGAAGCCAGCTCATGATCACAGCTTCCACTGCTGAATAACTAAGTCCATGTAAAACTGCCAGGCATTTCCCTCTGCCACGTGAGAAACCCCAGAGAAAGCCAAGCCTTTGTCTTGACACATCAAGCAGTGAGGATATTATTGACTGATAGAACATCCACAATATACATCACTCCCTTCGGCTCTGGAGAATGTTAGCGTATCTTGCCATTTTCAGACATGGGCAAACTATCAGGAAATTATTATTCCAGAAGCCTGTTGCTGCAGATCAACAAGTTCTACAGTGCTGTGTACCTAACAGGATTTTCTACCCATGGGATAGAACATAAGAGAAATACCTCTCTCAGAAGCTGCAGTGTAATTCAGATTGGGCAGTTTAATGCAGTTGGGCTTATATGTTTACCATAGAACCACCTGGACCGTAGTAGAATTAACAAACAGTATGTGTGCAGCCTGGTAAATGGAGAATTACAGAGGAACTCTGAAATTTTGGAGGTTTTCCCATACTCTTAGACTTTAAATAATCTTGGAGATGTCACTTCCTGTCCCTATGTTTCAGCTACTGTATTAAGAGCTACCCAGATAATAAACTATCTAGCTGAAAGCTTACTTACCTGTGTATACACAAGCTGCAGTCACAGCCTTCACTGCAGACAGACAAGGTTTCAAGCTGTTGGAGTTAAGATCTAAGAGCTTTTTGTTCTGTAGAGCACTGCACAGTGGTTCATGAATCTGAATGCTACTACTGTACAAATGATAACAGTGGTCATCTGTCTGCAGTTAGTTAGAGAAAACCAAGCAGCTAGTGCCCCTCATTGAGACACCTGTGGTGTAACATGGTGTACGGTCAGACTCAGACAATGACACTTTCAGAATTCCTCCTACAACTGGACAGCTGGATGGAAGCTGGAAAATCATTCATCCACCTGATTCAGAAGAATACAGGATCATACCCACAAAAAATCACTATAAACATTATTCAACAATGGTGTGAATATTTGGGAGAGAAGGAGATTCTCTCCATACTGGACCCTTAAAATGGCATTCAAAAGAACATGAAAAGACAAGAAAAAATGTAATTCTTGTCAGAGATGTCCAGAAGAGCGTAGTTATGCATTTCCATCAGTAAACAGCACTTTGTGAAGATTTAGTACTTTTTGTGCTTTGAAAAAAAAAGCAATAAAAGCTGTAATGCTCCCCTGTGTCTTCCCCTGTAGGAAAGCCAGCCAAGAGCATTTCCAAACCTTGTTGATTTACTCGCCACTGCAGCTTTAAAGGAGATGACAGGATAACCTCACATTTGTCATGCTGATAATTTGGTAATAGACATATAAGCATAGAAATTCAGATTCTAAATGGATTTGGTGCAAATCCCTAAAAATTAAATATTTTGCCTCAGTTTTAATCTCAAATAATAGAGTTATGAAAATAATATCACTCTGTTGTGCAGTGGTGGTTAGGAGGTGTCATGTAACCCAATCCACAGGTGAAAAATAATCAAGACAGCAATTCAACAGTGAAGAAAGATGACATCCCTCTTCATTCCTGCTGTTTCTATCCAGCAGGTTTTCAGTTAGAGACAACTTCAGCATTCAGTATTTCAAAGTAAAATCTTTCAAAGTAAAGGCTGAACTTGCATCAAGGTGCTTCAAAATACCAACTAGACTATATTCAGACAAGCTGAACAGCCTGAGTGAATAAATGCAATGCATAATGTAGACCACTGGAGGGATCATATGAGTGGCAGATGGAAAGGTCAAGATGATAACGTATTTGTGAACCAAAAATAACAATTTCCTTAATAAAACAAGCCAGTAGTATAGCTGTTGAAGTGCTATGCTCTGAGAAGGTCAGACAGGACATCAGGTTTCATCAAATGATCTCAGAAGAACTGCTTCTAGTAATTAAATATCGTTCAAAAAATAGTTTTGCAGGTTTTATGTTGAAAAAATAGCTTGCAGATGACTGATGCCCACTCTCCTCACAGCTTGCAATGGTGGTGCCCTCAGTTCAATGACTGTGGGAAAGGGGAATGTGTTGTAAAGACCAGTTGAGACATTTGGCTTCAACATTTTTTACTTATGGAACATTACATAAATTAAATATGTATTTCTTCCACAGAACTTAAGCTGTAGTAATGATTCTTTATCTAATATTGTCTGATTTTCTCACATTTCTCTCTTTGAAGGAGAGGAAACAGAGAAATAATTTCACTCAAATGTATTTTTATTTAGTTTAGTTTTTTAAGAATACAAATTTCAGCTATTTGAAAGTTAAATGGAAGCATTTTTCTCACCTTCTCACATGAAATAAATTAGCCTTTTTCAGATGACTGCTAGCAACAGAAGTTACAATTGAGACATATCTTGGAAGGGGAAGACTAACACTGCAGGTGCACCTGAAAATATGTGAGAAGGGCTTGAAATATGAAGAAGCAAGAATAAGAGGTAAATGACAGAGGCAAATTCTATCTCCTTCTTAAGGGCAAGGACAGTCTGAACTGACAGAGCTCAGTGGCAATTTTTCCTGTGCACATCTGGGGATTCTCATCTTTCCAAAGAAAAAAGGAGATTGAACCCCTCTATTCCTGCTTCCTGGCTACAAGACGGGAACTACTTGTGCTATTCAAGGGAGCAACATCTTACATTTTCCTTTTGCCACAATCAACAGCTTTTTCTCTTGTAGAATGTGGCTCTGCCAGGCCAGGTAAAGCAACAGCATATAAAGAAAAGGAACAAACTGAGGAAGTGTTTGGGGGAATGCTGATGGAAGTTACAAGACCAAAAATGCCTAGTCCTTCTGCACTGTAATGTTCTGGTTATGTTTTTGTCCTTACTAAGTGCTGTGAGGGAGGACAGAATCTACTCCACTTGAACTCCACTAAAAATTCCCTCCTCAATCTCAGCTTGCATGCTGCAAGAAGAAACTTAGGCTTTTTCTTATTTATTTATTTATTTGTTTATTATTTTTATTTATTTATTTTTAAATGGACAGGATATTGAACCAGCATGACTGGGGAAAAGAGATGTAACCAAGAACTTCAAGCTAAATCCTATGAGACAAAACCACAGACTTGCCGCAATCAGGGGGAGTCCACACTGAGTTAGCTTTTAGCTCATCAGTTTCCAAGAGGAAAGACAGAGGATGGTAAACCAGCATTGGAAGGCATTAAAGAGAAACATGTAGAGAAAATCAGACTTTTTTTGTAAACTGATATTACAACTTTTGCACTGACATCAATTTACCATCTGAAATTAGTCTTAGGTCACACAGAAAACAGGGAAACACAAGGATGGTTTCTCCTTCTTAATGTTGCTTTCTGAAACCCAAAGATATGACACAGAAGTTGTCCAGGACTTAAAGAGGGAAACCTTCCAGCACTGTTACAAGATTTCTGGGAATAAAACCTAGGAACTGAAGATAAGAAACCTTACTGACTTAGCTACCTTGCCTACATACTAATATAGAACTAAAAAACCTCTGAAATAGTCTCCAAGTTGTGAAATTCCTTGACTGGGATGTCCGCGGTATTTTTCTATACTTGTTTTATTACCGTGCAATAATTTGCCACAATGTGGACAAAATGCAATAAAATCCATGCTGAGAGAACCAAGAACATTTTCCATTTGGGTTAGAAAGGATCTGCAATCTTCTCAACACAGCTGAAAGTAAGATTAATCCTGGAGTCCCAATCTACATGTGTACAAAGCGTCACCTCAAAGACACTTTCCAAAAGCCTCCATCTTAGTTTCTCTGAAGCAACCTGTGGGTTTCTTTTGTCAACAAACTTCCAGTAGTACTGGTATATTTGATATGTGTGTCCCATTCCTGTGACTCAGTGTGCCACCATCAGGTCAGGTCACAGGTGCCGCTCCCTACATTCACCGCTCTCCCATAACAACAAATATCTGCACCTGAGATGCACTGATGAGGGATTCTGCTTTGTTCTGTGGCATAGCTCAAACAGGAAAGAGGAAATCCCTGCCCCACCCATCTTTTCCCTCTTACCTCATTTTCCTTTCTCCACCCTGCTTGGAAAACACTCTGGTTTGAAAAGATCCATAAAAACTAATTCCTTCCTGCTGGTGACGAGCAATGGGATAACTTCTGCTAGCACAACAAATGAAGCAAGCAGAGCAGACAGTGAGGACGGCAAATTTACTCATTTACAGCCAGGTTTCATCGACAGCAATGGCAGGGCTCTCCTTGAGTTTCTGTGGCAGCAGTGTGGATACCAGCAGTGAGGCAAACACCTTCTTTACTCCACACATAGTAAGATCCACAGAAAGGAGAAGCAACATCTTGCAAAAGTGGGAAGATTAATGAAGAAGGTGCAAGAGGTATTTCCAAAAGCGATTCACATTCCAGAAAGAAAATTATGAATTTCAAGTCAAGAGTAGTAGTGCAAAGTAGAACCAACCAGAAGTACCCCAATAAATCATTTTTTCTCAGAACTTGCTGATTTAGTGAAATTAAAATATTCTTTATAAACAGCTTTATTCTCAGTCTCTGGAAGTTTTCTGTTATTTTGGGACAATAGTTTCTGAGGACTCAAAATTACTTCCCAGAACTAAAATTCATTTTCAGAGCCAACCTTATTGCTGGCAAATCAAACATGCTAAAATCATGAGTCAGGAATTTATAGGCCTAAAACTGTATTATGTGAGTCTTAAAAGCTGAGATTAAGTGCAAAAATAATTTTTGATTAATTTGGTTTTGCGCTTTGAGCTATCAGAGTTCAAGTGTGTCAAGCTGTGCTATAAAATTTTTTGCACACAAAAAAGCAGGATGTTTTGTAAAACAACTAGAGATGAAATTTCAGATTGCTGTGGGAGCTAAAGAAAGACACCTTGACAGACATGATGTTTGTCAAAATAAGCAAAAAAATAAAATAATAAAAAATTAATGAAGCTATTCAATTCCACAGAAATAAGATGCATCCAGTCAGATGTGCAAGATCAGCCTGTATCAGCTAATTAACGAATTAAAGTCAATATAAAATAATACTAGTTAAGCAAAAAGGATATAAAGGACAAAAAGAATGCCTCAGGAAAATACTGTGGCATTCTTCACTTTAAATAGGGTGCACATACATTGTTTTACTAGGGGATTTAAGAAGATTTGACCTATTTGGATGCCTGTCTCTTAGAGATTGTGATAGCTAAATATGCAGCGGTGTCAGCAAATGGAAAGAGAATTTTACTCATGTAACATCTGGCCTCATTTTAACTCAATAATGCCTCTCTGGAATGACTGCTTAGTCAAGATAATGAAATAACATTTAAATATGGTCTTGTTGTTGATCTGTCATCCTTTGATACAGAGATTCATTTAGGTGACCTAAGAATTTAAGTACACAATTTCTACAATAAGGTAAGACAGCATACATGCGGATTAATCCTGGCCAATACAAGGCTAGTTTTAAAAGATATTGATGCATGGGCATGGGAACCATATCCACCATGCAAAGAAGTTAAGTCAGTCTGAACCAAGAGATTCCCACATCTCATAGCAGTCAGGAAGGGCCACATCTCAGTGGTATGCCCAGAGAGACACAGGAAAAGCAGCTGCCTGGAACTGCTCAGTAATATAAAGCTGCTACTTGGAACTCCTCTGTAGGCTTGGGCTCTGCTGTGCTGTGCCGTGCTCTGCACATACAGAGCACAGCAGAGCAGAAGCTCTTTAGAAATTCCAATCCAAATATGAGATGCATGTGGAGGGAAAAAGGAAGGCGATACACAAAAATAAGCAGCCTGAAAAAATGACTGACGGGGGTCAAAGCATTCCCTGACTTAAACCAGCAGGATGGCAATTCTATTCAACTCCCTGCCCTGAGCTAGCCTTTACAAATGATCAAAGATGGCCTTTTAGGGTCTAGAGTCCAGAGACCTCCACTTCCCACTGTGGATCTGTGCCCAGCCTGCTGTATGCACTGAGCTGGTTCTCAGCCAAAGGACATCCCTGCTGGTGCTCAGGCCTCAGCCTGGCTGGCACAGCTGGGCAGAGACTGCTGATCTGACACCTTCCTGCCACTGGTGTGGAATGTTCTCTGGAAGGTCAGAACTAGGATTATTTTGGAGACAGAGTTACTCAGGAAAGAACAAACTAAGTACTGTGCATTTCATAAGCTATTGCCAAAATCTTCTAAAACTTATTCATCAAAAGCTGGTTAGGGTTTTGTTTTTGTTTGGGGCTTTTTTTAGCTGAAACCACCTAAACCTCCTCACCATCAGTAGGAGGTGAGTAAGTAAGAGGGAGGGGAAAGCCCTCACTACCTTGAACCTCAGCTCAAGCACAAACCACAAAAAATAATCAATCATTGGACAACATATCCCCATGTAAATATTAATATTTTTCAGTACAAGTAGCTATTGAGAGATGAATAGCCAGGGGAACAAATTCAGAATACAAGCAAGTTAGTAGACTTGCTTGAGAAGGTCTGATTTAAACCTCTCTTTTATTGTTTATTATTTTATTAAGCTCCCTTAATTTCATGGGATTCATTCTTAACACATAGATCGGAACAGTGCTCTAAGCCTGAACTAATGTGCTAGATGTCTCAGCTTGTCTCCTCTGCAGGTGAACACCAGTACAACCTCATCAAGTAATGTTCTTCATTGGTGGTAATCACTGCTGATTTTCTCTGAAATGTTGGACCTGAATGTACATATTTCAAAGTCCTGATGCTTTTTTTTGCTAAAATTCAATCTGTTTGGTTACAAGGTCACGGAGGACTGAGATAGAAGAAAGCATTTTAAGCTCTCTCTTTTGTTCTGACACATTGTACAGAAGTGTCTCTAGTTGTTTTATTCCTCTCTAAGGACATCTCTTTTTTCTTATTTTTTTTTTTTTTTTTCCAGAACAACACATAAGTGTTAGGAGAAGGGATACATGATTAAAGTAAAACATTAAAATGTCACACAGAGATTAAAAAATAAAGAGCTGCTGTGCTGGTTTTCCACATATGCAAGCCAGGCAACCATTGGCATATCCAAGCCTGACCTTTGGAAAAACAGAATCCCCCTCGTCTTCAGGGCTTCCTGTAGCCCTGCTTTAAAAAATAAATAAGAAATAAATAAAATCAAACCAAAATGAAACAAAGAACATGTGACTACCTGCATACATTAGCAGGTCAGATCATTCTGAATGCAAAGACATGCATCTTTTTGTGATGCATGTAGTGAAAAATTTTGGTGTAAGGAAGAATAATATTTTATTAACTTAGTAATGAGAAGTTTCCACAGCTAAGGTAATACATGATAATATGGACTGAACAGCAGCCCATTGTTTGAGAGCAGAATGGAGCCCTGTACAGGATCACTGCTGGATTCTGTACACCACAGATGGAAGGGAGAAATTACACCCTGGATTTGGGGTGTGAAGGGGGGGGTATGCATTTCTTTTATGGTTTTATTGGCCTTGCACACAGGTCAGTAAGTCACACACTCCAACACACACACACACACACACAAACATATGCTCACGCACGCACACACTGCAGCACTGACAATCTGTCAGAGCTGGGAGGCAGCTTGTGTAAGTTGAAAGTTTAATGAGTGCCCGACACTAAGCTAACAAGTTTTTCAAACAGTGGCTAACAAAAAACAGGAATCAGGGAGACTGCATTTGGTGCCAAGAGATTTGGTTTAATATTAACAAGGACTGAATTCAGGCAATAAAAGAGAAGGAGAAAAATAATATCTTCTGAAAGTGCTGAAAGCCAGGCAGTTCAATATATTTGAAACAACATATGTTTTTAAACAAGATGAATGGGTTTTTTTTCCTTTGGATAAGAAAGAATATGAAGCAGAAGTAAGTGGTTAGCAACACAAAAAAATTCAGCAAATACGCACATAGTAAAATTAATTTTCTATCTTAAACCTTTAAAACTTGATCTAATAGTAGCTGTGGACTTTTTTAGTACAGAAACCCAGATTCCCCCAAGAGAGTCACACTACAGTCCCACAAAGGTCATGATAAGGTCTTTTAATAAGAGTGATAAGATCTGGATCTCTGATACTAAGTGAAAAAGTGTTAAATCTCTCACTACACTTCCTAGGCTTTTTGTTAGGATTTTAGGATCTAGACTTAGAACATTGAGACACACCAATGGTGGATGATATGTCTTGCAGTCTTCTGAGATGTGTTCACAGCATCCTTTCTGGAGTAAAAGATGTGTTCCTTAGGTTCCTGGTAATGTTTTCTTTGAAATTCAAAGATTATAACAAACCTAGACAAGTGATGGCTGCTGTCACCATATAAAATGGAAGGTTCAAACCTTGAAAAAGGTTTGCAGAAGACTGGACCAATTAAAAGGTATTGGTGTGCTGACCCTATGTTAAGACTTGCAATCTTATCAGTCTCATCATTCCAAGCCTACATTGAAAATGAGACCTAATTTCAGAAGCTAAATGGTATTGAATTACCTTATAGTTGAAAAGGAAAACTCAAAGTGCACTTGGGATTTAAACCATGACCTTTTCTCTCTGATTCTACATAGTAGTATCTCTTTAGTTCTAAAGACATCATACAACTGGGGAAATTGTAAACTGTGGCCAAAAGTCACAGTTTTTACACAAGAGACAATTTACTAATACAATGTTTCAATTAAATTTTCAAGCATCTTTCATCTATATTCATAACATTTTTCATAAATATTCATATATTTCATATGATTTGATCTGAACCATGTAACTTTTCTCAAAGCCAAGACAATTTAATCAGATAACATCCAATCCATATCCAATGGGGCATAAAGAAATGATGTATCTGAGGGTACTGTTTCTTTGAACCACGAGCCTGAAAAACTAGATAATAGTCTGAAGCTGGGTCATCTGAGGATGCTTTAAAGGATCTCTTCAAAAGCTTCAGCCTGTTACTACACCAAGACCAGAGTCTAAATTACTGACCAAGTTCTCTCATTCATTCCCCACGATTCCCTACATCTCTGTATAATGCAGCAAGTTATCATAATTTTTGGTTATTGCCCTCACATTCTTTTCTTCATCTTTTCTTAAACCAAATGACGTGAAGAAAACATACTAATTCTTGTGACTGTGTAGAAAATCAGAGATCTTTTAGAAATATTTGACAAATAACACTTTGAAAATATATTGAGTTTTTTCTAGCCAAACCACTTCAAATGAGTCTTGGAGCCAAAGGCTTCCTGAATTCTTTAGTAAGGGAAAGAGGGAATGAAGCAGAGAGAGAAAAAAAGAAGAGAGGTGGTTAAAAAGCAGTGGCTATGAACATCTGAAAAATTATGTCAAAACTGACAAGGCAGCAACTTCATCCATAAATTAAACAAAAAATGGTTATCCCAAATCTATAATCCAATTCCTAAACTATGTCATTTCTACCTTCTTATATGGATCTAACAGCTGGAAACTACCAGAAGTACCAACAGATGTCTAAATGCCTCTGAAAATAAATGCCATAGGAAAGTACTAGGGATTAAATGGAATGAATTTAAATCAAATTCTTAGATCAGCCAGAGTTCAGCAACCTTTTATTTATAAAGTTATTCTACAGAGAAAATGGAAATATCTAGGACTTTTTGTAAGTGAAGCCAGAGCATTTGCAACAGCTGACATGCCATTAGGCAATTGAAAAAGGATATGTAAAAGGAGACGACTAGAAGAATTACTCCACTGAACAAGTGGAAAAAGAGAAAACTTTTGTGATCTATTTGTGATTTAATAATGTGAGCAGCAAGGTAGAGAAAAGAAAAATAGCTGATTTTCCTGATCATCAGATAACAAAGTAAGAATCAAATTTATATGAATTATTTAGCTGTACTCAGAAAAAAGGAATTTCATATGGAATTTTTTCTGCAGTATATACTGAATTTTAAATTTACATCTCAGATAATAAATCAGAAAATATTTAATGATTTGTTCATCATTATTTCAAATTTTAAACAATATATTTTAAGAAAGAGACACTGTCCTTTTCTGTGATTTTACTGCTCTTGACATAAGATCTAGTCTATCATGAAAACATAGATATAATAGAGTGAATAGTCATTTTCATGCTACTCTTTTCTTCCCTTTAGATTCATAAAAACAGCAAGAGAAAATAGTCTCTAAGAAGACAGTATGTCAGCTTTGAAGCATACTCTGGGTTTACTCTGTGAACGAAGTTCTGGTCTTATAAACTTAAACACATAGTACCTACAAAACAAGTAGCAAAAGAGTTCCACAGCTTAATGGACGAAGCTTTGATAGAGCCAAGGGGCATCTTGATTTACTATCAAGTACTGCTGAGTTATCAAATAATGCAAGGAAGATGTTCTGTATTTTCAGCAACACTCAGAATCATCAGCTGCACTCCTATAAATATTAGTGGTTTGCATTTTGAAAACAATTGCTTTCCAGAAGACTGATCCTCTCTTTTAATACCAGACATGATGAGAGTTGTTGACACTAAAGGGCAAAAAATTTTAAAAGCAAGAGATGGAAAGATTTCTGAACAGCATTAAATTGACCTGTTAAAACTTACCACCCCAGAAGGTCACAAAGTGAGAATAACTAGTGCTGGGTACTAATGAAAGGCTTGGATCATTTTACGACCAGTCACATCTTTAGCCATGTTAGGCAGAGATAATGATTGCACTAATCAGACCAAGCTTCAGGGCATAAACTGTCTGTCTGTGGGCTGTACGTGCCACAGATTACTTGCCAAAATAGGATTCTTTCTCTTTCCCTCTCTTCTACCTCATAAAATTCTGAACAATTAGCCTTCTACATTAACTGTCAACCATTTTTTTTCTCCAGTGGTGGGCATTAGTCAGTGCCAGAGACACTGGACCTGATTTCTTCAGAATGTGTGGTTTCTGCAGTCGAGACGTTCCATGGTGACACGAAGACAATGCCCCGTCTGGACCTGCGGAGGCTGGGAAATGGCTCAGCTCAGAGCACACTTGAATTGTGAATGCTGTCTGCAGCACATCACCTTTGAAATAAACATATCACAATCTTGTATAAGGCTACATTATGTATTTCAGTATGGTGGACTCCAAGTCACTGTTAACTAAGAATTTCTCTATGCCCCACCCTTCTCATCCAAGTTTTTATTGGAAAGACAACAAAGGTGATGTAGTTAGAGAAACCAGCTACAGACCCATTTATCATTGTTTTATGGACCACCACTGGTCCATAAACCACAATTTAGGAATTGCTGGCCTAAAGCATCATAGAAACACTAGGAAATAGCAACTAAACTATCAGTGGATTTAAACTATGAGAATAATAGTTTTGGCAAACCTCTGTCTTCTTTTTTTGACCATAAATGCTCTACCAACAAATTGTGACTTAGTTTATTTATTATTCACAATTGCTGAGCAAATAGAATCCACATGTCCCTAGACTATGCTAGCATAAAAGATCTTGATCTCAGCTTCTCTGCTAACATGAATTGGAACAGTCACTGTGTCATTCCAAGTAGGTAAAGATCATATTTAAACCAGAGCTCTGGGCTGCTGGTCACTTTCTGACAGTTTTACAAGAAAATCCTTGTCAGTAGCAATTTCTGTCTTTTATTAGAGGGAACAAGGGCAAAATGGTCTGATTTGATGGCTATTTGCCTACTGAACTGATGAATTATTTTTCCATTAGATGACTTGCCTACTGGAAATCAATGTCAGGCATGACATTACTGCATATGAGATCCTCTTGGTTTTCAAGTCCAGACTTGCACATCAATTATCTCACAATTGCTCATTTTCAAAATTTGTATTTATGGCCCTGGTCCAGCGATAGCTAACTAGATGTCACACCTGTTCAAAGGGAGTGTTTGCTGTTTAAAATAATTGCTATGATGAAGCTGAATAATAATATATTCACAGAATATTCATTAATAATAATAATAATAATAATAATAATAATAATAATAATAATAATAATAATAATAATAATAATAAATTCACAGAAAATAATTCTGTGATTATTTAGATGGTGCTAAATTACAAGCTGTCTTTTTTTTTTGCCTAATTTTGCTTTAGCCTATGCTCATTGCAGTTTCTCAGTGTATTCTGAGAATATCTTGAATATTTACCCGTCTTTTCATAACAATGAAAATAAAAATATGTTTCCATGTGTCATACTTCTGCTCTCCTGCACAGTAGTATTATGGTGAAACCATTGTGCCCTGCATCTGTGCCATAACTCAATGCCTTATGTAGGGCTAGCACTTAATCCTGAGCAAGGATTTGGGAAATAAGAGCCAGAAATGGAGAAAAAAAATCTAGAAAATGGAAGAAATATTTAGTAAGATAGGTCCTGGTCCTGCTCTACTAATTGTTCCTGTGTCTGTAATGAGATGCTGCAGTTTTTGGCTTTACAATAGTCCCTTCCTCTCCCAGTTTTGTATGAGCAAACATCACAGCAAATGGAAAATAACAGACTACTCAGTCATAAAATATATTTCAAACAACCCATAATATGTGACCACATAAAAATTGTTGACTATAAGAGATTATGATCCTGTAAATTTTCCACAAACTTTCCATGGCTCTAGATAAAAAAAAAAAGAGGGGAAGTTTTGATATCATTGTAGTTGGTTTTTGTTGTTAAAGGTTTTTTATTTGGTTGAGTTTGGGCTTTTTGTTTGTTTGCTTTTAATACAATTCTCTAGTTTCCTTTCTGGCACAGAGCTGAAATATGTAAGCCCAGAAGATTTTTGCTATTTTTTTAAATGACTGGATTATTATTATTATTATAAGCTCCTGTGATGTGGGATAGCAAGAAGATTGTTTCGTTACTTGAATTTTGATTAGAGCATAAACATTTTAATGAAATCTTGTAAGTTGTTCTTGGAGCTACATCATCATTTTTTGGTTTAAGTTTTATTCTCTAATTTCTTAGCTGAAAGTTACTTCAACAAAAAGTAGTGGGAGTTGGTCCAAGAAGAATCAGTGTCTGGTTGAAATAAAAATGTTTTAGTTTATGGTATTGCCAAATGATACAGCAGCCCAGCAATACTAAGAATTGCACAGACACATAACAAGAATCCTGCTACTAAAGAAGCTCCTGTGAAATCAGGATGGTGAAGAGAGGACCTGGGAATAGAAGCCTTATCTCCTGACCTCCAGTCCAGCACCCTTTCCCAAAACTATCTCAAATGATGTCTTTCTCCCATTTTCATATTTCTATCTATGTTTTTGAAGTGAGCACTGGCACTGGCATGCTGGACCAGCTTGGAGTCAAGTCCAACAGCTTCCCTCTGACAGCAGTCAATTCCATGTGTTTCCAAGGGACATTTTGATCCTAAATTTTTTATCATAAAAATTGCTAAAATGTAAGGACTAGGCTCTCTTCTGCCAGGCTTCCTTGTGTGTAACTTTGCTGCCACATTATTGTTGTCTTCTTTGTCATTTCAGCTCCAAGGTAAGCTGCAGGAATGTGAGCTGTTCTGTTTGATGACTGGCAAGGAGACAGGGCAATGCCAGTGAGTGCAGTACCCTCTCAACATTTTCTAATGTGCCCATCTCTACTTTCTACCTACATGCACTGGGTTCCTGCTACAGGTGATGGGTAAGCACCCAGGCTGAGCACTCCCAGTGGTGTGCCTGCTGTCACTCACACAATCACAGAATTAGTAAGGCTGAAAAAAACGTCCAGGTTCATGAAGTCCAACCTTTGACCAACCACCATCATGCTCATGAAGTCATGAAGCATTTCTGCTGCTAGAAACAACAGTAGGTAATCAAGTGTTATGAAGTGCCTGGCTTTCCTGCATGCACATACATGCACATACATTCACTTTCTGCCTCAGCATCACCAGTAATAAAATCAGATAATAGTACTGTTCTGTCCTCCTACTGTTCTGTCAACTGGCTTCTGGGGATGAAAGCACAAGAGACTCTGTGTTGGTCAGAGTGCAGCTACTAGGATCAGCTAGTTCAGAAGAATTTTTTGTTTTAAAAGGGTAGCTGAGATAAAACCATACAACCCTGAATCTTGGGTTGGCCAGGGATCTATGTTTCATCACAGTCCCAGTGTTAGGGCTGAGCCTA
Source organism: Cyanistes caeruleus (assembly GCF_971803275.1). Classification (NCBI taxonomy): domain Eukaryota; kingdom Metazoa; phylum Chordata; class Aves; order Passeriformes; family Paridae; genus Cyanistes; species Cyanistes caeruleus. The sequence continues at coordinate 18,328,716 of NC_141708.1, forward strand.
CAGCAGCAGCTGGGCCAGGACTCTGGATTCCAAGCCCACTGTAGAGGCTGTACCCCCTTGGTTTTGGTCTGGATTCATCTCCACCCAAACCAATAATAGAAAGTGATGAAAGATACACAGCTGGCCACTGAAGCACAGTCAGAACAGAAGATGAAAGCTGATTGCTCCAGCTCAAAACTAAAATAGTCTCCTTTAGTTGATACAGTCTAAAGAGCCTGGACTTGGTATATGGCTAATCTGGGCAAGGAGAAGGGCAATGAAGCACACAGGCAACCATCCATTGGTTTGTGTCTAGCGGTAGACTCCCAGTCAGGGCACATATGGTTTTCTCCTCTCATTCTGCCCCTCTACTCCTGAATTTTTCCAACTCTTCTCCACCAATTCTAGTCAATCAATACACAATTCAATGTGCAGAGTGGAGACTTCTCTGTGCTTTTTCCCTTCATCCAGGAATTTTGCAAACCCACCCCTGCCTTGTCCGGATGCAACTAAAGCTCTTCCCTTTATAAACAAATAACAACAGAAAAGCTGCAGTCACAGAACTTTGTTGATTCTTCTTGTGCCATATTAGGGTGCACTTGGCTCCCAGCAGCCTTTGAAAACCCAATGCATGGATTAGCTACATCAGCACACGAAGCCCTTCACACACACTGAAAAAGGAATGATGTTTTTTTATTGTAAAAGCCCTGCACTGTCACTGTCTAGACTTACCAGCACCCATTCCATTTCAGTGCATCAAAACAAATTTAACTTAATGCATCTTAACAAATGAAAGCTCCCTAAACAATATACCATCAACAGGGCTTCATAATTTCAGGCTCAGTGCTTCTGGGAGAATGTAATGGTTCTGTCAAGCTCATATCCTTAGGCATAGCATTGTGAAGGAATACTCAGTGCAGTCAAAACAAAGGTAGAAGAATCATGCCCCAAGTTTTAAAATATTTTGTTGGCTTAAAAAAATTCTCACTTCTTCTTTTCTTTTCTTTTCTTTTCCTTTCCTTTTTTTTTTTTTTTTTTTTTTTTTTTTTTTTTTTTTCCCCAGTTCTCTGCCTTCTGGGAGGTTTTTTGGGGGGAAGAAATAAAAAAATGTGGCAGGACCCTCCCTCGAAATGTTTACTAAAACAAAACAATAACAAAAGGGTACAGATTCTAAATTCAATATAAACAGCAATATTAACTTCTTTCCAGTTTAGAGGAAAATATGCACAATTGTTTACAGTTAAAATTTCCCAGATGGCATTTCAGAATTTGCTATTCTTCTGGCACTTCTTGTCACAAAGGCAGGAAAAAGAAAATGGATTTTTACAGGCCCTCAAAAAGTAAATGATATGGCACAGATAGCCCACATGCATTCATATATTTAATCACTTAACTCTCCGAAATACAGGAAAGCAAAACCAAATCAGTTCAGTAAAATGGACCCTGAAACCAGTAGAAATATTTATATTAATTAATCAGCCATTAATTAATTAGCCATTTAGGTTATTTAGAGTGACTCCTACATTTTATCACAGACTAGGGCCTCTTTCAGCTATTACTGTCTATTTCCAAGAAAGAAGGTCTGAAATATTTTTCAAAAGCAGTTACTAATTTCTTGCATAGTCTGAGGCTGATGAAATCAGCCTTTAGTGAGGTATATTTCAAAGAGAGACCATTTACTCAGATATTTGCAAATGTATAACATGGTGCTTCCCAGCAACTCTATAACTTCCACACTATAGATTGCTAAACTCCATGAAACTTTATGTTGCCAGCTAAGGAGTCTAGATTTTCCATGGTTTATTTTCCAAAACTGTGAAGACTAATGCTACTATTTCAGGAGTTGGTAACAAAGTGTCTTTTCCACTTCTGATACTAACACCATGGATTTGACAGCTCTTTTTTGCTGGAATTTGAAGTCACCCATCGTAATAAATTTATATCCAAACTTAAAGCCAAAGCTCTTGGTCCTGCAAACATGGGCTTAAAAAATAACATTTTTCTGTTCTTTAGGACCTTCTGATTTGGGTGCAAAGACATACTGTTAGAGTTTTGAGACGTCCCATGGGCAGGAATTATTATCCTGTGTTACAACATTAGGAAGAGGGCAAGTTTGTTTTGGGGTCCTGTGAAGCTCTTTTGTTTACTGCTGCTGCAAACACCATGTGACCTTGGCTTAGGCCTACATTTTCAGAAGTACCTATCCTTCAGTTCTGTGGGAGTTATTCTGAAGCACTTAAAATATGCTTTTCAGGAGGTAGCACGATCCTAGCACTGATCCTTAGGAAATCAATCCCTGAACAAACATTTCTAATCAGAACTACCCAGGAAGGCAGCCAAAATCCCAGTTACTTTAAAGAATTTGTTCCTTTCTGTTTCTGCTCCTCAACAACATCTCTAAAATTAAGAAATATCTAAATCATAGCATGCTTTCTTGAAAACACATAAATCAGATGCAGGCAACTGGAGTCACGTAAGTATTTGAATAGACAACTAAGCCACAAGAACATTCAGTTCTACACCCAAGTTACGCAAAGCTGAGTAGAAATCCAAACTGGCTATCTATGGTTTGCCTGAGCTCTAATTGGTGGTTTTCATTGTTGAATTATGGTCCCTCTGCCACCTTATAGTGGAAAGAATTGTGTTTTCTCCTTTCCTTCTGGCTGCACTGGGTGTTGAGTAGGGATGAGAGTGGTTTTGGTTTCTCTTTTCTGAATTCTGTGATAAAAAGTAGTGTTGATTAATAATCATCAGCTATCTGCTCTAAAAGCACCACAAAAAAATTTAAATATCCCCTTCAAAGAAAACCCTGACTTTTATGAGTACCTTGTACTAAAACCAGAAGGGTATTGTTTGCATTCTGTTTTGAAAAGCTACTGCAATGTAAAAAGCACAGCTTTTCTAAAGCACTTACTAACACTATAATGAAGTGTCAAGCAGAAAAGTCCCTTCTAGTTTTGGGGCAAGCTTGCAAAGATTTTTTTTCCCCCAGAAAATGAGGAAAGTATGAAATTAATTTGTGTTTCTTTGTGTCCTTTTATTTTAATTGGCAATTCTAATTTTATTGTTAGGTCCAAGAAACATAAAATTATCACAGTTACATAGACTTATATATTGTGGCTACTAGTAGTACAGTCTATAGAACTGACCCCTGTGAAGAACATAGGCCTAAAGTAACATCCAGATGAAAAATATAGCAAGGGAAGTCCTTTGGTTAAAAGCCAAGATTCTCTTAACTGTAATTCAGCAACTCTTTCCCCATTCAGTGAATATATTGCATACCCAGGCAGTCATCTCTCTGGTTTTTTTTTGGAGTCAGTTTGACTGAATTATTTTGTCCTGCTAGTCCTGAGATTGGGACCTCACGGTACACTGGAGTTACATATGCTGCAGACTGTAATTGTCTTTGGAACTGGAATATTTTAGCACTGTGGCTAGAGCTGCCTGTAAAAGCCTTGGCCTTTCATGAGGAGAGACAGGTTTTGGGGAAGCTGTAGACGGTACCACTGGCAACTGAGGAGACCAAAACCAGACTGAGGCAACAACATATTCCACATAATAAGTTTTCTATTATGGCATGTTGATTTCCTATGGTTGCATTTTAAAAAGATCTTATCTTTTACAGCTAGACACTCTGAAAAGATATCCTGGAATGAAGAGTCTGTCTGAGAAATCATCAAAACCAGACAGATGTGCAAAACTGCTCCTTTCTTCATAGTGTAAACTTAACTATTCCAGAAAAGTCTTCAGCTGCTTCATTGTTGAGAGCCATAATACGCTGAATTCATAGAATACCTCTCATTGAATTTAACTGAAACATAACTTTGCACTTAAGGGTCAGATGGAATGACAGACCAGCATACTCTGAAACACACGAAAAATGATGGGGATGAAGACTACAGCATATGTGCACTTTTAGCAGCCTTCAGAAGTTCAAAGCAACAGCAGCCATAGCATTTAGTTCAGCACCTTTCCACAAACAATTTATACTATCTGTTCAAATCCATATTCCTAATTTTTACTAGTATGTATCCTGCACACTAGTACCGAAGTTCCTAACTATAACCAGTTTTAGTACTAGAATCCAAATAATTGAAACTTTGGTAAAGCAAGCCATTAGATCTGAGCATCTTACACTGAAAAATCAGAACTGAAAAGTAATAATAACTCTGCTATACAACATTTGGACACTTTCTTTTGCTAGTGCAGTATCTCATTTCCCTCTCCTTTTTTCTCTTTTGAATACTGGCAATCCTTTGCCTTGTGGTTACTTTAATTTCTGCTTTGAATGCTTCCCTCCAAGCTAAAGCGGCTGGCTTTTGCTTTTGCTTTGTTTTGTTCTTGTTTAACTGGTGGATTGGAAACTTCCAGATGTCAATATCTAGTAAAATTTTGTCTTGGAACAGCCTTTCCAAGCATTCACTTCAAAACCTCAGCATTCTTCCAACACTGACTTACACTTCAGTCCCCTGGCTGGCGAGTGTACCACCACATCATCACAGCCATGCACAGACTGAGTCTGCCCACTGCCATTGCTGCCACTTGTCCTTTAGAAACAGCACTTGGCCTCAGAGAGTGGCCAATGTGGCCCCTCAGTGCACATGCAGCTTTGGCCCATGGTAAATACTTCAGATGAAGGAAGGAAGGAAGGAAAGTGTTGGTCATAGCCAATTGTAAAAGACTGTATGTAACTTGGAATGAGGGATGTGGAGCCAAACTCCCTTTCTCTGAGGATAGCATGCACCTCTGAGGAGGTATCTATTCCTTGAAGTGCTCTTGACTTGCCCTAGCTAGTTACTGTCCAAATCAATAGTGAACCTTTCTACCAAATCTTGCTCAGGTCCAGAGAGTAATCACTCTGCCAAATGCTGTTCAGCCTGAGCTGCAGTTATGTGTCCTGATGAGCAGTGATGGGCTCCGTGTTTGTGCCTAAGAGCAGGAATGAGAGGAGACAGTTTCTAGTCCTGCTTCTGATGTCCTGCTCCTCTCAGCTTTATTCCTTACCACCTATGGTCTTCTTAGACAAGCAATGAATATTCATTGGCACAGAAGCTAAGTTTAGCATGGATGGAGATTAAAGCTCTTAACAAGAATGTTTACAAGAATGAGATAAAACATTTTTAAAAATAAATTTGTCACTAAACATCAAAGAGATCATCACCACTGATCTAAGGTTACAGTTAGAACTAGATTTAAAATTTCAGACCACAGCAACAAACTTTTGCTCATATTTCTAAGGAAAAAGGGTTCTCATGCTGGCAGCTGTGAAACAAATTACTTTTATTCTTGAAGTGACTACAAGCTTTTGGGCTATTCTGAAAGGATTAGGGCTGAGGGCAAATTAGGGTTAAGAACAACAAAGGTTGAAGAAGCAGTCACTGGACTTGAAAGGTTGAGAAGATAAAATGAATACTACTGCTGCTGGGGGAATGTTTTTTTAATACTTTAGGTAGCAGATTTCAGTTATTTGATAGTCTAGTTTGGATTAAGGATGAGGGCTTGGATCAGCAATGATAGACATGAATTAGAAGATGGATTTCCCAATGTCTAGATAGGTAGGAATAGAGCTCTAGTGGTCAGGGGCTCTTCGTCTGTAGTTACTTGTGTTACACTTAGGGTTTGATAACTAGGAATGGAGAGGTTTCCTTACCACTGAGTCCCACATAGAAGAGGGCTAGTGTTGGCACGGATGAAAGATGCAAAATTAAGAAGCAGGAGCAAAACATGGAATTTCTGGCACCTGATCTTTTCTTCCTTACTATGTGACCTCCAGGCAGAACTCTTTCTTAGAGAAATACACTGGTAGAAACGAAGGCTGGCTTAAAAGGCAGAGTGTGCTCATACTGGGAGAAAGAGTTTTCTCGTTGCCTTGCTGTACATAATCTATGGGTAAACAATGTTGAGTCCATACAAAATTCACTTAAGGGAAAATACACTAGACAGAAACATGAGTTCCTCTTTGTACATTGCTCAAATTTATGAGGTACTCCCACAGAATCACATATTCCAGAGATCCCACATCTGAAGACCTTGGTCTGATTTTAAATATGTTACAAGCCCAATTATGACCACAAATCAGCTTCACATCAGTGGAAGAAAAAAAAAAAAATTCCATCAGGTCAGCTGGTAAAAATCAGCATAACACTGACTTTAGTAAAATTCACACAATGTCCTAAGATCAGGGATATATTCCACCGAGTTCATTCCAAGGTCACTGGCACTAATAAAGTCAGTGGATACTATCTACCACCTCTAGTTAAAAATCACACCAGAATGAATCAGACCATGCTGAAAATCCACTTAGCTGAGATTGTAAATGCATTACATATTCTGAAAGAGTGGTGGAGGAGTTCCATAGCATGAGAGAACATGCCATCAAAAATGAGTTTCCAAATTTAAAAGGATACTGAAGACTTTGGAATATTGCTTTCAATAAAAGTCTGAGCACAGCAAAGATGATGGCAAAAATACAATAAATTTTTAAAAATGTAATATTTGATAAAATTAGAACTGATTACAAATTAAAACATACAGTAAAAAGAATTCTGATAAAAGTATTGAAATAATAAAGATGGAACTGACCAGCAGGAAAATGACTGCCAGCAATTATCTTGAGCCACAGTACAAATTACTGTGAAACATAACTACAAATAAAATAAGAAACTGGCTTTCAGTTTGAGGAAGAAGTCACAAATTTTTAAGGAATCCATTACAGTGAGGAGAAAAAAAATCACTGCAAAGAACTCTGTAAGGGCCACTCCCATGCACTGGATGTCATGGAATGTTCAGTCAGCAAGCTACATAAACATTCTATGATTGCTTATGTAATACAAGTAATATACTCATCCAAAAACAAAATCAAATCCAAAAGCAAATAAAAAAAAATTAAAAAGAACACCTAAATACACCAAACCAAAAAACATAAATAGGGTCAGAACTTGAAGATGTGATAAAGACTGAATGTTTCTTAATTAATGTAATTTTTATAGTTTTTCTTTGAATTTGCTCTAGCTTTCTGCTTTGTCACTTTCAAGAGTAATTTTTGTCTTTTTTTGCTTTAATAATGCATGTAATAACTAGTACATGTTGTGATAGGAAGCCAGACCTGTGAAACAGATGCACCAAACTCACCAGAAAAGTCCTAAATAAATGGTTAGCAGTAAATAAGACCATAATAACTTTTTCTCAGGAATCTATTATTACCAGCTTGTGCCTTCCTCAAATATACAACTGATGACAATGTCATTCTGCATCATTACTGAGTAACCCTCCAAAAGCTAGAATTTCTCAAATAAAACTGTTTTTTGGGTTCTCCAAACCAGTCTGTAGCAGTGTAACTCTGCCTATATTAAAAACATGAGTCTATCTTTATTTCTGGGGCTTCAGGACTTCCAATCAGAAAGCTCTGATTGAAGAGCACTGTACAAATATCAAGAATTTTTTGCTCGCCTTGTATTACTATCTAAAGACATGGCAAACAAGAGAAATATAATCAGAGAAAAACAGGCTCAACATAAAACTGTAAGGAAGCAACTTGACTACAATTGAGCACTAACTATACCACGCATCCAGCAATATAAATGGAATCAGCAGCCAGGCCCCACCAACCCCAGAGCAAGAATAAACAATAATGCCAAAGTGCTCTTTCAAGAATGGTGATGCAGACCTGGAAGGTTTTCTGTGTAAGGTGAGCTTCATAGAAGGGTCATTCTAATTTTAGCTGCTTAAAATCTGCATTTTCACCAAAAGCCATTTTTATTTTTAATAAAGTATTGTGCTGTATGCACCTACTGCATATAAATCCAAAGGAACTGAACTCACAGTTACATCAAGTTTTATTACAGTGCTGCAGCAAACCCCCATTCCTATTATTTTGAAGAGTACACCTATGGTGGTGTGGTTCCAGGGTTTTTACTTTCACTGAACTTCTGAAATGCCAGCTATTCCACAGTATCTTACTCAGATAAGCTCTTATTCCTCTTCCCTTGCATCAGAAACAGACTAGGTTTGTGCCTTAAAAAATTGATCTGAAAATGCAACTGACTCTAGACTCTCTGCAGTCCAGTAGTTAAGGGTGATTGCCATTATTCTCAAATACGACCAGCAAGTTTTACAGAGTCATCACTCATGACATGACATTTCATTAGGTCCCCATCCTTGAGAGTCAGACTATTGGGATGCAATTTTTGTCTGCAAAGATAATGCACACGCTTTTTTTTTCATTGCCTGCTTACTGAAAAGTATGTATTATGTCCCTGGGTGTATTTTTTATTGCACTCTATTATTCAGTTTTTGCATAATTTAAAAGACTTAATGGAAGAAACAGATCATTGCCATGCAAATGACTGAGATGAAAATCTCATCATTGTGCTATGCCAACAGAACTGAGCCTTCAAAAGTAGTCAGTTCCCATTTCAACCAAAGGAAGTTATGTGGTGAAAAGTCCTCTGCAATCCATTGAAATTGTGTCCCTTAATGTTTTACAAATGCCTGCAGCCGCAATGACTCTTTCTCAGTACTGCTCGTATCGCAGTAGCCAACTCCTTTTGCAGCTCAAATCAGTGACTCCAGAGGCAAAGGACGCTTGCTTCTCTCTACAGACATTCACAGCAGCTAATACTGGGTAGCACTTTACAGATTTCTCACTGGTAAAATTTAAAGTTTGCAAATATCATCGATTCTATCAGCAGAGAAGTGAAGTGACTTGCATATACTTATCTTGTGAACTGAGCACAGAAATCAGTCTCTGGTTGGACTGGGAGCTTCCCCAGTTATTGGAATATACTGATATTTTTGAATCATTGCATTAGTAAACATTCCTTGCTAATCCAAATAGCTGAGCAGTACATACAGTATGCTCTGTATGGGGTACATACAGTTTTAGAGTGGAGTAAAAATGAAGACAGATGCATTGGACATTCTTATCATATTGTTAGAACACATGTGACTGATTAACACATGTACATTAAAAAAACCATCTTTGTGCTAGTAAAATATTCATGGTCAGTGCTTAGGCTCAAGGCTTAGGTTGGGATACAACCTTCCTACCGTTGACTTATTAGTACACTCCCTGGCATAATTTTGGCTCTTGTGAACTGACACTCTCTGAAGCAATGCCTGGGCATGGTATGAAAATTCTTCAAGTTAGTGACTGTTTCCAGCTGATACTTTAAAGCAGAATGCTTTGCTTCGAGTAGAAGAGAGCAAAACATGTGGGCATGATCCATTCCATGCCATTTAATAACAGGGCCCAGAGAACGGTCCTTTGCCATTTTGTTTACATTAAACAGTCTGAAAGACCAGTATTAGGAAAGCCAGAAGGGGAGAAGGGTTTCAACAGAGCATGATTCAAGTGCTCCCTGTATCATGATGTGAGCTTATCTATATGGCTTTCTTTTGAGGCTTATTGCTGCTCCCAGCTGCTCACTGACTGTACATTAGTGGTTGTAGCTGGAGGTGTACATTTCAAATCTTGTTACCCACTAGTAAGAGGTGAAAAGTTTTATTTTTTCAAGTGTTAATGATGTCATTTTCACAGGTGATAATGATTACTTTGAGCTTTCACTGACTTATGGGGGACTGATGGTATTCTGCATATCTGTAAAGATGTGCTTTCATAAACAGCTGGCTTGAGTATCAGCATCTGCAAAACCCAGTGCAATGCAGAGATGTTTCAGATGGATTTTCAAGTAGCTATAACTCCTGTGCAGGATGCTTTCCTGTACTAAGCCATATGTACTAAGCAACTAAACTAGATTTTATCTCTGCTCACATTTTGACAGACACTATTTTAGTAAAAGCCACAAACCATTATCAATTTACCCATGAATGGAGTTAGTATAAGTAATTATTGGCAGCACCTATGCTTCCTCTGGAAATCTGTTTTGTTAAAGCAGCATACCTGCTAGGCACTCATGATGGTTTTCTTTATCTAAGTAAAAAAATTGTTCACAAAGGTCTCATTTTCTCATCAGATTGTTGACTGTTGGCTGCATGTTTGGGAGCCAATGTCACTTGTTTACACCATGGATAAGAAATCCTCACCTTTTCTCCATTCTGAACCCAGTTTCACATCAAGAGAAGTACCTTTCCATTGCTTAATAATAACAGCTGATAAAGGAGAAATCATACTGGTTTTGTCAGATAGTACATATTTCAGAATTTGGCATATGTAGTACTCCTGTATTTTCTACCTAACATAAAACCATAAATTACTGTGTCTACACCTTCTTGTTTATTTGATTTTTTATTTACAAGAAGTTTCCTAGTAGAAATAAATATTTTTATTTTTTTAGAAACCTGAGCTTTTTTATGCAACATAGTATAATCCCCAAAGCAGGTGCTTTGTGAAAGAAAGATTAAAATTGCACTTTTGTGGGAAGAAAAATTCAAAACAGAAGGAATTAGGCCAAAATACCAGTTATTTGTTTTGGACACATAGAGTGGTGCAGCTGCTTTACTGTAGCTGACTCATTTTGGATTTTTTTCTCATTTGTCCATTTTCTTCTCTAGATCAAGTCCCTCACTAAGTATTCCCCATCACAATTACTTTCTCATATCCTGAGGAGCTACCTTGGTGCACCCTGGAAGCTCCAACACAGCCACTGAGAAGCACTCCAGAGGGCAGGACTAAGGCAGGAGGCAGCCCTTATTCAGCTCCTTGGCAGAAAAGTGGATGCACACCTCACATAGCCCACCTTGATTTGCTGGCAGTCAAAGAGAGAGGAGTATTTGGAGTCAGGGCATTGGGAGGATTTAACAATTAGAAGAATTATGCAAGACAACCTGCTGCTTACAAAGGATTTTGTAATATCAGTTCTTTGTAATATCAGCTGAAACTACAGAGTTTATACTGCAATACTATGAAATCTACACAGCAAATAAAATGTCATAAATATGTAAGACATCCTTCACAAGTACTTTCCTCAGAGTTAGTGAGTTTGGGTATGCTTTGTGGGGAACTATTTGTAAGCATGCTCTGTAAAAGACATCTCCATTTTCTCAGCAATAGCTCTGGTAATTTTATACAGATAAAACACATTTCTTATGCAAATATAATTAAATTGGAAAAATTCCTAAGTTCCTTTCAAACTCACAAAGTTTCATTTATCTCATAATATAAATCATGTTACTGTAACATTCAAAGAAAAGTAGTTTATTTGATAATGATGTAAAATAAACATTTAAAGAATCACTCCCTACTTGTTTACTTTTGAATATCTTGATTAAACACTACATTTTTCAGAAAAGACTACCTATTCTGTACATCTGTGCAGCACCAATACCACAAAAAATGTACCCCAGGTTCTTAGAAGCACACAGGATCACTTGTTTAACTCATCTGACCCTTTGCATAACACAGTCCCTAGATTCATACCACTGATTGCTACTTGATGACTGTCATTTCTGGACAAACTAGACTGTACATTTCAAGATGCCATTTAGTAGTCACACACTTCACCTCAGAAGACCAAAGATCTTTCAAAACCCAAATTAAGTATTTATATTTATGTGTGCCTTAGTTCTGTGCACCCAATTTTGGCTTCCACAGTCTGCTAATTAAAGAAGTCTGTTACTATCATAAAAATCCTCCTGCTGCTGAGCAGAGCTGATTCTACTCTTTGCTAGGTAATAATTTTGGGTATTTTAGCTTCTCACTGTAAAAAAATAAGAGTAAAAGAATAATAGAATCATACAATGGAGGAAATATTTCTGTCTAAAATATGACATTTAGCGGGAAACTCAACTGCAGGCTACTTTTTTCTTCCTAAAGGTTGAGGAAATATAACAGTTATCTGCCCACCTGGACAAGTTTCACATATCTGTATAACTATATATATGCATATATATATATATATACTTATATATATCATGTTCACCTGGCAAATATTCTCCAGCAAGTGTGGGGTCACATACAGAATACAGGAAGGCTTAAGTAATTGAAAGAAACAGAAAGAAAGGCTAACAACAACCCATGCATTAGATGCTACAGAAATAAATAAGAAATGTTCCAGATATGCTGCTAGTCTTAATTCCTCAGTCCCCATCCCTATTATTGCAGCACTTTGTGAGTTGCTCCATTAGGTAAGATCTTGAATTGATCACTCAAAATCTGCCCCATAAAGGCTCAGATTCTTTAGAACACCTTCATGCTCACATGCTACTAACAATAAGCAAAAGAAGTACTCAGAGAATCTGCATCTCTTACCATTAGACATCACCATATATCAACTGGTTTGTAACCAGTTTGTGTCTACAACTCTATTCAGCCCAGTAATTTATGTAAGTGCATATGAAAGATACAAAAGGGAAAAAAACCTCAGCAAAATTCTCATTTCTCAAGAGAAAATTTGAATCTCTAGCTAGAATTAATTTGTTAGGCTTTGTTACTTTGACTAGTGGCAGTTGGATTCCTATTCTCACAAAAGTAATTTTATTATTTGCCCTCAGAGGCATTCATTTCAGAGAAAAAGAAAAAGAATAAATTTCACTTCAGTTTCAAGCTATCTGTGACAAATACACTGTGACATTTGATTTTCCTTGTCTTTTTGATGTCACTTCTAAATAAATACTGGTGGCCTGTCATTGCATAGCTATAGCCAGAAATGTTTTCATCCAAATATTCAGATTTTTAAGCAAAATGTGATGGGCATGTTTTCCCAGTGGCTTTTAGTTTTCACAAATGCTTACATCTTTTGATTCTACAATTTTTAGAGATGAGACAAGCTGGAATTAAGGACAGAAGGGGGTCATGCTTTTATTTTCTATTAAGAAAATAAATGGAAATTATAATGGAAAACATGTCGAGAAATTGACTATGTTTCTATGCTCCAGTAGAAACAAGATCTGATCATCTTACAGCCTCAAAACATGCAGACTCTGTAAAGTTCTGATCCTTTGACCAAGTCTGAATTTCGTGACTTTTTGCTAAAGCCTGGATCTTTATAGCACCCAGAGATTGAATCCTCCTTATTCAGTACCAATCAACTGAACTTATTAACTGAACTGAATTAATTTGCCTTTATTTGAATGCAATTCAAATTAGATAGTCCTTCAGGTTCCAAAATTTTTGATGTAATGGAAAGCCTTAAACTCTCTATTTATACCAGATAATGAAATTTGGGGGGAAAAAAAACCATTATTTTGATTTAAATCTTGTATTTTGTGTCCACTTTTGCAGCCTATGCTTTGTATTTTCCTCTGCTGAAAATGTAGGGTATGAACAGGGAGGAATCTTAGGGAATTACAGGGATGTAAGTGTATGTATAGACAGAAATGGGAAACATTTATCAGAGGAAGTAATGCTTATCAGTTGAGAATATTATGTGTTTTGAAGGACTATTTCTTTTATGGAAAAACTCAACAATCTATTTTCATTTATATTATCTTTCTCTATCAATTTTCATGCAGCATTTATATTAATGTAGCTGGTCTACAGACTGCTAAGACATTAGCTGTCTAAGAATACATTATGTATTCTCTTTTGCCCAAAACATGATTTTGACTTTAACTCACCAAATAACAGCACAGTATAAACAGTATAAATAAAGCATGTGGTTGAAAAAGAACCCAATTTGATATTAGTAGGATTTTGCTGTATAACAATTGCCTGGGAAGAATTGTTTTTAATGCACATCAACACCAAAGCAATAGGTACACTGCACTCATATCTGCATAGTAGTCTACTTAGTGCAGCCTAATCAAGCTTTGTGCAGGTGAATTTGGGTTGATGGAGCCATTGTTATAGCTAATATTTTTGTCTAACACTAGTGAAAAAAATGGTGATGCCATGTCAGAAACATGGGCCTTTGCAGTTTTTCACTGCAATGCAAACTATTTACAATTCAATGAAAAGGAGTGATCTTTTATATAATATAATTTTTTCACAAGTCAAAGCACTCTTGAGTTAGGAAGCACCTAGAGGTGAAGTTTTCTCAAACAGTCTAAGTGGGTATAGACCCCTATTCAATTCTGAATAGAAACCCCATGTCCTGCTGTTTAAGTGCAAGCTGAAATACCAATATCTAGACATTCTGAGATTGTTATTCTGATTGAATCTACACTCTTGATAGAGTTCAGTCTTATTAATGACCTAAATATAGAAACTTCAGCCGAAGGGAAGATGTTCCTTATAGGTCTCTGGAGAGAGGTGTTCAAAACACTTCTGATCAAAACCCGTTTTCTCCCCTTGTCTACTGGATTGGCCAGTGATGTTTAAGTTCAGCAGGATGAAATTATATAACCACCAGCAGCTCACAGTTTATTTATCCAGGTCCTGAGTTTACACTCAAAAAACTGTTTCAAACTTGATCACTTGCCCAGTGCACAGTATTTTTGGTTTAATTGATCTCCAGAGCAGAAGGCTGAGCAAAGGCAAGAAACTCTTTACTTGAGCACGTGAATGGACACACAAACTTCACACAGAATAGGACAACATCTTCCAGAAATACAAATCTACAGAAATGATAACCTAGAAAATGCTATTTCTAATGTTCACCACTTAAACTCACTTAAACCGAGGTGAAATTACCAAATTAAGTTGCTCCAAGTGTGGGCTGCCACTGAGATGGATGCTTCTGTGGTTGTACAGTAATTTAGGCCAGGGAACTAATCCAACTGAAAAACCAACCTGCTTCTTCTGCAAAGGGAAGTTTTCATCCAGTTCCCTGATTAAGTTCCCTTTGCAGCCACATAAGCACAAGTGTCAGCACAAAGGCAAGTACAGCAATTTGAGTGCCAACTGCTTGGTGTTTTAAAATCCTTTCCCTCTAATGAACTGTTCCTATTACTAAACAAGCTGTTTTACAGACACTGCTTTGCCAGTTTCTTCACTAATACAGTTCCTGAGGGAAGAATGACAGGTATTGAACTACATAAATTGAACTCTACACAATGTGCTGGCTATTATTCAGTGTGAAGTAGTTCATGTGCAAGAAGGAAAAATCCCTGAAAGATTAAACTTGGAAAGGGATAAAGTATGAACTAACAGCTGAGAGATGCACTCAGAAAAACACAAATCAGGAGAACAGGGCAGCCAGCTGACTCACCCTTAGACAGGCCTATCAGCATTCACCATGTAGGAAGTCAATATTGATGATATTAAATCATTTGAAAACTGATGCTTCTTTATTCAGAATTCAGTAGATTAATGACACGTTTCATAAAATACCAACTTTTAAAATCAAAACATTTATAGCTGTATGATTTGGTGAAAAATAAATTAACTTTTCATTAAAATATCTTTGGAAAAGTGTTTCTTTCAGCAGTATACATCACCACTTTCTCAGTAGTTTTCACAATGTATACCAGTCAGGGACAAGCTGGCTAGAAGAGCAGTCCACAATGACAGGGTTTGTATCACACTGTTGGTACCCTAAGCCTCCACTCTCATAGAAGGTAGAATTATCTATTGTCACTCACAGGAATCAACCATTGTTAGGAATTTGTCAGAAAAACATGTGACTCTGTAAGTATGGCACTCAACAGGGAGGGAGAGGACCCAGATAATTCTTAACATTTTATCATCTGATGGCAAAACTGCATTAAATTCAGTGAGATCCATGCAGTGCCTTTCATTATGATTTCAGGTCTGCAACTCTCCTTTATGACTGTGGGTTAATTCCATTGTTTTTTAATGCCTCTCAAACTTCTAGTTTGCTTCTTTCACCTGTTGGTACTGTGAACTCAAGAGGGCTAAGGCTGTTTCCTGTAATGAATTTAACAGTTTTTGCCATATGTAATTTAAAATGATTTTTCTAAAAATTTCTGCAATGTACATAGAATCGACTATATATCACTCCTTGATAACAATTTTTTCTAAATTTTTCCAGTTTCTAGTGTTAATGGAATGTTGCTTACGTGCCCTTCATGTTTTCACCACACACCATGCTCCTTACATGTGTTTTGGTGTCTTGTTTTGTCTGGAAAAAAAAAAAATTATCACTGGCATGAACACTAGGTGAATGTTTGCATTGGCAGCAATGGGCATCACTTCCTAAGAAGGTTTCTATTAGAGGAAAATAATTTTTCATAAGTTTAATCCTTCTAATGTGCTGTCAATTTGCTGCAGCACACACAGTCTCTAGTATAGTACTAGAGTGAGCTTCCAGGACCCATCCAAAAAAGGAAAATTCCCAAAAGATTAATGATTTAAAATAATTTTTTTAATCACAGAACTTGAAACCTGACATTTCAAAGAAGCTTTCATGTTCCATGCTTCATGCTTTCTCTATGCTCCTGGAGAACACATTTTTCTAATTGAAGACTATTGTGAAACCTGATGAGCATCAGAGAATTTTTCATTTGAAATAGAAAAGAAAAAATATGTGCTAGCATGCACAGGAGAAGATAGGAGATGAGAATAAGGTTGCACTAATATTTAGGTAGTGGTGGTACTTCTAAAATATCAACAAATTAGACTCAGGTTAATTGCAAACATTTTCAGTTGTAAAGTTGGAAGAAAGCATCACCTCAACCCCAACAGTGTCATTTTTAATTCAAACCAAAATTCTGTGGTTAAATTTCAGAGATGATTATTGCTTTCTCCATTTAAAAATAAAATTAAGGGATACTCTAAAGTTTAAATGAATTGTATTCTGAAAAATGGAAAGTTAATTTTAAGGAAATTAGAAAGAACAGCTATTTTTTTTAAAAAAACACAGGAGTGCATCTTCACAAATGAGTAGAGAGATGAATCCGATCCAAATTCTTTTTTTCAGAACACTAATCTGCTTGTTATTCAGTTGAAACACTTTGTCAAACTCTGAAGCCACTTAAGCATGGGTAGTCCCTAAAAGAGCTGACAATACCAACCTGTGAGTTTCAGTCACAGATATGAAACTCACATGCAAGACTTCAGTAGGGAGAATCAGACTTTGGTCTTTCACTCTCTTGTGGGTGGCCTTCACACATTTTGTGCCAGTAGGAACTCCCATCTGATGGGCATTCTGTGCTGTGCCAGAAGTTAAGGGGAGTAGCAACAGCTGTAGTGGTTTTCTCTGTCAAGTTATTTCTGTTGTAACTAATTTATATCCTTAAAGGATCTGCATATCTAGACATAAATCAATATTTGAAAAGAGGGCAACTTTCTACTATATCTTTTATGAGATTCATTTTGTCACAGCCCAGTGATAATTTTTATTAATTGTGCCTTCATTTATTCAAATTCATAATACTTTATCTACTTTAGTTATTCATTTATTTTAGTTACTTGACCTTACTTATTTCTACCATACATCTCATTCATACCTGATGTCACAAGCTGGAGTAGGATAAATTAATCCTAGTTAATACTTGTGAGAAGCTTTGAGATCCTCAGATAACAAAACATTAGTAAGTTTTTAGTAATATTTGCCCCAAAACATTAGAGTTTATGTCACATACCAACACCAGAAAGTACTTAATTAATGCCTGGTCTGTAAAGGGATATCACTCTTTGTCTGAATCAGAAAATGGCAACCATTCTTAAGCAGAAATGGAAATTAGGACATCATAAATTTATTTGTTGCTCAAGTTACTCTCAGATTCAGAATAAGACTATTCATGAAATAGTCTTACTTGGCCAGATTAAATTCTGGACTGATGAATTAGTAAATGCTTTGACACAGAAACAATCAAAAGTTCCTATGGCATTCCTATGACTACTTTGTGTGAATGCCAAAAAATGTAGGCATTCTAGTTCTGAGCAATTAAAAGTTGTCTAGGAAGTATCAAATCTAAACTATGGATACAACTGACACTACAGTAAATTTTAGCTGGAATTGCACTAGAAATGGTGGGAAATTATCTGAAGCCTAGTCTACCAAGTCTCATCTACAAACTGAACTGCTGGTGAACATGTTTACTTCTCTAAAGGAAGCCTGGCAATGCAGCCCCTTTCACAGCCCATAAAGTCCTTTGAACTGGACGAAGTGACATGTACAAGAAATGTCCAAGCAAAATGGAAACAGGTTGCCTAAGCTAAGTCAGAGCTAAGTCAAAAGCCACACAGCTAAACACTCTTATTGAAATCACAACTCAGTATTCCTTTGCCTGTAACATCCAATCCTGATCCTGTAACAGCAAGGGGCTACACAACACAATACCATGAGCCACCTCCATTCTTCTTGAACCAAACAAAACAGAATCACCTACAGAGATGTTCTGTGGGTTTTGGTCACAGAAAAGCTTTTTCTTTTATATGTCTTAGAACACTGAATAGAAAAACACAATGGTGCTCAGTCTTTCTGGTGCCTACTTGGTTGCCATGATGTGGTCTCTTTATCTTTAAAATTGTACACAGAAATCCAGTTTTAATACATTTTTATCATGGTAAGGAAACACATATAGTAATCAGCCAAGGTAATTAGAAAACACTTGATACAGAATTGTGTTTAACATCCCATGTTGAACCACTTTAACTTCCCTTTAGATTTGTCTTCACTAACATTAATAAGCCCAGTTTCCAATTACCTTTGTGTTAAACATGCTTCAAGTCTATACACAATGTGTCTAAAATGGATCTATCTGTCAACATGGAGAAACACAGACCTGTCTTCATGCAACTTGTGTTTTCCTGGGCTGGCACAAATTTGTCTCATGATAGGTGAGTCATCACTGCTTTGCTGTTAAGGTAAGTTTTTTTAATTATTTCTCTATTTTCCAGAATCATAGAATTATGTTTGACAGATAGACTAAAATCTTAGCTATGCTGACTTTATCCATGCTTTCTTGTTATGCTAGCCTCTGCTAAGGTCCAGCATCTGGAGGCTAAATAACATAGCTAAAGCTATACCATACACCAGCCACAGAACTGAGACAAACATCCATGCCAGCCCCCTGAATCCCCACACCAATGCACAAAGCATGGACAATGCCACTTCCAAATTCATTAACAAGAACATAGTTGTGTTGCAGACACATAATGAATATGTGGAAAGGTCTTTTGTTCTATTATGATCTGGGGTCCAGCTGTGGGGGCAGAGATTTAAAACAGTACAATAGCTGTAGGGTTTGCAACTTGTTTCCCTTGTTTCCAAGATCTTTATAACATCCCACATTCTGAGCAGTGGCATGTGACAAACAGGACAGTAAACTAAAGACCATGTGTCATGTTTCTAGTGCAGACTGCTGTATAGTTTCCTCTGCCCTCCTTGGATCCTCTTTAAAAGAAAAGGCATAAAGCAGGGAAGTGTCCTTTTCCTTTATGAAGCTGTCTGCCTTGATGCCTTTGTTAGATACTTAAAGGACTGAGATCATTAAAAAAAAAAACAACCACCCCACATGAATTTCATCAGTAACAAGAACCAAAGTTATGTGTGTTACATCATGGAGATATTTTTCTTAGCTGAGACAAACTGGAGGGACAAGGTAGCTTACTGCCTGGATAATATTCTTTATTTGCTAGAGACATGTGGTTTTGACAGCTGCAGAAGTTAAAAAGGCATTACCAGTAATTATCAGGTATTAAACAAGATTATACTTGTAAAATAATACCAGCAAAGTTGAGGGTGAACAAAGAAGTTAGATGTTTTTTCTGTTTATTTTAAAGGACCCAAGATAAGTGGGTGGTCCAGTGTTGGAAAGACTATAGCAAGATTCAATTCAATCATTCAATTAAATTTCAAACCTTGAAAATTCAGAGGTGGGTGAATTTCACTGATAAGTGAAATGAGCATGTGAGCAGAAATGAACATAGGTGGAGATGCAAGTCTTTGCAACACTGAGTAGAATACACAGTACAACTGAGTTTTCAGAATTCACAAGATCTACAGGAGGTATGAACAAAGCCAAACTTCAGATTAAATTAGTTGACTCATATTCTCAGACTCTCTATAGCCAATTGAAGAATAAAGCTCCTGCAGAGAGAAAGTGATTACTTAGGTTAGAGGATAAAATGAAACAATATCCTTCATCTACAAGCTGTTCAGAAGAACAGATTACAATTTTATTACTCTGGCACCCAGAAACTCATGGTGTATTTGATGCTAAATAGAAACTATTGCCTCTCTCCGGAGTTTGGAATCTCAGTAAGCAAAGAAAAGATTCAATGCTTGGAGAACAGAAGGATGAAGTGGTTAAATTACATCCCTAAAGTTATACACTAAGTATATGACAGAACTTAATATAGTCTTACATCCTGATCTGGTCTGGATGCAGCACACCACGAACAAGGAAAGGACTGGCCAGCCCCTCTCCTGAAATTGCATCCACTCCTGTCTTCATATGATGTGTTTTCCAAGGTGTGAAGAAGCATCTGCTCTCAATTAAACTGAACCCTTTCATTTTTTCCAATTAGTTCAAGGAATAGAAATAATCACTTCATCTTTAGTTTGTTTTGTTTGCACCAGCCTGCACAGCCTCAGTGCCTCAGAATTTTTAACAACTGCTGAACTTCATGGAGACAATCATAATGCTCCATATCTCTCATTCACTTGAGGAAAGGACATAGGAAACTGGAATTTCCCACTGAATATTCACCTGCTTCCCAGAGCTTAGATTTGTTGGCAGAATGGACTGAAATATGAACCTCAGGGCAGGTTTTCTTCCTTGACTTAGCATGCTATGTTCTGTCTCGCCAGACTTTATCATCCAAACTTCAATTGCTCCTGTCTTAGAGACACTAACAACACCAACATGAAGACATTGTCTGTGTTTTAAGGAGAGCATGGAATAAACGCACTCAACTGAAATCTACCTTGCAGAGACAAATGATCTGCTTATCTCAATTATTCTGTCTTTAGCACAATCATCCCAAGAAGTGGGAAGGAGGTTCAAGATGAACTGTTGTTAACTTTGTTGAAATCCCCACACACGTACTGCTGAATTAACTGTGCAAATATGATTGGTACTGTAGCAGTGTGTAAGGGCCGCAGGGGCTTGCCTGTGCTAGGTACTGTATTTCCGTTTGAGCCTCCTGTCTTGCCAACTTTGTCTTGCCAGCTCCCCATGCCAACTCTGAATCATATGAAGCACTGAACCAGCCTTTTAAAATGTCATCATGTACACTCAGGCCAAGATGATTGATGGGTGATGTCTCCAGCTGGGAAGGAGTCTTATCAGAAAGTCAGAAGGAGAACTGAGCCCTCGACATTCACTTCCAAAGAGGAACTGGCAACTCTCCTGCTGTCTGCCAGTTCCACTCAGCACTCCACAAGTATTTCCGACATTTTTTACAGGAAGCAGCTTTGATGACTGATGGGAACTACCTTCCCCATCTGGAAAGGCAGGTTCAGGGACCTGAAGCCTCTGGGAAATATGCTTCAAGACTTACCTTTAGCTCCTCGGCAGCACAATTTTTAATGTGCTACAACCTCCACTAGTCACTAGTGATACAGTCCTGTTCCTATACACTGCATTTCCAGCACCCCTTTCCTTTCACTTGGACTTTAACTTCAGAAAAGAATATTATGTTCAAAGGGAGTCTGAAATCTCCTCCTGAAAAATAGTTCTTTGTGGTAGGCCCCTTTATCCACAAGAAAATGTTTTGACTTCAGAGGGACAAACCATGATTGTGGGTTCAGCACAACAGAGTATTAAAGAGGATGATAATGTTCCCAGCTCATCCCACTTGGCTTGCTTGGAAAACTGATGCAGTTTCTAACCTAAGAACACAAGCAAATCATTGATACCTAGATCTCAGCTTTAACCAGCATTTTCTTCCAGGCTCAAACACCTTGAAGTCATGTAGATACACTTGGCTTAAAACAATTTACAACCTTGAACTTTATCTCAGCTAAACACATTCTCCTTAAATGGATTCCAATATTATAAAATGATTGAGAGGAAAAAATTATAGGTTCACAGTAATCTGCAGATTCTACAAGCATTTTCTCTCTAATGTAGTTTTTTTTAGTGATCAGGTTTTGACCAGCAACAATTTAAAGGATTTTTTTTCCCCTTTGGGTATTTTACCTACTTTGCTGAAAATCCAATTAGAAAAATACATATATTTATAAATATAAAAACACCTATAAAACTAAATTGGACATCAAAGTTTTCCAGAAAAGAGACATTCCTCCTCAACTATTTTGAGGTTTGTTACAATTTTTGGTTTATGACTCTTCACTTAAATTCTTTTCTAATCAAACCAGCATTTTTCATGAATACTCTAAATGGGATGTAAAGTCAGATTTTATTATAAGAATTTAATGAAGGAACATTGAGCAGCTCTACCATTTTTACTTCTAAATAAAATTTTCAGGGCACATTAATAACAGACATGAGAGGAACACTAACAATGAAGATAAACTGCTAATACACAAGTAAGAAGTGAAGCTGAAGAATGATGAAGCAAGCTTATTAAGTAGTGAATTACAGCTTGCTTCTCTAACCAGATGTTGGGTTTGTCCAGACAAATAGATGCAGGCAGTTGGGATTTTCACTCTACCATACTTCACACAAGCCAGGCAGCAGCCAGCTCTCCAAAAGCCATGTAGCCATATGAACATGGCATTGAGCCTGAGCTAATATATCTTGCTTTTCAGCACCAGCATATGGCTTCTGAATTGGATTTCTCCTGTTTGGTGGGCTCAAAAAAATGGGTAAAGCAGATGCACACCTGCCTTCATTCAGCCAAAAAAGCATCTCCTCAGATGAATCATTCCCATGTAACTTCCAAGTGGGCTATGATGCCCTATGATGAAATATAATTTGATGAGAAAAAAAAACAAGAAAAAATAATATTTCAATGCAAAATTCAGTTTTGCCAAACAACATTGATTCCCACTAAAGTGCTTCATTCTCTTTATATTCTTAAGTGTATACTGTCAAAACAACAACCCGCATATATTAGTTTCCTGGAATGACACTGGATGACAAAGTACCTCATGGAAAAATTCTGGGCAGCTCTAAATTTAGCCCATGAGGTGAATTCCCATGGTAGAAAACTAGTATACTGCTGGTCTGTAACTTTTTGGTAAAATGTTTTTCTGTTAAAAATACATTAATGTCTTGGAAACAAAATTTATTTATTTCAAGAGAAGTTTATCTGTGTTCTTAGATCTTGAATTTACTTCCTGGCCAAAACCACGCTGAGTGAGTCTGAGTGAGTGTCTGAGTGAATAAGTGACTTGATCAACAAAAAACTATGTCTCATGACACAGGAGAAGCCAAGACATGCAGCATGGCATGGCTAAAAAGATTCCCACTGTGATTGATTTTTAACAACTCCTTATGAGCTGAGAGTGAAAGAAACACAACATTAAATCAAGTTAACACAAAACCCTATACTATCATAAATAAGAATATATGATTAAATGAGTTTCCAGTTATAGTTAATCTCCTAGGGAGGAATACATAAACAGTTAACTGGATTATCTTACTTGAGGATTTAGACTTCTAAAAAAGGGTTTTAAGAAGGCAAAGGTAAGAATGATAGAGAAAAAAGAACTACAAGGTATTCAGAGCAAGTATGAAAATACCAAAATTAAAAAGATCAAATTTGGTTTTTTTCAAAGTTTAGGTGTAGAGATGCCATACAGTGATAGCGTGAAATGGGGTGGGGGGAAGTACTGTGCAGAAAACTGTAGTAACAAAGCACAGGAGATACAGAATCAGCATGAAAATGATTTTATGAATCCACATGAAATGCTGTTTTCACTCAAATCTGCCTTGCAGCACTGTGTCTAACTCAAAGACAGATTTCAGGAATTCATTTCTACTCTGTTTTCATCTACTTTCTTGAATTCTTAAGGAGTTTCATATCCATTCTTCTGATCTTCCTTAACCCTTAAGAGGTAAACAGGCATTATTATCCCTATTTTATGCATAGCAGACTCATACACAAAAAACATGAATGAGTCATCCAAGATCACACAGCACTTCAGAGAAAAGTCTAGAACACCATGCAGGAGGCCTGAGTGAGCATTCTCTTCTCACCACTTGACCAAATCTCTTCCTATTGTAGGAACTGAAAGGATGGAAGCCAATTAGCCACCTGTTTCATTGTTTGGTATTTTCAAGACATCTGATGTGTGCTAAGTGAAGCAATGGGCTTCACACATATAGGACCTCCTGCTACTCAAGAAGGTTGAAGTTTCACACATGACCAGGACCTTTCATTGTATAAAACATAAATTGTACACATTCCAGACTTCTGTTTCTATTAAACAAATGTTTTGACTGGGAGCACTGATTCCATTTTACCTCTGTTGTTTCTGATTTCCTATTGCTGTTTCCTTTCTTTCCACTCCTCTTCCTCTTCCAACACTAGTGCCAACACACTGGCCACACACACACACACGTCATGGTTGTTAGTAGCCAGCTGGCAGGTGGTGGATATTTTTCTTGCAGCATATGTATGTGTGGATGACTGCTCTTGCTGTGTGACTAACTTGGTTGCTGGCAGTGATTTTGGCTGGGGTATACTCTCTGGCATTATTTTAGTTCCAGACATTTGATGGGTTGACTCTCCTGTTTTGTTCTCCCAGACAGTATTTTTCAGTATTCCCTTTTTTCCAGCCTGAGACAGTCATGGCTGTGTGGGTGCCTTTTAATGGTGTTTGCACAGCTCCAGGCCTTTCTGTCATTTTACACAGCTGTGAAGGGAGCCGTGGTGTGTAGGTATCTATGTGTGTATTCATCCGATGCTGTTCACGGTCATGTGGCTCCCATTTTGAGTATGTGAATTTGTTTCTGATGTGCACGTGTATGCACAGCCCTATGCCCTCCTGATTTGGAATACATCTGGGCCTATGTGCACGTCCTTCCTTCCATGTGCCCATTTGTCCAGTCTGTGTATACCTAAATTTCATAATGTGAATGGATACATGTCCTTAGTACATGCAGAAAAATAATTTCAGAAGTATTATTAAAGTAGGAAGTCAAACATCAGATGTGTGAAAATACTATAATTCAGTTTGCCTGCTCAGCCTGAATTCTAGACAGTATAAAAGTATCTGCTGAGATAATAAAAATCACATCTATAGTTTTCTAATTCAATGCTCAAAGCAGAGCTTTAGCTTTAGGGAGACTTTATAGGAAATGTATACAGATTATCCAAAAATTTTTGCAATAACTGCCTCACTTATTGCAGAAAATAAAAAAAAAAAAGAATGATTACAAATCGAAGGTACTCTGAATCCTTGACCCAGCACCTTATCCTTCCAGATTTCCCTTTGCAGTCTCTCAGGCACCTTGACTAATTCTTTATTCTGATTTCATACTCGTTCTCCAGCCATTTCCAGTTTTCACTAGCTTTACATCTCTTCTCTGGCCAAAGAGAAATGTCGGTGTCGACACCAGAACCGTAAATGCAAGTTCCTTTTGCATTTGGCATCCTTCACTTACATGCCCACAATATCTTTCCCCCAAATATTTAAACAATTTCCAACACATATAACTTCTACCTTAATTGTTAATGTGCAAAACATGATTACAATGTGCAATGTTTGGTGGTGAAAACAATACACAACTGTCAAGAACATAAGCATAAAAATAGATTTCTACCATTCATACTATAAACAGTTGAAAATTCCTGTAGTACATGAAAGACAGAGAGAATTTCTTTTTTTAGAAGCTCATAAGAAGAATAATTACTCAAAGAAGTATGTGAAAAGCAATAGTCTAACTATATGGTGATATATTCAAACAATAATGAATTTTTATGAAGTAATAGAGGACATATAACATCAAGATATATTACTGAAACATTTTTTTACAAAATTAAGTTATTTTCTAAACCTTAAATTCTTTAATTCTTGCTGGCAACATATTTTCCTTGAATAATGAAAATTATATAATATATGTGCTGCTGGTAAATGGTGACATCAATCAACAAGTAAGGATTATGGATGCACAGTGTGAAAAAAAAAAAAAAAAAAGAGGAATCCTGAAGAGACTACTACAGTTTTGCCTTGCAAACATAATGAAAAGGCAGGAAACCACAATATGTAAGAGCAGAGTAGCCCATGAATCTTACCTACAAAAGCAAAATCAAAGGCCAAAGTAAGAAAACACAAAGTCATCACATACACACAGCTGAGTGATGACATCCAATGTTGTCAAGGACTTTAAGCACATATTCCAACCAGTATTTGCTGAGAAAAAATTAAAATAGTCCTAAAGAGTCTTAAAGTAGTGGGTAAGTGCCATGACATTTCTTTAATGAATACACTTCCATGGGCTAGCTTGAGGGTTCAGCACTATTTGAAAGAGGAACATAACAAATCAACGTTGGTTTTGAATATGCCAGATCTAGAGTTAGTGCTTTGAGTACTCACTTGTAGTCACCTGATAATAACAAGTCTATTCCAGATTGTTCCACTCATCAGTCTCAGAGAAGAAATGTGGAAGTAGGCAATGCATTAAAGCACAAGACAATTTAGAGCCAGACAGTAAAGTTACACTGGCAAGAAACTTCCAGTGCTAAGTACATGGTTCAATGGAGAAAGTGTTACTGGCTAAGCTGCACCAGTAACATTTAAAGAAACATTTAGGCTATTCTGCTAGGGTTTTTCAAAAGGGAAATCACTTATGTTTACTCTGGAACATTTTTTAGAAACTCTTCCTGCTCATAAGCTACTATTAAAGCATACAAGTTTTTCTACTACATAGGCATTTTTCTTTAGCCTTGAAAGTATACTTGTGAATATAATTGTTCAGAATGTAATATAATGTTGTTTTCATTACTATTAACAACAGATTTCACTTTTTACTGAAGATCTGTTATTACAATTCATGCTGCACTAATTATGTCCCAGTTGCTTAAAAACACTAATTTTCAGAAATGTGGTTGATCACCCCAATCATAAACACTATCCATTTAAAATTCAAAGCTGATTGCATATAATGTAACTATTTTCAACTAGCTTCTTGATTTATGAATATTTTTTTTAATCTCTCAGCTGATAAAAATCCTGACAAATGACAAACACAAAAAAACATTGGTTATACCTTAATGAAGTCTGAATTTTAATACTCTAACAATATTTTTGGAAATTCCAACATTATATGTTGGCTGTAATAGTGATGCATAAGTGCATTACAAAAATTAGGTAACTCATATTTCTGAATTTATGATCTTAATATTAAAATATTTTTTTATTTTCTCCATAAAGAGAAAGCCCTTGTCTTCAGTTTGGTACAGCAATACAAATTTGGAATATCTCCAAATTTAAATGCATTGTGCAGGGAAATTTTAACATATATATGTATATTTTTTCAATTCTTTTACTTCAACCAGCTGGCCAAAAAAGGAATTCAAAAGTAACAAAACCCATCATTGCTCTACTTTTTCTCATGTCTGTTTAAAATTTCAACGGAATTTCTTAGAAAACCTATTTTAGATGGATAGAGTTAGAATTTTAAGTCCACAGAACACACCTAACCACATAAATTGCTCTTATTCAGATATTCCCAGCATATCACCTGGTGTTTTATAGCCATACCCCCTAGTGCCAAGTACTGAGTTTCAGTATAAACTTGAAAATGCATAAAATACTCACAATAGTTTAAAAGTTAAATAGCAAATATTACAAATAAAATTAATTATATCTTGAAATTAAAAACCCAGCTTTGCATTGCTCTCTATTTGAGTA
The DNA here is from genome assembly GCF_971803275.1 of Cyanistes caeruleus. Lineage (NCBI taxonomy): Eukaryota > Metazoa > Chordata > Aves > Passeriformes > Paridae > Cyanistes > Cyanistes caeruleus. The sequence continues at coordinate 18,356,210 of NC_141708.1, forward strand.
GCTCTAAGAAAACAAGACACTAAGAAGCGCCTTGTGATCTAAGCTAACTGAAATTGTCAACAAACGTCACACAAATTATGTTGAAATGCATCTTTTTGCAGAGCAAAGTATAGGTAGAGAACAGAAGGACATGTGTAGTGTATATTACAGACTACATACATATGCTGAAGATAGAAAAAATAATTTAGAAAAATCTATAAAACTTATTGCACAGGGTACAATATTTCACATAGAATATTTTTAGAAGAATGGTAAAAAGTTGAAACAACACACTGGATAAAAAGATACTTTGTCCCAAGGGCAAGTACTGTAGTGATCAATTACATCTTGAATTGCGGAAACAAAATTAACTAAGTTGATGGAAAGCACCACATTGCAATAAAATATATTATATACAGATGAACAGGAATTGAGAATGCTATTTATTTGAAACAGCAGGTATAACATACTGTACCTCTATACTTCTGATGGAATATTTATAAATGGGCTACCCATATTTTGCAACATGACTGCACGTTGATTTATGGAGCCAAAATAAATGATATGCTTAGCCAATAAAAATTCCTTGCAAAGGCAGCTTTTTCCATTTCATTTTAAAGTGAATATGAAAAGAAAGACATACAGAGACTTTTTTTTTTTTAACAAACACTGCTTTGCAAAATACATGATACAGGTATGAATGTATGTTTGTATATGTGACAAGAGTATTTTCTGTACTGAATCAGTTTTTGATACAGAGAAGATGAGGAATCACTTTGTATATAAGCAGACAAAGAGTACTTCCTATCTGAGGGGTGGAAATACTCAATGAAAATAATTCACTGTTTTGCTTTACAAGTGAATGAAATACCATCAGTAATGTTGCTAACACAGCAATTCAGTGTTGGTGTGTTAATGGAATGCACAAGCTGTACAAGCTATGCATGTGCAGGTTGCATGGCATGGGAGAATGGACTGCAAGCAGCTGATGGCTGTAACATGCATCCATCCCGTTACGTGTTATATGTCACGGGAAGATGGCTATACCTGACACATTGATGGTAAGGACATTGTTAGCATGGCAGTTTCATCATGTTCAGCTTCAATTTCACTTTCAGTGTTGCCATGCAGCCAGTGAAGGTGGAATGGTCACTAGCACTAAATTTAGGCAGCTGTAATTACCCATCCATAGGGATATTCACAGTATCCAGTTTCAGTCGTTGAACTTAGTTATCTGTGAATCCATCTCACATAATGCTGGACATGCAAAAGCCAGATGCCTCATCCTTCCAGTTATCTGTAGCTTTAATCTATGGGGGTCACCAGCAGTTGCATCCAGATTCCACAGACAGCAATCTTAGTAAATCGATTCCTTGACATGCACAGTGTAACAATAAGAGGAATGAATGCTTACTCACATTAGTCCTTTGTTGTTGAATATATGAAGTAAACTGCACCAATTTAATTGGCATAAGAGTAAATTATTGCATGTAAAATTCTATACCAGTTATAGGAAAGAAAAAGATAAAAAATTTTCATGCTAAAAATAAGTAGAAGCAGCTCAGCAAAAAACTTTACCCAGATCTAAATGAAGTGTCCATGCAGATTCTGATGGAAAAGTTGAAAACAATATATAGCGAAAAAGTTGGAGTGAATATATGGTATAAAAGTTGGAAAGAAATTTGGAGAACTAGATCTCAACAGAATAGAACTCAATAGAACTTCAAATCTCTTCACTCAAATAATTCAGGTATTTTAAACAAAAAACTTTCAAAGGAGAGTTGGAGGCTCATCAAAAATGCCACGGTTAGCAGATGACCCTTCCAAGCTTTTCACTCTCAACTGAGGTGACCAATTTCAACAGGTCTGTAACATCAGTACCATAATGTTTCTTCTGCTTTACTTCTGACATCATAGAATAAACATTTTCTCAACACTTACAGATAAATGAAATTATTATTCTAAGCATTCTAAGCAGTTTCTCTGCCTGCATTGCACCAGTATATTGTATCATCCCTTTCATCATTAAATCCCATGGCATTCTCTACCTCACTTCTTCCTACCTCCCCTTATCCCAGCTCCCATTGCTCTTTTCTCTGAAAAACGAAAGGCTTCTTTCTCCTCCTTCCCACCAAGCAGGGACACCTTCCTTTGAGAAACCTGCTGCATAACTGGTCCTTTTCCCTTCTGCCTAGAGTGGAAGCTTTTAAAATCTTTTAGTTGGCATCCTTGTCACTTGTGATTTGAAAGGTCAACTACCATTCTAGAACCTTAAAAAGGTAACATGAACTTCACTAGAAGGGTTCTCTATACTCATTGTACTGTTGAACCACTTTTCACTGCAATAAAGCAGGGATTATTTAACAGTCATCTGAAATACATATTCAGTGATATTTACTATAACTCCTGCTGTAAGAGTTCCTGCAACTTTGGGTCATGAAGAAGAATCACTGAACTTACCAGTTCCCTTCAGAATAGTTTTCTAGAATCCTTATTTCTTCTCTGTGACTAAGGAGAAAAGAATGAGTGGAGTTTATTTGGCAATGATAAAAAAAACCCCATGATGAACTTGTGTTCTCTGAATCATGAGTGTGAGTGATATTAAATGCAGACTGTTAGCAGGAAGATGAATGCAGTAACAAAACATCTTCAGGGACAAGGGACCACTGACAAGCATTGGAATGCCTTGTGGTAAATACATCCCTTCTGAATGCATCATCATCAGAGGATTTATTCCAGGTCTGGGTCATGTTGCCATAACCCTGCAGTGGCTTTCAAGAACTTATAAAACATATGAGCAAATTAAGTGAAGGCAGTAAATAATAACAAAATACTTTCATTTTCCAAAGCTCTTTGATCCTAAAGCTCACAAGGAACCCAATTATATCATATTTATTATATAATGATACATGAAACAATTTTGATTAGTGCCTAGTAAGATTTTCTAAAATTCCTAATATATATATCACTTCCTTCTGAAAATGCAGGAAGGTACAGAAACATCTGTATCTTTAGTTATCTAAATACCTTTTTAAAATACAAGTACATAGATGCTCCACTAAATTTAAGTTGCCTTACAGGTTTCAGTTTAATAGAAATACAAGGCATTTAAAATTCCCACATGAGATTTTAACTGAATTACCATACTTATGAGCTTTTTTTCATGCAGAAAGAGATTCAAACAAAGATTGTTACAGAGCACTCTATCTTACATCCACAAACATGAAAAAGTCAGTGCTGCCCCTCATCTACCCTAAGGAACTGCTTTCTATATTCTTTATCGTATTTCCCATTGTCCTTGCAGTACTTGCTGAAATACATGAGTATTTCAGACATTGTTGAAGTCCCTGTCAGCTGTGGATAGTGCAGTGTCCTTCCATGTTCTCTGCAACACTGCCATCCTTGGGAGTACTGCTCATCTCAATTTCACAACAGTTGGTGATTTAGCGATTTATAGATCTCATGGCCTGCAGACAGAGCAAATTTTGCTGCCACACTAAGCTTCCTTTGGACTGCAGCCTAGATCTACCTTCATGTTCTTACAACTGAATATGCCAGCACTGCCTTTTAAAACTAGTATATAGATCTTCATTCTTTCAAACTTTCAGTGTCGGCAACTAGTCATATTAGCTTTTTTACTGTATTCTTTTCTTTACTGCTTCTTTACTGAAACTCTTCACCCTACTCTTTAATCCAGTGCTCCTTAGTTTCTACAACAGTGTAATTCAAAACACATTTTCTAATGATCTCTCATCTGCAGTATTTATACAAACTACCATCTTCTTTTCCTGCAGAAGTCAACGCAGAGGTGTCAATTCCAGTCCAGCCACTGTGCTGGGAGCTTTGAAGCTGCATAAAACATGTCTCAAATCAAGACTTTGTTTAACTAGAAAGAGGCCGAGATGATTAAAGTGGATAAGAAAGATGTATTAAGATAGTCTTTGTTATTTAATATTTCCTAGGGGCCCACGCTGCAGATAGCAAGGACTCGCTACTGATTGTGGAAATGAGCCATGGCAAATTTTTAATGTGCTTTGTTATACTTTAATAGTAAAACCCATTAAACTATAAAAATGTAACAATGCTTATAAAAACTTGACACTCCTCACTAAAGACATGGATGCTGGAAGCTGCCTCTGCTCCAGAGCAACCCTGCTGAGCCACTTTACTAGATCTCTAACTCCCAGCTCTGGGACACCGTGGCACCATGGCTGCTTTCAGCTCCTATGGAAGGAGCCTGACCCACCAAAAACACAAAGTAGAAGCTTAGAGTTTTGTTTGACTACAAACTTTTACTGCCTGCTGCAGCCCTTTCCAATTTCAGAATACATTCTTCATTGCTTTACATCTGTCTCACTGAGCAGAACCACAGAGGTTAGACCTTGGTGAAGCCAGAAGCCTACTGCAGTCTTTGCCCATCTTGATGCTTTATTAGCTAATGTCTGGTTCTCTAGGAGGGCTCTGGGAGACACTAGAATGTTCATAATAAGGTCTAGAATATATCTTCTAACCTATGCAGGTTGTGCTGTATCACCTTAGGATCAGAATGGTATATTGAGCAACAAAGTTCAGGTATGTCTTCCATTTGTCTTTAAAATATTTTAAAATATTAATAAAGAAATTGAATTATTTTTCTGGGTATAGAACTTTCTTATTTGTTTGAAGTTTCTATATAAAACAAACAGAGAGAAAAACCAACAAGTAACTACATGTGATCTTTTATTTTCATGAAAGAAGCTGTACCACACCTTGAAAATGCACCTAGCGAAAGCTGATGAGGGCTTCAGTACCCTTTTGTTAAGCAGAGTTCTTTCTACTGTTTGAAATGGTACTGAAGGAAACTCCATCTCCTGAAATCCCCTGAAGGTGATGTGCTGCCAAACAACTGCAGCTAATAGCCTATTTAAGTGATCTGGAATTAGCCAGGTAAATCTGACATCTGTCTGATAGGAAGGTGCGAGGAAAGGGTCCGTAAGACCATCACTAACAATCAGAAATTACTTATATAGTATTTTAAACAAGATACTTAATTTACTTTAGAACTGTTTATAAATTTAGTAGTTTTGAGACCCCTTCTTTTCATGCAAATAATTTGTTCTTCAGAATCCTTCTAAAGAAGGTCATGATGAAAGAACAAACCAGATAAATATCTGAAATCAGGGTTAACATGTTATTTGATCAGCAGAGCTTCTGACATCTTTCTTAAAGTAACACGGTCATAACTCTGCACCAGGAGAAACAGATCTCACTGAAAGTCTGGAATTCACAAAATACTTAATGTGATTCTGTTGGGCACAATCACACCACACAAGAAGTGTCTATAATTTCTACTGCTACCATCTCATTACAGTAAGAAATGCTGAAACGGAAATTTGCTTTGCAAATTCACTTCTTTGCAAACATCTTTGTCAAGGTTCACTACCCAGGCTGGTAATGTATCACCCTTTCGTTTTATAAACCCAGGGCTGGATTTTCCATTTTCAAATGATACAGAAGAAATAGGCAGAACACCAGGTCATCCTACTCCTGTCCCATAGAAGGCTCAATTTTACCTCATACTTCATTACAGAAATTTATCTTTCGTGTTCATGAAAAGCTCTAAGAGCACACGTCTCTTCTATCGCTTCAGGGTCCTTCAGGCAAAAGGTTCCATAAACCTTCTCAGTGACAGGAAATTAGCAGATTTGACACAGCTACTCCATGCTGCTCCTGAAACATTGTATTTATGAAATTTCACAGGCATTATGTTCTCATTAATGTAAAAAAAAATTTGGAATATAGGACCAAAAGAACACCAAAAAAAAAAAAAAAGCTAATAACACTGTTAATGCATGAGGTATTTTCATCCTAGCTTCCCCCCCATAAAAAGCAGTGATTTCAAGTAAAATAACTTGTCCCCTGCATTTCTTATTTTTGGACATTAGAGATTTAAAAAAATGAAAAACATATAATGGGCTATATGCCTATACATGTTAAGAATTGAGAGGTTATGCCTTTCTGAAAATCATATTGATATGACTGATATCATATTAGCATGAGTTAATAAAGTATTCCATACCCATCCCCACCAGGAATGCAGTACAGTTAGCTTATGGAAATTTACTGGTGCTGGTATACAAAGTGGAAATAGATATTTGATGTGGAAATCACTAGCATGTAAAGATGTAAAGAAGCATGAATGTACAATGCCATTATGGATGAATAAATGAATTGGCATGTCATTAGATCAGTGCTTTTTTAATCCAATACTGACTCACCCATCACTTAGTGATGGCAGATTTTTAAGTATCTGTTTGTTCTATTTTTTCCACTGATGTCCTGATAAGCTAAAAAAGTTACATAGGAAGAATAACTTTTCAGAGTAGAATTTTATTGAAGTCATATGCAATCATACGTCTCAGTATTAAAAAAAAAAAAAAAAATCTAGTGTTAGCATCCTGATTCCTCTGTTCTAATATTTATCTACAAGCTTTTCTCATTTATTTTCTATAAAGCAATTCCAAGTGAGTTTTAAGGAATTTCTGGTATTTCTTCTTTCTGTGGAAAAAATCCCTCTGCACAGAGTTTGGGAGGAAGAGCTGGGCAAGTGTTATTATTTTTTCCTACAGATAGGAACTTAAAGGCATGTTCAACCCAAAATGTCCTATGATTCCATGATAGATGGTTTTAGATTCATGTAAGAATCTGCCAAGAATAGGCTTTATTTTATCCATGTCTATATATATCTATAATCAATGGGGACGAAGGGCAATGAAATTTACAACTGAGACTATCATAGATGAGATGACACAAAATGCCAAGAACTAATACAATAACTTACTTAGAATAATCCTATTTTTCTCCACTCAAGATACTTCAAACTGTTCTGTCATCTTCCTAATAGTTTGAGATAGTTGAGTTATATAATGTTAACGAAAAGTTAGTGTGAGATTGATGAACAAAGCATCTTATTTCAAAGCTTAATTTTTCAATTTACAAGGAATGAGAATTTTGGTGGAGTTTCAACTGATGATTTCTGTGGTTGCTAGTCTGGCATGCTCCCTTTCTAAGCAAGCTGAGATCAATCATAGCAAGAATTTAACAACTGACAGGGCCAAATTCATCTTGGGTGCAATTCCAAAGTTAATATAGTGACATTAAATTTTGGTCCACAACTTAATATAACAGAAAAACAGCAAACATCTCCTTAGTATTCTTTTACAACAAACAAAATATCCATATGGACCGCAACAACACAGCAGTGATCTGTGGAGTCAGTTTCACACAATGTGTAGATTCTGCTTACCATCAGGAATTCTGTCTATGAAAATTAGAATGCAAAACCCTCTTTAAGCTCTAGCATACCTTCTGTGTTAGTTGTTGGGTTTTTTAAACACACTAAATATAAAATGGGATGATAACCTAAGTAACTCTTTCAAATAAGACGCCTAACAGTGTAATCCTCAAGTAGTAGTGTTCTGCATTCATCTGCTCATGCACATTTCTTCTGGAGGCTGCAGGACAGAACAGGATTTTCTCAGAAAAAGGAGTGAGGTGTTGGTCTCTCCCCTCAAAAATTCTGAATACAAGAAATGAGAGACTGGTAGATCAAGGAAATATGGAAAAAGAGATATATCTGGAAAAATAAATTCTTCTGCATTGTTGAATTACCTGAAGAGGAAGGTAACTGCTTACAAGGGAAACAAGAGAAGAGGCTTCATGGATTCAGAAGCAAGGCAGACAGAAAAAATAGCTCTCATTAGACTCACAAATATGGCTGAAAAATTTAAAAAACCAAAACTTTCAGCCTGCCTATGCTAGTTATCTAATACAAAATACTACCTTTAACCTCAGATCTTGTCTTGATATAAACCATCATGGCCACTCAGAGCAAAAACACAAAAGTATCCTGTACTCCTGTAAAACAGTTTGATATACAAAAAAAAAACCAAAAAAAACTAAGGGGGCTGTTGGAATCATAGTCAAAATAACATGTGCAGCATTTACTCTTTTGCCTGGAACTATGAGTTTTTTCTGCAGAAGTTTTTTTTTTTGTTTGTTTGTTTTAAAAACACATGCTTGGAAACTTGTCAAAACCTCTCAATCACTTGTCATCTGCCCTGAAGAAGACGTCTTCACATTCCAAACACCTGCCCAGGGAAAGAATACACCCAAAAGTATGTGTCTGGCAGTATTTGAAAGGCTGAGGGGAAAAATGACAGCATGGATCTACACAAGTGCAAAAGCAAGAGCACACATTCTCATGGGGCTGATGGTGGAGCAAAGACCTTGTAGACAAGTAGAATTGGTAAAAAAATGTTTTGGCATCTCATATAGACTAGGAAGAGTTTAAAATTCAATATAGATTTAGTGTATCTGGGTCAAACACAGATGCTTGGTAACTTTTTACAAGGAGGAAATTTCACAACATATCTGTCATTTATATTATTAAATTCCTTTTTATTAGTAGAATCCTTTCCATAATAAAACATAATAATTTATAATTGTATATATAGATACATAATATATATTATATATTTTTACACATATATATACTCTATATATATATGTGCGTGTGTGCTGGTGTGTATATATATTATTATTATTATTATAATAAAACATAATAAAACTAAAGGATTTCTAGGAACTAGGGTTCTCCAGGAGATCATTGCATTCTTCACACTACCTCTGGGCAGGATCAGCTCCATGCAAATATCTGCAGTATCTTCTGTCCCACAGTACCTCATATTTTCCAAACCTAAACCAATATTCACTTACATCTCTGGAAGGGACACCACTGATCTGAGTCAGGCTTTACTACACTCCTAGTTGCTTTTCTTCATTATTGCAACATTGCTTGTTATGGGAAGAGCATGTAAATCACTTATACTTGCAAAGAAACTTTGTGGTTCAAAGAAAAAAGGAGCTGAATTTAAAGCTGTTGGGCATCCAAACCAAACAAATTTGACATAAAAATAACATGTAAACCTTAAATGTTAATGAAAATAGAATTTTTGTGAGTTGTCTATTACTTTCAATTAAGAAAGCATGGATCCTGAATACAGCTGTTTTAGCTCAGGGGAGACTTGTAAGCACCAAGGACTTGCTGGGCCAGGTTGTCCCACAAAGCACATGTTGGCAGCAGTTCAGCCAAGGCTGAAAAGGCTGTGACTGTTCAAGCTGGAGACATGGAAGCCTCCCAGCAGAGCTGTTGGCTGGGAACATGCCACCAGGCCATGGGGCTGTCACCCCAAGGGCAGGGTCCCCCTGGGGCTGGCACTGTCTTCAGGACACGCCTGCCTGAGCTGGTCACCATGTCCATGACACTGCCCCAAGACCTGGCTCAGCCCGACCACCAAGTGCGCAAACCCACCCGTGCGACCAGCACAGCACTTCCTCCTCTTGTCTGCAGTGTTACTTGGACCGAGAAAATCCTGGAAACATCCCAACTCAATCTGCAAGAAGATCTTTGCAAAACCAGCTGTGGTCATCAATGGTTCCCAGCTGCTGCTGCCTTTCCCCCACCCTTTTTCCACAGCCTTCAAATTCTGCTTGTAAACAGGAGTCTGAAGATGCACATCACAGCTGGCCGTGCCAGTACTTGTGCAGGATATACAAGGGTATGTTGCTGCCTCACCAAGTCTGTCTGTTCCATAGCCCATTCCCACTTCTCTTGACAAGCACTAGTGCTTAGAGTGGCTCATCCAACATGGATCCAGCCAGAGTGCAACAGGCGGAATTCTGAACCTGCATTAACACTTACCTCAGGTGAGAGTCTTTGCTGCCTAGGAAACAAACTGGCTAAAAGGACTACAAATTCAAAGCCCTGGAGGTTGCAGGCTGAAACTTAAACATCAGTGCCTAGAGCTGCTTAAATGATTTCCTTAAAACCGGTTTTGAACACGAAAATGGATTTAAATACCACAACCACTACCCATTTTCCTCCCTCAAGTTGTCTACCTTTGCTTCAGCCACAATCTGAATGGTCTGATTACCTTCTGCTCTCATTCTCCTGCATGGTCTGTAGCTTCCCTCTCCCACAGAAGAAAGGTATCCCAGCAGCACAATGGCCAGGAACTTGTGATGCACCTTGTCACAGTAAGGAGAGATCTCAAACAGCAACAAGAGCTACTACAGTTTATGTGAACTCAAAGGCAGAATAATCAATCTGGATGAAACAGCTTTTCAACAGACATGAGTTACCACTAGAATTTCCACTGGAAAAGTTTCTTCCCTGTCACTGTCAGACACAAAATGATTCACACGGATGCAGCTTGAAGTGTGGTGAAATAAGAGAAGTTTATTTGTTCTTTCAGTATTTATAGGTTTTCAACAACAACCAGGGATCGGATAGTTAGGGTACCACCTTCCCAACCACACTGGCCATGAAAGACGTCCATCAAAAGGCATATCTTTAATGGAATGTAAAAACACCTATGTTTATAGTTACTTTCCAGGGAAAGGAGCTAGAAATTATGAAAACAATATCGAAAGGTCTGATTCTCAGGGCAACACTTCCCTTAATGGGGAAAATTTTTCTTCCAAACTGACTCTACACGGTGGTGCATGGGCCACTGCAAAGTTTAAAGTGCCTGTTGTAATAAAAAAAAAACCAAAAAACAACACCAAACCAAAAAACCCCAATACCCAAACATGGTCTTCGTTTCAGGTCAGTACCTAGTAACATCACAGAATTACTACTTCTGCAAATACCAGCTGGTATCTTTGCACTTGGTAATCTATGTATAAAGAAAATCCTCCCACAGAGGCTGGTGACTTCTGGGTAGCAACAGAACAGGAAATGCTTGTTAATTCCCATACCATAATAATTTCCCATACCATCCTCTTTACAAACATAAATGGTGGACTTCAAGACAGGAACACACATCTTTGCCTCCTGGGATCTGTCAAAAAAACACATTCTGAAAGTCTTCCAATATGGAAGAAAAAATCCTGAACTGTCAGTTAGATAAAACCAGAAAAGCGATAGATACGACATTTTCATTACTGATGGGGATAAGGGATTAATACCTCCAATCCTGGCACATGCCAATTGTTTAAAGAGAAACTGAAACTAACCCTAGACTTACAAAATTCTAATCCTGAGGCTGAATAGTGCTACCATTGCCAGTGGAACTGGAACAGAAAGGTGCTTTCTACTTCACACCACCACCCTCAGGGAGTGAAATTCATCCCCTGCACATCTAGCCAGTTGATAGATGTTTCTTGTATCCAATGAAAAGCCACAGACACCACTAGACCACAGAGCATAAAAGCAATTTTGGACATCTACAGTAGGATGGGACAAATTACACTTAATCTGTGCATCCTAATTCCTTAGTTTCTGTAATGATGATCATTGGTAGTGTGGTAGGATGTGAACAGAGACAATTTTTCCTTCTTAGCAAGATAGACAAAATAAACTTTTGTCGCTAAGGATGAAGGATGGGGAGCCAGTCAGGGGGAAAGGTTATTCTTGTGACAGACTGGAACATGTAAGATAATGAATCCAGAATGGAAATCCAAGGTGAGAGGTTGTTCTTGAGCCGATGGGATGAACTGAGAGAATTAGTGATGCTTCTTAAGAGGAAAAGCTTTCCCTGCCAACAATAGGCAAAGCTTTCCCTGTTTGATATACCAAACTCTTCTCTCAACATTAAGAGCATTCCAGAGCTCTGGATCAGCTCTGAGCACTCTGCTTCCTCTAATACCTAAACACCGTCATGTATTTGTTCCTTCTGGGGTATTAAAATAATTTCATTATTGTTTAGGAAAACTGAACTAAAACACAAAAGCCCATTTTAGTGACGATACATCATTGACTATATAACATCCTTGTCATACCATGTGATTTTGGAAGGAATGTGAAAAGGCTTTGTTTGGAATTCTGCCACGAAATTCTATGAGAACCTGCAGACCACTGCATTTCACTCAGTTAAGTTATATAGTTAAGGAATGGTCCTAGCTAATTGCCTAGCATTACGCATAGTGAGGTATTTTTCTGAGTGAAAAATGAATGAGCTGCCCTACAATAAGAAATAACCAGAAATTTGGACTGAAGTCCAAATTTAATAATAATTTATGTTTCATTAACTTCCCTGAAATTTTAAGCTTTATTACCCCTGCTGCTGACTTTATTATTAAAAATAAAAGAGTAAGGCAAAATTATTTTAATATACATAGATATAATCCTAAAGGGAGTTAAGAATTTATTTTACCATAGAACAAAAAGAATAGATACTACTCCTGGTGCTCTATATTTCCTGTGTATTTCCTACAACAAAATACAAGCACACATCACAATAGCTCCTTTGTACAGCTATCACTAATTCCATAAGAAAACATTATTTGGTTTTCTTTTTCACATATAAGCTGTTATTAAGGGTATGTAACACTATTTATATCACAATGATTTCAGTAGGAAACTTAGATCTGCAGTTTAAAATCTTGAGTGCATTGTTGTAACTATAAGGAGACTTTCTCCAAGTCCTGGCTTGCAAAGCTTTGACGTAAGCTGTTTAAGAAGAAGGGAAGAAGAAAAGAAAAAAAGAAAGAAAGAAAAAAAAAAAGAAAAAAGAAAAAAGACTCTACTTGGCAAGAGCTTTAATTAGCAGAAATTTCCACGCTAGGAATATTATTCTGCATGAGCAGAAATTGCATAGCTCTTGCCTCTAGATGCCTTAGAGATGCCATTGATTGGCCATATTCAGAACAGGGGAATTATGTGACCCAGTGCTAATTTGAATTCCTTTACCAAACACATTTTTATTTCATCATCTCAGCTGCATAAAAGAGTCAAAGTACCAGAGCTTTAAAGACTTTGAATTCCTGCTGTTCTGCAATAAAATAAGGCAAGAAATATTAGCCATCCCTGGTTGATTCTTCAATTCTTTCCCAACAATGTCAAAGTATCAGTGTCCTACAGGTTTTAGTGCAGGTTAAAGACTGATACAAAGTGTACGCCTGAATAGAAGTTTGGAGTGAGTTAAGGAGAGGGAGAACATTTTAATGGGACATTGGTCCAAAATAGCCCAGCTTGTTTCTACCTCCTGCTGCCTCTTCCTCCTTTTCACAGGACCTTGATTGTATAGAAACAGTACAGACAAAAACGACAAACAACAAAAGGTTCGCTCACACCCCCAGTGGAGGTCATGAGCATGCTACCATGGAGAAAAAAAAAAAAGCATCAAAGGGTAGTTTGGCTTACTTATAAGCAAAGATTAATTAATAGAAGGTTTGATACTTTAGCAATGTACATTTGGGCAAATTTGTATTTGCAAATTGTTTGTTTCACATATTCAAAGGGCACAGAGCAATAAGGCCTAGTGCTAATGTTAAAAATGAATCAAGTCTTCCTTTGTCATGATCCAAAAACTATAAACTTGTGGTTCAGAGGCTTTCAATAGTATCTGCTCAGACTCAACACTACAAGGTTAAAAAAAACCCCACGAAAGTGTTGTGTTATACACAGCAAGAGTACCTTTTCCAACCATTTTTCAGTTATTGTATTGTATACCCTCCAAGAAAAAGTAACTGTCTTGGCTACCAGTGAAAAAGCTTTTAAAAAGGAGGCAGAATTTTAAAATTTCCTTAAAATATACCCCTCTCCTTATAGGTTGTCCTTAAAACTGCTATTCATTACACCAGCATTTATACCCACTGGATGGCTGTGATTCAGAACTACCTGCGTCACATGATGAATAAGTGCAACATGCACCATTCACTTTTAAATCAACCCCCTCTGACCTAAGCCATGTAAATCCTTCAGAAATTCACACCAGTATTCTCCTCCTTCAAATCACACATAGAAATAGCCCAATGACGAAAGTTTACCCATGCACAGCCCCTTTAACCCCGACCATTTAAGTATCTGCTTGGAATTATCAGTGACCCTTGCTGCACTCCTGGCTAGCTCACACTGGCTCTTCTAGACTAGGACACACGAGGACTTTTCTTTTCTCCGGGGTTCTTGAAATAAACACGATTCACAGCGTTGCCTTTACAAGATAGCACTATCAGCTCTACCAGCAAAGACGAAATAGCGAAGACCCTTCCACTTTCGGCACGTATATGCGCACCCTTCTCTTGTCATGCTGTCCCTGCCATTCACTCACCCTTCCGTCCCCTCACCGCTTGCCCGCCCAGCTTGCTATCTGTTGTTTCTATCTTTCAGAAATTATTTTCATGCCCTCCCCCCTGCCTCCCGGCTGGCGCAGGCAGCCAAGGTGCCGTCCTGCCGCAGCGCTCGATGCCGCAGCGGTGACATGTGTCTCTCATCAGCAGCTGGGCGCTAATTAATTCAGATCCTTTTCCCGCTACGCTTTAGGGAGCGTGGAAGCCCCACGTCGGAGAAATGCAGCGTCCCCTCCCGCGGTCCCCCCGCACCCGGACCCCTGGAGCTGCCCCCGCTCCGCCGCCCCCGGCCCGCAGCTCCTCGCCCCCGGGCCCGGGGATTGGCCCGGCGGAGGCGGCATCAGCGGCGGGGGGGGGCCGCCCCCACCCTCCCTCCTCCTCCCTGGCCCCGCCGCCCCCTCGCCCCGGTGCGGCAGGGCCAACCGGGAGACCCAGACGCAGGCAGCGACCCAGCCGCCGCCGCTCCGCGCCCGGCCGCCCGCCCGCAGCATCCCCCGATGGCCGCCCGCCTGACCTGCTGCCTCCTGCTGTGGGCCCTGGGCCATGGGGGCTGCCGCTCGCCTGCGGGGGAGGGCGCCGCCTGCCCGCCCGCCTGCCCCGGCCGGCCGCCGGCCGACCCGGACTCGTCCGCCCCCGGCCGCGACCCCCGCGGCGGCTCTTCGCCGCCCCCTGGGCTGGGCAGCATCGCTCAGGACATGGTAGCTGTCCACATGCTTAAGCTCTACGAGAAGTACAACCGGGAAGGGAGCCGGCCCGGCGACGGCAACACGGTCCGCAGCTTCAAAGCCAGGCCGGGTAAGACGGGCCGGGCGCGGGGAGCACCGCTGGAGCCCCCTCGCTCCTCTTTCGCTTAAAAGTGACGGGTTTGCGTCGAGGTTGTCATTGACTGCGCGGGGTGTCACTCTGGGTGAATGCTAGGGGGTCCCCTGCTACCTACACGGACAGGGTGTCTGTCGCCCCTCGCTTTGCGGACGGCTTCCCACCTTCCCTGACTCCCCGGAGAGCATCTCCCCTGGGAAGGTCTCCTTTGCTGTGGATGCAGACCAGTGGCAAAAGAAGCGCCGTCCCCAGCGCATATAGCACAGGGCCAAAAGATCTTTTCAGAAATGCTTGTAGCATAAACCTAGTAGCGAGTGCTCCAGGCACCGGTCCTCTCCCCGGCTCTTCTCGCAGCCTCAGAAGTTTCTGCTAGGAAGAGTGCCGCCTACAGGACCGCCTAAAACTGCTCGGCATCTTAAATCCCTTGCACTGCCTAAACCTGGGAAGACAGGTACCCGACCTCCCTCTCCCCAGTTTTACTTGGCTGGATTATGAGGGTGGAGAAACATGTGTTGTGTCAAAACTACATTTTCATTATCCCAATATTATGTCAAATAATAAAAACGAGGTTTTCCTGGTTAATGGTCCATACATTTATTATCCTTTGCAAAGGAAACGCAAACTCTCTTTTCTGGAAAAAACCTTCCTTCTTTGGTTAACACTTACAGACTGTAACTAAGATCTTAGTTCTTAAAATAAGAACCGTATCAGTTTCCAGAATCTAGTTGTTACTACCTTGTCAGAAATATTCATTATTCTATTTAGACAAATCTGATGGATTGAAAATCACAAAAGCAGTTTTTGCATTCATCTATTTCTCCTCCACTTAAGTCTCGTGTATAGAGTACAATGCAGCATACAATGTTTTAGGGAATGCTTACTATAATATTGCACAATAATTCAGATTTTTTTGTGTACCCCAATTTAATTTCTGGTCTATGTCAACTGTAATACTAAAAAGTAATCATATTCAAGGAGGAGGAAATTCCATGGAAGAGTAAATGGCTAAAGAAAATGTCTAAAAATCTAAGAGTTAGTTATGATGTAAAGCAATTGCAGACATTTGGGAGAAAAATAAATTGTCATGCTCTAGAACATTACCTAGCAGTTGCTACAATAGGGGTTAGGAAGGAAGTTCCACTGTGGATGGTTTTCCATTTCACTTTTATTTTTTCTGTGAACTGAGCAGCTAATACTGGCTGCCACCCAAATAAAGCTCTGGACTAAAAGAGGGATTTGGGGACAAGAATTGCACTATATTCTTTTTCTTAATTTTTCAAATAATCTGATGCACACACTACTTGCATCAGAGTAGCCTAAGTTGTAATTCTGTTTTAAAACACTAAAATAGTGGTGTTTTCTACCCACAGCTAGACTGTGCTGACCAAATACAAACCAATATTATTTCACTCATTTGTCTGATCATGCAACCAAGGCAAAGAGGCCCAAAATTAACTTGGCTTTCCCTGCAATGGAAATAAGGCATATCTATGTCCAAAACTCCTGTCCCCTGTATCTTATCTATGTACTATCTTTACTGGATCCCATATTTCCCAAACAAAGAAGCTCCTCTGCACTGTTACTTTGAACTGCATTCATCAAGCTAGTGGTAAAAACTCTAAAATGTACCATAGAATGATGCAAGATAAGGGAGGAGAGAAGAACCTTATCTGCCACCTTGTTTATCCGCTCTGAGAAATTGCAATATTTCCTTCTGAAAGAGGAAATTGGCATGTGTTTTTCTAACAAGACCTGGAACATCCATGTTTATAAAACATGGATAATATTGCAGTCCTATTGAAATAAGCAAAACATACTACACACACAATAATTTTCATTATCCCAAGCAATGGACTTACTTCTTTTATCATATACCTTTCAGAAAATCTGTAACTGTCTGTTCCTGTGGTGCTGCTTAAAGCTGTTTGTTATGTGACACTCAAGCATCAGGGTTGTTACAGTTGTCACGATGAAGGCTCCAGAGATACAAAATATTGGTCCAGATATTTGTCCTTTTATGCAAATGTATTACTGAGTTCTCCTCAACCACCCAGTTGTATTGCCATCCTTCCTGCTCCTTAGAGAGTATAGGTGGTTTTGACTGAGCTATGGAATGTGTAATATTTTTCCATATTCATTGTGAGGCACTTGAAATATAAATGTATGTGCTGTTTGCATGTTGCCCAAATACAACTTTTTGGTTTTGTTCCTCTAGCAATATGCACCCCTTCAGAAAGAGTCCTTCACAAACATCTGATCATCTCCTGTCAGCTCACCCCTACATGTGTTCACAGGGGTTCATTATTTTTTTTAATAAGGAGCTGAGATATAGTATAAGAACTAATTTCTAAGGTTTCTTATTTCTTTAGGTGCTTTCCAGTTTGTAGGGAACTTTGTAGCTTTAGAAAACAGCACCAACTGGCTGAAGTTAGTAGAGTCATAATTGGTTTGTGACTAAATGTGAAATATTAAGTTATTGTCCAGCTTCACCTAAATTGCTGATTGATGGGAAATAGTCTTCATGGCAGCAATTTACTGCCTAACCATGAAAGTCCCCCATAAATTGACTCTTGCAGCTCAGACTCATTCCCTGAACACGACACATCCTCTGTGCTAAACAAAGCAAAGACATTAACGAAAAGGAGAAAATAGCAGCCATTTAATTAAGATTGTATTATAATGCATATGTTCAAGAAAACCAAATCAAGACTGATAATGTGTGGTTGACAAGTTGATAAAAGCCTGAGTGAACTTTTGCAATATGGAAATACAAAATATGCTCCATCCAAAACCCAAATCTTCTAAATTTGTAACAAGTCTATGCTTCCTGTCATCTGGATTTTCAGTAGCTGCAGATTCAGATTCTTATTCCATTTTACAAAGAAATTTGACTTTTGAAAGATGTGTTTCATTCTAGAGTACAGAATTATTTTAGATAATTCAGCCTCCCTTTCTCTGATCTATGATTACAAGTTATTTTCCCTTCTGAAATCCCAAGACACTAGTGTTTGAAATGTCTATCCCAACAATGCTTGTGTATCATAGCAATAACTACACAGCTGATAGTGCTTGGAGCATTCTACTACTAAAAGAAATATTTAAAAATTCAACTGTACGCAGTTCAGTTGGAGAAAACCAGTAGATAGACTTCTTTTTAGAAACATGCCTTCTGCAATAATAAAGCCTGGTGTTCTACTCTCTTCCTTGGCCCAAGAAATCATCTAGTAGCCTTGTGAAACTGTGCTTCAAAGACTTGAATAAAATCTAAACCCTTAAGTTTTTTATAGTATGAGCACCTTTACATATGATTAGTGGTGATTAAAAGTTTACTAATAGGAATCTTGTCCTGAACTGAGAGAAACAAATAGATTCTTATCACATCAGTGCAAGCTGTTCCACTTCACTGTATCAAGAACAAAATATACATGGTGTAGAAGGAAATTGCATATTTGAACATTTGTTCAAATTCAAGTTCAAATTGTTCAACTCCAAGACTGCCTGTGTGGATTTGCAATTAATGATCATGCTTATCTGCTGTTCTTTTAGTCCAAATCATGGTTCTATCCAGCATTAACTGGGAGACAGTAACAAACAATTTAGTAAGGTGTGGCAGTATTCATTTCCTTCTTTCAAATGAAACCACTTTTAAGGAAGACTGTTCCAACAGGTGGCAATTAATGATACTGCCTTTCTATTGTTGCCAAAATTTCTGTGGCTAGTCATCCATAATGGACTGAAAAACAAACCTAAGTGTTTCTGGGAAGCCTGGCTGTTGCATTCGTTGGGTTTTGTTTGGTTTGGGGTAGATTTTTACTTCCTTCTGCCAGAGAATTTTCAGGTACATCAAACAGGGCTGCCAGAGAGTTGGTCCACTTGGTTTAATTAAAGATGCAAATTTACCAACTGTAATCCTTTGGTGCAATCTAAGTGGTGTTTGAGCTTGGGATAACAGGAATCACTTCTTGGTTCTGCCACCACTTCCCCATATACTGTTGAGCTAGTAAAAAAACAAAGGCAACTTTTCACAATGATAGACTATTAAGGTATTGTCTTTTTATGCTGGGATGGGATTACATTTCAACACACTAAGAGAGGTTTCTACTGTTTAAATAAACATGGTGCAAGCAGTTATTAGTGTAAAACCGCTCATCTTCCTCAAAAGGAGGGAAAAGATGTAAGCTGAGCACAAACTGTTCAACTAGCTAAAAAGCTGTTTCAAACAGAGTTTGAATTTTAAAAGTCAGCTCCTGTTCAATAGCATTTTTCACTAGCTTAGCACATATATAAACACAAGCCTTAGAAACCAAATGTGTTTTACAGTGCTTTAAACAAAACTCCTACATGATGTGTACTGGAAAGGAGGATTGATCAGAGGAGTAATGACCCCCAAAATGTGTCACACTGCTTACTGCCAGACCCCTTGTGAAATGTCTCGTTTGCACTACTTGCAGATAGTACTACCTGCTGCCCACAGAGTTAGCACCCAGACATCTTTCAGGAATCTGCAGTCAGCTTTAGATTAGACAATCTTAAATATTAATTGTAAACCAATTTTCTCCTGGTACTGGTTTCAGCAAGGTATTTCTCTGAGCCACAGGTAAACCGGACAGCTTCTCCGAGCCTGTGTAATAAATTAAATGCAACCAAGGATTGCTTTTCTTGCCTGCCTAGAATGAAAGGCAGTCTGGAACTAAAAATCTCTTGAATTTTATCCCTCGTGTGTACAAAAGATGCCTAGTATGTTGGACACTCTCAGTGTTATTGTAATACTGCTATTAAATAGATTTTTTTCCTCTTCTTATTCACCATAGTTTTAAGCTGAAGTGACAAGCTCACTATAATAAATGATTTGATGTAAGTGAAAAGTAAAACTTATTAGTTCACTTAAATGGAAATAAGATTTGACTATCATTTCTGGTCTCAAATATATATATCCATGTTTTCCTTGCTCTCTTGCAGAATTCTTGGCCCAGAAGCCCTTGTACTGCTTCAATCTGACATCCATGCAGGATTCAGAAATGATCCTTGCTGCCACTTTTCACTTCTATGCTGACAAACGCCCTCGGCACCGGGAAGTGTTTTGTAAGCGGTCCAAGAACTCATCCTGCCGCCTCCTTCACCTGCCTCCAGTCCTGCCGCTCAACCTAGTTTTCCAAAGCATTCACCAGAATTCTGCCTATGGACTAGTGAAAGGGAACTTCACCGTGCTTCTTCAAAGGCGAGGGGCTTGGCATGCAAAGGACATTTCACACATTGTAAAAGAATCAAAACGAGCTGGAGAGCTCATTCTCTGTGCTGAGCTTGATTCTGGGGAGAAACACCAGGGCTTCCCTGAACAGGTTGCCAGCCATTTACCTTATATACTAGTTTATGCCAATGATCTTGCCATCTCTGAACCTAACAGTGTGGCAGGCACCCTACAGCGTTATGATCCTTTCCCTCCCAATGACGGGGACCCAAATCTATCCCCTAATGCTTCTACTGATACTCGAGTTAGGAGGGATACTTACCTCGCTAGCTCTATTCAGAACAACGAGTTGCCAGAAGTCGATTATAGCAACAATAAATACAACAAACATGACATATGGGAGAATGCCTACAGATCCTTGAAACCAAAAGCCTCACGCAAAGATCGAAGGAGAAAAGGGCAAGAAAATGCACAAACACTTAAAAAGTCTCAGGTGCTAAATTTTGATGAGAAAACAATGAAGAAAGCAAGGCGAAAACAATGGAACGAGCCAAGGATTTGTTCAAGAAGATACATGAAAGTTGACTTTGCTGATATTGGCTGGAATGAATGGATCATATCTCCCAAATCATTTGACGCTTACTACTGTGCAGGTGCATGTGAATTTCCAATGCCCAAGGTAGTATGCCTTTTTACTCCTGTCAGCTTGCAAACACTAGGCCTACTGTTCTGCTGATCCAACTACTTCTTCAGTCAGAATTTCCTTTAGATTTTTACTTTTTTCATTGTGTTTTGTTGCTTTGACCTAAAGAATGTAAACAATAATGTTTCCATCAACTTAGTGATCAGAGTGCAAGAAGATTCCCAGTTTTCTTCATGTGCAATCTGAAGAATAGGAAAAATATCTCAGGTTTATCTTACAATTTCTCATCTAATATATTTAAACCATAGCATAAAGACTTTGTAGCATATGAAAATATGGTTATACACACTAAATCATCCAAATACTCTATTGTAGTGTAGTGGCAGATGTATGAAGTTTTATAAGCTAATATTAAAACAAGCTACTCTATCAGCATATTTCTGATATGCTGATATGATTTTCATATTTCTGATTCAAGCTTAGAAGAAAAATGACGTGTAGTTACACTGAGGTATTTTTAACTTCAGGAAACTGCTTGTCACTTTTGAAAACAAAAATACTGATTAAGATGATACATGTGTGTCTAAATTCTAAATATGTTAGAAAATCCTCCTGGAACAAAGAAGTTGATTTACCTTACGTCTCTAGAAATGCCACAAAACTGGCTCTAGCACCCTAAAGTAAGCATACTGAATTCCTCCTATAGAACCAGTGTGAAATTTGCCAGTGGAGTGTCAAATATTTGTCTCACTCCCACTCTACTCTATGGCAAGAAGTAGAAAGGCTGGTAATCCTATGTTGGACAAGAATTTTAAGGATTTTATAAGGCTTCCAAGTAATGCCAGAGGGGAAGATCTGAAGCACTGCATAACATGCAAATTTAAAAACTGTAATTATTTTGCTATTCTGCCTAAAAATGGCCTGATTATTAGTTCAGCTGACATTTTTTTATATGGTCATTTGGCACATAAATAAAGGATTGTGCTTTACAGCACAGAATTTCAAGGCTCTGAAAAAGGGGTCTGCCCTACTTTACATCCATGGAGATTGATGTATGTTTGTGTTGAAACAAGTGGTATAATTTCAGGAAGACATGTAGGCTAATTTTAAGTCCAAGAACAGTGGAAATCCAGACTTGGTGATTGGGTGTACAAATCAGACCACATGTTCTTGTGTAGCTGGCCAATGCTGAACCTGGTGTACATAAACTGATACATGGTCTGGCAAAAATTAAAGCTTGCACAGACTCACATACAACTTCACTTCGTTGTTGTAATACAAACTGATCATGCAACATAATCACCATTTAACTTATCCAAAACGAAAGAGAGCCTGGGAATATGGGTCCCTTGTCATAGACTCACAGTCTAATGCACCATTCACACAACAACATAAAATTTTTAAAAAACAAAGCCCAACCAACCAACAACCCCACCCTTCAAAAAAAAAAAGATGCATTTAACACATCTGGCTTCTTGTGAGCAAAACAGCACTACAAAAAAGCTGGTAGGGTCAGAAGAGAGGATCAATTTCTAGCTTGAATAGTTAAAGAAGCTTATATTGCTCACTTACTTATCTAGAAATACAAGCAAATACTTGATAACTAACAAGGATTCCCTTTCACTAGTATCTTGATGCAAAAAAACCAAAATAAGTAAAACAAAAAAACAACTGAATAAACAGAGAAACTAAATCACAGATAGACAGATTTAGGAATCCTGGGTTTGATACCAGATAAATTAATTTGCTTTGGAAGAGGTCTACTGCTTGTTGGCTTTGCATTTTTAAGAGGGGAAAAACAGAAACAGATTCAAAGGTGTAGCTTTTTTTAATATCTGTTTCAAAAGGAAGAGAGAGAGGACACAAGCATGAATGAAGATTTAGTTCAGAGCATAAGAATTGCTAAATATTACTGAGAGAGAAATTTGTTCTTTCATATATGCTCTAAGTCAGGAAAGTATCAAAGGTCATATTAAAGCTCTTCACAAAGACTTCATCTATATGGTCAACTTATGATGGACAACAGACACCTTATTTCCAAAGTATCCCTTAAGAAATATGGAGACAGAATTACATGCCTGGCATGTTGGTTATCATCACATTGTAGGTTTACTTTTTTTCTTAAGTAAAAGTACATCATTCTGCACATCCACTTTAATAAATGCAAGTCTTGATTTAGATAGATACTCAACAGCTTAGGTACAAATCTTCTCATAGTAAGTTCACTTACCTTCCTGCTGAATTTCTTATTCCATGGAGTGTAAGGAGGAAGACTAGGTTATATGTATGGCTGGCTGCAATGCTGCATTTGCCAAATAAATTCCAGTCCTGCATGTCATGGAACCTGATGTGCTGTATATAACTTAGCAGCCAGCATTTAAAACATTAGCAATTCATCAGGGCCATTATTACTGGGCATTCAACTAATTATTTCAAACTTTCTACTTTAGCACATTGGGACAAAGTCAAATGTGAAGCCTAGTCCATGATCACTGAACACTGATGCCAGGTTTCCAGAAGGGCTGGGAAAATGCAGAGCCTGGCTGTACGTGGCATTGGTGTGCTGTCTGGCTGTGCTGTGATTACAGGGCTCAGGCAGCCAGATTCCATACAGGGTACCAGTCCATCATAAGCATTTTCCTTTCTAAGCACTTCTGTGCATAGTGTATCCACTTTCAGGCATTAGAAACACAATTAGTGGTGTTGTCCTGGGAGACAGCTGCTCAGTCTAGATAGACTTTGTTCACTTGCAGATACTAGGGGCTGCACAGTAGGAGAAGATCCTTTGAGGATCTGTAAGTCAGTAAGTCCTGTAGTAGTAGTAAGTCCTTGTAGTGGACAAGAGTCCTGTAAGTCAGTAACTGGCTATGAGGGCAATGATGGCTATCCACTGGCAATAAATGCCATTTCAGTAGCACATTGACATCTGTGATTGTTTCAAATAACAGCATGAAATAGCACAGGTGCTGGGAACAGTTCAGGAGGTTTTTCATAAAGGCTAAATTAAAAACTTGATTCTAGAAGCTCTAATTCTATGAATTTCTATGCTCAGCAGTTGCAGACATGAAACTTCCTGTCTCTCTATTGCTGTCCACATATGCTGACATGGCCAACATGGGTAGAAAATGATTTTTACTTCACACAGCAGCTGAGACCACCTCACTGCTGCTTGTCTGTGGACAGTTTTGAAATCTAAAGATGAAGGAGGGCAAGAGAGAACAAGCTGTTGCTAATTATGCTAACATATGCTAATTACAGAAAGGCACTGTGCAGGATTGGTCACTTGTTGGGACTTGGCTATAGGGATGCTGTCTTGAAGGGTCAAGGACAGATTTCACAGTTACTCTTTATAATGGTTTAGTTAAGGAAGATCTGAAAGCCTTAATGGCAGTTAAGATTTGAATCTGATTTGCTGATATGTTACACTTAATACAAATGTTTCAAAACAGAATTATCCTAAACACAGCTCCTTTGTTCTATCCATGGACTACATAACTTTTCATGTTGGAATGGAAAACCATTTTTTTTTTGTGGCCCTGAACAGGTTATAGATGCAAAGCTGCTGTGAATCCTCACTTCATACTTTTCTCAGCCCCCCAGCCTGTTTTTTCTCTTTCCCATTTGAGGCTAGCCCATGGGAAGAAAAAAAAACCAAAAACCTGGTGATGAAGGCAAAGGGAAGCAAAGACCACAGATATTAACTATTTGTCATGCAGTTATGATCAGAAAGGCTCTGTCATGTTTTTTGACTATTCTATACTAACTCTCCTGTGGATGCTACTTCTGGAGTACCCTGCTCTTTTTTTCAAAGAGAGTGATTAGTCCAGAAAAAAGTAACTAATTGCAGGTTAGCATACATGAGGAAAAGTTCTTTTGGAACATAGGGATAGTTATTTCGGAAGTACTTAGAGTAGGAAATTTGCTAAGTCAGACAAGAGGTTAAGAAAACAAAACATAGCATCTAGTAACTGGGAACTATGCCTCAGCTCAAGCTTCTTCTCCTGCATGTCTGCCTCCAGTATGTAGAAGGTACATTCAGGGACACTTTTCTTCAGGCCTCTGGCTGCTGGCTGTGCCACCAGTGCCCTCCTCTGGTATCTATGAAGGTAGCCTAAGGAACACTAAATATCTGTTGGATATGTCCAGCTCAGGAAAGTTGGAAGTGTGAGACTGGCTGTGCTGCATGGCCCTGTGATTCAAACAACGACATACTTGGTTTATTGAGAAACAAAAAACTACATAGTTATTGTCATTTTCCAAGTTGACCTAGGAAAGTGATTACTTATTAATGAAAATATAACTATTTCCTTCTCTGTTCTAGATTGTCCGGCCATCAAATCATGCTACAATTCAGAGCATCGTAAAAGCAGTAGGAATCATCCCTGGCATCCCAGAACCTTGCTGCGTTCCTGACAAAATGAGTTCACTCAGTGTCCTGTTCTTAGATGAGAACAAAAATGTTGTTTTAAAGGTATATCCCAATATGTCAGTTGAAACTTGTGCCTGCCGATAAGTTCATACAAACACATCTTTAACAAGGCCCACAAATCCTACCTGACTGCTCTGGGAAGTTGTAAAGGAGAAATGAATCCACTTGTGTTGATGAACCAATGCAAGTCTCCAGTTCCTCTACAGAGAGTATGCAGAGAGACTAAAACAAAGCACGTGCTCGCCTCGGAGGATAGGTCGTACTGTCATCGTTTGTCTTTCATATTCATCTTCCAGGAATTCAGTACTTCTACAGACACCTTCCTAACCCACCTAGCCAAGATACATGGTGTTTAGAGAGAAATTTAAGTGTAAACTTTGCCATAATCAAAGGACTAAAATATGTTTTTATGTTATTTTCTGACTATTTTATCTCTGCAGTTAACCAAGAACATGGGAAGTGAACTTGCAAAGGCAGGCTTATTTTAGAATATCACTTTTGTACACAAATCAAAAATTTTTGCCTAAAACACTCATACTCTTAATATGCATATTTATACTGAAAAATGCTGTAATAAAGGGCTTAAAATGTATATTTTCTTTGGGATACAATTATAGTTCACTGCATAAGTTTTCATATAAACAATATGTTAATATAGTCTTTTTTGGTTATCCTTCCTTAATATATAATTTGTTCTACAACAGACATGTAATATCCCACATTTTTGGTTTGCTGGATAATTTCAGGTTGTTAAACATATTCTCAGAATAACATATACAATATAGTAATATGTTGAAATACTAAAAATAAAATAACCAAGATTTATATTTTTGTAAATTATGCTTTATATCCTCTAGATTGTTACATGCTTTTAACAAAAGCTAATAAATTAAAGGTACAGTAGTATCTAAAAATATTTGATTGTCTTTCTATAAATGCACTCTCCTGCATTCTGTTAATTAGATGGAAACTAGTAAATACATGTTAAGCTTGTCATAATGCACTTCAATAGATTAAAGACAGAAGGAAATACTATGATCATCCAGACCGACCTCCTGCATAGCACAGATCAAAGAACATTGCTCAGCAGTTTCTGCACCATGCATTATGGAACTTCTGTTTTAAGCTTGGGAATATCTTTGAAAAACATGCATAAATTTGGCTTTAAAGATTTCATGTGATAGAATATCCCTACTGGACTACAAGTAGTTGTTCCAAAAGTTAGTGCTCTTTGTTCATATGCAGTGGCTTAATCCTAGACTGAATTTGATGAGCTTTAGCTTCAATTCAATGGATCTCACTGTAACCTATTTCATTAGATCCCTTTTATCTATTATCCAAGATACTTTCACTGTGTATTTTTAGTATAGAGAGTAGGGTCAAGTTACATTTTGGCTAAGATTTAAATAGATTGATTTCTTATTCTAAGCCTTAAAACAATTTCTCACAGCTCTCTTCTGAACTCTTTCCAGAACTTTCATTAACTTTCTTTTCAAACAATGAACATCAAAATGGGAAACATTTGGCAGTGGTTCCATTGGAAGTCTTTATAGAAATAAAGTCTCTGCATCCCTCTAACTCCTACACAATCCCCTGTTGATACATTTATGGTAGCCTTTTAACTGCAGCAGTCTTTTAAGAGCTGGTATTCCCATCATGGTGTCTGTCAATCCTCTTAGTGTCCCCATGTTCTAGGACATACTTGCCACATATTTCATTTTCACCCACCTGCTATACAGTAGCATAAAGAAATCAACAGTGGAAGAAACATCTGAAGTCTGTAAAGTATCACAGATTATAAGACATGGAGTGCTTCCGCCTCAAGAAACAGTCTAACCTTAGGCACTACCTTATCCTATTAAGAGCTGCTTTGTTTAAGGGAAGGATATTACACGTACTTCCTTCTGATGAACAAATAACTAGAAGGCTCTGATCATACTAAGGTTCTAGGTATCTTCTGCCACCAATTTTCTGTGTTCAGGTGGTGCAGATTCTCAGACAACAGAGGTGTGTAAACGTGGTAGTTCCTGATAACATGCATAAAAGCAAGATTCAGCATGCATGAGAAGCTTTGCAAGGTTTCTCTCACAGCAGTTCTTCCTAATTCCTCCTAGAAAGCTCTGACTAAGAAGTAAATAGCTCTATGGTGCCCTGTCTACCAGTTACACCTGACAAAAGCTCACTGATCAAGTTTGCAGTTCTTCTTCCCAAAGTACTTTTGTACTTTGTAAATTACTACAGTAAGGTACACCAGAACTCTTGGGAAAAACCTTTGTATAATGTTGCTTTTAGAGATCTGCCTTAAAAAAATTACAATTTTGTGGTTTTATAAGTCATGAGAAACTGAACTACAATTGACAGAGTAATGCTAATGTATAAAGAAACATTTAAAATTTGTCAGAAAGTCGTCATTCCTATAAAACAGCCATAAGCCTAACATTTTTCAAAGCATCTTAAATCCATGTTATTTCTGTTCTCTATAAAAATCTATCTTCTTATGTAGGTCTAGTCTTGCTCTCATTTATCACTAGCTCTTAACAGCCTGACATATTAACTTAGTGTGCTTATATTCTCATCTATAGCATTTTTTTTTTCCCTAAGGAGTATTTGCCATATCTTGAATTCGTCCTTGGATAAAAACATTCTTTTTAATGATGCAAGCTATTATGGCAAGAGATACCACACTGTGATCTAAGGTCTATAGGACATAAGAAAAAATGCTACTGCTACTCATAAGGACACCTACAAAACTCTAAGATGTTAAAACTGCATTTAAAGTTCTGTTGGCAAAACTATATATATTACACCTGTAAGTGTCATTGCTCTCAAAACATACCTTTGCTACACGAGTCATACACATCTCTTATTGGGAAAGCTTATTTCATTTAGAGTTCAGCTCTACTGGTCAATTCTTCAATGCAAAAAATGCTTTCAATCACTTTTCATGGTTTAAGTTACTCCATTTTGGATCTTTGGTATTTGGATGTCTTATTTTCCTTTGCAAAGAGAAACTTTGCATTTGAAATGGCACAAATGGAGAGAGCTGCTGCCAGAGCTGATACCCCTACTGTCTTGGTTCCAACAGAACTTTTTATTTCTTTGAACATCTTATAAACCATTCTGCTCAACGCTTGAGTTTCTAGAGAAAGTTACTAGAGATAAAACAGGTCAAGATAATTCCACTAACTAATCCTAAAAGAAAATGGTATGAGTAAAGACAGATAAAACATGAAAACAGCTGATACTAGCCAGTGAAGTGTTAAAACCTTTTTTTCTAAAACAAATTCAATTTCATTCTTTCAGGCCACTGTTTAATCGCCAGGGATAAAAGCAAAAGCTACAATGTACCTAGGTTTTTGTGGAGTATTCAATTCACTTGCACGAGGCTGCATAATTAAAACGAACCACTGGACAATATTAATGTGTTTGTGTAAGTAACGTGTATCACATTAATTAAAATCTGTCTCACTGCCAAACCTCAAAGAACAGCTTTCAAAAGGAATTTCCACTGAGTTAAACTGTTCATTGTAAAGTTTCTGCAAAGCTGACACTTGGCCTGACACTATTTGACACCTTCATGTATGAACTTAGAGTCTGTATATAGCAACCCCCAAAGCATTTGCAGGAGGAGAGAGGTATTTATATAGATTGTTTGATCTAACTGCACTTCATGTAATTAAAGTTAATTTTAAAGTAGACAGATGCAGAACTTCAGGTACCTAGGTACAAAGAATAGAAGCTGCTCCTACTGGGTACAAGACTGCTTGTACTTCAAGACCCTTGAAATTCATACAAAAAATTTGTGGCTGCCATGTATCTGTGATGCAGTTTTAGCATCCAGTATGATGCTATATAATGGCAGCCAGTGAAAGCTTTGGAAAAAGACATTGGAGCAGTGAACCACATAAAGAAAGGATATTTTATTTCTGCATGTGGCACTGGCAGATTACCACTAGAAAACTATGTATAGCCTTAGGGTTCACCTTTTCAAGAAGACATTCAAATTTTGAAAGAGACACAAAAAAGAAAGAAACCAAAACATGGAGAGAAAATGTCTTTTGTTAGTAAAAAGAACAATCTGTTTATCAGAAAGAAAACTGAGAAGTAACTTGATTACACTGTGCAAGAACTTTGATAGGGAAAAAATGCCAGTGCTATGAGGTTCCTTAAAGAATAGCCAGAAAGTTACAAGAATTCCTGTCTAGAAGGTAACATCAGGCACAATGAAATAATGAATATGGCGTGAAGGGTTTTGTAGCTGTAGGTGATAATCTTTAAGCTACAAAAAGTGAAGAAATTTTTGATTCTTTGACATGTTCAGAAAAAGTCTGTTGGCACTAAAAAAGTTATGTTTAGCCAAACAAAAGTAATTGGACTCTGCATATAGGTAGGAAACACAAAGGGTCTGAGTAAATATAACTCCTGCTATGCAGGAGATCAGGATCAATGCCAAATAATCCTTTTTAACTTTATGTCATAGGATCATAATTAACCAGGATCTTGGATTCAAATTATCACTTGAAAAGACAATAAGCAAGCACTGCAGAAGTCTCAGATCACTTTAAATGCAGTGTATCTACTGCTAAAAAAACCAAGAGGAATGGCCAAAAAAGGCAAAATCTTGACCACATGTTTGCAATGAGATTTTTGTTAATGTGAAAACTCATAATACTCTTCAGTTTTTGGGATGCTTACAGCATGAATTGTGTTCTTAGAAAAAATGATGCATTAATAGTACAGAAAAAGCAGTTATGTATCATTAGATTAAATCACTAATACATTCATTAAAATAAATAAACCTGGGTTTTTTTCCGCATTATGAGAGATTATTTTGCCTTGGCCTGTTCTTCTAATGCACACAATATCTTCAGAGATAATCTGTATCTTCAAAAGGATTTTTTACTTTCCCTGTGGTCTTGGAAGGCCTAGTTCTGTCCTCGTTTTGAGGTTGCTGAAAAAATGGCTGGTTGTTTTTGGACTGGATCGACCATCATAAATCTATGAAATATATTACATAAGATACTATAAAAACAAGTCTAAATTCCCATACACAAAGGAATCAAACTGAAAATGGAAAAGCCTGCAAACAACATGAAGCACTTGACACAAAACAGATATTTCACTGTGTACAAACAATAGCCCTTGGCTGATAAACGAAGAGAAGTTTTAAGGTTGCTTGTAATGTCATGAGATCATGTCTTGCAGAATTATAGGTCTCCATCAAACTAATGGGCATTTTCTGATTGTATGTGAAGGGAATGTATAAAAGATTTGTGAGGTATTATTTGCTAGTAGCTAATAGAGTGATTTTGTTCTAGATCTGTATTTTCCAGACTTGCTGAAAACAGTGTAAACTTCTGCATCCCTAAGAAAGCTTCTCTCTGTGTTGGCAAGGAAATGATAGAAGAATGTAATTAAGCAAAAGATGACCCTAAAATGAAATGTGGATTCTTTACAATATACAATGTCCTTCCCACCAGCCACATGTGTTTGTCAGATGTTTACAGAATCTTCATTAACTAAGAGCTTTGCTAGATAACAGAAGCTGAAGCATGGCATCAATGACTCTGATAAGGACAAGTGTACGACCAATCTGCTTGACAACTGACAAGAGGCTGGGGTTTGAGACAGACTGCAAAAAGAACACAAGAAAGTGATTTCCAAAGTGCATTCCAGTTGTTTGCCTTACATCTTCTTTCCTCTGTCTGTATTGAAACAAGACTGGCAATCAGCTAAAATACCCTTGTCCTCCTGTCTCTCCACCAGAAACTAAATATAGAAGAAATGCATTGTTTTGGTGTATTAGCTGCACTGTCTGTTTTTAACATCATTGCTTGTTTGACAAGAGGCAAGCCTTTGGAAGACTGGAGCAGGCTATCAGCTATGGGAAAGTCTGATGCACACTTTCATGATCCTGGGGAAGTAGAAGATGAGACCCATTTCAACTTTAAATCTTTCTTGGAGAATATGAAGATGGATCTACTACGGAGTTTGAATTTGTCAAGAGTCCCCTCACAAGTGAAGACCAAAGAAGAACCACCACAGTTCATGATTGATTTATACAACAGATATGCTGCAGACAAGTCCTCCATCCCTGCATCCAATATTGTAAGGAGCTTCAGTACTGAAGGTAGGAAAAGTCCTCAATTTGTGGATTACAATTTTTAAAGAAGTACATGAATAGTAAACAGTCAGATTCTTTTGAAGTTCGGAGGAAGCAGAGTTCCTAATTTCCACATATTCTTTAGAAATTAAACATTAAAATTTTGGATTGAATTCTTACTCCATAGTTTCTTTCAGTCTTTAAAAAATGCAGTTACCTTTCGTTTTCTTATTTGATATTTTCACTGTACAATATTCACTTCTCAAATGATTGAAGACAATGCACCAAATAACAAGGTTTACATGAAGCATGTTAGGCAAGCCTAGATATTTGGTTTGAGTTTTTATGTTAGCATGCAAACTTTTGATCACCTATAATTGAGACTGATGCTAGAGAGCTTTTCTTTCTGGTGGGCTCTGTACATATTTAAAAACAACAGCAACCAACTGAGAAATTTGTCACTAGCTCCAAGCAAGGAGCAGCACTGCTCCTCCAAAATTCTGGATTAGACAAAGATTTATATGCAAATGCTAAGTCATGAACAGAAAAAAATCAAGATCTCTGTCTATGAAACATTAAACAGACTTTTAAAAGATCCATCAGGCAGTAAAAAAGCTAGATGTAAGTGCACTCCTACTTATAAAAATGAAACAGGGAGAAATGAAATTTCTGTTTATATGAAAAATAGACATACACAGGTAACAGCACTAGGGAGAATTCCAAATTCCCAAATTAGTGTCCCTAGTCCTGAAACAAAAATCTCAAAAATAGGACCTCGATTATAGTTTCCATATCTCACTCTCCCCTCTGACTACTTTACAGGGTAAATGATCTGAAGAAATAGCAGCAACAGCCAATTAAAATTGCCCTAAAATCCAGTCATGATTAAGCAGTTAGTTTGCATTGAGCATTAAAACATCAGGGATGACTTTTAACCACTACCTATCTGATCTTCCAGCCAAATATCTGCCCCTCCCATGGCAGAGTTGCTGGTACTGCATGAAGATTTGTAGACAACTAACAAGGGTGAACAAATCCACACAAACTCAGGGAGTCCAGCCTGGAATAGTCTGGGATGTGGGCATGAAAGGCTGTTTATCACTAAATCCCAGTTCAGATAGACACTAGAGCTTCAGTTCAGGACTTTCAGAAACTTTTCTGTTTCCCCAAACTCCCAGTCTAAGCTGCTTTCAAACTTATCTGAAGACAAAAACAAAAGCCTTAGCACAGCCAGTTCTTAAAGACACATATATATAAACACCTATATATTAAAGCAGTTCATCCCATGCACTATTATAAGAGTAGGAAATCACTGGTATTTTTACAAATGCTTTGTGCAAAAATATCTTTAGCAAATTGCTAAATCTGAAAACTCTGCAAATGCCTTATTTATGTGCATAATACTGCCCAGCATCATCCATAGTTTGTTCTAGACAGCTTCTTTATACTTCCCTTCACACACTCACCTGGCTATGCAATCACAGTAAAATACGACCAACACTAGGGACTTCCGTTTCCTCTTTTCACTCTCTGCCCTTGAAACTTGGCCAGAAGACAGGATTATTTTTTTAAAGTTACCATGCTCTTCTTTTATCCCCAAAATATTTCCTTTAAAGTCTTTCAAAATCAAGTTACTTGGACAGTCACAGAAGCACTGTAACCACATGTTTTAATTTCCTATTGCAGATGTTGTTTCTTTAGATTCACCAGAAGAAAACCCATTTCAGAAACACATTTTGTTCTTCAACATCTCTATTCCACATTATGAGGAAATCACCAGAGCTGAACTGAGAATTTATATCTCCTGTCACAGGGAAGTTGGGTCTCTCCCTAGGCTGGAAGGCAATATGGTAATTTATGATGTTCTAGATGATGGTCACTGGGAAAACCCAGAAAGTACCAAATCTTTCCTTGTCTCTCACAATATCCAGGAATGTGGTTGGAAGATGTTTGAAGTGTCCAGCGCTGTGAAAAGATGGGTCAGGGCAGACAAACTGGAGACTAAAAATAAGCTAGAAGTTGTTATAGAGACTAAAATTCTGAGTGGTTTTACCTGTGGGAAGCTGGATGTCAGTGTTACACCTGACACTAAAAATCTGCCCCTGTTAATAGTATTCTCCAATGACCGCAGCAATGGGACAAAAGAGACCAAAGTGGAGCTCCGCGAGATGATTGTTCACGAACAGGAAAGCGTGCTCAAGAAACTAGGGAAGAACAACACCTCATCTGAAGAGGAACAGCTGGGAGAGGAAAAGGCCATCACTGGATCCCACCTGCATTCCTCCAGAAGCAAGAGAAGCGTTGGAGCCAACCACTGCAGGAGAACTTCCCTCCATGTGAACTTTGAAGAGATTGGCTGGGATTCCTGGATCATTGCACCAAAAGATTATGAGGCCTTTGAGTGTAAAGGAGGTTGCTTCTTCCCTCTGACAGATAACGTCACCCCAACTAAACATGCTATTGTCCAAACTCTGGTGCATCTCCAAAATCCAAAAAAAGCCTCCAAGGCCTGTTGTGTTCCAACCAAACTGGATTCAATCTCCATTCTTTACAAGGATGATGCTGGTGTGCCCACTTTGATATATAACTATGAAGGGATGAAAGTGGCAGAATGTGGCTGCAGGTAGTATACAAGGCAGAACCTGTAAGAATAGGAGTTTTTCTGTCCTGTGTAAATCTGTACAATAGTGATGCAAATGAAGACCATTGCAAATCATGTTTGGAGCAGGGTATGGGGCTGGTTGTTGTTGCTGCTTGTTTGAAGGGAAAATTGACATTTAAAGATAGGCAATCATTGTAAATAGCCTGCATTATATATCATGGCAAAATGAATACTGGATTAAAATATTGTGAGATTGAATGAACTACGCATTATCTGGTGACAGTCAGTCAATGCCTTATTTCAAACTTTCTGTTTAATTGACTGTATTTAGATCACAAACTAGAGGATTTTCAGTGGGGGTTTAGGATGTCCTGCAAAAGTTTAAGAGCTCTTGAAATCTAATTCTCTCAGTCAACTCTGACATTTTCAACTTCGGTAAAACTCAGTAAATGGAATGTTGTCTGCATGATAAAGTCAGGAATCTAAATCCAGGAAGCGTTTTCTCATATCAGTAATCTCAGAGGCTTTTAAAGGCAAATTATTTGTTCCTATAAGTGAAGATTTGCAGTATTCAAAACAGAAGAGACTCTCACTTATTTCATTCCAAAGTTTCCTTCTGTGGGTAGCAGGTGCCTTAGTTTCAACTTTCTTATCCTCAACGTCCCTATTTTTACCCCTTTCTGGCACATACTTGAATGATAAGAAGTGCAGCCTTCCGCTTCTAAGACACTGTTTCCTAGGAGGAGCAGCAGCCCTTATCACCGCACAAAGATAAGGAGCCACTCTGACCCACTGCATATTCTTAGTATTTCTTTGCAAGAACATGCAGCCAAATGATGTCCAGCCTTAGAAGCTGTATCCTAAGAGCAGTGGGGGTTGGCAGAGCTCAGCACTTTTGAAAAGCCCAGGCTGCTTATTAGAGGCCTAAATCTGTGGTTCAGTCTGGCACGAGGTTCTGATTTTTTTTAAATTTCTTCTTAGGAGGAACTCTATTTACATATCTATTTTACATACAAAATTATTTCACTCCTTAGAAGTCTGGGGAAAATGGAAAACTTCTATCTGTGTCATATTAAATTGCTGTATGAGAAATATACCATCATACTATCATTCTTCTGACTTCAGTTGTATTTTCACTAAACAAGGACCCAATCTTTTCTGCAATTAAAGTAAATTTCCTTTGATGCTAACAGAGGTTTTGCCTGTAAAAGGACAAACTGTCTTCCATTGTTTGCAGGTGACAGGTGTACATGCTATACAACACCACCATAGTGCACCTCACTTCTACTCCTTCACCACCTACCTGACACACAGGACACACACTACTCCTTCACATATCTACCTGAGGACTCTTTTGAACCAAATCCTTAACAAACTACACATTGATTCAAAAAGGTAAAGAATATTGATGAGGCAAAAAATCTAAACAGTACCCTAATGTACGGAAGCAACAGAATTTAAATCATATGTTTTTAATTAGGGCAGTCTGTGGGCAAGACGAATTCATTTGGCATGAACAGGTCAGCTTGAAATCCAATACACGGTTTATTTACTATTGTTAACCTAATACAGAGCAAATAGCAGGTGAGTGGGAGCAGGGCAGTTGTAATTCCATCAAGAACTGCTGGTTAGATCACAAACCATGAGCACAAAGCACGATTCACTAGAATTTTTGAACTGATTTATAGTCTTTTTCTTTAGAACTGCTCTGCAATTGGATCAGATCTGAGGTCTGCGTCCATGCAAACTCCACACATCCCTAGCTGCATGCCATTAACCTCTTAAGCTTCCCACAGCAGTTGGGGATGATTACAGCAGTAATCATTTTACCACTGGCTTCTGTCACCTTACAGTGATTGTTACGTCTTCCTCCTGCCAGATCCCCTGTATTCTCTCCTCATTTTGTTCCTCTCTCCTAAGCTCCCAATATTTTGCAAAAGTTCTCTTAAGTGACAGAAACAATCAAACATACACTTGGTATAATCACATTAGAAGACTTATTCACCTTCATGTCAATGTAATTGTAGCTAAGTGCCCTCCAGTTATCTAAACACAAGGTCACAGTTATATTTTGACTTCACTGAATACAGGACTTTGTCCATAATTAAATGAAAAAATGGGGAAGGGGAAAAACCTTCAGAGAGAAATTCTCAAGTACCAGGGGGGGAGTTGGGGGTGGGGTGTTACATTCTGAAGTCAAACACTGACCTTTACTTCCCTTATTTGGCTAGGGAAAAAAATTACCTCAAACCATTTTTGGCTCAAAATCTCAGCTTCTAGCTATGCTATCAGAATTCCAGAGAAGACCTACAGATTCCATCACAAAACTGGACTAGAAATTGCTTTTATATTTCAATGAAAAAAATCAATTTTACTTCCTGCCAGCTTTAACAATCCTACGTCCATTGGCTTAGCATTTTGGTTGGCATGGTAGTGAAACGAAACGTGAATCTTTCCATAGGGTAATGAACAGGGTCAAGAAAAAATGAGAACCCAGTAGTGACTACAGCTGTTACCATCTTCAGCTTGGCTGAAGTGCATGTCAAATTGATGTTTTGCTTTACATTTAGAAGCTTGATTTATGTAGTTTTGCACATTTAATTTTAAAGAATTGTTTGAGAACTCTCAGGTTTCAAATGCTTTGGGATGCAACAAGTCAGCCAGGTGGTGATGATGGTTCTAGAGAGTCCACAGGCTGTGAAGAACAGGTAAGCATCTTGCCCCTGCTTCAAGCTGGGTCCCATTGGACACTGAGAATCCCCTCTCTCATCACTGGATTATGAATGTTGACCAGAAGTTACTGAGGAGCAGGCTGGGTGCTGTGTTCAAAGTTAAACAGTTAAACAGTTAAGATAAAAACTTACTTGTTCAACATAAACACAAGGCTGATGTCTGTCCTCCTTCTCAGGCCTGTTACCCATCTGTGTAACAATCCTGTAACATCACACTCACCAGTTGACTTCACAGCCAATTTTAAGGCTAACCTGTAGCACTTCAGTGTGAATAGATAAACCGCCTGGTGGAAGGTGGTCAGAAGATACAACTGGTGCTATTTTTACATAGCTTCCCACCTTGACTGTGTACACAGCAGACACAATGTTCTCTGATCTCACCCACTCCTCCATGCCACGTCCCAACACAGAAGAGCAGCTGAAACAACTTAATACAGAACCAGCAGTCACTAAAAATAAAAATGTCTCAATTTTCAGTATTTTTTTCTACAGGTGAAGAGACAATAGCCTTATGGGAATCTAGAGGTGTTTGGCTAGTATCTGCTCAGATACCTTTATACTGTAAAGATCCTGACAATACAAAAATGTTAAGCTAAATTAACAATTCCTGATGTTCAGAATAAAAGATTTTAGATGGCCTCTCAAGGAAACCCATCATTTCTGACACAGCTCTGCCCAACATGGTTAACACTCTCCCAGCACAGCTGATTCCAGCCTCTTCAGAGCCTGGCCTCTACCACACAGGTAATGCACACAGATGCATGGCCGTGCACCATGGAGGTCCCCATCTCTACAGGCTGTGAACTTCAGGAAATACCAGTACCTTGCTGTAACTCCTCACACGCAGCACTGAATCGGTTTGTTACTGTAAAGAGTTGCAAGGTATAGGTAGGAACACATACCAAGCTGGCAAAGCCAACGTAGTAAGTGAGCAATGTCTGCCCTCGGACTGCGGGATTGCTTCCCATCTCCTCTGGCTGCTCTGAACAGCTAACGGGGCACGTCCCTTCTCCCGTGTTAACTCCCCAGCATACCATTTGTAGTGTGTTCAGAGGTCAGACACAGGGCAGGTCCCTCGGCAGCCCCCGGGGGCTCGGAGCGCTGCTGTCAGGCTGCCAGGCGGGACGCTGTGCCTGCCTGAGGGGCACGCCTGCTCCGCGCCGCCCCGGCCCTCACTGGAGCGCCCCGGCGGCCTCGGAGCCATGCTCGGCCTGCCCTCAGCCATCAGCGCTTTCTGCAGGCGCTGCCTCGGTGCCGGGCCGGGCTCTCTGGGGTCCGTGCTCCTTCTGGGCCGTCTCCGGGCTGCGGCGCCCCCCGTGTTCCCCACGCCAGTGCCGCTCCCACACATTTTCTTACTCTCCCTCCCGTCTTAAAGCCTCTCGGCATACAGGTGTCTCCTGCCATCTCGCTCTGGGCTGCCCACAGCCTCTTTCACCCTCTCTGTGCCTCCAAGCTGGCCCACTGCCCTGTCTTCCCTGGCTTCTGCCTCCAGGCACCCTCCGAAATATGTTGTCCTTCTAAGCTGCACCTGTTTCTTCTCTGTCATCTTCCTTAATGCTTCTGCTGGACCATCAGTCATAATTCAGCTGAAAGCCTGACAGGAAAATCGCTTCAGTGTAGCGCTGGCAAAGGGGCTGGCTGTGTTCACCCCCTTGCTGAGGTGTTTGGTTCGGCCGGAGCCTGGCGCACCCGCCATCAGCCCTCACAAACGCCTTGAGAGCGGCCCAGAGCGCCGAGGGAGCGGGGGGAGAGTACCGGCCGCCTGGCCCCTCGGACTGGGCTGGCAACCAAAGCTTCTGGTCCAGCAGCCGCGGAGAAACCCGGTCCTTTCCAGCTGCCCAGCTAAAGGGCCCAGCTAAAGGGCAGGCAGGAGAGCCAGGACGAGTCATCAGGGGGGTCAGGCCCTCAGCTGAACCATCTGCAGGAATCAGATCGGTTTGGGGACAGCCATCTGTGATGGCCACTAAATAAAGCCTGCTGTGGGTGACTGGACCTCTGACTGTTTCAAATATAACCCCAGGATAGGAGGGCTTGATAGAGTATTTAATATTCAATATTTTTTATGGTTGGCTAACTCTGTTTGGTGTACCATGCTGAACAAACATGTAAACCTAACCAAAACGTAGGATGTAGAGAATACAGGCAATACAATGCAAACACATAATATACCAATTCTTCATGGACTGCACGTTAAAAAGTATGTTTCTGAACTAGGTCAGGTTGTATATTTTAAATGCATATTCTTGATGACCTCCTGAATCTTATCTAGAATATAGTAGTTCATCTCTTCAGCAGAGTTGGTCAATATGAGTTTATCGCAGCTGTGCTCCATAAACTATGATGACTCTCCACCTGTTCCTGGCTGAATTAGAGAGATTTCAAAATGGGAATACCATTTTTCTACCCCCACTCAGTCTTACATTAAAAATATAAATCATCTTCTCATTCTTTTTCTTCTCTTTTTCTTGATGACTGTAAAAAGGAAGGGAAGGGAAGGGAAGGGAAGGGAAGGGAAGGGAAGGGAAGGGAAGGGAAGGGAAGGGAAGGGAAGGGAAGGGAAGGGAAGGGAAGGGAAGGGAAGGGAAGGGAAGGGAAGGGAAGGGAAGGGAAGGGAAGGGAAGGGAAGGGAAGGGAAGGGAAGGGAAGGGAAGGGAAGGGAAGGGAAGGGAAGGGAAGGGAAGGGAAGGGAAGGGAAGGGAAGGGAAGGGAATATTAACAGAAAATCAAAATGTAATACATTTTGGATTTAAGTTTTTTCTTATTACAAATGCAATTGTTAAGCAACTCAGAATAAAATTTCCATTTTCATAAAAAGGAAATATCTCAATATTAAAATAATGTGAAAGAAAACGTCCAACTTTAATATTAATCTATATAGGTTTGTATGGCATAAAAACTGAAAAACCGTGTGATAAAAATCTAACATTACTTATTTTGGCATTTTAGAAAGGAATCTAATGGTGATATTATTTATTGTTTTTATTTCTCAAGGGCCTTGAAAGCCTACTCAGGAACAAGGTTTCCTTTGTACCAAACAGTACAAGGACAGAACAGAATAGACATAGACTATACCTATGCAATCCAGTCACAGACAGCTATGAAGTAGTACTGACCCAGACTTGTACATCTATAAAAGGCAGTGAAGGTTTTTCTAAAAATACTTACTGAAGTCCTGGATACATTAAATATTTCATTAGTGTAGTCCTGTGCTTGAGCTAATAAATTCTGCCTCTCAGTATTTGGAAACCAGCTATCACCTTTAAATTAATTAATTATTAATTAATTCTAATTCATACCTATAATTTAAAATATGGCTGTATTAGAAGACTTTTCTAAAACCAAAAGCAGTTTATTCCAAATTTCACCTTTATCCTGTTGGCATCTCTGCCAGTGAAAAAGGTGCTCTTGCTGCCACCTTCAGAGGAGCCTCTCGCTACTGCGGCTTGTCAGTGACCAAATACCTACATTAATCTGATGAGAGAATAATAGGATCAGCAGCTGCACATGAGAACTGGGGAATATTGGAGCAGAATATAAAAAGCAAATAATGTACAGCAAAACATTTAATCTTGCGCCTATGGAAGACTTTTAGCACGTGATATGAGTAATACAGACTCTGCATGCAGACTAGTCTGGGACAGATAAAAAAATACCACTTTTCAGAGTATGTGGGAAGTTCATACCCACAGGAAGTCAGAAAATGAAATACTTGTGGACAGATTTTAAAGGATCATAAAGTTTTATGAGCTATAAAAGCTAAAACTAGGCCTTAGCTATTTAGTTCTGCTCAAAACTGAAATCAAAATAAGAATTTGGCTTGAGTTATATTATAAATTAAAATAGATGGTAGAGTTACATTTTGGATCTGGTTATTCAGAGTTCAATAAACAGACTTGCATTAAACAATATATTTGATAAAAGTTTAAGCTATATGTGCCTCAAAACGAATAATCAAATAGTTCTCCAAATCTTGAGGAATTCATACCACACAGAAAAGATTCTTACCTTCCAACATCATTTATAAAGAATTACCAAGGTAGCAGTGAATGTCATGTCATATTGAATTCAGAAATCCATACTGAATATTCATATTGAATTTCAATAGAAATAGATTACTGAACAGATCCAGTGAGGAAAAATAGTTTTTCTCCCTGTCCTAGCATTTAAAATTGTGCATGTTGGAAAAAAACATTAATTTTACATTTACATTGTGAAGATGGTTTTGTTTTTATGTGGTAGTGAGAATGAATGTGCATAACTTGAGAAAGAAATTGAGCTCTGGGGCTTTGCCTTATCTAGTAATAATCCTGTATATATTTCTCAGTATCTTTGCTTCAGAAGTTCAACTACAGTTTCCAGGACTTCTGATATGAAAATCTTTGTAGACTGTGATAAAAGGCAAAATAAATGTCAAGAAAATAGGGAAAAGGTTCTTTTTCATAATTTTACAATTATACAACAATCACAGGCAGGAAAGTGCTATTTTGTGATTTTTAACCTCTATAGGTAAGGCCTCACTGGAGAAGAATATTGTTCATCTGTGGAAATAATACCTTAAATACTATGGAAAAACTTGTAAAGAGTTTAGCAGTGATGGATAAACCTCATTTAGTTATGGAAGCTGATATCTGGCACACTGATTAAAAATACTCAGTTGCAGTCTGTTCTTGTCTCTTTTCTGTTGTCTTCATGGCAATTCATCTATGTCTGTTATATTCTGAGTAAGATGAGGTGGCTGTTAGCACCTTGTTTATAACATCTGTAACATCCTTTGAACAGTAAGTTGAAAGTAATGAGTGGCAGGCATCATTCAGGCCACTCACACATGACCAACAGAGTGCATCCAGACAGGCTTAGACCATCTTTAGACTCTTTCCTCCACATGCATTTATACGTTGCAAGATTTTGACAGGAGTACAAAAATGTGCTCTTCACAGATTTCAGTCTATTCTTGTAGCTACCTCCAGCAAACAGAGTGGCTGTGGTAACAATTCATTTCAAACTTGAAGCCAGGAATCTGTTCCTGTATATCTTTGGCATGTCATACTGGAGCTCAGAGAGGGTACAGCCTGCATCCCGCATATTCTGATCCTCTTTCAAACTCTTAATACAATAGGGTCTCAAATACATTGTGAGCAGAAGAAAACAACCCCCCCACATTCTATTTTGGTATGTTGAGCCTGAAGTCTATTGGCTGGGAGCTGTCATCAGACATGACCATATGTTACCCAACGGTATTACAAGTAAATCCTAATTGAGTGCAAATTGTGAAGATTAAAGTCATCTCAGATTTAGCTGTATTATGTTGAGGCAAATGTGTTTCAAAGTCCTGTTTAAAATGCTGGCAATTCTCAGCACAAAAATTAAAAGGCTGTCATTACCTTGGATTTTATGAGCTGTGCTAAGTGTCTGGAGTTCCATGTTTGGAGCCCTTAGTCACAGAATGTAAGAACAGTCCTTTGCAGCTCAAACTGAAAAATACCAAAGACAATGTATTGTCAACAACTTTGTAAAGGATATTAAATATTGATACAACTTAGTCACTGAAGAATCTCATGGTATAAGCTCTTCATAAATAATGGTAAAAGGCAGGATGAGTGCTGTTCTTACTGTGGTTAAAATCAGTATTACATTTAAGCAATCCACTTTCAGGATAAGCCAGGACCAGTTTGCAACAGGCAAAGCATTACCTTTGGAAACAATTAACTGCTAGAAATATCTTCCTTGATGATTGAAGTTTATTACTGTTTCATAAGAGGCCTGTGAAGTAGTAAGGAGCTGAACTTCATCTATTGGTGCACTTTGGATGATGCACTCCATTTTAATGAGATTAAAGGTTTAATGCAGATAAAAGATCTGTTCAGTGCACCTGGATTCAACACAGGGATTTCAGTGCGATTCAGAGTCCAGAGTCATTGGAGAACTATGTTCATCTTGATCGATAAAAGCTTCTGACTTCTTTTCTATTCCATACAAAGACAAAATGATCAGGACACATTTCTTGCTGTTTTCAGCACTGATCACATGCATCATATCTGCCGAGGAAATCTTTCAGCCAACTCTAGTGCTGGACATGGCTAAAGTCCTTCTGGACAATTACTGCTATCCTGAAAACCTAGTGGGAATGCAAGAAGCCATTGAACAAGCAATCAAGAGCGGAGAG
This sequence comes from Cyanistes caeruleus, assembly GCF_971803275.1. Taxonomy (NCBI): domain Eukaryota; kingdom Metazoa; phylum Chordata; class Aves; order Passeriformes; family Paridae; genus Cyanistes; species Cyanistes caeruleus. The sequence continues at coordinate 18,398,980 of NC_141708.1, forward strand.
ATCCTGGACATCTCAGATCCAAAAATGCTGGCCAGCGTCTTGACAGCTGGAGTGCAGGGAGCTCTGAATGACCCAAGACTTGTGATTTCCTATGAGCCATTACCACATGCAGTTCCCAAACAAGAAGCTGAGGGCTCCCCTACTCGTGAGCAACTCCTGAGTCTTATTGAACATGTGATCATGTATGACAAGCTGGAGGGCAATGTTGGCTATCTGAGGATTGATTATATCATAGGAGAGGAAGTTGTGCAGAAAGTTGGAGCTTTTCTGGTGGACAAGGTCTGGAAGACACTGATAGAGACATCTGCCCTGGTGATAGATCTTCGTCACAGCACTGGGGGACAGATTTCTGGCCTCCCCTTCATCATCTCATACTTGCATGAACAAGACAAGAGGCTGCACATTGAGACTGTATACAATCGTCCCTCCAACACCACCACAGAGATATGGACACTGCCAAAAGTTTTGGGACAGAGGTACGGCAAAGACAAGGATGTCATTGTTCTGATCAGCCATCACACCACAGGAGTGGCTGAAGATGTGGCTTACATCCTCAAGCACATGAACAGAGCTATCACTGTTGGAGAGAAGACAGCTGGGGGTTCATTGGACATCCAGAAGCTGCGTATTGGTCCTTCCAATTTCTATATGATGGTTCCTGTGTCACGATCTGTGAGCCCCTTGAGTGGGGGTGGACAGAGCTGGGAAGTGAGTGGGGTGATGCCATGTGTGGCTACTGAGGCAGAGCAAGCCTTGCAGAAATCCTTGGACATCCTGGCAGTCCGCAGAGCAGTGCCTGGCACCGTTAGCCACCTCAAAAACATATTAAAGGACTATTACAGCTTAGTGGAGAGAGTGCCTGCGCTACTGCGGCGCCTCGCCACCTCTGACTTTTCTTCTGTGCAGTCATCTGAGGACTTGGCCACCAAACTCAACACTGAGTTGCAGGCTTTATCTGAAGACCCTCGCCTGATGGTCCGAGTCATGATGCCAGGTGAAGCTGCTGATCCCCCTGCTGACAACCCAGTTGGAATGGCAGCTGACTTACCTGACAATGAGGAGCTGCTGCATGCCTTGGTGGATACTGTCTTTAAGGTGTCAGTATTGCCAGGCAATGTTGGCTACATGCGCTTTGATGAGTTTGCAGATGCCTCTGTGCTCGCAAAGCTGGGGCCTTACATTGTACACAAAGTGTGGGAGCCGCTTCAAAATACAGAGAACTTGATCATGGACCTACGTTACAATACTGGAGGACCTTCCTCCTCTGCTGTGCCTGTGCTACTCTCCTATTTTCAAGACCCTGCTGCTGGTCCTGTCCATCTCTTCACAACTTATGACAGATGCACCAACCATACACAGGAGCACAACAGCCAGGCAGAATTGCTGGGCCAGTCCTATGGGGCTAAGCGTGGCATCTACCTGCTCACCAGCCACCACACTGCTACAGCTGCTGAGGAGTTTGCTTACCTCATGCAGTCCCTGGGCCGTGCCACACTGATCGGTGAGATCACAGCAGGAAGCCTCTCACACACCCGGATCTTCCCTCTGCTGCAGCCTGGGCCAGGAATAACTCGTGGCCTAACTATCACAGTTCCTGTTATCACCTTCATTGACAACCATGGGGAAAGCTGGATGGGTGGAGGAGTTGTTCCTGATGCCATAGTGTTGGCGGAGGATGCACTGGAGAAGGCTGAAGAAGTGCTAGCCTTCCACAAGAACATGGGAGTACTTCTGGAGGGTACCGGGCAACTCCTAGAGGCTCACTATGCCATCCCAGAAGTGGCTGCTAAGGCCAGTGCTATGCTCAGCACCAAACGGGCCCAAGGAGGTTATCGATCAGCTATAGATTCTGAGACTTTGGCTTCCCAGCTCACCAGTGACTTGCAGGAGGCCTCTGGAGACCATCGGCTTCATGTCTTCCACAGCCATGTGGAACCAACACCAGAAGAGCAACTTCCCAATGTGATTCCCAGCCCTGAGGAGCTGAGCTACATCATTGAGGCACTCTTCAAAATTGAGGTATTGCCGGGGAACCTGGGTTACCTTCGCTTTGATATGATGGCTGAGGCAGAAACAGTGAAGGCCATTGGGCCACAGCTGCTGCAGATGGTATGGAACAAGCTGGTGGACACGGATGCCATGATTATTGACATGAGGTACAACACAGGTGGCTATTCCACTGCCATCCCAATACTTTGTTCCTACTTCTTTGAGCCTGAGCCTCGGAAACACCTCTACACTGTCTTTGATCGTAGTACTTCCCGCAGCACAGAGGTGTGGACTATCCCTCAGCTCGCTGGCAAGAGATACGGCTCCCTCAAGGACATCTACATCCTAACAAGCCATATGAGTGGCTCAGCAGCTGAAGCTTTCACTCGCTCTATGAAGGATCTACACCGGGCCACAGTGATTGGTGAGCCCACAGTCGGTGGAGCCCTCTCAGTGGGCATTTATCGTGTGGGTAACAGCTCCCTATATGCCTCCATCCCTAGCCAAGTGGTGCTCAGCCCAGTCACTGGGAAAGTATGGAGTGTGTCCGGGGTGGAGCCGCACATCACCATCCAGGCCAGTGAAGCCATGGCTGTAGCTCAGCACATTGCCAACCTGCGTGCCCAGGTGCCACAGATACTGCAAACTGTAGGCAAGCTCGTGGCAAATAATTACGCCTTTGTGGACATTGGGACTCTCATAGCATCCAACCTCACAAAGAACATCAACAAAGAAAATTATAAATTAATCCATACGGAGGAAGAACTTGCCAGGAGGGTGACTGCCATCTTAAAAGCTCTTTCTTATGATGAACACCTGAAATTACTCTACATCCCTGAACATGCCAAGGACAGCATCCCAGGGATCATGCCAAAACAGGTACAGTTCTCTCATACTCAGCTATAGAGACACCAGCTGGAATGGGTGCATTAAGTCAGATACCTTATCTTTTTTCTAGCCTATACCATAAACCCATCCAGATTTACTTGTACCCAGAGGAGAAGCCACTGCCTGAGTAGGTTTCATGGGCTGAACTCTGACACTTAGGGTTGTAGTTTGTGGATTAGATGGTAGTTCTGGCATAGATTTTGGAAACAACTTTCAGGCTGTGGATATCGTTGCCATACACCACAAGCGAAAATGCAGGGCTCCTTCTTCTAGAAGGAAGATTTCTCATTGTTCCTGTAATCCCTCCTCTTTCAATGATGCAGCTTTTCCAGCTGTAATTAATTCAGAAATCTTCTGGTTTCAAACCCAGGTTGTAATTTGATGGAAGTTTAGTTGGACTAGAATAAATGCATATAACTCACTAAACATGCAGCCATGTGCTCATTGATGAACTTTATATAAAATTGTAGCAGCTGACATCTATTACACCAGAAGAATCAGCAACTCTTTTGGTAGTGGCAGTGAAAAGTTGTTCTAATTGTATCTCAAGCTCAGCATCAGACAGTTTCCAAGTGACCTAGAAATACTTTGGAAGTATCTGGGTGGAAGTTAGGTGACCCCAGGGAGAAATTGATTTTTAATAATCTACTTTTGCCCTTGCTGTGTGGTTTGCATAACAGTCTGTGCTTTGTTCTGAGTCTGAGTGTTTATACACTGGTCTGCCTTGGCAATCTTTCTTGTTCATTGTTGTGCTGGAGGGAGCTCCCAGGAGCACTTGTTAAAATTCCATCTTCAGATTAAATGGAGGGTTAGGATAACCTGATCCCTTTCTTGGATGAAGTTAGCTGCTTTCTGGCTACTGCACTAGCATGGCTATCAGAGGCGTATTTTCTCCAGGGACTCATAAAATTACTTTTTAAAGAGAATGCATTTGCCTTTGCAATGAACCAGAGTAGACCAAGTGTCAGGTAACTATTAAATGTTTCCTGGGGGAGGAAATCCGTGGACTTCTACATTCTGAAATTTTTGGCATGCATGATTTAAAGTGGCTGTGACCTTTGTGGTATTATCACAAATACTAAGGTCAAGGACAAAGTAAAAGTATTGCCAGGGTAGATT